>NC_090932.1:1566358252-1567608252 GCF_040938575.1 Ambystoma mexicanum
TCCACGGTGAAGGGACCGTTAAACCTTGGCTCGTCCCACTTTTTCCTTGTATGATTCCTCACAAGGACGATATCTCCAGGGAAGACGGATAGAACACAGAGTCCTTGAGCTGTGTCTGTAGCAGTATCTCCTTCTGTGTTCTGTGCTGCCCTGCACCCTTTTCGTCGTCGCTGCAGCTGGTCTGAAATTACAGTAAGGCAAGATGTCATGCAGTTCAGATAGTTTTGCATTTCAGACCCTAAAATTTCTCCTGTTGACTGGGCATCACACCTAGCTCTATCTCGGGGTGTCAAGTGAGTTCTCATTCTTCCTCATGTGGCGTAATATGATGGTCAGAACTGGGTTGGTTCCGAAGTGCATACAGTGCCAAAGGAAGGCAGTGCAACCATCACTTCCTTAGAGTCAGCTTCAACTTCGCTATCCTTTCCTTTAACAAGTCGTTGAGCTTCTCACAGATCATATTACCTTGCGGATGATACGCCGACGAGAACTTGTGCTTTATACCAAGCAGCAAGCTAATTTGTTTGAATGTTGCATTAACAAAGTGAGGGCCATTATTTGATCTCATGACCTCGCACACCCCCCACCGGGGGAATACCTCTCTCACTAAAAATGTGGCCGCACAGGTAGAGTCTGGGTGTGTAAATGGACCTGCCTCAATATATAGAAACACCACAATTAAGTATCTATACCCGTTACATACTTGAATCATGTCAACGTAATCGACATGCAAGTGCTGAAAAGGCCCATTTGGCCTTGGGATGACTCTTCTCATTAATTTTAATGTGTGCCCAGCTGTGAATTGCTGGCAGATTATACAGTTCACTTTAAAAAATGCAACGTGCTCAGCTAAATTCGCTATTAACCAGTCTTCAGGGAGCATTGCTCCTAGGTTCTCCTTTGTTATATGTGCTGGATAATGTATCTGGTCCAGTGCTATTTTTAATAGGGCTACAGGAATTACTGGTTTACCAGTGCTGTCTTGTCACCACAAGCTGAGGGGTTTAAAGAACACCCTTGACGTTTCCAAAGGTTCTTTTCTTCCTGTGGTGTCTCCCCTTGGAGTTGCATTAGCTGTGTTTGTCCCAAATTACTGTAACCTTCAGGTGTAGTTCTTGTAACCATCATTTGCACGTTGGCATGGATAACTTCCACTTCCATGATCATTTCACTTTTGGATGCCATACGCTTGACTTCCGTGTTTGCTGCTTGATTTCCGCGTGAGATAAAATCTGTCCCCTTCATGTGGGCGGCACATTTCACGACCGCTATGCCCACTGGGAGCTGCAGTGCCTTGATCAGCCTGTCCAATAAGGCTTTTTGCTGCACTGGCGTGCCATCTGCTCGGAGGTAGCCCCTTCTTTTTCAGCGCGCTAAGCCTGCGTGCACTGTTGACGTCACATAGGTGGAGTCACTGTACACCGTTACTTCCTGGTCTGCGTGATCCTCAATGGCAAGTATCAATGCCAATAATTCTGCAGCCTGTGCTGAATAATGAGATGGTATTCGTGCACTAATAATTACTCGAAATTCTCCATTTGCTGTGTGTTTTACAACAGCAACACCAGTATATCTTTGTCCGTCACTTGTATTGATCCTCGAAGACCCGTCAGTGAAGACAATCTCTCTCCTTCTGCCAAGGCATTTTCTTTCACCCTCGGGATTTCATCAAAAATTCTTCGTTGTTTGCACAATCAGGCGTTGGCTCAGTGACTGGCTCGACTATGAACATAGCTGGGTTCACTATCTTGCATCGGACTACCTTAATCGATGGATTTGATATGATCACTTCATAAGATGAAGCTCTCTGAGATGTCAATGTGCCCTTTGGTTTCGCTAGAATGGCAAATAGTGAGTGCTCGACATACAATGTCATGGAGCATCCCATCACAATGGTTGTAGCCTTCGCTCTGGCGAATGCAGCAGCAGCTAAACTATGTTTGCAGGGTAAATGACCTCTCATTACTGGGTCCAAATTCCCACTGTAGTATGCTAGGGGCTTGTACCCCAACGTGGTTCTCTGTGTGAGTACTGCCATCATAACGCTGCCATTCATGTGTGAGAACAGGTAAAATTCCTCTGCATAATTGGTGATCCCTAGAACTGGTGCTGTGCAAATAGCTCGTTTGAATTCAGCAAACCCTTTTTCCATGGTCTCAGACCATTCAATCTTTTCTTTCGCCACTTGGGCCTTCTTTAGGGCCTGAAGTCACACTTAGTGTAAGAGCTATAAGCGAAAATCCATGCCCTAACGTAGTTGCATAGGCCTAGAAAGCTCTGCATCTGTTTTATCGTGTGTGGTTTAGCCGTGTTCAGTATGGCTTCAGCCCTTTCTGGGGTCACTCTCTTTCCCTCATGTGAGATCAGCTGGCCTATGTACAGCACTTCTTGTTGACAATATTGTAACTTTTCCTTGTCAACCTTATAACCTTTCTGAGCCAGTATATTCAATAGCTGAACAGAATCATGCCTGCATTGCTCTTCTGTGGTGCTGCAAATTAAGATGTCATCCACGTATTGCAGGACGACACTTTTTAGTGCAATATTTCTCAAGTACATCTGTAGGACTCTGTTAAAGATAGATGGAGACTCACAATACCCCTGGGGCAGCCTTGTGCTTTTCAGACGCATCTGTCTGAATGTAAATGATGTCAGCTCTTGTGAATCGCGGTGCAACGGGATTGAAAAAAATGCATTTTTCAGGTCAATCACCATGAAATATTTTGCCTCAACAGGTACATTACATAGAATCGTAGCCAATTTAGGGACTAAAGGGAACTCGGCCTCAACAATATCATTTATTGGGCGTAAATCCTGGATTAGCCTCCAAGATCCCCCCCTTTGATTTCTTGATCGGATAAACCGAAGAATTGCATGACGATTCCGATATCACTAAGATGCCCTGCTCAATCATAGCCGAAATTGGCTTAAAAATCCCTTTATCTGCCTCTCTGGACATGGGATATTGTCGTGCTATTGGGAGAATTGCTCCTGGTTTCAATTTAGTCTTCACTTCTCCAACCGCTTCAAAAGGCCTACATCATAGGGGCCTGTGGTTTACACTGAGACAAGCACTTGGGCCATGTCGTCATCAAAGTATTCAGGACAGCTTCGAGCCAACATCATTCTCTGAGGTACTTCTCTGTGGATCATTTTTACCCAAAAGGTGAGACTCACTTCCACCATTGCCTCTCCCATATCTGCTTGTTCTTTAAACAGCTTGTCATTGTTGACGTCAGTCAATCGATATCCTTCTTCAATGGCAATTACGGCGCACCATTGTTAGCCTTCGTCATCATATCTGTCAATCGAGGCCATCCTCCCTCGTACTGCAGCTGTGTGTATCATTAAGGGAAATACTTGTCCCTTTTCCTCGTGCATCGGTATTCTTGGCCTGAATAGGAATTAATCTGGAGTTCTCATGATTCTGTTTGCAAGGCCTGGCAATCCTGCCATATGCACACGCATACCACATGCGAATATTTCTGGCTCTAATGGTATAGCCCTCATGGTTGTGTGTCCTGCATACACTCTGATAATTTCGCATACATTTGAATAGTGCATTCCTGGAGTTGAACATATTATGCCCTCCTCTGTGAACGAGATTGTCATGTTTAACTTTGTCATTAAATCTCGACCCAAAATGTTCACTGTGGTCTGACGTGAATATAGTAAAGGCACATTCATTTCACATTCTCCTATGGAGACTGGAAGTACATTTCATTTGTGAAGGGAACACAACTTGTCGCTCCTGTAAAACTCTGAGTATTTATGGCTTCCCCGGACAAGGAAAACTTGCCTTCACGTATGCACAAGCGTGTTGCACCCGTGTCAACTAAGAATGAATATTATTAATCCCCTATAACGACATCACCCTAGGTCTCCCTTGAGGGGCTGGTGTCACTGATAGGATAGAACACATCAGGGTTCCCAGTGAGCTTGTCCTAGTCCATATACAAATTTGGCCCACTGTGATTTGGCAGATTTCCCCCATTCCCATTGTTACTTCCCATTCCAGGGTTCATGGTCTGCCCTGTGCTCATTATCTGGGATAGTTGCAACGGTGCCTGCTGGGATTGTCCTTGTGGAAAATTCCCCATTCTTTGCGGTTGCACCCCTTGCTGCACTCATTGTGCTTGTTGTTGCACTGAGTAATTCTGTGCAACACCCTGCTGTAAAACTGCAGGTGGATTCTCCATGCCTGCTCCTGTTCCTTGGCTGTTCTGCATTATACCTTGGTTTCTGCAAGTGCGGGCTAAGTGCTTTGTCATTCCACACAACCAACTTACTGGCGGTGGTCGGATGATTTGCCTGTTTGACATATCTTGATTACCATTTTGCATATTTTGAAAACCTCCTTGATTATTTTGGAAGCCTCCCTGATTACTCTGCCATCCTCTTCCCCTAAATCCTCTTCCCCTGGGGTAAAACCCCATATTGCCCTGATTACGTTGCTGTGTATTAGTCACCTGCTGCATGCTTGATTCAGCTATGCTAGTAATCATGGCTGCCTCAAGAGCATATTTTGACAATTTCTTCTGTACCAATTTCGCTTCCTCACCCTTACGTGCAGCTTCCTTTTTGCGATTCTTTTCTTGCACCAATCTGCAATACTGTGCAATGGTTAGCTGTATTTCAGCACAAGGCTTGGCCTTAATTCCCACCAACTTCTTGAGTTGTTTCTGTACCGGCTCTGGCAGCCCTTGGCACAATATATGGTAGAACACAGGTATAGATTTCGTCCAAGATTCATGAGTCTCGAGTACATATGCGTCTTGAAAATTCTGCATATAAATTAACGGATCCTCAGATTCCTTCATTTTACGTGTCATTATAGCTCCCATAACGGAAGTATCTGGGTATAGCACTCCTAGCGCTTTCCATACTGCGTCTCTACAATTGTTAAATGAAGCTCCGTCATGCGCGGTATTAATTGTGGTTACACCAGGGTAGCCTCCTGGTACCCACACATTGTCTGCTCTCTCACCAAGTATGGCGATTAGAAGACCTTTTATATTCCCTATAGCTAACGTGTTCCCTCCTGTCATTTTTTTCTAACTGTCATTTATCCACTTTCCGGCTCCCGATGTCAACATTGGAAGCTTGTTTTTCAAATTTTCTCGATCCATGTGTGGCCATGGAATATATTGTGGTCTTACTCCCCCTTTCTCGAGTAACGGAAATTGGGATGCATAGCCCTCTCTTTCTTCTCTCATTGTTCTCCTGTCTATTGCTGGGGTAATATTCCCGCATCGCAGTCTGCTTGGTAGGGACCTAAGTCTGTCCACGTAGGGCGGTGAAGACACCCCCTCTGACCGTGAGATACTTCTTCATGACGGTCAGACTGTGTGGCTGATTCTGATGCTCTTGGTGCTGACTCACTAGTATCTGACCATCTTATTCCTTTCTGTTTTGGGAGTCGTCTTTCGCTCCATCTATCTTCCTGATTTTCCTTGCGTTCCTCCCTTTCCGAGTCGGACATTGTCTGTCCCCAATTCGTGCAATTTCTTGTATCTTCTTGGTTCCTACTTATTTCTAATCTATCCAGGGATAGTTCCCTATTCCCACTACTTTGGGTGACATCATCAGTGTCGTAAAGCTGAGTGCTCTCCAGGCGCTCGTCTTCCCCCTCCCATTGGGTGTTTCTTCTAACCCCATTTCATCATATATTCTATCGATCATTTCTCCGATGCTTCTGGTGTCGAAGTCATCTTCCATATTTGCCCTAGACATGCCTGTTACTGAATCATACGCAGGAAAAAATTCTTCAATGTCTTCCCAATCTACTACTGGATCTGGTTTTTAACCTCTCTTCCCAGATATTCAAGATCGCGTGCTCTCTGTCTTCGCTTACGTTCTACATCGTCATTAAATTCCTTCGCGTTTCCTCGCCTCTTCTCTGACTCTATCTTCTTCTTTTTTCTTTTCATTTCTACATTCATCTGCCCTTTGAATTTCCTCATCTCTTCGTCTCTTTATTCTTTTCTCACGTATCCTTTGCTCTTCCTCTAACCTCTGCTGCTTCTGTCTGTCTTGATCATTCGCTGCTCTCGGGTTGCGATCGAGCTGTATTTCTTGCTCTTTGCGATATAGCTGTTCTCGCCTTTGTCTGTATTTCTTTCTTATTTTTTCGTCTCTTAACTCCTTCTCTTTTCCCTTTCTCTTTACCTTATTTAATTTCTTCTTTCATTTCGCGGCATCAATGCCTTTGCCATCAAGTTTCAATAAAATGTGTCTACCCATCAATTTTTTTTTTGTAAATGCTATCTCATCAGTCTTCGTTTCCCTTCTATCTCGTTCCTTCTCTCTCGTTGTGGAGAGATGCACTTCTTTCGCCATCGCATCTCCCCTTGTTGCGTGGGACTATGGAGGTAATATCCTTATCCTTATCTTTCCCTTGATTTTCATCACTACTTTGCGTAGGTGTCTCGTATGTGGGGTTGCTATACCCCGTGGCTGCTTTGAGCTCTCTCAGCAGGTATAATCCCTAATCTTTACTTTCCTCAACCTTTGTTTCGGATGGGGTGGGTGGCGCGCTAGGCGTCTCACCCCCCTCTGTGCATACATTAAGTATCCAATCTATTGGCCACTCCTCTTCCTTTCCCTGTTCATGCATTTTCCAAAGTTCTAGAACAGCGAGGCATTGGTCTAACTTCTTTTTTTTTAAAAGCTTTTATTTATTTGGCTAGGCAACACAAGAACATTACATTACATTACATTACAAGGCATTTATATAGCGCACTATAGACCCTCAGGCAGGAAGGCGCGGACAACACAAAAAGAAGAACAGAATAAAGTCTCCTAGTGCCCCAGAAATACCAGAGACGATATGGGTGGTACTGGTGAAAAGAGTCAAAAAATGAAGGTTTTAAGAGCCTTCTTGAATTTAACAAGGCAACCAAGATTACGCAGATAATCTAGTAGATTGTTCCATAAACTTGGCGGCTTAAATGCAAAGGCCCCATGTTCGGCCTTAGATGTCCTGGCTCTAGGTTGCTCCGGGAAGTTTTTTGAATCCGACCTTAAGGATCTCCTAATGACTTTATCTGTAATATAACATTGAAGGTACGGAGGCATCAGCGACAACCGACACTTAAAAGTAATTATTAACATTCAGAATGTAATTCTGGATTCCACTGGCAGCCAATGAAGACCTTGTCTGGCCTCTGTAGTGTGCTCCCGTCTAGAGAGGCTGACAACCACTCTCACAGCCCAGTTCTGGACCACCTGCAATCTCTGTATGACCCCCTTACTGGATCCCAGCAGAAGACTGCAACAATAGGCTAACTTGGCTCCTATTATTGCCCTGGCGATAGTTTTGGCACTTTTTTGGGAGATAAGCGGCCTCAAATGTGACAACAGTTTTACATAGTATACTGCTGAGGATACTACAGAAGACACATGCGCTTTCATATTAAGAGATTGATCAAGTGTAACACCCAATATCTTGGTTTTGGGGAGAGGGTTAATGCTGTCATCCCCTAACTTAAAGGCACTGTAAGATGGTTTTAAAATGTTAAGTGCGTGCGGACGACCTACAATTATTAATTCCGTTTTGCTCCTGTTGAGGGCAAGATAGTTGTCTAACATCCACCTCTCAATTAGGCTGAAAACTCTATTTACTTCAGCCTCATCCTGTCCGTGATTGCCTGTCAATGGAACTATGCATTGAGTGTCGTCAGCATAGTTTGAGAAGACAACCCCCTCCTGTTCTAAGATGATAAAGAAGGGAGCCATAAAAAGATTGTAAATACATGGCAATGTACTAGCCCCCTGTGGGACTCCATAAAGTACCGCAATAGGATCTGCTTCAGCCATGTCTGAGCACACACTACTCAGCCGGTGTTCGAGAAAGGAGGAGATCCACAGCGCTGTTCGCTCCGAGAAGTTGGCTACTTCTTTTAGCCTTGTGTTTAATATAGTGTGGTCACATTAGAACAGGTGAGCAGCATACCAGGCAAGTACAATCAAAACAGTGCAGGTAATTTAGACATATAGAATAAACTCAAAACCAGTTTGTACACATGGGGGTACATCAGAAGTGGGTGTGGGGCAGAGGGGGAGCCGTTAAGGGGGCAGAAGGGGAATGGTAGGGGGAGAGGGCTGGGGATACAGTGTCTGAAGCAGTGTCAGTGGGAGACATGTATGACCGGAACCTTTACCAAACATCTTTGGGACTTGAGTGGGTTGGCTGTTGAACAGCCCAGGATTCTTCAGTATCTGAGGCCCATGTAACCGCCCTGAGCCATTGTACGTGGGTAGGTGTGGTAGGCCAAAGCCAGCAGAGTAAAATAGAGCGTACTGCAATTAGCATGCAAAGGCCAGCCAGTTTTTTGGAGTCTCGGCGGAGTTCAGGGAAGTCATGGAAGAGACATCTCATTGGGGATGGAGTGATAGGGTGTTTGAGAGTAGCTGACATAGTAGAGCATACTGCACTCCAGAATTGGGTGAGACGGGGGCAGGACCAGACCATGTGGATATAACTAGCGTTATCGCAGCCGTATCTAGGGCAGCCAGGGGAGAGGTCACTCGAGATATGGTGCAGTCTGTTCAGGGTGTAGTGGTATCTGTGAAGCACCTTGAATTGGATCAGCTTAAAACGGTAGCTGAAGGATACCCCGTGAATGCGAGCGCACATATGGGCCCACCATTCGTCGGTCATTTCCAGTCCGAGGTCGTCCTCCCAAGCATGTCTTAATTTGGTGAGTACCGGGGCAGATCTGGCCTGTACCAGGTTGTAGAGTCTGGAAACTTTGCCCCTCATGGGAGTGGGAGAGGTTAGCTCCGTAACTGCAAGCTCATCTGGTGGTATTTCTGGGAAGCTGGGGTATTTGTGTTTGAGGGTTTTCTGGAGGGATGAATACTGAAGCCAGACGGATGGCCTCTGCCTCAGGGACAGTGGGAGGTCCGGCCACTCTATGAAGTTGCCCTGTTCAAAGACATCGCGGAGCAGTTCAAAACCAGCCTCAGCCCACTGGTGAACGATAAGAGGAGGTACGTGCGTGACCTCAGGGAGGAAGTTCCAAAGTGGTAGGTTGCCATGAAAGGGATGGGCGATGCCTAGTAGTTTCCATGTTTTTGACAGGGCCAAAGACGTGCAGGCCACCGGGTCGAGTGACTCCAATACCATTGGCGTGGGTGTGACAATCAGGGAGCGAATATCGAGTCTCACCTGGGGTGGGGGGTCCGATGTGTTAAACCAATACAAAGTGTATTGGAGTTGCGCCTCTAGCCAGTATTTGAGGAAATCAGGAGCACCGAAGCTGCCAACCTCCATTGGGGTGGCCAAAGTCTTGAGTTTAAGCCGGACCGCGCCTGAGTGCCATAGAAAGGTGTTAAGGGTACGAGTCAACGCCTGGAAGAACCCGCTGCCCAGCCACGGGTGTTGGTGAACCTGTACAGAAGCTGGGGTAACACTACCATCTTCAGTATCCTTATCTTGTGCGCAAGTGAAATCGGGAGTTTGCTCCAGCCCAGTGCCTTTGCTGTGAGGCTTGTGAGGTATTTTTGGTAGTTCTCTTCAAAAACCCATTCGAAGTGACGAGACACTGCTATGCCTAGATAAGTGAAATTTGACTGGGCCCATGTGAATCCCAGGGTGTCGGGGGGGGGGCGTGCAGGCAGTGAGCGGGAATAGGGTGGATTTAGAGCAATTCACATTGAGACCGGAAATACGTCCAAAAAGGATATCTTCCAGTATTGGAGCCAAACTGGTGTTGGGGGAACAGATGAAAAGAAGGGCATCATCAGCATATAGTGACACTATATCTGAATGACCAGCGGTTCACAGGCCTCTGTGTGCATGGGATTTGCGCAGCATGTCTGCAAATGGTTCCATCGCTATGTCAAATACTAGGGGGGAGAAGGGACAGCCCTGTCACGTCCCCCTAGCTATTTGGAAAAAGGGGGAGCATCGGTCTTCAGTGCTGACCCTAGCTACTGGATTGTTGTACAGTATCCTGGCATAGGGCTAGTAGTTTGGCATACATTTTGACGTCACTGTTAATTAGCGAGAGTGGACGGTAGGAGCCGCATTGTGTGGGGGGTTTACCGGGTTTCAGCAAAACATTTATCGTGGCTTCACATAGCGAAGGCGAGAACTGGCCTGTCTCCACTGATTCTTCCCAAAGGGCCATCAAACGAGGCAGTAGGAGAGTTTTGAAGTGTTAGTAGAATTCAACAGGGATGCCGTCCGAACCTGGAGATTTGCCTGATGAGAGTGAGTCTATGGCGTCTGAGAATTCCTCGAGGGTGAATGGATTCTCGAGAGAGCCGATGGTCTCAGGGGAGGGAACCGAGAGGGGAAGATTATCCAGGTAGGAGTCAATCTCTGATGTCGAAACGCTGTCCGCGTTGGCAAACAGGGATTCTTAGAAAGAAAGAAATTTGGAGTTGATATCTTGTGGTGACGTGGCCAGGGAACCATCAGGTCTCTCCACTCCAGGATGGGTGGGGTGCCGAATTCTCGGCGGAGAAGCCTGGCCAGAAAGCGGCCTGGGCATTTGCCTTCACCGTATTTCCTTGCAAGTCCAGGGCTGTCCAGGAACCTCAGTTCACGGTCCGCCAAAGAGCGGAATGTGTCAAGTTCTGCACCGATTGATGCCAGGAGTTCCGGAGTTTGGCGTAGCGAGCATTGGGTCTTCAGTGCAGTGTGGATAGCGTGGCTTCGCTTTTGGCAATATCCCTGCAAATTGTTTTAAGGATGCCGTTTTCCTTGGACAGCCCGATACCTCTAATATAAGCTTTAAGAGATTCCCAGAGGGTGGCCTGTGAGGACACCGTATTGGTGTTAATTTAAAAAAATTCCTCGATAGCAGTCTCCAACTCGGAGCTAAAAACAGGGTCGAGGAGAGAGTGAGGTTTCATTCTCCAGTGTCTGACCCGTCGCGGTCACCGGTGAATGATCAGAGAGGGTTCTGGGAAGGATCGTTTGGCGAGACACATTCCTTATTAGTATGTCAGACACTAGCCATCTATCGATTCGGGAGTATGAGTCATGCACCGAAGAATAGAAGGAGTAGGAAAGGGAGTCGGGGTAAAGGAGTTACCATGCATCCACCAGGGCGAGACGGGGAGGGATGACAGTGTAGTGTAGGCTGATTTAGAAAGTTGGTGGTGTCTGGAGCCGGATCTATCTAGGTCTACGTCGAATGTTGTATTAAAATCACCTTCCTAGAGGAGTTGAGAGGGTTGGGGGTCCGCCTCCCTCGCCGAGGAATAGGATGATAGAGTAACTCAGCGTGGTGATTGTGGGCGAACAAGGGGCAGGCAGGAACCTGGGGCTAGGCAGCAGGGAGGTAGTCAGAGCGGGGGCCCTTGGATCCCGGCTGGAGGGTTCGGAACAGAGCACATCCAATCCAGGCTTCCCGGGGCCTAGTGCCCCCAATAGGTGTATGTATATGGAGGATGCGGCCGGCGTAGGTCTATGGAGGGGCTTCCATGCGTATGTTCCAAGGAGGACAGTAGGAGCCAAGCTGGGGGGAGGCCCCAGCCCAGAGAACCTGCAATGGGTCTGGTGTGTCCACGCTTCAGGGGTGCGTGGAATTCGCAGCCAGCTGCCTGGGGAGATTGTGTTGCCCCAGCTATGTCTACCAGGATGCATTGGGGGTGAGGGCCCTGGGTGTCTGGGGATGTGGGAGGGAGGAACAGTCACGGCGCCAGCCACCGTAGAAGTCAGTGAGGCGGGGCACAGGCGCCAGGCAACAATCCTAGAACAGGAGACTGTACAGGAGAGAGTAGGTGGTGTCCGGGCTGAGTGAGCAGCACAGGCAGGGCGCCCTGGGACTCACCACAATTGCCGAGGGGGAGGGAGCAACCTCCAAGCAGTTCTTGGGTCGGGGATCCTCACGTCCGGGTCCTCTGGGGGGACTGGATGCCAGCACGCCGCCCAGGGGGGGCAGCGGAGCAGAGCGCTCAGTGTTGTAAAGGACGTCCGGGTCCAGACAGGAGGCAGGCTCCCCTGCTCAGGTCGCCACAGGCCCCAGATGAACGGGGGGAAGAAGACAGTGGCACACAGCCACATCGCCCCTCCGCCACAATGGGTCTCAGATCCTCGGCATCAAGGTCGAGCTTCTCTGGAGTGGGAGCATGGGTCGGAGAAGCGTCAGCTCCCGTTCCAACTTCAACTCGAAGGAGCTCCGTGTCAGGGCTTTTTCGGAACACGGCATTTGGATAGTATGCGCCCGGGTCCCACAGCAGTCGGATTGAGTGGTTAGTGCAGGGTGTAAGGACACACCAAGGCAGAATTATGGACAAAGGGCGCCTCGCAGCACAGAGCTCCGAATCAGGCAGCCATCCTAAACGAGCGCAACAGCGCCCCCCTGGTCTAACTTCATGCAAATATGTCATCATGTGTTGTAAGACAGCTTTTGATAATGGGCCACAGGGTGGCCGTGGCATAGACATCTTGTGGGCGGTTCCTTTAACCCACTCTGTACTATATTTCTATAGTTTGGGTACGTGTTTCAGCAACTATTTGCACAAGTGTGTCAATGGAGTTATATTCTCCATGCTCAAATCTGTTCCCTTTCCTCTTATATAACACCTGTCAGCACTTTTGCGTGGCTTAAACAGTCCCAACAATATGAGCGAGTACCAAACACTGCAAGCTCCAATCCAAATTTTTCACAAAATTTTATACCTTACTAATTTACTTCAAAAAACATCAATTCATGTACGATATTCATGTACGATATTATCTCAGCTATTCAATCGCATACATTTTCAATCAATTTCCTCAAGGAAATGTTGTCGATGTATAACGTCACAACAAAAAACATGTAAGACAGATGCTTAACAGACTAGACGAACACCAGCTGGTCACAGATATCTCTGCATCTAATCCTTACCCCTTCATAGAGTATAAACGTACCCCATTCATGGCGTCTTTAACTGTCGTGGTGGTCTAATCGTTCCCCCTTTAGCTGGGACTCTGGGTACACGTTTCTTCTAACCGATTGTATTAAAAGTGTAGGAATAAGGCGAATCCTCTCACTTGTCGGGTGTCTTCCCGGTATCCTCTCTCTTCTCTGGTGTCCTCCCTGGTAACCTTTGTTTACTTAATTATTCTCAAGTCATTATTCCCTTATATATATACATTCTTCTCTACTTCTAACTATATTTTGTTTTTTCCTGCCTCCCTCTGCTACCTTTCCCCTTTACTTGTTCTAAGGCAAGCACATTCAATCTTTTTCACTGCCCGTTCGCATGGTTCCTCTCTGGACCCTCGGGATCACCTCCTTTTTTACCACCTTCTTCGGCTTTTCACCCGCTCAGCTGCCCGCAGGAGTGGGAAGGGATGTGTGGGGAACACGGGTCCCTTCAGGCCCTTGTCTGCAGTTTTTCTTACACTACCACTGTCTACGGAGAGCTTCACGGTCTACTCAGCCGAATGGCAAAGGACTTCTGATATTGCCAAAGAACTAGAGTTACTTAATGTCGACGGTCAATGGGTGTCTTATTCAAATCAAATAATCGATAATCGATAACCATCAAATCTCTGCTACCAAGTGTTCTCCGGAGACCCCCGGCCGGCCCATAGAGCCGAAATTTGCTCCAAAAGTACTTTAAGACGAGATAGCTGCACCCTTGAGATGGATGGGGTGCAGATTTATTACCCCAATACCAATCAATAAGGACAACTCAATGTTTTGGCAAAGGGAGTCCATTTAATGACAAGTACAAAAAACGGGGAGCCATGGAAATCAGCAGTGATGCGATCGTCCTACTCGCTTCAACTCCAATGAGCTTCATAAAAGTCATAGGGCCTCATTACGACCCAGGCGCTAATGGGTTAACAACACTGTAAAAAGCTGCGGCGCCGTTACCCTATTAGCGCCTAATTATGAGGTCCCTTTGCGGGACCCGACCTTAACGGCTGTTTTTACCAGCCGTTAAAGTAGGGTGCCGCAAAGGGACCTTGGTGCTAAGTACGGTGCCGCAATTTGCGGCACCGTACTTAGCGCCTTCCCCATTCCCATTGAGCCCTATGGGGCAAAAATGGGAATGGGGAAGGGCCCATGGTGAATTGGGAATCACAACCCTGCCGACCTTGGAATGGGGCGGTAATTCCGCCATTCACCATGGCGGACCCCGGCATGGACCATGGTGCTAATAGCACCATGGTTTAGCGCCAGGGTCGTAATGAGGCCCATAGCATTTATACTGAAAACTCGTCACAATTGATGTATAACACTCAAAAGTTGATATGCAATTCTATTGGTTAGGAAAAGGTAACGTTAATATAGGTACAATATCTGTATATGGTAACGGAGTGAGGGGATTGGGTAAACACTGTCAGGTGGGCATCTAAGCCCTTCCTTCAAAGATGACTACTGTAGATGTCACTAAAAGAACGACATCCCATTGGTTCCCCTAACTATAGGACCCTAGATTATTTGGTCCATTGTGATTGGGTTGGCACCAACCCCATGCATAAATTTCCACTTTGCTTAGCAGCACGCAGAATGGTCAGCCAGGTGCAGGGTGCCCCCTAGTTGCCCGGCCTTTCTCTAATTAAGGTTACAATCAATCATCACTTCAACAACTATGTGTCAATTATGTTACTGTGGTTGGCCTCGAAACTGCATCTTCTGTCTGGGAAAGCTCTGCTATCTCTGCCTGGGTGGATGCCAAGCGTAGGTATGAACTCATGCTCCTCCTCGCTCGGATGGTCACGTGCATCCCACACCATGAATTTGTCTAGTTTCTCTCAATTTGTGCATTTGATTCTTATTCAGCTTGCCACCTGCCTACGCCTCCTTATCTTGACCTTTCAGAGACAGGATATTCTGTTCTTAAGTTTCAATTATATGTAGCTACTGTTCATTCCTTCTATTGGTCCTTCTATGATCTTGGCTTCTCCTGGCACGAGTTGGTTCTGCCGAGTTTCGATTCAGCTGTCTCTTCTTGTTTTGTTAGAATATGAATATCTGCTCATGCACCCTTTAGTAACCTGGGTTGATTCTGCTTCGTTTGAAAAGTGGAGTTACACTTATAATGCTGTGCTTCATTTTGAGGTAGATTATGTATACTGGCGATTGCCGTACTATTCTTCTACTTGGCATTGCAAGCTGCATCATTTTCTTAGCTTTCTTGCGGTTCCAAGTATATGTACAAGTGTAAGCTGGTTGAGTATCTTCATCCTGTTTACAGCTTAAGCTTCTTTGTACTTCAACATCATTCTCCCCTTTTAGGTTCACGATATATTTATTCATGGCGTTTCATCTCTGGGTGTCATTCTCGCGTTGTCATTTCTTCTACTTGTACATCAGTCCGGGTCCTCGTAACGTCACCATTCATCTTCCATTAAGACCTTTTGTTTTAAGACCTTTTGTTTTCTTCCGGGACTGTACTTAGGCAATCTTCCTTTCGTCTCAATTGCTGGTAAGGTTTCTTTAATGGATACCTCACTGTCCATGGTTTTCTTGGTATCGGTACTTCAATAGGTGTTGCTCTTCTGATAGGTACTGGGCAGAGCTCTACTACGGCTCTCTGTCGATTTATCTGCTCATCATACGTCACATATTTTGGTGTGAACGTTCCTGGTACTTCAAAATGGGCGACTGGAGTGCAGGCTTTATTTGGGACCACCTCTACAATAGTCATAACAATGTAGTGCTATTTTGTGAGATCCATCCTACCTCCCAACTTGTAGTAGTGAGCTATTGCCGCCAAGTGATATGCAACCCAAGATCTGGACCTCCCATTTTGCCAACACAATCCCACAAAAGCCCGTACTGGCAAATCCCTCTGTGGTTCCGACAGTAAATCCCTCTGAAAGGCCAAGAACCGCTCCAAGCACCTTTATATCAGGTGCCAGAGTGGTGTTGATCAGGGAACTCAGATCCCCCCAATCATGCCCCACCATTGTACTTTGAAAGGGGTCGTCACACTTGCTTCTGGACAGCTCCCCCGAAACTTCTCCCACAGCAAACGAGAGAGAGAATCAGCCGCCACATTTTTCACCCTGGAATATGCTGTGCCCTCACTTCTGTATTCAGACTCAGTAGGCTCCTTGTGAGCTCTCTAAGCAGCTTAATCACTCTGTGATTCCTGCACGTGCCTTGATTGATGTTCTGCATCACTGCCAGGTTGTCAGACCATATCATCACCTTCTTGTCTTTTAACTGTTTGGGCCACAATTTGAACTATTGTAAACAACTCTAATAGTGTGATATCCCTAGTGATCCCTTCATGCTGCTATGATGCTGACCAGGCCTGGGCGCACCACTCTCTCCCCAAAATGGCCCCAAATCTGTGTGACCCTGATGAATCCGTGATCAGTTTGAGCCCCCTGCCGCTGTCTAGTTCCAGAGCAACACCCCATTAAAGTCGTCCAAGAAAGCATCCCATATCCCGGGCTCCTCCTTGACTTCTGCCCCCAGGCGGACATGCTGACCTGCGTGCTTTTGGTTCAGAGAAAGGGCTGCTTGAAACTTGAGAGCTACAGGCATCAGTTCAATCTTATAAAATTGGGACCGTATGGCACATTATTTACAGGGCTTTCTTTCAGTGACGAAACACCATTGACCTCCAAGAGGTCATATCATGTCTGCAATTGTTGAGCAGTTTTTGGAGTTCTGTGTGTCTTTGCCTGAAAAAGTCCCTTTTAAAATAATGGTGCTTTCAGATGATGGCATAATTCTGGTGTTTCCGGTCATCATCAAGGCAAAGTGAAGACGGTGCCAAATGAGCTTGCGCACAGCAACACCCTCTGGGCCTGCCTTGGCAGAGAAGATGGTAGGTAGGGGGAGAGATGGCGAGAAAGATACCAGGGATGGTCTACGAGAGAGGGACACAGCGAAGGATGGTGAGAGAGGGAAAAGGGAGGCAGAATGGAATGGGGCCAGGAGAGGCGAAAGGAAAAGAGAAAGAGGCGGAGCTAGAAAGAGACATAGATGGGTAGAGAAACACAGAGAGACAGGTAAAGGAGCAGACAAAGAAGTAAGGGTGGGTTTACAGAACCCTAGAGAGGGGCAGTACTTTGGATTTTGGGAGAGAATGAGACAGAAAGGGAAGAGGCACAAGGAAAAGAGAAACAGTGGGGGAGACAAATGAGGAAAGGTGTGTAGACGAATAGCAGAGCGACACTTCGAGAGGGAAGGAGGGATAGAGAGAAAAAGACGGGGAAAAGATTGAACGCTGGAGTGAGACAGAGGCAGCAAAGGAAAGAGAAGAAGGCGCAGAATTCTTAGAAGTAAAGATGTGAATGCGAGATACAAACGAAAGATAATGAGGCAGAGAGGAAGATAAGGGAGAGTGGGAGTTATTGAGGACTTGGAGCAAGAGGACGAAGAAAATAAAAAGAACGACACAAAAAGAAACCATGAAAGATTGCAGGGAGAGAGAGAAGCGATGAGGGCGTCGAAGCAGACATTAGCAGAGAAGGAAGCAACGAAGAGGGACCACATCCGATGTGGAGAGAAGGAGGCAGCAGAGATCTGAGAAGTGGCAGCAGGACTAAAGTGCAAGGTGAAGAGACACGCAGAATGCATTTGACATGGCCTCTGAACTCTCGGTGAGCATGGCATGTGGCGGCTGACTCTGCCTGGAGGAACGATCGGACATGGCATAGTGCGCCCCAGACTCACACATCTCTCCGGTTCAAAGCCGTGCCTGACTGCTCCTGCCCCAAATGCAAGATTCAAATCAGTGTTGGAAAAAAGACACTTACCCCGTGACAATCAGTCTCCCCTGTCTGGAGCCCAATCAGTCTCCCCTGTCTGGAGCCCTTTATTGGTGACCTGTTGGCTGGTCATGTGCTGGTTACGCAAACGCACGCAGCTGCATGGAATCACCCACCTGGCCGCCATTTTAACAAGTTCTCATCCCTTAGTGTTTTTGATAACAGCGGCACGTTTTGGAGATCTCATTCTGAAAGTTCTTCACCCACCGACAGCTACGCTTCTTAGGGATGTCTCGCACCACATAACACAACACAACGGCGTGAAACTGTACGCACTGCTTCCAACAGTGCTTCCAAGCTGTCCAACTTCTGAACTCAAAACGTGGCATAAAAAAGCAGCACACCTATGCTATGCGCACCAGACTTAAGTCACGAACTGTCTTGCAAAATGGAACCATTTTATTAGCGTTCACAAGTGGAGTAACTTTGCTGTTGGAGGGGGGGCATGATATCTAAATGAAAGGTGCCCCTGCCAAGTGAGTGAGACAAAATCGTGTGCCACAAAAGTTGGGATGGGGGGTGACACCTCTTACAATTATGCCCATGGCGTTAATGGCCAACAGAATTGCCCTCTAGGCTCTTTGGGGCAATATTATTGGGGAGGAGGTGTTCTGACACCTATTGCAGGTTTGAGAGCAATGCCAAACAGAACTTCTCTTCAGCTGTGTACAACTCTCAGCCCCCACGTGTGTGCTAAACCTGCTGAGGAGCTCGAGTGTGGAGGCCAGCCTCCATGCCCAGTCAATGTTTGACCTCTCTGCTGAGAGTGCACGCTTTTGCCTTTGGGAAGTACGAGACAACTGGTAGGTGACAGTGAAAGGCTAGGCGGTCCAACAGGCGACAATAAAAAAACAAAACCTGACAAAAGAGCAGGGAAACCTCCAGTTCATAAAATGTACAGAAAGAAGCACTTATGGTAAAAAATCGTCAAAGGCATACCATCTACATGCCATTGGATGGGTGACACAAACTACTATTAAAACCCCAAAGACGCAAAGCTTACGCCCAAAACTGAAACAGTGTACATGTTGCAAACAAAAAAAATCTGGTCCGTCAACTTCAAGAAACGGAGAAGGGGGCCAGAAGAGCAGAGTAATACTAAGTGACAGTGAGACACTTGCAGTAAGAAAGAGAACAAAGACGGACCACAACGTACAGGTCACAGCAGTCCACAAGACCCTGCAGAGAGTTGCACGTTACAGATTTTGAATCAACTGTACATGCATGCTAGAAACTTCCAGTCAACAGGGCTCTGCACGAAGATAATAGGTCACACAATTTCACCTATGAAGCACCGCCGCACATGCAACACAGCACTGAATACAACTTTAAGGTTCCTGTACACATGTACTATCAACAAAGCAGGCCAGTCACTCGGCAAACATTACAGCCGGAGGACAATTTGGAGAACTCACGGCCCGGGTAGAGAGCAAGTTGAGTTTCGGGGACTGGAAGGCAGCTACCAGTGAGAGGCACACTTAACATTGTTGCACCCTTTTATGTCCCCAATCTGTGCGAAGCCTGAGAAAATGGCGGGCCGTGCTCACCGACTCATGCGACGTAGCACTCCGTAACTATGCAGGTCAGAAGAGTTAGAGGCATCACCTGTTGCTGCAACAGCCCCCAGGGCAATTGCACCCTAGCCAGCGGCCCATTTCGCTCACCCCCAAAAAAGTGTCTGAAATGTGTCTGACACTACCATACATTAATACTTCATTGGTATGACAGGAAATACCTGGGAAATCATGTAAATTATGTATAATGGCATATTAACATGAATCATTGATCCATCCAGAGATTTTTATATTACCTTGATATACCATTGAATTAATTTTAAATCATTTGGATTACATTTGGTTACTTAGAATGCCCTCTATAGAATTAGATTACTTGTAGATTTCCTTTGATTATGTTTAGATTACTATATTCCCTTAGATTACTCTTATATTATCTTTAATTACCTGGGATTCTTTTTTTAAATTATCCTGGATTAACTCAAATTACCTGAGATATTTTTAGACTACCTCTGATTATTTTAGAATATTTTGTATTATCTTGTATCACTTTAAATTGTCTTTGATTGCATAGTTTTCTTTTTTATGACCCTGGATTACCTCAGATTAATATTATGAAACCTTAGATTGATTTTAGATTACAATAGTATTTCTTTAGGTTACCTTGGATTACTTTGAATTACTATGGATGACTTTTAAATTGCCTCAGAATACATTACTTTGGATTGCCCATGAATACCTTTTGTTTCCATAATCTTTCCCCAGATTACCTTTATATTACCTTGATTTGTTTCAGCATTATATGGATTAACTTGAAATCATTTTCAATTAAATTGAATTACCCAAAAATTATTTCCAGATTGGCTTGGGTTACTTTAGATTGATTTTATATTACCTAATATTATTTTTAAATTACCTTGAATTCTGTAAAGGTACTCTTCCATTATTTTGGGTCAATATTATGTTAACTTTGGTTTATTTTAGATTACTCTAATAGAACAATTGATCACTTTTAAATCCCCCTAGATGTTTTTAGATTCCACTGGATTACTTTATATTAACTTTAGTTTCGTTTGTATGTTGTTGTATCATGTTTATCCGACTGCTGATTAACTCAAATTAACTTGGATTTCTTTTAATTTACCATTTATCACCTTTGATTTTAATTAGATAACTCTTAGATCAGCTCAGATTACCATTAATTATTTTAGACTATTTATAGATTATTTTTAGATCGCCTCAGATTACCATGAATCTCTTTTAGATTAACTTGAGTTGCACCAGAGCACTTTTTCATATCATGGAATTATTTAGAATACTTGTGGATTACATAGGTTTGTCAGAACATTATTTCAAGATACTTTTGCTTACTTTGATCTTTTTCTTGGAAGAGACCTGGAAAACCTTATATTTCTTTGGAATGCATTTGGGTACTTTTCTGTTTGATTGAATTACCTTACATGACTGTTATGTTGCATTACCTTAATTTCGAATTATCATTGGTCCTTTTAGCATTACCCTGCTTTACTTTAGATTACATACACTTATTTTTTAAATAACTCCAGATTATCCTCAATTACTTCTATTTTACTGTGTATTACATTTAAATTACTTTGGAACATTTCAGATGACTTTTAAATTAACCCTGGTTTAATGGAGTACTTTACAATTACATTGGAATACTTTTAAATCACACTGGGTTCCCTCAGGTTACATTTAGATTACACTGAATTCTTTATTTAACTGCATATTATCTAAAATTCCCTTACATTACTTTTAGATTGCCATGGATTACCTTGGATTGCCTTAGATTGTTTTTAGACAACTTTATAATATCTTAAATTGTTAAAGATTATGTTTAGATCCCCCACATTACCTTAGCCTACTTACAATTACCTGAAATTGATTATAGATTAACTTGGTTTGCATAGGATGGACTTTCATTACTTTGGAGGAACTGGGATTACTCGTGGATTACATTGGCTTGCCATAACACTGTTTTAGACTGCCTTAGATTACTTTGTGTTTACATTTGGTTAGTTCTGATTACTTTTAGTTTACACCAGATTACCTCAGATAGCTTTAGACTACTGTTGGAGCTCTTGCATTACTTTTATATTACTTTAGATTACTTTTAGAATACCATTGAATCATACATTACTTGGATTACTCTTGATTATTTTAAAATTACCTCAAATTATCTTCAGTTTATTACTGTAAATTATTTTAGAACCCCTTTCATGTTTTGTAGATTAGCAAATACATGTTTCAATTGCAAATACAAATTCCACTAAGGATGGCTGTGAAAGGCTTCTCCTCTCAACTCTTCTTCTAAAACCCAGCAAGGCTTCCAGTTTGGGGGATATTATATTAACCCAGAAAACAAGAAGCAGGGCAGCCCACAGACCCCAATAGAGTGACAGATGTCAGAGTAATTTCATACCCGGATTCAAACCCTGAAGCTGTCCGGATGAGTATATATGGGTCATGGTTATAAACACTTTCATGGCTGAGTCTTGTGAAAAATAAAATGAACACCAAGCCCAGTTTGCGTATGTACTTAGTGTTTCAAGTACACAACCCTTTTATCACAAGCACATTTGTCATAAATGAAGATCAGTGGTAATGGTTCATTTCCCAAAATATACTTATTGTATTCATAGGCCCCAGGAACATTCATTGGTACTGTTTGTTGCCCTCCCCTTTCTCATCGAGGTATTTTGATAGAATACAAGATGTACCAGATTGTTCATCCTGGAATCATACATAACCTTCTATCAAAAAATAATGTTTATGGTTATTCTGGTATGAGGAAGATGTTGACCTAACCTCAAGAGGAATACCTGCATTCCACTGGCACAAGGAAGAAGACAGCCTGCCCTCATGAAGACTACCTTGTAAGTACTGTCACGAGGGAAAAGCACAGACGAATGAAGATTAGCTCCAGGAACCACTCTAAGCATTCTAGTGGTTGCCGGTTTCCTATTGGTTCCCTTCCAGTAGAAATAGAGGAAGGGAACCAGGAAGTGTTGTCAAGCCTTCCCAGGAGAAGGAGGGAACCTGAATCATGTGTTGGAACAGAAGTAGCTGTGGACCACTGCAATACCCGAGAGAGGGGGAACCCTTGATCCCCAGCAGCCGGTGGGAAACTAAGGGAATCTGGAGTCTCTCTCACGCGGGGAGACACCAGTGAGTCTCCCAGAAAGGGTGGGGGCTTGAATTCCAGCAGCCTGTAGGGGAACTATGGGAAGCTGGAGTCTTCCTCACTGGGGGGATCAAGAAGACCGGCGTGCCGACCAAAAAGGGAGGAACCCTTGAGTGCCAGCAGTATACAATGGAGTAATGGAAATACGAGACCCCCTCACTGGAAGAGATCAGCTGGGGAGCCTCAAAGAGAAGATCGCGAGAGCCCAAGGGAAGCAGAAGAAGTTTACCAGTGTTTCTGAGGACTAGAACCCTTGCAGACCAAGTGAAAAGGTACGCAGAGGGGGACTGGGAAGGCACAGGTAGACCCCAGAGGCTGTGGTTGGCAAGAGGTGAACAAGCACCCCAAAAAGACTGAAAGGCCTGGCAGGATAGTGAACCGGGCCTAGTTAAGATACGTTGTAAAGCTGAAAGAGGGCCTGGGGAAGCCAAACGAGAGTACAGAAGGGTCAATGACCTATTAAAGTCTAAGGACGCATGCAAACAAGGTGCTAAAATAACAAGACAAGTCTGAGAGAAGAGTCTGGGACTCATCCGTGAAAAGCCAAAGTAGAGGGGTCTGGGACCCAAGGCAGTCCCTGGCCGGGGAGTATACTAAGGCTGAGGCAAATGAAGTGACCATAATCTATTGCCACTCCCGCCCCCTGCACACCTATAAATACTGGCAATAATGTCCAGTCAAGGTTACTTCAAATGTTAATTGATACATTGTTTATTCATTATAACCACAAAACAGTCAATTCTTTGAATACTCATGATTCAGATAGTAGTTTAGTTAAAAGTTTGTATTGTCATCCTACACATATTTTGCACTGTATTCATAGATCCAAAATAATTCCAATGATTTTTGGACCATCATGTTTACAATTGCAATGTTTTATACAACATGAACAAAGATTTTTCAAATCAAAATTCAAAACAATCAAAAATAGAAACTCAATGCGTTTTCGAGAGCAGATATCTCTTCTTCAGGAGAAAACAAACATTTTTTTACAATTCAAAATTATAATGATATGATATGATATGGCATTTGTAACGCGCCTATACACAAGTGTTTCAAGTGTTTCAAGGCGCGATGTTCTTTGTGTTGTAATGCATAACCATCGTGCATTGGTCTTTCTTAAGCCATAATACTTCCCTGTTCCATCTTCACTCTGTTATCTTAATCACATGTCGCCAATGTGGAATTGTGGTTATTAATGTTCAGTAGTAGAGATACTTAGATGTTATATATAAGTGTCCCCTGTAATAAATCCAAATGAGACTCTGCTATTATTCCATAAGGCTATCTGGGCATATTAACCAATGGGTGTAAATCAATTGTTGTAATGAATTACCTGAATTGGAAAATACTATTTCCTCCGTGCATTAAGAAGTTCCATTCTCATAGTACTGCAACCATTATGAACTTTTGTACATTGGATACTCCAGAGTGGGTTAGGCACCCTGAAATGTCGGTGTGTGTATATCAGTAACCGTAACACAATCTGTCAGTGTTCATGATATAAAATATGGTGACTAATTGCTTTCTCACCAAGTTCTCCATTTTAGTGTGCGTAATGTTAAAGAATCGTATTGAATCCTCACCTCTGCAATGCTTTCCAGCAGAGGACAGTGAATATTCTTAGCGTTGCCCCTCAATTGTAGTGGGTTCTGCACAATTCAAATAGAGACCGTGATGGAGTATCTCTGTGTTCCTCTCTGTTTGATCAAGTACATAAATTACTACATAACCAGGGATATGCAACACCATTCCAGCTGGGATATAATCAAGCACTCGCCTATATAATCTGTTGTGGTAACTGGCAGTGTGCGTTGTCAATGCAGCACCATGGGCGGTGTGTGTAATTCAAGAAGGGTTTTCTCATGATCGTAATGGTGGCCTTATGCTTCCATCTCTATTAGAGCAAGCAAATAGATTGGTTATTGACTCCCTAACTCTCACTCATCATATC
This sequence comes from Ambystoma mexicanum, assembly GCF_040938575.1. NCBI lineage: Eukaryota > Metazoa > Chordata > Amphibia > Caudata > Ambystomatidae > Ambystoma > Ambystoma mexicanum. The sequence continues at coordinate 1,566,382,612 of NC_090932.1, forward strand.
TGTATGGCATTGTTATGATTCTTAAACTTACTTCGATCTCTCATGTCACTCGCGGATAATTTTCGCGGCCGGCGCTGTAGCTAACAAACGCCTGTTGTTAAGCATCAGGGTAATATATACACACACACACACCCGGCCCGCTAACACTATTTGAGGGATGACGTGTCAATGTGGGAATGTTGGGAAATGTAATAACATACACCTATCGCTGTGAGTCAGTGCATTACAGCTCCTATGTAGTGTTTTTTTATGTTTCTCGTGCGGATGTATATGCTGTTACGTTACTTCCAACCGTTTCTTCAATATTCTTCCCTCTAGATGGGTAAAAACAATTCGATTGATGGTACTTACTGATACATAAATATGGCTTATGTATGGCATTAAACGAGTAAAGAGCATAATTATTCAGGGATTGAATTGTTCTTTCGACTTTGACCAATGAATCTCTCAGATTTCTACCCCGTTTGTATGCCATTAGGGGCGGATTCGGGAACAATGAACAAAACGGGGAAGAAATCTGATAAGATTCATTGGTCAAAGCCGAAAGAATCGACAAATCTAAACAGCTGGAATAAACATCATACAATCGCGCAGTTAAAATTAATACTTTGTGGGTAGCCAGATCCAATTGCGTATTCCCCCTTACAGCTCCTCTTTCTGACTAGTCTCTTCTTTATAGGGCATCTGCATCGTCATCTCCCGGCACTACTCCACGGGGCAGCCGTGACTTCCGAGCAGTTTGATCTAGGATGATACCGATCCGATCCTTCATTTAAGTGACTATTTGCTCTTCCATCACTATTAAATGTAGATATTAGACCCCACAAGACTGGTGCCTCACAACCCCTCTTGGGTCATTCCAATATTCAATGGAGAAACCAATGCTATTCAGTTTTAAACGTTCAGGATATGCCAAATTACTTACCACTTTTGAGCCAAAGCGTACAATACACTGATCAATTTCCCTCATGTCAGCGAATTGTATTCTCTCTATGTCCACCAAAGATAATGCACTTGAAGTTATGATCTCAGAATAAATTGCTGGAACATTACTTCGGTTCAAACAAACCGGATAGTTATTGCCCAATAAGCTTGCCATCAAAAACTCATTAAACCTCTGGTGGATTTTATCGACATTAGATTTTTGATGCTTTGGATCTCTACCAATACTTTCATCATTAAGACTGCTCCCCCACTCATTGTTACAACGTTACTGCTTGAATACTTCAAAATACTATGGGGCTGATACAAGCCCTTACTGTTCACAGAACCAGTGACATCAACCATCCCAAACCTTCTGTCTGCCGACTCATTATGGCTTGAAACAGGGGGTTTAGTTCCATTTGTTTCGATAAGGGATACACCTCTCAGGTTACCTGAAACATACAGTGTAGTCAAAATACCTGCTCCCCGCACTGGGACACTTGGTAACATCGGATGGCTAAATCCTGTAGCCGCTTATTGCTCCAAACCTAAATCCATCAACTCATGAACAACACTATGGGATGGGTCTGTTTGGGTAGCCATGGTAAAGGAGGATGGCTTCGTATTTGGACCCCCGTTTCACTATTGTAAGGAAGACATGGTATCATTAGTGAAGACAGAAGCAAGTTATGCACAGTTCAAGGTTTTTTAGAGAACAACATGAGGGTTGGATGAATGCCTATCTAGCCCTATATCTAAGCATGGGAGCAAGCTCGACCATCAAATAATAAATAACACAGTCCTTGTAGTGTTTGTCAAATCAAAATTACCTATACTAACAAAACGTATAGCCTGCCCTTACCATATAACAGATATGTGTCATGATCTCTGCTTCCAAAAGGTCAGGGTTTTCCCAACTCCCTTGGAAGCAGATCCATAACCCAGGTTCCGAGTGCCAACCAGTCCCAATTGGGACCTTTTGGACCCAGTCCTGGCGCCAGTGGCACCAGGCTCATAAATATGCCCAGTCCCAGTGCTGGAAGCGCCGGGCTCATAATGCTTGGGTGGACTTACCTGCAGCAGACCATGCTGCTTACTTGCCTGCCAGTTGAGTCTCTGATCCTCTTCTGTTTGGAACTACTTTTCCTGTTGGGTGGGGCAGGAGCCACTCCCTAGATTCAGAACACTGGAACTCTTCTGGAAAGCAGGAACTCTTTTCTTACCTAGGCGTGGCTGTGGAAGGAGACACCTAAGCACTACAGGAGGCTATTTAAACCACACCCGATGGATGAATCTTGCTTTGCGTTATTCTGCATCCTCAGCAGCAGAACGCTCATCGTGTCTTCTGCATCTGATCCTGGGCCTAAGGAAAAAGGCTTACCATTCTGAATCCAGTCTTCAGCAACACCTATAAAGACAAGAAAGAACAGGTTAGCATTACGGTCTTCAGTGACAGCTCTTCACTTACCTGGTCCATCGGCTGTCACCAACGCCTCGCGCTGCATTCCGGCATCTGAAAGACAAAGGCTTACCTACTCTTCGTGCGCTCCGGAAGTCTTCACACTGCATTCCGGCATCTGAAAGACAAAAGCTTACCAACTCTTCGCACGCTCCGGAGGCCTTCGGCGCTGCATCCCGCATCTGAAAGACAAAACAAGGTGCGTTTAAAGACATTGGGGAACTTTAATACTCACGTGCCATTACTCCTTTCTACTAACCCAGTGGGTATTCCGGCACCCTGCAGCCGCCCCGAACTTGTACCTGCAAAATAAAAAGACAGTTAGAGCGCATCGTGAAGCAGGCAACAAGCGCTTACTTACGTGCTTCCAGGCGCTTCTATTCATCACACGGGCTCCATCTTCAACTCACTTCAGCCCGCCATCCGTCATCGCCGGAACCCTGCAAAACAAGAGACATCATTACTAAAGACTTTAAAGACATTAGAATTACTCGAAACTTACCGTTCGTGCAGTAAACGACGGACAGCAGTCCTCTGAAGTCAAGAGGCCTGCTCCCCTTATCCAGTGAAGAAACTGGTTACAGCACCCTGCCTCGAGGCAGATGGAGAGCACGGCGTTCACTTACCTAAGACATCTTACCCTTCGAGCCAGACATACAGTGCACAGAGGTCCAGCCCAAAGAGCCAGCCGTGTGTTACACATCACCTTTGAAGATACGGTATACGCCCAGTCAAGACCGGCGCCTCTACGGGAATCAGGTGAGCGTTACAGAACGCAAAGCCTACCACAAAACTCCCGTCCAGGCGCTATGGAAACCTCGGATACCGACCAGCTAGCCCAGTTACTTGGGGAACTAAGGGCAGAAGTGCATGCAGCCCGTCAGGAAACGAACGCTCTAAGAAGGGAACTGATTATTTCCAAGGAGCGAACAGATGATCTCGCTAGACAATTGCTACAGTCACAAGCCGGACAGACCCCGTTACCCGCATCTGGGGGAAATCTTCCTTCTACATCCTCTATGAATCCAGTGCAGATCAACCTACCTGGGAATGTACCTCTGGCTCCGCCCGAACGATTTTCTGGTGACCCAAAGAGGTTTGCAGTATTTATCAATCAGTGCCGGTTGCATTTCTTATGCCGGCCAGCAGCCTTTCCAACTGATCAAGCTAAAGTAGCTTTCGTGCTTTCGTACCTTAGTGGCAATGCGGCAGACTGGTCGATCCCTCTAGTAAATCAAGATGATCCGGTCCTCCATGATTTTCAAGCTTTTCAGCTCAGTATGGAAAAACTGTTCGCAAGACATTCACAGGGGCAGGCCTTGGACAATGAGCTTCTTTCGTTGCGACAAGGTAATCAAGACCTTTTGGCTTATATTGCGTCTTTCAACAGACTGATAGTGGAAACTCACTGGCCTGAGGACAAAAGGATTACGCTGTTTTATAGAGGTCTACGCGGAGAGCTCAAAGATGTGTTAGCCCAAGTAGTGAATCCCCCACAAGATTGTTCGGGCTATGTAGACTTAGTCGTTCAAATAGATCACAGACTGCAGAACAGGAAGGCCGATCGTTCCAAGTTTGATGCTCGAGTATTTTCCAAACCGCCAACTCCTTCCAAAGGAGTAGACTCCGGGGAACCCATGCAAATAGGGGGTCTGAAAGGTCCTCTAACACAAAAGGAGCGGGAAAGGAGAAAACAGTTGCAATTATGCCTCTATTGCGGAAACTCAGGGCACTTTCTTCGAGACTGTCTGGTGAAACCTGCCAAGAAGGCAGTAGGAGCTGCAGTTACCAAAGTTACAAACTCTGAGCAGGGAAACGACCTCGCCCGACAAGAATAGAGGTCCTCTTGCCGAGCGTGAAAACCAGTTCCGTGACCTCGCATTTCGTGATACCTATGGTCCTCATTAGCCCTGATAATCCGGATCGATTACATGCAATTGAAGCTTACGTCGACAGCGGTGCCATCGGCAATTATGTGGATCATGAAATGGTTTTGAGGATGAATCTAACTCTTTGTCCCAAGGCTGTAAAGGACGTCATTACTACGGTGGATGGTACGGAGATAGCCTCCGGGCCAGTAACGCATACCACTCAAGAAGTGACGCTAGTAAGTCAAGATGGACACCATGAGAAGATCGTGTTCGATGTGATCAAGGCCCCTCAGTTTCAGATTATTCTAGGAATACCTTGGTTAGAGAAACACAATCCTCTGATCGATTGGCGAGCAAGAACGGTCCAGTTTCCAGAATGTGTCTCTACTTGTCACCCTCCACCTGGTGTTGCACTGGCAGCAATTTCTTCAGAGACTCCCCAGTTACCTCCCGAATACCTAGAATACCAAGATGTTTTCCGCAAGGATCAGGCTAACTCTCTACCTCCTCATAGGTCTTATGACTGCCAGATCGACCTGATACCTGGATCTACTCCTCCTTGTAGTAGAATTTATGCCCTCACCGAGCCTGAGAACCTTCACCTTCGACAATACCTGGATCAATACCTGGCAAATGGGTTTATTCGTCCTTCCAAGTCCCCTGCTTCTTCAGCTTTGTTCTTCGTTCCAAAAAAGGAAGGAGACCTTAGAACTTGTATAGATTATCGCTCCCTGAACCAGATCACCGTTAAGAATAGATATCCGTTACCTTTGATCCCTGAACTCCTGGACCAAGTCAGAAAAGCATGCATATATACAAAGCTGGATCTTAGAGGAGCTTACCACTTGGTACGAGTAAAAGAGGGCGATGAATGGAAGACGGCCTTCCGCACCAAGTATGGGCTATTTGAATATCAGGTCATGCCCTTCGGACTTTGTAATGCCCCGGCCGCCTTTCAATATTTTATGAACGATGTCCTCAGAGAGCTCATAGATGTGTGTGTTGTTGTTTACATTGACGACATCCTCGTTTATTCTTCATCGGAATCTGAACATCGGAAACACGTGAAAATGGTCCTCGAAAGATTGCGTCAACACAAACTTTTCGCTAAGTTGGAAAAATGTGTTTTCAACGTGACTGAAGTTGAATTCTTGGGATTCATATTATCACCTGGCGGAGTGCGTATGGATTCAAAGAAGGTCGATGCAGTTCTCAAATGGCCATCACCATCCTCCGTAAAAGGTGTGCAAAGCGTGTTAGGCTTCGCTAGCTTTTACCGCAGGTTTATCCCCAAATTCTCTCGAATAGTCCAGCCCATCACTGCCTTGTTAAAGAAAAACAAACGTTTTGAATGGTCTACCGAGGCGGAACAAGCTTTCCAGGATTTGAAGACTAAATTTATCTCTGCACCAATCTTAAAACACCCTCGCCCTGAACTCCCCTACATCGTGGAAACTGATGCTTCAAGCCTTGCCATGGGGGCAGTTCTATCACAAAAGGACCCGGTAACCAATCAGTTGCAACCCGTGGCATTTTGGTCCCGCAAATTCTCGCCTCCTGAAATCAATTACACGATTACTGACAAGGAACTTCTGGCTATCAAGTCTGCCTTTAAGGCTTGGCGGCATTATCTGCTGGGGGCCCGACACACCGTTACTGTGATTACGGATCACCGAAACCTGCAATATTTGAAAACCGCAAAAGCCCAATCCTCTAGACAACTCCGTTGGGCATTATTCTTTGCCGAGTTTGACTTCATAATTACCTATCGACCTGGTACAAAAAACGGTAAAGCTGATGCCCTTTCTCGGATGGGAGTGGAAGAACACTTGATCAACCCTAAACCTGTACCAATCATTCCCGAACAAAGAATTCTGGGTGTAATCGCCACAGAATCCATAGAGGAAGTTAAGGATAAAGCCAGGCAACTTGTAACTCCAGCAGACATACAGAATTGGCATCTGCAGGGAAAGGACTTTGCAGTAAAGGACAACTTATTGTATTTCCAAGAACGATTATACCTACCCAGCACAGATTTACAGAAAAAAGTAATCTCTTGTTATCACGATTCTTTAATGGAAGGACATCCCGGTATGGCCAAGACCTCAGAAAAGATCAAACGCTACTTCTGGTGGCCGTCTTGGAAAAAAGATATCAGAGACTTTATAATGTCCTGTGGAGTATGCGCCTAAAACAAGAGTCAAAAGGAAAGACCAGCAGGCCTCTTACGCCCTATTGACATCCCACCTCGCCCTTGGCATACGCTTTCTAAGGACTTCATCACCGATCTACCTCCATGCTCCGGATACAATACGATTCTAGTAATCGTGGACTTATTCTCCAAGATGGCGCATTTCATTCCGCTCAAAGGCTTGCCAACAGCAGCAACTCTGGCCCGAGAAATTCTCGAAAACATCGTCCGACTGCACGGTTTTCCTTCGGTTCTAATTTCGGATCGAGGTAGTCAATTTATTTTTCATTTTTGGCGAAGTTGCTGTCAGTCGGCTCAAATTGATGTGAGACTATCGACCAGTCACCACCCTCAGACCGACGGACAAACCGAGAGGACCAATCAAACTCTGGAACAGTATTTACGCTGCATGCTGCAACAAACTGAAAAAACTTGGAAAGACATCCTTTGGATAGCCTACAATAACTCTGTCCATTCGGGAACTGGGAAAACCCCGTTTTTTCTTTTGTACGGCAGTCACCCTCGAACCTCGGAGTTGGATCCCCTCCAAGATCTTGAAACACCAGCAGTAGACTACCTGCATTCTACAATCACCCAAGCCTTTAAGGAAGCTGTTTCTCACCTTCACAGGGCTAAAGAACAATACAAGAAAGGAGCAGATCAACATCGGAAGGAAGCCCCTCAATATCAAGTAGGGGATCAAGTCTGGTTATCCACCAAATATCTACCTCTAAAAGGGCCACGCACATTCAACCCAAGATACCTTGGTCCCTATTCCATCACTACCATAGTAAACCCAGTAGCGGTCAAGTTGGACTTGCCCCCGCACATGAAGATACATCCGGTCTTCCACGTCTCTCTATTAAAACCCGTGCAACCTCAAACCCGACTAACCAAATCTCCAAAACCTATCCTAGTTGATGGAGAACTCGAGTTTGAAGTCAAAAGCATTCTGGACTCCAAGATCTCCAAATCTAAACTATTCTACCTAATTGACTGGAAAGGCTACGGCCCCCAAGAGAGATCCTGGGAACCTGCTGAATATGTCCACGCTCCTCGCCTAATCAAAAGATTTCACCGAACATTTCCTGACAAGCCAAAACCCCCGGAGAAGTCCGGTTTGGGAGGGGCCTTGAGGGGGGGTACTGTCATGATCTCTGCTTCCAAAAGGTCAGGGTTTTCCCAACTCCCTTGGAAGCAGATCCATAACCCAGGTTCCGAGTGCCAACCAGTCCCAATTGGGACCTTTTGGACCCAGTCCTGGCGCCAGTGGCACCAGGCTCATAAATATGCCCAGTCCCAGTGCTGGAAGCGCCGGGCTCATAATGCTTGGGTGGACTTACCTGCAGCAGACCATGCTGCTTACTTGCCTGCCAGTTGAGTCTCTGATCCTCTTCTGTTTGGAACTACTTTTCCTGTTGGGTGGGGCAGGAGCCACTCCCTAGATTCAGAACACTGGAACTCTTCTGGAAAGCAGGAACTCTTTTCTTACCTAGGCGTGGCTGTGGAAGGAGACACCTAAGCACTACAGGAGGCTATTTAAACCACACCCGATGGATGAATCTTGCTTTGCGTTATTCTGCATCCTCAGCAGCAGAACGCTCATCGTGTCTTCTGCATCTGATCCTGGGCCTAAGGAAAAAGGCTTACCATTCTGAATCCAGTCTTCAGCAACACCTATAAAGACAAGAAAGAACAGGTTAGCATTACGGTCTTCAGTGACAGCTCTTCACTTACCTGGTCCATCGGCTGTCACCAACGCCTCGCGCTGCATTCCGGCATCTGAAAGACAAAGGCTTACCTACTCTTCGTGCGCTCCGGAAGTCTTCACACTGCATTCCGGCATCTGAAAGACAAAAGCTTACCAACTCTTTGCACGCTCCGGAGGCCTTCGGCACTGCATCCCGCATCTGAAAGACAAAACAAGGTGCGTTTAAAGACATTGGGGAACTTTAATACTCACGTGCCATTACTCCTTTCTACTAACCCAGTGGGTATTCCGGCACCCTGCAGCCACCCCGAACTTGTACCTGCAAAATAAAAAGACAGTTAGAGCGCATCGTGAAGCAGGCAACAAGCGCTTACTTACGTGCTTCCAGGCGCTTCTATTCATCACACGGGCTCCATCTTCAACTCACTTCAGCCCGCCATCCGCCATCGCCGGAACCCTGCAAAACAAGAGACATCACTACTAAAGACTTTAAAGACATTAGAATTACTCGAAACTTACCGTTCGTGCAGTAAACGACGGACAGCAGTCCTCTGAAGTCAAGAGGCCTGCTCCCCTTATCCAGTGAAGAAACTGGTTACAGCACCCTGCCTCGAGGCAGATGGAGAGCACGGCGTTCACTTACCTAAGACATCTTACCCTTCGAGCCAGACATACAGTGCACAGAGGTCCAGCCCAAAGAGCCAGCCGTGTGTTACACATCACCTTTGAAGATACGGTATACGCCCAGTCAAGACCGGCGCCTCTACGGGAATCAGGTGAGCGTTACAATATGTCTGGAAAAATGGTGTATGCCAAGAAAATACTGTTCAAAAGTAATGTTTCAGGATGACTGAATAGTGAGGTACCGTCCCTACGTTTTTAGCACAAGACAAGGTGGCACACTCAGGCTTTGGAAAACACTCTGGTTTCTTCAGCACAAGGATGCAGTTCAAAACATGGGTGGAGGCCCACTTGACCTTCCACATTAAAGCCACTGGTTTTCAGTTCACCACAGTTCTTTCATAGTTCAATAAAAAGTTCACATAGGTCTACCTTTGTCGGGCTCAGACATCTCAGAGCAAAACGTTCACATAGGTCTTCCACCGTCGGGCTCGGACCTCTCAAAGCTTTAACAGTTCCCATAGGTCTCCCTCAGCCAGACTCGGTCCTCTCAAATGACAAGTACCTGATTTAACGCAGATCTACCCTTTGCCGGGCTCGACCCTCGCAATCACAGCACTTTATGGGGGTTCCCTTCCCGAAGCTTAATTCACATTCGATAGGGGTTCCTTTCCCTTAACTTATCACAATTCCGGTCTCCCTCAGTCGGGCTCAGACCTTTTACTGATGTCCAAGACTTTCGAATGTGCAAGGCTTTTACCATAGACCTCCGCAGGACCACTTCGACTTCAGCTCACACTCTTATGTTATTTGCCCCTGTGTCTCTTGGTCTTGGTAGTTCAATACCTTAAGCACAAAAGTTTAAAGAAATCTTTCTCTTCAAACATTCACCTTTTCACTTCCCCTTTTGCCTGGGTTTGTATTGACCATTACGCATTTCAGAGTTCATTCACTTTTCCGCTTTATAACAAAACATTTCACATTTTGCAGAGACTTTCGAGTAGGCTACTTCCTTTGCCAGACCACTCCCACACACTGTGTCACTGGCTTTCCCGTTATCAGCCGCTTAAAAGTTAATCACTGGTTAGCTTTCTTTCGTGTCTCATCATCATGTGCGCAACCTTCACTTGTGAGATATACTGTTGCAGCTTCAATCTTTACTTGACACAAACAAGCCTTTCTACCGGTTGTGCATGTTCCTTTCTTGTCTCTGCGGCTTTGATTCACGAGTCAAGGTTAATACCACATGCTTGGCCTCACCTCCTCAACTCTGTTGTTCACCCGGGAGAGTCACTGGCGTCCTTGAAACGCAATGCTGGTTTCTTCTTGTATGCGATTTGGCTTTCTCCGCATCTCCTTCACGGTTTCCTGGAAGCAACAACCTTCTTCAGGGATCTTCAGGGTTTCCCTACCCTTTGCTCTAGTCCCTCGATTGTTTGTAAAAGGAGGCCTGACTTTACCTGGCCTCATTCATGCGACAAACTGGAGACTGCCCATAGGAACTTATGGCATATTAGTTCCTATGAGTAGTCTTCATGGCTCTGGTTTTCCTCTTCCTCGTCCCAGTGATTTTAGGAAAAAGCAGTGTAGAGTGATTAGGGCAGTTGTAGTTTTTCCAAGCGATCATGGAAAAAGCATGTGGGTTTTTGTCAGGGTGAAGGGGGTAAGTGTATGATGGTGGGTAAATGTAGTGTTGTGGATAAATGGGTTTTTGGCAATAATATCCCATAATGACAAAGGGGATGTTGGGTAAGGATGTACTGGAACGGGGGAATACCATGTCTCACCCTGGGGGTGTTCCTCCCACAGTCTCCAAGGGTCCCCTTCCCGGGTGATCTTCCCTCGCTTGTCGTTCCCCAAGGGTTGGGATCCAAGAGCGTTGGACTTCCCTGGCCACCTGAGTCAGGGATCCCCGGGTGTGGTATGGGAGAAATGCCTCAGGTTTCTCACATGCACTTCCTCTATAACACGGCCTTCCGCCCAAGGACCATTAATGGAGGGTTGTCTAGGGAGCTTTGGCGTATAGGATTCTTTTCCATTAGGCCCTTCCTGTATTTTATTCAAGGGGCCATTTCTAGTGGCAAGTTCTATCTCCCTACAAGAATAACAGGGTCTGTCTACAGAACCCCGTGTTTGTTCCCCTTCTTTCCTCCCTGGCGAGTTACCTTCCTCCTCCTGTCTGTACAAGGGTTCAATGGTTGACCCAGTCACACTGTGGTCTCGGTTTCACTTTTCCCAAAAGGGTTTGAAGTCACCATTGGCAGAAGACAATATATCTGGGTCAGGGGAGTCATAAGGAGTCCTTGATAGCTCGTAGACTTCCTGTCCCTTGCTTACATCCTCTTCTCTTCTAGATTTGTAGGGTGTAGATCTATAGGATGATATCAGTCTCCAGAGAAATAACATTGTTTTATCTGAAAAGATTTGATTTCCTCTAAAGAATCACTGGAGGATCCTTTACTCAGGTGGCCTAAAAATATTTTGGAGGGGTTGTTATCTACTATTTCCCATATACTTTCCTTTGCGTCGGGTTCCCTGGGTATCTTGCTTTCTAAGTCTTCTAAGTTCTCATCCTCCTTTGCCCTTAAGATATTTGGACTAGGTTCATCCTTTGCATATTTTATTTCCCCTTGGGAATGAATTTGCGAGAAATTTCTCTAGCAACATGGTTTTGTATTTCTTATGCCTAAGGGGATGGTTGTTTATCAGTGCTTCTGATTCTGGCATTAAGGGATTTAGGTCTTCTAGGAGATTAAATGATGATCTTTCTGGGGCTTATCACAAACATTTGGGTTTTTAGTGGTTCTCTTGAATAGTGAGTTCCATGTGTTCTCATACACTAGGGTTCCCAGTATTTCACCCCGATGAATACCCATAGGAGTGGGAGAAATGTTGAGCAAAGCAAATTTGGGCTCATCTCGACAAGATGGGAGAGGAAATATCTCCATACCCTTCTTTCTGTGGGGTACCACATAGATGGCTGAGTTGGTAGAACAATTCATCTGTAATTCCAGAGAGGTTACGATTCTCTCCAGGGATCAGATCATTTTGGGGACATCGGAGGTAGTAGCCATTGCCCTTTACAGTTTTCCATTCTGGAGGAATTGCCTGGGGTTTTAAAGGTTGAAAGATAACCCCCAGTCTAAAGATGGATTCTTAGTGAGGCTGGTCAAGTTCCTCAAGGTTTAATAGTTTGGTGTTTATGGGATACTGGTGTCTGATTTGATGGGGTCCCCAACTTGTTTCAATTGAGTTACACCTCACTCCTGACACCACATGTAATGAGGACATGGTATCATTAGTGAAGACAGACACAAGTGATGCACAGTTCAAGGGTTTATATTGAACAACATGAGAGTTGGAAGAACACCTATCTAGCCGTATATCTAAGGATGGGAGCAAGCTAGACCATCAAATGATAAATAACACAGTCATAGTAGTGTTTGTCAAATCAAAATGGCCTACACTAACAAAACATTTTGCTGCCCTTACGCTATAACAAATATGTGCGGGAAAATGGTGTATGCCAAGAAAATAATGTTCAAAAGTAATGTATCAGGATGACTGAACAATGAGGTTCCCATCCCCATGGTTTCAGCATGGGACAAGCTGGCACACTCGGGCTTTGGAACACACTCTGGCTTCTTCGGCACAAGGATGAACTTAAAAACGTGGGTGGAGGCCCGCTTGGCCTTCCAAGTTAAAGTCACTGGTTTTCAGTTCTCCAAAGTTCTTTCATAGTTCAATAAAATGTTCACATAGGTCTCCTTTTGTTTGGCTTGGAACTCTCAAAGCAAAATGTGCACATAGATCACCCTTCGTCAGACTCGGACCTCTCAATGAATCACAGTTCAACAAAACGTTCACATAGGTCTCCCTCCGTCAGGCTCGGACCTCTCAAAGCTTTAACAGTTCACATAGGTCTCCGCAGCCTGGCTCGGACCTCTCAAATGACAAGTACCTGATGCAACACAGATCTACCCTCTGCCAGGCTTGAACCTTCCAATCGCAGCACTTGCAGGGCTTCCCTTCCCTAAGCTTAATTCACATTCGTTAGGGATTCCCTTCCCCTAACTTATCACACTTCCGGTCTCCCTCAGTCAGGTTCTGACCTTTTACTGATGTTGAAGACTTTCGAATTTATGAGGCTTTTACCATAGACCTCCACAGAACCAGTTTGACATTCTCTTCAGCTCACACTATTATCTTATTTGCCCCAGTGTCTCTTGGTCTTGGTAGTTAAATACCATAAGCACAAAAGTTCAAAGAAGTCTTTCACTTCAAGCATTTACCTTTCAGGCATTCACAGATTTCAGAGTTCATTCACTTTGCTGCTTTATAACAAAACATTTCACATTTCACTGACACTTTCGAGTGGGCTCCTCCACTACTCTGTATCACTGGCTTCACAGTTATCAGCCACTTAAAGGTTCATCACTGGTTAGTTTTCTTTCGCGTCTCATCAGCATGTGAGCAACCTTCACTTGTGAGATTTACTGTTGAGGCTTCAATCTTTACTTGACACAAACCAGACTTTCATGTCTTTCATTAACTCACTGGTTGTGTGCCTTCCTTTCTTGTCTCTGCGACTTTGATTCACAAGTCAAGGTTAATACCACAGGATTTGCCTCGCCTCTCCAACTCTTTCATTCACCGGGATGGTCGCTGCCGTCCTTGAAACACAATACAGGTTTCTTCTTGTCTGTGATTTGGCTTCCCCCACGTCTCCTTCACGGTTTACAGGCAGTGGCAACCTTCTGCAGGGATCTTCAGGGTTTCCCTACCCTTTGTCCCTCGATCGGTCGTTCTGCTCCGGTAGGTTCTCCTTCACCACAGAAGTTCTGCTCCTTTCCGTGTTTCACCTTGCTCCTTTTGATCCCCCCAAAATGTCTCTATACTTCAAGGTCCATAATGCATCAGTCTCTATTTCGGTCCCACTTCGCCAGCTCCCAAAAACAGCATTCTGCAGGTTCTGGGAGTTGTGGGGTTTCAAATGGGGCTTTTCTGGGGTTAGGGTCATCCCTTCTGCCCCTTAGAGGACTGGGTTTCAATGTTACACCCAGGGGATGAGCCTTGGCTTGGGTCCTGCCAGATAGCTCCGGATGCCCCTGTTCTGGCTGCCTGGATACACAGCTCTCTTGCCACACTACTGCCTCTCCTGCACTCACAGGCCCAGTGACTTGGCAGCTTATCCTCCTTCTCAAGGCTCCTTCCCAGGGTTCCATCAGCTTCTTATTGGCTCCTCTAGACAGCACAACCCTCTCAGCCTCCCCAGCTCGCTCAGAGTGTGCCTGTGTGCTAAGCCTTTTATATTGACTGAAATGTTTAATAGATTTCAGGTGGGTATTATTGTAAAGGGCCTCATTAAGTGACCGTGCCTGACCTCATTAACGGGTAAAACTGGAGACTGTCCATAGGAACTCATGGTACATTGGTTCCTTTGGGTAATCTCTGTGGCTCTGGTTTGCCTCTTCCTCGTCCCAGTGGTTTTAGGAAAAAGCAGTGTGGCGGGATTATGGGAGTTGTCGTTTTTCCGAGGGATCATGGAAAAACCATGTGGGTTTTTGTCAGGGTGAAGGAGCTAAGTATATAATGGTGGGTAAATGTAGTGTTGTGGACAAATGGATTTCTGGCAATAAAATCCCTTAGTGACAGAGTGGAAGTTGGGTAAGGATGTACTGGAATGGGGGAATACTGTGTCTCGTCCAGGGGCATTCCTACCACAGTCTCCAAGGGTCCCCTTCCCAGGTGATCCTCCCTTGATTGTTTGCACCCAGGGTTGGGATCCAAGAATGTTGGCCCTTCCCTGGCCGCCTAAGTCAGGGATCCCCAGGAATAGCATGGGAGAAACGCCTCAGGTTTCTCACACTATGTGTAACTGTTTTTAGTAATGGTGTTAAATTTAAATACATAGGGGTTTGAGTTTCTAAACCATGGTCATCATACAGACCACTTGCTTCACTTTCACCTGAGTCCCTATATCATAGGTTGAATGGCAACTTAACTGAGGAACCCTCGGGCCCAACAACTCTCCAAGAGTGGTTCCGTGATTGGGGCTAAGATCACATTGTAGCCCAAAGTTTGTATTTAAATCACACAGGCTTTCCTCCAACACAGGAGTCATAATTACTCTTAAGGTGAGCCCAATTCATAGTTTCTGTTATCGTCAAATATCTCAGGTATTTACGAGAAGATGCGTTTCTTTTTTTGGTTGTTTTATATTGTGGGATTTTTTTCTGTCTAGAGACTAATTTTAGTGGGGTGTAATTGACTCCCTGCAACCTATCCCCGATCCCCAGCACGTTTTGGCCACCAGCTTCAGCAGAACCTAGTTCTACTTCTACAATTGTTTAATCTTTAATTACTGGTTTCAACATTACAATATTGTTAGATACTTTAGAAGCAATTAAACCACTTACATTTCCTTTTTCATCATCAATAATAACAATTGGTGTGGTTATGCATATGCCAGTTGATTTCTTATTGAAAGAGAAAATGTTCTGTGTTTAAAATGACTGTGTACTGATGCTATTTCATCATTACACAGTTTGGTTGCTGATATGACACATTCATGCCCATCTGTCTTCTGGTTATACACCAGCAAAGAATGGCAGTCCTCCCTGAAAGGCATTATGTGTCAAGTAAAATCTGTGAAATAGCAGAGAAGTTCACTCCAGGCCGTACTGCAAGCGTTACTTTTGCAACAAAATAACACAGGCAAACTCTTCACAAGAAGCTCTCTCTCTCCCTTTGCTTATGTCAGTTTTAAAGAACCTTTGTTTTTGAACAGATTCCTGTGTGTAAGAAATTAACCCGAGCTATGGAAATGTTCAGAATAAAGATGCAAGGAAAACCACACTTGTTAAGTGACATCCAAGAAAAATGAACCCACGTGTAAAACAGTGTTTTTGCCAAGCAGGAAAATGCCTTTTGAAAGTGGAATGTTAAAATGATGCCCTGTGTTTGCACAGAAATGTGATGGAAGATGGGGGGAGGGGTTGCTCTAAAAT
The DNA here is from genome assembly GCF_040938575.1 of Ambystoma mexicanum. NCBI lineage: Eukaryota > Metazoa > Chordata > Amphibia > Caudata > Ambystomatidae > Ambystoma > Ambystoma mexicanum. Next base: position 1,566,398,399 of record NC_090932.1, read on the forward strand.
ATACATGATATTTATTCCCAAAAAGACTTGGTTTCAGTTTAAAGAAAGAAAAATAACTTTGGGACCAGCAGAACAGGTTTGGCAGACACTGACTTAAAAAGTGCCCTGCCTCCCATGGGAACAGAATTACCTTCCCAAATGGACCAGCCCCCTGGGCAAATGAACGGGGCCAAGGTGTGGGATGTGGCGACTTCGTCAGACAAAGCAGCATTGCTGCAGCATAAGACAATGGACTGCCCTGACACAGAGGTGTGAAATCCCCTGACACCTCTCCTCAGCTTCAAACTGCCTAGGATCAAAGGGGAGTCATAGCAACTCCATGTGCCATTTGATCAGGGAAGGAAATTTGCCAGGGGGGTTGGAAAGACTGCCCATATTTAGAAACAGAGCCAGCCCATTTGATGTTAAAAACTGTTCATATCATAATATTTATTTCAGTAATATAAAGAAACAGTAATGTGAAATTATGATCATTTTAAATGTCATTTTTGTGCCATTAAAATAAGACATAATAGGTTTCTCTGACATGAGGTGGACGCAAAAGCCATTAAAATGTCATTTCTGGGGAAAGCGTCCATGGTACGGTTTTGCAACTTAATGATAATCTGCCCAGTGATAATATGTATATATGTAGACAATTGTAGAATTTTAGATGAAAGGTTTTCCATGGAAATGGCGAAAGATTGCCAGAATGACTAAACAGCATCGCACAAACTTGCCGCGTGGGCATAAATGTTCTTTGTGAAATATGGTATTTGACTATCTCATTTTTATAAGGGTGACGTTTATAAAAATGAGCATTTTGTGTCATAACTGATTTTGGCAAAAGTAACTTTGGTAGAACAAAGCATATTGTAAAAAACACCCACACTAAAACTGAGTCACTTCCTTCAGTCCAATCTGCTTACAGGGAGGCAGCGACAGTTATAGGCTGACCTATCCGATTTGGAGGTACGTCTAGCTTAGTTCTGCCCACATAGTAAAAATCCTCTGATGTCATCTGATCTATAGAAGGTGGAGACATTCAGACAGTCAGGACATTCAAAAAATCCAAGATTAAAAAATCCAAATCAACATCCAGAGATCCAGACATCCAACATTCACCCTGCAAGATTCCAAACTCCAGAGCAAGGCCAGAACCTCTTACCCAGGCTGAACCTCTAATCCAGAATTAAACCCTACAAACAATCCCAATAATTCATGGAAAAAGGGGAGAAGGCTGCTGAACCCTTTTGGGATTATCCTGCTTTGCCCAGCTACTTCTTTTGCCCATCTGATGCGCCCCGCTATCTACTGAGACCAGACTCCGGTTGCCCCTCTGTGTCCCTAGAGGAGAGCCCGCTGTTGCCCTGGTGACCAGATCTTTGTCCCGTGTCCCGAGGCCCGGCTGGCTGCCCAAACTATTCCATTCAAGTGCTTGTTGTAAGTATTTCCCTTCCCCAGTAACCAAAAACTTTCTTTCTTTCTTCGCTATTCTTCTTCTGAATCTCAGCTGGGTTTTGAGCTGGTTTTTCATCATTTTTGACTATAGAATTTGGATCTTCAGATTGTGAATTGGTATAAAATTTCAAAGTATTTCCTTCCAGTGTGGAATACGACTTGAAACTGAAAGGAAGGTTGATTTTCAGGAATGGAGAGGAGTTCCCATAACCAGTTTGTTGTCCTACAGCAATTACCGTAATGTCAATTTGGTCAGATTTTTGTTCAACCATGTGGCATGTGCCATTTAAACTGACATAGTTGCTGCTTTGTTTTAATGTATTGGCCTGTTAGCCTGAGTCTAGAGGACCTTGTTCACACAGTCGATTAGGGGAGACAACCTGCGAAGGATGTCATTCCCTGATAGACAGGGGGTCCCCTCTGGGGTCATGACTATAAACGGGTGCTTCACCTTATGTTGCCCAATTTTAATTTCCAGATCCGCAGTCCCCTCGACAGGAATAAGTTCTGGAGTTGTCCAGGAAAGGGGTGAGAGGGATCTGGTGTGTCTCCCCCTTCCTGAATTTAGCTGCTCAAAGGTCTTTTTAGAAAGAAGAGTGGCTTGGGATCCGGTGTCCACCAGTGCTAAAAATGCACATTGCCCTTGCACTCGGATGGGGGCGTAGAATCTACCTGCTTTCTCCTCCAATGGGCAAAGGTAATGGGTATTCTGAGCAAGCTGGGCGGTTAACTTCTTTATTTTGGACTCTGACACTGTGGGATTTTGGGCAGTATTCTGTGTCAGAGTTTGGGAATCTGAAAACAAAATTTGGCATTCTTATATTTGGGAAGTTTGGTGCTCCCCTTTCTCTCTGGACTCTGTGCTGTCTCCCCCCCCCGCCTTTCTCGGAGACAGTCATCAGAATTGGTTTGGACAGTTTGGGAATCCTCTTTTTCTGAATCTGGGCCGCTCCCCCCCCCCTTCTTGGAGGCAGTCACCAGAATTGGTTTGTGAGGTTTGGGAATCCCCTTTTTCCTCTGATCCTGGGCTGCCCCTCACACCCTGCTTGGGGGCAGTCACCAGAGGTGGTTTGTGAGGGAGATCGCTCATTCAATATTTTATTCTCTGGATGACCATTGTGGGATTCAGGGATGGGTGATTCTGAATCAGTCCCCACACCTACCCAGTCTAAATTCTGGTCTCTTGGGACCCATTTTTCTTTGGGAGGAATTCCCCTGTTCCTGAAGGAGAAGCTTTTCTTCCCAGAATCCTCCAAGGATTCTTCCCCTTCAAACTGGAGGACACAGACTTCCTCCACAAAATGGGTCTTTTTGATTTCTTGGTTTCTCCTACCCAGCCTCCGTTCCCTGGGTTGCAGATTTTCGCGGGCAAGAGATTTTAGTTCTGGTTCCGTTGTGTCCAGGGGCTTTTCACGAGTGAGGAAGGAAGCTTCCTCTATGGCTTTGCAACCCCCTTTCTCCCGTGCCTCCTCCTCTGGAACCGGTGGGTTGTCAGGGTTTTCTCCCGTCATTGTTCTGGGGTGCCAGACCCTTGTTTTGAGGAGTTCTGAGCCACCAAGTTCATCTGAGGGTTCTGCTGAGCCCTCAACATGCGACTCAGATCCTGAGTGAGGTTCTGGACCTGGCGCTCCAGTTGGGACACCCACTCTGGCTGGTACAGGGGTCTTTGCTCAAACCTAGGTTGTTCTCGGGAAGGGTAACTATTCCTTCTCCCGGAGTACCCTGGGTATTGGGGATTCCCTTGGTAACCCTCCACCTTTGTCCTCCCCTCTTCTGGATTGGGTGGTCTGGACTCCTGAAACCGGGGAGAGTAAGGAAGGTTGTCCTGCAGGCTGGGGTTTGGAAGGTACTGAGGGAAGAAGCTTAACCCAGGATTTGGAGGATTACTGCTCTCCTGAGGGAAGTTAGGACGGAAGTTTCCTGGGGCAGTACTTACCCGGTTGGATTCCCCCCCTTGGGCCGGGGGAGTCCACACGAACCCCAAGTTTGGTCTGTTGCCCTTATATCTAGGACTGATGTAATTTGCAGAGTTAGAGGTTTTTTGTTTGATTTTTGCTTTCAACAGGTTTTTGGACCTCATAGATCCAGGTATCCTGCTCTACTACCCAGTTCAGGGTCCTGTTGTCATGAAAATCCCTTATCATCTGGGTCATTATATATTTTGGGAGCGCATGAAAATAGGTGGTTATAAATTCTTTACTATTCATGTGCACAAAGGTGCGTTTTTAGCTCCTGCACAAATTCTCTTGGGGGCTGATCCTCTCTGCACTGCAGATTGTAGGGCACTTTGCGGGCCTCCTGGGGTTTTCTGTGGGTAGAAAAGTGCTTCAAAATGGCTGCCTTATAGGTGGACCACCTTGAATGGTTTTGGTCTTCCAGTCCAGAAAAGAAGCTGGAGTACTCCGGAGAGAACGTCCATTTGGCATAGTCTATGCAATTCTGGCTATTTTTGATGTTAAAAGAGTCCATCGTCTGTTCATATAGCTCCAGGTGCTCCCAGACAGAATATTTTGTATTTTTAGGATATAGGGTCATGAAATTCCTAATAGCCTTAATCTGCCTAATGGGTTCTTTCACTAGAGCTCTCTTTTGTTTATTGGTCTTCTTTTGCTGCTTCACCTGAGTCCATTTGCCCTAAGACTCACAGCAGATACTGGTTGAGGTCCCATCGTTATCTTATAGGCGCTCCCTGATTCTTTCAGCTGGTAAGTAGCTCTCAGAATGGTGGGGCCTAGTTTCCTCTCCCCTGTGGCGCACAGGAGAGTAGTCGTCTGACTCCTCTCTGCTTCCAGGATTAGCAGAGGGTCCCCCCACTGCCCTGATTGGGTGGAGGTTTTTAAAATGCTGTTTTGGGGCCTCAATTCACGCTCTTTTTGTTCTGCAAAGCGAACCAAATGGTCCCTTTGTAGATGATGCTTCTGCAGGTCTAAATCCCTGAGTTTCTCCTCATAGGAGGCTTCCTGGTCAGAGACATCAGCCATAATATTTTTGAATTGGTAGAGGGATGCCCGTCCATCAATCTCTGATGGCCAGTGGCATGCCTGTTCAATCATGCTAGGCCTATTTAATTCTGACTGCCTCACGGTTTCAGGCTCAGGTGAACTTGTAAACATGAAGTGAGCAGTGTCTTGAGTATACCAAGGGGTCAATGGGTTTGAGGCCCTTAGTACAGAGGGTATCACACTGTGATCAGCGGTGGCACTGTCCCTCTCTACTTGTTTGGGGTCACTCAAGTTTTGATTTTATCTAGCACACTGTTTTTCTAACCTCCCTAGTTTCTCCTTCTCAGCCCCTACCTCTTGATACTAGGCAGAAGTCTGAGCCTTTTGCTCTGCTATCAAGGCTTGACTGGCCTATATTACCTGTTCTTGAGCTGCCATCTGCTTGTGGAGTCCATTGTTCTCCTCACAGCGGGCCTCACTGTTTTTTTGTGCTGCCTGTATGGCCTGAGAACACTGAGACAATTTCTGTTGCAGGAAGTGAACCTCCTTTCTCTACACATTTTGAGCCTCTATGGCCTGCTCTAACTCAAGATCCATTTGTCTCCTATGTCCCATTAATTTTTCGCATTCTTCTTTTATGCCAGTCAGTCCCTGAAGGTCTGACTCCCTTCTATCCAGATCAGTTTTTAATTTGCACACTTCCTGCTGTAGGGAATCTTTATCCCTTTGTTGCCTTATGGCGCCTAACTTCTGGCGCTCTTCAACAAATTCTGATTGAAAATCGAGTTCTTTAATCATTAATTTATTACTTTCCTCTTCACATTTTTTTGATCTGATTATGTACCATGGTCATTTGTTCTGAGCATGCCCTGTTATATGTTAGTTGTTGATTCAGTTTCTGTTGACTCTCTTCCAGAGAGTCACATTTTTCCTGACACTCCACTTTTAATGTATCTAATTGGGTCTCTTGTTCTGAATTATTTTGTTGTTGTAAAGCCAAGTCCTCTTTTAGCTGCTTGATGTAGTTTCCAAATTCTACCTGAGAATCTTGGCTCTTTTTCAATTTCTCTTCTACTTGTTTTAATCCAGTCTGGATTTGGTTTAAGAGCCCAGACTGGTTTTGTGCAAGAGTTCTATATTCTTCATATTTTTCCTTCATAACTCCCATGTGAAGATATAGGTAGGCTGTGATTCTGACCATTTTAATATGCTCCTTTTTAATTTTCAGAGTGATATACAACTCGCCAAAAGGCTTGATGTAATAGGCCGCCATCTTGCCACACATCCATGTTCATGGCGGTGACCTGTTGCAACATTTGTCCTAGCCACGCCTCCTCATCTTGCTGTGCCCATTCCCCTCAGACAAATAATTTGTGCAGAAGTTGCTGCCTATCCATGTTTATCTCTACTGTAGTAATTATGAAGAGTGCTCTTCCTTTATTAAATTATTTATATAAGGGTAAACCTGTATTCTGTTGCTTTTTGTCTAGTTCAGGGATGATTTTACTTTATTTTTACACACAGACCTGATACTTAGGATCTAAGTTTTGGGAAGACACCTTTACAGTGTAACACAGCTTTCTAACCACAAAATGTATCACTACCTTTCCTGGGTTAGCCTGCTTTGTTAAGCTGTCATGGGTGGAAACACTTATCTCAATCCCGGCAACAAGCCCCCACTGTGTTGAGGATTTTAAAGGGGCGTCACACTCCAGACCAGGACTCTTTATACCGGCCAGGGATGCAGCGCACAATCAAAACGCTTCTAAATCTATGAATTATGGATTCAGCTTTGAGAAGGCAGCCAACCCGTCTCACGCCCCCTTTAACGTACACCTAGTGTTGCAAGGGACCATGAATCAGGCTGGTGTGTAATGATAGAATATTTATTTATTTTTAATTATGAATAAAATCAAACACATTCAATATAGTGCAGCAATCACCAAGGGGTGATAATTACAAAGTAAAAATAGAATACACTTAGTTTAACCTTCTAATATAAGATATACAATGCACAATTGAAAGAAAGCAAGATTACTTTTTGAGTAGTGCTTTTAAATGGCACCACAGCTAAGCATTCCCCCTGCAACACCACCTCAAACCCCTGTTAACCAAAGTTTGTGTGGGTGGAAAAGAGTAGCAAGGAGTTAGGTATACTGAGCAAAAGCTTGGATTGAAAATCCGACCTACCACCCCTGAAAGGGAGGCAAAATCAGATTGAGCTCCCTTGAAAAAGGAGCAAAATATCACTTGGAATTACTGAATGGTGATTTTACACATGTGGTTGAATGGATAAGGCAAGAATGTGTATGGCTGTATCAAAGAAGCAAGAAAACTTACAAGCTACAAGGCAATGTCCTAAACAATAGCCATACAGTATATAAAATGGACTTTGGAAGGAAACACAGTGCAGCAAGAATCGCACATGGCAAAATTGCAATCGCTATATTTCACGGGTTTAAAATAGCAAAATGGCTTGGAAAATGAGCTAAACGGACAAAATCGCAACAGGGTTTTAATGCTGAGGTACAAAGACATATAGCAGGAGAAGGCTGCTGAACCCTTTTGGGATTATCCTGCTTTGCCCAGCTACTTGTTTTGCCCAGCTGATGCGCCCCGCTGTCTACTGAAACCAGACTCCGGTTGTCCCGCTGTGTCCCTAGAGGAGAGCCCGCTGTTGTCCAAGTGACCAACTCTTTGTCCCGTGTGCCGAGGCCCGGCTGGCTGTCCAAACTATTCCATTCAAGTGCTTGTTGTAAGTATTTCCCTTCCCCAGTAAGCAAAAACCTCATCCCTTGCTTTGTTACCTGGTATTATGTCCAATCCATTAGAAATCCTATAAATAGCCTAGCAAAATCTGTAAAATTGTCAGAATCCTCTGTGTATCATGTCCTTAGGAAAATCTGTCTTAATTTCCATGAGTTAGCAACATTCTTTCCAAATCATTTCAGTTTGCTATATAAGTCCTTAGTACTATTTCAAATACATTAATTAATTCCCATATAAAGAGACACACAGCGTGAAGGGGTTAAAATTGCAAATTAACCTTTGTCACGGGCAGCGTTCCTCTTTTCTAGCCACTAAAATATAGTCTCAGTAAAACTTGTAATTTTCCTTTGAAAACCGATTTTCCCTGTGCAACTGCTTCATTTTAAAAAGCCAATTTTTCCTTTCCCTTTAAGAATCCCATACTGTCATCCATCCCAAATCACCCTTTCACTTTCACATCTTACCTGCTATATGCCTTTGAGCCTCAGCATTAAAACCACATTCCGATTTTGTCTGTTTAGCTCATTTTCCAAGCCAACTTTGCTATTTTAAACCTGTGAAACAAAGCAATTGCAATTTTGCCACGTGTGATTCTTGCTGCACTGTTTCCTTCCAAAGTCCATTTTCTACACTGTATGCCAGTTGTTTAGTACATTGCCTTGTAGCTTGCAAGTTTCCTTGCTTCTTTGATACAGCCATACACATTCTTGCCTTATCCATTCAACCGCACATGTAAAATCATCATTCAGTAATTCCGAGTGCCATTTTGCTCAGTTTTCAAGGGAGCTCAATCCAATTTTTGCCTCCATTCAGGGGTGGTAGGTTGGATTTTCAATCCGATTTTTGCTCAGTATACCTGACTCCTTGCTACTCCTCTCCACCCACACAAAATTTGGTTAAAAGGAGTTTGAGGGGGTTTTGCAGGGGGAATGCTTAACTGGGGTGCCATTTAAAAGCACTAATCAAAAAGTAATCTTGCTTTATTTCAATTGTGCATTGTATATCTTATATTAGAAGGTTAATCTAAGTGTATTCTATCATTTTACTGTGTAATTATCACCGCTTGGTGATTGCTGACCTACATTGAATGTGTTTGATTTTATTCATAACTAAAAATAAATAAATATTCTATCAATACACACCGGCCTGGTTTATGGTCCATTGCAACACTGGGTGTACGTTAAGGGGGGTGTGAGACGGGTTGGCTGCCTTCTCAAGGCTGAATACAAATTCATAAATTTAAAAGTGTTTTTATTGGGCGCTGCATCACTGGCCAGCTTAAAGAGTCCTGGTCTGGAGTGTGATGCTCCTTTAAAATCCTTAACACTCGGAAGCAGGGTGGGTCAAAGACTTTACAATAGGAGTGGCAATGATGGAGCATGGTTTGGGCTCCCATTTCCCTACTATTCTAGCCTTAGATTTGCTTTAGTTAGAGGTCAACTTACTAACACAAGGACTTCCAGTGTGGTTCTCTGTAGAGTGTCCCACAGGCTCAGAGGGGTCTCTTAAGGTTGCCTCTATTGTCAATTTGGTTTGGTTCTGTTTCCTCCTACTGGGAGGACTGGGGTACTGGACATGGCTGCTATAGTTTTTAAGTCATTCCCCATGAGGACTCTCCCAGGCACCTCATTCTAAATACTGACAGGGATCCTTACTGTCATATTGTTACACAGAATGACGGTTGGTTAGAATTGGAACTATTTTTACAGAGGGCCTCCAGCAAATCTAGTGGGACCTTTGCATGCCTTAGCAACATCCACAGGCTTGAAAAAGCTTTCATCCACAACTGTTCTGCTGGCCCCAGTGTCTCACATGGCAGGAGTGCCCTGGCCATTTACATGAACACTGTCCATATAATACCCTTTGGAGTTATCTGGAATGGAGCTATACACATCAATATTCTGCTTCTTACACAGGCCCAGGGGCTCTAAGGATACACTGGCTTGAACACCAAAAGGTTCTTCAGCCAGTAGGTGAAAGTGGGCACTAGCCATTTGTACTTCTCCCTCAGGGATGTCGGCTAAGGAGGCAGTGCTGACCCCTGCAGGTGTACCCTTGCACCTGGGATCTCCTTTCAGATGGTCCACAGACCCACAGACATAGCATTTAACAAATGCTCTCTGGAATGGCGGTGTCTGCTGAACTCCCTCTGGTTGGGCACGAGAGGGTTCACTAGACCTACCAGGTTTCCCATGGGATCTACCCTTATGGTTTGTGGGCCTCTTCTGGGTGGTTGGAATTAGAACTATCTTTATCCTCACCTTTGTGCTGCTTTCCCTCCTCCTTTTTTTGAGTGGCCCCAGAATCGTTGTGAGTGGCCCTGTTGGCTACCCACAAGTCAACTGCTCTTGCTAACTTATTGTGAGTCAGCCAGGTGCTGTCTCAACTTAGGAGAGCAGGCATCAAAAATAGATTCCAACAAAAACAGATTTCTCATTCCTTCAAAGGAAGTTACTCTGTAACCCTTAACCCATCCATCTAAGCTTTTCCAACATTCACACACCCATGTAGCCCAAAGGGTACCATCAGTCTTTTTGAGGCACAATCACCAGACAGGAACGGATACGCCAGACACGAGGTTCAATTCCCAAAATCTAGGGTTTATTGCAAAGCAAACAGTCTCAGTCGGCCGACTGGGTCTCACGTCCCGTAACGTGTGTCACCCAGACCTCGTGGGACGCAAGAGAGTGAGCATTCTACAACAGTTACATATATGCAAATTGAACATCTTATTATCAGTAGTAACATATTCAAAACCGCCCATAATGTATCTGTCTCTGCAATGGTTTTGATGATTGACAATTATGACGAATATGACACCCTTCAGATATCTATTCAGCAACAGTTTGCAATTTCCGAAGTCGCAGACACGATTCTTTGTTTTAGGGAACATAATGCTCTCATTCTTACAAGCAAGCTGCGTGCAGGGGAGAGACACATTCCAGGCCTCACTATCTTCTAGTTTCTATTCGTGGGCTAGAGGTCGGCTCGATCTACAGGGGATCAGTGAAAGGGGGGCCGTGAAAGAGAGCATAATTCAAGCCATTAATTGTTCATTTCTACCGTTTCTGCCGCGCCAGCGAGACTAGCTGGCACCTGCGTAGTGATTAAATGCCTTGTTGCCTACTTCCAAGGACTTGAGAGGGAGGAGACTGGGCATTGCTGTCTGGGTTTCCTGGGCTGTGTTTGAACATGTAACTTGTGGCCTTGCTCTATGCATGAGCAATAATGGAATAGAATTCACTTACAGCAAAAAAGTTTGAACAGAATGAAAAAGGGAAAATTAGTCAAAATGGCAAATTCTATTCCTACAAAATGGACGCTCGCCGGTCATGCTCATGAGTCTATACTAATAATGCTGAAGATATGATGCGGTTGGTTTTCGGCCAACAAAATATATCGCCTATACTATGGGGAGGAAGGGTAATTTCTAGACTCACACCATGGCTGTATTCAAAAGCACCAAACCAATCCAAAATATCAAGTTTTGCATCATACCTACTCATTGGTTCTTTGGGCAGGCGAGGCCTCTTTGGACTGGAAGACCTAGAGGACTCTGGGATAGAACCATTTTCAAGAGACCATTTTTTCATTTCAAGAGCTTGATGTATTTCTAGTTCCCTGAGTTTGACGTCCTGATGTTTGGCTTCCGCTTGAGCCTGTATTCTTTTGAATTCCAATTCAAGTCTCATTTTTTCAAGAGACACATATTCTGGCCTCAGTGATGCACCTTGTGGGGTCCCAGTGGACAAAGGTTGAGGCAAAAGGGCATGCTGCGGCATAGAGGGGTTCCTATCCTCGGACTCCTCTTCCTCCTCTGGCCCTTCTAAGACATTAGAGTTAGACTCTGAATTATCATCCTCATTATCAATTTCCACATTTTCTGAATTGTTCTGAGTTACAGGCCTACTATTCAAACTTTGGTGATCTAACAACCTTGTAATCAATTCATTTTTCTTTCCTTTAACAGAGAGATTCCTGATCCTACACATTTAGTTCATTTGATCTACTGTTAGAATGATCAGTGCTTCCTGCTTGAAGTTATCCATATTAGACATGTTAGAGTTGCTGTTCTGGTTGGAGCTTAGCCTTGTGAAGGTTTTTAGTTGAACAAAAGTAAAGCAAACATTATATGTAACAACTCTACAATAGATCCTCATCGCCTGCCACCAGTGTTAGGCAAGTTTGTATGCAGAACCCTTTGGGTGCACTACAATAACCCTGACCTCCTGGCAATAGGGACCCAACATTTGGTACAAGTCTGAACTACACAGGTTGGTAGTGTGGCTGAGCAACCAGGCTCATCTCAAGAAGGGTCAATGTGAGCAGTAATGTTGTGACAAAGAGTTTCACAGTAACAGTTATTCAAATAAACTCTTACACTCAAAGTTTCTTGATAAAACAATTATTAATTTATTTCACAGTCAGTTGTATAAGCCTTCTTCAGAAAGGAGCAAAAAATGTAACACTTATAATACACTTCAAAACACAATTGGTTTCTCTAAATCAGATGATACCCACTGGGGATGGCAATCAGACACTTCCTACTCCCTCAGGGGACTTAAATAGTTAGGACACTGTGGACATTGATTTATCAGTGGTACATTTAGAGCAATACAGAGTTTGGTGTAAAAGATAGAAGAGAGGAATAAAACAAAGGTTAACAAATATTTCACAAACAGGTAAGTACTTTTAAAATCCCTCCAATGTCAAATAAGTTTAACCCTTTCCTGAGGAAAAGATAAAGCACAGAGTCAAAGGGAAGAAGAGTCTCTCGGGGAGCCAGGACAGCCAATGTTATTTGTACAATGTCTAGGATAGCTGGATATCTTCTTTGCAGGTAGGTAAAAAGTCCTGCACAATGTTTTTAGAAATGTTTGTAGAAAATAGAACACTTGAAGGACTACAAACTGAGAGGCTTGTGAGGGGCAAAGCTTTAGCAACTCTGCAAGGTAACCAAGACAGGTTTCAACTGAGAGCAAGTAAGGCTACACAACAAGAGGTAAGTTCTCTTAGACTTTACAGTACCTCTGATTTGAAGAAATGGTTCCAGCTGGCTTCTGTTACTGTACAGCTCTGCGGATCCTGTTGTTCCTGAGCCTCGGTCGTGGGGACAAGAAGGAGAACGTCTGGGGACTTCTGCTCTGCAATGGGAAGGTCAGCAGCAGCAATGGGCAAACTTCAATTCAGCGGTCCTTCAGTGCTTCAGCTCTTCGCGTCTGACAGCAAATAGCAACACCGCGGTTCTTGGATACCACTCTGGACTTTCCTTGCATCTGGGGTCCAGCACTCTGTTGAGGTGGCTCAGGCTTGGTCAGTCCTCCTTCAGGGAAGTCCAGAAGATCTTCCTGGCGCTCGGGTCTGACATAAAAGCAACGCACACAATCTGGTGTTCCTCTCCCTGGCAATTCGGTTCCAGCAGCAGCAGTGGAAGTACAGCCAGCTCCGAGGGGATGTCCAGACGGGCCTACTTTGGAGTTGATTGGTCCCACCAACTCAAGGGGAGAAGTTGTCCTTGCAGGGCTTCTCTAGTCAAGGGGAATTCGGAGCTTCAGCACAGCGGCAGGGCTTCACCGGGCAAACCAATGGTCCAGGGGTGGCTGCAGGCATCTCTTCCAGGTTCTTCTTTGGATTCCTTCGTCCAGTGGTCGACTCTGCCTTCCAAGCCAAAAAGCCTTGCCTATTATGCAGGTTTCTCCCATTCATTCCAGCCTAGCTGTCAACCACACAGCAGGGTAGCTGTTCTTGCCGGACAGCCAGCCGGCCAATCACCTTTGAATGGATTCCTGTAACCAAGGGGAATAAGCACAGGGAGTTTCGGGCACCTTCCTCACTTCCTGCCCCTGCCGGACATACTCAAGCCAGAGGCGGGCTTCACTCGTGAATCCTGCCAAAAAATGAACAAAATGAAGAAAGGGACCAAGCCTGGTTTGGCACGCAGAGTAAATTTCAAGAAGGACCTTTCCAGCAAGAAATTGTGAAAAAAGAAGACAGGGCCATTTTGACAAAATGGGCACCTATGGGTGCTTTACGGTAGCTGTGAACACAGCCCGCGGTAAAAACAGACAATGGTAGTAAAAAGTAAACCACTGCCACCAGCCATTAATTGTAGAAAGGGTAACATAAACATTTTCCATGAGAAATTAGACAAAGGGGATACTAAGTAACCCCTCCAGCACCCTATGGTAAGATAAAGTGTGCGCGGTCTAGAAAGTTACAAAATGTAAGTAAAGTCAATTTCACTTCACTGCCCTTGGAAACAGTTGTTTCACCAAGAGAAGGTATCTAAACCTTTGGGAAATCTAAAAGACTTCCCTGGGCCACTGCACTGAAGGTGCTGCGTGTCACAATGTAAAGATGATGCCTATGGAGTTTTTCAGATTCCAAAGTCAAAAGAAACACAGAAAACACATAGAATTAAAAGTGCAAAGTCCCAAAGTTCAGCAAAAGAGCTGGCGGTCTCTAAGGTGAGAGGAATTTAGCACTAAACTGAAAATTCTCCCTAACACCACCCATTTATCAGCAAAGGCCTTTTACTCCAGATCATAATCACCCGTGAGAGCTGCACTCTCCTCAAGCAGACCTAATAATGGGCAAGTGTTAAATCTACAGTAAAGGATGTGGACAAATGATGTGGAGCAGTAAATGATGGGCAGAAGTCGGTATCATAGACATCCCAGAAACAGTAAAAGCTGGATAGGTATTCAATGCAAATGAAGACTCATGGGAAAGACGCTAGTTAATGAGGGTTCTAGGAACATGCGCTTTATTGTCTAGTCAAAGCCTGCATTCTGTCCTGATTGCTGGCACCTCCTCCTGCGAACCTCCATTTACGGAATGCCACTCGCCACCATGGGACCACTGGCCCAGTCCTTGGATTCCCTCTGCCTACTCTCCCAAATACCCCAATCTCACTTACCTCACCTCTAGGGCTGGTGCGGCTCAGTTTGTACTCTGCTACTCGCTGGCCGCCAGCATGGACATAGACGAGGCACTCTAGTTGGAACCCTGTCAACCATCTCCACAATGCCATCTTCATTGTAGGTTTTCTTTGCGTGAAAACACTCACTTTGCGTTTGCTTGCTGGCCATTTTGAATGCCCAAAGAAATAATGCTGAGTGCGGTTGACTCTTCTAGTGGTACCTTTGGCGCAGACCCAAAACGGCTGAGGTTGCCAAAGCTTAACATCGCGGAGTGGCCAGGCCCCCCCACGCTACTGTCTTCTGCCGGGAGTAGGTACAGGAAGTAGGAGGTCACCAGGATGGTGACCCCCCACCCCCAGGAAGGGGAAACAGGGCAGTAAAAGGTTGATGGGGCAGGAAGGGGAGGAATACCCCTTTATTGTGCAGCCCCTGCATAGGTGAGACGTCAAAGGCCCCATTGTAGGGCCTGTGCAAGGGGAGACATCTCTTTTAGATGCTGTAACGCTCACCAAGTATCCACAGCGACGCTTCTGGACTGGTCCGGGATACCTCGGGCTCTCTGTAACTCCCCCAGACGTTCTACCTGGGATCAGTTCTAGAAAAAGGGAGAGGGGTTTAGCGACTTCTCCTTGTCTCCTGCGGCCCACCTCCCAGTCTTCCCTTGCGATTTCCCTTTGGAACTCCGCTCACATTGATTTTCGTTATGCTGCACTCTCCGTCCTGCCGTGCTTGGCAGGAGCGTGTCGTTGTTGGCGTGGTACACCGAGTTACTTCACTGGCGTTCGCCTGGAGTCCAGACCGGCTGCGACTCCTTTTTTCAGGTAAGTCTTTTAATGTTTCTTTTGAAAAAAGTCTATGTTGATGAATGTCCCAGTAATCTTCTTCTATTGTCTTGTCTTGTAGAATGCCGAGGCTGACTGCAGAGTTCGAGAAGGTAAGGATGCGCTAGATGCGGCGCTGAAAGCGTCCTTGCAAATGAGCTGACCTGTGCCTTGTTTCTTGTCAGGTCGCAGAGAATTCCTGGAAGCGACGATGAATTGGGGGACTGAGCGCCAAAGGTGAGGTTCGCAATGGTGGAGGCCTTCCAGGTGAGATGGTAAGTAGCTTCTTGTTCTTGCCTCTCGTAATCCTGAATATGTAGCCGAGGACCGATGGATATACCCTTGAAGGCTCCTACTGGATGAAGAGTTGGAGCTGAGCAGGTAAGCAATGTTCTTCCAGGCTGTTCGCCCGAGCGGACCAGGACACAGAGCAGGACCCGGTGAACGTCACGCTGCAAAGCAGAATAACACGAAGCACGTGCCTCGGGTCAGGCGTGGTTTAAATACCCGGCAGGTATCCCAGGTGCCTTAGGGGTGGACCTCGCCCAGAAGCTAGCCTGCTTGTTGCAGTTCCCCAATAATCCTCATGGGGGCAGCCCTATTCCCCCATTGTCCATTGGCAACCATACTTGCCAAGAGCGCCTGGTGCAAACGGCGCCAGGATTGTGTCCAAGGCACCCGCGACGGGCTAGTGTGGGCCCTTCTGGCCTTGGAATGGTACTGAGGTGGAGGCGATGGTGCCCAAGACCCACAGCAAGGGCTTGGGGTTGTGACAGATGCTTGCTCTCTCTGCAGCAGGAGCAACTTTGTCCTACCCAACCCACCCTAACATGTATTTTATTTGAAGGTGAGATTAATCAACTACCGGGACACCAGTGGTCCTGGGATGAATATCTGTTTCTAAAACATCAATCAGCCCCACACCTCAAGTACACCAGAAGGAATCCAACCAAATTGGAAACACAAGCAAATTATAAACCTCCTTTTCCAATTTTGGTAACGTGGACGGAACGCAGGCTTATCCCTGCAAGGTCGTGGATCGTTGGTGAGTTGCAACAAAACGAAAATACAATTATTACCCAATGATAAAAGGGACTGTCCAGTCAAGGTTGTATTCAAATATCTACTTTATTATTATCACAACAGACAGTTCTAGCACATTAAAAAATCGAACCCACCCTCTAAAGGAATGCAGAGGACAGACAGTTTCAAGAAGGAAAGGGGATGTTATCTGGATATGTTTGTAAAGTAATTAATCACAATAGTTCAAGTATACTTGGTTTCAGCACAAAGGGAGCAATGGGTCGTAACTAGGGGCCTTCGGAGAAGAACCCGTGGGACTGAACCACAATGTACCTTGTGCTTGTAGAAGCTCTTGGTGCTCGACAGGGTTGAGTCAGTTTCATGGCACTTTACAGCTTCTGCGAGAGAGTTCAAGACGGGAGACAGCTTCGGGTATTAGGCGGCAGGCATTTCGGCTAGCGAGGCTGGACAGACGACTGCAGGCTGGCCTACACAGCAACCCAGGGTCAGGAATCATTGTCTCAGTGCTGGTTGGCGGGCTGAAGCACTGGTCAAGGCGACTCAAGTGATGATAGCGACTGCGACATGACAACAGTCAGCGGCGCAGTCGGTTGCAGCTCGAGGAGCTCGACTGGCTCAAAAATGTCCTTTAAGGTGGACGCTGGTTGATGCTTGTCGATGCACTCATCCTAACGGCTTGCATCGTCCTTTAAGGTGGATGGCCCAAAGATGAGGAGAGTGTTGCAGGCAACAGCCTTGTCCTTGGTTTGGTTCAAAGACTCTCTGGCACTTCCCACCTATGAAGCTTGCTTGCAGATCCTAGCAGGGCACGCTGTGTGCTGGCTGGGTACCGGTTCTGGAGCTGCTGCAGGGTCCTCTGGATTCAGTATCTCCATCTGTTCCCTGAGAGAGGTTTAGGGGAGGGATCTTGCTTCCCTCTTTGGAAATCCTGGCCTTCCTTCACTGGTGGAAGCTACAAGGCAGACTGTACCTTCATCCAGGGTCCAAATGAGTTCTTCTTGTACTCCTTGAAAAGTCTTCAGATGATCTGCCAAAAGAGGAGCTCAACCATCTTTTAAAGCTAAATGGGCCCCAGTGATTGGTGTAGGCTAAGCCTACCTTAATGAACCATTCCTGGGTCCGCACCAACAATCTCTAGTATGCGTGAGGCCATAAACAGAGTGCTTTGCAAGGTAAAGGGGTGAAAACATGTACTACTAAGTCCCACCCAAACGTCCTGTCTGTTGTGGATCAAAGGGTCACTTTGGTTAATTGAGCTCTCTGTGTTTCTTCATTAAAGCGGCAGGTCTCCCTTGAAGCTGCGGCCAGACCAGCATTTCGATCACCACCAAACCACATACTCATAACGTCTGAATGGGGTCACCCTTTGGGGATGACTACTATAAACAGCTGTCCCAGACATGCCATTTCACTGCCCTTGATACTAAGAGACGGGAGCTGGCTTCAGGTGGACACAGATGCATAGCAAAGGTGTTGGGTTTCCTGTCTTCTGTTAGCCCTGCGATCAGGCCTCTTGTGGGCCTGTTTGAATTAACTCTCATCAGTATGCGTAGCTGTCACCAGTAGGGCCAACAAAGGACAGGGCAGTTCCATGGAGCCTTTGTCCTTTAATCAGGCTGGCTATGGCAGGAGGAAGATTTTGCCTGCGCCCTTTTGAGATGGCTTGATGTACTTCTGGCTGTGACATTCCAACTAAAATGTAACAGGGGGGACGCCTGTAGGCTCTGTCTGCCCCGAGTGCATGGGTCTATGTGTTTGTCGTGCGCTGATCAAAGGGAAATGTGTGCGGATTTGCCGCACACATTTTGCGAGGTTGATCTACCATCATTCAATTTTATATAACATTTATATAATGTGCACACCCACCGTGCAGATGGTCGAATTCCGCACAGCAGGTTTTCTAATGATTGTATTTTATTGTCTCAGACAGCTTCTATTCTGGGCTGGTGAAAAGGAAAGTTAACGGCGCACCCCAGAGCCCATCAGCAGCGGCTGCCAATGTGTTTCGTCCAGAGTGTGAGACTCAGGGAGGTTCGGGGAGTGAGACCTAAGTATGTTGGAAGAAGAATGGATAAGGAGAAAAGTGTTCTGACCGTAAATAAATAAAGGGATAAAAAGGAAATGGGAGGATGCAGATGAGAAAAAGAATAAACAAAAAGGTGCTGTCGATCGTCTGGGGTTATTAAAGATATCAATGTTTTGGTTTGAATTTATGGTGTGAAATATTTACGAATAAACTGTGGCTCTGTGGTGCCACAATGAGAAGAGATGGTCTGGCCTCCATTATTAATCCAAAATGGGCTACAGTGGGATTGGATATCCCTTGCCGGGTGGGGGGGCAAACAGTACCCGACTGCCTATGTTGATGACCTGCCACACCCCCTTGTAGGTCCTCAGTGCGCTCGGATATATTAACTTGGGAAGTGAGCCATTAGCACCCTCAACAGGCCACCAAACTCATCATTATTGCTTAAGGAAGTGATGGGCAGAATTTTGTAGCAAAATGAATAATGGAGTGGCACGCTGTGCCCAGCAACTCGTGAGTAGGCATTTTGTGGCAGAGTCACTTTTGGGCAGGCTTTATTTGCACAGTGGCAGTTGATCATCACGGTAACCAGTAGGACAACATTACATGCAGAGTGCAGTCACTGATGAACAGGTATGTGCAACACTGTACCCGATAAGCACATAATCCATGCACACTGACTTGCGGGTAGCTCAAATATTCATAGGAACCCGTCAACTGGCATTTTATACCTATTAACTGAACGGCAGGCTTTCTGCTGCACAGTAACCTGCATGCCTGACCTGGCATAGCAAGTGAGGGTCAGGTCCTCTGCGGTGCAATGATTGGTGTGCAGGCATTATGGACAAAGTAACTGATGGACCGGCACTATATGCGTCATGTTATGTTACTACTGAACGTCAGCCATTTTCTGGCACAATAAGAAGTAGTCACATTTTCCGTGGCGCAGAACCTAATGAATGAACAAGGTCCATGTTGCACAGGGAAGAATTGGCCTTCATTCACTGGCCGTTCCTTATTGGAAGGCATTTGGGACTAGAAAAGAGGTTGGCCTGGCATTATCTGCCCTCTTAGTGCGTCCAAATTTGTTTATAGAAATATTGTGGCAGAGTAACTTATTACCATGTATTTTGTGGCACTGTAACTGATGGGCAGGTACCCTGTGATAAAGTAACATATGTGCACGTTTGATTATTGACGTACTCTTATATATATATATATATATATATATATATATAAGGGCTCGTTCGCTATGTCAACAAAGAAGATAGCGCCTAATATGGCGATTTGCTACAAAGCAGGTGACTGTGGCATTGCAACAGGAGAGCGTTCACCTAAAGAGAGGGACCTGGGGAGGCTCACTACAGGGTGAAACGATTCAAAATTGTTTCCCCATGCAACAGCAACCGGCATTAGTTCAGTCTTGAGGGTCTACATGTGTGCTGACTTTCCAGTGCAAGTATTAGCTTTTGCGGTTATTAATCAGAAACCGAATGGTATTTGGTCACGCAGAGTTTATTTTCTGTTTGTTAATATTTATAAGTGGGGTTAAGAGCCCATTCAGGTTGATGGGGGAGCCTAGATGGAGCACTAGACCAGTGGTAGATGCGTACTGAAAAAAGTAGTGGAGAGGGTAGGCGGAAGCCTAGCACAACATGTGATAAGTGACTAGTAACCAAGGCTCCTATTACAACTGAACACTTGCACAAGGACATGAATGGACAAATCCTCTGCATAGAATGGTGAGTATGGTCGTAAAAAGTAGAGCAATTGTAAAAAGAAAAGATAGAAGTAGTGGAACACAGCTCCCGACCGTTCCCACTCACTTCTGTTCACTGCAGTAGACACCGAGTTTACCCCCCCCCCCCAATCCCCCACCGCTCGCCCTTGCATTTTGAAACGGGCCTCTATGCAGAACCTTTCTCACTTGCCCACTACTATTTTATCTGCCTCCCGCTATAGCGAGCGCCTGCAACCTGTGGCTCGCCAGATGTTATGCCGTTCGACTTCCACGCCATTGACTAGGCTGGCTAGGGCTGATGGGAGTTGTAGACATAGACCTGCGCACTATGGTGATGGCATGTCCTATGACAGAGGGCGGGGCAGGTGAGCTCCAATTAGCGATTCTTGTGAATAGTGCGCCCTAAGACAACCACATGATTCCGAGGGTGGAAACGTGGAAAGTGGAGGATACAGCGAGGGACACATTATTTGAATGACAGGCTATACAATCTTAGGATACCCCCCTCCCCCCTCGTTCCTCGCCCTTCCAGCAGGGGTGGCAACATTTTGAAAATGTATCGAGAGGAGCGGGTTCCGCAAATCTTACGGGTGCTAACACCACAGGAAATGGGGTCTGACACCACAGGAAATGGCACCACAGCAAATGACATCCTAAATATCTGCCTCTAGGCAGCACAATAGATATGCACCTTTATTAAATAAAACAAATATATCAGCCTTTAAAGATCTACGAATATGACTGGATAGTAAATCTGGATGCTTGTCAAACATACAAGGATTTTGATGCCGCAGAATTTGGGACGAAAAGACGCAGAGTGATGGCTGAATATTTAATTAAATGTCCCTCACCGCATATTCGTCACCAATATATGCGGTTTCGTTTCAATTTATGGCACACCCGAGAGGTTTTGCAGAGGACAAATGTAATTATGCCAAACCAAACTTTTTGTCGATATTGTTAAAATAGGCAACAAAAAGAATCTCTTCAACATCTGATAGTGGCATGCCCTGGTCTAATCTTGCTTCGTATGAAATTATTTCAAAATGTCTTCACTTTATATTCTGACTTGGATGAGATGGTAATTTGGAGATTGATTTTCACAAGCCCAAGATTGGCCGTAAAGGTTGCTATTGTGCATTTTCTTGAAGCAACTGTCCCTGAATTTGAATCCTCAAAAATTCATGAAACGTAAAGCAGCAAAATGGCAAAGAGGTTACTAATTACTGATGTCTTGATGTGATCTTCAGGGCATATAACGCACAATGTACATTTATGGTAGTTTTTAATTCTCATTTTTTTTTACTTATAGCTGTGTTAATTTTTGTGAATTTTTGCCCATGTGGTAATTTGCTGTCACATTGTACATAGAACACAGTATCTTGTAATTACGTATCTGTTATTGTGCTTTTGTCTATTTTATATATGTGTAAATGTTAAAGATTTGAAAAGTTGTTTTTAACAACTAACCAAATAAAAAAATAATATATCGGCCTTTGCAAAGGGAAATAAATAACATAAATCCTGAGTAACAGAACTAGGTGGACAGCATACTCAAGTCTTCAACACCCCCGGGGGGCACACACTAAGTCAGCTCCACAACAACCTCACCATTCAAAGTGTGCTTACACAGTGCGAATTGGCGTAATGCTGCAACCACGCCACAACCCAGTCAGTAGGGTGCATCCGGTGTCTGCTCGCCGACCCACCAACAAGAAAGGACAACACCTGACAGGGTATGGAGGACTGAGGGTGGTGGGATGAGAGGAAAAGAAAACAAGCATTGCCAATGGCAACAGTTTGGGCTTTTGTGTTGGCATGGGAAGACATTTGCCAGGCACTGCCGTAGTGGTATTACTGGCCATCAATCACAGCAGCTGCAAAATAGTGTGAGTACATGGGCATCAGATGTATTAAAAACCTTCCACCCATCACTTTTTTGGTTAAAGTTTATCTCCCTGTGTGAGAGAGGGTATGCCAAGACGTGGGTCCCTTGCTTGCTGCGCCATAGGGAACCAAGCTGCACCTCACTGATGGGGCCCAAGAAGGCCAAAACATGTTTGTGGTTGATTGCGTTTCCATGCAGAGAGGCTGCTCCCATTGGTGCCAGTACCTGACTGATTTGCACATGGCTGGACCCGTTTTGCAATGGTGCGGACGGGGCTAAAAAAACGTGGAGTGGAAGGTTGCCCAGAGCAATACCAGTGGTTCAGATTTATTCAAAACCTTTCATCCATTACTGTTACCTCCATACATTAGAAAATAAAAAGATGGCGCCACCAGGGGAAGGTCCTCGGGTAGCTGGTACAGTGGACAGAGAATGTGTATTCTCGCCCGCTGTTCCAGCCACCTGATTGGCTCAGTGCCCTTCCCCGGGTGCGAATGTGTTGTGGTATGAAACGGAACTTCAGTAGATGTGAAGTGTCCTTTCTTGAGCTACATTGGCCCACCTCTCATTTCAGAGGTTGGTTTTCCATCAACCACTTTGGTGAGTGTGGTGCAAAGGGTGCCCTGATTGGATTTTTTGATGAAATGCACTGGACTGGATGAATATTTTGGAAGGACTCAATAGGGATCATGTCATGTATTGAATCCAAGTACAGGTAAAGTGAGGGTTCGTCATCATTTCAACTTTATTTTGTTAGACAACCATAAAAGTACAAAACAATACAAAAACACTAAAATGCCACCGATAACGATATCATTTCCAACCAAATACCAAAAATCGATGATATTATCATGACAATAACTAAATAGTTTAAGATGATAAACATAGGACATGGGTCCTTAAAAGCAATAAAACGTCTTTAAAATTGCTGAGGATTTTCTCTCTCTGTTCAACCATGCTTTGCCAAGATAACTCGAAGCAGAGAGTATAAGATCATGGGTGTTTGCCGATGTACATGGTTCTTCGGCTACAAGCAGGCATCCTCTACCTCTATCTGCAAGACATGATTTTAAATCTTTCTTTTGGGGCATATCAGCATACATGGGGCAGTGGGAAAGCAACATGTGTCATTTCCCCATTTTATTGTACTTAATATATCGGTTACATGTTTTTATAACAAATTCATTTATAACGACAAATAAATAACGACAAAAAGAACCCTTTTTTAAAAGAAATTTTTGGGGGGGTTCCACCACCCAAACCACCATGTCCCCCAACTAAAAACCCACCCCAACCATTTCCCCACCAGATTTAACCCTTTACCCCACCCCCACAACATATATTTTCGTTATTTGTTTCGTTATTTCTTTTTCATTATAAAGACTGTATACCGATTTACCAACCTCGGAATAATGAAAGGCAAAACCATCCCTGCTGCGGGGAAAAGCATGGGAGAGACCAGCGCTTTACTCGTGAGCTATCCATTCGCTTGTCTGATGGGTGCTTTGATTGGATTTTCCATGAAATGTACTGGAATGGACGAATATTTTGGAGGTCCTCAATTGGAAACATGTGTTTATTTCGTTGGGTCTGCAGAGTTTAATAAAGGACACTGCCCTTTGTAACTCCACTCTGTACATTGGCAGAAGTGGTCTGAGACTTGGAGCATAACCAATTATGCCCAAGCGTGTCTCGTATATTAGGTGAGGAAGACCTCAGGCCACCCTCCTTCAAGTGGTGTGATGCCATGCAAAGAATGCAAGCATTGCATCATGCAAAGCCTCCAGTGGGTGCACAGCATGGTGTTGTGGAGATAGATGGAGATGGCGTACACAAATTCAGAGCACAGCTGACCCTCAAGCCTCTTATCAAAAGTTAGCATCTGTTTATTTGGTGTGAGAGGCGCATCAAGGAGTAACAGAACTGTTATGCTACTGGAACGTATATAGCACTTGGCTGCTATTTGCATGTTCTCCAGGCACTATGGTGGATATGCAAGAGAGGGTGGTAGGTTAGGTGCAAGGGGAGAAAGGTGAAACGCAAGATATCTGTGCTGCTGTGTTGGTGTGTGCTGTTAATGTAGTTGTGATTAATAAAAGCCACTTCGCTCACTCACAATGAGCAGGCACAATTATTCAGAGTCTTTAGGGAAACTAGCAGACACATGCACTCCTTCCAACATGAGAGGAAACATCTGTGGCAGGAAAGACCAAGAAGAGGCATAAGGAGATCAAGGGCGTCCACAGAAAAGGGCAGACAAAGAACAAGGCAATTCCTGTAGGACCTGTTTGGACTGGGAGGACCCAAGGCCTGAAACCCTGCTCAGACAACAGGTAAGCAAGCGCTGATATTTCCTCCCTCCATCTCCACAGGCCATCCCCACCATCACCAAGCAACGCCAATGTCATCGCCGCTCTTCTAAGGCATGGACTCTGCAATGCAGCAACCTCACCCACATCAGCATCAAGCCCATCAACACCCCCTCACCATCCATAACACGGAAGTTGATACTCGCCAAACATCCACTCAGTTAACACCCATGCAGCAGACATTGCTGACCTCATCACTGCAAATGACCTTGACACCATCTTCATCACTGAGACCTGACTGCCACCCACCTACACCCAAATGCTAAATTACCTTGATCCTGAAAGCTACAGAATACAATACACGGAATGGCCGAACAAGACAGGCAGAGGCCTCACAGTCATCCACAAGACCTTGTGGCCTTGTGCCAGACTTGATGTTGACAACATTCACTGTTTTGAAGTCCTCTCCTGCCACTTGCTGCTCTCCCCGACTGACACAGTCACGTTCCATTTCATCTACAGACCACCCAAACCCAACACTGCCTTAATTGGAGTCTTTACCGACCTGGTTATCACCATGTCCTTCACACATGCCAACATCTTCCTAGGTGACTTCAACCTCCCAGGCGACAAGGTCACCAAACCGATGAAGGAAGCTCTCCTCAGCCTTCTTGACACCCTCAACCTTACACAGCACATGAAAGACCCAATGCACGAGAAAGGTAACATCCTCGACCTAATCATCACTGCACTGTCTTACCTCCTCTACATCTCTCCTCTCCCGCTTCGTAGGTTTGACCACTCAGCCTTGCCTTTCAACATCCCGCACACCACCCCAGTCAAGCAGAAGAAACCCATCAGACAAACCTTCAAGAACTTCTCGGTGGATGCCTTCACGGAAGACCTTGCCAACCTCCACCTCACATGGACCGAAAATCCCCAACCGAACTACGACTTTCTACTGGAAGCCCTCAACGCCACCCTCTCAGCCTCCTTTGACAGAACATCGCTCTGAAACAGCACACCTGCAAACCGAAACCATCAGCACCTTGGTACATGCAAGTACTCACCCTCAGCAAAAGAGTAATCAGGAAACATGACAATACCTGGCGCCACTCCGGGATTGCATCTGACCTGGCACTTGCCAAGGGACATCCAAGCAACCCGCCGACAACTAATCAACACAGCCAAGGCCTCCTATTATCAGAACACCATAGCAGAAGCTGACAACAAAAGCAGAGCCCTCTTCAAAGCGGTCAAGCACAGTGTCAACCCGCTACCTGACCCTGCCATACCACACTTCATTGAGAATTCCACCGCCATCAGCACCTTCTTCTTCGACAAAATCAGCAAGATTTGCCAGCACATAAACACCAGCTCTGCATCTACAGACCCACCTCACGATGCTCATGAAATCTCCACACCCTGGACAAAATTGAAGACACTCTCTACAGAGGACCTGGTAGAAACTCTGACCACTCTCAAGGCCACATAATATACAGACGACATCATCCCAGCATCCATACTCAAGAATCTCCCTGCAGGAGCTCTCCTTCCCTACATGGATACCATCAACAGCTCCCTAACTCAAGGCACCTTCCCATCAACCCTAAAGACAGCACAAATCCTCCCTCTAGTAAAGAAACACACTATCACCCCATCACCTATATTCCCTTCCTAGGTAAGATCATCGAGAAAGCTGTAGCCACACAACTGCAGCAGCACATCGGCACCACCAATCTCCTCCAAACCTACCAATCCAGGTTCACACCCAGATGCAGCATGGAGACAGCAACCGTACAGGTGGTCGACAACGCCCTCATCATCCTTGATACCAGTCAACCCTGCCTCCTGATTCTACTCCACCTCTTGGCCACTTTTGACACAGTAGACCACCAGGCGCTCATGGACACCCTACATCAGTGCATGGGGATCAATGACCTTGACCTACGCTGGTTCAAGTCCTACCTCACCACCCGCCAGCAGTTTCCTCAGGTGGACGCCTTTAGATCGCCAATGCTACCCGTCACCTGTGGAGTATCGCAGGGTTCCATTTTCTCCCTTCAATCAGCTGCTAGGAGCTCTCCTAGCCACACACAACATCCACATCCACCAATATGCCGACGATACACATCTATAACTCAAGATGGACTCCATCAAGGCCATCCAGAGGCTTAAAACCTGCCTCTTGCTGAACCAGTCTTGGATGTCCAGTGTATACTTACATCCACCGTTCAAGCACTGGTCCTATCCCACATGGATGTGGGTAATGCCATTATCTAAGGCCTCCCAGCGTCCTCTCATGTGCCTCTGAGAAGTGTCCAATGCGCGGCTGCATGCCTCATCAAGGGTACACGTAGATCCGACCACTTCACCCCGGCCCTCATCAACCTTCACTGGATCGCACTGCATGCACGAATCACCTTCCAATCTTGCTGCATCATCTATAAGGCAGTCGCCCTCAAGTCGCCCAGCTACCTCGCAGAGAAACTCAGCAGTACCGGCAGAAAGCATACCACCACCAGAAGTCAGGACATGTGCAGACTTAAAATCCACCGCTGAAAAAAGGAAAGGACCAGAAAACACGTCTTCTCTGCCTACGCCCCAAGACTATGGAACCTCCTCCCCATCAGCATCAGACTTGCCCCCACGCTCCTACAATTCAGAAAAGAACTCAAGACGCAACTCTTCAAGGAGTCTCACCTCCACAATGCCTAGGCCATCATGTCACCCCTCGTGCCACCAGATTTGCTAGTCACCATCCATCCCTCTACTCCCAGCCACCCTGTACAGTTGTACCGTTACTCTGTGCCCCTCTGTATCCTACCCCCCGCTGTATATTTGTTCTGTTGTTCTCTGTGAAAATCGCTCTGCTATGCATCTCTACTGTTGTATACGTCTGTTGTGTACTGTTGTATAAGTCTGCAAAGCACTCTTGTGTTTCTGTATTGCTGTATGCCACTTTAAAGCTAGGTCCATGTTCAATGGATACAATCATAATATTATTAATAATAGTAACTTGCAGTGTCACAGATGTGAACAATAGCAGAGGATCTAATTCAAGACAACAGGGCCCTGGCAATTGGCAGAGAACATTTTGCAAACAGAGTGAGAACAAATAAGATAGGAATGTCTTGCCCCGCAGAGGGGGCTGAGCATCTTTACTTGATATCTTGTTCTTTTATCTACTGGGTTAGCAACGTGTGGCTCTCCAGATGACTACATCTGCTACTAATGGGCAGCAGTGTTGACCACAGGGATCTAAAGAACATTGCAATAACTTTTATGGCCGAAGTAAGTCTCGACACTGATGTCCTAACTACGGACCCCAACTTCAAAGCCAAAATAAGAAAGAAAGCTAGGTGTTGGGATATGGCAAAACATGTTGATAAGCTCCATGGTAAGGCCAGGTACGGAGAGATGTCCAGGCAAAGCTTAAATAGCCATTCCCCTTCTACGTACCTAAGTTGTGACCTATAGAACTTAAACGTTTTATTCTGTACTTGTGGCTCAACTTATTACCTACCATGGAACTTGTTGGTGCTTGGCAAAAAGTCCCCCACGAGGATCGTCTTTGTTGACTTTGTCTCTGATGTCTCTAAAAAGTCAAACTTCCTACTGCACCTCCTCAGAGGTATTCTTCCTTTCCTCTCCTTCCCCCAGAAGCTCACTGTCTCCAGAGCTCTAGTTCTCTCTAGGTTGGACTATTGCAAAAGCCTCTAAATCTACCTGCCACTACTCTCCACCCTTTGCAACTCATCCAGAACAGGACTCCGACACTTGTCCTTGGCCTCAAGTCCTGGGTTCATATCTCTCCAGCCCTGAAATATCTCCACAGGCTCCCAGTGGATGCAAGGATTTAATTCAAAACCCTTTGCATCGTCCACAAGGCTTTCTGGGGCCTGGGCCCAAAATACCTTCAGCTTTCCCTCCGTAAATACCTCCCTTCTCGAGCTCTTTGCTCCTCTACCTCTAACTCCCTCAGGGTCAGTCGTTTTTCAAAGAAACAAGCTGGGGGTAGCTCTCTGTCCTCAGCTGGGGTCTCCCTCTGGAACAGCCCCCCTGCCACTCTGAGACATGAGGAGAACCATCTTCGGTTCCGGAAGCAACTCAAGACCTTCCTCTTTCTTTCTGCCTTCGCCCCCTCCTCTCCGCTGCTGATCTTCTCTCTCCCTGCACCGTGCACCCTAAACTCTGACTTCCCGGCCAAGGTACCTGGTCGCCCTGTCACCCACCCACACAGCCTCCGGGCAATCCCTTGCACTGGGGTCTGTATCTGTAACCATACAGACCCCCCCTTTTTCCTGCACTTATCAGATATACCCTGTCTTCGACCTTAAACCCAGCACTTGCCACTTGCTGACTGCGCTACCACTGTTTGTTGTCTTTCATTATTTATTTATTTTATTATTTATTTGTTTTCCTTTGCTCCGCAATTTCCACTCCTCCCTCCTCCATGCACTTTCCCCCTTTCCCTCTCCCTTGCACTTGCGCGTTCTCAATTTCACTGGGCTTAGTACGATCGTTGTGTTTGTTCTCCCTTGTTCCCCTTCCTTGCCTCGTCGCGCTCTGAAACACTTGTGTAAGCGCGCGATACAAATAAAATATCAATATCAATGTTCGTATTGATACTTGTCGACATGTCTTGACCAACTGTGCGTCACTGTACAGCCTTTACCTACGTGGTTACAGTGATATTGTAAGCGAGGATTGTTCAGGCAATCAATTCTGGTCTACTTTACTTGGTGCATCCTCCATAGTTATAGTGGCTGCAGCTTTTAATGTATGGAAGGAAGTGCTGAAGACATTTTAAAAGAATTAATCATGATTTGGTTGTATAAAAAAGGTGATTAACTGATTCATAGTTTTCTTTTTAGGATAAGTCTGATTATTAATTGTATTATTGTTATTGTTTATTTTGTTCTCTCTTTTCATGTGCCTAAAGGTTTGTATTTTTTTTGTGGCTAAAGGTTGGTATTTAAGTGCAAAATAAAAAATAAATAAATACATAAATAAAAAAGAGGACTACATTTCCCGTGATCTGTAACCGTTGACTAGGCTGGCTGCATCAGGATGCGAGTTGTAGTCCATTGCCTCTGGAGAGCCAAATGATGTGGGCACCTGCTCTCATAGGATGTCAGAATCACTGCATCCGCATGTGGAAGAGCCCCCTGAACACGATGCCCGCTGCCTACGGCTAAAGTCACACAAAGGAACAAGAATGGACCACTTCCCGAGTGGGGTCCGCTCATCCCCCAGGTTACTGACATTAAGCATAAGGAGACGAACATCACCGCTGCCAAAATCAAAGAAGCGCCTGGGTTATCAGTCAAATAAAACTATATTTCCCCAAGCACAGCCACACCCCTCAGGCCAGTGGCTTCTTCACAAGGGAACCTTGACTTGCAACATTATAGAGGGGTGTATTCCCCAACCTCCTGATCTTCTCCATGACCTGATACCCACGTGATCTAACATCTTTGACTGGAAGAAGGCCACCTTACCAGCAGCCAGGGGTGGACTGGCCTGTAGGGAACGCTGGAGATTTCCCGTTAAGCCTCTGCACCTTGGGCCTCTTTTGTGTGGGATTTCCAAATGTTCCCATAGGGGCAGGGTTGGGCTTGCTGACAATGTGTAATATGGAGCACCTTTGAAAACTGTTTCCACCACTGCCAGCAGCTACGCCCAGACTTACCTGGAACTATAAAGAGGGCCTTTCATGGGATGCTGAGTGAGCAGGGGTACTGGGGAATTCGATTCCAGAGAAGTTGTGCACACCTATAGTCGCTTTGGTAGTTGTCTTTCTTGATAAATCATGTTGCAGATGTATGGCAAGTCATGCGGAGAGTCTGTATTGCAGTGTTGAAAGAATACCGAACTAGCCACTCTCTGTGTAATGTATTTCTGGTCCATGTTTCTGGACAAGGAGGAAAAACAGGCGGGTCTTGGGATATTTGCTGAAGCAGTGCCCTCCACTATGCAATGTTTTTGGTGTTTTCCTCTAGGAACCACCACTGCAAGCAAGGTCAATGGTATGTTACCGAGGGGGGTGTTCAAGATATTACAGACATGTTCCCTCAATGTTTGCCTGGGAGTTGGACGAGTCCCAAACCCTCATTCTTGGTGCTGTGCAGGGCGATGCGAAGCATCAAAGAATTTGAGTATGTGAAGTTTCAGAGGGTCAAAGCATGGTGGGTGTTGGCGGGGGGATAACAAAGTGTGTGTGACATCACGTCACAGCTGGCCCTTGAGCCCCTCGTCAGCAGTTGCCATCTATGTGCCATGTATGTGCAACCAGAGGCATAGACAGAGCGCGGCCTGAGCGGGAGTCAACCTAAATCTGTAAATGACCACTCAGCAGTGCTGTGTGGGCATTTACAAGTGTTAATGGCACTGCAGTATGTATACTTCTGCTTTTATAATGGTAAAATCCTAAGGTACGGCTACAACCCCTCCACCCCCAAAAATAGATATGGCAGGATAAACCACACTAACAGACTTCAAAGTGTGTCTGGCCTCGATCACCTGGACCGCTCACGTGTGTCCTCTTGCAGACATGCACCGCACTGTTACTGTTGCATTTGACATCAATGTCTCCATGTTTCATACTAGCCCTCTCTAAAGACAAAACAAAAACCTATTC
Source organism: Ambystoma mexicanum (assembly GCF_040938575.1). Classification (NCBI taxonomy): domain Eukaryota; kingdom Metazoa; phylum Chordata; class Amphibia; order Caudata; family Ambystomatidae; genus Ambystoma; species Ambystoma mexicanum. Next base: position 1,566,428,945 of record NC_090932.1, read on the forward strand.
ATGAACAATCGCAAAAGCCATACAGCCATACAGTGAACTATGTGGCAAGCCAGAAGAAAGACTAGGACCACTTATGTGTAGGCGCGTTATAAATGCCATATCATATCATGTCATATCAGAGGACATGGTTTTCAAGTAACTTTATTTAGCTTCACTAACCCCACTGCTAAAATGGAGTTCCCTTCCTATTAAAACTGAACAAAGGTGCTTGTCAATACTCAAAATAAAAATAGTCCTCGGTCCAAACCTATCCACTAAACTGGCCCTTCTAGTTAGAAAAAATGTAAAAGAAAATCAGGTAGAGTGCCCTGCGCTCAGAGCTTCTCTCCACAATCTCTTTTGGCGTACCAGGAATCCCTACAGGGTCTGGATTTAATACTTATCATTAAATTACAGATCTCCTTATTTTAACAGTTCTTGGCAGTGCATCAAAGTTCCTCAAGACTTTCCCAAGTTCAATAGAGAAAGTTTTAAGTTCCTACGAAAAGAAAATGTCAACATTTCTTCGGGTGAAGAGATATTTCCCGGGGTACATAGTCCTTTCATCGGCGCTTTTTTTTTTGCGGCATTTTTTGCGGCAGATGTTTTACCAAAAACAACTATCGGAAAATATGGGGGGTGGGTAGAGGGATACAATGTTTCTGGGGGGTTGGGGTGCTAGATTCTAAATAGGTGGGAAGTGGGCTTGAGGGGGAAACCCTATACATTTTTTTTTAAATGCGATGAATTTTTGCAGCAAAAAATCAGCTGCAAAAAATGCTGCAAATTAAAAACAGGCGATGGAATGACATGGAACCATTTCCCGTATCCCTCTCCACCGCTTGCCTTGCTCTCCACCCACTTTGTATATGTGTTGGGTGCTTCCGTGGGTCCCTCGTACCTGCACTTCAATTTGCTTATGGGTCCCTGAGATTCCGTTGGGTTTCTCTATCCCAATATCTACAGCATTACCTTTTTCAGGGTATGGGTGACCCCATTTCCTCATTGGCTATTTCAGTTCTCTGGGTCCCTGTGACCCTTCGAGAGTTTTATAATGTTCAGATTTCTCAGGCCTCCACAACCCTTTTCCTTGTATCGTGTTCTGTCGCTTGTCAGACCCTTGTAACTCTTGTGGGGTTTTAGGGTAGTCCTCTCTTCTTCCCCTACTCATTCTATCAATTATCCCTCTGGGGTCAGTGGTGTATTTAGGCTTTCTGCTGCCCTAGGCCCAAATAAGGGCATACACCCCCCTCCAACTTTACTCCTCCTCTGCTAGACTCTGCCCCCATCACCGAACTCTGTCCGCGTTGTCCAAACTACACCCATTTGCCCCCATTTTGGCTCCATAACATGGTAAGGACATTTTTAAGGTTACAGGGATTAGAAACATATTGCTTCCTCTCTCTTAATTCAGGCCTGTTATCTCCTATGTTAGTTGAAAGAGTGTTTTCAGATCTCTGCTGCCCAAGATTTGGAGAAGGCAGTGTGTTCTACAGTTGAGCGCATTAGACGTAATTGTTACGGCTAATTGTCTACTTTCGGTTAGGTCTAAAAACAATGTTTTAGAGGAAGTGATAAGAACATTAGCTGTCTGCCTACTGGACACACATGAGAGAAGGTTGGAACAAGGAATTTTGGCTAATATCTGGTTTCTCAAACAAATTCCCTGCTGTCACTCTATGAGAAGCACTTAGAGTGGTCTGTAATATTAATGCAACATAACTAAATTTCTACATTCAGTCTTGTCAAATGGTAAAATTTACATATGCAAAAAAATAAATCAACCCTTCTCATGGCTACAGCTCCGGAGTTAGCAGGGAGCAAAATGGAAATAAGGCGAGTTACCTGCTGCAGCCGATATCCCGCTAATCTCTTAGGCTGGAACGCCATTAAAATATGGCAAAATCACGAGTGCAATTTGTAAACTCTGCCTGGGCATAAACACCTCAGTAGAGTGAAGACAGTTGGAGAAGGTTCTTGGAATCTTTGGCTGTGCATTCTCCCGGTGGAGTAATGGCTAAGGGCGTCCCAGAACATTTATGTGGGGGAAGCAACAGCATTCCTCGTTGCTGCACAATGCATGCACCTTACATAACAAATGAAACGGTACATACTGTTTGCATCATTGCTGTTTGTGCAATTGTTCAAAATATCAACCACTCCAAGAGGAAAATTGAGCAATGGATCGGGCATTCCAGGACAGTATTACCTTTATGGGCGTGGTTTAGGCTACGGGTCTTGCCAGTTTTTGTTTAAGGTAATCTAAAATGTTTAGCTCCGTAGAGTTGGTTGGACTGTACAATACATAGGATAAATAGGAGCATTTGAGATTTGTGGGTATATATGATTGTTGTGTGATCAAGTGCCTAGAAGGGCACGAAACGTGTCACTGGCTGCCTCTCAGTCTGATCTTTTTACTGAAACTGAAACTTCAATAAAGATGTCTATTTGACGGATTTCGTCATTAATGCTGCTTGAATTCTGCTGCCTTTCCTGTGCCACCCTGACACACTGATGTCTTTGTTCGCTTTCAAATATATATATATAAATCCTGCTGTCGTTTAAGTACTATTTCACATTAAATGTCCTACCGTGTATTTAAAATGTAATTAATGCAAAGATTAATTATAAACATAACAGTTATGCATTGTGGGACATGCTTTGCAGTTGGTTCTCCTGGTAGTAGTGAGCGTGCGTCAGAATGTCATCAAAGACACCTGATAAACCCAGCAGAAACACCATTTGCCTGCTTAGCACTGAGCAGCTTCTGTAAAGATGGCTGAATGCATATCTTTACAGGGCACCTTTACAACTGTGAAACAGTGTGTATCTTTGGCACACAGTTTTTGTTCTCACCCTTCGGTGGCTACGGGTATCCTTTTATAGGTTTCTTGATACACTTGCTCATTCATTTTTACTGTGCGCCATTTTTGGTCTATGATCTATTTCATGATTGCACCTTTTGGGGCTGGGGAGGGAAATTCATGCTTGCTTATGAACATCATTTTAGTGCCACCTGTGGGAACTCTGTAATATGATTATGGTTGGTTATTTATAACGCTCTTAATACCCGAGGTTTCTAAGCGCGGACCCGGGGATCGAACCTGTGTTGCTCCAGGTCATCTTGTTTCCAAGGCGAGCACGTTGCCCCTGAGAAATCAGTGCTTGACTTAAGCATAGATGTGCATTTAATATTGTAAAATGATACATAATTTTTAACCTTTACTTATCTGAAGGGAAAACCCTCGTTTTTGCAACAGTTTAAAAACATTTAAAAGATATAAAATTGATTGCTTAACACAGTATGTGTGTATTTATTAGAAATAACTCCAAAAATAATGTGAAGTGGCACCAACAAGGTTTTGGCTGTTTTGCATATTAGAGAGCATTTTTTCGGGAAGATTAGAAAGACCAAAGAGCTTTCTATCCGTCATATTTCAGAGTTGTATGGCTGAATCAATGAAAACCTAAAGCATGCTGTGTTTTGTACGAGTTTCCTTTTTTAATTTTGAAAACGAGTCACCCTAACAATAAAGCTTTTGCAAATATCAAGCATATATACAAGTCTGGCCATCAAAAACTGTACCTGTCAAGAGTGGAATGACTGCTAAGAACTCAGAATTATTTGCATTGCTGTGCATTAGCCAGACTTGGAGAAACAAAATTGCTTTGCATTAAAAGAAAATGACAAGTAAATTAAAAATAAACTGCAATAAAATGCTGCTCATCTGGCAATCTGCTGCACTGGGCCTCGTCAGCCTTGTTGTAAATATGTCTATGTCAGGGTATTGATGATCAAACAGAGAACAGAGCGGGCACCACCATGTATTCAAAAATGTTCAGAATATTCAAGTAAAAATCAAATATTTCAAAAAAGAATATACATCCAATTGAAAAGGAGCTGGCTGTGACAAGTCTGGAGACACCCGGACTTATAATTGCAACACACGCTGGAGACCAAGTAATAATACTGGGTCACACAACCGCTCTCATATGGGGCCCAAGATGGGCACGTATTTATATCTGATTCACGACAATATGTTCAAGTATCCATAATATAACATACTTCTTAGAGAAAGGAAGATGAGTCTTTCTGATTCATATCAAAAATGATTTATCCATAGTAGTTCAAACAAAAAGCTATCACTAATAATCCTTAGTGAGGAAGCAGTTGCCACAATCCACATGTATTAGACTAAAAAAGCCAATGCATTTCGGAAATTATTTCCTTCATCAGGGCGAGTCTAATTATATAAGTCCATGTAATGTAATGACAAAATTCCAAATAAATATATGAAGTAACAAAGTAGTAAAGATAGAAAAAATACTGTCACAGGTCTTTAAGCTGTCTGGACAGCAAGACATAACAAAATTAAGCTAAGGTAATAGTAAGACTATTCAAACGTAGATGAGCAGTTGAAGTACAGTCACAGTGCGTAAGGTGTCGCCCAGGGGCGGCACCTTGGGTCCCAGACAAACGTCCGGGACATGCACTAGGGCTGTTACTAGAATGCTCCAAACATGATTAGACAAAAGGCTGCACAGTGGAGGATTATTTCTCTCTGTGTATTACAAGGTAAGAATCTGATTACAATCCTTCTCTTTGACCAAGTATGAGTGTAAAACACAGTATCTAATTGGATTTTTTATGATCCACAGATTGGTTTCCTTGTAAGCACGAGTGGATTTTCTCCATGCCTTTGTGCATAATGTCATTTACAACCCACTGCTGAGTGGGCATGAACGCAGGACGTTCTGTTTTTCACCACTGACCACACCAATGAGGTAAATCCACATCTAATATTCTTTGGTTTCATTTATTTACCTTATAAACCACTTACGGCATTTTTCTTTTTCTTTTTTCTTTTTTCTTTTTTGCTATTGATATTTACCCATGATGTAACATCTACTGATTGGTATGTTTCCTTTCATTCATTTTTTTCAATGTATGTTTCGTTTGAATTGTCACCATTATATGAATTTATGTCACATACTTGCATTTGTTATGTTATATACTTGCTTGCTGGACTTATATAATTAGACTCGCCCTGATGAAGGAAATAATTTCCGAAATGCATTGGCTTTTTTAGTCTAATACATGTGGATTGTGGCAACTGCTTCCTCACTAAGGATTATTAGTGATAGCTTTTTGTTTGAACTACTATGGATAAATCATTTTTGATATGAATCCGAAAGACTCATCTTCCTTTCTCTAAGAAGTATGGTATATTATGGATACTTGAACATATTGTCGTGAATCAGATATAAATACGTGCCCATCTTGGGCCCCATATGAGAGCGGTTGTGTGACCCAGTATTATTACTTGGTCTCCAGGGTATTGATGATCCCCATGTCTTATTGGTGGGTTTTTGAGATTTATAGAGCTCACGTTTCTCGTCTCTGTACCTGCTCTTCACTTTGTTTATTGGGAGTCTCTGCCTCCCTTGGGTTCCTATGTCCCAATGTCTCACTTATCTCTCGGGGGTATTGGTAACCCCTCCTTCCATGTGGCTCTCTTGGCTTTTGTGGGTTTCTCTGACCGTTCTGGAGGTTTGTAATGCTCAGGTTTCTCAGGCGCCCACAACCCTTCTCCTTATCTCCTTCTTTCTCTCTCTGGGCCTCTGTGACCCTTGTAGGGGTTTAGCTCAATCCTCCCTTCTTCTGAACTCGCTTTTTCCTCTCCCTCTGACCGGGGCAACCTTCATACCTTCTGTGTCACAGGCTTTGCTCTAGTGCGGTTGCGTCTCCTCTGTAGTGCTGGTGTTCTCCACGACTTTCCGCTCTTTGGGACTGGATATGAGTGATTATTGTGTTAGCTTGCCTAGGCATTCTCTCGCTGTTTATCTCTCGGCTTGAGAGCGGAGGACTCACTCCTCCCTCGGTTCCTGGTTTCGACGTCTGTTCACAGGCACCAGGCCCACCACGTCATCTGCGTTATTACGCCTGCAGGTAAGAGTTGCTTTGCTCGGCCGTTGCCTCTCTGGCCCCATGCGTCACTGTGTCAGGGTATCCAAACCGTAGACTGCTGGAGGGAAGAAGCTGAGAGAGTACAAGAAAGGATGATGGAAAAGCAGGAAATAGCTGCCACAACACTGGAAGAGAGGGATGTAGTGGGGCAAGAATGATTTGTGATAACATGGGCGTATGTCAGTCCTGTAAGGAGGACCATACATCTGCAAAAGGGAGAAGGAGGCAGATATGTCCAAAAGTGTTGTGATAATTGGGTTCTGTTTCCAAGGCAGGTTTGGACATATGTGATATGCAACAATTGCCGCCAGGCATAGTAACGTTACTGCTTGTATTGTTTCTCCTTTTATTTTCCTTCACTCTCCTCTCCTTTATTGTTCCATGCACTTGTACTGTCTGTTATGATTTGATAGTCATTTTTCACATTCTAATTTGTTTCAAGGACCTGTAAGAATGTTACTATATTTTCCCATGCTCCCTCCCTCCCTGAAGCGCTTTGAGGCACATTGTGCATAGGCGCTATACAAATAAACAATCAATCAATCAATCAATCAATCAAAACCTAATACACAATGAAATGCTGGATGCATGAGGGGCGCATGAAAGTCTGGTGGCTTATTTGCCCCAGCATCTTTACACATTTTACCCCCAGGTCCAACTCCAGAATCTTAATTCTGTGAATGCCAAGTCTGAGCCAATAAGCATAGACTGTGCACCCAGGTGACTACTGATAAAAAAAAGAAGGTGAGGGAGTGGAGTGGACAAACTGGTACAGTAGAATTAAAAAAAGCCTGGCTCCTTTATGTCAAAAAGGTTATTATTAAGGGTGTGTTCTATGTCATGCTGTGCTAGACTTTATTTCAGTTCACGGCGAGTCAAGGTAGTGACTTACTTATAATTAGGCTATCACAGTTTAGTAAGGTAATCCCCCCAAGAAACAAATACAAAAACAAGGATGAAAATAGCAAATTTGTACATTTGATTTTTATCGATTCTTACACACCTTTTTAAACAATAAATAGAATGGGCCGTTGGGGTAGGGTATCAAAAAAAGGTTAGGGGAGGCTGGGTAGCAGGGGGTCTCCCCTCACATTAAAAAAAGAAAAAAGTGCAAAAAACCCCCAAAAATATTTTCAAAATTCGACCTTAAAAAATGTGGGATTTTCTGCCTCGTTATTTTATTTTGGGTATTTCAACGTAGAACCCTATTGTGATACTAAGCCTTCTATAGTGAGAAAATGCAGCCTGAGCTCCCTATGCAGGATGTGCTCCTTAGTCTATGTGAAAGGCAGAGATGGATGTGAATCCAAACAGGACAGGTAGGGAGAGAAGCACCAGATGTGTGTCCTTCTGTATGCAGTGACCTACGGACACTCGTCTCCCATGTTATGTACCTATGCTGCGCCTGTTGCCATGAGGCTATGCACGCTCTGTACAGAGCTTTGAGGCCACCTCACAGGAGCGAGGAGCAGGGAGGGGAAGTGTCAGGTTACAAACCAACAGATGTGAACACCAGTGCGCCCTAAGATCACTACTGAGGGGTCCCTCAGCCAGCCGGAGTGGAGAGATTGGGTGTGAAACAGAAGTGAGCGTGCCTCAAAAAAGCCTCATAGGAAAGAGAAATGGTGAGCTGGGTAGCTTGTGCATCTGGAAATCCTTTTAATAACAACATTAGTGAGGCGTGGTAGGTCAGAAATGTGAACTTACCACCCCATAAAAAACCTAACAAAATTGCACTTTCTTGTTTTGCTGCTCCTATATGCTGGACCATGCCACCACCACAGTAGTCTCAGTGCAACCTGGGCTCGTGATGTTCTGTAAAGTGATGAAGGACATGAAGACTCTGTTTGGCTCATCAGTGGTCAGACTTTCTACCCCCTCATTGTTCTGCCTCATTACCGAGGCCACAAACAGCCAGTCCATATAGCCGGGAAAGCTGAAAGGAAATATGAGCACTCTAAAACGAGGATAGATTTTCAATCATGGATGTCCTGGGAGAAAAAGCCCCAAACCAGTTTTCCTGGAGTTTCGGTCCTACAAGGACCTTAATGGGGTGGTTATAGTGGTGTGCGAGGCAGAACTCCGGGCTGAGGCTGATTGCTCATGGGGGTTAGTCTGCTCATCCCAACCTTTATATATCCTTTTTAACCTGGGCTGCGGTTACTCTGGGGCCGAGTCATGGAATGTGTTAATAGATGCCCGCATGCAAATCCTAGGGCAAACCAGGGGCGTAGAGTCTGCTTTCCAGGCTACATTTTCAGGTCTTCTTTCCATTTCTGTGTTTTCCATTTATTTGGGTGTTTTAGGGAGTGCTATGGGCCAATTTATGGCTGCTTCAAGGCGCTTGAACGTTAGGCATTATACAAATCAATGTAATTAAATTTCCCATAAAAAAATCCTTAAATAGCATGACCTAACCAGGCGTTATATAGAGAAACAGTCATCATGGACTGAGCCTATAATAATAATTTGCATTTATATAGCGCTACGAACCGTCAGGCATCTAAGCGCTGCTTATTATTGCCCGCGGTGTGGGGTGCTCATTTATCGACCTTAGAAGGATGAAAGGCTGAGTTTGGCTCTGTTGGGATTCGAACCTTCGCCAGCAGGCTCTGCACAAATGTCAAAGCGAGCGCTCTACTCGCTGTGCTATCGGACCACGTAAAGCACCCTCTATATGGACCAGCAACCTGGTTGGCCCTGTAGATCCTGTCAAGGAAAATAATGATTTGGGATGCATCGCAACGTGGTGAAATGTGATATGTTATCTTAGACATCTTAAATACTGTGCAGACAGTTGCATTGTGTTAATAGGATTTCATACTGGACCACATCCCAAGTGTAGTCGTTTTTTGAGCGCCTAGGCCTGTCTGTGGACTGGCATACAGTGCCCTTGCCAGAGGCATCCATCGCTAGTCTGCTGGAAGAAAGGAAATGAGCGAGGGGAAGAAAAACCCATTAGAAGTACCTCTGACCACACAATAAAAATCAAAAAACCAAGAAGCAAGCCAAGGTTTAGGTTTAGGGGACCCGGAAAGGGAGCCAGAACACCAAAAATTACATTCTGCTCTAACTCCACCCATTGGAGGAATAATGGTGACTGGTGGGTACTGGGAGAAGCTACCAGCACTTTGTTAGCAGTATTAAGATACATTTAACTGGACCGTGTTGGTATTACTGAGTGGGGCTGCTATACATGCAAGCAACTCTCAGCAGGGCTGCTATGCCTTTATAGGGGCAGTGCAGGCCCGGCTGCTGTACATATAATGTGACACTGTGAGACCTCCTCGACCAGGCTGCTTAGGTTGTGTTAAAAGTTCGTAAAAAGCTCATTCACATTCAACTTGGCTTCTTAGCACAACTACATGCTCTGAAGGGCAGACCAGGGTCATCCCTTCGGTAATAGTAGGCCATGTGTGGATGCTATGTGTTTTTTTTAATTAATTATAATGATGTGAGTTTCATTGATGTCTGCCAATTGGTTAGAGCAGCTTTTAAAAGATGCAAGATGGCTGTCAATGCGTTGCCAAAAACAGCACCAGTCAACACCAAATATGCTTGGATTCCAGTTTTGGCTCTGCCAAAATGTGGAATGATAAAACCTTATGTGGACTACCATGCCTGGTGAAAGCAAAGCGTTTGAACTTATCACTATGAGGATTGGTGGCCATTATCACTATCCATGAAAAAGATAACTAGGACAGCGTTCTTTTCTTTCTACTATAGTACTATGAGGCTCATTATGAGTTCCCCAGTATCCCGGCAATAATTCCAGCAGGATACCTGGGAACTACTGTACGGTCTCTGCCGCCTTATATCCCGGTATTACCCGGCTATTACAGGCTGAGGAGACGCCAGTAACTCCCCATTCCATAGACTCCACGGGATGGGGTTTCGTGAATCACCGGCACCTTTAGTAATGCTGCAGGTGATTCAGGCATTTATCTGCAATTAGGAGCCGGATCGCCGACACGTGTTTCAACCCCGGAGGGTCTTTATCAAGGCAGATTGGTAAGGTGAAAGGGATCAATTCCATGAATTTCTCGGGCCAATAGCAGAAGTCATCCAATATGCTACCGTTCATTTAGGCTGATGCCTGTTGGTTCTGTTAATCTGTCTGGTGGCCTGAGAAATTCACAGAATTAATCCCTTTCACTTTACCAATCTGCCTTGATAAAGACCCTCTGGGGTTGAAACACGTGTCGGCTGACCTTCTCTTTGCAGGCAATGTGTCTAGATTATGTTTCAATGTAAATAAAAATACACTTGTAAAAACCACAGCTTAAAATGCGTAAAGATCCTTTTATTTCAAAGGGTCCTAATACTCTTCTTTCAAGGCAACCAGGATGTCGCAATAAACTCTTTTCTCAAGAGGTATTGGGTTTACCTCTTCCAACCTGTGATCTTGCAGACCTGATAGAATCCAAGCAAACTACTCACTGTGCTCAGCACAGGAGTGTTCATTACCTCAAACCCAACCTTCTTCTGTACCTTGTTTTATTATTGGCCTTCATTAGACCTTTGGCAGTATTCCCAGTAGGAATACTGTAAGCAATAATTACTCTTACAACAGGTGGCATTTTGAGGAGTTTTCATGGATTATGACTTTACCACCACCAGGTTTTTGTGTAGTGATTAGGGTATGCCAAGCACGCTGTATTTCAGAAATGTTGCATTCAGAATTCCGGGAATACCCTGTGCAGCAGCACCTTGGAGCGTATCTCATGCACAGAATGGAATTACCAGAATAAATGACCTTGTATCCAAATAACCGGATGGACTCAAAGAATATGGCAAAGTACTACTTTATTGCCATCTCAAATAAAGTCGGGATATCTGGTGATCATACGAAATGCAGCTCACACACTATCATCTAAGTTTTGATTACAAAAAGGCTTTATACTTCAATATACATCAACTATGCTGTCATCCTACGTGATAAACAGTAAAACCTATCGAGGGGAGGGATTGGTTAGAGGAACATATATGCCTATATTATGTATAAGAGTCAGTACATTATTGGCTGTGCCTTATCTAGTAGGCAGGTCTCAAACTACCTCCAAATACATATAATAATGATTGGTTGGCATACTTGCTCAACCTTGGACATTTGGCTCGCTAGCAGCACGTGAACAGAACGAAACCCAGGTGCGGGGAACGTCAGACCACTGCCTACATTGGTCAATTACACTACCATCTCTCATCATTTAGACCATGAACCAAGGCTTCTCCTTTGTAGTTGACCTTGCTAACTGTTTTCTTCTCCTGGATTTTTAAGGCAGTCAGTGTACACCACTATCTTCATCTGAGCCTTAATGAATAGACCTTGTTTTAGAATCTTGCACCACATGTCAGTGGACCACTAATTTGCCCATTCCAACCTGTTATTTACTGCAATTTGATTTAATTATGCTGGGTGCTATTACTCCTCTTGGCCTCTGAAGACTTGATTGCTCTGTCTTAGATGTGCTTTCTGCACCCTTGATTGTCCAATACTTGGTACTTGCAGATGTTTTTGTTTCTACTTAATCTAAGAGAAATGTGCCCTTTGTTCATAGCTTATCCTTGTTTTATCCCTTTGTACTTTCCAATTATGTCTTGCTGTGTCATCCTTAGTCACAGCAAAACAGATATTCTTTGTTCCTCACATGAAGCTGTTTTTTGCAGCATTTCAGACCTGCAGCCCTGGTTTATCTCTGAGGTAGTATTGACACGATCCGACGTCCATCTTCTCATCATGGCCGCTTTATTCATGTTATAGTTTCTACTGCAATAAGCTTTTATGTAACTCATCTACCTCGCATTTCTGCATACTTACATTTTTTGAGCTTCATCTCACTCATCTTCTCAGCATACATGATTTCATCATCTCTTTATACATAAGCACTTTGTTAATGGTATTACACCTTCATTCTTTAATTATTCCTATATCGTTTCTGTGCATCATCGTGTCTTCCCTTTATGACGTCACTTTACTCTCGTCGGTTCGCACTTACAGTTCTTCCATGTCCAATGGTGTATGCTGACATCCTTCAACCACGTCAGTGCGAGGGTACATTTGATACGGTTGTCTGAGTGCATAACGTCTCTCATATCTTTGGTGCGGTATTGGGATGATACCGGTTGCCATGCACAGAGTCTTCCTGCTTTACTTCCAGTATAACGGTGGGGAGGAGGCAGGCACTAGAGATGACTTCATCTGATCCTCTAAAACCCCATCCCATGTTTATGAAAAATGTTATACATGCTTTCAAACCCTTGATTGAGGAATGGAAATGCATAAAGGACAGCAGCAGAACACACCTTTGCTGTCCCAAGAAGACAAATGCACACAAGGTTCAGGGCCTTAATGGCAAGTGTTTACAAATCAGTGATGAATCCATATCCTTAACATGTTTCGGCCAACAGACATTCTTCAGAAACTAACACTCATCACCTTTTGTTCCTCCCGACATCCAACAAAGGACGAGAGCAACACATTTTGCATCTTGTGATTTTTGTATACAATCTGATGAGTTTTATGCTTCTGTAGGTCATTTAAATGAAATATATTGAGCATATGCATTCAGCATTGATTTGTTAACAACATTTGTTATTAAAGCAACATACGTTCTGTCCTATCCTATGGCGTGCTGGGATTACTAACCAGTTATACAAATAAAATAATAGTTTTTAGATTAATTAAATATTTGAGCAAATATTTGGCACTCGAATTGGAAGGGCAATGTGAAAAAAATACATTTCCCATTACAAATATTGTATACCTTTGTCCATAATAAAGAACAGAGAAAACCTTGTTGGAATCGCGGAGGATCCCCTCCACGAGTGTACCATCGGCCTGAGTAAAAACATGTGTTGCGTCGAAAAATGATACATTGCAGAAGTCACACATCAGTACAGGAAAAAACAAGTTCAATTAGAAGTCCTATTAAAACTAATGCACCGCTTACACTCACATGTGGTCTGTGCCATATTCACAGAGTAGGGAAGTACTACAGAAAACTATGATTCAGAAAAGATGTATTTATTTATTTCATTTGTTGACAGCACCCAAACCCGTAAGTATCACAGCGCTGGAGGCCTCGATGCAGAAAATGCACACCCGGCTCTGATGGTGCATTGACGCTTTAGTGCGTTAGGGGGTGCTCCTCCAGTGGTCGAAGTGTACGAAAACAAGTAGTGGAACTATGTTCCTTGCTGGCCTGCCCCCGCTCCCCAGAAACCCCATCGGCACACCCTCACCCATGCGCAATCCAAACCCCCAAACAAACACACCTGCTATTTAAGGGAATGTTCAGTGCAGTGCACTGAAGTGAAAGTTTCAACTTCTTCCTACACATTTATTTTAAAACTAAAGCATTCCGGAATGGTTTCTTTTTAAAATAAAATTATAGTAACAGTGAAGCAAAACAAAAAAAGTAGAGGAGCACATCTCCCGCCCACTTCCTATGCTCTTTCTAGCTTCACGGTGTGCGTGCTAGGCAGGGTAGGCTCACATTTGCATGTGGGCGTGCCCCATGCAAATGAGGGCATCGTATTGCCTGTGTGCATGGTTCATATTAGCAAATAATGCCTGTGGGCAGGAAGGCCTGTATAAATGTTTATAATTTGGAGTTCCCAGACAAGTGCAATGTCTTCTTGCAGTTTTTGCTGCAAGATTTTTTAAGTTTTCAAATACTTTCAGAGGATTCATTTGCTAGATATCCTCATGACGTTTGCACCCCTGATAAATTAAAGGAATGTTTTATTGAATAGTTCTTTTCAATTTAAATATCAATTTGTGTGTGACCTACAACTGCTTTTTGATAGGAAGACCCTATGCGCCAGCCGGAAGGTAGCACCCACTCACTACACACCACTATATTGGGTCAAGGGGTATAGGACACAGGAGCATGCAGATAGCCAACCACACCCCACTGCTGCCCCATTCAAAACTGTGGGAGTCAAAAAGAATAGCAGTATTTTGTAATCATGTTGTGCCACTGACGGTTGCTCCAGGTGCCATTAGCTTCTAGTAATGGTAATGGGTGCAAAGCCGCTGCGTGATGCGCCAGCGTGCAGCATGAGTGCACTGTGCCAGTTGCAGCATGGGAGTTGGTTAATCCGGCCCAGGTGTAGAACCTGATAAAATGAGGAGCCTGGATTTGTTATCATTAGAGAATCATTAGAGAATCATTACTCTTTGTTACAGAACCATTACCCAATCATTACTCTTTGCTGTGGAATCATTCCATTATTGCATCCTGTTTAAGCTATCCAGTGTACATTATCTACATATTAGACTGCCACTTTGTATGCATTAGCCATTTGCATTATGCATTTGAAGAGAGAAATAGGCCCTGTTATATGAAGGGTTTGCTTAGTTATGTTATTGCCATATATGTTGAAAGAGATGCTTTAGAATGATGTATTATGCATTTATGTAGTGCTTAGGCTGAGAGAGAAACATGCTAGGTACTATAGAGAACGAATGAGGCCTGAAATGACATGTAGAGCCATTTAGAATGACACATTGTTATGCTTTGTAGTTACACATGTATAGACTGTCATGTACACATGTATGCATGTAGAGTGTGCACTTAGAATATGTTTGCATTATGTAGCTAGCGCTTGGCATTGCGAGAAGAATAGAGTAAACGCTAGAAAGCATTTTGTTGGCTCCTAAAGCCATTTCTGGAAGGAGACACACAGAAGCGCCACTGGGCTCTGTGTGGAGTTGTTATGGTACACTGTGAAAGAAGAAATTCGTAAACAGTTGCTTGGCAGGCAGAGACAGAGATAACATGAACCCTTGTCCGAGTGGAGAGCAAAGGAAGCTAATCAGCATGGCATGGGTTGGTGTTCGCAGAGACAGCAAAGGTGGGAGGCAGCGCCATGGAGCAGGGAGATGGTTTTGCTCTCTGAGAGAGAGAGGGAGAGTGAATGGAGGAATAGAGGAATAGATGGTGTTTTGCACCGCAGACAGATAGAAGGCCATGAGCTAGTAGATATGCTTTGAAATGTCACATTGACACAGAACACGACAAGAACACAGACTTTCAGGCACGTTCATATTTAAAATATGCTGACACAGAAAGAGACATTCTTAGTTTAGAGAATGAATGTAACCATGGGGAATGAGTATGTCATGGAATAGTATAACCAGGAGAGAGAGGAGTAGCTGGTAGTAGTTGCTGTGGGAGATGGGGCTTGATACGATGAGGGAGAGATGTCTTGGTGCAGAAGATTCTGATGATGCCTTGATGAGATCGCTCTGGCAGAGAGAGACCGGGGCCTGCCACTGAATGACTGATTGCAGAGTAGCGGAAGAGGAGAGACCTGGCCCTGGCAAACAGAGATGGAGACAGAGAGGCACATGCAAATGGTTAGTATGGTTTATGGGCTAGACTGACTGATTGATTAGAACAGACACTCACACAAAGAGCTTTGGGTCTGGGGGAAAGGGGAAATCAGACAGGGATTGTCTTGGGTAGAGAGTGTGAAGTATGGTGTGGATTGGAGAGGATTGATCCTGCATGAAGGAGAGGATTGCTGGATGCTGACGCTTGCATTAGACTG
The DNA here is from genome assembly GCF_040938575.1 of Ambystoma mexicanum. Classification (NCBI taxonomy): domain Eukaryota; kingdom Metazoa; phylum Chordata; class Amphibia; order Caudata; family Ambystomatidae; genus Ambystoma; species Ambystoma mexicanum. The sequence goes on from NC_090932.1 coordinate 1,566,444,450, forward strand.
TATTAGAACCACAGGCTTGCATTAGAAACCTGTATGGTTTCTAATGCCAACCATTAGGTTGCTAAACACCAACCCATGCCATGCTGATTAGCTTCCTTTGCTCTCCACTCGGACAAGGCTTGCATTAGAAACCTGTAAGGCTTATAATTATCCACTGCATGGTAGATATGCACCAGAAGCATAAAAGGTGCAAATTAGATATTTGCAATGATTTTAGTATTGTTTGCATTATGCTGTGCATAAATAAATGTATTCTATTGTTATAATTGAATCTTGTGTTTTCTTTGTGTCTTATGTTATTGTGTCCATAGGAGTATGTTAGGAGTAATCTAGGAGTAACACAGTCCACAAAGGCCCTGAGATACGAAAGCAGGGGGGGTATAGTGATCCACGTCTCCCCTAGGAGATTGTCTAAGACTGGTGCATGGTTGCCCAGGAGGGGGAAAGACCGTGATAGGGATTTGTTTTACGGACCAACACAGGGATTTGAGTGGTTTTTGGAATCACTAAAAAAAGTTTTGTCTTAACAAGATGAGAAGCAAACACTACTACAGTTTAATTTATTTATTTTATTTATTTATTTTGACATTTGTATAGTGCACCTAACCCAGAGACATCTAGGCGCTTAATTCGCCTAATTAATAATAAAGATTATACACTGGATCAATTTTTCCTAGTGGAGTGAGAATGATGTTTGTCAGAAGATCACAAGGCAATCCGTGTGAGTTCAAAACTCCTGGGTCCTGATTACAGAAACTTTGCACTGGCTAATATAAATGTCGGTTCTATGTGACTTTGATATTTTTTTTTTGCCGAAGTTAATTTAATCGAATTTCTTTTTCTTGAATGGGTGATTTTCCCCACAATATTTGTGGGTGAGAGCCCCCGCAACCCGTTCCTTTGACCCACCCACATTTATTATTAACCTAAACCCACTCCCCACATATATTTTCAGCAAAATCTGTTGGAAAAAACTCAGTGAAATCTACTTCGACGAAGAATGTTGCAGCGATATCTCCCATTCCCTAAATTTGCACAGGCATTTGCACTGCAGTAAACATCTTTCCAGTGCAAAAAGAAGTTACGTTATATAATTAGGCCTTTATACTGTGCCAAATCACCACCAGAGTAGTCTCAGAGCGCATAGGCCTGTCTGCAGAATGGTTTATTTGTTTGTTTGTTTTATTATTTATATTGCGCACCAGACCCAGAGGTATTCGGGCACGAAAGCATAAAGAGGGTTGTTAAGCTTAAGTTACAGAGTGGACAGGAAGAGTACAGCTGAGGTTACAATGCTGTATGTATGACACAACAGGTAGAACGAACAGGTAAATAAAATAGGTAACAAGAAAGTATGAGGCACATAAATATAGCACATAAATATAGCAAACCGGTAAGGTCTCGTATATACAATAGATCCTAGGATGATGCAGGTTGGGTGGGGTCAGACGTCATGTTCCTTTAGTCGGTGAATGAGACTCAATCTAAACTGTAAGTAGGGTAGATGTTCCCTTAAATCAGGGGGAAGGGAGTTTAGTCGGTGAATGAGACTCATTCTAAACTGTAAGTAGGGTAGATCTTCCCTTAAATCAGGGGGAAGGGAGTTCCAATACTGTGCTGTTTTGACAGGGAAACTACTCCCACCCAATTTGGTGAGCTTAAATCTAGGTACTAGTAGGAGGTTCGAGTAAGCTTTTCTTAGAGGGCGAGGGGCTGTTTGCCTGATGATTCTGTCTGTGAGGTATTGTGGGGCAGAGTGATTAAGGCATTTGTGTGTCAGAGATGTGGTTTTTAAGGGGATTTTATCTGCTGTGGAGAGCCAGTTGACGGATCTCCTAATTTCAGATATGTGGGCGTTTTTGGGTAGACTTAAGGCAGCTCTCAGGGCATTGTTTTGAAGAGTCTGGATTTTAGATGTAATGTATTTGTTACTATCTATATATAAGGCATTACAATAATCCAGTTTTGATAGGATTAGGGCTCTCGCAATGGTAATGCAGTTGTTGGATGACAGAAATGGTTTGGCTGCTCTTATTATCTTACAGGTGTAGGATGTGGCTGAAGCCATAGCATTTACTTGTTTGCCGAAGGTGAGCGTGGAGTCTAGGTAGAAACCAGGAGTCTTTACTACCTTAGCCACGGTAATGTTATTGTTGTCGATTATGAGGGAGGTGTAGTTAGGACCAAGTTTATTGATGTTGGATGGTGTACCTAGAATGAGGAGTTCTGTTTTGCCGTCATTCAGGCATAGACCGTAAGAGGCCATCAATGCCTGGATGATGAGGTAAACTCTGTTCACAAAGGCCAAATCCTTGTCATAATCTCCCATCAACGGGATGAGGATCTGTGTATCATCTGCATAATTAGTGTAGGTGATACCCAGACCATCTAGATCATCGAAAAGGGCTTTGTGAAGATGTTGTACAGGGTGGGCGATACGCAGGACCACATGAAATGGGTATGGGGTCCGCCGCTGCTAGGGGAGAGAAGACTCACATTATCCTGTTGTCAAGGAAAGACTGGATCCAAGCTACTGCCTCCTGGGAAACCCCCACCAGGGGCACCCAGACCTTGTGGGAAATCAGATAAACAGAGGCTAATGGCACTTGGAGGGGCTGGGGTGTGCAGCAGGGGAGAATGTTTCGTGATAGCATGGGTGCATGAAATATGTACTGCTTCAATGCATTTTTGCCCTCAGTCAGATTTTTCCCCTGTGCAAATCCCATGCAAAATCTATTGATGTATTTATTTGGGAATTTATATAGCGCACCTAACCCGAAGGCATCTAGGCTCTGTGTGCATGGTTGTACTGCGCTTTGAACATGTAGTTAATGCATGCGTGCTGGTTAACCCTGCTGACTTGGAGCCCGCATCTCCAGCCCTGACACCAAGTGGCACAAGCAACAAGCTGCCAAATGCCAAAGGGATGGCGTCAGAAGGCCCACTGTGTGGGGTGAGGGAAGTGCAGAAGAGGGGCAGCACGTTTACATGAGTCAGGCTTTCTGAGGGGTGGCGCAGCAGTGAGAACGAGGCCTCCTATGTGCCTACGCTTATATGTGGAAGGAATTATACGGCGCAACCCCAGCTAGAAAGCAACGGAGTGTTGTAGAAAGTGGGAGCAAGGCAAAGAATTGGACCAGAAGAGAAGGGGCAGTAGGAAAAGGCGGGAGAAGTGCAATCAGGGGGTCAATGTGAGAAAAAGAGTTCTTTGTATAGCAGGTTTTTCCGATTCCTTCCAGAAGTGCAGGAGAGATGGGGCCAATCGTATGTGCAGTGGTAGGTGTCCCAGACTGGGTCGGTGGCAGGAAAAGGGTACAGCGTTCATTCATCGCCAGGGTTTTTTTGATGCTGGAATTTCGAAAAATATAGCAGGTAGTAAAGGGATATAAGGAGGAGCCGCAATGCGGGGAATAGGAAGTAAAAAACTGGGAAGGTGTATTTGGGGACCGCCCCCCCCAAATAATAAATGACAACATTTGATGAGATGTTTTGGCCAAAAGAAATGCAAAAGAAACGTGGCAATGGAATGACATAGAACACAGGAAACGAGCTATTTGCTATTCTGACCTTCTTGCATCTTTTAGATCCCAGCCTGCTGATGTTATGGCTTTCTGTAGGTATTCATTTACAAGGCAGAGATTAAAAATGCTTTTAGCTATAAACCTACCTGGGGCATTCCCGTTCTCCCCTCTGCACCGGGGTGTGGTGCAGTGATAACGACGGTGGGATATGCAGTGGTAGCGGACCACCCTGGGGCGCCGAGTATGGGTGGTTTTCGGGGCCGGAGCACCCCCCTGGCAAAATCAAGTTGGGGCTGAGCCCCCCAGGCCGGAGAGAAGTGACGTAGTATCGATGGCCCTTTCCATCGATACTGCATGCACTTCTCTCCGGCCGGGTAAAAGTGCGAAAATGTCCGATTAAGCCCCCCTCTAGGATTCATATTGGTGTATGGTGCTGGAGCAGAGGGCTTAGGGGCTATCGGAAGCTTCTGTGTTTTTTTCTTCCGGTTCCCCAGTGTTTAAGGCAGGAGCGGCAGCAGCAGACACTATTCCATCCAGCGAAGCAGAGAGCAGCACGTTTGTCGAAAAACAGGTAAGTTATTTTTTTTTATTTTTTCATTTGTGGCCCTCTCATTCCTCACTACTTTGTGTTCTCCTACCGTCCAGCCCACCTCCAAAACAACCACCCACCCACCACCGTTGACGCTGTGTCATTCCAGGGAGGAAACTTTTTCTACTCCCATTTGTTTATTTTATTTGTGTTAATTGGGGGCTCTTAGAGGAATTCACTGGGCGGTACTGCCACTGGCATGGATTCCTTTTTGGCCTGTGCTCGTGAGGGGGTTTTGAGGCCATTGGGTCACGCCATTACCTAGAGTATTTGTATTATTTTTTTTGTAGTGGGGGTTTGCTATGGGTTTCAGACTGCGGACCATATCGGGCAGCTAGTGCTTTCAGTAGGGTAGTGTGTGGAGTCCAGTCAGCCTGCTCCCCCCTCATCTGCCTATTCCCAGTGTACACTCTGTGTAAGAGAGAAATGGAGATATGGGGCCTATCTCCAGAGACCAATGCTGGGAGGGCAGGCAGGCGGCCATTTTTTACGGCCTTGTTATACCTGCATGCTTTTCTGTGAATGATGCTTATTTCTTGTAGAGAAAACATTCTATTTTACGGCTGTTCAGGTGTAGATGTTCTCTGATGCGTTCTTTAAACACATTCTATTTTGTTTGCGAGACGTTTTTGACCGAGGAAGTGGGGAGGGGAGGGAGTGTTATGGATATTTCCCCACAGCCCACTCCCAAGATAAAGTATTTGTCTGGCTCAGCAGCCGAGTTGTGGGGGGGGGGCAGTGGAAAGAAAAGTCGGCAGCAGATGCTTTGAAATGCGGGCAAACTGCGAGAAAAGCAACCTATGCCCCATTTTGTAGCAAGGCACACAAAGACAATGTGTGCAGGATCACACATACTATGGTCTAATGCGCACAGGAACACACCTACTATGGCCTAAGTGTGAAAGCCAAGATTACAGACCCGATAAGCAGTTGAGTCACTTGGTAACATCTCCTTCTGGGAACAGCTCCATGGTTTCATGACTTCCATAGTGTGTGGTGGTGGCCTACACACGTCTTGCTTGGTAGCTTTTAATCGGGAAACGCCTTTACTTCTCGTTTCCCTTGAATTGGGAACTTTTTTTTGGTGGTGATGGTACTCCACCTTGCAGCTGTGCCTTCTGTTTAGCAAGCATTTAATTCTCCCATTCTAGTTGTGTTGCTCTGCCTTTTGAGGGAGGGCTACTACAACCTGGATGATTATAGAGGGGTGGAGTAGGGGCAGTGATGGCTTACTGGAATGCAACTCGAAGGTTTAAATCTCCTTCTTACTTGACTTTAGTATATGCAGTACATGCTAGCCAATGTTTCCACTGTTCAGCGCTGCGCGACCCCCGCCCCCTTGCGCCGTTGCACCAAGTTGGTGATTACATGCAAATTTGCAGTCATATATCTGCCAGTGATGTCACTTCCTGTATTTGGGCACCCCTCAGGAAATTCATTCAAGTTGGCTCCCCTGGGACCACCCCATACCAAACTGACAGTGGCCTTAACAGCCGTCAGCACCTCAAAATGTCTTAGGACATGAATCCTTCTGGGGCTGCAAAGGCATTCAATGATTGTGGATGTTTCTGGCAAGTGGGGAGGAACGGGATGCCACATCCTTCCATGTCATGCAGGGCATTTTGAAGGGGATGCGGGCTTGGAAAGGGCTGGAGATAGAACCACTGGTGCAGCCTCAGAAATCATTGCAAAGGTAAAGTCTGTGTGAGTTTTTTTACTCTCAAATACAATTGAGAATAACATCAACCCATGTGCCTATCCATGATTTGCTGATCAGTGCCTTGCTCGGTGCTAGAGCATGAATGAGCCGGAGCCTGAAGGGAAGCTTGACGGAAGACCCCAATCTCTCGTTTGTGTACCCTTAAAAGGCCGGTAAGATAGCTCAATGGGTTAGGCGCTCACTGCTGCTATCTGAGCGTGATCTGCAGGTCGCAGGTTCGAATCCCAACTCAGCCGTTCATCCTTCCGAGGTCGACAAATGAGTACCATTTTCGGTTGTGTGATTGTCAGGGACTCAGGTAGGCAGAGACTAGGACAGGCCGGCCGCAGGGGTGTTGTGGGTACTGTTGTGGGCACTGGTGGGGAGAGACAAACAAAGCTGCAACCATACAAAAGGCTGCATTGCCCCATGTGCAGGAGAAAGAGGTTAAAAACTGCATTTCCCAGCAGCCGGCGCCAAAGGACTACAATCCCCAGCATGCCCAGGGACGTTTTGGACCAATCGGGGACCAGGAAGGGAGCGGCCGCCCCATCGCGCATGCGCAGAGCCCCGAGCACGGGGCTTGCGCTTGAGACTTCAAGCCGACAAGACGTTTGGACCGGAGCTCCAGCAAAACTACACGCGAGGGGCCCAGCCCCACCCGAGCAGCAGCCCGGCCCCTCGCCCACACGAGATAAGTACTCCTCCTTGCTAGGAGCCCAAGGGGATCGAGGGGGAAGTGCAGGGGGGATCGCTTGCTCACCCAGAGCCCCTGCACCGCTACGAAAAAGCTAAGTGGCCTAACTTTGGCGCTAAATGCGCCGGCGGCATTCTTTTGGGTTAAATTAACCTGTGCACGGGCGATTTGTCATTTGGGATGTTTCCGCCTCTCGGAGACCATAGAAACCTGTGAGGCAAAAACACAGCACTAGAAATACCAACCACAGATTTACAGCACGAGGGTCTGCAGGAAGACCGCTTGTGCATTTTATCACGTTTGCAGGGGTCTGCAAGAAGATCGCCTGCGTAGCATAGTGTGAAAGCACTATACCGGTCTTGAGAGGCCATTTTAGTGTGTGTCTGTGTGAGTGGAAGTTGCATGAGGTGAATGCAGACAATGATAATGGGCATGTTTTAATGCCTGTTACTTTCTTTTAGCTTGGACCTTTTGAAAACAACCCTTCAGACGTGCCAAGGACGCGACCGCTCTTCATGGACAAGACACAGAACCAGAGCTAAGTTGCATGCTAACTCCTGTACCGATCTGATGACTTAGGGTTAGGCAGTATAAGAATGTTCTTATGTGCAAAATGGTGCTTATGTATAAGTAGTTAGTAAGGGCTGAGGACACCAGAACAAAAGTGTGCAGCAACCAATCCTCCCTAAATACCCCGAACCCACCCATAACCTCTACCTCACCCTCAATCCGGTTTACCTAACTCCCCCTACCTATCCAACCATCGAGACCCTAACCCTCCTTCCCCGCTCTGGTCCAGGAAACCCGTGTAAACACTGACTTGCGGGCTCCACGACCAAAGTGGGGGTGGTTGGTACTACGTCGCTCCTGCGCCTTGGATTCTGGACTTCGTGACAGAAGCGCAAGCCCACGTAGTATTCAGGCGCCCGAGTGGCGTGGCCGCCCCCCCCCCATTGAAACCATGGAAGAAATAGCCAAAGCCCTGCAAGACTTGCAAGGTGAACTGGCGGCGTCTAGACAAGACTATGCTACACTGTCCACACAGGTGCGCAGTTTAGCAGCTCAGACAGCGCCCTTACCTGGCCAACCACCTACCCCGGTGCAGGTACACGTCAGTCCGGAGGCAATAGTTCCGTTGGCCCCTCCAGAGCGCTACGCCGGAGACCCACAAAAGTTTACCACTTTTATTTCTCAATGTGTCTCCATTTTCTGACCAAGACAGCAGCCTTTCGGTCCGTTCAGTCCCGAACGGCGTTTGTAATATCGTACCTCACGGTGGACGCTGCGGCACGGGCAAATCCATTAGTCCAAAAGGACCATGCCATTCTTTATGACTGGGATGAGTTCCTGGCGGAGTTTGAGAAAATATTTAACCGGCGAGCTGCCACCCTTTGCAAAGATCGGGAACTGTTAAGCCTCAAGCAGGGGTCTAGGGAACTAGTGACGTACGTCACTCATTTCAATCGGCTGGTAGCCAAAACCGACTGGCCTCATGACAAAAGGATGTCTCTCTTTTATCAAGGTTTGAGGGATGACATCAAAGACCTTATTGCCCAGGTTGATCCACAGCCAAGGGAATGCTCAGAGATGATTGACCTGGCCTTACGGCTTGACCATCGAATGGCTGAAAGCCGGGGCGATAGACGAAAAGGAGATTCACGACCTGTGAATCGATTGGATCTGTATAAGGGATCCCGGGGGGTGGCGGCCAAGTCAGAGGGGGATGAACCAATGCAGATAGGTTCTGTTCGAGGTCCCCTCACTAAAGAGGAAAAAGAACAAAGGAGGAAGGATGGCCTCTGTATGTACTGTGGCAAGGCTGGACATTTTGTACGTGAATGCCCGAGCAAGCCCAAGACCCAGGGAAACGCTTCGGCTCGTCGGTAGTGGGGGTCACCCGATCGAGCCTGTTGAGTAGCAGGGCCCCAATGGCAGGCATTTCGAACTATGCTACACATGTCACCTTGACGGGTTGTTTGGAGTTCCAAACACAGAAGAAACAGGTCACTATGTTTGTGGACTCGGGAGCGACAGGTAATTTTATTGATGCCCAGTACGTGGTTACCTTAGGTATCCCAGTACAACAAAAGGCAAACCCGGAACCTGTACGTGCTGTAGACGGCACTCCCCTCAGCTCAGGGCCCATAACGCATAACACCTGTTTGGTGGCTTTACAATGCGGGGTTTGGCATAGAGAAAACATTGCCTTTGATATCATTGCTGCCCCACAATTCGGGCTGATTTTGGGATTACCATGGCTAAAAATGCATAACCCCCAAATTCATTGGACCACAGGTTCAATCAGTCTGGACTCACCGCATTGTCTAGAACATTGCCGGCAAGAAAATACACCTTCAGTGTGTGCCCTCAACGTCTCGGTTAAGCAAAAGGAAATGCGTCCCGAAAGTATACCTCGAGAATACGCAGATTTCATGGACGTGTTTAACAAACAAGCTGCAGAATCATTGCCCCCACATCGGCCATTTGACTGCAGAATTGATCTGGAGCCTGGGGCTACTCTACCGTGTAGCCGTATATATGCCCTAACGGAGGCTGAAAATAATCACCTCCAGGAGTACATAGCTGCGAATTTAAAGAATGGTTTTATTCGCCACTCTAATTCGCCAGTGTCATCACCTTTGTTCTTCGTACCGAAGAAGTCTGGAGAGCTCCGGACTTGTATAGATTACCGCAGAGTGAACCAGATAACCATTAAGAACCGTTATCCGCTTCCTCTCATCCCAGTTCTTCTGGATCAAGTTAGGGACGCGACAATCTACACCAAGTTGGACCTTCGAGGCGCTTACCATCTTGTGCGGGTGCGCGAGGGAGACGAATGGAAAACCCCCTTCCGGACCAAATTCGGATTGTACGAATATCAGGTTATGCCATTCGGTCTCTGTAACGCCCCCGCAGCCTTCCAACATTTCTTGGATGAGGTCCTTAGAGAATATTTAGACATATGTGCGGTAGTGTACATAGATGACATCCTAATATATTCTCATAACCTCCAGGAACATGTCCGACATGTACGCGCAGTTTTGCAAAAGCTGCGAGAATACCACCTTTATGCAAAACTGGAGAAGTGCGAATTCCATTGTACCACCGTGGAATTTCTAGGCTACTTCCTGACCCCAACCGGCGTACAAATGGACAAGAAAAAGGTGCAGGCAATCTTGGATTGGGCTCCCCCTACCAGTGTGAAAGAGATACATTCATTCCTGGGGTTCGCGAACTTCTACAGACGCTTCGTAAAGAACTTTTCTGCATTGGTCACTCCAATCACGAAGCTTCTTCGTAAAGGCTGCCCTTTTGTGTGGGACACATCGGCCGACCAGGGGTTTCAACAGCTCAAAAAGGCCTTCACCGACGCCCCGGTACTGAAACACCCGGATTTGTCCAGACCATTTGTAGTGGAAACGGACGCCTCTAGCTATGCTCTAGGTGCTATCCTGTCCCAGCGGGACCCTCAGACAGGCCTGCTACATCCCGTGGCTTACTTTTCAAGGAAACTGCTCCTAGCTGAACAGAACTATATCATTGCCGATCGGGAATTGTTGGCAATAAAGGCAGCTCTTGGTGAGTGGCGACACTACCTGATGGGGGCACGTCATACCATCACGATCATAACGGATCATCGTAACCTCCAGTTTATAAGAACCGCCAAGACGTTGAGCCCGCGCCAGTTGCGATGGGCTCAATACTTTGCCGAGTTTGATTTCATCATAACATATAGACCCGGAGCCAACAATCGAAAGGCAGATATATTGTCGCGATAACCCGAGTCAGCAGAGCGAGAGGCAGGCATTACACCTCAACCTATTGTTTCCCCAACACGTATCGTTGGAGCCACTTCTGATTTCTTTGAGGCCGTATTAAAAGACCTCACTATGCAGGATATCCACCAGTGGTGCAAACAGGATCCTCAAAACACATTCGTTGAAGGACTCCCCTACCATGGGTCAGCCTTGTACTTGCCCACCAAGCAACTACGGGAAAAGGCCTTATCATGGTGCCGCGATTCGACATTGGCGGGACACCCGGGAAAGTCGAAAACTCAGGAGTTGGTGGCCAGACATTTCTGGTGGCCCAAGTGGCGGCAAGACGTTCAGCAGCATGTGTCTAAATGCGAGGTGTGTGCTCGAAATAAAGCTAGTCACCAAAAGCCCGCTGGGCTCCTTCATCCCCTACCGACTCCTGCGATACCATGGCATACGATCACCATGGACCTTATTGTGGATCTTCCCGAGATTCAGGAATACACTTCTGTATTGGTAATAGTGGATACCTTTTCGAAAATGGCCCACTTCATCCCATGTAAGGGAGTCCCAACTGCTGGAGCAATTGCCGAATTAGTTCTGCAAAACATAGTCCGCCTCCATGGCCTTCCCTATTGTGTGATCACCGATAGGGGCCCACAGTTCACCTCTCGCTTTTGGCGTGAGTTTTGCAAGATTCTAGGAATGGAAGTCCGCTTGTCGTCCGGTTACCATCCCGAGACAGATGGCCAGACAGAACGTGTGAATCAATGCCTGGAGCAGTATTTACGGTGTTTTGCCACAAGTAGGGAGACAACCTGGGTCCAGCATACTTGGTTGGCAGAATTGGCATATAATAACGCCACACATGCCTCCACCAAAACGACTCCGTTTTACTGCCTTTATGGGCGACACCCACGGATTCTCCCAGAGGCCATTCCAGCTTCAGGATTGGAATTGCCAACGTTGGCTGGACAACGGGTGGGCATAGAGCAAGTTTGGAAGGAGGTGCAGGGAAGTCTCACAAAAGCCAAGGACGCATATAAGCGCTATGCAGATAGGCGTCGTCGACCCAGTCCCCTTTACTGTGTAGGAGATAAAGTGTGGCTATCCACCCGCAACCTTCGCATGGATGGGCCCAGGAAATTACAACCCCGATATTTGGGTCCATTCCCAATAGTTAAAATTGTGAACCCTGTTGCAGCAAAATTGGCCTTACCTCCCCAAATGAAGATACATCCCACTTTCCACACCTCCCTCCTGAAAACCGCTCCACATGGGACGATTGCTAGGAAACCACCTCCCGTTATGGTGCAAGGGGAGCCTGAGTATGAGGTTCGAGCAATATTGAATTCTAAACGAGATAAAAAGGGCCAAGTGTTTTACCTCGTTGACTGGGTGGGGTTTGGCCCTGAAGAACGCACTTGGGAACCCTCACAACATATACATGCCCCCAGGTTGCTGCGTGCTTTTCACAAGACTTACCCTAGTAAACCCAGAACAACTGCCTTCTGTGGGAGGGGGAGTACTGTCAGGGACTCAGGTAGGCAGAGACTAGGACAGGCTGGCCGCAGGGGTGTTGTGGGTACTGTTGTGGGCACTGGTGAGGAGAGACAAACAAAGCTGCAACCATACAAAAGGCTGCTTTGCCCCATGTGCAGGAGAAAGAGGTTAAAAACTGCATTTCCCAGCAGCCGGCGCCAAAGGACTACAATCCCCAGCATGCCCAGGGACGTTTTGGACCAATCGGGGACCAGGAAGGGAGCGGCCGCCCCATCGCGCATGCGCAGAGCCCCGAGCACGGGGCTTGCGCTTGAGACTTCAAGCCGACAAGACGTTTGGACCGGAGCTCCAGCAAAACTACACGCGAGGGGCCCAGCCCCACCCGAGCAGCAGCCCGGCCCCTCGCCCACACGAGATAAGTACTCCTCCTTGCTAGGAGCCCAAGGGGATCGAGGGGGAAGTGCAGGGGGGATCGCTTGCTCACCCAGAGCCCCTGCACCGCTACGAAAAAGCTAAGTGGCCTAACTTTGGCGCTAAATGCGCCGGCGGCATTCTTTTGGGTTAAATTAACCTGTGCACGGGCGATTTGTCATTTGGGATGTTTCCGCCTCTCGGAGACCATAGAAACCCGTGAGGCAAAAACACAGCACTAGAAATACCAACCACAGATTTACAGCACGAGGGTCTGCAGGAAGACCGCTTGTGCATTTTATCACGTTTGCAGGGGTCTGCAAGAAGATCGCCTGCGTAGCATAGTGCGAAAGCACTATACAGGTCTTGAGAGGCCATTTTAGTGTGTGTCTGTGTGAGTGGAAGTTGCATGAGGTGAATGCAGACAATGATAATGGGCATGTTTTAATGCTTGTTACTTTCTTTTAGCTTGGACCTTTTGAAAACAACCCTTCAGACGTGCCAAGGACGCGACCGCTCTTCATGGACAAGACACAGAACCAGAGCTAAGTTGCATGCTAACTCCTGTACCGATCTGATGACTTAGGGTTAGGCAGTATAAGAATGTTCTTAAGTGCAAAATGGTGCTTATGTATAAGTAGTTAGTAAGGGCTGAGGACACCAGAACAAAAGTGCGCAGCAACCAATCCTCCCTAAATACCCCGAACCCACCCATAACCTCTACCTCACCCTCAATCCGGTTTACCTAACTCCCCCTACCTATCCAACCATCGAGACCCTAACCCTCCTTCCCCGCTCTGGTCCAGGAAACCCGTGTAAACCCTGACTTGCGGGCTCCACGACCAAAGTGGGGGTGGTTGGTACTACGTCGCTCCTGCGCCTTGGATTCTGGACTTCGTGACAGAGATATTGTATGTAAATATGTGCTCTGTAAAGCGCTTTGAAGTAAGGCACCATATAAATAACACATCATTATCATTAAAAATGTGTGTTGCAGGCATGCACCGACTGATGGTTTTTCTTGATGTCTCAAAGTCTTCTGTTTAGCTGGAGGAAGGCCAAAACATATCTAGGGAACCAGTGCTTCAGATTTTGAAGTGGGAGTATTGCACTCCCTATTTTTTTAAAGTTTGGAGTAAAAAAAAATAGGGAGTAAAAATGTAACTCCATTTCCCAATAGGATTATTTTATGAGGGATAAAAAATATGTTTTAACTCTAAAACGTAAATGTTTCTGTAATAGTTATTACTTTGCACCTAGCTATTCACACACATTAAAGGATACATGTTTACTTCTTCCGATCAGGCAGTTATAATATAACAGGACTGGTCCCACCATACGCATGGAGCTGTGAGGATGAAAGGAGGAGTACAAGGTCCTACGTGTTTGTTTCATATTTTTTGTTGGGTGCATTTTTACTACCTTTTTGTATTTCTAGGGTTCCCTTGTCTGCAGGGCTGTAGGGAACCAATGATCCTTTCAGTTTTTTGCAAGAATTCTTCAAACAATCCAAAAAGGGCGGTCATGTGTAGCCCAGTGCAGCTTCGCAAGTAAGCCCACCTCGGCCAATCCTGAAGCAGGAGAGCTTCAATCCAACAAGACTGGTATCATCACTGCATCCAGGGCCAGAAAAACGAAACCAATTATATATAATCTTTGCTGGCTCCACCACACTAGGCCGCCTCGTCCAGTTGCCTACCACACCGCTCAAGATAAGACTAAGTCCCTAGCAGGAAGCTTTCATCCAGGACACCACCTACAACAGGGGTTCAACCTTTGGATCCCTTCATGTTTTGGATTAGAGCTCCCATCAGAACTAGCCAGCATCCTTATTTTGGTTGGACATTCAATGTAATACTACCATACTACTATCATATCCTTCACTGCGCTTCCGACGTGAGTCCTCTCTGGTCCGAGTAATGCAGCCATCTGTGTCATTATTATCCAATTTAATGTTACTCAATTTATCAACCTTCGAATGAAGAAGGGCTGAGGCAGTCATGTCGGGGTTCAAGGCTCTGAATCCTGGTTGCACTTAGACGTCAGAGGCGGGCGCTCAACTCACTGAGCTATCATACCGGCCTTCGTGGTCATTGTGAACGCAGTATAATCATTGCCACGCGTATTGTATCAAATTTGGAAAGGATACCAGACTCAACATGCCCTGCCAAGACCCAAACCCGTCTCCTGCAGATTCCACTGCATTTTTGCAACAGGTGCTTCAACCAATCGAGCTGCTCACAAGGGGCACACACGTGATTCGCATTAAGCAATTCTGGACTTTTGATAGTTTCATCATAATTCAACAGTCACTGATGTTGATTCCATGTTAATGATTGACCTTGATAAATGACTGGGTGCGGTTAGAATTCCCCCAAAACCTAAACTCTTGGAAGGAAAGGCGCTTGTACAGTAACAAGGTTGAATTCCACACCCGTGGAAAAGTCCCTAAACCACCCCCTCTGTTAAATGTACCATGTGCTTGTCATCTTACTGGGCGCACACAGCTTGGCCTTGTTTTTGCAGATGAAATGTAGGTGCGAAATAATGAAAGCACAAGCCCAGCTGCACCGCTGCACACCTTCACAAGAACTGGTAATCCCCGGGCACCGGTGCACGAGTGAAAATGGACTATGCGCGATCGGGTTGCAGTTTATGGGGTTTGGATCCTCTGCTATATATTCCCAGTGGCCAAACAAAGACACATCTTACCGCCTGAAAGGCCCAGGCACAGGAAATCACCAAGAACGAATTACAAGATTGAAAATTGAGTGTCAAGTTTGAACCCCCCCTTCTCCCCCCGCTAGTTTTTGGTTTGTTTTTGAACACGTGGGCAAGAATCAAGAGAGGCAACAGCTGATTGTGAAATCAGTGCAGAACCTGTGGCTGCTTCAGACGCAGTGCACAAGAAACACTTGAAACACAGCTGCTACACAAGTCTCTCCTACATTGTCCACTCCAAGTCCAGGGAACTTTCAATTCCATGCGAATGAGTTACATTGAATTCTACGATAAATGTGCATATCGCGAGACCCTTTAAATAATAGGGGTTTCCACTTGGCGTGGGCGTGGCACTGAAAAATATGAATAAAACAGGAGGTATCCTTAAGGAGCTCTGCTTCAGATATTGTTTTTGGAATGTGTGTAAATGAAAGACATTGTTATTTTTTTTTTTAATGCCAAGGGACGGAAGGTCTATCTGATGCCACTGACACCATCTTCACCCTGACATTGAACTTTTGTCTCATTGTGTTGCTCAGATTTCCTCGAAAACTCCATCTGCCTGAGGTCAACAAAGAGTAACCTGGTAACAAAGACTACAACTTTTCAATTGGCCTAAATCAATGGACCTAGGCCATGACATCGCCCCTTGCGCCACCTGACTCACAACATGCCACCCAGCCCTCTCCTCCCCGCCACCCTGTACAGCCGTACCCCTCCACTGTGCCCCTCTGTATCCTAACCCCACTGTTTATGTGTTCTGTCATTGCCTCTGAAAAGCGCTCCATTGTACATCTGTACTGTTGTATACCTCTGTAAAGCATTCTGTTGCTTCTCGACGCTAGGTCTGCGTTCAATAAATACAATAAAATAATAATAATAATAATAATAATAACAATAAAAAGGGATAGATGAAAATAGCATAGTGGCACGTCACGTGATTGGCTCAAGGACATAGTGATGCTGTCCTTCTTAAGAAAATAAACCACTGGCTCTCAGCTGGAACCTGAGATTCCCCAAGCGTTAGCAGAGTGTTGCTCCTCACAGAACCTCACAGGAGTCTGACAACTTCACAGGGAATGTCCATTAGTATCTTTTTCATGATGCGTCAGGTCTCGTTTGCCAGGATCCCTTTTGGAGTGATGCTAAGTCAAAGAACCTCTAAGTGCAGCGGCGAAGCCGGCCTGCAGCGGTACTTGCGCAAGTCGAGGGAACCCTTCCATCCCAAAGCGTTAGCTCTCTTTGGGTTGTTCCTGCCTCATGTGGTCCACTATGGCCGTGGGTGTTGGGTTTGTTGGTCCTAATGAGGCTTTGGGCCCCACACAGGTCTCCTAAAGGATGGCTGTCTGCCGCATGTGGGGAGTCTTACGTGCTCCTATTTTTTGGGAACACATGACCCAACTCTTACTCTATCTGGCTCCTTAATCAACCAGAGGAGCAAAGTCAACATCTCCCCGGATGAGAAGGATACGAGATTATTTACCCCCATTTGTTGTACCAACATGAAGCTGGAGGTGTTCAAGTTCTGTAGTCTTCAGAAGATGACACATGTACATGCTGTGGATATGACCTGTCCAACAGCTACTCCATTTCATTTCCGAGTATGAGCTGTACTGCAGCGTGCAAGCTCGTCCGATTGGGCATATCCCAGAGCACAGCACTTCTGCTTTCTTGATCATCACCCTATGCTGGGACTATCACAGCTCCGTGAGTAGTTAATGGGGCCCAGTTTCCACATCAAGTTCATTTTGACAGGTGGACACGACCCCTTTGTGTCTATAGTACTGCCCCCCTTTGATACAGTTTTCATATCCATTTTATATACATTTTATATAGAAAAGACAGCAAAATGTTTTCACATTTTATATCAAGTGGGTATGATTTATATCAGTTTTTATATATAATGAATATAGATTTGATATAAAAATGATGTAAACATGGGAGCAGCTGGCGATGGTGTTGCTTGGTCGACTGTGGAGGCCGAAGTGAATTCTGTAGACAGGAACTATGAGGGGTTTATCATTTTTATATGAAATGTATATAAAAATGAATAAACAAAATTAGATTTTTAATATACAAATGTATATAGAAATGCATATTGTTATATAAAACTGTATATTTTTAATATAAAAATATATAAAAATTAATATTCAAATTTGCCCACTACTGCCCACCATCTGAACACGAAGATGTGCACTCCAACCTGCATGCCTGGAAACTCGTTCCTGCTTGCAACCTGCCGCCTGGTCACCACCAATTGAGGTACGAGGCCCATAACAGCAACAGGGATATCCTGGCATCATTTTCTGATTTGGGGAAAAAAAAGAGAAAAAGAAAGTCACTCGAATTTCAGGCTGATAATTTGTTTTATTAAGCAACTTGCCGTGCTGTCCTTAAACCTCTCTCGGTTTCGTGTTTAAGGAAGCCCCAAGTGTGGTGCCTTTGTATCTGCCTTCCTCGTGGCAATTTGAAGATGGCTGCCGCCGTAATTGGGCTGTAAAGCCTCTTTTCTTCCTGTGACTTCCTCCGGCCAGCTGATTGGCCAGCCGGACCTATTCAACTGGTCAACCTGGGGCCGGCAGGCTTTAGCCGGCCCACTCCTTGAAGGCTTATCTAGGCCGACACTCACTGTTGCTCCATTCTACTGCCCACCATCTGAGCGTGAAGACGTGCGCTCCAAGCTCTCATGTGTAACCTGCACGCCTGGAGGTCGTGCATGCTTGCCGCCTGGTACCACGCACTGAGGTACGAGGTCCATAATAGCAACAGGGATATGGTGGCATCATTTTCTGATTTGGGGGGAGGAAAAGAGAAAAAGAAAGTCACTAGAGTTTCCCGCTGGTAATTTGTTTTACTGTGCAACTTGCCATGCTGTACTGAAACCTCTCTGGGTTTCGTGCTTAAGGAAACCCCAAGTGCGGAGCCTTTGGTTCTGCCTTCCTTGTGGCAATTTGAAGATGGCTGTCAGATCCTCACTCCTCTTGACAGGCGCAGAGGCAGCACAAACTCCTCCCTCCCCATTGGGTCTTGGCACCTGGGAAATGGAAACCGTAGGCCACCGCAACCCTCTGGGGAAAGAGGGTTAGGGTTTGTTGAGTGGATGGGTAGAGGGAGTTCAGGATAACCGGAAAGAGGTTTAGGGAATCACAATGGATGGGCAAGGGGGTTTAGGGAAACATGCTCCTCGACTCCAGTGCCCTTCTTGCTGATGGTTGTTGGCAGTGGCTCCGCCCTCACGCACTCTCATACAACCATCACTCTCTCAGAATTCCTCCTATGGAAGGCCTTTGATTTGGAGCCTCTAACCAATATACACCTTAGGTTTGATATTCTCTAGTGCTGCTTTGGTTTTCAACTGCCTTCTCACACATGAACTTCACCCTCATTTCCTCATGAAGGCAAACCCTCCCAACATCACTTCTTATCGTGGTAACTCCCCACCAATATGCAGATCACAAGTTCCTCACCTCACCCTGTGCAAGAGTAGCAAACAATAACATGCACACGAGGTGCTAAAACACTTAGCTCTGGGTTCTGTGGGAGTCCTAGGTCCTTCGGCCTTTTCGTGTTGATGGGCGTGATACGTCTCACCAATCCGATCAAACAACAAGCTGAAAATAGCAAAACAAAGTCAGTGCACGTGCATGCGAAATGTCGTTCCTAACAAATGTTCCCTAAAGAGTTAAAGATTGTTACAGGTGCGTTTGCTTCACCGCCAAGCTAACTCCAACTCTGTGTTAGTATTCATGCTCTGCATGCAAATTGCTTAACTCGTCTTTTCGTGCTTCCGAGATTGTTCTACACATTAATCCCACTGCGCGTAGCGCGTTTCCCTCCGACGGGATAAATCAGCTGTTCTAGGAAAAAGACGTGTACTTAGCTTTTCATGTACGCGGGGCCGGGGGTTGAGTTGGCGGGCGGTGCCCCGCGTAGGCGTGCCTGCAGGAGCTTGAGATACACACGTCCTCTCTTGCCGGTGGTCAGGATTGCGAGCGGTGCTTTCTGGGCGCGGCTCGCGCATGCGCAGTAGCGCGCGTGTGGTCCTTTTCCTCCCAGCAGGCCCGTGAAGCGCACGGCCTGCTGGGCGATGTAGTTTCCGGGCGGTTCTCCTTCCTTGGGCCTTTTTCTTGCAAAATGGAAGGAGAACACGCCTGGACAAGCTCTTTGGACACCCTAGGTCCCCCTTAACTCCCCCCAGAACCCCTAAAACACTGCCAATTGCCCCAGCCCTGACAGTACTCCCCCTCCCACCAGCAGGCCCTGGTTTAGCAGGGTGTAACAGATGAAATTGGCGGAGGAGTCGAGGAGCATGAATATTACATGCGGGCTCCCACGAGCGGTCTTCTGGGCCATACCCCTTCCAGTCCACCAAATACCAAAGAGATCCCTGTCTACGGCGTGAGTCCAGGATATTGTGGACTTCATATTCAGGAATGCCATCTATCAAGACCGGTGGGGGTTTCTTGGATCTTATGGAAGCTGGGGCTGGTTTTAGTAATGAGATGTGAAACACCGGGTGTATCTTCATGGATGGGGGTAAGATTAACTTTACTGCCACAGGGCCGACCAGAGCTTTAATCGGAAATGGGCCAATGAAACGGGGGCACAATTTGCGGGAACCCTGTAGATGTAGATTGCGTGTCGAAAGCCACACCCGATCCCCCACCTGGTATTGTGGACTTGGTCTTCTTTTCTTGTCAGCATGGTGTTTGTAAATTGCTTTAGCGAGATTTAGATTGCGTTGCGCAGCTTGCCAGATGCTCTCCAAATGTTTCTGTCTCTCACTGGCTGCAGGAACTTCGGGTATTGGTTCATGTGGCACAGGCTGAAATCGTGGGTGATAGCCGTAGGCACAATAAAATGGGGTGACCTTGGTTGATGCATGTATGGCGTTATTGTAAGCTAGTTTGGCCAGCCAAATTACTTCTGCCCATTCGTGTTCTTTTCCTTGAGTCAGACAACGGAAATATTGTTCCAAAGTCTGATTTAGTCTCTCGGTTTGACCATCAGTTTCTGGATGGTAACTGGTGGACAACTGGATTTCAATCCCTGCTGACTTGCAAAAGGCCTGCCAAAATCGCGAAGTAAATTGAGGTCCTCGATCTGAGACTATCCCATACGGTATACCGTGAAGCCGAACCACGTTTTGTAAAAACAAGTTCGCTAGTGTGCTGGCTGTTGGTTTACCCTTGCATGGTATGAAATGAGCCATCTTAGTTAAATAGTCCACAACAACCAGAATAGCTGAAAACCCCTGACTTGGTGGTAATTCGACAATTAAGTCCAACGACACCGTGTGCCATGGTGCCGGAGTAGTTGGAAGGGGTTGCAACGGACCCGCAGGTTTCCTGTGTTCTGTTTTGTTCCTTAAGCAAGTTTCACATCTTGATATATATCGTTGCACGTCTTTTTGTAAACAAGGCCACCAGAAATGGCGCATGAGTAGCTCCTTGGTTTTCAGTGTTCCAGGATGACCCACGAAAGGGGAGTCGTGGCACCACCTGATGGCTTGTTGTTGAAGCGGTATAGTAGGTAAGTATAGCGCTGATTTGTAAAATGGTAACCCCTCCTTGATCGTTTGCTCTTGACCCCTGTTAGCCCATTGCACCAAATCTTGCGCTGACATGGCCTTTCGGATTTTCTCAAATATGGCGTCTACCACCACACTTCCAACTATTCGTGCCGGGTCCACAATTGGTTTGGGCTCTTCTATGGTCTTTGATAGAACCGAATTTGCCTCTGGATACCGAGAGAGTATATCTGCCTTTCGATTTTCCACAAAGTCGTATTCTGAGAACTGCATGGCCCACCTGAGTTGTCTCGGACTAAGCGCCCTGGCAGATTTCAAGAATTGTAAATTACGATGGTCGGTATAGATGGTGATAGGATGATGGGCTCCCATGAGGTAATGACGCCACTCGTCGAAGGCTACCTTAATAGCCAACAGTTCTTTGTCTGCAATAACATAGTTTTGCTCAGCTGGTAGCAATGTTCACGAGTAGTAAGCGACTGGATGTAATTGCCCATTGTTATCACGCTGCGACAGAATAGCACCCACCGCGTAACTAGATGCATCGGTTTCAACGATGTAAGGCTTAGCAGGGTCTGGATGCTGCAGAACTGGTGCTGTCACAAACGCTTCTTTCAAAGTTCGAAAACTAGCCTCAGCCTTTTCGTTCCACTGAAAAGGAACTCCTTTTCGTAATAGTTGTGTGATGGGTTGGACCTTCTTGGCAAAACCGTCAATAAACCGGCGGTAGAAATTGGCAAATCCCAACACTGTTTGAACATCCTTCACTGAACTCGGAGAAGGCCAGTTGGCAATGGCCTGCACTTTCTTTTGATCCATTGTGATGCCTTGAGGTGACAGGATAAATCCTAAAAACTCAACTGTGGTTTGATGAAATTGACACTTCTCAAGTTTGGCATACAACTTATGTTCCCGCAACCTCTGTAAAACAGCCTTCACATGGCCCTGATGGTCTGCAGCATTGTGAGAATAGATTAAGATGTCATCGATGTATACGATGGCAAAGACATCTAGGTAACCACGTAACACCTCATCTAAAAAGTGCTGGAATGCTGCTGGGGCATTACACAGCCCGAAGGGCATGACCTGATATTCGTACAGGCCAAACTTGGTCTGAAAGGCCGTCTTCCATTCGTCGCCCTCTCTGACGCGTACCAGATGATACGCGCCTCGCAGATCTAACTTCGTGTATATGGTGGATCCTCGTACTTGGTCCAACAACACGGGGATTAAGGGCAATGGGTAACGGTTTTTGATGGTAATGCGATTGATCGCTCTATAATCGATACAAGTCCTCAGGTCTCCCGTTTTTTTGGGTATGAAAAACAAAGGGGAGGATACTGGGGATGTAGAATGTCGTATGAAGCCGTTTGCCAAGTTGGTTTCAATGTATTCCTTCAGGTGTTCATTCTCGGCTTCAGTGAGTGCGTATATTCTGCTACAAGGTAGCACAGCACCCGCTTCTAAGTCTATGCGACAGTCAAAAGGCCTGTGTTGTGGTAAGGTCTCGGCGGCCACCTTGCTGAAGACATCCCGATACTCCTCATACTCCTCAGGTAGAACTACATCCGTACTGCCTCCTATGAAGTGGGGACAACACTTCCCCACGCTACAATTAGCCTGGCAATACATTCAAGAGAACTGTAACGTACCTGCGGCCCAATCCACGGCCGGGTTGTGGAGTCTTAGCCAAGTTAGGCCCAAAATGAATCCAAATTGTGGTGCAGTTATCACGTCAAACTCGATAATCTCTTGATGTCCCTTCCCGCACTCTAGTTGCATGGGTTGCGTATGCTGGGTGATCGGGCCCGAAACCAACGGTGATCCATCCACTGGCTTCACTTGTTCTGGCTGTTCTTTAGTCTCCAACTGAAGTCCTAGTCTTTTCGCTACTTGATCGTCTACGAAGTTACCAGTGGCCCCGGAGTCGACCATAAGCGACACTGGTTAGCGCCTTCCTTGTACTTCTAGATGACCAGCCAGCATAATGTGAGCAGACTGAGTGTGATGTACATTTGCTAGCATCTTTGGGGTATCTTCAGATCCGCTCGCCCTCACCCCCCTCATGGACGAGCTGGCACGTTTCCCAACGGGGTTCCTTTGGTGCGTGGTTTATTAGTGCATTCTCGGAAGAAGTGGCCCGATTTACCGCAATAGAGACATAATTTTTCTCTCCTTCTTCTATCTTTCTCCTCTTTAGTCAAGGGGCCTCGTATGGTTCCGATATGCATCGGTTCCTCGGTTCCCTTTTCAGATAACTTGGTGTTTTTATGTTGATCCAGCCGAACCATAGGCTTATTGTCCCATTTACGACGGTCTTGGTGACGTTCACTTTGTCTCTGATCTAATCGTAGTGCCAGATCAATCATGGTAGAACAGTCTTCTGGTTGGGGGTCTACTCGCGCCACTAAGTCTTTCAGCTCCTCCCTTAGACCCTGATAGAATAGGGCCATTCTCTTTTCCTGGGGCCAATCGGTTTCTACTGCTAGTCGGTTAAAGGCTGTTACATACGAAACCAAGTCTCTGCTTCCTTGCCTCAGCGTCAACAATTCTCGATCCTTAATCAGTGTTGCAGCCCTGCGGTTAAATATTTTACCGAATTCATCCAAGAACGTATCCCAGTTGTACAATAAGGCATCGTCCTTGCGAACCAGCGGTGTAGCCCAAGAAGCTGCATCCCCCGTGAGATAGGATATTACGAATGCTGTGCAAGCTTGTGCAGTCCTGAAAACACCTGGCTTGGTCAAGAAATGCAACTGACACTGCATGATAAACTGGTTAAAATTCTGTGGGTCCCCATGGTATCTTTCGGGGGCAGCAAGAGGCAAAGATGGTTCAGTGGCTACCTGCACTTGTACTGGCGTTGGCGGGGGTTGTCTGGGCAAGGGCGTTGCTTTGGCCTGAGTCTGGATAGTCAGGGTATGGACTTGACCTGCTAAATTCTAATAATCCTGCCTGGTTGCTGCCAATTCAGCCTTCAGGTCCTGGAGAAGGGCTACAACGTCTGCCATATTGTGCTGCCTAGGCGCCGAAAGAATATGTGGGCTCGCAATTCTGTCAGATCCTCACTCCTCTTGACAGACGCAGAGGCAGCACAAACTCCTCCCTCCCCATTGGGTCTTGGCACCTGGGAAATAGAAAACGCAGGCCACCGCAACCCTCTGGGGAAAGAGGGTTAGGGTTCGTTGACTGGATGGGTAGAGGGAGTTCAGGATAACCGGAAAGAGGTTTAGGGAATCACAATGGATGGGCAAGGGGGTTTAGGGAAACATGCTCCTTCACTCCAGTGCCCTTCTTGCTGATGGTTGTTGGCAATGGCTCCGCCCTCACACACTCTCATACAACCATCACTCTCTCAGAATTCCTCCTATGGAAGGCCTTTGTATTGGAGCCTCTAACCAATATACACCTTAGGTTTGATATTCTCTAGTGCTGCTTTGGTTTTCAAACTGCCTTCTCACACATGAACTTCACCCTCATTTCCTCATGAAGGTAAACCCTCCTAACATCACTTCATATCGTGGTAACTCCCCACCAATATGCAGATCACAAGTTCCTCACCTCACCCTGTGCAAGAGTAGCGAACAATAACATGCACACGAGGTGCTAAAACACTTAGCTCTGGGTTCTGTGGGAGTCCTAGGTCCTTCGGCCTTTTCGTGTTGATGGGCGTGATACGTCTCACCAATCCGATCAAACAACAAGCTGAAAATAGAAAAACAAAGTCAGTGCACGTGCGTGCGAAATGTCGTTCCTAACGAACGTTCCCTAAAGGGTTAAAGATTGTTGCAGGTGCTTTTGCTTCACCGCCAAGCTAACTCCAACTCTGGGTTAGTATTCATGCTCTGCATGCAAATTGTTTAACTCGTCTTTTCGTGCTTCCGAGATTGTTCTACACATTAATCACACTGCGCGTAGCGCGTTTCCCTCCGACGGGATAAATCAGCTGTTCTAGGAAAAAGACGTGTACTTAGCTTTTCATGTACGCGGGGCCGGGGGTTGAGTTGGCGGGCGGTGCCCCGCGTAGGCGTGCCTGCAGGAGCTCGAGATACACACTTCCTCTCTTGTCGGTGGTCAGGATTGCGAGCGGTGCTTTCTGGGCACGGCTCGCGCATGCGCAGTAGCGTGTGAGTGGTCCTTTTCCTCCCAGCAGGCCGTGAAGCGCACGGCCTGCTGGGCGATGTAGTTTCCGGGCGGTTCTCCTTCCTTGGGCCTTTTTCCTGCAAAATGGAAGGAGAACACGCCTGGACAAGCTGTTTGGACACCCTAGGGCCCCCTTAACTCCCCCCAGAACCCCCAAAACACTGCCAATTGCCCCCGCCCTGACAGTGGCCGTGGCTGTGATTGGCCTCTTTTCTTCCTGCAACTTCCTCCTACCAGCTGATTGGCCACCCAGACCTATTCAACTGTCCAACCTGGGGTCGGCAGCATTTAGCCGTCCACTCCTCAAAGGCCCACCTTCTAAGGCCCCTGTCTGCTCTCTGTCTGCTGTTGGTTTGTTGCGTGAAATCTCCCTGTAGCCCTCACAAGCACCTTGAGGATGGTGCTCCCACACTCTTCATTGGATCCTGAACTATCGTGACACTCTCACTTCTTCAACCATGGGTTAGTCGCCTCTATCTCAACATACTCATACACCTCTGACCTTTCCACCCTCACCCCATCTCACCTGGACTCCCAATCTTATTGCCTGTGACTGGACTGTGTTGTGCACCTTCTGGTACTAATTTGGAACTTAGCTGTTTTGCACCTTCTGCTAATAATTTGAACCTAGCTGTTTTGCACCTTCTGCTAATAATTTGAACCTAGCTGTTTTGCACCTCTGCTAATAATGTGAACTTAGATGCATGGCACCTCTGCTAATAATTTGAACTTAGCTGTTTTTGCACCTTCTGCTGATCATTTGAAGTTAGCTGTTTTTGTACCTTCTGCTGATAATTTGAATTTAGGTGTTTTGCACCTTCTGCTAATAATGTGAACCTAGCTGTTTTGCACCTTCTGCTAATAATTTGATCTTAGCTGTTTTGTACCTATGTTAATAACTTGAATTGAGCTGTTTTGCACCTCTGCTAATCATTTGAATTTAGCTGTTTTTGCACCTTCAGCTGATCATTTGAACTTAGCTGTTTTGCACCTCTGCTAATAATTTGAATTTAACTGTTTTTGCCCCTTCTGCTGATAATTTGAATTTAGGTGTTTTTGCACCTTCAGCTGATAATTTGAATAAAGCTGTTTTGCACCCCTGCTAATAATTAGAATTTAGCTGTTTTTGCACCTTCTGCTAATAATTTGAACTTGGCCTTTTTGCACCTCTGCTAATAATTTTAATTTAGCTGTTTTACACCTCTGCTAGAAATTTGAATTTAGCTGTTTTGCACCTTTGCTAATAATTAGAATTTAGCTGTTTTTGCACCTTCTGCTGATAATTCGAATTTAGCTATTTGTGCACCTTCAGCTAATTATTTGAATTTGGCTGTTTTGTACCTCTGCTAATAATTTGAATTTAGCTGTTTTGCAGCACTGCTAATAATTTGAACTTCACTGTTTTTGCATTTTCTGCTAATAATTTGAATTGAGCTGTTTTGCACCTCTGCTAACAATTTGAACCTAGCTGTTTTGCACCCCTGCTGATAATGTGAACTCAGCTGTTTTTGCACCTTCTGTTAATAATTTGAACTTAGCTGTTTTTGCACCTTCTGCTAATAATTTGACTTTGGCTGAGCCCAGTGACTACCTTGTGCTACCCTGTGCTGCTGTTCCTGCTCCCCCCGCTACTCTCTCTCCTCTCCCCCCTCCTCCACATCACCTAGAGAACTCTCTGTCTCTCCTATATTCTCTAACTGCTTCTCCATTGACTATCCCATCCTTCTCACTAAGTTGGGCAGGAAGAAGTTCAAACAGGATAGCTTGACCTCTAATCCTGGTCTCTCTATCGCCGACACCTACACCAGTGCTTCCTCCAGACAGACCCTCACCAACATTCTCTTTGTCATTCCTTCGACGGACATATGGACCCCTCATATCCTCATATAGTCTGTGTGCTCTCACCCTTCTCTTCCTCACCCATTAATGGTGGCACCAGATGGGAGGCCCTCCTAGGCCCCTTCCACACCTCTAAGGTAATCATGAATGTCTACTTGAATGGCACTGTACTTGTCCACTGCCCTCAGGCCAACCGTCTCCTCTTTGATAGACGCTTCCTGCACCTGATCAATTTCCTTTCTTCTCCTGCTGTCCCCTCTCTCCCTTCTTCATCTTCCTTGCCTCCCCCTGCCTCCTCCTTGGCTACCTTGCCCTCCCCTCCTTCCTCTTCTGCCCTCCCTCTGGCTCCTTCTGCACCTTCACAGGGCGTACTTCAGATTTTTACCCCTCCCCGGAGGACTTTCAAGGTTGGCAACCTTCTCCATATTGCCACTCTCAACTCTCGCTCAGCTGTCAAACATTTTTCTGACATCTGGCAGGAAGGCGGTAGAAACATCCAGGGGGAAGCTGAGCAAGGTCCTGGGAAAAATTCTGTAGGAGCACAGGCCTGCATTTCACAAGGCAGGGCCCATCCCAGAACAACTATTATCGATTTCCCCGCTATGGGGTACACCTGCCGTAGAAAGGGAGGGAGGTGTTCACAGATAGCATTGTTAGGGCACCGGAGAATAGGGGACACAGATATGAGTACCTTTGGGGGAACCTGAGCGGCTGGGGCACCACCTACTAAGGTGTGGCAGCATGTGTCCAACGAGAGGATGCCAAATTGGACTGAAAGACTTGCCAGCGGATGCAAGGCATCACTCACCTTGGACACGGTGTGCCCAAAAGCACACCTGTGTTTTATCATATGGTATTTGTTTATGGTTGTGAATGAAAAGAAATGCCTACGGCCAAAAAAATTATGTTCCGAAACAAATTAGTACTCATAGTTATTACAAGATAGGGGTATGTATGAAGGAGTGCCCGGGTGCCCACACTTCTTAGCCTAGGCCACAGCTCCCGGCCCGCCATGAAGCAAGGCCCGATAGAGGGCATGGGGGGGTTAGGCACAGGGTGGAGGAACAGGAGAGGCTCACAGAGTAGGAGGGCAGCCGCAAGGTGCCTCCACAAGGTATCATCATGGAAACATGGCCACAACGAACAGGAAGGTGTGAGGAGAAACAGCAGGGGGCCAGAGGATGGCCAGCCCCACTGGAATAATAAAAGAGGAGGGGGTGATATAAGGCGAGCCTTGAGGCAAGGACGCACAACAAGAAGAAAGCACACCCACTTCAGGTACAGATTTCAGGGAAGGAGAAGGACCGCATTGTGATTTTCCCACCCAACCCACCTGGAAAATGGAAGTATGATACGGGCATGAGATGCCGGGTAGCAGTTTCAGTACCTGGCAAAAGTCGTAGGCGGTGGCACGGGCACATATCCAAGGAGCGGATGCCAAATTGGACAGAAACATTTGCCAGCTGATGCAAGGCATCACTCACCTTGGACACAGTGTGCCCAAAAGCACACCTGTTTTTTATCATATGGTTTTTGTTTATGGTTGTGAATGGGCCGGCCCCCACTAGAATAACAAAAGGGGGTAATAAGCAGTCTTGTGGCAAGGCAAGGCACATCAGAAGAAAAGCACACCTGTTAATAAACAAACCAACATTATAAAAAACAGGTGTGCTTTGGGCACAGTGTGTCCAAGGTGAGTGATGCCTTGCTTCCACTGGCAAGTCTCTCAATCCAATTGGCATCCTCTCCTAGACATGTGCCGCTGCTGCCGATGACTTTTTTTCTGGGTACCGAGCCTGCTACCCGGCGTTCCTTGTTCTCCTCCTACTTCCTTTAAAAAGGGGTGCGTTGGGTGGGAAACTCACGATGTGGGCCTTCCTCCTACAACAAAGCTGTACCCGAGTTGGGTGTGCTTTTCTTCGGATATGCCTTGCCTCGCCACGTGGCTGCTTATAACCCCTTCTCTCCTTATGTTATTCTAGTGAGGGACGGCCCTCCCCTGGCCCCCACCGGTTCCCTTCTCACCTTCCTGTGTTGTTGGGCAATGTCTCCATGACAACCTAATTGGTGGTGCCTCACAGCTGCCCTCCCATTGTGTGGGCCCATTTAACAAAAAGAAAAAAAGAAAAGAACTATGTCACCTCCTGGAAGAACTGGACCTTGATGTCCTCGGTCTCACTGAGACATGGTTCACAGCCAGCTCTGTCACAAGCTTTGACAATCTCCTCCCTGATGGCTACAAGATCCTCTCTGTACCCAGAACCAACCGCACGGGTGTAACCTTGATCTTCCCGACTGGATTCCTGACTCTGTGATCCCTATGCAGACCTATTCCTCCTTCGAATGCCTTGTCAGTAGGCTTTCTCTCTCCCCTAGCCACTCTATCACCATTGCCACTATCTATTGGCCACCTGGTCAGACTACCTCCTTCCTCTCAGAGTGGGCTGACCTCTCCTCCTCCCTCCTGGCCTCGACCACTCAACTCCTCCTCCTTGGAGACCTCAACATCCACTTGAATGCTTCCTGCCCCTCTTCTGTACTCTTTAACGACCTCTGTGACTATCTCTCTTTCTACTCTTCCCTCTGGCCTGACTCACTCTGCAGGGCACACTCTGGATGCTCTCCTCTCCTCTTACCTCCCTCTCTCCAACCCTCTCACCACTCCTCTCTTATTGAGTGATCACTGTTTCCTTTCCTCCCATCTCTCCTCTCTACCCTGCAAGCCAAGCCTGCGCCAGCACTGCCACATACCTTCTCTGTCATCCGGCCCATGAAGCGTGTGTCAGTTGAGGATTTTGCTGCCACTTTCACCCCCCCCCCTTAACGTCTGGCTGACTCACATCCTGACATTCAGTACAAAAAAGAAGGTGGGTGAGGCGCGCACTCCCGGTCCTGGTCAATTGAACCTGTTGCACAAAATATAATAAGTAGCTGGGTCAAATCCCAAAATGGACAAATATTCACAGGGTTAGATCCCTTCTGCTGCAAATCAGGTACTCAGTAATAACAGGGTTAGATCCCTTGCTGCAAATCAGGTACTCAGTAATAACAGGGTTAGATCCCTCAGCTGCAGTTCTGTGGTCTGTAGTTGTTCTCCTCCTAGCGCTTTCTTATCTCAAATAATCATCCTGACATTGCCTTTTCCAAGCTCATCTCTGCTATCTCTGACACTCTCGATGTTCCTGCCCCTGTAATGAGGATCTGCCTGAAGCCCAAATTCAAGTGCAACTCTTGGTATGACTATAACTTCGTCATCCTTAAATGCAAGTGTAGGGTGTCTGTCAGGAATTGGTTGGCATCTATAACGGCTCTCTGTTCGCACTAAGAAGCAAGCCCACATCCAAGCCTGAGTCTCTTCAGCATCTAACAACTCGGCCGAACTCTTTAAAATCTGCAAGGAGCTGGCCAATCCTGCTGCAGTGTCTACTTCTCCTGTTCCCTCCCAGGCCCTCTGCACGGCTCTGGCTTCTCATTTCATCTCCAAAACCCAGGACATCCTGTCCACCCTCCCCTCCTCTCCTATTCTATCCCCCTCTCTCTTCACTACCTCCTGCCACCCTGCAGCCACCTCTCCACCCTCTTTATCTTCCTTTCCTCTGATTTCCCCTGATGAGATTTCCAGAAAAGTCTGGTCTATGAAAGTCTCTACAAAACAGGTTCTTCCTTGTTCGTCCAGAACCATCAAGGACCATATTGACACCCTTGCCCCTGCCGTGGCTGACTTCTGCAACCCCTTCTTCTCCACTGGAACCTTCCCCTCCCCTCTGAAGCACTCTCGTGTGCACCCTCTTCTAAAGAAACACACTGCCGACCCCTCCTGAGCAGCTAACTATCGCCCAATCTCTATCACTCCTTTCCTGGGCAGACTCCTGGAAAAGCTGGCTATCTCCAAGCTTAATCTTCAGACTGATCCTGTTGATTACCTTCATGACCACCAGTCTGGCTTCACAGCAGCCAGAAGCACGGAAACTGCTCTCCTGAACATCTGTGAAGACCTGCTCTCCAACCTTGATTCTAACCTCCCATATGTCCTCATCTTACTCGATCTCTCTTCTGCCTTTGATACGGTCAACCATGCCATCCTGCTCAACCGCCCCCTGGATCATGTGGGTATCACTAATCAGGCCCTGGCCTGGCTGACCTCCTTCCTCTCCCACCGACCCTCCCAGGTCCAACTTGGGTCCTTCCTTTTCTCTAGCTCACTTTCCACTTGTGGTGTTCCCCAGGGGTCTAACCTCTCCCTGCCTTTCAACCAATACCTGCCACCTCTTGCCCACTGCACTGTTGCTCTCTCCTCCAATTTTCAGTGCTATGGGGATGACACTCAGCTAGCTTTTAGGCTCCCCTCTGCCACCTCTTCTCCCTCTCTCATCTCTGACTGTCTTTCTGCAATCCAGAAGTGGTGTGCCGCCAATGGCCTCTGCCTTAATGCCAGTAAGACAGAGATCCTCCTCATTGGCACTCTTGCACCTTCCTTTCCTATAACTCTCTGGCCAGCCTCTGTTGGCCCTCTCCCTGTGCCCACTTGTAAGGCTAAGAACCTCAGGGCCATCTTCAACTCCACGCTTTCATTTTCTCCTCACATCTCTGATGTCTGTAAGACGTCAAACTACCAACTGCAGCTCCTCAGAGGTATTCCTCCTTTCCTCACCTTCCCTCAGAAGCTCAATGTCTCTAGAGCTCTGGTTCTCTCCCGGCTGGACTAACGCAACTCCACCATCTTCAACTCATCCAGAACCGGACTGCAATAGTTGTTCTTGGCCTCAAGCCCAGGGATCGTATCTCTCCAGCCCTGAAATCTCTTCATTGGCTCTCGGTGGCTGCAAGTATGAAGTTCAAGACCCTTTGCATTGTCCACAAGGCCTTCTGGGGCCTGGGACCGCAATACCTTCAACTCTCCCTTCGGAAATACCGTCCTACTAGAGCTCTTTATTCCTCAACCTCTAACTCCCTCAGGGTACGTTGCTTCTCCAAGCAATGAGTTGGGGGTAGATCTCTTTCTTTGGTTTGGCTTTCCTCTGGAACAGCTTCCCTGTCTCTCTAAAGCTTGAGGAGAACCATCTTCCGTTCCGAAGGACTTCAAGACCTTCCTCTTTGCTTCTGCCTTCTCTCTTCCTCTCCCTTGCTGATTTCTGTCTGTTTTGGCACCAGGCACCTGGCTGCCCTCTGTTTTCAGGCATAGATATCTGCCCACCCAGCCGCACACTGGCACTGCCTCCTGGCAACCCATTTATTTTATTTTATTTTATTTATTTATAAAGCGCCGCAGCCCATAGGCATCAGGGCGCTAACACCGAGACGTAGGACGACAAGAAATGACAGGACAAGCGGATCGCATAGGTTAGGTGACTGGTCAGAGCGGGACTGGATAGTTACTTGATAAGGGCCATTTTCAGCTTTTTTCTGAAAATCAGATAATGGACTCAAGTCGGAGATCAAGAGGGAGTCTGTTCCATTTAGTCGTGGCTAGGCTGGGAAAGGCTCGGCCCAGGCCATTGGATTTATTTACTTGTCTGGTAAGAATCAGCCCTTTATTTCCTGATCTAAGTGTTCGGCTGGGTACATAGGGTCTAATTTGTTTTTTGAGATAATCGGGGGCTGATCCATATAAGCAATGTTGGACAAGGGACATAGACTTAAAGGAGATGCGATCCTCTACAGAAAGCCAGTGGAGGGTTTTCCTGTCATCAGAAATGTGGTATCTATAGGATTTGCCAATGATAGTTCTTATAGCATTATTTTGGATGGTTTGGCATTGTTTGATGCATTTCTTGGTGGCACCAAGCATAAGAGAATTGCCATAATTGAGTCTAGAAAGTATGATGGCTCTCGCAATGTTGGCGCTGTTTTGTTGACTCAGGTGGGGGTTTATTTGTTTAAGTAGTCTTTGGTGGTACTGACAATTCTTTTTCAGATATGCCACCTGTGCCTCTGCTCCCAGTGAGGCCTGCATGTAAATGCCTAGAGTCTTCACTTTTTCTGCAACCACTACTGGTGCATCTTTGATGTGGAAAGTTGCATAAGCTGGATCTAATTTTGCTCTTGCTTGGGGGATCCGAAGACCATTAGTTCAGTTTTCCCTCCATTGAGGCACATCCATTGTCTGTGGTGTGGCAGCCAGTCAGTTCTAAGACGAGTTGTGTATCATCTGCAAAGTGCGTGAAGAATATGCCCAGGTTGGTCAGGAGGGTGCAAAGGCAGTACATATAAATGTTAAATAACAATGGGGAAAAACTGGCTCCCTGAGGAACTCCACAGTCTACCTGCCGAGAGGCATATGAGTAATTGCCCCATTGGATCCTGGAGCTCCAATTTCCCAGGAAGGAAGCTATCCATTCAATGGCATCTCCTTGCACTTGGATCTGTATCTGCAACCCTACAGTCCCTTTCCTGCACTTTTCAGACACCCGTTGTCTGCGCCTTATTCTTGCACTTGCCACCCGCTGGCCGCACTCCCTGTTGTTGTTCACTTTTTCAGCCCTTTCCACTTCCTCCCCATCTCCTTTACTTTCCTCCCTTCCTCTCCCCTGCACTTGCATGTTCTCAATGTCACTGGACCTAGTAAAATCGTTGTTTTGTTCCTCCCCTGTACCCTTCCCTTACGGGATCCCAAGCTACAACATCCATTTGCATGTGTGCTGGCAGGTCCTCCCAGAAGCGGAAAGAGTTATTTTGTCAGAAAACCTCTAGAAAATGCACACATCGCAATGGCACATATTCCTGATAATATTGTCTTGTTGTACAGTTGCAGGCAATCTCTTTATACCACCTTGCAACAACAGTTTAAGCACCTTTGTTTTGTAGAGAGTCTGCCCGAGAGTCTCAGCGACGATCGTTTACTACCACTGAGCATGGTGAATATGATCATCATGGACGATTTGATGACCAAGGGGGACCAGATTGCCGAACTAGAAAAAGCCTTTACCCAATACTTGCATCTTCGCAACCAAGTATTTGCTACATCGTGCATAACTTGTTCAACAAGGGCAAGAGCAGCAGATCTATAATGCTAAACGCAAGTTAGATAGTGTTATTTAAAAACCTGCTGGATAAACAACAACTAGCCATGATAGCTCGACAGATGTACCCGGCCAAAACACGTTTTTTTATGGAGGCTTTTGAAGACGTGACCAGTAAGTCCGACGAATACATTCTGGTTGATTCAAAAACAACCACTATAGAGGATTATAAATTGCAAATAGATATATTTCTGCCATGGGCTACCAGCTGTTTATACTCATAAAAAGGCATCTAAA
Organism: Ambystoma mexicanum; assembly: GCF_040938575.1. NCBI lineage: Eukaryota > Metazoa > Chordata > Amphibia > Caudata > Ambystomatidae > Ambystoma > Ambystoma mexicanum. Next base: position 1,566,478,117 of record NC_090932.1, read on the forward strand.
AACACCACTAATCACAATATTGCATTAGAGGCCGGTCGTGCTTTCATCATGTTGTCAGCTATGCGAAGAAACATTGAGCTGCTGAAAATGCTTGTATATGCCGGCCCTCAACAATGCAATGCCATTTTAGCGGCAGCCTCCGATGATCTGGTGGCCACCATTTCAGAGATTGCTCAGAAGGCTTTAAAGGGACACGCCCCCCTAACAAACAATCAAATAAGTAGGTTGAAAAAGAAAAAGGGTATCATCCCAAAACTGGTCAATAAGCGGATATTGGTTGGTGGATTTATAAGATCTTTTATAGGCATGGCCATTCCGCTAATCACTAAAATGTATCTGGTGGACAAATGTCCGTTAGAAAGTCTGATAACCCCCACAACCCCTGTGGATTTTGATGTACGGAAAGTTGCCACAATACATCTTGACTCAGAAATGAAGGATGTTTAAAACAGGCCTGATTTAGGGGCACATAAATACGGGGCCTTATATACGAATATTTTGCATACATATTTAAACCACGCCGGACGCGGCGATACAGTGGTATACACAATGGTGTCGATTCATGGAATTAATGTGCGCCGAAAATTCCCGCGCAGAGGTGCCAAAACGTGCGATTCGCAGTAAAAGTGCGAAAATCGCAGTGCAAGTGCGAAAATCGCAGGGAAACCAGCGCACATCGATTCATGGCAGTCCGTGCGCGAGAAAAACATTGGATGTGCGCTGAAAAAGTGTGCAGCGCACGCCGGCGCACAGGTCATCCAACAGCGTGCGCCACGGCCACTGCGAAATCGCACATAGCGCGGCGCACATCACAAAAGTAGGCGGAACACGGGGCGTAACACTCGGAATAGGGAACAACGCGTGAAAATATGGGCGTCACGGGGGAAGTACAGGAGGCAGGTGCGCGGAACGCCCACACGCTCGCCTACAACCCGTATTCATGGAATCGAATAGGGCAAACCAGCGCACGGTGAAAGACGCGCACAGGGCCAAACAAGTACGCTACAAGAAAGCAGGCGGTAGCGTCCCTGCGCCTGAAATAAATGTGTGCCAAAATGTGCACTAACAAAAAGCACCCATATACAGCCATGATGAATGGTCCATACAGTGGCCCTCTAGGACAAATGAGGTGCAAAGGGGTACCGACAAACACGGACACCCGCTGTGTGAAAAATAGCGTGTGCGTGTGTTTCTGGGTGCGCGGGAAGTTCCACACGCGATTGGCCTGGGTACGTGTGTTTCGGGATGCACGGGAAGTTCCACACGTGATTGGCCTGGGTACGTGTGTTTCGGGATGCGCGGGAAGTTCCACACGCGATTGGCCTGGGTACGTGTACTTCGGGGTGCGCGGGAAGTTCCACACGCGATTGGCCTGGGTACGTGTGTTTCAGGATGCGCGGGAGGTTCCACACGCGATTGGCCTGGGTACGTGTACTTCAGGCTGCGCGGGAAGTTCCACACGCTATTGGCCTGGGTACGTGTGTTTTCGGGATGCGCGGAAAGTTCCACACGTGATTGTCCTGGGTACGTGTACTTCGGGGTGCGCGGGAAGTTCCACACACGATTGGTGCGCGCCGGTGGTGCCAGCTTCCCCACTCGGGCCGCCACCCACTGGAACGCACTGCCACCTCACATCAGAATGATTGAATCCCACCAAGCCTTCCGCAAAGCTGCTAAAACCAAGCTCTTTGTATGAAATGTACCTGACTGCATTCTGTTACTGCATTACGAATATCATGCCTCACCTGCAACTATGCCTGTAATTGTGTATCCATAAGACCTCTGGTCTCATGCATATCTGCTGAATTAAGAATCCAACACTTACTTGTAACAGCGCCTCGATGTCCATGGGCTGCTAGTGCGCTATACAAATGTGAATAAATAAAAATAAATAAATTGGCCTGGGTATGTGTGTTTCGGGATGCGTGGGAAGTTCCAAACGCGATTGGCCTGGGTACGTGTACTTCGGGGTACTCGGGAAGTCCCACACGCGATTTCAGCAGGGTACGTGTATTCCGAGGTGCGCGGGAAGTCCCACATTCGATTTCAGCAGGGTACGTGTAGTCCGAGGTGCGTGGGAAGTTTCACACGCGATTTCAGCAGGGTACGTGTATTTCGGTGGTGCCGGGGAGTGCTACACGTGATTTGGCCGTGTGGGTCCTCCCAGGTGTTCCCTCTACACCCTCCAGGGCCCCTGCAGGCAGCCCACACCACAGGGGACTACCCTGCACCCCTGCTCATGTCCCACAGGCAACCCATCCACCATGGCCATGCCCCCCAGCCAACCCACATATCACCTTGCACTACTGATCACCAACTCATGTCTCCCTGCGCCCCCACCCCCCACCAGTCAGGGGCACCCTCCACCAGGCCCCCACTCATGTCTCCCAGCACCCCCACCCCCCAGCACTGTGGGGCACCTGCCAGCAGGCCCCCACTCATGTCCCACTCATGTCCCCCTGCACCCCCACCCCCCAGCATCCAGGGGCACCCTCCACCAGGCCCCCACTCATGTCTCCCAGCACCCCCACCCCCCAGCACTGTGGTGCACCCTCCACCAGGCTCCCACTCATGTCCCCCTGCACCCCCACCCCCCAGCATCCAGGGGCACCCTCCACCAGGCCCCCACTCATGTCTCCCAGCACCCCCAGCACTGTGGTGCACCCTCCACCAGGCTCCCACTCATGTCCCTCTGCACCCCCACCCCCCAGCATCCAGGGGCACCCTCCACCAGGCCCCCACTCATGTCTCCCAGCACCCCCACCCCCCAGCACTGTGGGGCACCCTCCACCAGGCCCCCACTCATGTCTCCCAGCACCCCCAACCCCCACCAGTCAGGGGCACCCTCCACCAGGCCCCCACTCATGTCTCCCAGCACCCCCACCCCACAGCACTGTGTGGCACCTGCCAGCAGGCCCCCACTCATGTCCCACTCATGTCCCCCTGCACCCCCACCCCCCAGCATCCAGGGGCACCCTCCACCAGGCCCCCACTCATGTCTCCCAGCACCCCCACCCCCCAGCACTGTGGTGCACCCTCCACCAGGCTCCCACTCATGTCCCCCTGCACCCCCACCCCCCACCAGTCAGGGGCACCCTCCACCAGGCCCCCACTCATGTCTCCCAGCACCCCCACCCCCCAGCACTGTGGGGCACCTGCCAGCAGGCCACCACTCATGTCCCACTCATGTCCCCCTGCACCCCCACCCCCCAGCATCCAGGGGCACCCCCCACCAGGCCCCCACTCATGTCCCCCTGCACCCCCACCCCCCAGCATCCAGGGGCACCCTCCACCAGGCCCACACTCATGTCTCCCAGCACCCCCACCCCCAGCACTGTGGGGCACCTGCCAGCAGGCCCACACTCATGTCCAACTCATGTCCCCCAGCACCCCCACCCCCCAGCACTGTGGGGCACCGTCCACCAGGCCCCCACTCATGTCTCCCTGCACCCCCACCCCACACCCGTCAGGGTCACCCTCCACCAGGCCCCCACTCATGTCTCCCTGCACCCCTACCCCCCAGCACTGTGGGGCACCTGCCCGCAGGCCCCCACTCATGTCCCACTCATGCCCCCCTGCACCCCCCCAGCATCCAGGGGCACCCTCCACCAGGCCCCCACTCATGTCTCCCAGCACCCCCACCCCCCAGCACTGTGGGGCACCCTCCACCAGGCCCCCACTCATGTCTCCCAGCACCCCCACTCCCCAGCACTGTGGGGCACTCTCCACCAGGCCCCCACTCATGTCTCCCAGCACCCCACCCACCAGCACTGTGGGGCACCTGCCAGCAGGCCCCCACTCATGTCTAACTCATGTCCCCCAGCACCCCCACCCCCCAGCACTGTGGGGCACCCTCCACCAGGCCCCCACTCATGTGTCCCAGCACCCCCCTCCACCAGGCCCCCACTCATGTCTCCCAGCACCCCCACCCCACAGCACTGTGGGGCACCTGCCAGCAGGCCCCCACTCATGTCCCACTCATGTCCCTCTGCACCCCCACCCCCAGCATCCAGGGGCACCCTCCACCAGGCCCCCACTCATGTCCCCCTGCACCCCCAGCCCCCACCAGTCAGGGGCACCCTCCACCAGGCCCCCACTCATGTCTCCCAGCACCTCCACCCCCCAGCACTGTGGGGCACCTGCCAGCAGGCCCCCACTCATGTCCCACTCATGTCCCCCTGCACCCCCACCCCCAGCATCCAGGGGCACCCTCCACCAGGCCCCCACTAATGTCCCCCTGCACCCCATCCCCCAGCATCCAGGGGCACCCTCCACCAGGCCCACACTCATGTCTCCCAGCACCCCCACCCCCAGCAGTGTGGGGCACCTGCCAGCAGGCCCCCACTCATGTCCAACTCATATCCCCCAGCACCCCCACCCCCCAGCACTGTGGGGCACCCTCCACCAGGCCCCCACTCATGTCTCCCTGCACCCCCACCCCCCACCAGTCAGGGGCACCCTCCACCAGGCCCCCACTCATGTCTCCCTGCTCCCCCACCCCCCACCACTGTGGGGCACCTGCCAGCAAGCCCCCACTCATGTCCCACTCATGTCCCCCTGCACCCCCACCCCCCAGCATCCAGGGGCACCCTCCACCAGGCCCCCACTCATGTCTCCCAGCACCCCCACCCCCCAGCACTGTGGGGCACCCTCCACCAGGCCCCCACTCATGTCTCCCAGCACCCCCACCCCCCAGCACTGTGGGGCACCCTCCACCAGGCCCCCACTCATGTCTCCCAGCACCCCCAACCCCCAGCCTGTGGGGCACCGCCAGCAGGCCCCCACTCATGTCCCACTCATGTCCCCCTGCACCCCCACCCCCAGCATCCAGGGGCACCCTCCACCAGGCCCCCACTCATGTCTCCCAGCAGCCCCACCCCCCAGCACTGTGGGGTACTCTCCACCAGGCCCCCACTCATGTCTCCCAGCACCCCCACCCCCCAGCACTGTGGGGCACCCTCCACCAGGCCCCCACTCATGTCTCCCAGCACCCCCACCCCCAGCACATTGGGGCACCCTCCACCAGGCCCCCACTCATGTCTCCCTGCACCCCCACCCCCCACCAGTCAGGGGCACCCTCCACCAGGCCCCCACTCATGTCCCCCTGCACCCCCACCCCCCAGCATCCAGGGGCACCCTCCACCAGGCCCCCACTCATGTCTTCCAGCACCCCCACCCCCCAGCACTGTGGTGCACCCTCCACCAGGCTCCCACTCATGTCCCCCTGCACCCCCACCCCCCACCAGTCAGGGGCACCCTCCACCAGGCCCCCACTCATGTCTCCCAGCACCCCCACCCCCCAGCACTGTGGGGCACCTGCCAGCAGGCCCCCACTCATGTCCCACTCATGTCCCCCTGCACCCCCAGCCCCCAGCATCCATGGGCACCCTCCACCAGGCCCCCACTCATGTCCCCCTGCACCCCCACCCCCCAGCATCCAGGGGCACCCTCCACCAGGACCACACTCATGTATCCCAGCACCCCCACCCCCCAGCACTGTGGGGCACCTGCCAGCAGGCCCCCACTCATGTCCAACTCATGTCCCCCAGCACTCCCACCCCCCAGCACTGTGGGGCACCCCCCACCAGGCCCCCACACATGTCTCCCTGCACCCCACCCCCCACCAGTCAGGGGCACCCTCCACCAGGCCCCCACTCATGTCTCCCAGCACCCCCACCCCCCAGCACTGTGGGGCACCTGCCAGCAGGCCCCCACTCATGTCCCTCTCATGTCCCCCTGCACCCCCACCCCGAGCATCCAGGGGCACCCTCCACCAGGCCCCCACTCATGTCTCCCAGCACCCCCACCCCCCCCCCAGCACTGTGGGGCACCCTCCACCAGGCCCCCACTCATGTCTCCCAGCACACCCACCCCCCAGCACTGTGGTGCACCCTCCACCAGGCCCCCACTCATGTCCCACTCATGTCCCCCTGCACCCCCAACCCCGAGCATCCAGGGGCACCCTCCACCAGGCCCCCACTCATGTCTCCCAGCACCCCCACCCCCCAGCACTGTGGGGCACCCTCCACCAGGCCCCCACTCATGTCTCCCAGCACCCCCACCCCCAGCACTGTGGGGCACCCTCCACCAGGACCCACTCATGTCTCCCTGCACCCCCACCCCCCACCAGTCAGGGGCACCCTCCACCAGGCCCCCACTCATGTCTCCCAGCACCCCCACCCCCCGCACTGTGGGGCACCCTCCACCAGGCCCCCACTCATGTCTCCCTGCACCCCCACCCCCCACCATTCAGGGGCACCCTCCACCAGGCCCCCACTCATGTCTCCCAGCACCCCCACCCCCCAGCACTGTGGGGCACCTGCCAGCAGGCCCCCACTCATGTCCCCCTGCACCCCCACCCCCCAGCACTGTGGGGCACCTGCCAGCAGGCCCCCACCCATGTCCCTCTCATGTCCCCCTGCACCCCCACCCCGAGCATCCAGGGGCACCCTCCACCAGGCCCCCACTCATGTCCCCCTGCACCCCATCCCCCAGCATCCAGGGGCACCCTCCACCAGGCCCACACTCATGTCTCCCAGCACCCCCACCCCCAGCAGTGTGGGGCACCTGCCAGCAGGCCCCCACTCATGTCCAACTCATATCCCCCAGCACCCCCACCCCCCAGCACTGTGGGGCACCCTCCACCAGGCCCCCACTCATGTCTCCCTGCACCCCCACCCCCCACCAGTCAGGGGCACCCTCCACCAGGCCCCCACTCATGTCTCCCTGCTCCCCCACCCCCCACCACTGTGGGGCACCTGCCAGCAAGCCCCCACTCATGTCCCACTCATGTCCCCCTGCACCCCCACCCCCCAGCATCCAGGGGCACCCTCCACCAGGCCCCCACTCATGTCTCCCAGCACCCCCACCCCCCAGCACTGTGGGGCACCCTCCACCAGGCCCCCACTCATGTCTCCCAGCACCCCCACCCCCCAGCACTGTGGGGCACCCTCCACCAGGCCCCCACTCATGTCTCCCAGCACCCCCAACCCCCAGCCTGTGGGGCACCGCCAGCAGGCCCCCACTCATGTCCCACTCATGTCCCCCTGCACCCCCACCCCCAGCATCCAGGGGCACCCTCCACCAGGCCCCCACTCATGTCTCCCAGCACCCCCACCCCCCAGCTCTGTGGGGTACTCTCCACCAGGCCCCCACTCATGTCTCCCAGCACCCCCACCCCCCAGCACTGTGGGGCACCCTCCACCAGGCCCCCACTCATGTCTCCCAGCACCCCCACCCCCAGCACATTGGGGCACCCTCCACCAGGCCCCCACTCATGTCTCCCTGCACCCCCACCCCCCACCAGTCAGGGGCACCCTCCACCAGGCCCCCACTCATGTCCCCCTGCACCCCCACCCCCCAGCATCCAGGGGCACCCTCCACCAGGCCCCCACTCATGTCTTCCAGCACCCCCACCCCCCAGCACTGTGGTGCACCCTCCACCAGGCTCCCACTCATGTCCCCCTGCACCCCCACCCCCCACCAGTCAGGGGCACCCTCCACCAGGCCCCCACTCATGTCTCCCAGCACCCCCACCCCCCAGCACTGTGGGGCACCTGCCAGCAGGCCCCCACTCATGTCCCACTCATGTCCCCCTGCACCCCCAGCCCCCAGCATCCATGGGCACCCTCCACCAGGCCCCCACTCATGTCCCCCTGCACCCCCACCCCCCAGCATCCAGGGGCACCCTCCACCAGGACCACACTCATGTATCCCAGCACCCCCACCCCCCAGCACTGTGGGGCACCTGCCAGCAGGCCCCCACTCATGTCCAACTCATGTCCCCCAGCACTCCCACCCCCCAGCACTGTGGGGCACCCCCCACCAGGCCCCCACACATGTCTCCCTGCACCCCACCCCCCACCAGTCAGGGGCACCCTCCACCAGGCCCCCACTCATGTCTCCCAGCACCCCCACCCCCCAGCACTGTGGGGCACCTGCCAGCAGGCCCCCACTCATGTCCCTCTCATGTCCCCCTGCACCCCCACCCCGAGCATCCAGGGGCACCCTCCACCAGGCCCCCACTCATGTCTCCCAGCACCCCCACCCCCCCCCCCAGCACTGTGGGGCACCCTCCACCAGGCCCCCACTCATGTCTCCCAGCACACCCACCCCCCAGCACTGTGGTGCACCCTCCACCAGGCCCCCACTCATGTCCCACTCATGTCCCCCTGCACCCCCAACGCCGAGCATCCAGGGGCACCCTCCACCAGGCCCCCACTCATGTCTCCCAGCACCCCCACCCCCCAGCACTGTGGGGCACCCTCCACCAGGCCCCCACTCATGTCTCCCAGCACCCCCACCCCCAGCACTGTGGGGCACCCTCCACCAGGACCCACTCATGTCTCCCTGCACCCCCACCCCCCACCAGTCAGGGGCACCCTCCACCAGGCCCCCACTCATGTCTCCCAGCACCCCCACCCCCAGCACTGTGGGGCACCCTCCACCAGGCCCCCACTCATGTCTCCCTGCACCCCCACCCCCCACCAGTCAGGGGCACCCTCCACCAGGCCCCCACTCATGTCTCCCAGCACCCCCACCCCCCAGCACTGTGGGGCACCTGCCAGCAGGCCCCCACTCATGTCCCACTCATGTCCCCCTGCACCCCCAGCCCCCAGCATCCATGGGCACCCTCCACCAGGCCCCCACTCATGTCCCCCTGCACCCCCACCCCCCAGCACTGTGGGGCACCTGCCAGCAGGCCCCCACTCATGTCCCTCTCATGTCCCCCTGCACCCCCACCCCGAGCATCCAGGGGCACCCTCCACCAGGCCCCCACTCATGTCTCCCAGCACCCCCACCGCCCCCCCCAGCACTGTGGGGCACCCTCCACCAGGCCCCCACTCATGTCTCCCAGCACACCCACCCCCCAGCACTGTGGTGCACCCTCCACCAGGCCCCCACTCATGTCCCACTCATGTCCCCCTGCACCCCCACCCCCGAGCATCCAGGGGCACCCTCCACCAGGCCCCCACTCATGTCTCCCAGCACCCCCACCCCCCAGCACTGTGGGGCACCCTCCACCAGGCCCCCACTCATGTCTCCCAGCACCCCCACCCCCAGCACTGTGGGGCACCCTCCACCAGGCCCCCACTCATGTCTCCCTGCACCCCCACCCCCCACCAGTCAGGGGCACCCTCCACCAGGCCCCCACTCATGTCTCCCAGCACCCCCACCCCCAGCACTGTGGGGCACCCTCCACCAGGCCCCCACTCATGTCTCCCTGCACCCCCACCCCCCACCAGTCAGGGGCACCCTCCACCAGGCCCCCACTCATGTCTCCCTGCACCCCCACCCCCCACCACTGTGGGGCACCTGCCAGCAAGCCCCCACTCATGTCCCACTCATGTCCCCCTGCACCCCCACCCCCCCAGCATCCAGGGGCACCCTCCACCAGGCCCCCACTCATGTCTCCCAGCACCCCCACCCCCAGCACTGTGGGGCACCCTCCACCAGGCCCCCACTCATGTCTCCCAGCACCCCCACCCCCCGGCACTGTGGGGCACCCTCCACCAGGCCCCCACTCATGACTCCCAGCACCCCCACCCGCAGCACTGTGGGGCACCTGCCAGCAGGCCCCCACTCATGTCCAACTCATGTCCCCCAGCACCCCCACCCCCCAGCACTGTGGGGCACCCTCCACCAGGCCCCCACTCATGTCTCCCTGCACCCCCACCCCCCACCAGTCACAGGCACCCTCCACCAGGCCCCCACTCATGTCTCCCTGCACCCCCACCCCCCACCACTGTGGGGCACCTGCCAGCAAGCCCCCACTCATGTCCCACTCATGTCCCCCTGCACCCCCACCCCCCAACATCCAGGGGCACCCTCCACCAGGCCCCCACTCATGTCTCCCAGCACCCCCACCCCCCAGCACTGTGGGGCACCCTCCACCAGGCCCCCACTCATGTCTCCCAGCACCCCCACCCCCCAGCACTGTGGGGCACCCTCCACCAGGCCCCCACTCATGTCTCCCAGCACCCCCACCCCCCAGCCTGTGGGGCACCTGCCAGCAGGCCCCCACTCATATCCCACTCATGTCCCCCTGCACCCCCACCCCCAGCATCCAGGGGCACCCTCCACCAGGCCCCCACTCATGTCTCCCAGCACCCCCACCCCCCAGCACTGTGGGGCACCCTCCACCAGGCCCCCACTCATGTCTCCCAGCACCCCCACCCCCCAGCACTGTGGGGCACCCTCCACCAGGCCCCCACTCATGTCTCCCAGCACCCCCACCCCCAGCACATTGGGGCACCCTCCACCAGGCCCCCACTCATGTCTCCCTGCACCCCCACCCCCCACCAGTCAGGGGCACCCTCCACCAGGCCCCCACTCATGTCCCCCTGCACCCCCACCCCCCAGCATCCAGGGGCACCCTCCACCAGGCCCCCACTCATGTCTTCCAGCACCCCCACCCCCCAGCACTGTGGTGCACCCTCCACCAGGCTCTCACTCATGTCCCCCTGCACCCCCACCCCCCTCCAGTCAGGTGCACCCTCCACCAGGCCCCCACTCATGTCTCCCAGCACCCCCACCCCCCAGCACTGTGGGGCACCTGCCAGCAGGCCCCCACTCATGTCCCACTCATGTCCCCCTGCACCCCCAGCCCCCAGCATCCAGGGGCACCGTCCACCAGGCCCCCACTCATGTCCCCCTGCACCCCCACCCCCCAGCATCCAGGGGCACCCTCCACCAGGACCACACTCATGTCTCCCAGCACCCCCACTCCCCAGCACTGTGGGGCACCTGCCAGCAGGCACCCACTCATGTCCAACTCATGTCCCCCAGCACCCCCACCCCCCAACACTGTGGGGCACCCTCCACCAGGCCCCCACTCATGTCTCCCTGCACCCCCACCCCCCACCAGTCAGGGGCACCCTCCACCAGGCCCCCACTCATGTCTCCCAGCACCCCCACCCCCCAGCACTGTGGGGAACCTGCCAGCAGGCCCCCACTCATGTCCCTCTCATGTCCCCCTGCACCCCCACCCCCGAGCATCCAGGGGCACCCTCCACCAGGCCCCCACTCATGTCTCCCAGCACCCCCACCCCCCAGCACTGTGGGGCACCCTCCACCAGGCCCCCACTCATGTCTCCCAGCACCCCCACCCCCCAGCACTGTGGGGCACCCTCCACCAGGCCCCCACTCATGTCTCCCTGCACCCCCACCACCCACCAGTCAGGGGCACCCTCCACCAGGCCCCCACACATGTCCCCCTGCACCCCCAGCATCCAGGGGCACCCTCCACCAGGCCCCCACTCATGTCTCCCAGCACCCCCACCCCCCAGCACTGTGGTGCACCCTCCACCAGGCCCCCACTCATGTCCCACTCATGTCCCCCTGCACCCCCACCCCCGAGCATCCAGGGGCACCCTCCACCAGGCCCCCACTCATGTCTCCCAGCACCCCCACCCCCAGCACTGTGGGGCACCCTCCACCAGGCCCCCACTCATGTCTCCCAGCACCCCCACCCCCAGCACTGTGGGGCACCCTCCACCAGGCCCCCACTCATGTCTCCCTGCACCCCCACCCCCCACCAGTCAGGGGCACCCTCCACCAAGCCCCCACACATGTCCCCCTGCACCCACACCCCCAGCATCCAGGGGCACCCTCCACCAGGCCCACACTCATGTCTCCCAGCACCCCCACCCCCCAGCACTGTGGTGCACCCTCCACCAGGCTCCCACTCATGTCCCCCTGCACCCCGACCCCCCAGCATCCAGGGGCACCCTCCACCAGGCCCCCACTCATGTCTCCCAGCACCCCCACCCCCCAGCATCCAGGGACACCCTCCACCAGCCCCCCACTCATGTCTCCCAGCACCCCCACCCCCCAGCACTGTGGGGCACCCTCCACCAGGCCCCCACTCATGTCTCCCTGCACACCCACCCCCCACCAGTCAGGGGCACCCTCCACCAGGCCCCCACTCATGTCCCCCTGCACCCCCACCCCCCAGCACTGTGGTGCACTCTCCACCAGGCTCCCACTCATGTCCCCCTGCGCCCCCACCCCCCAGCATCCAGGGGCACCCTCCACCAGTCCCCCACTCATGTCTCCCAGCACCCCCACCCCCCAGCACTGTGGGGCACCCTCCACCAGGCCCCCACACATGTCCCCCAGCCAACATGTCATCACAATCTAGATCCCTGGCCCTTATGGTCTGCCTCCAAATGCCAAACACCCACCCGAGTATTGCATCCACCCACTTAGAAATGGCAATAACATGATAGAACCCCAATTGCAAGTTTGGAAATGAACACATGTCCCTCACGTACACCCAATGGGTGTCAGTGAATTTCAAAACTCATATTATGATATGCATGAAACCAATGAGATGATACTACACATTGAAGTTTGAAGAAAAATATGTATTAAAAGCAACATAAATTGAATCAAAAATAAACAAACAACAACAGGAATTAAAAAGAAAAAAACAGCATGTCCGTGAAATAATGAAAAACCACAAATCATAATCCAAAGGAAAGGTGTCCAAAGTCACAGTCCACAAAAGTAAATCCAATGGAAAATTAAAATCGAAAACCATTGTTCCATGGGTAAATCATAAAAAAAATGAAAACCCAACAGTCAACTATATACAGATAAACAATCCAGGGTCCATGATCCCAACAGAAGAAATGAAACCTATCTAATAACACTACCTAATTAAAAAAAACTATATACAAAAATGTGGCCCATTGTCCAAAAGGTCCAAAAAAAATGCAAAACCAAAGGAAACCTAACACTAACTACAGAGCTATTTACAAGGGCAGCGGTCTAGTCCGACGGCTCACTTCGGGATGTTCCGGGCCAGGGCATCATCGAACCCCTGCTCAATCTCCCGGAGGCGGTCCTCCTCCATGGCCCAGAGGGTCCGCAGGGCCGTCGACATGTTCACCTCCAACTCCCTGCGGATTGCCTCGAGGCACTCGGCCCGCCTCAGGGCCCTCCGCATGGAGTTCTCCTCCCTGACCATCATGAGCTGTGCCTCTTCCGCCCGCTGCTGCTCCACATCTATGGCGTGACCCAACCGCTGCCACACGGAAGACACTTCCCGTCCTGGGTCCTCCTGCCCTCCGGGAGATGCCTGCCCCTCCGATGTCGAAGGCCCCGAGCCATCATGGCTCCCACCACGTTGCTGCTGCTGCTGTGCCTCTGCCCGTGCACTGCCTCCTGATGCCTGCACATCCTCCGCTGGCTGGGGTGCAGTCGTTGATGTGGCCACCCCTGCTGGACGTCCGACTCCCGACTGTGGCAGGGATGCCTCCTCCACCAGCCTGGCCGCACCGTCAGAGGCAGCTCCACAGGGCACCCAGGTGACTAATGGGTGGGAAGATGGCACGGAGGACAACTGGCGCATAGGGGGTTCAGTTGAGGAGGGGGTCTGAGCAAGCCCCATCAAACTGAGGAATCCGGCCTGGGTGACCTGTCCCAGTAGGCCGACAAGGTCAACGAGCCATTCGGGATGACGTGCAGTCTCCTCATGAAAAGACTGCAGGTCACCTCGCATGGCCCGTTGAGGCAACGCCACACCAGTCAGGACAGGCTCAACCCGGACCCGGATAGCCACATCCGCAGGCAGAGGAAGGCCAGTTGTTGTGAGCTCATCCCCTGCCTGAAAACGGGCCTGGACGTAGGCATCCCTGCTGGTGCAAGATGATGCAGTGACAGGATCAGGGACAGGATTGCACACAGGCACCTCCGCGGCGGCCTGTGATGCCTCCTGTCCCTGGTCCTGCACTGCACCACTAGCACCAGTGGAATCCCCACCTCCAGACCTCCTCTCTGTTGCTTGCATGGCGTCCTCCTCCACCAAACCCCCCACCAACCTGGATGACTCTGTGCCATCTTCCCCCGTTGGGCACTGTGGGGTCCCAGCTGCCCCTTCTGCTGCTGAGGAGTCCAACTCCAACCTCCGCCTCTTGGACCTCCCCCCGGCAGCTGCGGCCTGGGACGCGGCACCGGACTCCTCACTCCCCGACGAGATCACAACCTGGGAGGGGAGCCAGGCCTTGCGTCTCCGGCTGGTGGTGCGATCCCCCCCGCTGTGCTCCACAGCACCTTCTCCGCCCTCTTCATCAGTTGACGCTGCAGACAGGGAGAAATAAAACACAGGCATCAGGGCACTGTACAATGGACACATACATACATGACAGTTGTACATGAGTGGCATTGGCAAACCTCAGACATGGCATCACAATCGCCAACACACATGTCATTTCAACTTGCACACATGAGCCATACCACAGCCATATCGCAACTACCAGCACCATCCATACACATACAACAGCATGAGCAGGCAAAGGTGAGCCAGACATCACATGCAACACAGGGAGTGCACTACACATGCACGCACACCACCACACTTGCATGAATGTGCACACCTCTGCCAACTGTCGCAGTGTTCAGATGGGCATCCATGGCACATCTGCCAATCAGGCTTCCACATCCCGCTGTCACATGCATCCATGTTGCATCACTGTTGCACCCTTGTCAAATACACACACATGCACATGTACACAGTGCTGATACATGCAGCTGAAAACAACATACATGCGTGACATCACGAACATGCTTACTTACATACACATTCATCCAAACATGTGTGCCCACACAACTGCATTTGGCATGCAAACCTACACACGCAAGCACCATCCATGTCTCACACATGACAGCCCTCGTATGTGTTGGCCTCACGGCCCTGTACACCCCCACCCATACTCGGCCCCATACAAACAGATGTGCAACCTGCACACTACTGGCACATCACCACACGCACAGCTTACAATCATGATGCATGTACACTTACCGCTCAATTCCAGACGGGTCTGCCTCTCAAGGACCTGGACGTGGAGTGCTGGGGATATGCGTTCCAGGACCCTCATCTGATCTTCCGACAAGTGGCCCCGGCGCCCCTTAGCATCCGCTGCCTTCAAGAGGAGCCGGGCCTTGTTGAGGGTCCTGGACCTGAAGTCCTCCCAGCGCTTCTTGACATGTTGGAAGTCGCGGATTGCCACCCCCTCCGCGTTGATGGCAGTCACGATGTTCGTCTAGATCCGAGTCCGTCCTTCCTTGTCGGTGTGGGAACTTCCGAAGAGTGCATCATACTGCCCCAGGACTTGCTCCACCAGGACACCAACTTCGGTGGCAGTGAAGCTGGTGCCCCTCTGCCTCTCTGGCCGGGGGTTGTCAGGGGTGCCAGATGTTGCAGTGCCCGACATGACAACCCCAGAGGCAGGAGTGGGTGGGCAACTGGGTCCTGGGGCTGGGCTGTGGAGCGATGGAATCCCAGTCGGGAGTCTTCGGTTCCAGCAGGGGTGGTCACAGCAACAGCACCCCTGGCTGATGTGCAGGCAGCAAATGGCAGGGCACGTGGGCAGCAGGCAGTCAGGCAGCAGCAGATGGCAGGTGGGAGCGTGCTCGGGGCTCTGGGGGGCAGTAATTCGGCCTTCTGGGCAGGAGTGTGGTCTTCCGTGTGCTTACGCGTGGCCAGCTTGATACGGAGTGATTTGGCACGTGAAAATCCTGCACGTCTGCGTGTAATTCGACGAAAGGCCCTTAGCGCGTATGCACGTCAGCACGCATATGCGATTTCATTGGACCAAAGGCCCTTAGCGCATAAGCGCGTCTGTGACTTGATGCGCGCGGGTGTTTCCCTCATAACACGTGATGACAGAGCACATGTGGTAAAACTGCACGTCCGAGTGTCATCGCGTGTAATCGGAGGGAAGTAAGCGTACACGCGATTGGCCTGGGTACGTGAACTTCGGGGTGCGCGGGAAGTTCCACACGCGATTGGCCTGGGTACGTGTATTTCAGGGGTGCGCGGGAAGGTCCACACGCGATTGGCCTTTGTACGTGTATTTCAGGGGTGCGCAGGAAGTTTCACACGCGATTGGTGGAAATCCACGTGGGATCTGCAAGCCCTGCCAGGGCAGCGCCCGTGCGCCATACGTCACAGACGCGCTTATGCGCTAAGGCCCTTTGGTCCAATGAAATCGCATATGCGTGCTGACGTGCATACGCGCTAAGGGCCTTTCCTCGAATTACACACAGACGTGCAGGATTTTCACATGCCAAATCACTCCGTATCAAGCTGGCCACGCGTAAGCACACGGAAGACCACACTCCTGCCCAGAAGGCCGAATTACTGCCCCCCAGAGCCCCGAGCACGCTCCCACCTGCCATCTGCTGCTGCCTGACTGCCTGCTGCCCTCGTGCCCTGCCATTTGCTGCCTGCACATCAGCCAGGGGTGCTGTTGCTGTGACCACCCCTGCTGGAACCGAAGACTCCCGACTGGGATTCCATCGCTCCACAGCCCAGCCCCAGGACCCAGTTGCCCACCCACTCCTGCCTCTGGGGTTGTCATGTCGGGCACTGCAACATCTGGCACCACTGACAACCCCCGGCCAGTGAGGCAGAGGGGTACCAGCTTCACTGCCACCGAAGTTGGTGTCCTGGTGGAGCAAGTCCTGGGGCAGTATGATGCCCTCTTCAGAAGTTCCCGCGCCGACAAGGAAGGACGGACTCGGATCTGGACGGACATCGTGACTGCAATCAACGCAGAGCGGGTGGCAGTCCGCGACTTCCAACATGTCAAAAAGCGCTGGGAGGTCTTCAGGTCCAGGACCCTCAACAAGGCCCGGCGCCTCTTGAAGGCAGCGGATGCTAAGGGGTGCCGGGGCCACTTGTCGGAAGATCAGATGAGGGTCCTGGAACGCATATCCCCAGTGCTCCACGTCCAGGTCCTTGAGAGGCAGACCCGTCTGGAGTCGAGCGTTAAGTGTACATGCATCATGATTGTAAGCTGTGCGTGTGGTGATGTGCCAGTAGTGTGCAGGTTGCACATCTGTTTGTATGGGGCCGAGTATGGGTGGGGGTGTACAGGGCCGTGAGGCCAACACATGCGAGGGCTGTAATGTGTGAGACATGGATGGTGCTTGTGTGTGTAGGCTTGCATGCCAAATGCAGTCGTGTGGGCACACATGTTTGGATGAATGTGTATGTAAGTAGGCATGTTCGTGATGTCACGCATGTATGTTGTTTTCAGCTGCATGTATCAGCACTGTGTACATGTGCATGTGTGTGTATTTGACAAGGGTGCAACAGTGATGCAACATGGATGCATGTGACAGCGGGATGTGGAAGCCTGATTGGCAGATGTGACATGGATGCCCATCTGAACACTGCGACAGTTGGCAGAGGTGTACACATTCATGCAAGTGTGGTGGTGTGCGTGCATGTGTAGTGCACTCCCTGTGTTGCATGTGATGTCTGGCTCACCTTTGCCTGCTCATGCTGTTGTATGTGTATGGATGGTGCTGGCAGTTGTGATATGGCTGTGGTATGGCTCATGTGTGCAAGTTGAAATGACATGTGTGTTGGCGATTGTGATGCCATGTCTGAGGTTTGCCAATGCCACTCATGTACAACTGTCATGTGTGTATGTGTCCATTGTACAGTGCCCTGATGCCTGTGTTTTATTTCTCCCTGTCTGCAGCCTCAACTGATGAAGAGGGCGGAGAAGGTGCTGTGGAGCACAGCGGCGGGGATCGCACCACCAGCCGGAGACGCAAGGCCCGGCTCCCCTCCCAGGTTGTGATCTCGTCGGGGAGTGAGGAGTCCGGTGCTGCGTCCCAGGCCGCAGCTGCCAGGGGGAGGTCCAAGAGGCGGAGGTTGGAGTTGGACTCCTCGGCAGTAGAAGGGGCAGCTGGGACCCCACAGGGCCCAACGGGGGAAGATGGCACGGAGTTATCCAGGTTGGTGGGGGGTTTGGTGGAGGAGGAGGCCGTGCAAGCAACAGAGATGGGGTCTGGAGGTGGGGATTCCACTGGTGCTAGTGGTGCAGTGCAGGACCAGGGACAGGAGGCAGCACAGGCCGCCGCGGAGGTGCCTGTGTGCAATCCTGTCCTTGATCCTGTCACTGCATCATCTTGCACTAGCAGGGATGCCTACGTCCAGACCCGTTTTCAGGCAAGGGATGAGCTCACAACAACTGGCCTTCCTCTGCCTGCGGACGTGGCTATCCGGGTCCGGGTTGAGCCTGTCCTGACTGGTGTGGCGTTGCGTCAACGGGCCATGCGAGGTGACCTGCAGTCTTTTCATGAGGAGACTGCACGTCATCTCGAATGGCTCGTTGACCGCGTCGGCCTACTGGGACAGGTCACCCAGGCCGGATTCCTCCGTTTGATGGGGCTTGTTCAGACCCCCTCCTCAACTGAACCCCCTATGCGCCAGTCGTCCTCCGTGCCATCTTCCCACCCATTAGTCACCTGGGTGCCCTGTGGAGCTGCCTCTGACGGTGCGGCCAGGCTGGTGGAGGAGGCATCCCTGCCACAGTCGGGAGTCGGACGTCCAGCAGGGGTGGCCACATCAACGACTGCACCCCAGCCAGCGGAGGATGTGCAGG
Organism: Ambystoma mexicanum; assembly: GCF_040938575.1. Lineage (NCBI taxonomy): Eukaryota > Metazoa > Chordata > Amphibia > Caudata > Ambystomatidae > Ambystoma > Ambystoma mexicanum. The sequence continues at coordinate 1,566,496,524 of NC_090932.1, forward strand.
CAGCAGGAGGCAGTGCACGGGCAGAGGCACAGCAGCAGCAGCAACGTGGTGGGAGCCATGATGGCTCGGGGCCTTCAACATCGGAGGGGCAGGCATCGGCCGGAGGGCAGGAGGACCCAGGACGGAAAGTGTCTTCCGTGTGGCAGCGGTTGTGCCACGCCATAGATGCGGAGCGGCAGCGGGTGGAAGAGGCACGGCTCACGATGGTCAGAGCGGAGAACTCCATGCGGAGGGCCCTGAGGCGGGCCGAGTGCCTCGAGGCAATCCGCAGGGAGTTGGAGGTGAACATGTCGACGGCCCTGCGAACCCTCGGGGCCATGGAGGAGGACCGCCTCCGGGACATTGAGCAGGAGTTCGATGATGCCCTGGCCCGGAACATCCCGAAGTGAGCCGTCGGACTAGCCCGCTGCCCTTGTAAATAGTTCTGTAGTTAGTGTTAGGTTTCCTTTGGTTTTGCATTTTTTTTGGACCTTTTGGACAATGGGCCACATTTTTGTATATAGTTTTTTTTTATTAGGTAGTGTTATTAGATAGGTTTCATTTCTTCTTTTGGGACATTGGACCCTGGATTGTTTATCTGTATATAGTTGACTGTTGGGTTTTCATTTTTTTTTTATGATTTACCCATGGAGCAATGGTTTTCGATTTTAATTTTCCATTGGATTTACTTTTGTGGACTGTGACTTTGGACACCTTTCCTTTGGATTATGATTTGTGGTTTTGCATTATTTCACGGACATGCTGTTTTTTTTTTTAAATTCCCATTTTTGTTTGTTTATTTTTGATTCAATTTATGTTGCTTTTAATACATATTTTTTCTTCAAACTTCAATGTGTAGTATCATCTCATTGGTTTCATGCATATCATGATATGGGTTTTGACATTCACTGACACCCATTGGGTGTATGTGAGGGACATGTGTTCATTTCAAAACTTGCAATTGGGGTTCTATCATGTTATTGCCATTTCTAAGTGGGTGGATGCAATACTCGGGTGGGTGTTTGGCATTTGGAGGCTGACCATAAGGGCCAGGGATCTAGATTGTGATGACATGTTGGCTGGGGGACATGTGTGGGGGCCTGGTGGAGGGTGCCCCACAGTGCTGGGGGGTGGGGGTGCTGGGGGGTGCTGGGAGACATGAGTGGGGGCCTGGTGGAGGGTGCCCCTGGATGCTGGGTGGTGGGGTGCAGGGGGACATGAGTGGGACATGAGTGGGGGCCTGCTGGCAGGTGCCCCCCAGTGCTGGGGGGTGGGGGTGCTGGGAGACATGAGTGGGGCCTGGTGGAGGGTGCCCCTGGATGCTGGGGGGTGGGGGTGCAGGGGGACATGAGTGGGACATGAGTGGGGGCCTGCTGGCAGGTGCCCCACAGTGCTGGGGGGTGGGGATGCTGGGAGACATGAGTGGGGGCCTGGTGGAGGGTGCCCGACAGTGCTGGGGGGTGGGGGTGGTGGGAGACATGAGTGGGGGCCTGGTGGAGGGTGCTCCTGGATGCTGGGGGGTGGGGGTGCTGGGAGACATGAGTGGGGGCCTGGTGGAGGGTGCCCCACAGTGCTGGGGAGTGGGGGTGCTGGGGGACATGAGTTGGACATGAGTGGGGGCCTGCTGGCAGGTGCCCCACAGTGCTGGGGGGTGGTGGTGCTGGGAGACATGAGTGGGGGCCTGGTGGAGGGTGCCCCACAGTGCTGGGGGGTGGGGGTGCTGGGGGACATGAGTTGGACATGAGTGGGGGCCTGCTGGCAGGTGCCCCACAGTGCTGGGGAGTGGGGGTGCTGGGAGACATGAGTGGGGGCCTGGTGGAGGGTGCCCCTGGATGCTGGGGGGTGGGGGGTGCAGGGGGACATGAGTGGGACATGAGTGGGGGCCTGCTGGCAGGTGCCCCACAGTGCTGGGGGGTGGGGGTGCTGGGAGACATGAGTGGGGGCCTGGTGGAGGGTGCCCCTGACTGGCAGGGGGTGGGGGTGCAGGGAGACATGAGTGGGGGCCTGGTGGAGGGTGCCCCACAGTGCTGGGGGGTGGGGGTGCTGGGGGACATGAGTTGGACATAAGTGGGGGCCTGCTGGCAGGTGCCCCACAGTGCTGGGGGGGTGGGGGTGCTGGGAGACATGAGTGTGGGCCTGGTGGAGGGTGCCCCTGGATGCTGGGGGTGCAGGGGGACATGAGTGGGGGCCTGGTGGAGGGTGCCCCTGGATGCTGGGGGGTGGGGGTGTAGGGGGACATGAGTGGGACATGAGTAGGGGCCTGCTGGCAGGTGCCCCACAGTGCTGGAGGGTGGGGGTGCTGGGAGACATGAGTGGGGGCCTGGTGGAGGGTGCCCCACAGTGCTGGGGTGTGGGGGTGCTGGGAGACATGAGTGAGGGCCTGGTGGAGGGTTCCCCTGGATGCTGGGGGGTGGGGGTAATGGGAGACATTTGTGGGGGCCTGGTGGAGGGTGCCCCACAGTGCTGGGGGGTGGGGGTGCTGGGCGACATGAGTTCGACATGAGTGGGGGCCTGCTGGCAGGTGCCCCACAGTGCTGGGGGGTGGGGGTACTGGGAGACATGAGTGGGGGCCTGGTGGAGGGGGCCCCTGGATGCTGGGGGGTGGGGGTGCAGGGGGACATGAGTGGGAGCCTGGTGGAGGGTGCACCACAGTGCTGGGGGGTGGGAGTGCTGGGAGACATGAGTGGGGGCCTGGTGGAGGGTGCCCCTGGATGCTGGGGGGTGGGGGTGAAGGGGGACATGAGTGGGACATGAGTGGGGGCCTGCTGGCAGGTGCCCCACAGTGCTGGGGTTGGGGGTGCTGGGAGACATGAGTGGGGCCTGGTGGAGGGTGCCCCTGGATGCTGGGGGGTGGGGGTGCAGGGGGACATGAGTGGGACATGAGTGGGGGCCTGCTGGCAGGTGCCCCACAGTGCTGGGGGGTGGGGGTGCTGGGAGACATAAGTGAGGGACTGGTGGAGGGTGCCCCACAGTGCCGGGGGGTGGGGGTGCTGGGAGACATAAGTGAGGGACTGGTGGAGGGTGCTCCTGGATGCTGGGGGGGTGGGGGTGCTGGTAGACATGAGTGGGGGCCTGCTGGCAGGTGCCCCACAGTGCTGGGGGTGGGGGTGCTGGGAGACATGAGTGGGGGCCTGGTGGAGGGTGCCCCACAGTGCTGGGGGGTGGGGGTGCTGGGGGACATGAGTTGGACATGAGTGGGGGCCTGCTGGCAGGTGCCCCACAGTGCTGGGGGGTGGGGGTGCTGGGAGACATGAGTGGGGGCCTGGTGGAGGGTGCCCCACAGTGCTGGGGGGTGGGGGTGCTGGGAGACATGAGTGGGGGCCTGGTGGAGGGTGCCCCTGGATGCTGGGGTGTGGGGGTGCAGGGGGACATGAGTGGGACATGAGTGGGGGCCTGCTGGCAGGTGCCCCACAGTGCTGGGGTTGGGGGTGCTGGGAGACATGAGTGGGGCCTGGTGGAGGGTGCCCCTGGATGCTGGGGGGTGGGGGTGCAGGGGGACATGAGTGGGACATGAGTGGGGGCCTGCTGGCAGGTGCCCCACAGTGCTGGGGGGTGGGGGTGCTGGGAGACATAAGTGAGGGACTGGTGGAGGGTGCCCCACAGTGCTGGGGGGTGGGGGTGGTGGGAGACATGAATGGGGGCCTGGTGGAGGGTGCTCCTGGATGCTGGGAGGGTGGGGGTGCTGGTAGACATGAGTGGGGGCCTGCTGGCAGGTGCCCCACAGTGCTGGGGGTGGGGGTGCTGGGAGACATGAGTGGGGGCCTGGTGGAGGGTGCCCCACAGTGCTGGCGGGTGGGGGTGCTGGGGGACATGAGTTGGACATGAGTGGGGGCCTGCTGGCAGGTGCCCCACAGTGCTGGGGGGTGGGGGTGCTGGGAGACATGAGTGGGGGCCTGGTGGAAGGTGCCCCACAGTGCTGGGGGGTGGGGGTGCTGGGAGACATGAGTGGGGGCCTGGTGGAGGGTGCCCCTGGATGCTGGGGTGTGGGGGTGCAGGGGGACATGAGTGGGACATGAGTGGGGGCCTGCTGGCAGGTGCCCCACAGTGCTGGGGTTGGGGGTGCTGGGAGACATGAGTGGGGCCTGGTGGAGGGTGCCCCTGGATGCTGGGGGGTGGGGGTGCTGGGGGACATGAGTTGGACATGAGTGGGGGCCTGCTGGCAGGTGCCCCACAGTGCTGGGGAGTGGGGGTGCTGGGAGACATGAGTGGGGGCCTGGTGGAGGGTGCCCCTGGATGCTGGGGGGTGGGGGGTGCAGGGGGACATGAGTGGGACATGAGTGGGGGCCTGCTGGCAGGTGCCCCACAGTGCTGGGGGGTGGGGGTGCTGGGAGACATGAGTGGGGGCCTGGTGGAGGGTGCCCCTGACTGGCAGGGGGTGGGGGTGCAGGGAGACATGAGTGGGGGCCTGGTGGAGGGTGCCCCACAGTGCTGGGGGGTGGGGGTGCTGGGGGACATGAGTTGGACATAAGTGGGGGCCTGCTGGCAGGTGCCCCACAGTGCTGGGGGGGTGGGGGTGCTGGGAGACATGAGTGTGGGCCTGGTGGAGGGTGCCCCTGGATGCTGGGGGTGCAGGGGGACATGAGTGGGGGCCTGGTGGAGGGTGCCCCTGGATGCTGGGGGGTGGGGGTGTAGGGGGACATGAGTGGGACATGAGTAGGGGCCTGCTGGCAGGTGCCCCACAGTGCTGGAGGGTGGGGGTGCTGGGAGACATGAGTGGGGGCCTGGTGGAGGGTGCCCCACAGTGCTGGGGTGTGGGGGTGCTGGGAGACATGAGTGAGGGCCTGGTGGAGGGTTCCCCTGGATGCTGGGGGGTGGGGGTAATGGGAGACATTTGTGGGGGCCTGGTGGAGGGTGCCCCACAGTGCTGGGGGGTGGGGGTGCTGGGCGACATGAGTTCGACATGAGTGGGGGCCTGCTGGCAGGTGCCCCACAGTGCTGGGGGGTGGGGGTACTGGGAGACATGAGTGGGGGCCTGGTGGAGGGGGCCCCTGGATGCTGGGGGGTGGGGGTGCAGGGGGACATGAGTGGGAGCCTGGTGGAGGGTGCACCACAGTGCTGGGGGGTGGGAGTGCTGGGAGACATGAGTGGGGGCCTGGTGGAGGGTGCCCCTGGATGCTGGGGGGTGGGGGTGAAGGGGGACATGAGTGGGACATGAGTGGGGGCCTGCTGGCAGGTGCCCCACAGTGCTGGGGTTGGGGGTGCTGGGAGACATGAGTGGGGCCTGGTGGAGGGTGCCCCTGGATGCTGGGGGGTGGGGGTGCAGGGGGACATGAGTGGGACATGAGTGGGGGCCTGCTGGCAGGTGCCCCACAGTGCTGGGGGGTGGGGGTGCTGGGAGACATAAGTGAGGGACTGGTGGAGGGTGCCCCACAGTGCCGGGGGGTGGGGGTGCTGGGAGACATAAGTGAGGGACTGGTGGAGGGTGCTCCTGGATGCTGGGGGGGTGGGGGTGCTGGTAGACATGAGTGGGGGCCTGCTGGCAGGTGCCCCACAGTGCTGGGGGTGGGGGTGCTGGGAGACATGAGTGGGGGCCTGGTGGAGGGTGCCCCACAGTGCTGGGGGGTGGGGGTGCTGGGGGACATGAGTTGGACATGAGTGGGGGCCTGCTGGCAGGTGCCCCACAGTGCTGGGGGGTGGGGGTGCTGGGAGACATGAGTGGGGGCCTGGTGGAGGGTGCCCCACAGTGCTGGGGGGTGGGGGTGCTGGGAGACATGAGTGGGGGCCTGGTGGAGGGTGCCCCTGGATGCTGGGGTGTGGGGGTGCAGGGGGACATGAGTGGGACATGAGTGGGGGCCTGCTGGCAGGTGCCCCACAGTGCTGGGGTTGGGGGTGCTGGGAGACATGAGTGGGGCCTGGTGGAGGGTGCCCCTGGATGCTGGGGGGTGGGGGTGCAGGGGGACATGAGTGGGACATGAGTGGGGGCCTGCTGGCAGGTGCCCCACAGTGCTGGGGGGTGGGGGTGCTGGGAGACATAAGTGAGGGACTGGTGGAGGGTGCCCCACAGTGCTGGGGGGTGGGGGTGGTGGGAGACATGAATGGGGGCCTGGTGGAGGGTGCTCCTGGATGCTGGGAGGGTGGGGGTGCTGGTAGACATGAGTGGGGGCCTGCTGGCAGGTGCCCCACAGTGCTGGGGGTGGGGGTGCTGGGAGACATGAGTGGGGGCCTGGTGGAGGGTGCCCCACAGTGCTGGCGGGTGGGGGTGCTGGGGGACATGAGTTGGACATGAGTGGGGGCCTGCTGGCAGGTGCCCCACAGTGCTGGGGGGTGGGGGTGCTGGGAGACATGAGTGGGGGCCTGGTGGAAGGTGCCCCACAGTGCTGGGGGGTGGGGGTGCTGGGAGACATGAGTGGGGGCCTGGTGGAGGGTGCCCCTGGATGCTGGGGTGTGGGGGTGCAGGGGGACATGAGTGGGACATGAGTGGGGGCCTGCTGGCAGGTGCCCCACAGTGCTGGGGTTGGGGGTGCTGGGAGACATGAGTGGGGCCTGGTGGAGGGTGCCCCTGGATGCTGGGGGGTGGGGGTGCAGGGGGACATGAGTGGGACATGAGTGGGGGCCTGCTGGCAGGTGCCCCACAGTGCTGGGGGGTGGGGGTGCTGGGAGACATAAGTGAGGGACTGGTGGAGGGTGCCCCACAGTGCTGGGGGGTGGGGGTGGTGGGAGACATGAATGGGGGCCTGGTGGAGGGTGCTCCTGGATGCTGGGAGGGTGGGGGTGCTTGTAGACATGAGTGGGGGCCTGCTGGCAGGTGCCCCACAGTGCTGGGGGTGGGGGTGCTGGCAGACATGAGTGGGGGCCTGGTGGAGGGTGCCCCACAGTGCTGGGGGGTGGGGGTGCTGGGGGACATGAGTTGGACATGAGTGGGGGCCTGCTGGCAGGTGCCCCACAGTGCTGGGGGGTGGGGGTGCTGGGAGACATGAGTGGGGGCCTGGTGGAGGGTGCCCCACAGTGCTGGGGGGTGGGGGTGCTGGGAGACATGAGTGGGGGCCTGGTGGAGGGTGCCCCTGGATGCTGGGGTGTGGGGGTGCAGGGGGACATGAGTGGGACATGAGTGGGGGCCTGCTGGCAGGTGCCCCACAGTGCTGGGGGATGGGGGTGCTGGGAGACATGAATGGGGGCCTGGTGGAGGGTGCCCCTGACTGGCAGGGGGTCGGGGTGCAGGGAGACATGAGTGCCGGCCTGGTGGAGGGTGCCCCACAGTGCTGGGGGGTGGGGGTGCTGGGGGACATGAGTTGGACATGAGTGTGGGCCTGCTGGCAGGTGCCCCACAGTGCTGGGGGGTGGGGGTGCTGGGAGACATGAGTGTGGGCCTGGTGGAGGGTGCCCCTGGATGCTGGGGGGTGGGAGTGCAGGGGGACATGAGTGGGGGCCTGGTGGAGGGTGCCCCTGGATGCTGGGGGGTGGGGGTGCAGGGGGACATGAGTGGGACATGAGTGGGGGCCTGCTGGCAGGTGCCCCACAGTGCTGGGGGGTGGGGGTGCTGGGAGACATGAGTGGGGGCCTGGTGGAGGGTGCCCCACAGTGCTGGGGGGTGGGGGTGCTGGGAGACATGAGTGGGGGCCTGGTGGAGGGTGCCCCTGTATGCTGGGGGGTGGGGGTAATGGGAGACATGAGTGGGGGCCTGGTGGAGGGTGCCCCACAGTGCTGGGGGGTGGGGGTGCTGGGGGACATGAGTTGGACATGAGTGGGGGCCTGCTGGCAGGTGCCCCACAGTGCTGGGGGGTGGGGGTGCTGGGTGACATGAGTGGGGGCCTGGTGGAGGGTGCCCCACAGTGCTGGGGGGTGGGGGTGCTGGGAGACATGAGTGGGGGCCTGGTGGAGGGTGCCCCTGGATGCTGGGGGGTGGGGGTGCAAGGGGACATGAGTGGGACATGAGTGGGGGCCTGCTGGCAGGAGCCCCACAGTGCTGGGGGGTGGGGGTGCTGGGAGACATGAGTGGGGGCCGGGTGGAGGGTGCCCCTGACTGGTGGGGGGTGGGGGTGCAGGGAGACATGAGTGGGGGCCTGGTGGAGGGTGCCCCACAGTGCTGGGGGTGGGGGTGCTGGGGGACATGAGTTGGACATGAGTGGGGGCCTGCTGGCAGGTGCCCCACAGTGCTGGGGGGGTTGGGGTGCTGGGAGACATGAGCGTGGGCCTGGTGGAGGGTGCCCCTGGATACTGGGGGGTGGGGGTGCAGGGGGACATGAGTGGGGGCCTGCTGGCAGGTGCCCAACAGTGCTGGGGGGTAGGGGTGCTGGGAGACATGAGTGGGGGCCTGGTGGTGGGTGCCCCACAGTGCTGGGGGGTGCGGGTGCTGGGAGACATGAGTGGAGGCCTGGTGGAGGGTGCCCCACAATGCTGGGGGGTGGGGTGCTGGGAGACATGAGTGGAGGCCTGGTGGAGGGTGCCCCTGGATGCTGGGGGGTGGGGGTGCTGGGAGACATGAGCGGGGGCCTGGTGGAGGGTGCCCCACAGTGCTGGGGGGTGGGGGTGCTGGGGGACATGAGTTGGACATGAGTGGGGGCCTGCTGGCAGGTGCCCCACAGTGCTGGGGGGTGGGGGTGCTGGGAGACATGAGTGGGGGCCTGGTGGAGGGTGCCTGTTAGGCGGAAACCTGTGCAGTTCCCTCTGGGACCACTGCAAAAGATTTAGGACTACAGGTGTTTGGCAGTAAACCCACTTGGTAGCAGTCTGTACCACACAGATTCACTTGGTAGCTGAGCCTGAGCAGTCAGACTTCCCTCAAGAAGAGTTAAGCAGTATGTGGAGTATACAAAATAGGACAATTCTTCACAGTAAGACAAGCAAACACGGAACAAGGCTTCAGTGTAAAGATATAAAGGTATTTATTTATAACGGCACATCTATAGAAAACACTTTGGCACTATCACGGCAAATACTTCAATTACAATTACTCTACGAAGAAAACAGATCAATACCCTAACAATAGTTCGACAAGCCTAGGTTCTACCAGCATCACTTGTTTGCAGACAGAGGTGTATGCCTCAACCTATATGGCACACTAGTATTTGTTAGGACGGGAGAGAAAATAAGCAGGTTACGAAATCAACACGGTCCCAATACTGAACGGACAAATGCAAGGCACGAAGACAAGAACCACGATAGATTATAAAGTTCAGAGGCCAGGCCCACTCGGAGAGGGGCGAGGCGATATGTCCCAAAAGTATCTTAGTGGAAATGCGTTCGAGTCTTTGAAGCAAATTGTTATCGGCAGATTGGACCAGTTCAGAACAACACGCTAGAGAAAGCTTGGAGGCGACCCTATGGAGAGGCGAGGATTAAGACACCTCACTCTATCCGGCAACAAGGGAAGCCAGGTGGACACAGTACCTTGATTGTGGAGAGACAGCTCCGGCGGGGGCAGTTGTTCCTGGTGGTGGGTGCACGTCCGGTCTTTGCCAAGAGTAGAGATGATCTCGTCATCGAAGGAAAGTGAAGATCGTTGCACCACCAGGGAAGAGACCAGCCGCAGAGTGCTCCGTCACAAGGCACCACCTTTTGGTCACGGTACAGGGGTAGTAGCTATCCGGTTGCCGAGGTGCTCTGCACGGGCAATTCGACCACTGCGTCCTGAAGCGAAGAAATAGCAAAAGGAGACTGGTTGTTCCCACCAGTCAGGGGAAGAGACTCTCCGGCAGGGAGATCTCCTCTGTCGTCGGGAAGTGGTGAGTCGGTTCAGCAGGGCTCCACTGGAGGTGTCGTCGTTGCAGGTCGGCTCAGCTTTACCCTCGTCGGATTCTTAGGTCCTGTGGCGACTTCTCAAGATCCAGTCCCAAAAGCCCTGCTTTTATGCAGAAAACCCCCATTCATTCAGCCTAGCTGTCAATCAACACACGCTAAGTGGTGAGCGGGGAGGCTCACCACTTGGGCCAATCACACCAGAGTGCGACCGGAGTTGGCAAGGCAACTCGGTTCAGGGTGCCTAAACCCCCCTCCCACACCCCTGTGGTAACCCAGACAGAATGGCCCAACTTTGGAGGGTCTCTGTACAGAAGCCCGCCAAAAGTGGAACAAAGGGCTCGACCTTTGGTTTAGGAGTCACAGAGACGAACACAGACGCCATTTTAAAAACCGAGTTCTGGCAGAAAATACCATCCGATAGACTTATTTAAGATAAGTAGACCGGTGGTATGTTAGAGACTAACGAGAAAAAGTATCAATCTCCAACAATGGGAAGAATCCCATAGGGTTATATTCGGAGTCGAACATAACAAGTAGTTTCCACTGCCACCAGCCAAAACTCGACGAGGGGGGACGGGACAGTGCCCCCTCGAATAACAGACCCAGGAGTAATCGAATTACCCCTACTAGTACGTCCACAATAGGATGGTTTGTACTAGTTCTGTTAGTAAATTTAGGTCTAGTAAAGCCAATGGTGACTTTACATGCCCGGGGAGACAGTAGTCAGTCCCCGGGTATGGAGTCTAGGACGGAGGTCCGCTAGGACGCCCCAGTGTTACGGCACGTAGGGTGCGGTGTAACACACCTAGAAAAACATATGAGACCCTATGGAGTAAAAGACCCCATAGCCCATAGAACACATTGACATTCAAAGGAATCACACAAATTCATGTCCAAGAGTGGGAGAAAAAGAGTCTCACTCTTGGCAGGATGGAAAAAAACAAACTCCAGAAATCCAGCAAAGCTGCTGGGGGACTCACTAGGTTAGGAAATTCAGCCTAAACAGAGAATTCTCCCTAACACTCGCCCCCCCAGACTAAGGGACAGGAGGATTCAATCCACTCCTGGATGAATCTCATACCTCTAGTCGATGACATACATCATAGAGAGACCATCAGCATTTTGGTGGTGACACCCTGACCTGTGCTCAATGGTGAAATCAAACCCTTGCAGGCAGATCGACCATCTCAATAGTTTTGGGTTTTCCCCTTTCATTTGCATTAACCATCTCAAGGGTTGGTGGTCAGTCTGAATGACAAAAGTAGAACCATACAAGTATGGCCTAAACTTCTTCAGAGCCCACACGATAGCAAAGCACTCTCTTTCGATTGTTGCCCACCTTGTTTCAGGATCCTTCAGCTTGCGGCTGATGAAGCAAACGGGGTGCTCCCTACCTTTCCCATCCAGTTGACTGAGTACGGCACCTATTCCTACATTTGAAGCATCTGTCTGTACAATGAAGTGTTGGCGGTAATCAGGGGCTCTGAGTACTGGGGCTTGGCAAAGAGCCTTTTTCAGGTTTTCAAAAGCCTGATTGCACTCCTCGTTCCATCTAACCCCTTTAGGGAATTTGGGCGGGGAGATGACATTCAGTGGAGAAGCTATGGTCCCATAGTTCTCTATGAAATTCCTGTAGTACCCAGTGAGGCCTAGGAAGGCTCTCACTTGGGTTTGAGTAGTAGGTGTTGTCCAATTTTGCACAGCTTCAATCTTACTGAGCAAAGGCCTTATTTCTCCACCTCCTACCTCATGTCCAAGATAGACTACCTTACTCTGTCCAATTTGGCATTTACTCGCTTTTATGGTCAGATTGGCTCGTCCAAGAGCCTGCAAAACATCTCTCAGGTGGGTTACATGTTCTTCCCAGGAATTGCTGAACACTGCGATGTCATCCAAGTACGCCATGCAGAAGTCCTCCATCCCATTCAGAACCTGGTTTACCATCCGTTGAAACGTAGCAAGTGCTTTCTTCAATCCGAAAGGCATTACCTTAAACTGGTATAAGCCAACGGGGGTAGAAAATGCAGTTTTCTCCTTGTCTTGGTCTGTCAGGGCTATTTGCCAATAGCCTGACGTCAAGTCAAATGTGCTGAGGAACTTGGCGGCGCCAAGTTTCTCCACCAACTCATCTGTTCTTGGCAAAGGGTGGGCATCAGTCTTGGTGACTGCATTAAGAGCTCTATAATCCACGCAGAATCTAAGCTCTTTAGATCCGGCCTTTGGTACTAACACAACTGGGCTAGACCATGGACTAGTAGAGGGCTCTATTACCCCGAGATCGAGCACCTTGCTGACCTCACCTTTGATGTGGGTTCGTACGTTTTCTGACATTCTGTATCCTCTGCTTTTGACCGGCAGACAGTCACCAGTGAGTATGTCGTGCTGGCCCCAAGGGGTCAAGCCTGGTGAAAGCGAGAACAGAGAGGCAAACTGATTCAACATAGATTTGCACTCTTCTTGTTGCTCGGGTGTCAGATTGGAGGAGAGATTTACTCCTTCAATTTTTTCGTCTAAAGGTAAGCCTCTGAGGAGATCCGGAAGAGCTTCACTCTCTTCGTCTTCCTCGGATGATGCTAGAAGCAACGCTCCTACATCGGGTCTTGAGACATACGCTTTGAGTCGGTTGGTGTGAAAGACTGTCGGAGCCTCCTTGGGATTGCCCAAGTCCACCAGATAGTTGACCTCTCCGAGTTTACCCACAACTCTGAAGGGTCCCATCCACTTGTCTTGCAAGGCCCTCTGCCTTGTTGGGATCATAACAAGAACGAGCTGGTCTTGAGCGAACTCAACCATGTTAGCCTTTTGATCGTGCCAGTGCTTGACCAATGCTTGTCCAGCTTTCAAGTTATCGCTTGCTTCCGTCATCATGTGCGACATTCTCCTCCGGAGACCTATCACGTAGTCAGTCACTCTGACTGGCCTGGGGGAAGGAGCACTCTCCAACCCCTCCTTAATCAGGGCCAATGGACCTCTGACGGGATGACCATAGAGAAGCTCGAAGGGAGAGTAACCTACTCCCTCCTGAGGGACTTCCCTATAAGCAAAGAGAAGGCATGGCAGTAGAAGGTCCCACTTACGCTTAAGGGGTTCTTCTAAAGCACCTATCATGCTCTTCATGGTTCGGTTGAACCGTTCTACCAACCCATTGGTTTGTGGGTGGTAAGCTGTTGAGAACTTGTAAGTAACTCCACAGGTTTTCCACATGGCTTTCATGTAGTGGGACATAAAGTTTGATCCCCTGTCAGAGATTACTTCCTCAGGAAACCCGACCCTAGTAAAAATACCAAGGAGGGCTTTAGCCACAGCTGGAGCTGTAACAGTCCTCATAGGAATTGCCTCAGGGTACCTAGTAGCATGGTCTACTACAACAAGTATAAACCAGTTGCCTGAGGAGGTTGGAGGATCAAGGGGACCAACAATGTCAATCCCTACTCTCTCAAATGGGACTCCCACAACTGGGAGAGGCACTAAAGGTGCCACATTCTTGGAGCCAACCTTACCAGAGGTCTGGCAGGTGTGGCAGCACCTGCAGTGTTTTTCCACTTCGGCCCCCATCTTCGGCCAATAGAAGTAGAGAGAGAGCCTTTCCTTAGTCTTCTTGAAACTCAAGTGACCAGCCAAAGGAATCTCGTGGGCTAACTGCAGGAACTGTGGTCTGTTCTCTTGGGATACTACAAGTCGTTTGTAGTCTCCAGGTGCAGACTCGGTCGTTTCACTGTAGAAGAGGCCATCTTCCCAGTGCAACCTGTATTTCCCAGGCTCTTGCCCTTCAGCCTGAGCTTCTGCCTGGTGGCGAAGACCTTCCAGAGTTGGACATTCTTTCTGTCCCTTACTGAAGTCTGCCCTGCTGGGTCCACCTTCTGCCATTAAAGACTGCAGCTCAGGATGGTCAACAGGATCCAGATCTCCAATGAGTTCCTGGCCTTCGATTAGCTCTTCCTCAGAGTCTAATTCTACCACACAGGGTTGTACCTCCCTCTCAGCCTCAGCCGGAGGTGGAGTTACGGGTGTAACTTTGGACAACCGCGGGGAAGTCCGTGTTGGCTGCACTGTAATGCCGGCTGCTGGTTTCAGGGCAGAAGTCTTAGGTTTCCCTTTCGCTTCTGTTTTCTTCGAGACATCGGTCGATAATTCCAGTGGAGCAGGAGTGATTTCTTTCTTCATCATCTCCTGGAGAGTACCGCGCATGGTCCTCTCTCTTGCGGGTCGGGTTAGCTCCTGTAACCGTTTACTAGGAGGTCTGGGAGTATGCGATACAACTCAGAGAGTTTTCAAATCGTTACCCAACAGTACGCGTCCTGGTACCTCACTCTGTATGCTGACAGGTATCTTCACAGTCATGTCGTTACACTGGATGAGAACTGGTAATTGGGGAAGCATCTGCACAGGCCCTCCAGCTAACTTGGTGAGGCGTTTGGGTGCCTTAGCAACATCCTCAGCCTGAAAAAACGATTTATCCACCACAGTTATGCTGACCCCAGTGTCCCTAATGGCAGGAGTCTCCTGACCCTTCACCTGGACACTGTCCTTATAATACTCTTTAGTATTATCGGGGATAGAATTATAGACATCTAAATTCTGCTGTTCCCACAACCCCAGAGATACTAAAGAAACGCTGGCTGAGACTCCAATGGGTTCATCAGCTAGCAGTAGAAAGTTTCCACTTGCCATTTGGACTTCCTCCTCTGGAGCGAAGGCTAAGGAGACAAGCTGGACCCCTGAAGGTTTACCCTTACATCTGGGATCTCCTTTCACGTGGTCAGTCGAGCCACAAACAAAGCATTTACCGAATGCTTTCTGGAATGGTGGCTTGTTCTGGCCTCCTTCCGGTTTGGCTCCAGAAGACACACTATTCTGCTGTGGTTTTCCTTGTGGCTTACCCTTCTGGTTTTGTTTGGGGCCCTCTTTGGAATTTGAGTTATTAGAATTCTCTTTTGAGTCTTTTTTAGGCTGTTTTCCCTCATCCTTTTTCTGAGTTGCCCCAGAATCCTTATCAGTAGCCCTGTTGGCAACCCATAAGTCAGCAGCCTTAGCTAGCGTCCAGGAATCCAATTCCTTCGAATCAGCCAAGTGCTGTCTGAGCTCAGGAGAACAGGCATCATAAATCGACTCCAACATAAAAAGATTCTTCCTACCCTCATAAGTGTTCACTTTGTAACCCTTAATCCATCCCTCTAGGTTTTTCAACCCTTCACTCACCCAGGTAGCCCAAGGGGTACCATCATGCTTTTTGAGGGTTCTAAACCTCTTAAGATACTGGGAAGGGGTCCTCCCGAATCTAGCTATCAAAGCTAGTTTCACACTTTCGTAATCCGTCTTATCCGCCTCCCCCAATTCCATTACCACATCAGTCGCAACAGGAGGGAGCCTAGAGAACAACCAGGGAAGTAAATCGTTCCCGGTGATGTCCTGGAGCCCATGATTGTATTCAAACAGTTTTAACCAATCTAACACATCCAATCTCGGTTCATACATACCCACTAATTCCTTCGGCATCCGGGGTCTTTTGGGACTGGAGCTCCTAGAGGAACCAGAGGAGAGGGAAGCATTTTCCATAGACAACCTTTTTATCTCTAACTCGTGATTAAGTTCTATTTCCCTGAGTCTTAACTCAACTTGCTTCTGCTCAGCCTGGGCATTCATCCGTCTGAACTCGAGCTCTTGATTTCGTTCAGATTGAGCCAAGAACCGTTTGTATTCTAATTCGAGCTTTATTTTTTCGAGTTCAAAATAAGCGGGGTTACATGTGGGACCTGGTATGGGCCCCGTAGGTACAGCTGGTAAGGCAGGTAGAGGAGCAGGGGAGACAGTTTCGTTAGCCTCTTCTTCCTCTTCAGCCTCTTCATCACTATCATCAGAATTACGATTCAGATCAACACCATCACTGTTATCTACATTTGCTGGAGAAATTGGTTCCTCTGAACCAGTACCCAGACTTTGGTTCGCCAGCAATCTCTCTATTAGTTCTAACTTCTTGCCCCTTACAGAAAGATTCTCTTGCTACAGAGAGCTCGTAAACTCTCAGTATTTTCACCTGACAAGGATTCTTGACTGTAAGCTTCCATAGTAGACATGTTTTTGAAAGTTGCTTTTTAGTGCTAAGCTTTGTGGTTAGTTATCCTAAAGTGTCGAAAAGCACTCTAAACTGTATACTCGATACAAATCCCACCGCTGTACACCAGTGTTAGGCGGAAACCTGTGCAGTTCCCTCTGGGACCACTGCAAAAGATTTAGGACTACAGGTGTTTGGCAGTAAACCCACTTGGTAGCAGTCTGTACCACACAGATTCACTTGGTAGCTGTGGCTGAGCAGTCAGACTTCCCTCAAGAAGAGTTAAGCAGTATGTGGAGTATACAAAATAGGACAATTCTTCACAGTAAGACAAGCAAACACGGAACAAGGCTTCAGTGTAAAGATATAAAGGTATTTATTTATAACGGCACATCTATAGAAAACACTTTGGCACTATCACGGCAAATACTTCAATTACAATTACTCTACGAAGAAAACAGATCAATCCCCCTAACAATAGTTCGACAAGCCTAGGTTCTACCAGCATCACTTATTTGCAGACAGAGGTGTATGCCTCAACCTAGACGGCACACTAGTATTTGTTAGGACGGGAGAGAAAATAAGCAGGTTACGAAATCAACACGGTCCCAATACTGAACGGACAAATGCAAGGCACGAAGACAAGAACCACGATAGATTATAAAGTTCAGAGGCCAGGCCCACTCGGAGAGGGGCAAGACGATATGTCCCAAAAGTATCTTAGTGGAAATGCGTTTGAGTCTTTGAAGCAAATTGTTATCGGCAGATTGGACCAGTTCAGAACAACACGCTAGAGAAAGCTTGGAGGCGACCCTATGGAGAGGCGAGGATTAAGACACCTCACTCTATCCGGCAACAAGGGAAGCCAGGCGGACACAGTACCTTGATTGTGGAGAGACAGCTCCGGCGGGGGCAGTTGTTCCTGGTGGTGGGTGCACGTCCGGTCTTTGCCAAGAGTAGAGATGATCTCGTCGTCGAAGGAAAGTGAAGATCGTTGCACCACCAGGGAAGAGACCAGCCGCGGAGTGCTCCGTCACAAGGCACCACCTTTTGGTCACGGTACAGGGGTAGTGGCTATCCGGTTGCCAAGGTGCTCTGCACGGGCAATTCGACCACTGCGTCCTGAGGCGAAGAAAAAGCAAAAGGAGACTGGTTGTTCCCACCAGTCAGGGGAAGAGACTCTCCGGCAGGGAGATCTCCTCTGTCGTCGGGAAGTGGTGAGTCGATTCAGCAGGGCTCCACCGGAGGTGTCGTCGTTGCAGGTCGGCTCAGCTTTACCCTCGTCGGATTCTTAGGTCCTGTGGCGACTTCTCAAGATCCAGTCCCAAAAGCCCTGCTTTTATGCAGAAAACCCCCATTCATTCACCCTAGCTGTCAATCAACACACGCTAAGTGGTGAGCGGGGAGGCTCACCACTTGGGCCAATCACACCAGAGTGCGACCGGAGTTGGCAAGGCAACTCGGTCCAGGGTGCCTAAACCCCCTCCCACACCCCTGTGTTAACCCAGACAGAATGTGTAAGAGGATTCAATTCAGCACTACAGCCAAGTCAACGCCTAGTCTAGAATACTGAATGAAAACCCTTATTGATATATCTTTATGTCCAGTTCATGCGTTCTGGATGACTACCCCTATATAACACCCCTCTCTTGGAATCCTCCTGACCCCACTGAGCCAAGAAGTAGTTCTGTTTTGCAAGTTAAAAGGTTTAATTGATAATTTAAACAATAGATATATATATCACACTTTAGAATAAATTAATAATTGAATATCACACTTAATCTGATATGATAAATATTAACAACAGAGAATCTGGCACTAGCACACTTCTTTATAATCACTAAGGAGTTGACATGAAATGGATAAGATAGCACACTGGTAAATAGGGACAGAAGAATAATGTGGAAGAGAATGTTTTATAGGGTTCAAGGAAATGCAAGGTTGAAGGAATGAAATGCAGTATAGAAAATACTCAATATGATTTCAACAAAACAATGTAATCACTTTTCTCTGGCAATTCACCCCCCCTTTTATGCAATGCAAGGAAATGGAAGGAAGCACACAGTTCTCAGAAATGCAATTCAAATGTAATTCAGTTCACCCAGCAACTTAGACTACAGAAGTTGAAAATACAGGCAAAATGCTTTTATATGTGCTGGCAATGGAGTGAAAAAAATGCTAAATTTGCTTTTAATTCCCTCTAGAAGTTCAGGGTGAGTGGTATCTAGTTAATATTAGTCCAGGCTCACACTAGCAATGATTCAGGGATGATTAGCAGGTTAAACGAATTTCTGGCAAATGGAAGGCAAGCAGCTTCTGTTTTCACACGTGGAGAAATTTGCAAATCGCGGCAAAATTCGCGAATGCGTGTTCCGCGATTGCGGTAAAACTATAAGGGGTAGGAATGTGGTTCTTGGTGCGATTAAAAGCTAAGATTCTCAGCTTTCAGATGAAAGTTACTGCAAGTCTCTATCACAAACGGTCGCGGAGATATGAGCGATTTAATAAAGGTCGTTTTTCAGATTGAAATTTTAAAGTTCAAAAAGACAAGTGCAGCTTGCAACTAGAAAATGACAAGTGACAGCTTTGCAAATGACAGGTGACGGTTAAGAGACAGTTCTACTTAGATTAAAATAGGATTGAATTATATTATTTTAACTAAGAGATTGGTTCTGCACAGTTTTGCTAGGTACTCACACTATATTTAGAAATATGCAATGCCACGGATCTGGTCAGGTTTTCTTCACTCGCCACGGACGGTCTCTCCGCACAGCGGTCTGGTCTCTGGAACTGCTAACATGGGTCTGGGTCAGCTCTGCTCTCTCTCTGGGTACAGCACTGCTTCTGGATTCTGGAGATTGATGGATTTGAAGTCTCTAGTTTGTCTCTCTGGAGGTTTGATGGAGGTAAATATGGATTTTTCCGGCAGAGCTTCCAGCGGCAGATGGAAATGAAGGTCCCTATCTGTCCTGACTGTCTGCTTTTATGTGTTTTGAGAGTGGGTGTGTGTGCAGCATCACTAGACCCTACCCCTCTCCACTTGCCATTGGTCAAATTTCCATTTCTCACTTGATTGGGGAAGGAACTGTGAGTCAGAGCGATGTCATTTTATGGCTTGCAGAGAGGACACTCCCCTGTCAAATTGCACACATTCTATATTTGATAACAAAAGACATATTTGCACAGGTACACATTTGTTTAAAATGACATACACACATGAGGCATTACTGATGTTAGCCCCTGTTCTGACTCTGGCGTTTCTAGGAGCTTGCATCCAGAAATGGCAATATTTTGCACGTTTTAATGTGCTAAACAACATTGGATCTTCATTAAATTTTATACAACTGTTCCTCACATATCTACCCACATACCAATGCTTTTTCGTTTGTCTAGCTGAAACAGGGAGTCTGTAATATTAATAAACAGCAGGGTTTTGTCCCAGAATATCCCACAATTTGGAGTTTGGGCTTGAATTAAAGGTACATTTTTTAAATTAAGTCTCTCAAAGTTATACATTTCTGTCATTTGATTACAAAGAGTTATCAGTGTTTTTGTAAAATATATATTTTACTTTCAATTCAGTCCTCAGAGTGTTGGAGTCCGCCTCCAAGACTTGGGTGGGTCAGTCCTCTGGGCAGGCAGGGCTTTGTTGACATTAAACAGTCAAAATCAACATATTCCTTTCAGAGGAAAGGGGCCATTGTGTGGTCTCTGGGAAGCTCCCAGCCAGTCTAACTTCTATCAATCAAGAGGTCATGTGAGATTCTAACTCCTGGTGTGAAGCTCTGCAGGTGAGAGGGTTTCCCAGGCTTCAGGCCTCTGGGAACAGCATGTGGCTAATTTTTAATTAAAATGCAGCCTTTGAAGTCAGCTGAGTCAAATCCCTTTGTCAGCTACTGCACTCAGTTCTCCTGTCAGAGTTTAGACCGCTAGCGCCACCATCAGGATTTTGTGGTTACTGCATCCATCCTTGGGATTTTCTTGGATTAATGCATTCTAAACAGGAATGGTTCTTACATGGTAGTAAATCCTTGCTTAACATTGTTTTGATGGGGCTCCTTACAGTAAAATGGTTATGTGGAACCCCACAAAAGGGTTGAATCTTTAAAGTGGTCCAACGAGTCACGATTTCAGCAACTTTTTGACATCAGTAACAGTGGATTTTGTTAACAAAGACCTTTCTTTACACTGGTGGGTGGCAAGTTAGGTAACCATTTTGGTGTGCGCACAACTGCGCAGCTCTCCTGGATTCTGGGATGAAATAATGGGCGGCGACAGCGCATCCCCATCTTTACCCACTCCAATGATTTATTTTTGTTCTGGGGTAAAATGATGGGCAGCGACAGCTTAATCCCCATATTTACCCCGTCTAATGATTCCACATGGGTCAAAACCCTCCACAAACCCCCCCGCCCGACTGCGCTTTGACTTGAGTCGAGGGGGAGTCGGTTGCAAGGGAGGTTTTGAACCCTGGCGCTGGTATGTCCACATTATCTTCTTCCAATTCTGTAGATGGCACAGTTCAGCATCTTCCTCTCCATCCGGTCAGATCGATCAGTTCTCCTTGCCGGTCCTGATGGGAAGATTGGGCGGTACCCCGGGCCCGTTGCGTCTCGGCTCCCGGTCTCCGGATCGTCCTCCTTAACCCGTCTCAAGGTTTTCTTTCTCCTAGGACGACAAAGGAAGAGCGGCAATACCTATTCATAGACATTTTTCCACCACTGTTGAGATAGTGGGGCAGCATATGCATTTCATCATAACGAAACATTACATTCTTATTTTGAAAAAACAAAAAAAACAGTATAACTAAGAGACAGTTTCATGCGAATCACAATATTTTAGAGACTAGATGTGGTATGTTTTATGGTTGGAACTGAATTAGTCTGAGACAGTGCCCGCTAGGATTCCAGAGGATTCCTCCAGTTGTTGCAGAGTGTGCCTGGGATGGCAACATTTCAACTGGTTTATGTGGACCCACTTGTCTTCCCCCGCTGCCAAAGGACCTTTGGGGATGTGGATTTTGTAGGCCACAGGAGAGATCTTGTCGATGATCTCAAAGGGTCCCTTCCATTTAGGCAAAAATTTGCGCTGCTTGGCCTGGTTCCTTTGGAAGTTGTATAGATAGACCCGGTCTCCCACCTGATATTCCTTCCTGGAAGTTTTCAGGTCATAATGGGTCTTCATGCTATCAGCCGATCTTTCTAGATTCCGCTGAGCATAAGCAAAAGCATGTTGAAGGTGTTTCCTTAAATTCTCCACATACTCATGAGTAGTGGAGGCATTTATCAGTGTCTGCTCTTGGGTCCTGTAGAGCAAATGCTGCGAAAGCACCATCTTGCGCCCAGTCATCAACTCAAATGGTGACATTTTGGTTGCAGATGAAGGGGTAGATCTGATGGCCATTAGGACCAGAGGTAATCGGATATCCCAACTTGGCCCAGAATCTGCCACAAACTTCTTTAATATGCTCACAATGGTTCAGTTATATCTCTCTACTGCCCCAGAAGAAGCTGGCCTGTAAGCAATGTGTAGCTTTCTCTTGACCCCCAGTATCTCCCACATCTTTGTCATTACTTCACTGGTGAAGTGGCGACCCATGTCTGACTCAATCCTTTGAGGTAGACCAAAACGGGAAAAGATGTGGTTAATCATCAAGGCAGCTGCCGTTTCTGCCTTGCAATTTGGGGCTGGGAGACATTCCACCCACTTGGTAAACAAGCATGTGATGGTCAACATGTACTTATTCCCCCTAGCAGAGCGAATCACGGGGCCTACAAAGTCGATTTGTAAATCTGACCATGGCAGTGTCATCCCCCTCTTTTGGAGAGGTGCACGATGCGTGAGGGATGATGGCTGAAATTGTGCACACACAAGACACCCCTTCAAGTATTGGTCGAGGTCCTGCCCCATGTGTGGCCAGTATGCAACCTCTCTTATGATTTCCAGTGTTGTGTGAAACCCCCTATGACCGGCGGTGGCCGCATCATGGGCGTGACTTAACATCAGGCTTCGGAATGAGGTAGGAACCACCCACTGATCGTGGCCAGCTTTGGATTTCCTTACCAACAAACCGTCTTGGATCCGGAACATTTTTGGACATTTCATCAACACTCTTAGGTCCTCTTTCCCAATGTAATCGGTATCCGTCAGGGGAAAGTTCTCAGGGTCCTCAAGGTGTTGGTAAAATTTACCAATTATTGGATCCCCCTTCTGAGCTGTAATCAAATCAGCATCAGGGGTCTCCTTACTCCATTGTGCAATTGAAAGGTCGTTGTGAGCATTTGTCTGGGACCTAGTGATAGCAGTGACCTGGATCTCCCCCAACAGGGACTCAATCTCAATTAGATCCCCTTGGATGGCCCCGGTTTTGGCCAGCTGATCAGCTAAGTCATTTCCAGTTTTGTCTGGTCCCTCTACTTTGGAATGACCCTTGATCTTTTTCCAATAGATGGTCATCTCATTCGAGGTGACCAGATCATCAATGTTTTGGATCAACTTCCCATGTTTCAAGGGTTTGTTGTTAGCACATAACATGCCTCTGGTTTTCCAATTAACCAGGTGCTCCACGAACCCATTCCGTACATAATCCGAATCTGTGATTATGACCAGTTCGCGGAGTTGATGCTGGACAGCAGTGAGGATGGCCTGATGCACAGCCATCAATTCTGCCACCTGACTACTTCGGGGACCAATTTTGTATCCAGCGGAGGGTTCTGGGGACTCATTCACCCATGCATTCCCTACGCCGGCCACCAGTTCTTTCTCCCCGTTGTTGTCAACATGGTAAGAGCATCCATCCACATAGACAGTGGGCATTCCCTCACACTTGTCCTCTTCAAAGACTTTGTGTGGGGAATTAAGGTATGCCTCCGTGTTGTCCTTGATTTTTAGACTTTCGTCCTCGAGACAGTTTTCTCTGGCACAATCATGCAAGTCAGCCAGACCTTGCGCGAGGGGACTCTTCTTGTTTTGGCCATATCTGACCTCCACAGGAAAGCCTTGCATTGACAGAATCCAGGAAGTAATTCGGGAATTACTCACATTTCCGGCCCGGATTCTGTCACTTTGGAGATATTGCAGAGGCTGGTGTGGAGTCTCCACTATGATGTGTTCCCCCTGGATAAACGGGCGGTAATTCTTCAATGCCCACACCGTTGCCAGGAGTGCCTTCTCACAATCGTTGAATTTTTCCTCCACAGAGGATAAAGTTTTGCTCGCATAGGAGATTACTTTATTAACCTTGTCATGCTTTTGGTATAATACTGCCGTTCTGGACCCCGTTCCCACTTGACCCCCCGCTTCAGGAGATGAATCAGGGGTCTCGTGATCTCTGCGTAGCCCTCAATGAACTTTCTGCTGTAATTAGTCAGTCCAAGGAGGCTCCTTAGTTCCCGCAGAGTTGTGGGGTCTTTCAGTTTCTGAAGTGCTTCCACTTTCTTTTCCTGGGGACAGAGGCCCTGAGGAGTAATCTCATGCCCCAAGAAATTAACACGGGTTCTACACCACTGTGCTTTCTGAAAGGAAAGTTTTGCTCCGGCGGCCCTCAACTGCGTCAGAACATAACGGATCTCCGCTATGTGTTCCTCCACAGATGAACTTTTGATGAGGACATCTTCTACATAAGCCAGGTTACCCCTCGCACCCAGGTCGGGCATGGCCTTATGTAGGAAAATATTGAACTCATTACCGGAGTTAAGGTATCTGAAGGGAGTCCGGGTCCAGGTGTACTGCTGGCCCCCAAAGGTAAAAGCCAGTTTGTATTGGTCCTCCCTGCTGACAGGCACGGTCCAGTATCCATTGGTCAGGTCTATTGCAGTGAATACCTGTGACCCCTGAATCTGGGCCAGCCCTTGGTCAATGTAGGGCAGAGGCCATCGGGAAGCATGGACCCGTTTGTTGAGCTCCCTGAGGTCGGCGCAGAGTCTCCACTGGCCGCTTGGCTTCAATATTCCCAGCACTGGATTATTGAAGGTGCTGTGGACTGGACGGATTATTCCCCGGGACTCAAGGTTCTTGATTATTTCAGTGAGGGACTCCATTGATGCGAGAGGCAAGCGATATTGCTTCACAAACACAGGAGTCATGCCAGGGTCCGTGGGGATTGTTGTGGTGTGGATGTCGGTGCGACCACAGTCATATGAGTCTACCGCAAAGAGATCTTGGAAATCCAAGAAAACTTGTTTCAACTTTTGCTTTTGTTCCAGAGTCACACAGGCATCAGCTAGGTTGACTCTCTCTTCCACCATCTGCCTAAAGCCTGGAAAGACTTCTGGTTTGGCTATTTCAGCGGCCTCCTCCAGCTGGGTGGAGAAGTCCCTGGTCAGAGTGCTGATTTGGACTGGAGGCTTCAGGTGGGAAAGGCAGCCCTCATGGACCTGGAAAATCACCTCATCCCTCCTGAAGTCACAAGTCACATCTTCCTTACCATAGGGGCAGGAAGTGTACACCAGGAAGTTCCCCCCATGCCGGGTAAAAATCCTGTCTGGTGTTGTATTGTCCTCACTGTCACTGTCAAAACAGTCCTTGGGGATTGGTCCTAACAGTTCATTTAATAAGTCGATGGAAAAATGTCGGTCATCAACCGCCATTCCAATAATGGTGCCTGCGGCTAGAGTAATACTCTTTAAGTCGCTGTTATCCACCTCTATTGGAATGGTGTCATGTTCTATGTTGACTAATGGAGTTGGGTTTACCCCCAACCCTTGCTGTTGGAGAGAAGCATTTAGATGTATGTAAGCATCAGGGTTTTTCAACTCTTGTCCCCTTTTGACTTTCACTTCCAGGGAGAATTGTCGGGTCCTTTCTGGGATGGTGACTTCCTCTTTAACCTGAATTTCAACTGCATAAGGTAGCAATTGAGCTGACCTAAATGCTTTTTCTGGATCATCAAAGCTCATGGGATTATCCGCTAATCGGGACCAAGCTTTGAAGTTTATTAGGTCCAAACTAATGGCAAAGCGATTGAGAATGTCACTGCCTAAGTAAAAGGCGGCAGGGACGTCTCGCACGACCCAACAATTGTGGACTATGCTCTTGTTGCCAATGGAGATTTTGAGCATACACCTGCTTGGCAGGAGATGTTTGGAATCAGGTGCTTCCAGGTCCATTTCCCATTTGTCTATCAGTTTGAAGGTGGGAATGGCTGGATCTTTTGGGAGTTGGCGAAACATGGCTTTGCTGATGAAGCTCTTACCGTTGCTCACACACACTCGAGCGAGAACAGAGTCCTTCCCATCATTTAACTGAACAGGGATGAACAACTGCTCTCCAATTTGCTGAATATCAGCCAGGCTCTGAGCTGATTTCACATCTTTCTGGACTATAGGAGTGGGAGTTTCTGATTGTGGATTAGTATAGAATCTCAGAGTGTTTCCTTCCAGCGTGGAGTACCACTTTAGACTGGAAGGAAGGTTGATTTTCAGAAATAGAGAGGACCCCCCATCACCAGTCTGTTGTCCTACTGCTATTACTGTCACGTCTGGAATTTGGCTATTCTGGAAGTGAAATTCTACTTGGTCAGATTTTTGTTCAACCATGTGGCAGGTGCCGTTTAAACTAACATGGTTGACACTCTGTTTTAATTTTATGGGTCGGCTAGTCTGGGTCCAGAGGACCTTGTTTACGCAATCTATTAGGGGTGACAACCTTCTCAGGAGGTCATTCCCTAGTAAACAAAGGGTGCCCTCTGGAGTCACAACTATGACTGGGTGTTTCAACTTGTGTCGCCCAATTTTAATGTCCAAATCTGCCGTCCCCTCGACGGGAATTTCCTTCCCGTCAAAGCTCTGGAGTTGCCCAGGAAGAGAGGTGAGAGGAATTTGGTAATTCTCTCCCCTTCCTGCATTCAGTTCGTCAAAGGCCCTTCTGGACAGAAGGGTAGCTTGAGATCCAGTGTCCACCAGTGCCAAAATTGTACCCTGCCCCTGTACTTGTACCGGGGCATAATATCTTCCCTCCTTCTCCTCAAGGGGGCACAGATAATGTACATTTTTGGACAACTGGTGGGCTAATTTTCTGGTTTTGGACATCGCTAGCGAAGAGATTTGGGCAGAATTCTGTGGAGAGCCTTGGGAATCTGAAAGAAAAATTTGGCAACTGGAGATCAGAGCCATTGTGGGTTCCCCTGGCTCCGGTTCTGGGCCGCCCCCCCCTTTTTGGAGGCAGTCACCAGGATGGGTTTGAACCAGGGGATTTTCTTGCGGTTGGTTCTGGGATGAGATGGTGGGCGGCGGTAGCTCAGTCTCCACATCTCCCCAGTCTGGATTTGCATCCCTAGGGACCCATTTTTCTTTGGGAGGAGTTCCCCCCTCTCTGAAGGAGAAGATCCTTTTCCGAGGATCCTCTGAGGATCCCTCTCCCTCAAATCGGAAGATCTGTACCTCCTCCTCAAACTGAGTCTGTTTGGGTCTTTTGTTTCTCCTACCCCCCCCTCTGCTCCTTAGGAGGCAGACTTTCAGGGGCAAGAGATTTTGTTTCCGGTTCCTGGGTTTCCAGGGGCTGTTTACAAGTGAGGAAGGAAGCTTCCTCCAAGGCTTTACACCCCCCTTCCCCTTGTGCCTCCTCCCTGGGAACCGGTGAGTTATCGGGGTGCTGCCCCCGTCATTGTTCTGGGGCACCAGGTCCAGAGTTGGGTGCGTTCTGCGCCGGCATGCCGATCTGAGGGTTCTGCTGAGCCCTCAGTATGTGACCCAGATCCCGCGCCATGTTTTGAACCTGGCGCTCTAACTGGGAAACCCGCTCAGGCTGATATGGAGCCCTGTTTTCTCCCCTGGGCTGATCTCGGGAAGGGTAGCTGTCCCTCCTCTGGTAATACCCCGGGTTGGGAAGATTTGGGTACCCCTCCACCCTTGGCCTCCCCTCTCCCGGATTAGGTTGTCTGGGCTCAGGGAATTGGGGAAAGAAGGATGGATGATTTTGGGGTTGGAAATTGGGTGGATACCTGGGGAAAAAGTTCTGCCCAGGGTTTGGAGAATTTCTGCCCTCCTGTGGGAAGTTGGGAGGGAAGTTCCCTGGGTTAGGTGCTTGGCTGGATCCCCCCCCTTGGGCTGGAGGAGTCCACACATAACCCAGGATGGGTCGATTTCCCTTGTAACGGGGACTTACATAATCAGGAGAGCGAGGGACCCCATTTGTGGGGCTGCCTCCCTGGCTCCCTGTCTGTGACTGGCCCGAGGACCTTCTGGGCCTAGCATTATTAGGTGCAGGTAGGTTTTTAGGCCCCCCCATCTCCAACTCTAAAACGGGGGTGACCTTTACCTCTGCCACCTTGGCAGCAGCAGGGGTGCTGTTGGCTTTGGGGTTTTTCTGAGCATTATTTTTGCTATCTACCGGTTTCTGCACCTCATAGATCCGGGTAGCCTGTTCAAGGACCCAGTCTAAAGATCTTTTCTCGTGAAAATCCCTCACGAGCTGGGTCATTATGTATTTGGGCAAGGCATGAAAAAATGTATTTATGAATTCTCTACTGTCTGTGCGCACCCTTCTGGTGGTCTGCGCAAAAGCACGTTTCAGTTCTTGCACAAATTCTTGTGGGGCCTGATCCTCCCCACATTGTAAATTGTAGGCTGCCTTGCGAGCCTCTTGGGGATTTCTGTGAACAGAAAAATGTTTTAATATGGCCGCCTTATAGGTGGACCACCTGGAATGATTTTGGTCCTCCAGCCCTGCAAAGAAACTGGAGTACTCTGGGGAAAATGTCCACTTTACATATTGGATACAGCTTTGGCTGTCCTTCAAATGAAAAGTCTCCATCATTTGCTCATAGAGCTCCAAGTGTTCCCAAACAGAATACTTAGCGTTCTTATGGTAAGGCGTGATGACGCTCCTGATCGCCTTAATCTGCTTTAAGGGGTCCTTAAGCAAGGCCCTTTTTGCCTTATTGGCCTTTTTGGTTCGGGTAACCCTTGTCCATTCATCCTCTGACTCAGAGGCACTGCTCCCAGAGGTTCCTGTCTGTTCTTCCAGGTTTTCCCGGATTCTGCGAGCCTGGGAATGGCTGGCAGAATGTGGGGACCTGGTCTCCTGTGTCCTGCGCAGTTCAGAGGAGTCTTCAGATTCCTCCTTGCTGCCAGGATTTGATGGGTACCCCCTCCACTGACCTAACTGGGCAGAGGTTTTCAGGATGCCCTTAATGGGCCCACTCTCCTGGGGTTCCCCACTGAACTGTACTGTACTTGGGCGCCCATACCCGGATGCCCACCCCTCCATTCCTGAGTGGTACTGGCCTATGAGCCCCATACTTTTAGCTGGATAGTAATCTGCCATCCCTGTGGCCCTGTGCTCATGTGTGCCAGGGGACATGGGGGTGGTAGAGTCCAGGGACTGGGAGAGATGAAGGCCCCTGGTGTTAGGGCTCCCGAGGTTATGGTCAGGAGTCTCTCTTTCCCAGCGGACCTCATCTCTATCCGCCCCTGCTCCCTGTTGCAATGCAAGAGCCTGCATTTGTGCTTTCAGTTCCTCAGTCAAGGCCTTACTAGACTCTATCAGTCTCTCCTGCATCGCTACCTGTTGTTGGAGCCTATCATTGTGTTGACAGAGGGCCTCATTTTCCCTCTGTGCTTCCTGGTTGGTCCTGGAGAACTGGGCCAGTCTTTGCTGCAGGAGGTTTACCTCCTGAGTCCCATCCCTACCGGCCTGCTCCTTTCTTGCCAGAGCATCTTCCACCCTTCTGGTGTGCTCTACCAAGTTCTGGTTTTCTTTTTGGAGGTCACCCAGCCCCTGGAGGGCCAGGTGATTTTCTTCAATTTCCTTTTTTAAGTGGCAGACTTCCTGGCCTAAAGTGTCTCTTTCCTGACTGAGAGCCTGCATCTGTGCTGCCAGGTCGTCCCTCTGCCTTTGAAGGGTACCAGCTTTCCGGCGCTCTTCATCAATCTCTGCCTGGGTATCCAGGTCTTTCAGAATCAGTTTATTGCTTTCTGCCTTTTCCCTATCTAGGTGGCCTTGCAGGGTGACTACCTGCTCAGCACATACCCTGTTGAAGTCCAGTTGTTGCTCCAGCTTTTTCTGGCTTTGCAGTAGGGAGTCCAAACCTTCTTGGTGTTCCTTCTGCAAGGCCCGAAATCTGGTATCCTGTTCTGACTTTTCCTTTTGCAGCACATCCATATCCTCCTTTATTTTAGTGATGTACTGTCTGGTCTCATTTTCTGACTCCTGGCTTCTGTGCAGCCTTTGCTCAGAAGAGTCCAGATCAGATTGGGCCTTCTCTAACGCCATCTGTTGCCTTTTTGCCAGATCATGGCCTTCAGCACATTTATTCTGTATGGCTCCCATATATAAATATAAATATGCCGCTATCCTAACAATCTTGTCGTGTTCATCTTTGGCCTTAGGAGCCATATATAGTTCACTCAGGGCCACATGTAATGGACCCTGATCTCTCCATAGGTCTGACCCTGCTTCAGTGGCCTGTAGCGTGATGGCCTGCAACCAGGCCTCCTGGCCCTGCTCAGCCCATTCACCTCTCACAAATAACTTATGTAAGAAGTGCTCTCTGGCTATTTTCATGTCTACTAAGGTCGTCATTCTAGAGATTGGTCTCTGTCCTAACTTACAGAAGTTTGTATTTTATTTTTGCAGAACAGAACTTTTCTTGGAGTGTCCCTTTTGAGGAATGCTTTACAGCGTAACACAGCGTGGTGATCCGACCGGATATGTGTATCTGGTCAGCTGGCACGCTGTATTAATCTGCACAAATGGTAGATCTAACCCAAACGTCCGGCACGAGCCCCCAATTTGTAAGAGGATTCAATTCAGCACTACAGCCAAGTCAACGCCTAGTCTAGAATACTGAATGAAAACCCTTATTGATATATCTTTATGTCCAGTTCATGCGTTCTGGATGACTACCCCTATATAACACCCCTCTCTTGGAATCCTCCTGACCCCACTGAGCCAAGAAGTAGTTCTGTTTTGCAAGTTAAAAGGTTTAATTGATAATTTAAACAATAGATATATATATCACACTTTAGAATAAATTAATAATTGAATATCACACTTAATCTGATATGATAAAGATTAACAACAGAGAATCTGGCACTAGCACACTTCTTTATAATCACTAAGGAGTTGACATGAAATGGATAAGATAGCACACTGGTAAATAGGGACAGAAGAATAATGTGGAAGAGAATGTTTTATAGGGTTCAAGGAAATGCAAGGTTGAATGAATGAAATGCAGTATAGAAAATACTCAATATGATTTCAACAAAACAATGTAATCACTTTTCTCTGGCAATTCACCCCCCCTTTTATGCAATGCAAGGAAATGGAAGGAAGCACACAGTTCTCAGAAATGCAATTCAAATGTAATTCAGTTCACCCAGCAACTTAGACTACAGAAGTTGAAAATACAGGCAAAATGCTTTTATATGTGCTGGCAATGGAGTGAAAAATATGCTAAATTTGCTTTTAATTCCCTCTAGAAGTTCAGGGTGAGTGGTATCTAGTTAATATTAGTCCAGGCTCACACTAGCAATGATTCAGGGATGATTAGCAGGTTAAACGAATTTCTGGCAAATGGAAGGCAAGCAGCTTCTGTTTTCACACGTGGAGAAATTTGCAAATCGCGGCAAAATTCGCGAATGCGTGTTCCGCGATTGCGGTAAAACTATAAAAGGTAGGAATGTGGTTCTTGGTGCGATTAAAAGCTAAGATTCTCAGCTTTCAGATGAAAGTTACTGCAAGTCTCTAGCACAAACGGTCGCGGAGATATGAGCGATTTAATAAAGGTCGTTTTTCAGATTGAAATTTTAAAGTTCAAAAAGACAAGTGCAGCTTGCAACTAGAAAATGACAAGTGACAGCTTTGCAAATGACAGGTGACGGTTAAGAGACAGTTCTACTTAGATTAAAATAGGATTGAATTATATTATTTTAACTAAGAGATTGGTTCTGCACAGTTTTGCTAGGTACTCTATATATAGAAATATGCCTTGCCACGGATCTGGTCAGGTTTTCTTCACTCGCCACGGACGGTCTCTCCGCACAGCGGTCTGGTCTCTGGAACTGCTAACATGGGTCTGGGTCAGCTCTGCTCTCTCTCTGGGTACAGCACTGCTTCTGGATTCTGGAGATTGATGGATTTGAAGTCTCTAGTTTGTCTCTCTGGAGGTTTGATGGAGGTAAATATGGATTTTTCCGGCAGAGCTTCCAGCGGCAGATGGAAATGAAGGTCCCTATCTGTCCTGACTGTCTGCTTTTATGTGTTTTGAGAGTGGATGTGTGTGCAGCATCACTAGACCCTACCCCTCTCCACTTGCCATTGGTCAAATTTCCATTTCTCACTTGATTGGGGAAGGAACTGTGAGTCAGAGCGATGTCATTTTATGGCTTGCAGAGAGGACACTCCCCTGTCAAATTGCACACATTCTATATTTGATAACAAAAGACATATTTGCACAGGTACACATTTGTTTAAAATGACATACACACATGAGGCATTACTGATGTTAGCCCCTGTTCTGACTCTGGCGTTTCTAGGAGCTTGCATCCAGAAATGGCAATATTTTGCATGTTTTAATGTGCTAAACAACATTGGATCTTCATTAAATTTTATACAACTGTTCCTCACATATCTACCCACATACCAATGCATTTTCGTTTGTCTAGCTGAAACAGGGAGTCTGTAATATTAATAAACAGCAGGGTTTTGTCCCAGAATATCCCACAATTTGGAGTTTGGGCTTGAATTAAAGGTACATTTTTTAAATTAAGTCTCTCAAAGTTATACATTTCTGTCATTTGATTACAAAGAGTTATCAGTGTTTTTGTAAAATATATATTTTACTTTCAATTCAGTCCTCAGAGTGTTGGAGTCCGCCTCCAAGACTTGGGTGGGTCAGTCCTCTGGGCAGGCAGGGCTTTGTTGACATTAAACAGTCAAAATCAACATATTCCTTTCAGAGGAAAGGGGCCATTGTGTGGTCTCTGGGAAGCTCCCAGCCAGTCTAACTTCTATCAATCAAGAGGTCATGTGAGATTCTAACTCCTGGTGTGAAGCTCTGCAGGTGAGAGGGTTTCCCAGGCTTCAGGCCTCTGGGAACAGCATGAGGCTAATTTTTAATTAAAATGCAGCCTTTGAAGTCAGCTGAGTCAAATCCCTTTGTCAGCTACTGCACTCAGTTCTCCTGTCAGAGTTTAGACCGCTAGCGCCACCATCAGGATTTTGTGGTTACTGCATCCATCCTTGGGATTTTCTTGGATTAATGCATTCTAAACAGGAATGGTTCTTACATGGTAGTAAATCCTTGCTTAACATTGTTTTGATGGGGCTCCTTACAGTAAAATGGTTATGTGGAACCCCACAAAAGGGTTGAATCTTTAAAGTGGTCCAATGAGTCACGATTTCAGCAACTTTTTGACATCAGTAACAGTGGATTTTGTTAACAAAGACCTTTCTTTACACTGGTGGGTGGCAAGTTAGGTAACCATTTTGGTGTGCGCACAACTGCGCAGCTCTCCTGGATTCTGGGATGAAATAATGGGCGGCGACAGCGCATCCCCATCTTTACCCACTCCAATGATTTATTTTTGTTCTGGGGTAAAATGATGGGCAGCGACAGCTTAATCCCCATATTTACCCCGTCTAATGATTCCACATGGGTCAAAACCCTCCACAAATGGCACCACTTTGGAGTGTCTCTGTACAGAAGCCTGCCAAAAGTGGAACAAAGGGCTCGACCTTTGGTTTAGGAGTCACAGAGACGAACACAGACACCATTTTAAAAACCGAGTTCTGGCAGAAAATACCATCCGATAGACTTATTTAAGATAAGTAGACCGGTGGTATGTTAGAGACTAATGAGAAAAAGTATCAATCTCCAACAATGGGAAGAATCCCATAGGGTTATATTCGGGGTCGAACATAACAAGTAGTTTCCACTGCCACCAGCCAAAACTCGACGAGGGGGGACGGGACAGTGCCCCCTCGAATAACAGACCCAGGAGTAATCGAATTACCCCTACTAGTACGTCCACAATAGGATGGTTTGTACTAGTTCTGTTAGTAAATTTAGGTCTAGTAAAGCCAATGGTGACTTTACATGCCCGGGGAGACAGTAGTCAGTCCCCGGGTATGGAGTCTAGGACGGAGGTCCGCTAGGACGCCCCAGTGTTACGGCACGTAGGGTGCGGTGTAACACACCTAGAAAAACATATGAGACCCTATGGAGTAAAAGACCCCATAGCCCATAGAACACATTGACATTCAAAGGAATCACACACATTCATGTCCAAGAGTGGGAGAAAAAGAGTCTCACTCTTGGCAGGATGGAAAAAAACAAACTCCAGAAATCCAGCAAAGCTGCTGGGGGTCTCACTAGGTTAGGAAATTCAGCCTAAACAGAGAATTCTCCCTAACAGTGCCCCACAGTGCTGGGGGGTGGGGGTGCTGGGGGACATGAGTTGGACATGAGTGGGGGCCTGCTGGCAGGTGCCCCACAGTGCTGGGGTGTGGGGGTGCAGGGGGACATGAGTGGGACATGAGTGGGG
The DNA here is from genome assembly GCF_040938575.1 of Ambystoma mexicanum. Taxonomy (NCBI): domain Eukaryota; kingdom Metazoa; phylum Chordata; class Amphibia; order Caudata; family Ambystomatidae; genus Ambystoma; species Ambystoma mexicanum. Next base: position 1,566,529,719 of record NC_090932.1, read on the forward strand.
GCCTGCTGGCAGGTGACCCACAGTGCTGGGGGGTGGGGGTGCTGGGAGACATGAGTGGGGGCCTGGTGGAGGGTGCCCCACAGTGCTGGGGGGTGGGGGTGCTGGGAGACATGAGTGGGTGCCTGTTGGAGGGTGCCCCACAGTGCTGGGGGGTGGGGGTGCTGGGAGACATGAGTGGGGGCCTGGTGGAGGGTGCCACTGGATGCTGGGGGCTGGGGGTGCTGGGAGACATGAGTGGGAGCCTGGTGGAGGGTGCACCACAGTGCTGGGGGGTGGGGGTGCTGGGAGACATGAGTGGGGGCCTGGTGGAGGATGCCCCTGGATGCTGGGGGTGGGGGTGCAGGGGGACATGAGTGGGACATGAGTGGGGGCCTGCTGGCAGGTGCCCCACAGTGCTGGGGGGGTGGGGTTTCTGGGAGACATGAGTGGGGGCCTGGTGGAGGGTGCTCCGCAGTGCTGGGGGGTGGGGGTGCTGGGAGACATGAGTGGGGGCCTGGTGGAGGGTGCCCCTGGATGCTGGGGGGTTGGGGTGCTGGGAGACATGAGTGGGGGCCTGGTGGAGGGTGCCCCTGGATGCTGGGGGCTGGGGGTGCAGGGGGACATGCTTTGGTGGGCAGTAGTGCAAGGTGACATGTGGGTTGGCTGGGGGGCATGGGCATGGTGGATGGGCTGCCTGCGGGACATGTGCAGGGTAGGCCCCTGTGGTGTGGGCCGCCTGCAGGGGCCGTGGAGGGTGTAGAGGGAACACCTGGGAGGACCCACACGTGCAATTCACGTGTGGTGCTCCCCGCGCACCCCTGGAATACACGTACCCTGATGGAATCACATGTGATACTTCCTGCGCACCCCTGAAATACATGTACCCTGCTGCTTTTGCGTGTGATACTTCCCGCGCACCCCTGGAATACACGTACCCTGCTGCTTTTACGTGTGATACTTCCCGCGCACCCCTGGAATACACGTACCCTGATGGAATCGTGTGTGATACTTCCCGCGCACCCCTGAAATGCACGTACCCTGCTGTTTTTGCGTGTGATACTTCCCGCGCACCCCTGGAATACACGTGCCCTGATGGAATCGCGTGTGTTACTTCCCACGCACCCCTGATGTACACGTACCCAGGACAATTGCATGTGAAACTTCCAAAGAACCACTGAAATACACGTTCCCCGCTTGGTGTTTGCTGTTTGGCAGCCCTGTGAACTCGTCCAGGGTTAGCGCAGCCCTTTGCGATGATTTGGGAATTTTGAAGGCTTTTCCTTGCGCGAGGGCGTTCTCGGGGGCGTAACTGGCGCTGCTGCAGGGTCGCTGCGCCACTCTGCGCCACGGCTGGTTTCGGAGGCTAAAATACATGAATACGCTGTGCGATGAAAAGGATTTTTTCGCACGCGGCTGGCACAGTGTATCGCACCTGGACACTGTGCGCCAGCCGTGTGCGCCACTTTTGTGCGAATTTCTATGAATTACCCTGACTAACTTTATATATGCAGCTCGAATGAATCTACACTTGGGCATCGTTATAAACCTAACACAGAGCTATTGCTACATAAGTTGGAACTTGCAAAGGATGTGGCCGCATGGACCTATAAGGGCATGATTATTTACAGAGGCAGGGGTTTGAAACTGAATGATTTAGTAACAGTGTTACCAATCAACACCCTACATCTATAATAAATTCCCCATCGGCTGGAATGAATTTATGTAAGCAGTCACTGATTTAAATATCCCGACCACCGTTGTGGGTAGTGTTGCCCAACAACACCTCCTGGAGCTGCTGAAAACTGGTGCCCCTGCTACTTCTCAACAAAAACACAGCCCTATAGATAGACCTATGAACAACCCCCATTCCCCCAGCCCCAAAGAGGGCTGAAATACCAGCTGGTTTAAGGAATCATTACGCACCCCCTTACAAATTTATGACACCCCTGTCATTCATACCTCCAGAGTGTCTAGGCCTCTCTAGAGACACGTCCCCTCTATATGATTATCCTATTAATGTGTGCCCAATCTTTGCCTGAATGTATATGTTTCTTTTTTTCTGTATTCACATGTTTGTGGTATAGCTTTTATTCTTTCTGTATTAACTATGTGTTTTTGTATTTTGGCAAATATAAAATATTTTTAAATCATAAAACCGACTGGCTCTTTATTACTTTGCTTTATTTATTATGTATAATAACACATGACGCTTGTTGATTTTTAAAAAGTTATTTTATTGATACATATATCACTAGATAGACACCCTGTATCTACATTTTTACCACCATGTGAACATTTTGCGATTTCTATACACATTAGGAAACAACTTGTTATCAAATCTGCCTACCATTTGATTGTTTTGATTGCGATTGCTCAAATACATTTTCAAAACAGTCGACACCGATCTCCATTCAGGCATTTGGCTGATCAGTACTGACCGCAGGTCATAGCTTTAGAGTCTTGAACCGGTACAGTGTTATAACGTGAATACTATGCAAAGCTTTTCACATAGTCCGTTAAAACTCTGGTGTGTATGGGAGGTGGCAGGAAGTGTGCCAAAGTGTCAAACACTGTTAGCACATTACCTTCCAACCACAAACCTATGCAGTGTTTTCCTCCCTGGTCGTGTGGATCTGTGCTCACCACCAGGCTAACTGGGTAATCCCTGGGTAGGTTCTTGGGGCATGTATCAATGGCATACACACCGTAAAATGTTTTTCGAGCATGTCTATGACTGTGCAGAAATCTTATTATCTGTAGACTATCCATTAAATATCAACGAGTATATTTTTCTGCGCATTGGTCTCAAGAACGTTTTCAAAAATTCTCCACACTAGCAACGAGTGCGTGGCTTTATCTCAGCTTGTAGGTTCCTGCTTCTCAGGAGGTTGAAATGCCCCTCTGACGCATTGTCGGGCCTTAGATGGAATGCCAGTAGAGTGTAACCGAGGTAATCTTCGTTTCATGTGATTGAAAGTGGCTTATCACTCATGTGCTTTCCTGTGGCAGCTACCAGGCCCATGTATTCCCCAATTATGTTCAGAACTCCAAAGTTAGGCACGCAAGCTTTGGTATGGATCAGGACACCATCCTTGTGCAGCGCAGCATAGTTCCTGTTACAGTGTTTGAACTCAAAGGGGTTTTTATCGTATGCACCGGTAAGCGCTGTTGTTTCAACAACTCCCATGAGGATTTTTTTGGGAGCATCCCCAGAAACAGGTTGTCTTGACTGGTGCCATTGATACCGTTAGGAATGCTGAAATCCTTAAGGCTTGCTCTCTCCACAGGGTACTTTATGTTAGATATTTGTAGCGCCTCTGCATGTGCCAGTCCAATAGTCAGAAAGACGCTCACATTTTTAATGAAAAGACTTGCCGATATGATGACTAGCTTGTATTGTTTGGCATCTCCGCTCATGAGACAGAAAACATCTGTGTTTCTAGATAGTTTTATTTTAAGATCAACGTCAGTTTATCCTCAAAGAAAAGATCTGCATGTAGACGGCCTAGTAAAATCGAGTAATCTACTGGTCATGGCATGGCAGGCTGTCTTTGTAAACCCTGTGTTTACGCTGTCCAAAGCTGTGGAGTCGAAATGCCCTGTTTTTTCCTGAAAAAAAGAGGCCTGCCGAGTGCAGTTTATCCAGGGTATCACAACCATAATTTGATAGGCCTTTTATATAGGCCCTGTAGGCGTACATTTTATCACCCTGCACTGTCATTCAATCGCCCAACGTCATGTCCACCTGGTTAAACATGGTGGCGATGGGATAGGTGATCAAAGCCATGTGTGTGGTAGCCGCAATGTCAGTCCCATCTGTCTTTCTTATTTTACTAGACAGATACAGTAGCATATTGTAAAGTTCTGGGTTCCAAATGATGACTCTGACATCTCTTGATGTTCTAGTTGTTCCTTTAATGAGTTTCCAGTACATTTATGTTTCTTATGTCAAGTTCATCAGAGCTCAAGGCAAACGTGCACCGGCATCCTCTCAGGTAGGCTACATCTCACCAACTCTCTCAATCAGAACTCTCAACCATACAACAACATTCTCACCAGCAAGATTCCATGTCACTCACTCAGCATTCTACTCTTTCTGCAAAGACAACATGAAAACCTAAATCACTACATATCTCCCTTCCTTGCACAACAACAACAACGCCTATCAAAACTGGTCATGCTCACAACACATAGTACACACACACACTCCAACACATGCGTGTGCATCTCAACCACATGAACTATCACCACACCCGTACAACCTGAACATGTCACCAGTTCAAATGGTACCATAACACAATACTAACGATGCCCCGCCCCTTTTCTACACAGTAAAGGAAGGACACCTACCAATGAAAATTGTACCACTAGCAATCCATCTTCCACAGCTCAGGTATCTCTCTAACCTCTCTCCTCCTCTATCACACAAAAACTAAAACCAATACTATTCTCATAGCGACACCACACACGCAACTCCGAACTGTGCACCACACACACCAAAGAACAAGGCTGGGCATTCCCAACACCCGAGTGAAACGACACAATAACACATTGCACACTAAGGTACCTATGCCGCCACCCCCACTTCGTCGCCTGTGTCCTAAAGACCAAACAAAACTATGACAAAGCATCGTCACACAATATAAAAATATATAAATAAATGCATCACTTTCACCAGAACAACAGTACTCTTGTTACACTCAGCCACCCATAACTTCACAGCCAAATAAATACACACCACTATGATGTGCACCTCACACTCAAAGAACCAGGTTGGGCGTTCCAAACGTCCGAGTGAAACAACATCCAAACAGCACAAACAGTGTGATATTGCCACCCCTTATCCGTCACCTCTGTTCCTTAAAACAAACAAAACCAACAACACTGCTGCGAATAACCACTTGGAACACACCATGCACTAGCCCACCAAGCGCACAACTACAAAAATCACAAAAATGCTAAAACTCTAGCACACCACAGACTCCCACATGCAGATCACCACACTGCAACAAGCTAACACTGCTTAAAATTAATAAAATTTCTGCAAAAACTCTAATAAATCTTACTGCTCAAAATTTACTTTTCTGCAAAACTCTAACAAATCTTAAAGCTCTAACTAAGCTTCTTAGCTATCATCAAACTTATAGTCCCACCTGCAAAGGAAAAAATTAGTAAGCATGTTCCATTTATCACATTTTCCGTGCCATGTACTATAACTATATCAATCCACTTTGCCTATTGCATTGAAAAGTCCATCTGTGGAAAGAACATGCGTTAAACACAACTGCTTCAAAAAACTAACATTGCTCACATCAAATATATGTCTCTAAACAAAGGCCATGACACCACACTCTCCCATCGAGTGTACATTCTCTCATAAATGCTCATGTTGCAATTATAGTGTCAAAATATCACCACTATCGCAGGCCTCACATGACAATTAAAACACAACATGTTAACTTAAACTCTGGTGCATACTACCTAATGCACCCATATAATCAAAAGTAATTCTGTAGCCATGCTCCTTCTCCTGCCATCTCCATCCATAGGAAAAAATACCTTAGGGGACACGGCTCCGATTTGCAATGGGCTCTAAACTCCACCAAAGTCACTTTTGACTTTCATAGAAACACAGTTCTCATTGTGGGCACCTAGCCCCTCTGCCAGAGAGCAGTGGCCCCCTAGTCACTCCTAGGCGCAGCTCAGGCTCAAAGCCTCTCCCAATGGTGCTATCTCTGGCTCCAAACCCCTCAGCTGCACAACATGACCTCCGGATCCTTCAATCCCCAGGCACCGCTTAGGCTCCAAGCCTTTCCTATTGCAGCGGCCTTGGGCTCCTAGCCCCTCAACTGCGCAACATGGCTTCCAAGTTTTCCAGGCGTAGCTCAGACTCCAAGCCTCTTCACTTGCTACTGCCATGGGCTTCCAGCCCTCCATGTCGCAGCTTTGGGTTCCCAAACCCCTTCAAGACAGTCAATGGGCCCTCAGCCCTGCCACTGTTGCTCTGCCAGTCTCTTGGCCCTCTGAGTTTAACTTGTCCAACTTCCGGTTAGACAGGCCAACCCAACATGACTTCCCAGTTTTCCAGGCGTAGCTCAGACTCCAAGCCTCTCTCTTGCTACTGCCATGGGCTTCCAGCCCTCCCATGTCGCAGCTTTGGGTTCCCAAACCCCTTCAACACAGTCAATGGGCCCACAGCCCTGCCACTGTTGCTCTGCCAGTCTCTTGGCCCTCTGAGTTTAACCTGTCCAACTTCCGGTTAGAGAGGCCAACCCAGATGGCTCTTGCATGGCGCAGATCACTACATCCTGTGCCAGTGGCCCTAGCGCTGGCCCTACTGCGCCTAAAGCCAATAAGCGCTCGCCCTACCTGGGAGGGTCTTCTTCTTGGGTTGGCGGTTGGTGCATGTGCCATCCTCAGTGCTGTGCCCCCAGCACAGCCAGCATCCTCGTCGCCAATGTAAAGTTCTGGGTTCCAAATGATGACTCTGACATCTCTTGATGTTCTAGTTGTTCCTTTAATGAGTTTCCAGTACATTTATGTTTCTTATGTCAAGTTCATCAGAGCTCAGGGCAAACGTGCACCGGCATCCTCTCAGGTAGGCTACATCTCACCAACTCTCTCAATCAGAACTCTCAACCATACAACAACATTCTCACCAGCAAGATTCCATGTCACTCACTCAGCATTCTACTCATTCTGCAAAGACAACATGAAAACCTAAATCACTACACATATCGTTCAAATCAAGATACATGTCGATCAAGCACAATACAAAGAATTCTATAGAGGCTAGTGACGATAGAGCCGCCAACAGCGAGACCTCCATGAAGAAACTGTTATCGATGCTGGTCTGGGTGAGAGGTACGGTGAAAAGATTGAGCTCCGAGAAGGCCATTGTTCTTTAAAAGATATTACCTCCTCTGTGTCTTCTAGGAATAACTCTCTTCGTATTCTTATTCTGTTGTCCACATCAGGCTCTTAATCTGTTTTTCATGGTGGATTTTGGGAGGTCACGCAGCAGTGACGCTGACCTCTTCATCTGAAACACTCCTACGTGGTTTATAAATGAGTCCTGAGCCAGCCTGCCCCTCCTTTTTCTGGTTGGTGAGCTGCTCGGCAGCTGCAGTTGTCACACTTCCCATGCCGACTTTTGCGATACTGGTGGTGGCCGTTTTCACGTGTGGTTTATTTAATTAAATGCTGTGGCGTAGAAAGGGCATTGCGCATCTAAAAAGACTTCTCACGATACCGCCAAGACCCGCACCATACATTACAGGGGCTTTGCTAAAATATGGCTGATCGCTGTAACCGACTTGGCTCCTATAATATTCCATATAGGCCCTGTGGTTTCCATAGTTCTTCAACACTGCCATTATAATGCTGCTTTATTAGTCTTTCAGCCAGAGGGGTCTGAAGTGCAACCGCAGCCAGATTTTTCTGTATTTAAATGATACAAACTGCCCTAGTTGTCTCTTATCTGTATGATGATGGTGTCAAAATGTTTTTTACACATGGGGACGTAATCGGGTTTGCTGTATTGAATGTTCACAATGTAGTTGTTGTTCCCTTTAATCTGCATGGTTCTAAGTAATAGGGTGCAGCTATCCCCCGCTCTTTCATACTCCTCGACATCGCTTTAAAGCAGTAAGCTATAAAAATCCCTGTTAATGTCAGGACAGGTATTGTTCCGCAGTTCTTTACTTCCAATGTGTTGCACAGATTCCAATATGTTACACAGTCTCCCCCTTGTTGAAAACCTAACAGATGCGTCTGGACCCTGTAGAAAAAAGTTCCACTGGTGGGGTTCTAGGTGTAGCGTTGTATCGCCATACTCGGGTATGACTGATACAGCTTTGTTGATGACTCTGATAAGTTCCTGTATATTTGGATAATGCCCATCGGGAAACCCACGCAGCCAGAGCCTCAGAGGGTTTGTTCATTTTATGATAAACCTGGGGCTCATGTGTCCCACGATCAGGCGTACTGAACTTCAGTAAGCGCTCCTGTCCATTTCCCCATTTGCAGGTTTGGCCAGCTTCACTTTAAAGTTGGACATTTTGTACTCTGGAAATGCCTCGGCTGAAGCGTTGCTGGGGAGCATAATTGTATTTATTTTATTTTATTGTTCACTTGTTAGGCGCTTATACAGGAAGCAAATACTGTTTCAAACCACCCACAGGGCAACAGGGAGGGGACATGGGATGATAGCCAATGTAATTACAACAATCTTAAATAATAAATACAACAAAAGAAGAGACAATGGGGAGGGGAAGACACACCTACTGTGCCTTGTGAGTGTTCAGAACGTGCAGAGGGGAGGGGTGTGGGATAGGTACTGTGGTGCTCATGGAGAGCAGCATGTGAAGTGCTATGAAGAAAGGTAAGTGCAACCTCCAGTGCTGGAGGGTGAGCCGAGGCAAGAGCAGGGGATAGCCAGCAGCTGGGATGAAAGATGTGGAAGGTAAGGGCCCCGAGGATGCATAAGGGTGCTGCACACCAGTCAAGCTACTATGCGATTCGCAGGGGAGAGACGGGGTGAACGAAGAGTCTTTTCCGGAACTTAAGGAGGTCCTGCTCAAGAGGAAGAGGGAGGGGCAGGCTGTTCCAAAGAAGATAGCCCACTGAGGAAAATGACTGACCACCTGCTCTCTGTTTCTCAAACCGCTTCAAACACAAGGAGTTGGTACCAGAGGAACTAAAGTGTCTAGAGGGGGAGTATTTGGTCAGAGAGAGTTGCAGATAGAGTGGTCTCTGGCCCCAGACAGCCTTGTGGATGATGCAGAGGCATTTGAATTTAATCTGTGCTGCGATCGGGAGCCAGTGAAGACTTTGTAGGGCAGGAGAGATACGGTCCCTGGGCTTGAGGCCAAGGATAAGTCTTGCTGCCCTATTCTGGATTAGCTGCAGGGGTCACAGAGTGGACGAAGATAGATTAAGGAGGAGACTATTGCAATAGTCAAGCCTACAGAGAACCAGAGCCCGGGTAATATTGAGTCTCTGGAGGAAGGTGAGAAAAGGTAGAATTGCTTTCAGAAGGAAAATATGAAAGTTGGACTTCTTGGCAATGTTCTGAGAATGAGGGCGGAAGGAGCGAGAGGAGTTGAAGATGATTCCGAGGTTTCTGGCTTCCGAAGAGGAAGCAGGGGAAGAGCATATGGAAGAAGGCCAGAGTGAAGGGAAGAAGTCAGGTGTCGGGTTCCCAATAGGGAGAATCTGTTTTGCTGGCTTTGAGGCAAAGATCATTAGAAGTACACCGGGCCTGGATGGCTGAGAGGCAGTCAGGGATGAAGGAGGGTGCAGGGGGATCTGTAGGAAGTTTGAAGAAGAGTTGTGTGTCATCAGCATAGCACTGGAAGTTGGAGGAGAAGGGGGAAATGAGGCGTGCCAGAAGCGTAAGGTAGATGTTAAATAGTCAAAGAGAAAGGATGCCTCCCTGGGGATGCCACAGGAGAAGAAGGAGTAGAGGAGGAGAAGGTGCCCAGTATGACATTGGAAGAGCGGTCAGTTAGGAAGGAGGTAAGCCAGTCCAGTGCCTGCTCTGAGATACCAAGGGTGTCATGGAGCTTTTTTATGAGGATGGAATGGTTCACTGAGTCAAAAGCAGAAGACAGGTCAAGGAGGTTGAGGACAGCCGGGGAGTTGGAATCAAGGGATGCAAGCAGTTCTTCACGGGTGTTCAGAAGAGCAGTTTCTGTGCCTCTGGTTGTTCGGAAACCAGACTGATGGTAGACCGCCAACAAGTTCAGTGTGGGAGTTAAGTTGGGGCAGAGCCAACTACTCCAGCAGTTTTCCCCAGAAAAGGGGTGATGGAGATGGGCCGATAGTTGGCAGGGCAGGAAGGGTTTGCTGATGGTTTTTTAAGGAGGAGGCACACAAGGAAGAGCTTGAGGGAGGATGGAACAGAACCAGTAGCAAAGGAGTGGTTACAAAGATCAGCGAGAGCAGGGGGAGAGAGGAGATGTTGTCCTTGATGGTTCTGGTTGAGCAAGGGGCAACCTGTTTGGAAGACACCTCATGAAGTTGACAACTTTGGTGACTTCTTCAGGAGAGGCAGAGAGCGAAGGAGGAAAAGGAAGAAGGAGGAGGGTGAGTGGTCTGGGGAGGCAAGGGAGGGCGGGATGGGTTGGAAGAGTGCCGTGACAAGGCTGCTCAGTATATCCTCAAAATATTGGACAAAGCAGCCTACCTGCAGGTCCAGCACTTCATTGAAGAGAACAAACTCCTGGGACTCCGTCAATCTGGCTTCCGCCCCAGACACGGGACTGAAACCGCCTTACTTGACCTGAAAAACCAGATGGACGATGCCAGAGACATGGGCAAACCAACACTTCTCCTACTTCTTGACTTATCCGTGGCTTTCGATCTTGTAGATCACGACGTCCTATGCCACCACCTCTCCTCCACTGCCAAGTTCTCCCCTGACGCCACTGCATGGATCACTTCCTTCCTACAAGACAGAACCATGCAAGTATTCTCTGACCTAGCCTCCGCCTCACCCTCCTTCATACTCTGTGGTGTGCCCCAAGGCTCCTGCCTCTCTCCCACCCTGTACAACATCTTCACACTGCCCCTCTTCCTCATCCTCGACGCTATGGGTATCTCGTACACTAACTATGCTGACGATACCCAGATCCTCCTTACCCTCACTGGCAACTACGACACTGACTCCTTGACCCTTAACAACCTCTACAACACCATTCAAGCCTGGATGGCAGACAATGGACTATGCCTCAATTCCGATAAAACCAAACTCCTCCTGATAGGTTCCACCGACACACTAAGAAATCTATACTCCCAATTCAGTCACTTCACCATCGACACCATCAAAATACCTGTCTCAGACTCAGTCAAAAACCTTGGAGTCTATTTGGATTCCAACCTATCCATGGAGAGACAAGTCAATGCAATAGCCTCCTCAGCTGCATATCACGCTAAACTAATCAACGCAGTCAGGCCCTTTCTCGCCAAAGAGAACTGCACAAACATAGCCAGAGCCATCACTGGCTCCAGGCTAGACTACTGCAATGTTTTCTTTCTAGGAACCTCCAACAAAAATTTGGAAAGGCTACAAGTCATACAGAACAGTGCTCTCCGTGCAGGCCAAGGCATTGCTAAAAGAGAACACATCTCGGAGGCTAGAAAACTAGCCCACTGGCTCCCAATTAAGGAAAGAATCGTCTTCAAAGCTCTTACACTGACCCACAAGTGCATTCACCTCACTGCTCCCGTTTACCTCTCGGAAAGGATCCACCCTGTCTCCTCCACAAGGCCAACCAGATCACCCTATACCAACATGCTCTATGTGCCACTAGTAAAAAGAGCCAGAGCGGGTGGTTCCAGCTTCCCATATCTTGCACCCACACACTGGAATGCCCTACCTCCCACTATCCGAGGTGAGGCCTCCCTCATCGCCTTCCGTAAAGCTATGAAAACCATCCTCTTCACATAAGGTCCCTCGCATCAGCATGAATACTATACATTTGACCCACTGCATAAGCTGGAATGTAATGACCAATCGCATAAGCTGTAAGTATTGTATTATGTCTGTAATACTTATAATGTACCAACAACTGCTACCATTCCTGTACCTCCGTAACTAAGCTCTCACAAGTAACAACGCCTCAGTGCCTGTGGGCTGCTTGCGCCCTATATAAATTTAAATAAATAAACAAATAAATAAATAAATCCTGGGTTTTCAAGGTGAAGTGAGTGGTGAGAGCATTGCAAAGAGGCTGGGAAGGAGTAGGGGGAGAGGATACTGCGGACGGGTTTGGATGGTCCCCTCATATTTTGAAGCATTGAGCCGTGTTGTTGGACTCACCAGATACTCGTGCCTGAATGTGGGCCCCTTTGGAGCAGGCGGCAGGTCAGTTTGACAGAGGGTGAGCCCGAAGTTTGCCACTTCCGTTCTGCAGCCCTGCACTTACGCTTTTGGTCTGCAAGTTCGGAGTCGTATCAGGTGTTATGCTTGGAGGCAGGTTTCAAGCAGGTATAGACTCCATGCCGCCCAGTTACACACCCATGGCCTGTATGGATCCTGCTTGTACCCAACTGTTGAATTTGTCAGGCCACCCCAGCCATTTGACTAGATGCTGCTTCCTGGCTCCACAACCTTTACTCTTTATGACTTTTTTTTCAATTCTACAAACTTGCTGCTGATCTTTACTCACTTTCTGGATCTCCTCCCTATAAAAAAACTCCCCCACATAATCAATTAAACTATATTTATATATAAAGACACCCCCGCTGAGCCCCTCCATCTATGATAAATATGTCATCGCTGTAGTTCTGTTCATACCCCTTTGTAAAGACAGCCTTGTGTTTTGAGATCTGCACATGATCCCCCTTTTTAAGGGGCTTACGTTTCATCTTGTTAAAAAGTCATTCGCTGTAAATTATTTTCCAGACCTGCAGGGAATACACCAGCTGGGATAATTTCAATAGATCTATGATGCGTGTAGTTACACACATTTATAAATGCGGGTAACACCTCTGCATATCTACGGGTGTTTTCAGCCATGAAGAATCAACAGAGACGTGTTTTAAAGGTGCATATAAAATGTTCTGCAATCGAGGCTTCAACTTCAGAGTGTGTTACAAAGTGATGCACCCCGTTCTGCTTTAGGAGACCGTGCAAAGGTTTATTTAAAAACTCTTTGCCAGCACCCATCTGTAGTTTAGCGGAGACCCTGCCTTTGTTAAATATACCTTTAAAAGCTGTTGTTACACTGTGTCCTGTCTTGTACTTGAAAACCTCAAGATAGGTGTATTTTGATAAAACAGCAATGACAGCTAGAATATAGCAAAAACCATTGTTGCCTTCACGAAACTGGCTCAAACCCCTACTATCTGACTGCCATTGTTGATCGATGTCAGATAGTCAGATACCCCGGTCATTCACCGTTTAAAATGTTTCAGAGCTGGCCTGTGCAGCATGTAGGCCTCCTCCCCCGAAGGTCATGCCTTGACCGCTCCCTGTGACACCTTCTTGCCATTGGTTCGCAGTTTACGGCATAGGCTGTCCAACCCTCCATAACTATCAACACCTCCTTCATCATAATATATTTTCGACAGCTTCAAACCAGACATGTTCTCCCCATAAGCGCTAAACATAAAGACACAACTAGATTTTATAAACAACAGATATTTTTATTAACATTTAAAACGTGTATTTTAATTCCCAATGTATTCTCATTAAGTAGTTTGGGGTTTGACAGTTACTGCAAGATGATCAGTCCTTGTACAGATTGCGTAATACATGGGATTACTGCACATCACTGCCTCTATAAGCAGGCATGTCGACATTCGGTTAGGCGTTCAATTAGATATACTTTATTCCCTCCCACTTGCAAACTGTTTTCTAAATGATGTTTTTAACACCCATAGGGCACATGCGTCTAAATTGCTTCATTTTAAAAAGAGGGTTATTCACCGATTCTATAGCCCATAATGTTTTAGACATGCATTGCTCAGTCCCTACGCCAGTCCTTATCTGTGTCAGTGGCTGTGTCAAGCACAGCATATCTTCAAGATGTTTAGAGCTCAACATGTAACATATTTTACAAAGTGAATTATCCACGTAAGATATCTTCAAACATTCGTGGGCATCCTGCTGGGGATCACCAGTTTTATGTCTGTAGCACCATGTGTAAAAGTGTTGTTTTAACTCACCCCAACCACTATAGCCGTAAACTCCTGGGTAGCCCGAATATCCATGTGAATATTAGCGCTAAAGAGAACTGGTGTGTCCGTATATGTCTCCATTAGCGAGACTGTTATCACGATCCCCTGGGTTTTCAATTTGTTTAGAACAACAAGCACAATAAATAATTACATTCTCTTTAATGCTCTCGATCTCCATTAGCGCAACACAGTCTTTACATAGGCTATTAGCCCTATGTGCTGGGTTTTCAAGTTGATTTGAACAGTAAGCACAGTAAATATTAATAGTTTCTGCTAAAGCTTGACACTCCTCACTCCTGCACACAGGACCCTGTTTTTCATCAAGTCCACTGGAGACAGAGTCAGTTTCCAGTGTCATCGCTGCACCCCCTGCAGAGCCATAGATTCAAAGTCCCTGTCTTCGAAGCCCACATCGCCCGCAAATGGTTGCTCCAAAACCAAACCGTCATTGTCACAAAACCTTTCATGGTCATAGCCAGCCATCAAATCCTAAGCATCTTCCATCCCATCATACACCCTAAAACATGACTATCCTCGAAATCCTTGGGGCTTCCTGAAGGTGTTTTCTCGTTGTCGTAACTGTAGCTGTTCATAATCGCCGTTTCCTGAATATCAAACCCGATAGCCCCTAAAAAACTAAAAGAACGTTCATGTTTTACATTCCTAATGCAAAAACTATATATTCGGGTTGTAAACCCCTCCTCCCAGCATCATCATAGCCTTAGAACCAGCCCTGAAATATTTATAGTCCGATTATATATAAAGAAGATATCAAAATGTGTTGATATCATTTTCCGCTTCCTAGCACATTAAAGACCAAACCCCTCTCTGACGTCATTTCCGCATCATGACACAAAACCTTAAGTTCACAGTTCCTGCCTTCAGAGCTCACTTCACCCTCTACAGTCGACCAAGCAACAACGTCGCTGGCTGCTCCCATCTTTACATCATTTTTATATACATTTTATATTCAGTTGATATAAAAACTGATATAAATTATACCCACTTGATATCAAATATACATTTTTATATAAAGTCGATATAAAAAATGTTGATTTCTTTTTCATAAAAAATGATTATTAAATTGATATCAAAACCAAAAGGGGGTGGGACTAAAGACACAATGAGGGAATGTCCATGTGTCAAAATGTACTTGATGTGGAAAGGGGGCCCCATTAACTACTTCTGTGCACTCAAGCACACAGCTTCAGCAGCCAACCTCTCTTTGCCCGGCTGACACCCGTTGGGCCACCATTAATTAACTGAATGGTTGGCTTCTGTAAGAAGTTCTGGCCTCTTAAAAGAAAGAATTCCAGACTTTGCCAGACCATTTAAACCATTAAAAGTTACAGCCAACAAACTGTGGGTTGTACCCAATTCCTTCCCGCTCTATGTTATATTTCTGGGGGGGGGGGGAATACATTATTTCTAGATATTAAACTACTTGGCTCAGATTATATATATTCTTTGTTGTATTCATCCGGATCAGTGCGGCTTCATGCCTGAAAAATTGACGCGCATGAACATCCGTTTTATGATGGAGCACATCCCAGTCATCAGGGAACCCCTTGCCGTTTGGCAATAGACTTCGAGAAGGCGTTTGATTTGGTGACATGGGACAGTGTTTGGGATATTATGGACAGGATGGGGCTCCGGGTTGGCTTCCTGGACTGGGTCTGTTTACTGTGGAACTCTCACCTGGCAGAGGTCAGGGTCAACGGCAGGCTCTCTAGGACCTTCCCACTGGGGAGGAGAATACGTCAAGGGTGTCCCTTGCTGTCCAGCGGGAGGCGAAGACAAGGTCTCACTGTATGCTTATGGTTTACTTATATACTTGGAGGCGACCCGGCCCACTCCTGCCTGATTGTTACACAAATAATGAGAGAATATCGAGCGCTCGGCAGCCTACGAGTAAACAGGGATAAATACATACTGTTTCCGGTTCAGGAGGCTAATCTGGTGATTCCCCCGAACTGCCCGTACCGAATTGAAAAAAGAATGTTTCCAATATTTATGCCTACGGGACAACATAGACCTCTCAAAATACCTCACTCACAATTTACACTTGGTCACTTATCGCTTTTCCGAAGAGGTCTGACACTGGAAGGCACTTCCACCATCTTTATTGGGCTGAGCGGCTCTTTATAAGATGCCTGTACTTCCACGCTTTCTACATATCATACAAAATGCCCCCTTGTGGATCCTTGACTTTGAAATTCCACACAATTGAGTCCCTCTTAGGGATCTTCTGTAGAGCGGTGGACAACCACGAATTGCTTGAGCTGCATTGCATCGATCGGTTTGGGAGGGCGGGATCCGACTACTGCACGTCAAATCCTATCATTGGGTGAGCCAAATGGTGATTGTTAATGATGTGATGCACGGAGGCCGGGATTTGCCTCATATTCGAGCGGAGGGAATGTGACTGCAGGGTATGATACTGCTTAGTTGTTTGTATCAAGGGTCACAGCGAGATTCCTCTCCATCTATGACACTGCACGCGGTGCAGGTATGGAGGGCGCCCATAAGAATATCGGATGGGTTAAGAAAGTGACTCTGGCACAACCCCTATGGGGAAATGTCAGTTTGCCAGAAGTAAATAGATTACCGGTGTTGCAAGAATGGATGGAAGCAAGTATAAATACTATTGGCGACATGGTTGAAGGGGATACCTTCTCTTCTTTTGCTGAATTGCGGAGGAAATTTGGCTTATCAGGCACAGAATAATACAACTACTTACAAATCCCTCATGCATTACATAAGCACATTCCCCATCCCTCAGAAACACCACAATGTTCCCCACTGGAACTGAATGTCCTGCTAGAGCGCATAAGCACCAAGGTTACTGCTACACTATATCAAACAATAACAGCTTTTGCGACCCTAGAATTGTCCAGTCTCATAGCAAAATGGCAAGTGGAGGTGGGTCCTATTGACCCGGAGGACTGGGTGTTGGCGTTGATGTTCCCCGTGAGATCGCAATCTCTTCCAGGCTGCACCTAATAAAGTTCAAAATTCTCCATAGACTATATTACCCTAGGGTATCACTGTTTTGATGGGGTTGGGCCGATGGCTCGCATTATTTGCGTTGTGGAGTGGGAGAAGGTACACATTTGGGATTGACCTCAGATCCGCAGCTTTTGGTTTGATGCTTCAATAAACTTTCCAATATCCTGGAAGTGGAGATACCACAAGACCCCAAATAACTACTGCTGGGCATTTGGGGAGAGGAACTTTCTAACCGCTATGCAAAGTTATTTTTATCCACAACAATTGGCCTGATCAAACAGAACATTGCAATGAAGTGGGGGTTTCCGGAGTGCCCCAGTTTTGCACAATCGGTCACTGTTGCGAATATCTGTATGTCTATAGCACGGCGCATATACACTGCACGTGGTTGTCCTGAAAAGATAGACAGACTCTGGCACAGGTGGGAGGAAAGGGCACGACTGCACAATAATATGATTGATTGCAGTAAGAAAGAATGAGATAAGATGGGTAGCGTTGTCGTCCCGGTTCTAAAATGTGTATATGACTGCGCAGTGGATATATCCGATACCTGTGTTAATTTGAGATGTCCTTACAATTGTTTGTTTTTCCGAACTGTAAAAGTCAATAAAAATTGTTATATTAAAAAAAAAAAAGAATGCAGGGCAGGCACTGCAAGGGTATTCTCCTTCCAAAAGCCCTGATTGGGCACGTCAAAAATACGGCACCTGTGAGGTGTTGTTAAACTCTACTGCACACTTTATAAAAATAGCATTTCCTAGACAGCAGCACCACTTTCCTAGTTACTGAAAGCTTAAGAAATCTTTCTTAAATCAGAAAAGTGGCAGTCTTTTAAGAAATGCTCTCGGTGCCGCTGATACGCATGTTTCTGTCAAAATGATAGATTTTAGCAGCTGGACTCCACGCCATGGCCCCTCCAATTCTTCCACCCACCACCTCAGAATGGTGGTGCTAAACTGGAGGGGGGAATGTCTGCTTTCTTCACTACTTTTATCACAGGCTGAGACTCGGGCCCTCCATGAATACAGTGACGGGCTGGGAATCCTTGTAACCTCCACAGTTTTTCAGACCTTCACCATGAATCAAGATGATCTCTACTGCGCGCACATGCGCACAACAACAATGGGAAAACGCGCCGTTTGATCTGCTGGTCACTCTGAAACTGCACCTGCTTTTGAAGGCATGGGAAAGTCAAGCACACTGCATCGCGATTACTCAGGTATTAGAATAGTTTTACCCTGTGGCATAGAGTTATTTCTGGAGACATATGGGCAGGTACAATCAGGATAGGAAATGGGACAGAACAAGACATCGTTTTTTAATTTATTTATTTGCATTTATAGAGCGCGCAGCGGCCTTCGGGCATTGTGGCGCTTTCACCGATGACTTTCTTAGTACAGGCTTACAATACTTCAGGAGATCAGAAGTGCAGACAGTAAGTAAAGGCATGAGCATAGGTTACAAATGCCATATCATATCATATCATATCAAGGGACCAACGCAGCAGGTTGCGACTTTTGCATGTTGTAGCAGGCATGACATGGTTAATTAAACAGTTTGGTTTTCAGCATTTTGCAGTAGACTGTGTAGGACTTTTCATTTCTGAGCGCATTTCAGTTTTTGGGTGCCAAGTGTTGATTGAAAACTGGAGCCTACTGCTTTGGACCTTAGCTTGCAGGAGGACCATTCCTGCCTAGGGCCCAAATCCTCAGGGCTAGACTAACCAGCAGTACCCAAAATCAGCTCCCAGGCCTTACTTCACACCCACAAGCAGGCTTCAGAAGACTCTTGCAGGACTGGATGTACAATTCATGAGCTCAGTCCAGAAACAACCAAAGCATCTTAGTCTGGTCAGTAGCTGTCCACATTGGTATATATGTCTTGCAATTACACACATTTTTCTGTTAGGGTTAGTTTAGAGACACATGAAAAGTGGCGAGAGCCCATTTTGAATTGCTTGATGAGAAGGGTTTGATGCTGAATTACTATCACAGACATTTTCCAAAAGTAAAATGTGTTCATTCTTATGTTCCCAAAATGCTCTTTGCGTTTATGCAAATCGCCAGGACCGGGTTCCTAGAAGAGATATGGTACTGCTCAACTTCTGCTGGGGCTCTGCCATTCATGTCCACCCACATAACCTCCTCCTTCCCCACAGGGGCGGCGGCGGGCGTGCAGGGTACATTTCTTCCATTTTCAGCACTGCCCACAACAGCACAGTGCTCCTGCATCCATGTCTTTGGAATGGGAGAATACGGATAACAA
This sequence comes from Ambystoma mexicanum, assembly GCF_040938575.1. Taxonomy (NCBI): domain Eukaryota; kingdom Metazoa; phylum Chordata; class Amphibia; order Caudata; family Ambystomatidae; genus Ambystoma; species Ambystoma mexicanum. The sequence goes on from NC_090932.1 coordinate 1,566,548,658, forward strand.
TCGACACAGACATGTTACGCAACTAAGACATATTCACGTAACAGCGCCTCGATGCCCTCGGGCTGTGTGAGCGTTTTATAAATGCAAATAAATAAATAAACTTTTCCTCCCTGCATTCCCAGATATTCGAATGATTGGGGATACATATAAGAAAAACAAGAACGGGTGAGCCACCCACACTTGACATGGTTGCTTTCTGTGCTGTGTCCCAACACACTTACAATCATGTGTGCCATCTTTTGATTTTCCCTACAAGGGCAGAGATTGCCACACCAAGCGAAACGAGGGAAGCATACCCCTCTGCAGGTTGAAACGGCACAGTTTACAGCACATTTTGCGCCAAGAATTGGAAAAAAGCCCATTGGATTTACAGGAAGTCTAAACATACAACATCTCAACAACAGGTGCCTAGCCTGCTCAGTTGTCTTTGCAGCCTTCTGCTTTAGAATCCCCTACTATTCCCAGTCTGCAAGGCCCGCCCCACCACCACCAAGACCCGTAATGAAGAATCAGGTGGGCCATTGACGAGATGGACTTCCCACTTTGAAGAGAGCAGCACTTTCTCATTTTGCAAGATGCCTGCTAACAGTTCAACAAGCCTGAGCCCAGCAGGAGAGGCTCCAGAAGCCCAGTCACGTCCAGGGATTTAGAAGAGCAGGGCACGCAATCTGGATTTTGTTTTTGCGTTCATTTTTGGTCGCCCCTTACAAATACTTGCAGAACCTGCATGGGGGCAAAACGGAGTATGGAGAATCAGGGCGACTTCCCCCTCTGCCTGCATGTACTCGCCACGCCTGTTTACATGGGCCGCCAAGTCTTGCGGAAGACGTTCAGCTGCACCTGGCCTCCCACTTAGCATTTAGGCAATAGCAACTTCACTTTTCTAATTATAAGCATGGACGTGCAAAACGCTGTTGGTGAAAAAGCCAGGACTGGCTGAAGGTGACATACATGACATGGAGCCGCTTGCCAGTTATGCACTTGCTACAACACCATCCAGGGGCTGGATTTGCAGACTGGCACTTCCCACAGAGATTACTGCACCTCAGTTAACAAAAGGTAACTTCGTTATGAGTCACCAAAGAACAGTTAAGCCTACCTTGGGAGGTTGGGTAAGGGCCTTAAAGTGGTTTTGCAGGAAGTGGAGTGAAGGGATGTGGTGTCACAGGGAAACCAAGATGACTTGTCCCTTCGTGCAGCTGCTCTGCTCCATTCTTTCAAGACTTTCTTTCGTTGGGCCGCGGGCGCGCTCCATCACTGCACCACTGCATTGGAGGGCATTAAAGTTTCGGTGTCAAACCTACCACATTTCTGAAGCTGGCAACAAATGTTTAGAGGGAGAAGTAGAACATGAAAATAAGATTTAGTTGAGGGAGAGGGATAAAATTCTAAGCAGCGTTAGCAGAAGGTATACACATATACACATTTATTAAAAAATAATTTAGTTGAGAGAGGTAAAATTTAAAATTGGCTTCAGGCAAGGGCATAGAGAATAGTGAAATGGGGTTGGCCTTCATTTTATGATTGCTAGTGGAGGAGAGATTCCCAGTGTCCACCTTGCATGACATGTGACATTTCTTGTCACTGACTAAGGGGTAATGGAAACATTCCAAAATTGTTTGGAAACAGGCACAAGATTACATTCAGCGGCTGTAACAAAGTGTGTGAAATTTTTGTGATGAGACAAAATACTATTTGCAAGGAAAAGGTTTTAGAATTGTAAGGAAGCAAGAGAGCACGTTCTGTGTTTGGACCGGATGGGACAACATTTTGTAATAGATGAGTGAACATTTTAGCTGTTGAGAATAGTGATGAAAAGTTGCAAAGAAAATGCCTTAGAAATAGTTGGTGGCAGAACATTCAGTGACTGTAGCTGAATGTGACAGCTTTTTGGATTGTGACAAAATACTAGTTGTGAAGAAACGTGTGTAGAACTGTTTCAAAGCTGCCCATGCATTCAGTGGCTGTAACAGAGTGTGGCAAGTTTTGGGGGAATAAAAATAATATTGGTGGAGATCTGTGTTGAGAGAATGCGCTAATTTCCAATGAAAGGTCTTTGAATTGTTCAGCGGCACAATAATACATAGATTTGCTCTGAGTATGCGGTTCACATGCTATACTCTTGTGACTAGTTAGGAAAAGTCACTATTTTGAGTGTTAATATGTCCAGAGCACCTAAAAATACCAGGAAGAGAAGGGGCTGCTTCACATCAGTCACAACAGTTGTGAGTTGCGTGCCTGAAGTGAGTATCATCAGTTGAAGGCATCAAAGGTACTACCTGGCGGCCCAACTCAGCCACGTAACTAAATGGCTAGCAGACGAACCCACCCTAGAAACAGATCTGCTACAACACCTAGTGGCTCCCGCCCGACTGAAAGTAATACTATGGGTTAAACTTGAGGGCCCACAAAACACACTGCTATTGATAACACTAGGCAGGAGGGTTTGGAAGAGAGCACATGATCTACTAAAACTGGTAAACCCCTATTCACCAGAGGTACCGATAGCCGCCGACACATGCAAGGACGGCTCAGACATGGCGATAGTGAGAAAATGGGAGGAGACAGGAATAAATACATGGGGCGATCTATATGAAGATGGAGCCTTCCGGGAATTTGCTTCATTACAAGAAAAAGAGTGGCTACCGAGTGGGCAATTCCTCTGGTATCACAGAGTCCGCGAAACTGCCAGGAAAAAATGGGAGGGATGGCCAGAGGAGCCACAGGAGTGCTTGCTGCTGACCCTAAGGTACAATCTGAACAATTGCTGGAGACCAACATCTAGGCTGTACTGCACTCTGATAGATACACCCAACCCCTAAAGCACATCGTTAAAAGAGCAATGGGAAAAAGACTTAGGCAAAACCATAATGGAGCATGAATGGGATAGAATATTGAGCTTCCCTAAAGCTGTATCCAGGAACCAACGCTTCAAATTAATTCAATTAAATGTTCTGTACCGCACATAAATGACACCACATAGAATAGCAATGTTTAAAACAGAAGCGAGCTCCCAGTGTCCGTGGTGCAAAGGTGAGAGTGCTGACATGTTACATATGTTTTGGGAGTGTGTGCGGGTGCGCAACTTTTGGGTACGTATAGAGCAAGCATGCAAAGAAGCAGGAATAAAGAAGTACGAGTGGTCACTGAAGGAATGCCTGCTTGGTGCCTACCCCCGGATCAGCAAGTACAAACACATGACCAGGTTCATGGACCTGGCCTGTATACTGGCCAAAAGAACCATCGCCATGGCCTGGAAAAAAACCTATGGGGCCGCAATATGGAAAGTGGCGAAAATAATATGAAAGATGGGCAGAGGCGGAAACCAAGGTGTGGGTGCAGGGAACGACCAGATCAGAGCCAGATGGCATTGACAAATGTGGGGTGTGGAAAGCACTACTCTGGGACATGTTTCACCCGTCCGATGATAAGCCCCCATGAGCACTTCCACCGAAGCAACTCACACTTGAAGAGCACCCAGACAATATACCCCTGTGAAATGTAAACACCCCCCAACTGCAATAAGGGACAGGTAACCACCACCCCGGACGCTGGAACGCCTGCCCTGCGACCTATATGCAGGACACAAGCATGTTTAGGAAGTTGTTGTTAAATGTTATTTGTTACTATTGACAAGTATAGGCATGCGTTATTGAAAATTAATGCATAATTCTAACTAACTAAATGCCAATAAAAACATTCAAAAATAAGTTAAAGGCATCAAATTAACATTCTTAGGCAGCTTCTGCAGACACACACCACTCTGGTGTACAGGATAAAGTGGCAAGTTCTCTGCGATTGCAGCCAGAGAAGGCGGCTCAGCCCACTGTGTCTGTAGCAGGAGGAGGACAGGTGTTGCTGAATGTACAGACAACCAGGAAGAGATAAAACACTAAGTGGAGGAGCGGGATATGGGACGTTTCTGATCGCCCTTTCCACCTCCATCCACTGATGAGCCCGAGAAGAATGATGGTGGTCAGCAAGTCGAAGGCTATGGTCCATCTGAGTCCAGATAGCATCACATAATGATGGAACCTAGTGATAGACAAGAGGACAGAGAAGAGGGCTAAGCCACAGTTGCCGAGAGAAGCAGGAAAGAAAAAGCTCATTTCAACCTTTGTACAGATTGTAGCAGTCACATTCCCAACTCCACATCTTTGGTAGCTGCATGAGCGTTGTAGGACACCTACTGGTCGACCAACAAAAAACAAAGTGTGGATTTCTGTTATAGAGAACAGTACAGCTATGACTCTCTAGCACTGGCAATCTACTCTGCTCCTACTGAGCTAGATGACGGCTGGCTATTGACTGTGTAAGAGGAGTCAGTTGTGTAGTAAGTCTGGCCAGCGGCCATAAAACAGGACGCTTTCCTGTTGAATCAGGCTGACTACCAGGGGTGTTGCTAGGTCTGGAAAAGATCTGGGGCTGTGCTAATGTCAGGACTGTCGGGACTCCATGCTAGCTATAGCCTTTCGGTTGCAGCCCCCGAGCTTCTATCCGGGGCTACAATCAAAAGACCCGAGGCTACAGCCCCCTCATCCCCCTAGCGATGCCTCTGCTTACCACCACTACACAGTGCACTCAGCATGCATCAAAATATGTACCCATACTATTCCTCCACCTCCCTCATGACTGAGGCTGGCTGGATCCATTCTGGGCTGGCTCCTGACTCCATGCGGTGACTGGTGCCATTATGTTCACTCATCTGGTCTGCCACACAACTCTCTCATCCTGTCCACTGGAACATCCAGGAAGTGTCCAGTCCTGAGTGACTACCCTGACCCCGCGTTTATGCTTCTGGGCCTTACAGCCCTGCATTATTTTCACACAGAGCCCGAGGATCCAACGCCCTCCTGTAGACATATGTTTTGACGCACCACACTCCCTCTTCCTACCACACTGGGTGTCCACTTCGTCCTACTGCCTATTTTCTTCTCAGGTCTCCCCTTTAAATGGGCGCAGCCACCATAACCCACTTGTTAGCCTCACTCCCTCCTCGCTCTCCATTCCCAAAAGCCGAATCCCAGCAGCTGCGGAAAGAACCTATGCAACAATGGAACTGCACTTAGATGTCCCAGCAATGTTGCATTGTCACACTGTCCAACCCACACCACCTCACATAGATACTGTTGGTAGAGAACTAAACGGAAGCAGCGCTGCAAATGCACACTCTGGCTTTCTCAGCTAACTGGAGATGGACAGCACCATTGGTAGGGGGCAGACTTCACAGGGCTGAGAAAATCCAGCCACGTCGCCCCAACGTTTGAGAATCTGCAATAGCTTTTCCAAGCATGAATCATGCTCAAGGCAGCCTGCCTCACCTACCAGGTAGTCACAATGAAAAGCCATTCTAGCTGGCTGCGAAGGAACCCATTATCTCCAGATGCCAGCACAGTGCCAGAAGCCACAGCATCTGAAGGCTGTAAATAGAGAATTGCCTTTTCCTGCTAGGGAGTCTGCCTCTGGGACAAGTTACCAACACAGATCAGACGGTCCCGCTCATTTTACAATTCAGGAAGGACCTTAGGGCCCTACTCTACAAAGAACGTCTCCCTAATCGCTGGTCGCTCCACTCAAGCCTGGTTCGCCAGCAATGGAAAGCATCCCCTACTCTCCTGATTGATCCCGGCTCCTCTGGTACCCCTGCACCCTTACTTGTAACCCCTGGGTTACAGAAGGTGACCAGAGGACTCCATGTCAGAGGAACACACCATTTCAGTCTTCTTCTTCATTGAACAAAGAACTGCATCGAGGCACGTGTGTTTTTATTTTGAATTGAACAGATTGCACCTGGCTCTGAAGATTTGTTAAAATGAATTTGCCTCCCCCTGCTCCATGTGCTTTGGCAGATATGATTGGTGCTCCTCTGCGCTGGTTCACAAATGCTGGAATGATTTCTTGCCCACATGTTATGCACCTTTCGGAACATCTCTCTGGGCAGGTGCCTTGCATGAACATTGGGCAGGTGCACACTTTCTGACTTGCAGCTACTTGTAATTGGTTATTTATAACAGGCTTAATACCCAGAGGATTCTAAGCGCGGGCCTGTGTTGCTCCACGTCGTCTTGTTTCCAAGGCAAGCACGTTGCCCCTGAGCTATCCTCCCAGCCCTACTTCACCCAGGTTCACACATTTGAATGGCCCACAATCTAAATGACTATGGTCTTATTTATGGTCCAGCCCAGTTTGCGGATGTCGCCACTTTGAATGAAGAATGATCTAAAGGCCCATCCCACCCACTCTTCACACCTCCTCCTTCCCTGCTCTGTAGGCTAGCATGTGGCACACTTAAAGTGAGCTTAGGTACAAAATGAAGGTAGCCCCAGCGCCACTGTTGCCTGCTACACAGGCTAGAGCGGCTCATGTCCTCTAGGCTCAGATGGCTGTAAGAGAGTGCCCTGTGGGGGGCCCTGACTGCAGTAGAGGCAGAAGTGTACCAAAGAAAGTAGTGTAACTGTGGTCTCGGCAGGAAAGGGTAGGCGGAAGCATAGTGCAACAAGGTGTTGCGTCCGGGGCAATGCAATAGTCTAAGTGACTAGTAACCAAGGCTCCTATTACAACTTCAGACTTGCACAGGGATATGAATGGACAAATCCTCTGCACGGAATGGTGAATATGGTCGTAAAAATTAGAGGAATGGTAAACAGATCAAAATAAAAGTAGTGCAAAACCACTCTGACCGTTTCCGCTCACAGCAATCGCTGGACTGCGGTCCCGTAAGCTCAGCGGCATTCGGCACCTCCGTGAAGCTCTACAGTAGAAACATAAGAGAAGGCGCCCCCTGCTGGCGGATGCCACAGGCAATGCTCTCCTGCACCTTAAGGAAGGGACGTCCCTGCCCAGAGACAGCGGTTTACGTTCAAAGTGTACTCACTAAAAATCATATTTAAAAACAAAACTAGTAAAACTAGTAAAATACGAGCCTTGATCTGGCTACTTAGGGGGCCTAGACCTACATTTTTGGAACCATAAACATCGGGCATCAAATGTATCTGCAGGGCGGCTCTGTGGGGCTCTCTTCGCCCCGCTGGTCCTTTCACGCGATATCCGTAACTTAAAAATAGGGTTTATACTGTAACTTTAAAATAGGGTTAATACTTTTAGTACTCAGTCGTGGAATCAGCTATGGAGTGACTGACAGTGAAGCCGTTGTATATTAGCATCCAGAATCAGTATATATGGTTTCATGTCCCAACCATTTTAATATTAGAGTGAGTGTTGTGAAACATGAAGGGAGCACCAAGCCCAGGGCGCATTATGCACTTAGCAATGTAAGCATACAACCCGCTATCACAGACATGTTTGTCAAATATAAAGATTTGGGGTTATTGAAATGGTCCCAAAGTGTTCTTTCTTTTTATGCAAAGTAGGCGGGAACCCTCTCTCTTAATTGTCTCCTACCCCTTTCTCATAGAGGTATTTCGAAATAGTGAAATAGGAGTGTACCAGACCGAGCATCTTGGAATGGTTACCTATCAGAATATTATTTAAAAGGTTATTCAAGGATTTAATAATGTTATGTTATGTTAATGTTAAAGGATATTTGTACTGTGCACTATCACCACCGGAATGGTCCCTTGGCGCTCTGGCTGCTCTGAAAGAGGGAGGTGGGGTGAGTTTGTGGGAATGAGCTGGAGAAGTGCAAGATAGCAGTGATGTGCTGTTGGCAGCCTAAGCCCGGTGGGTCCATTGGCTGGGCTTGGGGTGTTTTTCGGTTGGGAGTCGTCGTATACTGTTGTGCAAGTCTATGTGTGGTTTGTTTTGTTGTTGCAGTGTAGTGAAGTTTGTGCGGTTTGCTGCGTTTAAGGCTTGCGGTTGTCTTTGGTTCGAGTTTGAGAGGTGTATGCAGAGGAGTGAAATTGTTAGTGGGTTGGTTATTGATTCATGATTGCACGCTTGGTCTAGGCTTGGCAGGAGATTCGTATATCAATCATTGAATAACATCTCTGTTAGATGCGACGCAGGCTACGTTGAGGATTCCAACTGCGACATATGCTGACATTTACAATTCTGTATAGATGTGGCGCACGCTAAGCTTAGGAGTTCCCTCTATGTGTGCAAATGCTAGCATTCACAATTCTAACTAGATGCGAGGCAGGCTACGTTGAGGATTCCAACTGCGACATATGCTGACATTTACAATTCTGTATAGATATGGCGCATGCTAAGCTTAGGAGTTCCCTCTATGTGTGCACATGGCAACATTCACAATTCTAACTAGATGCGAGGCAGGCTACGTTGAGGATTCCAACTAAGTGCAGCATATGCTGACATTTACAATTCTATCTAGATGTGGCGCATGCTAAGCATAGGAGTTCCCTCTATGTGTGCACATGCCAACATTCACAATTCTATATAGATGCGACGCAGGCCACGTTGAGGACTCCAACTAAGTGCGACATATGCTCACATTCACAACTCTATCTAGATGCGAGGCATGCTACATCGAGGACTCCAACCAAGTGGGGCACATGCTGACATTTACAATTCCACCCAGAGGTGGGGAATGCTAACGATAATTACACCTGTCAAAGGTGACATAGGCTGATCTTGACCGTTCTCTATGGGTTAGTAAAAATTGGCACTAGTTAACATTGGCTGTGCGGACCTATCAATGATATAGAAAGCGCTATACAAATGCCAAGCAGCATAACATAACATAACATGACAGTATATTAGTGCATAGTGTAGTGCAACATTTATTATAGTCAACGCTATAGAGGGGTAGGTAGAGTGGCGAGGGCTTTCTGGAGTAGAGTGACTGCTCTACCCCCCCACCCATGCCACACTTTCAGTTTTGTTGGTGTCTGTTAGCTGCTGGCTTCCTTTGCTTCCCCTGCGGACACCGGCAGGCACCTTGGAGCCGGCAGTGCTGGAGCCGCCCTTTGCCTTAGGGTCTTTAGCCGCAGGTATGCCAGGCAGAGGGCTGCGTTGGAAGCTCAGTAAGACAAATCTAAAATTCTTATTATCACTACCGTGTTTATTGAAACTGATCATGAGAAATAAACATTGTAAACACTCTACAACTTTATTTATGACCATTACATATTTTTTCTTTTGTAATAGATTTTTTTGCTGACTATATACATCATTTTGACTTTGGAAATACCATCCATTTTTGGATAGGACCACATTCAGATTAAAACCAATGAGCTGTTTCCTCTGTGGGCATTAATACAATGTTTACGTTTGCATGCTGGCCACTGATTAATTGGTAATGCTGCTGAACACACCCACGCACACAAACACACAGGCACACACATACACATGCACACACTAATAATTAACAAATACAGAGTTGTAGAGAGAGAGAGAGATGGAGAGAGAGAGAGAGAGAGAGAGAGCAAGAAAGAGAGTGAGACAAACAGAGAAAGAGAGCACAGAGACAGAGAGAGACATAATTAGAGACAGAGAAAGAGAGAAAGGGAGAGACAGAAGAAGAGAAAGGAAAATAGAAAGAGTTCTAGATTGGCACATTATATGCCCGTTACAGCTGGTATAAAATAGCCTATCAGAGAAGGTGTTTCAAAGAGAAACATGGTAAAAAAAAAAGGGAATTGGATATTTCCAGACCTGTGCATTACTGGGTCCAAGCTTGGCACCAGAGGGCCGCGGTTGTTGTTGCGTCCAAATACATATCCCAACCCCCTGTGCGCCACGCCAGATCCTGAACATAGGTGTGTAAGGGGCGTGGGCACTGACAGATGCAATGTGCGACCGCAACCCCCAGCATTAATGCGGCAATCTCAAGTGCTTTGGGCCCCTCTCGTCTAAGGCAAGATGTGTAGGCAAAACAAAATGGCAGCCTCTGCTAAAAGTGCACTGCACTGAGAGAGCTCTAGTGTGGGAGTCCAGTACTGCTCCGACCCTCCTACCTAAACTTGGACTCTCTGCTTTCTAGAATGGAGGGTCCACACGGGTGCTCCTGGATAGAGTGGGAGGAGCTTTGTAACCACAGTCCCCATGAGGGTGACTTGATCGTCGGGGCTCTCGGAAGGAGGTCAGACCCCTGAAATCTAGGTCTGCCTCATGTGTACCCCCCACATCAGCCCTTTCCTTCCCCAGAGCATGTGGGCATGGCCCCTCCCGCATCCTTGACAGTGAGCATCCTGATTGTGGGGTGGGATCCATGCAGTGCTCCTATGGGGTTTTTGGTAGGCCACCCTCCACCTTCTACTTCACATGGGTGCCAGATCGGTCTTCCTCTCTCCCTTGCTGTCAGCCTTGCAAGCATCACAGGAGGAAGACAGCACAGCACAGGCATTAAACTTCAAGTCATTAATTTAGAACCTTATATTTATTGCTCATCAAAGTGATGCCCAGTGTAGACTAGCCCATCATGTCCATAGCAAGGATAGGCTATAAAAGGAACCAAGGCTCCATTTCACCACCAGAATTAACAATGGAATTCAATTATCATGAAGGAGAAAATCAGCACAGGGTTTCTGCTACACAAATCATCACTCTGGCATGGCATTTTTACTGGGCATCCAGGATGAATGAAGCATGATGTTTCTATGTTACTGGCCCACATCGGTGGATTCAGTCTTGACAAATCATCACACAGGCATGGCTTTTTTGCTGGGCATCCAGGGTGAAGGCAGCATGATGAGTGTTTCTATGTTACAGTCCCACATTGGCGGGTCCAGTCTGGACAAATCTTCACTCTTGTATAGGATTTGTTATTGGGCATCCAGTGTTAAGGCAGTATTACGAGTGTTCCCCTGTGGTATTGGCCCACATTTGTGGGTACAATCAGGACCTGTTTACTGCAGAAAGGAACATGTCCTGGGCATTTAGGGTAAAGGCAGCCTGAGCGTTCCTATGTAGTATTGACCTACATATGTAGTATTGACCTACATTGGGGGGTCCAGTCTGAACATGTTTCTGTTGCATGGCATTTTTCTGGGCATCAAGGGTGAAGGCAGCATGATGAGTGGTAGGTAATACTGGATGATATTGTTGCAGCCTCCATGGATGATAGCCCGTTGTTTTAACGACAGCAATTACTTTGAAGTGATTTACATCGAAGTAATTACTTTGAAATGACTTCAATAAATATAGATAGTTGTGGGTTAAGGGGCTAAAAGAGGGTGGGAAGGTGTATGGAGTAGGGCCAGTAGTGAAGGGAAAGTGAAGTCAAGGGGGAAAAATAAAAATAATAAAAATCGAAGTAAATATTCCAAGTAATTAAACTACAACAAAGTCATTTGGGTCGTTGAAATAACATGGAACCCAAGAACATGAATGAATGGCGACAACATGAACATGTTTCTATACTCGCATGTATTGTGTGCAAAGGCATCATGAAAATGAGATGGAATATGCTACTGGGCAATGTTGATGACTTGCATCGATCAGATTTTTTCATGTGTTACCTTACAAAACCGATTGCAAACTGTGGCTCTTTACCCAATTTTGCACAGAAAGTGTTCTAAATTCAAAACTTTAAGCCAATATTTTAAAAAAATGTCTCAGGGGGAGAACCCCCCGAACCATCCTTGCATGGTTGGGGCTCCCTCGCTACGCTTGGTCATTCCCGCATATTCGTGGGAAACATTCACATCCCTCCAATTAAAAGAAAACCACCAGCCGCCACTTACTCTTTCGATCTGTGGCTCAGGCAAAATACTCACTTCACTCTACTGGCTCTGACTGAAAATGCGCCCCCATGTTAAGCCCTGCTGCATAGACTCTAAGGCATTGGACTTCAAACTTTTTTGGCCTGGGTCCCCTCTGAGCAACAGGTGGGCAGGCTGCCCCCCCCCCCAGAAATGCCAAATGAACAGTAAGTCAAAATGGCTATGAACTATCGTGCACCGTCACCGCACCCTACTCCCAGTATAGTCCCAGGGCTCCCCCACCTGATCTCATCACAGTCTCGGGGCTCCCTCATCGCACTCCTACCCAGTCCCTAGGCTCTCCCCACACCACCACAGACCCTGGGACTTCCCCACCCTGCTCCCACCACTATCTCATTGGTCCCCCTACCATCCTGCTCCCACCACAGTCCCTGGGCTCCCCCACCACGTCCCCAGCACAGGCCCAGGGCCAGTGGTGGCTGGTGAATTTTGTAAGTGGAGGGGCATACATATTTCCCCCAGCTATGCCATAGTGACCGAGTGTAGCGAGAGAGCCCCAACTATTCAAGGGGGGTTTGGGCAGTTCTCCCCGGCACATTTTTTCAAATAACTGGGTAAAATGTTGCATTTTGGAGCATACTTAAAAACAAAATTGGGTAAAAATCAAGCAGTTTGCAATTGGCACTGGGGGGCCCAGGGGGCAGGCATGGTATTTTTTTACTGGACATATATGATAGATGTACAGTAAAAAGATAGCATCCCTGTCCCCTGGGCGCCACCGCTCCTCAGAAGGAGAGCTGATTTTGGCAGGTGGGTATGGGGATTGTGCAACAAAGGCCTTTTTAAAATGTCTTTGTTGTACAACCCTCCTTCCTCCTACCCCCTCCACTCACCAAAATCAATTCAAAGGACCAACACAAACACACACACACACACACACACACACACACACACACACTCACACAGCAAGCACTCGGTCATTCACACGAGCACCCATCACAATACACTCACTCATAACACAAGCATACACGCATACATGCACATATTTAAATTAAAAATAAATGAACATAAACAAACCTTTTTCCCCGGTCCTGAAGTTTCCTCCCTATCGAACCAGCTCCTGCATCATGAACAGGAATCGGGAAGCAATAGCTTCCTGGTTCCTGTATGTGGGTGCTGAAGCACCCCGCTCCATCCTGCTCTGTCTGTATGTGTGAGGAGGCGCTGGAGCCCCCCACCCCTTTGCACATACAGACATGCAGTTCCCCAGCCAGCATTTCCAATGAGCTATGCGAGGCTGGCGAAGCAAAACGCCGCCAGCCTTGCATGGCTCATTGAGCATATGTGGCTGGGGTGCTGAACTGTCAAAGGGAAACAGTGTTTCCTTTTGACAGTTCAGACAGCCCAGGAGCACTCCCTCAGCTGGAAAAAGCAGCGGAGGAGTGCTCAGTGTTTCACTGGGCTGGCTCCTCAGCTCCTCCAGAATGGGTGAGGGGGCCACTGGGTTGATGTCCCCTCACCTATTATAGATGAGCCACCCCTGCCCAGGGCTGCCCCCTGCCCTGCTTTAACTTTCCCCCATTTAAAAAAAATAAAAGTCAATTCCTTTTGTTTTTTTACATTTCAGGCTGGGTTCTCGCATCCCCCCATCCCCAGGAATGAGGCAGCACCCGCTCCACAGTTTGAAGACCTCTGTTCCAAGGCCTTCCATCTGCAGACACCTCCTCAGCTCTCTGGAACTTGCAGGATAAGCACAGTAAATCTCTTGCTTGCTTACACATTCCTTGTGTGAGAAAGACATTCACCTCCGAGCATGTTTTCTCCTGTGCTATTGCCCAGATTTGGAATGCCCACCCTGTACACTTGCCCCTGACCCCATCTCTCATTGCCTTTCAAAAAGAGTTGAGAATCTTTCACTTCCCTAAATGACTCTTTTGATTGTGCTTATTCATTCCTTGTCATTGTGCTTCTAGCTAAAATGTTTTTTTGTAGGATAGTCTTTGCTCTGAGAGTGTATTTTATTGTAGTCTGCATTGTACTGTTACATTCTGCACAGCGCTCTGCATGCCTTTGGGCACGGTTCCCACTATATATTAATATATTAAATTACAAAAAAAATAAATGGAGTAGCAATGTTCTGGTGAGACATATAATGTTATGTCATGTTGATTTATACCATGCACCGCTACCACTTGCATGGTCTCCAGGCGCTCACGTGGCTCTGCAAGAAAGCGGGTGGGGTTGCTTAGTGAGGGGAGAGGGGTAGGATAGAGGTTGTGCTATTCTGTTGGTGCTTGCAGAACCAGGCGAAACTGGCATCTGTGCTTGTTGGCTTTCTGAGTGTGCTTTGATTGTGTGCACTGGGGTTATTGCGTCCGGAGGGGCAACGTCCAGTGTCTGGGTTGTTTGTTATTTGCAGCAGTTTGTTCTTGTGACGGATATGTGGGTTGTGTGTTTGTGTTTAGCAAGGCTGGCCCATATGGGCATGTGTGGCACTTGAGAGGCATGCAGGAGAGGAGCGAGGAGCAGGGGTGGTTAATAGTTAGCAGTGTGTGGTTGTTTCTATTGTTGGTTTCATGATCCGTAATGTCCCATGATTGTCTTGGGTCCGGGTATGAGTTGTGGGAGGTGCCCGTTTTTACACTTGTCTCTGTGACTTGAATAGCCAGGTTTTCAGTTGTTTTCTGAAGGTTAAGTGATCTTGTGTCATTCTTATTTCTTTCCTTATCGAGTTCCATAGTTTGGCTATCAGATGGGAGCATGCGGTTCCTCGGAATTTCCTTTTCTCGCAGTGTTTTGTTTCGATTGGGAGGTCATTGCTCGTTCTTAGGTTTTTTCCTGTCATATAATGGATCTGGGGCTTACAGAGATGCCTAGAGAAATCTTCCATCGCCACTCACATAACAACTACACCAGGATACAGGTTTTCTTAGTATTGTCAGGGAATTTGGTGTCCACCAATCAAGTATACCCCATCACGATATCAGACCATGCCCCAATCATTCTTAGCGTTAATTTCCAAAGGCAGGAGGGCAGGCATAGAAGTTAGATGATGTACTCAAGGAAGGTGTCACTTCAGGCGGCCATCTTTGGAAAGACTGATAATTTATAGATAATGATACAGGGCCAACAAATGCAATGGGATGCTTTTGTAACACCCATGTCAACATGTGATCACCTGAAGACGTTAGTAAGCCTGCAGGCACGCACCGCAGCCGGAAAGCTGTCTCAGCGAAGGCACGAATAATGTAATTTTGGTGTTAAAGTATATAATTGAGCTAAGTATTAGGATTATGGATAGCATCTGTCAGTAAAAGAATGAAAAAGCATACCCTATAACAGCCCTTGAGCAAGCCCATCAGAGGGTCTGTCACAGCTAATGACTAGCATGCCCCGCGCATCATGTTATATAAATGTGTGAAATGGATTAGGAGAATGAAAGATGATCATCTTAATTCATGCATTATTCTTCTGGAATCATGAGAAGACCAGATGACTGTATTTAAATGTAAAAAATTAAAAAGGTTTGGACAGTTAGTTTAAAAATCGTTTCTTCCAATGTGTATGGGAAAGGGCTCAAGCCGGGCTCTCCACAACCAGCATTTTTGAAAATGGAACAGTCCAAGCTGTCTGACAGGAAGAGTTTGTCTAAGAGGAAAAGAGAGTTGGCAGTTGGTGGCTGAGGCAGAGTGCATTACTGGGATTCCTCTGCTTGACCTTCAAACTGTGGTAACAGTCGCCCGCCAGGCAGTCTTTTAAAGGTAGTCCCTCTGGCTGCCTGTCCAGTCCCGTTACTGGCATTTCTGTAGTTTTAATCTGAGTGGCACCAAAGGCCCAGCTGGGGGAACACCTGAGTGGTGAGAGAAGATGGCAATTGATGAGAAGCACTATATGATTGGTTATTAATAACACACTTAATACCCAAGGTTTCTAAGTGCAGACCCGGGGATCGAACCTGTGTTGCTCCATGTCGTCTTGCTTCCAAGGCGAGCATGTTGCCCCTAAGCTATCCTCCCGAGACACGAAGACACTAGAGCGACAGAACTTTGCTGCGGGATAGTCCAGAGTGGTTTTAAGTCAAGTAATGCCTGTTTGTCGGCTTGCCCGAAGGGAAGGAGCCGCCAACCGTTCAGGGCAAGCAGAGCTGAAAAGGGGGTAATGGGGCTGCGCGTGAGTCTTCCATATCCACGGTCCTCTTAATGGGAACTTGTATATAGTTGTTGACCATTTTACTCCACTTTGTTAATTGTTCATGGTTTGCATAAAAGAGGAATTAAGAAAAGGTTTTAAAACCACCATTCTGTGTGAGAGTGTTTGTGAGTCACAGAGCCACCGTGTCTTGCTCAAGGATCCTTCGGAGAGCTCTTAGCATTTCCGATAGAGGCTCGCCATATATACATCCATATCAACAGGTCAATGGCCCAGGACCTCTGCCCCCATGTTGGTTCTGTCATCGGTGCGGAGAGCAGAAGACATACATCTCCAGCCTGCCCACAAGAATTACACTAAAGTCACAGACAGCTTTGCACCCTTAACCACAGCAACGCCAAACCTGCTGGGAAACACCCACAAAGTACTGGGACCAAAGCACCCAGCCTCTCAATCACAGCTAGCTCCCCATCAAATGTGGCCCAGCAACAGCCACAATGAACCCCAAGACCAACGGGCACCAGTGGAGTTTCCGAGAAGGGAACGACTGCATTTGGAAATCAAAATGGATGAAATTTCAACAAAATGAAAGAAGGCCTCCTCGGGCCAAAGGTGGAGGTTCTTGTGACAGTGGCAGGCAGAAGTATGAAAGCCCTGCTGGACAGTGGACCACAGGAAAACATCGTTTTTCAACTTGGCTATTACACCTACCTTAGCCATTGGACCCTAGAGCCCCTGGATTGGCTGAAATCTCTCAAAGTGGAAAACCTCCTCAGTAAACACTCCGGCTACATACAAGAGAAAATAAAACAGCTACAAGAAATAGCTGGGGCGAGTAGCAACCTCACCACGATTGCGCTTGTCTGCGCTAGCAAAGCTCATCTCCGGAGACGCAGTTACCTTCAGAGACTGATAGAAAGATTTGTGAATTTACTTGAAGTATTAGTATATCTCAATGACATCATTATTTATGGTCAATCATAAAAGTAGTGGATAGACTGAAAGAACACAGACTTACAGTGGCACTGGAGAAATTTCAATTTTGTCGAAACAGCGTCGGCCATATTGTTTCATCTGATGGCTTTTCAGTAGACCTTGCGAAATATGAAGCCCTAAAGCACTGCTCTGGACCTATGACCCTGAAAGAACTGCATCGTTACTTGGGATTTGGTCATCACTAGTGTACATTGATCCCAGACTTTGCAAAAATCATATAGCCAAAAACTTCTCAAACTTTGCAAAAATCATATAGCCAAAAACTGCTCAAACATCAGGTTATCCTACCATAACTAAAGGGATAGTATCTGCGCCCGACCCTAATCATCGTTTCTGCAGCGTCAGGGGGTCATTTGAGGATAGATGAACTGAGAAACATCAACCGGCATTCCAAATGTTGAAACACACCTGCCCTAGGTTATGTCAGTTCACTGTTACCATATGTGTTACCAAGAGGAGTTAGGTTCTGTTCAATGTCAAGAAACTGATTCTTAATGTGTGACCTGTGGCTGCGGCCAGTATAGGGTTGGTGCCTGCTGAGCCGCAGTTATCCTCTGCACAAACGTGAGCTTTTAGCACTAAAGAGGTTGGTCACTGAGAGCTTTCATGACTACCTCTATGATCCCCAGTTTACTGTGAGGACAGATAACACCCATATGATCTATCTACACCCTTAGATCTTGCAAACTCGATGCTACTGCACATCAATGGTTAGATGCAATCCCGGCCCCTGATTTCTAATTGCTAAAAGGACCATGAAGAGGCAATGGGGCTGCTAATGCCCTCTCCTGAAGACCACATAGAAGAGGTGTTACCGATGATTCGGACGGGGTGGACGTGCCAATACCAGGCTTAAAGGTCATCTTTGATGCCGACAGTAACACTGTATGTCCCACTGGAACTGCTTCAGGGAGCATCTTATTTATTTATTTATTTATTTATTTGAAAGTATAAAGCGCACAATGGCCCTAAGGCATCATGGCGCTGGTACAGAGTTCTTGCTTGGTTACACAGTTAAAAGACAGTTTTGAATACAGGTAGTGTCATTGAGAGTGTCCAGGTTTCTTGGTTACAGGGGAACACTTGCTGAAGTTGGAGGAGCGGGTAGGCAGACATTTCAGATAAGGATAGGAAGTGGAAGGTTGCCAGGAAACACTAGGAAAACAGTTTGGTTTTCAGTATTTTACGGAATGCTGTGTATGAAGTTTCATTTCTGAGTGTTGTGGAGAGAGCGTTCCAGTTTTTGGGGGCTAGGTGTTGAAAGCTGGAGCCTCCTGCTTTAGCTCTTTTGAAGGGTGGTACGTATATCTGATTGGTGAGGTGAAACCTAATGGGTCTGGAAGATGTGCTAGGGGCGATCCTCTCCGATAGGTAGGGTGGGGCATTGTGTAAGAGGCACTTGGGTGTGATGGCAATGGCATGTCAAGATGGTATCCAGTGATGATATTGCAAGAAATAATAAAGAATGAATTTACAAAGATGAAAACATATTGCAAGAAATAACAGTGGGTTAAAAATACCCAAATGCATAAAACAGAAAAGAAAAAGTAATGATAGTGGTCGGTTTTTGGTGTAAAAAATCAAACAAACACAGATTTATGTTAAAATTGGGATAGAGGGGAGGGAGACAAGGAGCGTTTAGGAGTAGGAAAGGTAAGGGAGGGTTGAGGGGTTCCCCCTAAAAATAGGTATTTGTACAATGTGCACTGTAAAAGGCATTTCAATACTTTTTTCATGCACTATTTATTACACTTTGTAATTGTACGACACTATTATTTCCTTAATAAAATCACAGTGAACGTCTCTATACTCTATCCCGCCTAATTACTGCAGTGTTGCCAGCCTGGAAATATCAGCAATGCTGATGCTGACAAGAAAAGAAACAGGACAATCCCAGATTGAAGATTTCAGTATTGCTGATGTGCTCACAGCAAAAAAGCTGCTTGTGAAGTTGTTTGCCTGCTTATTATTCAGACCACAGAACCAGATTACTGGAAGAATTCAGTGGTCAAAGGAAGACTCTTGTTCCGAGAGTGCAACAGAGAGAACCTAGTAATCCATCAACTGTTTCTACCCAGAAAATACAGGCGGGAAATACTGTATGCATTACATGATCAACCTAGACATCCGGGTGTGAAAGAACACTGCAGCTAGTTTGTCGACACTGCTGGCTCGAGCCATCCAAGGAAAAAGACACTTACTGCAACAGGTGTATTGCCAGCAAAACCGCTGCAAGATCCCCTGCCTACCTGCAACATCTTCAGAGGTCTGGATCCATGGATTTGGTCTATATGGACTTCCTGGGTTTGTCGATGGACTACAAAGGAATGCAGAATATCGTGGTATTGGCAGGTCATTCAACCCACTAGGCTTGAGCATTCCTGACAAAAGACCAGAAGGCTTCTACAGTAGCTGAGGGGTTGTGGAAGAAGTACTCCATTACTTATAGTAGGCCCACATGTATTCATTTCAATCAAGGAGCTGATTTGAGTCAGAATTGACAGGGCAGATGTTACAGATTGTGGGTGGAATGAAAATGAGAACATCTCCTTACCAGCCCCAGGACACACTGTACAAGCTGTACAGTTCAACAAAATTCTGTTCGACATGCTGTGCATTCCACAGCCCAAACAAAAGACAAGAAGGAGCAAGCAAGTAGCCATGTTTCCACTGCACCCACAAATCACCTTCAAGTCTTGCTGCATAGTCTATAAGGCAGTCACTCTCAAGTCCCCCGGCTACCTCACGGAAAAACTCAGCATCTCCGGTGGACAGCGACCACCAGAAGTCAGGACATGTGCAGACTTGAAATCCACTGCTGAAAAAAGGAAAGGACCAGAAAACACGCCTTCTCTGCCTATGCCCCAAGACTATGGAACCTCCTCCCCATCAGCATTAGACTCACCCCCACACTCCTACAATTCAGAAAAGAACTCAAGACCCACCTCTTCAAGGAGTCTCTCCTCCTCAACACCTAGGCCATTAAGTCGCCACTCGTACCACCTAACTTGCTAGATGCCACCACCCCTCTCGACCCCGCCACCCGGTAGAGCTGTATCCCTCCTCTCTGCCACTCTGTATCCTACCCCCTGCAGTATATCTGTTCTGTTGTTACCTCTGAAAAGTGATCCGTTATGCATCTGTACTGTCGTATACCTTTGTAAAGCGCTCCATTATGTCTCTGTATTGCTGTATACCTCTGTAAAACGCTCTGTTGCTTCTCGTAGTTAGGTCCGTGCTCAATAAATACCATAATCATAATAATAATGCAACCGCATGCCTCGATATATTCAACAGGTTACACCCAATACTATCTGATGTTTGAGCTGGATGTCAGCTTGCCAGTGAAACTGTGTTTTGGAGAGCATCATAATGGGAGTGAACCTGAGACTGTCCTGCAGTATGCCATGCAGATAAAACAGCAACTGTAACACGCACGCCAGTTACTCCAAGTGGCCACCAAAGAGAATGGAGAGAGGACTAACAACTGTAACAAGCATGCCAGTTACTCCAAGCGGCTGCCGAAGAGAATGGAGAGAGGACTAACAACTGTAACAAGCACGCCAGTTACTCCAAGCGGCTGCCGAAGAGAATGGAGAGGAGACTAACAACTGTAACAAGCATGCCAGTTACTCCAAGCGGCTGCCGAAGAGAATGGAGAGAGGACTAACAACTGTAACAAGCATGCCAGTTACTCCAAGCGGCTGCAAAAAAGAATGGAGAGAGGAATAATATGAGATAGAACAGCCAAAGAGTCAGGTTCCAGGCCCTGCAACCAGATCGTGTTTGGATACAAAGTTTGGGACTGTGTAGGATACAACAAGAACAAAGGCGACCAGTTGTAAAACACTGCATTGAATTCCTCTTCTGTCAATCTTGTTACACTCAATGTTCCTCATTTTGAGTTTGGCAGTAATTCTGTGGTCCTTCTACCAAATTACTTCCAAAACCAGTTACTGCCAGATTACAAGTGGTGGCAGGGCGTTATTAGTCCCCATTTTTAGAATTCATAGGACTCCAAAGGGATTTTTGGCAGATTTAGATTTACCGTGCAGTAATTCCACCAGCAGTAAATCCACCAAAACCTTTACAGGCCGATTCATGGAATAATTAGCGCGGCGCAAGTGGCCAAAAACGTGCGAATCGCAGTGGAATAGCGAAAATCGCAGTGGAATAGCGAAAATCGCAAGAAAAGCAGCGCACATCGATTCATGGAAGGCCGTGCGCGAGAAAACCATCAGACGTGCGATAAGAAAGTGCGCGGCGCACGTTGGCGCACAGGCCATCTAACGGCATGCGCCAGGTCACAGCGAAAATCGCACAGTCCACAGCGAAAATCGCACATAGCGCGGCGCACGCAACAAAAGTAGGCGGAACACGGGGCGTAACACTCGGAATGGGGAACAACTTGCCAAAATGTGGGCGTCACGGGGGAAGCACAGGGTAAAAGTGCGCAGAACGCCCACACGCTCGCCTACAACACGTATTCATGGAATAGAATAGGTCAAAAAAGCGCACGCTCAAACCAGCGCACAGGCACAAACACGACCGCCACAAGAAAGCAGGCGGTAGCGTCTCAGCGGCTGTAAGAAATGTGCGCCAAAAGGTGCGCCAACAAATAGCACCCATATACTGCCATGATGAATGTCCTATACTGTGGCCCTCCAGGACAAATGAGGTGCAAAGGGGTACCCACAAACACGGACACGCTGACAAAAAATACGTGTGCGCGGGAAGTCTCACACGCGATTTGGCCGGGTACGTGGATTTCAGGGGTGCGCGGGAAGGTCCACACGCGATTCCATCAGGGTAGGTGTATTTCAGGGGTGCGCGGGAAGTTCCACACGCGATTACAGCAGGGTATGTGTATTTCAGGGGTGCGCGGGAAGTTCCACACGCGAATAGCCTGGGCGCGTGTATTTCAGGGGTGCGCGGGAAGTTCCACACGCGATTACAGCAGGGTACGTGTATTTCAGGGGTGCGTGGGAATTTCCACACGCGAATAGCCTGGCCGCGTGTATTTCAGGGGTGCGCGGGAAGTCCCACACGCGATTACAGCAGGGTACGTTTATTTCAGGGGTGCGCGGGAAGTTCCACACGCGAATAGCCTGGCCGCGTGTATTTCAGGGGTGCGCGGGAAGTTCCACACGCGAATAGCCTGGGCGCGTGTATTTCAGGGGTGCGCGGGAATTTCCACACGCGAATAGGCTGGGCGCGTGTATTACAGGGGTGCGCGGGAAGTCCCACACGCGATTACAGCAGGGTACGTGTATTTCAGGGGTGCGCGGGAATTTCCACACGCGAATAGCCTGGCCGCGTGTATTTCAGGGGTGCGCGGGAATTATCACACGCGATTTGGCTTGGTACGTGTATTACAGGGGTGCGTGCGAAGTTACACACGCGATTAGGCTGGGTGGGTCCTGTCACCCTCGACGGCCCCTGCAGGCAGCCCACAAAACAGGGGACTACCCTGCACACCTGCTCATGTCTCCCACCACCCCCACCCCCCCAGTCACCAGGGGTACCCTCCACCAGGCCCCCACCCATGTCTCCCACCACCCCAACCCCCCCAGTCACCAGGGGCAGCCTCCACCAGGCCCCCACACATGTCTCCCACCACCCCCACCCACCAGCAGTGCAGGGGCAGCCTCCACCAGGCCCCCACTCATGTCTCCCACCACCCCCACCCCCCACCATCCAGGGGCAGCCTCCACCAGGCCCCCACACATGTCTCCCACCACCCCCACCCCCCAGCAGTGCAGGGGCAGCCTCCACCAGGCCCCCACTCATGTCTCCCACCACCCCCACCCCCCACCATCCAGGGGCACCCTCCACCAGGCCCCCACTCATGCCTCCCACCACCCCCACCCCCCCCACCATCCAGGGGCACCCTCCACCAGGCCCCCACTCATGTCTCCCACCACTCCCACCCCCCACCATCCAGGGGCACCCTCCACCAGGCCCCCACACATGTCTCCCACCACCCCCACCCCCCAGCAGTGCAGGGGCAGCCTCCACCAGGCCCCCACTCATGTCTCCCACCACCCCCACCCCCCACCATCCAGGGGCTGCCTCCACCAGGCCCCCACACATGTCTCCCACCACCCCCACCCCCCAGCAGTGCAGGGGCAGCCTCCACCAGGCCCCCACTCATGTCTCCCACCACCCCCACCCCCCACCATCCAGGGGCAGCCTCCACCAGGCCCCCACTCATGTCTCCCACCACCCCCACCCCCCACCATCCAGGGGCAGCCTCCACCAGGCCCCCACTCATGCCTCCCACCACCCCCACCCCCCCACCATCCAGGGGCACCCTCCACCAGGCCCCCACCCATGTCTCCCACCACCCCCACCCCCCAGCAGTGCAGGGGCAGCCTCCACCAGGCCCCCACTCATGTCACCCACCACCCCCACCCCCCCAGTCAACAGGGGCACCCTCCACCAGGCCCCCACTCATGTCCCCTATCACCCCCACCCCCCCGCCACCAGGGGCACCCTCCACCAGGCCCCCACTCATGTCACCCACCACCCCCACCCCCCAGCAGTGCAGGGGCAGCCTCCACCAGGCCCCCACCCATGTCTCCCACCACCCCCACACCCCCAGTCACCAGGGACACCCTCCACCAGGCCCCCACTCATGTCCCCTATCACCCCCACCCCCCCGCCACCAGGGGCACCCTCCACCAGGCCCCCACCCATGCCTCCCACCACCCCCACCCCCCACCATCCAGGGGCACCCTCCACCAGGACCCCACTCATGTCTCCCACCACCCCCACCCCCCAGCAGTGCAGGGGCAGCCTCCACCAGGCCCCCACCCATGTCTCCCATCACCCCCACCCTCCCGCCACCAGGGGCAGCCTCCACCAGGCCCCCACCCATGCCTCCCACCACCCCCACCCCCCCGCCACCAGGGGCACCCTCCACCAGGCCCCCACTCATGTCACCCACCACCCCCACCCCCCCAGTCACCAGGGGCACCCTCCACCAGGCCCCCAATCATGTCACCCAACGCCCCCACCCCCCCAGTCACCAGGGGCACCCTCCACCAGGCCCCCACTCATGTCCCCTATCACCCCCACCCCCCCGCCACCAGGGGCACCCTCCACCAGGCCCCCACTCATGTCACCCACCACCCCCACCCCCCAGCACTGTGGGGAACCTGCCAGCAGGCCCCCACACATGTCCCCCTGGCCCCAGGTCCTGACGATACACAATCATGGCAGTAATGGCCAGCATACCCAGCACAAACACCCAGGCAAGGATTGCATCCACCCACATAGTGAATGCAATCACATGACACAACCCCAATGCCAAGTATGCAAAAGAACACATGTCCGTCACACACACATACACAATGGGTGCAAGTGAATGTCAAAACCCATATCATGACATGTAACAAACCAATGAGAAAATAACACAAGTGTAAGAAAATATAAAAAATGTATTAAATACCAAAAATAAGTGAACTTTTCAAACATACAACGATGTGGCTAAGTAAATAAATGGCCCATGTCCGAGAACAAAAGTGATAAACAAAAAAACAAAGGAATAAAAAATAAAAATGATTTTGTCCAAAGCAATATCATGTCATAGGAAATTAATGAAAAACCATTACGTCATGGTGAAAACAATAACAAATTAAAAAAATGTATCTCCCAAAAAAACAAACTATATACAGGAATGTTCCAGGGTCCATGAGCCCAACACCAAAAATGAAACCTACCACTAACTAATGAAAAATATATGTACAAAAAAGTGGCCATTGTCCGAGCGGTCCAAAATAATAAAAATAAATAAAGGAAACCTAGCACTAACTAACTAAATAACTATATACAAAGGCAGCGGGCAAGTCCTGCGGCTCACTTGGTGATGTTGCTGGCCAGGGCATCATCGAACTCCATGTCGATGTCCTGGAGGCGGGACTCTGTCCTGGCCCCGAGGTCTCGCAGGGACAACCCCATGTCCACCTCAAACTCCCTGCGAGCTTCCTCGAGGCACTCAGCCCGCCTCAATGCCCGACGCATGGAGAACTCCGCCCTGACCATGGCGAGCCGCTCCTCTTCCGCCCGCTGCCGCTCCGCACCTATCCGCTGGCCAAACTCCTCCCACACGGAACACACCACCATCCCAGGGTTGCCCTGCCCTCCGGCCGATGCCTGCCCCTCTGATCTTGATGGCCCCGAGCCATGATGCCTCCCACGTCGAGCCCGCTGCTGCCTCCGACGCCACTGCCTCTGCCAGCACGACGGCATCCAGGCTGATGGAAACCACCGACGCCGTCGTGCACGTGCCCTGCCCGATGATGCCGTCACATCTTCCATCTGCTGGGGTCCACTTGCTGTGTTGTCCACCCCTGCTGGACCTCCGACTCCCAACTGTGGCAGGGATGGGATCCCCACCGAGCTGGCTGCATTGGTCGGGGCAGGTCCACAGGGGGCCCTGGTGGCATCTGGGCCGGAAGACGGCAAGGAGAACGACCGGTGGATAGCCTGCACAGAGGAGGAGAGGGCCGTCAGATTGGCCAACACATGCAGGAAACCCCCGAACATGGCCGATCCCAATTGGGCCACGTCGGCACGGTGCACTTCGTGATGACGTGCGTGCTCCTCCCGGGAAGCACGCACGTCATCACGAATCACAGCCGTGCGCATCGTGACCCCAATCAGAACCTTCTCCACGCGGCCAGGGGTTACCACGTCCGCAGGTGGAGGGGAGTCAGGTGACATGGACATCCCCTCTACCTGCGGACGGGCCTGGGACGGGGCATCCCTGCTGGTGCATGGTGGTGCACTCACAGGGTCAGGGACAGTGACATGCACAGGCCCCTCCACGGTGACCTGTGCTGCCTCCTGCCCCTGGCCCTGGACTGCACCACTTGCACCAGCAGGGATGCTCCCACCAGGCCCCATGTGTGCACCAGTGTCGGCCTCCTCCTCTGTGCAAACCACCAACCTGGATGGCTCCTCACCGTCTCCCGCCGTAGCAGGCCCCTGTGGGGGCTCACCCACCCCTTCCGCTGCAGCCGTGGGGGCATCCCCGCCGCCTTGCTCCACAGCGCCGTCTCCGCCCTCTTCTTCACTAGCCGCTGCGTAGAGGGAGACAAAGGACACAAGCATCAGGCTACTGTACAATGGTCCCCTAGACAGGAAGCAATAGCAGATGAGCACCACTGTCAAAGTACACTTCCATCATGTCCCTCCACAACACATGGGTCAGTCCAGGCAAAACACACACAGTAACAGGCATGGTGCATGCAATGGACATTTCCATGCATGTCCAATGGACTCTTGAAACATTCAATGATATGTAACTCACATGCATCATGGCTCATGCATATCACATGCACACACTTCACCTCAGTCACATCCATCTGGCCCCAAACACACCGAACACAGGCGAAACAAGGGTAAGTTGGGTGCGTCACTGAATCTGTGCATTGTCACACACATGTGTCATGCATCCATGGCATGCACAAGTCACAGACACGCAGGTCAGGCACACAGACATGGCTACCATATATGTACCTGGCATCAGCACCCATCCTTCACCCCCATCCATGTCCAGGTACAGAGACTGGCATGCTCTCATGTCCAAAATCTGCATAGGGCTCCCCATGCCGCATTTCAACACATGCAACAACCATGTGGGTCACACATCACTGGTCGCACATGCATTACCATGATGTCCCTGCACACATACATGCATACATGGCCCATGGCACACATACAGGCAAGTATCATAGAACCAGCACACCGCAACATGCCCTGTCTCACACAGTAATGCTTGGACACATACCGCTCAACACCAGACGGGCCTCCCTCTCAAGGACCTGGGCGTGGAGCGCTGGGCGTACGCGTTCCAGGACCCTCTTCTGGATGGAACTCATGCGGCCCCGGCCCCCCTCCACGAGGCGCCGGGCCTTCACAAGGGTCCTGGACCTCAAGTCCTCCCAGCGCTTCTTGATCTTCTGGACGTTGCAGGTTGCCACCCCCTCCGCGTTGATGGCAACCACACAGTCGGCCCAGATCCTCTCCCGTCCTTCCTTGCTGGCGCGGGACGATCCAAAGAGGGCATCATACTGCCCCAGGCATGCTCCACCAGGACACCAACTTCGGTGGCAGTGAAGCTGGTGCCCCTCTGCCCCTCTGGCCTGGGGTTGCCACTGGTGCCAGATGTGGAAGTGCCCGACATGGCAACCCCAGAGGCTGGTGTGGGTGGGCAACTGGGTCCTGGGGCTGGGCTGTGGAGCGATGTAATCCCAGTTGGGAGTCTTCAGTTCCAGCAGGGGTGGACACAGCAACTGGACCCCTGCAGATGGCTGATGTGCAGGCACCAAATGGCAGGGCACGGTGGCAGCAGGCAGGCAGCAGCAGATAGCACGTGGGAGGCTGCTCGGGGCACTGGGGGGCAGTAACTCGGCCTTCTGGGCAGGAGCGTGGTGTTCCGTGTGTTTTCGGGTGGCCAGCTTGATACGGAGTGATTTGGCACGTGAAAATCCTGCACGTCAGCGTGAAATCCGAGGAAAGGCCCTTAGCGCGTAAGCGCGTCAGCACGCATACGCGATTCTATTGGACCACAGTCCCTCAGCGCGTAAGCGCGTCTGACGTGACCCGCACGGGCGTTCCCCACTCAGCACGTGATGACGGAACACACGTGGAAATACTGCACGTCAGAGTGTCATCGCGTGATTGGCCTATGTACGTGTATTTCATTGCGTGTAATTGGACAAAAGTGTGCGTACACGCGATTGGCCTATGTACGTGTATTTCATCGCGTGTAATTGGACAAAAGTGCGCGTACACGCGATTGGCCTATGTACGTGTATTTCAGGGGTGCGCGGGCACTTACACACGCAAGTACGTCAGCGCACCTGTATGCCTGCTGCGTGGGAATTTCCACACGCTATTGGAGTGGGAACTAGATTCCAGGGGTGCGCGGGTCACACGCTCGCCTAGAACACGCGCAAAGCATTAATTTGCGCACTTTTCAAATAACAAGCCAGATGCCAGGATGAACATACCGTTCCTAGCAGCAGTGGCAGTGGGCTACCAAAGGAGGAGGAGGAGGAGAGTCAGGGCCAGAATATTCACACCCAGAACCAGCCTTTTCGGGATGCCTGATGACCAGGTGTATGGAAGGTACAGGTTTCCACCACACATAATACTGGACCTGGTGAGTGAGTGGGAGGATGACCTCACATCACCCACCCTGTGCTCTCAAGCACTCAGCCTCCTGGAGAAGGTCCTCAATGTACTGCACTTCTTAGCCACTGGATCATTTCAGCGGACAAGTGCCATAGTGGGTGGGGTGTCACAGGCCACCCAGTCACGCTGCCTACACCAGGTCTTGGACATCATCACTGCACGCCCATCAGTCCGCAGGCACATATACCTGCCCAGAACACCTGCTGAAAGGCATGCTGCTGCCCTGGATTTTTACGGAGTGGCACGATTCCCCAAAGTGCTAGGTGCCATTGACTGCACCCATGTGGCTCTACGTCCCCCCAGGGCATCTGAGCACATCTATAGGAACCGCAAGCACTGGCATTCCATCAACGTGCAGGTAGTATGTAATGCCAAGGGAATCATCACCTCAGTATATGCCAACTATCCCGGGTCCACCCACGACAGCTTCATTTACCGAATGTCCACCCTATGCCGGGACATAGATGCTGGGCGGCATGGCGATACATGGCTTCTCGGTGAGTATGTATGCCACTGCACATGCATGCATGTTGGATACTGAGCAAGGTCACAACCCCACCAATGATACCAATCACCACCTCCACAGGGGACAGTGCCTACCCTCTCAGCCCCCACATGATGACGCCAATTCGGAACCCCATCACGCCACCCGAGGTAAGATATAACACAGCCCACATTACAACCCGGGGCATAGTGGAGCGCACATTCGGAGTGCTAAAGTCACGCTTTCGCTCCCTTCACCGTTCTGGCGGGCAGCTGTTATATGCTCCCCCAGTAGTGTGCAGGATCATAGTGGCAGCATGTGTCCTGCACAACGTTGCAACACGCCGGGGCCTGCCCGTGGACATGGTGGTGGCCCCACATCCCCAACCACATGCACAGCCGCTGCGCATGGGAGGGGAAAGGGCACGAGGGGAGGCAGCCCGTACACAGCTAGTGGCTAATTACATCACATAGTATTCACTCCCCTGTGGAGTGCACACTGGCCTGGCACATTCCATCTGACAATCAATGATGACTCAACCTGACACTGATCCTGAATGTCTGGAGATTCAACCGTGAAAAGCATATCAGCCTGAGATTGTTCACCTGGAAGTGTTACAATGGGTGCATCCCTACCCACACACAACACCAATGCAGTTTTGTGAAGGAACACATTCAAGCAGCCAAAATTAATACCCACTTGCTAAATGCAACAAGAGGACAGTGCCATGTCACCCAACCCATCCCCAGCACCGCCACACAACACACTGTGCCATGTCATGCTATGTGCAGGTAAACAAAGTAATCCCCACAACGTGACAAGTGTTGCGATGTACAGTGTCCCCAATTGAAACTTCCTACACCTGAAATGCTCACTGTAATGCAGGACAAACAACATACTTGAGCACGTACTACCATTAACATGACTTCAGTAATGTAATAAATCAGTTGTCTCACCACCTGGATATGCCTGCACTCCCACCACTTCCAACTGAACAGTGTTGGTGCCATGTAGAGTTGTAGGTGCACTGCTGCCAACAAGGACCCCATCTCCAGACTAGAGGGCCTTGTGTAGACATGAGGAAGGGACCTGCAAATTGGGAGGCAGACACAGATGATGAGTTACACATCAATGCAACATGCAGTGTACAACACAACAGCAATATGCACTAGGAATGTATACACAGTATTGACTAGACTACCCACACATGTAGTGGGAGTCCAATGTCACCATGTACTTCAATGTCACTTGGGCACACCCTTTGCAAGCCCATGGAAACGGGAAGCAGGAGGGGTGTGTGTGACTCAAACCCAGGCATCTGAACCTAATACATGACAAGCCTGCATGTGCCCAGCCACAATGCAGCGTATGCCCACAGGAACCACGGAAGCCAACAATTTGTCCCAAAAAAATTGGGAAAAATATAAAAATAAAAATAAAAATAAAAATTTAAAAAAAATAAAAATAAAAAGAAAATCAAAAATGGCCATTAAAGGGCCCGGGGGGGTTGGGGAGGCCACCCAGGAGGTCCGAGGTCAGGGTGCACACCAGAAACCACCTGTGTGGATCCTGGGAAAAAAAAACACCTCCATGGGCTCATGGCCCACACGGCTACCCTATTGTGGGAGTATCACTGCTGTCGCTATTATCACCCTATGCAGCTGCATCCGGAGGTGGTTGCACTATGGGAGGCAGCCCACGCAAGGCCCTACTCTGTTCCTCCATGGCTGCAAGCATGCGGGTGTGGTAGGTCTCGTTCTGGAGGATGAGGGTGCGGAGGTCCCCATGCAACAACTCACGGGATGCCCGGACCTCCACCCTTGTCGCTTGCATCTCAGCTGAGAGCGTACGGGTGAGACGCTCCAGCTGCTGTTCTGTCCTTTGGTGTGTTGAAGCCTCTAGCTCAACAAGAGTCGTCCTGAGTTGATGTAGCTCCTGCCTCAGGGCTTCCCTGTGGCCCTGGGACTCTATGGAGATGGCCTCCTGCAGAGTCGCCAGTGCCGCCCGCCTGTCCCTGTTGGACGCCAACATGTCCTCCCTGTGTGACTGGCAGATGGAGTCGTTTGCCTGCTCTAGTCGCTCCATCAGCCTTTCAGGGGGGACAATGGAAGTGGCCACCCTATCCATGGCCTGAGCCATCATCTCGGATGATGCTGCCTGTTGGGTAGCCATACCGTAAATGGATTGCTCCCATACGGTATTGCCAGGTGGCGTACGGCCACCACGTCGGCGGGCACCACACCTGTCTGGGGCAAGGCGGACTGCGCCTTGCTGTGCCGGCACTGCCTGAGGCTGCAGGACTGCATTCCCCCTCTGATCTGCTGGCCCAGGAACAGGATCAGATGTCGCAGAGTGTGACCCTGCATCCGTAACCACCAAAGGCCTAGCTGCCAACACTGACATCCCCATTGAGGGTTCTGACCCTGGTGCAGGTGGGTGGGACAGAACAGATTCCCTCCCTGGAACACTCACCTGCGACGGCACGTAGGTCTCATCATCCGAGTCAACAGCTGAGTACAGCTCGGGGGAGGTGCAGCCAGAGACACCCCTTGAGAGCACGACCTGCAGCACTTGTGGGTTTTCACCCACCAGCACACCACGTCCCTCACTGGTGGTTGGTCGGCCCTCGGACCCCTCCTGGCTCTGCACCATCTCCACAACCCCAGCAGTATCAGGTGCGTCTTCCCCTGCAATGACATAATGACAAAGAAATGGAAACCCGCATTAGCACCATGGCACACAATGACGGCTGTGAATGGGGGATGATGGGTGCCCTTGACTGGTCCTCCACACATGGGGGGACAGGCTCACCCTGCAAGTTACGACCACGTCCCCTACCGGATCCACCACGGCCACCACTTGTGGCTCTTCCACCTTTGCCACCCTTACGGAATCCTCGCCTCCCAGCCATGGCACTGATATTAATGTGCGTATGGGAGTGGCTGTAGAAAATTGTCCTGGCCAATTGGGGGTCAAAGGGGTTGGGTACCAGATGGTAATTGTACCCTAGTGCTCTAGCACGGCTGATTGTAACCCCTGGGGAAAGATGACGGGTCACGCAACGCACAGGAGGCCCAAAAAAGGGAGATGACGTGCACTCAACCCCTCCTAGACCACGTGTGCAGAAAGAAAAACCTGCACTACGCTGTGGCACCCAGTAACACAAGAATGAACGTATGCGTGTCACACGCAGCCTAGAATGACCTCTGAAGGGGTAGGCTACACACGGGGCAAGCACAGAAGTTGGATACGTGCGTGACTCACCGTCTGCCAGGTAAAAGAGCGTGAAAAATGAGCGCGTTTGGCTGGCAATACCCCCGCCAAAAGAAGATGTGTACGCTGTCTGAGAAGACAGGACAACAGTAGAAGGGGACACTGTTTGAGGGAACAGGCCCAGGTAAACCAGTACAAGAGGAAAAAAGAGAAAAAGCTGTCAGAGGTAACAGGGAGTACGAACTGGAAACGCCGTGAAGTAAATCGCATGTGAAACGACAAGAAGTACAGAATTCACCCACTCGCTCTCCACGAAAAGCACGTACAAGGAAATGGTGTTCTACATGTACCTTATATACAGGCCCACACGTACAGCGTCACTTACGTGGCGTGTACGTTCACCAATCACACGCTTTGTCACTCCTGCGTGTAGATCCATTTTCACCAATCACACGCTTTGTCACTTCTGCGTGTAGATCCATTTTCACCAATCACACGCTTTGTCACTCCTGCGTGTAGATCCATTTTCACCAATCACACGCTTTGTCACTTCTGCGTGTAGATCCATTTTCACCAATCACACGCTTTGACACTGGGACGTGTCACGCAACAATTTCCTGCACGTACAGGTGACTATAGGCGCGCATATGCTGTTGACGGGTTTACGCGCTAAGGGCCTTTCCTCGATTCACACGCTGACATGTGGGATTTCACTCCCTATCAGGCTGTCCACGCGTTCACACACGAGAGACCACGCTCCTGGCCAGGAGGCCAAATTACTGCCCCCAGAGCCCTGAGCACGCTCCCACCTGCCATCTGCTGCTGCCTGACTGCCTGCTGGCCACGTGCCCCACAGTGCTGGTGGGTGGGGGTGTTGGGAGACATGGGTGGGGGCCTGGTGGAGGCTGCCCCTGGTGGCGGGGGGGTGGGGGTGGTGGGAGGAATGGGTGGGGGCCTGGTGGAGGCTGCCCCTGGTGGCGGGGGGGGGTGGGGGTGGTGGGAGACATGGGTGGGGGCCTGGTGGAGGCTGCCCCTGCACTGCTGGGGGTTGGGGGTGGTGGGAGGCATGGGTGGGGGCCTGGTGGAGGCTGCCCCTGCACTGCTGGGGGTTGGGGGTGGTGGGAGGCATGGGTGGGGGCCTGGTGGAGGCTGCCCCTGCACTGCTGGGGGTTGGGGGTGGTGGGAGGCATGGGTGGGGGCCTGGTGGAGGCTGCCCCTGGTGGCGGGGGGGTGGGGGTGGTGGGAGACATGGGTGGGGGCCTGGTGGAGGCTGCCCCTGCACTGCTGGGGGGTGGGGGTGATAGGGGACATGAGTGGGGGCCTGGTGGAGGCTGCCCCTGGTGGCGGGGGGGTGGGGGTGGTGGGAGACATGGGTGGGGGCCTGGTGGAGGCTGCCCCTGCACTGCTGGGGGGTGGGGGTGATAGGGGACATGAGTGGGGGCCTGGTGGAGGCTGCCCCTGGTGGCGGGAGGGTGGGGGTGGTGGGAGACATGGGTGGGGGCCTGGTGGAGGCTGCCCCTGGTGGCGGGGGGGGTGGGGGTGGTGGGAGACATGGGT
The DNA here is from genome assembly GCF_040938575.1 of Ambystoma mexicanum. Taxonomy (NCBI): domain Eukaryota; kingdom Metazoa; phylum Chordata; class Amphibia; order Caudata; family Ambystomatidae; genus Ambystoma; species Ambystoma mexicanum. The sequence goes on from NC_090932.1 coordinate 1,566,581,844, forward strand.
GGGGGCCTGGTGGAGGGTGCCCCTGGTGGCGGGGGGTGGGGGTGGTGGGAGACATGGGTGGGGGCCTGGTGGAGGCTGCCCCTGCACTGCTGGGGGGTGGGGGTGATAGGGGACATGAGTGGGGGCCTGGTGGAGGCTGCCCCTGGTGGCGGGAGGGTGGGGGTGGTGGGAGACATGGGTGGGGGCCTGGTGGAGGCTGCCCCTGGTGGCGGGGGGAGTGGGGGTGGTGGGAGACATGGGTGGGGGCCTGGTGGAGGGTGCCCCTGGTGGCGGGGGGGTGGGGGTGGTGGGAGGAATGGGTGGGGGCCTGGTGGTGGCTGCCCCTGGTGGCAGGGGGGGTGGGGGTGGTGGGAGACATGGGTGGGGGCCTGGTGGAGGCTGCCCCTGCACTGCTGGGGGTTGGGGGTGGTGGGAGGCATGGGTGGGGGCCTGGTGGAGGCTGCCCCTGCACTGCTGGGGGTTGGGGGTGGTGGGAGGCATGGGTGGGGGCCTGGTGGAGGCTGCCCCTGCACTGCTGGGGGTTGGGGGTGGTGGGAGGCATGGGTGGGGGCCTGGTGGAGGCTGCCCCTGGTGGCGGGGGGGTGGGGGTGGTGGGAGACATGGGTGGGGGCCTGGTGGAGGCTGCCCCTGCACTGCTGGGGGGTGGGGGTGATAGGGGACATGAGTGGGGGCCTGGTGGAGGCTGCCCCTGGTGGCGGGGGGGTGGGGGTGGTGGGAGACATGGGTGGGGGCCTGGTGGAGGCTGCCCCTGCACTGCTGGGGGGTGGGGGTGATAGGGGACATGAGTGGGGGCCTGGTGGAGGCTGCCCCTGGTGGCGGGAGGGTGGGGGTGGTGGGAGACATGGGTGGGGGCCTGGTGGAGGCTGCCCCTGGTGGCGGGGGGGGTGGGGGTGGTGGGAGACATGGGTGGGGGCCTGGTGGAGGGTGCCCCTGGTGGCGGGGGGGTGGGGGTGGTGGGAGGAATGGGTGGGGGCCTGGTGGAGGCTGCCCCTGGTGGCGGGGGGGGGGTGGGGGTGGTGGGAGACATGGGTGGGGGCCTGGTGGAGGCTGCCCCTGCACTGCTGGGGGTTGGGGGTGGTGGGAGGCATGGGTGGGGGCCTGGTGGAGGCTGCCCCTGCACTGCTGGGGGTTGGGGGTGGTGGGAGGCATGGGTGGGGGCCTAGTGGAGGCTGCCCCTGCACTGCTGGGGGTTGGGGGTGGTGGGAGGCATGGGTGGGGGCCTGGTGGAGGCTGCCCCTGGTGGCGGGGGGTGGGGGTGGTGGGAGACATGGGTGGGGGCCTGGTGGAGGCTGCCCCTGCACTGCTGGGGGGTGGGGGTGCAGGGGGACATGAGCAGGTGTGCAGGGTAGTCCCCTGTTTTGTAGGCTGCCTGCAGGGGCCGTGGAGGGTGTACAGGGAACACCTGTGAGGACCCACCCAGCCTAATCGCGTGTGACTTCCCACGCACCCCTGTAATACACGTACCCAGCCAAATCGCGTGTGATGATTCCCACGCACCCCTGTAATACACGTACCCAGCCAAATCGCGTGTGATAATTCCTGCGCACCCCTGTAATACACGTACCTGGCCAAATCGCATCCCTGTAATACACGTACACAGCCAAATCGCATGTGATAATTCCCGCGTACCCCTGTGATACACGTGCCCTGGCTAATCGCGTGTAAAACTTCCCGCCTACCCCTGTAATACACGTACCCTGGCCAATCGCGTGTTAAACTTCCCGCGTACCCCTGTAATACACGTACCCTGGCTAATCGCATGTAAAACTTCCCGCATACCCCTGTAATACATGTACCCTGGCCAATCGCGTGTTAAACTTCCCGCGTACCCCTGTAATACACGTACCCTGGCTAATCGCGTGTATAACTTCCCGCCTACCCCTGTAATACACGTACCCTGGCCAATCGCATGTTACACTTCCTGCGTACCCCTGTAATACACGTACCCTGGCTAATCGCGTGTATAACTTCACGCGTACCCCTGATATGCACGTTACCCGCTTTGCGTTCCTTGTTTGGCAGCCCTGTAAACTGGTCCAGGGTTAGCGCAGCCCTTTGCGATGATTTGGGATTTTGATGGCTTTTCCTTGCGCGAGGGCGTTCTTGGGGGCGTTACTGGCGCTGCTGCAGGGTCGCTGCGATACTCTGCGCCACGGCTGGTTTGGGAGCCTAAAATCCATGAATACGCTGTGCGCGGAAATCGGTTTTAGCGCACGTGCCTGGCGCAGACAATCGCACGCGGACACTCTGCGCCAGCCGCTTGCGACACTTTTCTGCGAAATTCTATGAATTACCCTGATAATTTGGTTGTGTGGAAAAAGAGTGATAATTCCTTTACTGCCACTGGTAATGGAATTACTACCACTTTTCTACTGCACCGCCAAACTTGTAATGAGGCTCCATTTATTCAAAGTTTGAAACAGCATATTGGCTCGATTGCGTGAAAACACATACTGGCCAGATATTGCACATAAATCAAGAAATGTCAGGTGGAAAAACCACCAAGAACCACGGTGCACTGTAGTAGAGCCAAAGGTTTTCGAATGCGTAACCAAACAAATATCCAGAGAGGTTTTTGTAACAACAGTTTTTTATGTCCCTTATATATCGTCTCTATATAAAGTAGAATATCTGTTAGTTTGATCCTTATAAAAGTCCACACCGTTCCACCAATCTGCACTAAATATTACATAGTTACCTGTTAGGACCTTCTGGACATTATTGGCTACATGGCATTTGGACACCCCACCCTTTTCCCCGGATTTCAGCCCCTTCACACATGAGTCGGTTTCCTGATATCGGCGAAACATCAATGTGGTTGTAGAAGGACCGGACAAAGCTTATTTTAAGCATCTCGACATGAGGAACAAAACTCAAATGCCATGTTTCAAGGCCGTAGGATGCCCCGCTTCTAAGATATTTACACTGCAACGCACCGCGCCAGCATGAGGCAACAGGTGGGAAGAGTGCACAGAAGGTCCCAGTATGCTGCAGCATGCCAATTCTCGCCTCCCCTCTATGTCTGCTCCGGGGTATGTCAGCCAGGCACACACGCCCATGCTCAGTGCAGTTTACTTCAGGGTGCAAAACACATCAAGCGATAAACGACTCGGAACAGCGACCTACAGGATCATTGACTTTCAATGATTGATGAGAGTGTTATCATTTCTGTCTACAGAATCTGTGCAGATTATGGGTACTTTTTGCTAGTGCATTTATATTGCAGCAAAGGAAAGGGCTAAGCTCTTCAAGAACTTGCCCAACCTGTTTCATTTAGGAAATCGGTTGGGCACGTCAAGACCAGATCTGAACAAAAATTTACCATTGAGCTGCCATGATGGAATTGTTTTAATTGGCAGCTGTGAGGAACACCAAACAACATGTTTAAATACTCCCAGTCGCCCTCTGGATCCAGTGGCTTCCTCTGCTACAGACACATCCAGTCATAATTCAAACAATGAAGACAGAAACCCCCACATGAAAGATTTAGTTGTTTTGCTACCCGCTCAGTATTTGCGATGCTTTGGCGCCTATAGACTACGCGAATGGCAGCTGTGTGTGGTTTAAATCCCATTAACATTACATAAAGACATGGTTTAGTAAGTTTATAGAACCCTCCAGTTTCTGCTTCCCTAGCTAAGGTTGAAAGTGTGCCAGTGTCCTGGCGCTGTGGAGCTGTGGTACACTGCTGCTGAACTAGCATTCCGATGACACACCAGCACCATGGCACTAGGCACGCAAACGCCAGTGAGTGGAAGCCTGCAACATTTAGATGACTGTGAGGGCGGGACGATGATGCTGAGAAGCAGATCTGTGCAGAACAGTTCCAACAAGCAGCAACGCCGCGTGCTAGAGTGGGTGCAGACCTAAGGACTTCAAGACATTGAGGCGACTGTGATGGTGAGCTGGTGTGTTCAGGATACCAGGATCTACAACTCTGTCATTGGTGTGTAGACCAATTCTGGAATGAGGCTGACCAAGGGTAGACATGGGTAAAATTCTTCATCGATGCCAGAAGGCTGGTGTAGCGTGCTCACTGCTGATAGTTTGTGGAAATGGAGATAGGACCAGTCCAGAGCCAGTCTTGGCTAATGAGGATTGATCACTAGTGGGCAAGTGATATTTAAGGGAGATGGGCGTACCCAAGCAATCAGAATGTTCATGGACAGTTGCATCTTTTCCACAATAATGTCATTAACGCTGGCTGTACATCCCTCGTCTCCCCCGTCCATCACTTATAATGATTTCATGATAACTACACCCATCTCCATTGATGCATCTTAATATATATTTGCACCTTCAACAACACCAACTTCTGCTGGCTCTTTCGTGCTCTTTCTGTACCATCCCGTTACGCCGATGCGGCGCCACACAGTCTCTTAGAGTCTTATTGAGGTTCATTTATCAATTAAGTTCAAACTTTATTTTGTATGAATTTATAAAAAAATTGCCTACATAGTTAATTAAATACAAATTTCAAACAAGTATTAATACATTTGAGTAAACACGAAAAACATTAAAAGTGAAGAACACATTTAAGACTTTTTTATTACCCTGAGAGCACTTCTATTGATATGATATGATAGTTTATTCATATAGCGCCTATACACAACGTGTTTCAAAGCGCTTCAAGGCAAGGGAGGGAACAAGGGATAATATAATGACTCTTACAGGCCATGAACAGTAAGGATGTGAAATTAACTATCTTACTCGGCCTGATATTGAAGAGCTAAGACATAGATAAGGAAGGGAGAGGGAGAGTGGGAAGGAAATGGAAACAGACAGGCAACTACCGTACTAGGCCTGACGACATTTCAGATAGTGCTGGAGGGGGTGGGGGCGGGGGGGCAGACATGGTTGCTATCATACTAGGCCCAGGGACAATTCTGATAGAGTAAGTGCATAGAAGAAAGTAAGGAGAGGAGAGGGAAGATATAGGAAAAGGGAGAAGAGGAGATAAAAGAGAGTAATCTGTCAAAAAGAGTGGAGGTGGAGAAGCAATAGGGGAGAGAGAACACAATTGCAGAAGTCAGTAGTAACACATATGTTGCAAGCCTGGATACAAGATGAAGATGGGAACAGCATGATTCAGGGCCACCATGAGTGCACCCTATACCAACCTACTCTCGACTGTGGTGCCCAGGTTGTTCAACCCACACGCACTTTGAGATCATACCAATGATATCTAGGGCACTATAAAAATGCTCAATAATCCCGATGTATGGTGCAGATGACCAAATAGCCCTGCTGGTACATCTGGACCAATGTGGTGTTATCCCTGGCCAGGAAGGAAATGTGCGCTAGACCTAGCACATTGTCAAAGATCAGATCCTGCCCTTGTTTGGAAAGCCTTTACCACCATGAACTAACCGCCCCCCCTCCCCCGCACATGCATGCCAATAGTCTGGGTCTGTACTGATTTCTGGGGTAATTGAGGCCCTTGAGCCCCACTCAACTAGGTTTGGGGTGCATTGCAGCAATGTTTGTTGCCATTCCTCATGTCTTTTCAGGTTTCAAACGAAGATCCGGTCATGCACGTTGAACTGATGGGTGGCAATGTCTGGTGCCAATACCTTGCTGCTGTGGGGTGTGTCTATGCTTGGATGGCCTCTTCCAGTTTGAATGTTGCAGATCAAGACTATTGAAAGGCTGGCGCTCTTTCCGGCCTAAACTAGGCCTACAAAGAGGAGCTGGACCTATGTGATGTCAGCCACTAATGCCATGTAGGCTCCATAGAAGACTACTTCTGCAAAAAGGATTGGCTAGTCCATCACCATAAAGCAACGCTTCGCAAGAGCCACTCTGGACTAATGGGCCCAACCAGTCAGACATTCTGCTTAAGGTGCCATAGCATTCTGCCTGAACCCTCGAGAGCCAAGCTGCCACCTTGCATGGACGCCTTCTAGTCTTGGGGGTGAAATCTTCACGAGCTACTTCCCTGCAATTCCAAGACGTCAACTTGCCTAGGATCAAAGGCTAACCGCGGTGCAGTCCACCGACGCATCCAAGGTCGAATCTGCCGTTGCCATTTCTGCTGCTCCTGATGGGAGCTACTACTTCAAGCATTCTTCACCTCATCCAGGGGTACCTGCAGGTATCCGACCACCGTCAGTGGAAGCCACAAAACCACAAGCAGGAACCTGCTGCTAGTTCACAGGTGAGTCCAGTTGTCCCAAACAATATGGTCATTTGGGGGAGGGGCTGTTTTGATGTTCAAAGGGAATATTGATTATATAAGTGTCTGACGGGACTTGGGAAAGCCTACCATGGATGAACAGGGTTTACACCTCTTTGGATCAGTCTAAACTACCCACGATTTGGTAGTGTGGTTGAGCAGCCATACTTCGTCTAAGGAGGGAGGAGGGCTGTAGACAGGAAGGCCTCACAAGAAGTTAGCTAAGAAATAGGCAATTATATACACTAAGGCACAATTATTCAAAGATTGGGTGCACCAAGGTCCACTGTTTTAATTTTAAAAAAGTACCATGAAACAAACCGTATAAGAACACTTGCAATACCACATGTGTAATCACAGTACAATAGCTTTTTCAGTAACAAATCAGTTGATAAAACCAACTGGAAACATATGCAAACTTTTCCAAACTTAGCAACTTTAACCCAATTCGGATTTCTGCAGTTTAGCCATTAAGGCTCAGATCACACCTTATCAATAACACTGGAAAGGGCCATACAACACGACATTTGATGTTACTACATGAAAAAGCTCAAATAAAAACATCCAAGTAGGATGTGTTTTGGGCAGGGAGGGAGCAGGTAGCGGATGGGACTGGACTAAGGTATTAGCATAGCCATGAGCGGTCAATGATTGGGCAAAAAGCCACACAACACTCACAACCTGTCTCTTTCCCATCATATCCCACCCCTCCCCTCATTCCTGCATTCAGTGAAAATGGTTTGGTTTGAACGTGGCACTCAAGTAGCACCTAAATGCCAAAACAAAATAAGGAATAGGTATACTGTTTAAGCATCTGCCAACCCAAGAGGTGTTCTGATAAAAGGGGATACATGCACCAAAGCTTAGACCTGGGAAGTGTCACATTGGCCCCCCCTCTGTCACCAAACCCCCAGTGGTCTCTGCCGCCGAGACTAGATAAGGGTTACTGAACCTGACTCGAGACTACTGGAGGAGGTATATGGGGATACAGCAGAGTCCCCCATCTTAATTGGGCCCATCCCCTGACTTGAGTGAGATGTGTCTATTTCAGAGGAACCTGTCATCTGTTATGAGCCGTATGTTTATTCATGCATACATGCAGGTTCGAGACAGACGCAGGTCTGAATCCAGACCCATCATGACGGCATGTGGGCTGGCTCTGTTATGGAGCCTACATGTTTCCTGAGCAGATCACCTTCCCGTACAAGTGGAATGAGAAGATAAAGCCGGCACCAGGATCAAACATTGGAAGCTTTGGGTGAAACCACAGCCCAATGTAGGTTTGCCAAATCTGCGGGAGTGAATAGACTGGAAAGAAAGCTCCAGCAAGCGTGCAGCACAGGCTTGTACCTGCAAACCCAAGAAGCTGCTATTGTGTCAGGAATCAGTTTACGAGTTGCAATGAGGCAGCCTTCACCCGGTACTCGGAAACCTCTCATTAGTTTGACTGACATTAGTTTCACTGACAGCTCTTCTGTGTTTCACCGATTTATGCTGACAACGGTAAAATCTGTAAAACAGACATCCGATGATATAGAAGAGGCTCCAGATACGATTTTGACGTAGGAGCTTTTTTCTCCCTACCTTCGGATATTAGGAATGAAAGGACTTTTCAGTGAGAAAAAGAGGTAATTCCCATTGCCAACCTTTGTATTAGTAGCCAAGAAAAAATACAAATTAATTCAAACCTAGGAATGTTTCTGGTTTAGTAATTCCTCAAACTGAAAAGTGTTTTTCCTTATAGGCCATCATCAGAGCAGATAGCATCATAGCACAGCCCCTCTGTGTTCCACTCGCTGCTGTGTCCTCTGATCTGAACACATCTACACAGCAGTGTCGGTGTTATGGGGAGTATTTGCTTAATCTTAGGGAGTAAAACAGGCAGGTACACCACTTATGTAGAGGGCTGATATTTGCATTTCAAACTCTCCTTCCGCTATACTGCTACGCTCTTTAGTTAAAATGTCTGAGATCTTTTTTGGAATGGTTCCAATTCTTGCTCCTTCTCAGTTATAAATGTAGGCAACTTAATTGTGTAATATCTGTCATTAGTACCCGGCACGTGCTGTGCACCGGGAATACAACGTGTGGATTGGCCCTTTTCCGAGCCATACCACACGGTATTCCCGTGTACGCCACTGCGTCCCGCGCATGCCGGGTACTCTGTTCACGGTGAGGGGCGTGGCAGCCCCTTAGCCAATGAGGAGGCTCAAAATGGGGCAATCCCCACTCCGAGCCTCCCCATGGCTGGAGGCTGCCTTCGTCTCCTGCCGGGGACTCAGGTAAGTTTTATTTTTCCTCCACCCTCCTCCCCCGCAAACTATCTCCTCCCCACCCTCCCAACCCCACTTACCTTCTTTTTTCTGTTCTTGAGAGCGAACGCGCTGGAAACACTTCTGTTACCAGCACGTCTGCTCACGATGGCCGCCATAGAAAGGGAAAACAGACAGCAGCGTTTCGAAACAGAAAAAAATGCCATTAGTACCCCGGTCTAACGGGCCAGGGTACTAATGGCTATAAGAGCCTCGGCGGCGGGCCAATACCCCCCACGGTAATGCCCCGGGTCTTCGTTAAGGCCCTCGCTTCGCTCGGGCCTGTAACTACGGCCCCAGGGCCATTACTTAGGGCGGTATTGGCCCGTCGCCTCGGGTCTTATGGCCACAATATAGTGGGTATCCTTGTCAGGTTTAAATAAAGCAGCTGGGATATCCACGCTGAAACAAAGAAGACTGGGCCATCCTCTTCTGCTCCTCGGATGAGTCCAAGATTCTCAACTTGTTTAAGCTAATCAGTGGTCTTCCTTCTCAATGTTTGATAGACTTGGTACCTGCTCATTTCACCACCACCTGTAATGTTTCCCCAAAGGTATTTGATTGATCCTCGAGTGTCACAACTTGGGCACAGTCCATCAGGTAATCAAATGTCTCAACTAATCAGGAAATTGATTTTTAAATCATGCCAAAACATCCATCACTAGCTCACCAGGTGATGATTGTTTCCGTATGTAGTGATTGATGAAACCCTGTTTTCCTGTCAGGTGCAACTATTATATGCTCATCACTTTCCTTGCTCTTGATGGGCTCCATTCTCATTCTTGACGGTGTTCTCCAGCACAAATGTCAACATGTTAACTTCCTTGCGAAGCCTTGCAAGACCCTTCTGCAGAGATAACCTTTCTCCTGAGTCAGCAGTCTCCTACTGGTAAATAAGGAACTGCCTGTAACTTGCTGGCTGCCAATCATCAGCTCCTCAGCCACTCTAAGGACTACCTCCTGCCCAACAATGCCAGAGCAAATGAAAAAGTTAAAATGTGGAAAAACAAGAGAAACACAGGATTTAGACACTGACACATGGAGTCCTCTATTAACAGTACATTACCCTCTGTCCAGTGAGACAGCCTCCTATGTTCTCCATTGACGAATTGATCTAGAGGTGCAAAGAGAGTGCAAAGGCAGCACTTTTGGGGAAATTAGTGGTTCGGCAGGGGACAAGGTGGGAACCAGTGACAAAAGCAAAGAGGTAGCATGCAAGCAGCAGTGACGCAGCAGCATTCTGACCTCATGTCAAGAGGTGGGTGTGCATGCAGATGCCTGTGTGTCTGTGTGTATAGTTAGGTGTAGCCAGCCTAAGGGGTTGGTAGGCCGGCTACAACGTCTCCAGAATCTGGCGGCCTGGGTGGCAACAGGTACCCCCTATGGGGCTCATATTTCCCCCTTACTGCGTTCCCTTCACTGGCTCCAAGTAGCCCAGCACATTCCATTTAAAGCACTATGTATTGTTCACCCTTTTCGTACACTTCGACCACTGTCTTCATGATCAGGTAGCTGAGTATTTTTGAGCTAGGTTTGTGCGCAATGCCCCAAACCGCCCCCTGCGGTCAGCTGCTGTTGGCATGCTATGTGTTCCTTTCTATTTGCCTCACTCAGGGGGTTCAGGCTTTCTCGATTGCAGCAGCGCAGTTGAGAATACCCTCCCTCTGTCTATGAAATCGCTGTCTAATCATCTGACCTTTCGGAAAGCTTTAAAAACTCATCTGTTCTGATATCTCAGTATTCCGGGCCCTATTGTGCTCTTCTGGTTATAGCTACCTGGCTCTCTAGCGCCATGATGCCTATGGGCAACTGTGCGCTTTACAAGTGACCATAAAATAACATAACATAACATAACATAAGATAACATAACATAACATTTAAAAAGCCCAACATTTAGATAAATGAGAAAAGCTGATACAGTGCTACGTGGCAAGGGTTTCAAGGGCTACCCAGTCTAGGAGTGGTCCATTTAGCATTTCCCTCAGCCCGGAAGAGGGCTTCCACCTCCCTAGCCCCTCAAGCTCCCTATTCAAAAACAGTGTGTTGTAAATTGGTTTACTAAAGACAGGGTCTAATCTCTCCCCGTCCTAGGGAAACTTAAAGGCCCTAGCCTTATATATATGACTCACTCAGGGACTTCCTAGGTGACCTAAATGTGGCAGGGTGTTCACCTTGGCATGCCTTTTGTCTTGGTGACCGTCTCTCAACCTTCTCCTCACTCTTCTCTTCCCATTCCAGCCTCCTCTCTTCTTTACCCCGCTATCTCTCTTTCTACACTCTGTCTCCTGTCCTTACCATGTCTCGCCCTTCCTCTGTCTAACATCTCTACCTCCACCTCAATCCTATCCCGCTTAGACTACACTTGTTTCTACTCCCCTCCAACCAGTTATAGGCGTATGGTGCCCTGCTCACCTTCCAAGGGTATAGGTACCTGATCACTAGGCCCAGAGATATAGTGCCCTTCAGACTAAACTCCTTCTCAAAACCACACCTGGGGATCTAGTGCCCTGTTCAATTAACTCCTTCTTCCCCTTCCTCGTTACCACTTCTACTCCCCCTAACTCTCCTGTTCTTCCTCCTCTCTCTCTCACACAGGCATACACATCCATGCAAACTGCCAAACCGGGCACCACTCTCTCAATCCCAACAGCTTACCTTCACTCCCTCTAAACCGAAGATTTGCTCCAAACCCTCCTCCACCTGATGCACACTCCTCTCCGGTACCTTAGTCCCCCTTTCCCTTCCTTTGAACTTACACAAACACCTCTCATCGCTTTTTATAGCCCTCCCTTTCCTGTCTAGAAGCTTTACGAGCCCTCAATGGATACTCGAGTCAACTGCTTTACTGGGCCAATCTCTTCCTAAGATAATACCAACTCCTTCCATCGCTTCCCCTTGTAGTTGTTATTTCCACAGAAAGTGTTCATAGCCTTGCCCACTTTCCAGTCCCCATTTCCCTCCAGCCATCCCTGTGGTCACTGTGGTCGTTTGTTCTCTGTTTCACTGCTGGATCCAGCAAGTCACTTTACAAATGTGGCTTTTGAAAGTGTTCCCTGGTATCCTCTACTACTGCACATTTCCCTACTGACTAGGGAGAGCAGACATCCTGGTTTTTCCAGGACTGTCCCAGTATTTTCCCCTCTGCCCTGGCATCCCGAGACTTTTTTCTCTTTAAAAACTCTGTTCTGGGATTTGAGAGATGGGTCTATACCGTCCCGGTTTTTGCCAGGACCCGATAAAGAAATCCTGGCATCAGACTGGGCACCACTCTTTCCCTTCACTTTTCACCCTCCCATAACCTCTCCCTTCCTCCGTAGCCTCTCTCCTTCAATCAGAGTTCTGTGCTGTCAATACAAACCCCTAATGTGCGCTGGTATAGGTCACTAACATAGAGGTAGGACTATAGTTTAATTAGAGTTTGTTTGTGTGTTTTGTTCTCTTTTGTGTTTATGGCCACTGAAACTGTAGTCCTACTTCTATGACATTGGCCTGTCCCAGTTTTTTATTTGGAAAATCTGGTCACCCTACAACTGGCTCCAGCGCCTACTCAGACCGACGTTTCACCTCTAATGATTCAGGGAACCTGTGATAGGTATTGGGTGTTTAATTTGGCTCTTGGATGGGGAAGCCAAGTCCATTTCTATTTGAGCAGCCACTCTTTTTTTCCTGTTCTGGCCAGGTCCTTGTACTTTGGGCCCAGTTGAATTTTGGTACATGACCCTTGTAGTACTTCATTACATTGTGTGTCTTCCGAGGACCCATCCCAGGTTTCTGAGGAGTCTGGTGCATGCTGGATGCTATAGTTTCTGGGGGATTTTGTTGATGCATCAGGCTTCTCTGATCGCCGTACCGCTGGGGAAATACCAGGAAGATTATAGAAAAAGGCCTGGCCGAGACAGAGGTTCATAGGTACTAGGTCAGAGACAGAGGCACCAATGCACATGCTTGGCTCCATGCCTATTGGGAAGCCTGGGACAAGCAGCCCCTTCAACTCCACTGGTAGGCCACTAATCCAGGTTCAGAGGGGTGCTGCTTGGGACCCCCTTGACAGAGTCATACCCATGACCTTCCACAATTATCATAAGCAACATTTATACATGTATTTTTGGATTATCTAAGATTAAGTTTTCCTGTGATGAAAGATAACTTTGAAACTTAAGAGGCAGCTAATTATCAGTTATAGAAGTACTGTAATGCTTCAATCACAACTTCATAGTTGCGTTGAGTATCTGGGGATAATCTGAAATGGGCCAAACAGTGGGAAAAGAGTAACAGCAGCTAGGCAAACTGGCGCAGTGGCCAGCTTCTCGGCTCGCTTTGGAGGTAGGTCAGTGTCCTCAGCAATGGTGGTGTATAGGATTCTTATGGTGCAGTATTGTGGGGCCATACGTCAACTGTTCCTCTACATACAACGGAGAACACATTTCTGAAATGTCTTTATGCTTCCCGTTCAGTGCACCATCGGCCCAGTGGCCCTAAAACTGGGGCATGTAGGAATTGAATATGAGGAGATGCTGAAACCCCTGCTGTATTGGATTAAAATATGGTCTACGGCCGAACTTGAGTCACATAGAGAGGGACTTGAGGAAGTTCTAGCAATGGAAGGTGAAATCTTATACTGTGGTTGAAGCATGTTATGCACCTCCTATTGGGGCTAGTTCTTGATTTTTTATGGCTTGTCCCTACGAGTATAAATAGCCAATCGAAAAAAGTCCTAAAGACGAAATTCTAGGACTGGGTTTTAGGAACACGACTGGATATTTGTTACACGGGTAGACTATCTGCAAGGTATTTGGTGTTTAAATCCGACATGGCTATGAAGCCGTACCTTGCCAGCCAGTGGGAATAAAGAAGAAATTATTGTATAATCAATCGGTTTGGGTATTCTTCCGCTTGCGAAATTTACGAGACACCAGGGAAAGGGGTCGTCTGCATATTGTCCAGTATGTCCCACTTCAGTCGAAGACGAATTGCACTGTATGCCTCTCTGGCCGCTATATAAAAAACAGAGATCTAAATGGTTGAAGCCACTATTAACCCTGCAGGTGATCAGTGCTAGGAGAGAGGCTCTTATTTTAATTTTATTTATTTGAATTTTTTAGATGTATAAAGCGCACAAACAGCCCGAAGGCACTATGAAGTTATGTTTGTCTCCAAATGATTTTAATGTGGTCTCTAAGCTCCTGTTTACTGCCTTCAGAAAGAGGGAGAGCTTTATCAAAAGTGGCTGTAGAACAGTTCTCTCTAGTCTGCAATGGTGATCTGCGATCTATCTAAAGCTATGAATTGCGATGAGTGAAATTGCAAATGATACTTTGTATATTCATTGATACTTCCCTCAACTGTTTTATTGAATTTTGAAAAATATAATGAGATGTGTTTTTATTATCCTTGTTGTATGTCTATTTGTTCTGCTTTTATGGGTTCAGCCGAAATAAAGCTGAATTGAAATGAATGTAAAACACACAGCATGGTTTTCCTCTTAATGCTGTTTCCGGTCACTTTGTCATATGATATGACATGATAGGTTATTTATAACGCACTTAATACCCAGAGGTTTCTAATGGCGGATCCAGGGATCGAATGCAATAGACATTCTTCTTTTGACACGTAACTTTCATGTCCTTGGTGCCTCTTTGCCACGTCCCATCACGTGTGTACTGAGGGATGTCTCGCCAATTTCTGGGACCGAATCTCACAGATTCACAGTACGCTCACACAGGGACGTCATTTAGGGGTTGCCAGAGATCGAACTGCAATCCCTGAGGTCTCCCTTGCGACCTCTGGGGTCTCCCTGGCGACCCCTGTAAAAAAATAAATTTAAAAAAAGACGTTTTTTTTTTCTTTTCGTTTTTTGTACTGCAAGCTCCTGGGCTCCTTACTTCTGTAGTGGCTGACTTTCTTGTTCAGGCTCTTTAAAAAAAAATAAGAACAGGAGTGCCACAAGTCTAACACTTTCAGCACTGACCCTAAATAAGAAAGAATAGGAATACCAAATAGTGTGTCTTTCTGGAATTCTATACAATAATTGCCAGACTCATTAAAGGTTTATTTCAGGCACACTTCAGCGGGTGAGTCACTGATTTAATCTGTTCTTAAGCACCTCAACTCAGCCTTTCATCCTTCTGAGGTCGATAAATGAGTACCGCCACAGGTTGGATGATATTGGGTGTATATTTTTTCTATATAAAGCGCTTAAGCGCAAGTGCTATATAATAACACATCATTATCATTTGGCCATGGACGTCTGCTTGCATTTACAGTGATTTGATAATATGGGCCTATACACACTGATCTTAACACTACGTATGGCGATCCATTCTTGCATGAAATGTACATCACATTATAGTGATATCGGAACCATATTTTTTGTAGTGTACAATGCTATGTGATGCCACTTCCTGTTTTGTCAACGGGTGAAAGGTTGCGATATCACTTCGAGTGGGGTCAAATGACATCACTTCCTGTGATGTCATCAGGGATCAAGGGTTGTGTGATGTCACTTCCGCTACCCCTGCCATTTTGGTAAAATGACGTCCCTGCGCTCACAGTGGAGTCTGTTGTGCGCTACTCAGTTCTTGCAATCTGATACAGGCCGGAGAATCTACCGCCCATGTCGCTGTCTCCCGTAGCCAATGAGCTGTTCATATCGGAGTACGAGTGCCCTCCCAGGTACTTAGAGGGGGGTGTGCCCCCATCCCAAAGCTGCATATGAAAGGGTCCCAACTGGCCGTTGCCATGTGCCTCCTCGCCCGCTCTCACAGGTCCAGGTGTTGCCACTCCCTCCAATGAACACCAAGTGGTCCACACTAGGCACCTAACCTCGTGTCCAACTGGGGCCAGATTACCCTTTCAGCGAACCCCTTTGCTGGAGCGTGGGGTCACAACTCCTGTCTCTTTATTGCACCCTGATTTTTGGGTCATCTCACTGTTAGGGACATCACATCAAAAGTTAACCTGTTGCCCTAGTTTATGGCTCCATGTCTGCACTGGTCTCCTGTTGTTTCCACGAAGTAAATTACTTTCATGTGATTTACTTCCTGGATATTACCTCGAAGATGCTTCAAATGTTGTATGTATTTGAGGGATAAGGTATAAAAAGGGGAGTGAGCAAGGGTGTGGGGGTGGTAGTGAAGGGGAAGGGGGCATAGGGGATGACCCCCCAAAAACATTTCAAAGTATATTTTCGAATGAATCGCAAAGTAAATGTAATTAGTTGAAATGACATGGAAACGTCTGCACCAGGTCACAATGTGGGATATGTAGCTTTCTGAGTCCCCATCCTTGTCTGGAGGTGCTAGGGCCTCATTACGAGTATGGTGCTAAGTGGTAAAGTTGCACCAATGTTTACCACTACGCCACATTATAAGGTTGGGCCTGGAGTGGAGGATTTACCTCCAGGAAAATATTAGAGCTAAACTCTGCCACTCACTGCCAAAAAATCGGCATAATCAGCAGAATTACTGCGGCAGAAATCCCACAGTGGTAATTCTGCCAAAGCCCCATTGAGTCCAATAGACTCAGAATTAATGGAGAATTATACTGCCACTTGTAATCCAGCTGCAATTCTGCCGGACCAAGTGGCGGTAACAGTAATTCAGTTGGGCAGTATTACGGCTGATTTACCACCGGGATACTGCCCAACTCGTAATGATACCCTATGTCTCTTCCACCAAGCAACCATAATTCTGCTATCAACCCCCACAGGGTTCTGTCACACTCCTGCCTGGAGCAAGGTGTCGCCTGCACCACTGCACACAGACAGTTGCCCGGATCATCTCAGATCATGGCACCATCCTCGATGGTCGTCAGTGGCCGAAAGTCGCTTTAGTAGTGAGTACAGGTTTGGGAGACCATGTCAGGTACCCACTGTTAATGCAAATACGCTTTTGTACTGCACAAAATTACCACATTAGTGGTTTAATAGCACTGAAGCTTGTCCATAAAGGGGGTATCCAGACTGAGAAAGAAAAGAAAACAGGAGGTGGACAAAGAGGGAAAAGGGGAAAAGGGGGTAAAAAGGAACATCAGATGTTAGGGAGAGATTCTTGTAGATGTTAGGGAGAGGGTAGGGTTTGTGATTGAATGTATGTAGAGACAGCCCATACAGCTTAGAGAAGAAGTGCTAAAAAAAGGAGTCCAATTCTAGGATGCCAATAACTAGAGGCAACATTGCTGTGATGCCAGTCTGTTAGTCCCAGATCACAGTGTCAGTGCTCTGTGTGTGGCTATGTGCTGGGCTCGAAATATGCTCAAGCTTTCCCTTCAGGCCTGGAGGCTTCTTTGCATAGGTTATGTTACAAACCCCGGGAAACTAATTCTGGGACAGCCAGTCAAGCTCAACTATCAGAGAGGACAGAGTCAAGGACTGAATGTGCAAAAAGGTCATGAGGTAGACAGCAGGGAACATGAGGGGGACTGTCAGGGGAGGAAGGGGCTAATGGGGAGGCCCATCAATTTGCATACTGCACCTGCTTGACCACATATAGAGCAAAGAGCCCAAGTGACTGCAGATGAAGGCTGCATAGGGTGGAGGTGAACGTGAAACGTTTAACGATGGAGAAGCTCAATGTGCAGGTTTCTAGCTCAAGCAAGGAATCTACGAAGTTAGAATTGCTTAAATATCAGAGGTGGTGGCCAGCAAAACCATGGAGAAGTGCTTAAATGGATTGACATCATTTAGGATAAGTGTGAACAGAAATGTGTAAGTAGAAGGTGAGCAAAGACTCATTTACTCTGTGACGTATGGGTAACTCTCAATGATGTTCGCACACACAGAGGCAGATGGGGGATCAAGTGGCCATGGGGGGGCCTTAGTGAGGGTGGAGGGGGTCACCGATTGACAATATTTACTTGACCTAAATAGTTAGGGTCCCCACATTAGTTTCTCACCAGGACAAGAATCTCTTGTCAGCGCTGCTGATTTCAGGCTCAGCTGAAATCCTTTGTGTTGGACAGATTCGATCAGGATTGGTTCAGGACCATGCCGGAGTGCCCAATGAAGGTTTCCCCATGCAGGAATGGGCCCTTGCCCCTTCTTGACATGTTAAAGGAAGACGCAAGACTTGTTTTTTTAACAGCATCACCATACATTTCAACCGTGTACTTATCTCTGGAAAAGGGTTAAACGTCTTCTCAAATCTGAAGGCGATCGACCAATTTCATTAGGCAATCTTAGCATCAGCTTTTTGCTCCCATTCTTACTACTAGGCCACTCCCAATTATTGATATTGATATTGATTTATTCTAGGAAGCTCTAAGTAAACCTGAATTATCAGGACGGCTCAAATCCTATCTAGAAGCGTATCCCCATTTTTTGGGCAGGCCTTCGTCACTATTGATAATGGGCAAATATTTTGATACCCTCAATTGGGATATTCTTGGGATGACTTTAGCTTTCTTCTCGTTTGGTGAATAATGTGTTAACATATAATGGTTTTCTACTTCATGCCTACAATTAGAATGAACTCTAAAAAACAACTTTCACCTCTTGCATCTTTGGAGAGAGGAACATGACACAACCGTCCCCCTAGTCACCTAGTTTATTTCGTTTAGCCAGGTGACCCTCAGGAATAGCAATGAGTAGATCAAACTCAATACGCGGGAATTCGTATGATGGCGCATAACACATGATTTAATCATAGACCAAGGTTGTTCAATCGTGACCCCTGCCTTCTTCAATCTATATATTTCAAATGTGTCTACAACACTATCAAAAGGTCAATCCCTCACCCCACCCCAAACTAGGATCACGTGTTTTCATTGGCTTGCCTATGCTGATGATTTGGGGATTTTAGACCAAACTATTGTTTTATGAGGTCACTTACAGCCATGGACGATTTACATTACTAAAATGATTTAGTAATTAGTATCTCAAAATATAAAATCATGCTAATTGTTATTGCTGTGAAATGTAAGACGTTCAATTTGAAATTAAAAGTGTCCCCTTTAGAGAAAGTGGAATAATACACTTACATGAGCTCTATCATGTGGAATAAGCCGAATATTGGTAAACGCCTAAAAGGCTTACGCTTAAAAGCCCTCGGTAAATTCTCGGCCTTAGCGGTTCTGATTTTATTTTTATCAAAGAAAGTTCCATGACTGACTCACGGCGCTGCACTTTTGCCCCGAATGTTCTGTAAGTTGTGGCTGCTTCTGGAAGGCCTAATTTGGCAAAAAGCGGTTGGGTTTACGAAGGGGATCACAGTTTCTATCATTGGCTTTCGTTCAATAAGGAGTTTTCTGACTGGAAACCTCTATCATTTTATCAGAAAATCCTGGCTCCCCCATCCCACACAGGTTTTTCTTTATTGAAACCTTTAACTGAGAAAGGCCAGATGTTTCTTGTTATGGATTTGGCACCACACTGGTATAGTATGGTATCGTTTATTTGTAAAACGCCTATACACAAAGCAAGTGTTTCAAAGCGCTCAAGGCGGGAGGGAACAAGGGGAAAAAAACAACAGTCAGAGCCCTTGAATTTCTGAATGATACAAGTCTGCATGGGCAGAGTGGGTGAATGGAACAAGTGCATAAAATACAATTACCGGTGTAGATAACAGGAAATAGATCTGACAACGGTTCTGCAGTTTTTCCAAGTGCATTGAGGCTCCACCATGCAAGGAGGGGAGACAGGGAAGATAGACAGACGAGCTTCAAGGCATGGTGCATTCAGATTGTGCAAGTGCCCAGACAGGTGCAGGAGAGGGGGGTAGCAAGATTCTCTGACAAATTAATGCTTCTGAATTTGTATTAATTAATAACCCTGACTCCATTAAAAAAATGCTCTTTGGGACATGTGTAAATCCAGAAATTAACTTTTTAATTACAATTTGTTTAAAAATCCGGGCAAATTTGAGAAAAACAGATCTGTGGTTCCATGTTACCTGTGCAAGGTCCCATTTAGGTCTCTTAGCAATGATCAATTTGAAACTAATGAAATCCGGGATACTAGAGCGTGAGTGCTGTGTAGTGAAAGAACTTGTTGCTTGTGTAAAGATCTCACCAAGATTGAAACTTTGGAGCACTTATTTTCAGAATGCATTACGTTGGAGAATTAAAGACTAGTGTATTTTCTGCACTTTGTGCAAGATATTTCCCTTTTATCTAAGCCTGAATTATGGTTGTATATCCTAGGAGGTAATCAAATTGCACTGACAATAGCTTCTGGTAGATTTATTGAGCTGGTTTTATCAGATATTTACATTTTCTATTGGTGTTCTAATTAATTTTCTTATTTGCTGTTGTTTCTATTGTCTAATTGTTTCAAATCTTGTCCAAAAAGTTATATTGAGCTATAGCGCACAGTAAAATAACATTTAAAAAAATTGATATAGTTGTTGATGAAAGTTGATTTTTTTTTTGGGCACATAATAGTGACATTCCAAAATAATGTGTTTTAAAAAAAAATATGCCTGCATGCCTTAACCAATCCTTAATGCTAGCCTGGAAGCGAAAACTCACCCCAGGCCCCAGCAGTGCCCCATTGAAGGCAGGGAGTAATGATGGGCATTTTCACAGCTTTCACCGCTACCTGAATTGCCGCTAGGCTCGTGGATAATACCCCGTCGTTTGTTTGCACAGTTCAATGGTAGGCAGAGAGGGCCTTTATAGGATCTAAACTTGCCGTCTGCAGGTCCCTGAATGCAGCCGCCATCCTCTGACCTGTGTTTATGCCAGTGGCTTTACTGATGTAATGTGGAAAGGGGCATAACAGGGGCATGACAATTGTGCTTTACTGGGAAATGTGGCCATGGTCATGGCAATAGCGATTTATTGGGCGATGTGAAAATGGCACGGAAGCAACGTAAGCGGCAATCATTTTGTCAAAAAAATCTTATGGAAGACTCCACCTTTTATCCCATCCCATCACCCCCTGCAAAGTGGCCTTTAAGTGTCAAGGACGAGTATGCTCGTCTTTTTTGCATAGACTTGCATAATAGCCTGCCACTTAAGGGGTTTACATACTTTCAATCTTTCACCAATATTACTTATCAAATATTCTTTAAAAACATGATTTTCCTACCATCTCCTAAATATGTTTATGTGCAGGCTTGAAAACATTGTTTTTTTGCTTTTTTTAATCCTATTCCGTTTTGTCAGTGTTGCTGCTCTAATCTGCATTAAAATACATTGGAGCTCATTTTGGATCGAGGCGTAATAGCCTTGTGTTGTGTCTTGTCTTTCCCTGCACCTTGCCCTGTGTGCATGGAGTGCTAGGAGTGACTGGCATGGAATGCTGTGTATGAGAATGATATGTTCTGAATGGTTCTTGTGAATGGGCAGTTGAGAAGATGGGTTGACGAGAGAGGATGCTGGTGGATGTCTCTTCTAGTAACTTACCTGATGTGGCCTAAATGTACACACTCAGCATGTCAATCCATGTCAATCACTCCTAGCATTCCATGCATACAGGGGTGCAGGGAAAGACAAGACACAATATATCTTCTCCCTTAAACACCACAGGACACACCTAAGAAGCAAGACACATACATACACAGGCAACAACACATGTACATCTCTCAACATCCAAAACAAATCCTCCCTAGCACCCTGCCTTGTATGCATGGAATGCTAGGAGTGTGAAGACAAGTCCCTGAATGATCACACCAGAGAGAATACAACCCACCGGGAAGAAAGGCCCAAGTCGATCTTGTAAGGTTAACAAGTTTGAATCTCACACACAAATGAGAGCAACAGCAAAGAACTCTGCTGGTTAGAACGTTCTGCCAAAAACAGGTACAAGCAGAATGTTATAAAGAAAAACATTGTCATCAATGATGTAAACATATACAGTAAAAACTTGCGTGGCCGGCTGGTGTGCGCCTATACAGGATCCGCCTGCCCCATAAGGGATGCCAGGTCATTGTTTCCAGCCCAGTCCGTCCGTCTTCCATCACGTGGGTGCTGCAGAGATCATCTTCTTCTCACAGCAAAGATCAAAGAACAAATTAACTACACTTCTAAAACAATGCTGCTTTATCGTTATACTGTTCACCTGGCAGGCTTCAAGACTGGGTCAAAGAAGGTTCTGGTGCACTCTAAGCTCCACACACATATTTCACTCACTCCATTCCATGCCATCCGACTCCAAGGTCTCCACCCTCATTTTGAACAATAATTTATCCCTCCCAGCACCTCGCAATACAAATCATACGATTGTCGCCCAAAGACGTGCACCATTCGTCCTTTTTGAAGATTTCAGGACTTGTTACTTTGTCAGTCTAGAAAAATTGATACCTCTACTGTGTGACCGCAAAAGTATTTTGATGGCCATGGGCCAACCGTCTCATGCACGATATGACAGAATATAGGTTTCCGAGTTTGCCAATGAACGGCCATTTTGATGTAACAAGAATCACCATTTTGTTTTCGAACCATTGCTCATTGCTTTCTGTTCTTATTGCTTCGCAGTACATTTTCTTCTTACACTGCTCGACTGTAAAACATTGTTGTCTGCACGTGAAAGGACAAGGACGCAGGGCCGCGAGGATAACAAGAGTTTGTTGAAACACAACGTAGGCAGCGCCAGGAAGAATGCCCGGCTCCCTCCCGAATGCTGGGCATTTAATCATTTCGCAGCTGCCAGCCAGTCTCATTATATGGTAGAATATATTAGAATAAAGCAGCTAAAGGCTTGAATTATGCTCTTCTTACGGCCCCCCTTTGCTGAGCCCTGTTAGAGCGTGTCGGCTCCCAGGACACGAAAGGCACCTCATAGATAGCAAGGTCTGGAATGCAACTCTCCCCCCGTATGTAGC
This sequence comes from Ambystoma mexicanum, assembly GCF_040938575.1. Classification (NCBI taxonomy): domain Eukaryota; kingdom Metazoa; phylum Chordata; class Amphibia; order Caudata; family Ambystomatidae; genus Ambystoma; species Ambystoma mexicanum. The sequence continues at coordinate 1,566,604,091 of NC_090932.1, forward strand.
TCTCTTCCAAGAACAGAAGTGCTGTGTTCTGTTCAACAACTGAAAGATGCCTCCGCACTCACAAATGGCAAATTGTTACTAGAATAGATATTTGAAGGTGTCACAGTTGTCGAAAGTGTCCATCATCACAGCAAGTTCAAAGAAACCCAATAAAGGGGGGTGTTAAACATGTCATAGCTGATTGTTTGATATGCATTTTGTATATATGTAACTGATGTACGTAATTCACTCTCTTGCGTCCCCCGAGGTCTAGAGATACACGTCGCGGGGCGTGAGACCGAGTTGGCCAACTGAGACTTTTGCTTTGCAACAAACCCTAGCTTTGGGAATACAACCTTGTGACTGGCATATCTATCGTGTGTGGTGACTCACCTTGTTTCCATAGACTTAAGGGACCCCTAGGGGCACCTTTCAACTTTGGGGTTGGTGGTCAAAGGGCACCTGGTGCAATGGAATTCAGGGATTTTGAGGTTTAGTCAATTATATGGCCTATAATTCGTGGTCACCTGGGGATGGGCAGGGTCATGCTTTGTCCAGTGTGAGATAACATGCACACCAGGCACCAGTCTATGATCGCAGCCTTGTAGAACACATTCCTTGCGGATAGGTAAACATCTTTGCAACACTGTTAGAACTATAAATGAGTTTTATGGCGATTGGTGTGTGGGTTGTCCTCGTGGGAGCTTGGGCATAGCTGGAGATTTCCCTCGTCTCACAATTAGGTCCTAGTGCAAGAAATGCTGCATTCGCTGCACAGGCCTTGTCTCCAAAGTATGGTTACTAACATCTACACAGAATGCACTAACATCCATACAAAAAGGCAGTCTTGCTCACACCTTGTGCTATACTATGTCGGTTGATTATCCCCTGGCCCATTATAGTGCTTTGAATGCCTCTCGCCTTACTCTAAAGTGGTTAGGGGTGTGGGACGGGTGTCATCCCCTTCCCAACATTCTCCCTTTTCATTACTTCATCAGTAACAAACTCGTTGATACCCCTGCACTCCCACTGTCTCCTCTCCGCTTCCACTTATGGCTATGTTCCCTTTATTGCTATCCAGGCCATGCATACTGACCGCAAACTCTCCCCCCAAGTACATATTCCTCAGGTGAGCAAGTCATATAGATGCATCCCTCGCCAGGTCCACCCAAACCTCTGTATACATCTCTATATCAGGGGGTGGGGTAATGATAGTGTGGTATAGGTGATCAACTTCATTTCCATACAGGGTGGGGAGCATTTCATGCTTAGTGCCACACTCTGGGGGATCAGTCACTGTTTTTTGACTTGCAAGCTGCTTTTGAAACCCCAATTGATGCCATCACTCTTGTACTATTGGGTGCTACATTGGCACAACATCGAAGGCCCAGTTGACAGGTGCAGAAAATAGTAATGATGAACATGATAATGGGCACCAACATCCTCATTATCTCTCCGAGCCACAACGGGGCCCAGCAAATTCCATGGTGAACCAGTCACTCTTCTGTACTCATCCCTCGTTCTTCATACGACAACCCAGGCCATGGACAGCTACAATGATGTAGGATAATGGTGCATTCTCTGCATCCTCGGAAGGCACGAACGTGCAACAGGAATCACCACATTTTTTGCAAACCCCACCTTCCATTGCTGTTAACATGTCCAGCACATAGTGGTTTTGCATCGTCATAAGTCTCAATGCACGCAGCTCAACCTTGATCACATTGAGCCCATTCTATGTATCGTTCGCAAGCTGGAACAGCTCTCATCGCATTATTTACAACAATTTCGCATTTACTGCGGCCTTTACAAGATTGGGACCCACCAATTGCAGTTGCACACTGTGTGCCCGGAACATTCCTTTTATTCAGCATAGCGCAAGATGAACTAGGCATTTTGCCTCTATAAATGGGACTGCTTGCAGTACTAACACCTTGTGAGCCCCTGACACATGAGGAATGAGTGAACACACATAGCAGCTTCCATTCACAACGTTTCTTCCCACGATACTCATGTCAGTATACTAGGAGTTGGTAAACTCGGGATGGCGTATATCCTCAGTCTCATCCAAACCCACGCCTTGATACATATCATACTTTTTCCGTACTTCCCTTTTCATTATTCTATACACACTCTTACAGGTGCCAACTGTAACAGTACTATCAAAAATAACATCATATTGTTTTGAATTATTGAACAATCCTTGACTTGCTGGAAATAACCTTTTCACTATTACCCTCATTGTCAATTGTGCACATACTCTCGCTGTCATATTGTACGGGTTATAATCATCACTAACACTTATATCAACACTATTGTTACTCTTGTATTTATTTCCATTGTTATTTTTAGCATGTTGCTACTAATATATGTAAATCCACTAATATTATTAAAATTTATATGTACTTTCCCGTTTAGATATAAAGACCCATTCCCTCCTTTATAGGACCTCCCCCTATAACATACTCTCGCCAATAAAGCCCCAATTGTGCCATCAATATCATACATAGACCTGCAACAATGGTCAACCCACAATAGTAAGTGTAGGCCCATATATTGTAATTTTTGCATCTACACTTCAGATCCGTACTTAACAAACAATTATTTACAGTCAATGGATTCATCATCTTCTCTCAAAAAGCAAAAAGACACAAAAAAAAGAATCGGAGAGACGTACAAGACATACTTATACAGAGAGACAGAGAGAGAGAGAGAGAGAGAAAGAGAGAAAAAAAGCTCTTGAAAAAAGAATATAGAGATAGCAGCTGAGCTTCGGCCCAAAAACAGCGTTTTACACTGCATTTATATTGTGCCTGGACAGGCCAGTGAGGTAGATAGGGTGCAACTACTATTGCCCCTCTTTTTAAGATTACTGAAGTGCGGACGTGCTCTCTGGACGTCGGAGAGGTGAACCCAATATCGCAAGCTCTTTACCTTTATGGCAAGAGGAGTGCAAAACACCACCTCGTAGGGTCCATGGAACTGAGAGTTGTTCCACCTAGGCACGAAATTGCAGATTTACACAAAGTCACCAGGCAGCAGTGATTATGTGATCATGCACTCAGGATCTGTTGCCCTTCGTGGTTATTATGTCCGGTGTGTCTGTCATCTCAATTCTGGGAGGTGCAATCTGTCGGGAGACACATTTAATTGCCTGCATAAGTGTGGTCAAATAAGTCTTGACACTCATCACCTAACACTGCTGCTGCCCTATGTGCACCTGAAGCTCTTCTTACAGGGGATATGGGGGTGTGCATACGCCGACCAGTGACCACCTCTTGAGGTGACTAATGGTTGTCTTTGCTGGACAGTGTATGTAGACCGAAGAGGGCCAGGGGCAAGCAGTGCACCCAGTTCACACGTGGTACACAGCATGGACAATTTGCTTTTGAGGAGCCTGTTGATCCTCTCCAAAATACTGTTGGCATCTGGATGTGCACAGGGCTCTGCTTCCACCCACCTCAAGAAAGGGCAAACCACTACTATGTGGTATTTGGAGCCATCGCAACGTTCACCCATATCAGCATAATCTATGTGTAATTCACAGAATGGGCCAGTAGAGCAGGGCAATGTGCCCCGTAAAGCCTGTAGTGTCATCCCTGTACTAAAACTTTGACATGCGGTGCAATGTATGACCATATACGTGATGCTCTCCTGGATGTTTTGTACAAACCAAACCTCCTGTATATATGCTGCGATGTGATGCTTCGAACTGTGGGATGGATAGTGTAACTGTTTAAATTTTACTGCTAGTAGTTCTTGGGGCACCACTGTCTTCCCGGAGCTCTCTTGTCCCCATAATAGATCTGTTGGGCATTGCTTGCATCCCCTTCGTACCCACAATTCCTTCTTCCGTTCTGGTGCCCTACACTGTAACTCTATTTATCTGGGAGAAAGGCAATGCTGAATAAGGTGCTGGCTGTTTGCTTACTGGTGCGGTGGTCACAATGTACTCAGCGGGCATTTTGTTTTGGCAGATACGCCACCATTTTGGATGCTGCATCGGTGACTGCGTTCCCCTTCGATCTTTCGTCTATACCGTTAGCGTGTGTGGTGCACTTGACGCCACGCACACTATGCTTCTATTAGTGTTTCTAGCAGTGCCGTATGCTGCACTGGCGATCTATCTGCCCTCCAAAACCCCCTCATCTTCCAGTGGGACAGACCGACATGCACAGTTGTTGTGAATATATTGTGACATGGCACCCTTGGGATGCACTCAATGCGTCAATGAGCGCTATGAGTTCCGCTGCATGCGCAGATTACTGCACTGGCAATATTTTAATTACCACCGTCTCATACTCCCCTTCCTCCCCGCTGCCTCTTTATGTCTTTGTCCATCCTCCTGGTCAATTGCGTGTGACCCATCATTGAAGAGGACCTTACCCTCTGTCTCTCGCTTTGGGGATGTCATCCTCCTCCCCCTCGTATGTGGTGCTGTCGTGCACCGTCAGATCCTCGGTAGTGGGCATAACTCTTAGGAAGGTGGCAAGATTCACGGTTTTGCATCTAACCACATGAATGTGGGGCTTTGAAATAATAATCTTGTAGGCTGAAGATCTCTGTGGTCAGAGTGGACATTGACCTTTCTAGGATGGCAAATAGGGAGTGTTCCACATACAACGTAACTGAGCACCCCATTACAATAGTAGAACTTTTTTCTGTTGCAAATGCAGCAACTGCTAAAGCTTGTCCGCATGCAAACTGCCCTTGCATCACTGAATCCAGTGTGCCGCCGTAACAGGCCAACGTCTTATGGCCCATAGGTCTCTTCTGTGTCAACACTGCGGTCACAAACTGGCCATCTGAATGTGAGAACAAGTAACATTCCTGCATGTAGTCTGGGGTGGCCAGTACGGGTGCTGAACTAATGACTTCTTTTAGATCATTGAATTGTTTGATCGTATCTGCAGTCCACAGTAACTTATGTTCCTTTGTTTTTTGTGCTTCCCTAAAGGCCTGCAGAAGTGGTCTTGTGTATGCTGCTCAATCTAAGATCCATGCCCTACACTAGTTACACAGCCCCAAAAACCTCTGCATGTCTTTAACTGAGGTGGATCTGGGGATGCTGCGTTCTGATGCTGCCCTATCTCTTAGTATCCTTTTACCATGTGTTGATATGAACTGTCCCAGATAGAGCACCGCCTGTTGGCAGTATTGCAACTTGTCAACCTTGTACCCCTTATAGGCCAGTATTGTAGGAGTGCAATGGAATCCCTTTGGCAGTGCTGCTCACTGTCACTACACACTAGCAGATCGTCCATTTACTGGATAATCGTACTGGGTAAATGAATGTTCCCTAAGTCAGCCTACAGTATTTGCTTAAAGATGCTCGGGCTCCCACAGTACCCCTGAGGTAACCTAGTATGTTCAAACCCCATCTGGCCCTGCGTAAATGCCATGAAGTACCTTAACTCAGGATGGAGTGGAATCGAGAAAAAATTATTTTTCAAGTCCAGTACAGTGAAGTATGTGGCTTCTTTGGGGATACTGCAGACAACTGTCGCAGGATTAGGAACGACAGGAAATTCTTTCGGTACCACGTCATTTAGGGTGCTCAAGTCCTGATTCATTCTCCAATTGCCCCGGTTGATTTTTTTCACAGGGAATATCGCCATATTACATGGAGATATGGATGGCAGATGATCCCCTGATCCAGTAAGGTCTGCATTGTCTTTCTAATGCCCTCCTGTGCTTACCTTGATATTGATGTGTTTTATCCTGGGCAGCTCCACACCTGGTTTCAGTGTTATATGCACAGGGGTCACGTCTTTTAGTAATCCTACATTGTGTGGATTTGTAGTCCACAACAGTGAAGGCACGTGGTGTAAGTCTTCATCAACAAATAGATGTTGGGTCAGTACTGCCATCAGGGGGCACTGCACCCTTCAGTACTGTACCACTATGTCACAGGGGAAACAAATCTCTAACATTATCTCCCCATTTTTGTCATTGTTTTCAAACAGTTTGTCATCAGTTACTTTATTCAACTGTACTTTTGGATCTATACAGAGCACTGTGCGCCCCTCACTCCGGTCCCTGTCTATTCCTAGCACAAAAACCCTTTTGTCAGAGACCAACAATCCCTGTAGATCCAGCGACAATATTTTCCTGCCACAACCTCAGGAGATACAACTGGGCGAAAGATGAAATCTGTTGGCACTCGCCAACACTTTTCAGCAATCTGAGGCACCTCCTCCATAAGCACAGTAATACCATAAATGAACATAACCGGATCTACGGGGGTCCTGCGAACCACCACCTTCCTTGTCACTGTGTGTATTATCAACATTGCCCTTATTGCACACATCCCAGGCGTGGAGTAGACTATACCACGATCTGTAAATTATATTGTCATATTTTAATTACTGAGGAGGTCCCTGCCTAGAAAATTGACAGGGGAACTTTCGGAATATAATAAGGGAGCCTGCACCTCCCACCTTCACATCCAGCTCCTCAGTGTATATAACCATGGAAATAGCCCCAGAGAATCCCTGCGTACAGAGATATTTTCCTGATAATGGGATAGTTTCATTTCACCTGAGTTCACCATAAATATGAACCGTTTATCACCTATCTCCACCTCCACCAAGGGTTCCTCTTCAGGGTGGATGGTCATTGGCAAGACCGGACACGCGAGTCCTCTCTATGCGCTGTCTTCATCAGGATATGTGTTTGTTCTGGGGAACAAAACAGGGTACCCCCCCATTACTGTGGTACTTCTTGTCAGTACTCTATTGACCGGGGGAACACTGCTCTGCTGTTGCTGTGGCGGTTGCCACACTTATGTGTCTGGTGCTTGGAGGTATAGGTTTGATTTTGCCCCTGTGAATACCCTTGATTCTGATACCCTTGACCCTCCTGCTGCGACCCATAATGATATCCCATTCCAGACCTGATCCTACGTTCCCTTGCTAAATGGCCACACCTCAAACAATTCCAGCATTGCGATGGTCCAAACCCATCCTCTGTGGATCCAAATCCTCCCCCTCTTGCTCCTCAGAAGCCCCCTCTTCCTCGCTGCAGTCCTTCTTGCTGCCACCGTGGGCTGTGCTACTGTTGCCCCCACTCTACTGTCCTTGTCCTCCTTCAGCCCAGAGCACGCCAATAGTGGTGCTCATGACCTGCTGGGTATTCTCTATCCCTTCCACCTGCACTGGTGTTGACGCAGGTGCCTGGACAAGAACTTTTGCTAATTTCTTCGATACCCATAATCTTATCTAACGCCTTCTGTACCTCCTTTGGCAAGCCCCTCTTTACATTAAAATTGAAAAATGGTTTCGAACGAACCCATGGTCCTCCCGCTTCATCTCTCCACATCTCTTTAGGCCACATCAGGTAAATTGCATGGACAGACATCCACCGGCATCCTTGCTCAGTCAACCCATCTGCCCATTCAGAGATTCCATGTCAGTCACTCCTAGCATTCCATGCATACAAGACAGAGTGCTAGAGAGGATTTGTTTTGGATGTTGAGGGGTGTACATGTGTTGTTGCTTGTGTATGTATGTGTCTTGCTTCTTGGGTGTGTCTTGTGTTGTTTAAGGGGGAAGATATGTTGAGTCTTGTCTTTCCCTGCACCCTGTATGCATGGAATGCTAGGAGTGACTGACTTGGAATACTGTGTGTGAGAATGTTATGTTCTGAATGGTTCTGTGAATGGGCAGTTGAGAAGATGGGTTGACTGAGAGAGGATGCCGGTGGATGTCTGTCCTAGTAACTTACCTGATGTGGCCTAAATGTATTCCTGTACCTTGTAACCGGAGATGGCACTTAGTAAAGATGTTTCCTGTTCCTACACGGGTGTCAGTGTCATGCTTGACCAGGAACCCAACTTAACACCTTGAATAAGGCTTAAACGCTTTTCATTCATCTCACGCCCAATTTTCATAAATTTGTATGACACAGAGGAGGGGCGGATCGTAACGTCCCATTCCGCCGCCCCGACCCTCTCAGCCATACAAATACTGCAGCATTCATGCCGGCATGGATTTTCATGCTAGAGCAAATGCTGTGGATTCCTATGGAGTTTGTCGGCTTTTTACACCAGCAAAAAGCAAGGGGACTCCATAGCAATCCAATGTAAACGCTGCCAGGCATGGGTACATGACAGGTGCCGTTTACACGCATGCACGCCTCCCTTTTCCCCTCCCTTTTGCTCTCTGCCATGCAAATGAGGACAATTAGGCTGCGGGAACCCATTTACACTAAAGAGTAAACTTAACAGGTCACCGCCAAAATTAGCTCCATTATGGCATAGAGGTGAACAATCTCACAAATACACTTACTGTGTCATTTTTCTCTCGATTTCTAAAAATACCCTGGGAGGAGAACCCCTAAATCACTGCTGCATTTTCCAAACTGCGCCTCTTCTGGGGTGGGGCACAGGGCATCATTATGGCATTGCACTGCAGCCCAAGGAGGTGTTCAGCAGGCATGGGACAGGAGCCCTCCGGTTGGGAACACTGCCCGCCTTTCTCTAACAATCTAAAAGGTTTTGGCCAATACAGTTGCAAATATAGCACTTTAAATGGCCTATTTTTTACTCACAAGCCTCTTACCTCCACTTCTCAAAGGCCACTTAAAACACAGACCTCATAGTAGCCTCTTTTGTGCCGGTGAGCCATCTTTGGGGCTATGACTCATGATATTACTGTTCATTATTTATTTAATTGATTTAAGCGAGTTTACCTATCGTTTCTGAAAATAATAAATGGTCAATTTTTCATTATGATACTTCCAGCAGCTGTTAAATAGAAATGCTTCCCCGCAAAGTAATAGGGCCTCTTTTTGCTTGACCCGGAAAATACTGCTCGTCGTGTAGCTATCTAGCTAAGGGTGGATAGCTGCGTGAGTAAAGTGCTAGTCTCTGACAGGAGGGCAAAATGCACTTTGCAAGTCAGGGCCTACCTAGCTTTTCTTTTCACTTTTTCCTTCCATCCTTCCGAGGTCAAATGTAATGCCATTCGAAATGAGGTAAAATTAAAACCTACAGCGTTTACAAGCTGGAGTAGACTGACAAAAGAACACAATGTTATCCCAATTCAGCGCCTCCCATGGACTGCACCTGCTCCCATGGTCCACATGGCGCACATTAAGATGCGTGATTGGCGGTTGTTGAAAATGGCAGCCATCATGTACAAACGTTACCACGTTCATTCATCGCCAGAGTTTTTCGCTGCTGATTTTTGGCTGACACAACGAATTGAAAAATATGGGGGTCGGGTGGGGGGTGGGGGGGTAAAGGGATATAGGGAGTAGGGGTGTGTGGGGACTAGGTAGTAAACAACTGGAAAGGGGTTAATTGGGGGGGCACACCCTTAAATTAAAATTAAAAAATTCATTGAGTTTTTTGGACCAATAATCGACAGAAAAAAACTCGGCGGAAATGAAACTGCCGTTGGAGTGACATAGAACCGTACACGCATAGCTGTGAGCATTGCAATGGTTCCCTAAGGATTCCACGTGCTCCCGGTGTCCGTATGACACACATTAAGATGCACATTTCATACGTTCACCACGCACGACCCTCCGACCCTCATTGGTGGCTCTTTTGAGCCAGTGTTTCCTGATAAGTTTAGTGTTTTCATCAATTCAGCGGCAAAAGCCTGAGAGTGGTCATTCACTCCCAATATAACATTGCTGATGATATAATGTAGAATTTAATTCATCGAAATTCCAGTTCTTGCTCAAAAGCATAATACGGAGCAAACACCCATTCATTTACTGTTCCTACTGTGACTCATTTTAAGAACAAAGTTTTCCCTTTATTATTACCTGTGCTGAAAACATAATACATTGCAAGCAGGGCACCCGCTATGTTTGCACTTTGATGCAATCCTTTCCCCTTCTACAAATTGTAAATAAAAAATGTAAAAACAGGAGAAATCACCTTCACACGTTTGGATTCCTGTGGAATCTGCCTGAATCCACTGGTTTTACGCCAGCTTGCAAATGGCATGGAGGTGTAAAACCATGAGGCCATTTCATAGTTAGTGGAAATTAAAGGCAGGGGACCACCTATGTTTGCATTTGAGTGCTGTGGGGTCCCCTTGATGAAACTCTGCACATACATGCAGGCTGAACCTGCTTTAACTCTTTAATGTTCCCCTCTGGTTCATGAAAAAGTAAACCTTACCTGCAAATACCTGGGCGGGGGTTTACTCATGGATTCCTATGGAATCTGCCTGGGCTTGACAGGTGGAAAACCAATGCAGATTCCATGGGAATCCATTCATTGTTCATCTGCATGAAAATCTCATGCAGGTGCAAAATGAACCCGCTGATGAGATAGAGGAAGCCAGCACATCACAGATCATTCCTCCGCTCATTGACCCCCTGCCACCTTGCCACAATGGTCGGGAGCATTGAACGGAGGCATAAAAGCAAAATGCCTTGCTTTTGCAGATCCATTTAACGCACCTGGGAGTAAAAACCCACACAAAAAAGGGCTAAGACAGGCGTAAGACCTTTCTGCCTGGTTTAGCAGCCTTCTCATGGTGTGGGGGATGGAAAATGAGGCCAGAGAGTCAATACCATTTCTATAATGCTTAATGTGAAAAGTTGGATTGGCTACCCACCCGACTCCCATGATCCTTCACTTTATTAGCAAGGGTTTATGGGGACTGTAGTCCAAAACATCCGGAAAGCCCAAAGTTGCAGACCCCTGCTATGTAAGCTACCATCCCTTTGTTCTCCAGAGGTATCTGACAAGCAGTACTGAGCGCTGGCACGTACCTGACCGTGGGGTCCGTTGGGCAGGAGTTGCCACGTTGTCCACCGAGACCAGAAGAGCACAAAAGCGATACCGAAAAACCTACACAGCAATTGCCTACCGAGAACGCTGTCCCTCTGGGGCAGGATGCAGGGCAAGTCTTCCTGTGCCACGAGAGGGTGCCTCAGATTAGCGTGATGCAGGAACAGTGTGAGGCACTGGAATGGAGCACCACAATATTAGGTCATGAGCTAGGCTGACTGGCAAGCACAACCCCTGCCCCTACTCCTCACCATTACCGTAAAGGTGAGAGAAGATACTAGCTGAGGCAGCCCTACCACCCCATGAGTCTAGGGGTGAAATATGAGACAAACTAAGACGGACTCCAAGAAACAATCAATGTATATGCCTCTGCCATAAAGAATTAGTTGGGTTGCACGACACTAGTAGGGATCGCAGATAGATAGCAGAAACCACGAGTAGTGTGCTGTATATAGCATAGAAGGGAGGAGGATTCCAGAATACCAAGAAAGGGACTCACTACACTGATAGAGCAGATGAAAGCATAGGCAGGTTAGATGCAGGATACACAGGCAGGGATACCAGTATGACAGATGCACAAGATGAATGTAACATGACCTGATACGGCTATTGGTCCCCAACATGGAGGCGAGAAGTGCAGAGTACAGCCATTTTCCCAGCACAGAGGCCACAGCAGGCCTAGAAGTTAGCAAGGCCTCAGATGAGATGCTGAATTCATAAAAACACATTTATTTTAGAACCTTTGAAGCTGCCCAGACAGGAGTTCTTAACACACGCCAAGGTCAGACGCATGATATGATGATATGATATGATATGGCATTTATAACACGCCTATACACAAGTGTTTCAAGGCGCAACGAGGCACGGGAGGGGAACAGAAGGAAGACAGAGACAACGATCTTACTAGGCCAGTTGAAAATGTGATCGTACAGGGGAGGGGAAAGGGGGAGGGGGGACGGGAAGTGTAGTACATAGGAAAAATGCCACGAATCACCCCAGATGGGATGCAAACCCACAATCTCTGGCTTAGGAGGCCAGTGGCTTATCCATTAAGCAACTGGGGCAAGAACGCAGGGACGGGATAACTGTTCCCAGGACACAAAGCGTAGCCTTCAAAGTTAATTAAATTAAATGAGCACATACAGCCATTGATGTCCAGGTGCATTGAGAATACTATGCCAAAAGGCTCCATATAGGATAGATTAAGGGTGTCCCAAGTGAGCACGGGAAATACAACAGGCATGCTAGAACTAGCTAAAAACTCAGTAAACAGGACGAAAATCATTCTCCAACATGGTCCTCTAACACGTGATCAAGACAGGAAGAACACTGGTTATTCATTATGAGCCAAGCACAGATAAGACACCTGCCGAACTCTCAGGCACACAAACAAGCACAAGATGATACCCAAGTCCAAATACAAAGTAAGCAGAAGAGGAACATGGCCTGGGAATAGCGGAGGGTACTATTAATTGGAATGATTGCCGACCATGGACTTCTCTCCCCCACCATATGTCTCTCGCATATCTTGACATCTCGTCAATATGCCCAAGGTTGGTGAGTTAATGGCCAACCAATAAAAATCCCTCTTGCCACACCATCTATAATGAACAGAGCCAACAAATCAAATGTAGTTGTAATGATGTAATGTAAGCAGTATAGTTAATGGGCTGGACCCAGGAGGGTCCATCCGATATGTGTTAGCCAATGATGGAACTAACACCCTTATATTCTATATGTAGCTTGGGATACTAACCAATCCAAAATATTCATAGCTTTTGTGATCAATATTGTACTATGACACCATTGATGACATGTTTATAGTTGAAAAGCTGCTCACACTCATTGTAATAACTGAGAGCTATTTGTAAGCTATCCCGGTCAAGATTTTGTGTTTTGAATAAAGCAGGCTTTTTCCGTGCACTTTGAGTACTCCATTATTCAGTATTATGTTTATGCTATTGCCAATGTTGTCCCTTCTTTACAGCAGGGAACAAGAAAAACAGAAAGAGGGAAGGAGAACAAGGCAAAGAGGATTAAGGATGAAAAGAAGAGGCAGGGTACGGAACAACAGGCAAGGGTTGGAAAGAGTACCCAAGACAGGTGTACAGAGAACAGCAGAGCAGACAAACAGGAGTGCAATCAACAGAGAATATGAGACGCGCTGCAGAGTGGAGTTTCTGTCTTTTGAGCCCCAGCGTGTAAACAAGGCTTTTTAAGACTGGCTGCTAGGAGACGCTGTACTGGCATGCATGCAGGCCCATATGATGGAGTACCAGTCTTGGTGTCCAGGAGAAAACATGGTGGCACCTAGCTGCTCTGGGAGTCCATACTCGGGAAGCCCCACAACGATGACACAGTGCCGGATGGCACCGCCGCTGCCAGTCCCAGAGAGTGTAGGAGCCGAGAGACAGAAGGTAAGCGGTACGCCACTGCTGAGGCAGACGCCACCAGGGAAAGAGCCTCCAGACTCCCGGTCCCGCCTACAAATTCTGGAGGAAGGAGGATGCATGACACCATCTCCTGCTAATTGTGCTTTTCCTTCACCTAAGAACTACTTCTCAACTATTTATCTTTATTCTCAACTGCATTAAAATAGACTGAGATTATGTTCACATTACCAAGCTTTTCCTCCCATCTGTATGCACATTCAATTCCCAAAATGGCCCTCATTCTGAGGTTGATGCAAAGGGAAAAACGATAACGGTAAAGGAATACCGGCATCGATTATCGCTACGGCACATACCGACCAACCAGATCGCTATTAACGGCAAATAGCGGCCTCATGAAGCTGAAAAAAGTGCTTACCGGCACGGTGTAAATACCGGCATTGCCGACATGCCATAAAAAGCCCTGAGCAGTGTCCCAAACAGCCACAGGTGCACACAATCAGCACAGGTGGAGGCAATGGAGTCAGGGCCAGTACAAAAGGAGCACACCCACACACCACACCCCCTCCCACACCAAGATGATTCCAATAGTAGCAGCATTACTGGAGCAGGAGGACTTGCTTGCATTGCCACAACATCAACAACAACAACAGCCGCCATCACAGAGGAGACGCAGGAGGAGAAGGAGGGTGAGACAGGGCCAGCATGCCCCACCAGTGCAGCCAACGTTACCACCCCGGCAGCCCACAATCCTTCGCATCAGAGCCAGTCCATTCAATCTAACCCCTAAGCAGATCCACACCCTGTACCGGCTTGACCAGGACACCATCCCCTCCATAGTGGACCTGATACACGACGGCATAATGAACCTCATAGAAATACGCACTGCCATCCCACCTCTACTGAAGGTAGTGACTGTGCTCAACTTCCTTACCACAGGCACCTACCAGCACACAGTGGGGCACATGAATGGCATATCACAACTCTTATTTTCCCGGATTCTGAACCAAGTGCTGTATGCCCTCCTCAAGCACACAAGGGACTACATATCCCTACCACGGACTCCCCAGGAGATATTCGATACAAAAGTTGCCTTCCATGCACTGACAGGCATGCCAAATTGTGTAGGCACCCTCGACTGCACGCACATGGAGTTGGTGGTCCCGCATGCCATGGAGGTGGTGTATCGCAACCGCAAGCAATACCACTCCATCAATACGCAGATGGTATGCGACGCCAGCAAGATCATCACACATTGCTGTGCCTGATATCCCGGATCAACTCTTGACTCTATGGACCTGCGGAACACCACGCTGCATGGAGTGACATGCTGGACGACATGCATGGCTGCTTGGCGAGTTGCCTGACTGGGCCATGGCAGTGCATCGGGGTTGTGAGGTGGTTGGATGCATACTCCACCTGGGTGGGAATGGGGGGGATGCATACTCCACCTGGGTGGAATGGGGGGGATGCATACTGTTATGATGATGACTCTCTCTGAGAGCAGAGAGTGCTTACGTATATGTTAGATAGCAAGAGCAGGATGCTATTCTTTATGATGTCATCGGAATGTTAGCCCTTTCATGTCATGTTTACATTCTAATATTGTCAGTTGATGTAGGATTTTGATGGGGAAGGATCTCTTATGAGCGGGGGCCCAGCTGCGGCGTTGAGCGGTGGAAAGAGGTGGAAAGAGGCCGCGAATCTGCGGCGACGCAGGAGAGATCGAATCTGATCTCAGGGATTTGCTCCGTCTACCACTGGCATCGAGCGGCTCCCGTAAGCTTTCCTGACGACGTTCATCGCCCTTCCCCGGATAAGACAAGTAAGTGATTTTTTCTACGTTGTTGGCGTCCCGTGAATTCTCACGCAAGTAGTCCACATAGACGGAGTGATTCCTACGCAACTACCGTATGCTGTGTAATAGGAAGTGAGGCAAGATCATTCGTTGACTCTGTATCCAAGGTGCCGTATCCCTTATAGTAAAGGGGCAGTGAATTGTTTGACTCAAAATACGTACGACGTAGGTTTCAAAGTAGTACCACACAGCATCCAAGAGGGACAGACTGTTGTCATATTAACTTGGAAGAAGTTGTAATCCCTCTACCCATCCACCAATTTTATAGGGGAGAAGAGAACTGCTGAGAGTTACTGCATTTTGCTTCTTGCAAGTTATTTGGGGAGATCCTCACTTGCTGCAGCACCTTTGTAAAGATAACTCAGAAACCACATTAAGTGCACATACTACCCGTCAGCTAAACATGGCAGGTCTTCCAGGCATATCAGGTCCTCCCATCTGTTTGCCAACCCCAAGAATAGCAAAAATTTCTTGGCCTCAATGGCGCAAGGGTTTCATGCACTATATGAAGGCGGCTGGTGGTACGTCTTATTCTGGTGAGAGGAAGCTGGCTTTATTGTTGCATTTTTTGGGATTTGAAGGCCAAAGAATTTTTGACACACTACCGCAGTTAGGAGGAGATGGTAGTGGTGATAATTTGAATGAATTCGAAATTGCATTATTAAAACTCGACAAGCACTTCAATCCAAAAAGGAGCACAATTTTGGAACGTTACAACTTTTGCATGCGTGTTCAGGCACAGGGGGAGTCTGTTGAAGATTATGTGACTGCTTTGCGGCATCTGGCTCTAACTTGTAAATTTCAAGGAAGCTTTGATGAACATATTCGTGATCAATTCATGACACATTGTCGATCTAACAAAATACGGGAAGAATTATGGCTAAAAGATGAACCTAATTTAGATGAAGTATTGGATTTGGCCAAACGAGTAGAGCACTCTTTAGCATGTGTGGCCAAGTTGTCCAAAACTGAAGGAGAAGATGCTAAGGAGTTAAAACCAGAGGTACTGAACACAGCGGAAGGAAAGAACAAAAGAAGAGGAAGAAACAGACAGTCAAGCAGGAACAATCCGGAAGAAAGAAGGAGTCAAAATCCATGTCAGAAAAATGAGAAAAGAGAGGACAGGAAGGATGATAGACTTTGTTTTCGTTGCGCTAGTGCGACTCATTTTGCATCTTCTGTAATTTGCCCAGGGCGAAGGACTGTTTGTACCAAATGCAGAAGGAGAGGACATTTTATGTCATGTTGCAAGAATTTCCAATTTGGACAAGATACCCAAAGAAAAGTCTTTTATGTAAATGAAGAGGAAGATAGGAAATCGTCAGATGACAAAGTTGTTGTTGTCCCTTCTCAAAATGTTATTGTCAATACAATTAATGTTGTTGGTAAGGGTGATGACGCGGATGACTGTGAGCGTCCATATGCTACAGTGAGTGTAAATGGTTTCAGGGTATCATTAATGGCTGCCTCCGGGTCAAAAATAACTCTTATATCCAGGAGTATATTTGAAGCAGAGATGAGAGGGGATGTGTCAGCACTGTCAGAACCTGACATAAACCCAGGAAGTTACAATCAAGATCGGATCGAGTTGTTGGGTTCTGTGTGGAGTAAGTTCGAATTTAAAGGTCGATGTTGTGAAGGGAAAGTGTGTATCACTAAGAAGGGACAATCTTTATTAGCATGGAGAGAACAAAAGAATTTGGGGATTAGGCTTGATCCCAACCATCCAGACCAAGTGTTACAAGTTTATGAAGGACCCGTGATTCATGGGAAATATATGTCAGAGTATAGGAAAGTGTTTGATGAGTCTCTGGGAAAAATAAAAGGGTTTCAACACCAGATAATATTGAAGAAGGGCAGTGTACCTATTGTGGCTAAACTCAGACCTGTACCATTTGCTTTACGAGGCAGTGTGAAGAAAGAATTACAAAATTTGTTGCCGTCAGGTGCAATTGAGACAGCTGGGGGAGTAGAGTGGGTTTCCCCAGTGGTGATTGTAAAGAAGAGTTCAGGGGATTTAAGGTTGTGTGTTGATATGCGTGAGTTAAACAAATGTGTGTTGGTGGACAGGCATCTCCTGCCCAACATGGGAGAGTTATTGACCATGGTGGGCGGGGGAAAGTATTTTTCCAAACTGGATATGGCATCAGCTTATCATCAAGTGGAGTTGGAGGAGGGCTGTAGGAAAATCACTGCATTTGTAACACATGAGGGTGTGTTCCAATTTAGGAGGATGCCATTTGGGTTGGCATCCGCCTCTTCAGTTTTTCAGAAAATCATGGATCGTTTGTTGAGAGGAATGAAGGGTGTTTTCTGTTTTCAGGATGATGTGTTGGTGAGTGGAGTGACTTTGGAGGAACATGACAAGAATTTGTGCAAGGTGTTGAAGATGTTTGCAGAGAGAGGTATCACGGTGAGAGGAGAGAAATATAAGTTTGCTGTGACGAAAGTGGAATATCTGGGTCATGAAGTGTCGGGAGATGGTATAAGACCCAAAGAAGATATGGTGAATTCTATAAGAAATATTGAAAAGCCTAGGAATAAAAGTGAACTTCGCTCATTTCTGGGAATGACTGAATTTTACCAGAAATTTGTTATGAGCTATGCCGATAAAGTTCAGGAATTAAGGAAAATCTTGAGGAAAGGTGCTGACTTTGTGTGGAATAATCGGTGTGAAAAGGAGTTCAATAGTATCAAAGAAGATATAGATATGGCTCGTCCGTTAGGATGTTTTGACACCAGGAAGTCTACCATTATTACTGTTGACGCCAGTGAGGGTGGTCTGGGAGCTGTATTATCTCAGAAACAAGAAGATGGTTCTGAGAATATTATAGCTCATGCCTCAAGGGGTCTCAGAGGTGCAGAGGTGAGATATTCTGTTATCGAGAAAGAGGCTTTAGCCTGTTTCTGGGCTGTTGAACGTTTCAGGAATTTTGTGTGGACTGTTGAATTTACAATACGCACTGATCATAAGCCTCTAAAAGCGATATTTGAGAATAAGGGTCTTGACAAAGTTTCACGCCGGGTGGCAGGTTGGGTCACCAGGATGCAGACGCATTGCTTTAAAATAGAGAAATATTTTAGCGGACAGTCTGTCAAGGATTAGAGTTGCAAACCCTGAGACTGTAGAGAATGAAGAATTAGAATTAGTATTTGTTAATACTGATGCATAGTTTCCAAACGAGAGTGGTTGGAGGATATGGAAAGAGACGATGTTATAAACAGAGTAATTCCGAATGTTGTGTCTGGATCATGGCCAAATAAGCAGGAATTGGAGGATGATGCGAAACCATATTGGGAGGTGAAGGATGAGTTGTCTGTAAATGATGATATTTTGTTCAGATGGGGTAGGGCCGTTGTTCCCATTGGTTTGAGGAAGAAGGTTATAGAATTGGCACATAGCGGTCACATTGGAGTTACAAAGACAAAGGGTGTCTTGAGAGAAGACTATTGGTGGCCAGGATTTGACAAGGAAATAGAGGCTGTTCTGGCAAATTGTCATTTTTGTATCAAGAGTGGTAAGGGCGTTGTAGCCAAGAAACAAGTAAACTGGAGGGAAAACCCTATGTATTGGGAAGGTCAGGTTAAGGGCATCGAAAATGCTGTAATACAAACAAGGAACTGACCTCATCCCATCAAAAATATTTATCTTGTTACACACACTGTTTTTTCCGTGTGGTGCTCTACGAACAAAAGGCTTAAGACTAATTCGCCTATGAAACAATAAATGTTGAACCCAAATACTCTGGATGTCTAATTAATTTGATATCTCCGGCTACCCCGAAGCATCGAGTATTGCTGCCTTGGAGCAAAAGACAATATATAGAGAAAATTACTGTGATAGCTTAGTGGCTATTTATTGATTGTACAGTTATTGTTTAGCAAATAGACATGATCTCCCAAAGTAGCATTTACAAAAAATGGTACTTTCAGAAACAGAAACCATGATCATTAAAGTGCACAGTGAATTGCATCGAATAGTATGGAACATACATTCTGGTATTTGGCAAGAAATATACATTTTCAAACAAAAACCATCCACACGACGTGTAACTGAATACACAGTCTATATAATGAGTTAAAAAGACAAAGTGAAGAGAAGAAAACAACAAAAAGCAAAATCCCAACACGTCCTGGTTGTGTGTGATAGGGCAAAGCAACCAAATGCGACCCCCACCAGAGTCTGATGTATTAGTGGCCACGGCCAAAGAACCAAATGTCAAGTCCTAGGGTTTGGAGACCAGGGCATGTGTGGTTCCAAACCAATGCCAGAGATCAGGTCCTCCTGGTGACTTGGAGGATCAGCTGGTGGGAGTTTATCAAGAGACCAATCCTAGGTCAACGTCAGTGGTTATATTCCTGCTGATTTTGAAAAATGGGCCGTATAGCAATTACGTGTCCAATAAGACGTTTCAGCGGGCAGTGAAGGCTACCTTCATCTGGACCTGCGGATATCGCTCTGAACAGAGAAGAGGGGGGCTGTAGAAAAGAAGCTCCAATGATCAAGGTGACCAAGTAGAGGGCCCATGCAGAATGTGCACAGGTACTGTGTGGAACCGTGGTTGCAAGAAGCAGGTTCCTCCGTGGGGGCCCGGAGCCAGTCGAGCAGAGGGTGAGTTAGAGACCCGATGTGTCAAAACTCGAAGGCTGCAGACACGCTGTAAGTCATGTCAGGTTCCGGCGTGCGCATCAATCAGTCAAACCCAGAGATGGGTGTGCAGGTGATGTGGAGCTTGCAGTTAAGTGGATCATTCCAGAGTAAAAATCAGATTGTGGCTGGAGATCCCGTCTCCAAACAGCATGTAGAATGAAGCCGTCGCTGTGACGAGATTTCGAAGATGCGTGCCGGTCCGCATCCCGTGTCGCAAGTGAGCCCACACGGAAAAAACAGTGTGTGTAACAAGATAAATATTTTTGATGGGATGAGGTCAGTTCCTTGTAGCCAAGAAACAACCATTGGTGGATGTAGGTCTCCCATCTAGGATATGGAGTGATATTGCTATGGACATTCTGGGTCCCGTGAAATTAGGCTATGGTCGCGGAAAATATATAGTTTTGGTTGTGGATTTGTTTGCTAGGTGGACGGATTTTAAAATTGTCATAGACATCACGGGGGAGAGTATGATAAGAGTTTTGCAAGAGATTTTTGCCAATGAAGGTTTACCAGAAACTGTCTTGACGGACAATGGTCCCCAGTTTATAGGAGAGAATTTCACCAGCTATTTCAGAAAATGTGGAGTAGGACACAAAAGGACTTCATTATATCATCCTGAATCAAATGGTGTTGTTGAGAGGATGAATAGATGTGTGATGGAGAGCGTAAGGATGGGAGAGGAGTGTGGTTTGGACAAGTTAGCTATGATACAAAACAGAATGTGGGCTCTGAGAATGGCGCCACATTCTATAACCAGATTATGCCCATTTGAGCTTATGAGGGGCAGGAAGCCGTTTTCCATAACGTGCCCACCTTGGCTTGGTAGGAGTAGAGAGTCCGACCTGGTGGTGGATCAAGTAAGGAAGTCATTGATGGAAAAGAAATCAGAATGGGTCATGCGTGAAAATTTGAGAAGAGGAAAGAAAGAATTGCGTGTGGAATGTGGAGATTGGGTCAGGATAAGGAAACGTTTTCTGAAAAGGAAAGGGGACTCCCTTTATTCGGATCCGGTCAGAGTTGTAGCAGTCATGAGAGGTGCGGTGCATGTGACCGGTGGGCAGGTGTGGAACAAAGATAGAATAGCTACTGTAAAGAGGGGTCATATGTGAAATGATGACTCAAATGTATAGTTGAAAGTTGTATGAACTCCTTTTGTTTGTGGTTGTTTAAATATGTTAGTGAATTCTTATTTAAAAAAAAGAAAATTATTAGCTTAAAAAAAAATAGAGGGAGATGTGTTATGATGATGACTCTCTCTGAGAGCAGAGAGGGCTTACGTATATGTTAGATAGCAAGAGCAGGATGCTATTCTTTATGATGTCATCGGAATGTTAGCCCTTTCATGTCATGTTTACATTCTAATATTGTCAGTTGATGTAGGATTTTGATGGGGAAGGATCTCTTATGAGCGGGGGTCTTTTTCCTACATTTATCTTAAATAAATACTTGTGTATAACTTACCTGCCTCTGTCTGCCACTTCATAACACATACTCCACCTAGGTGGGAATGGGGGGGATGCATACTCCACCTGGGTGGGAATGGGGGGATGCATACTCCACCTCAGCGGGAATGGTGGGGGATGCATACTCCACCTGGGCGGGAATGGGGGGATGCATACTCCACCTGGGTGGGAATGGGGGGATACATACTCCTCCTGGGTGGGAATGTTGATGTGACTGCACAATGTGCACATCACCGAACACTGTGCCCCAAAGCATCAAAAATGGTACATGACACCCAAATCCCATAGTGATGAAGTATGGTTGACACCTATCACTACATGACTAACGGGTAACCAGCCCACATCCCACAACACATGCACCACTCACAATCGGCCCTCAACCACCGTAAGGCCATCCTGCACCATGCAGTGCATATGACTCCAACACTGCTCTCTGCATATACGATGCACGTGCAACAAGATGTCAGTGCACACC
Organism: Ambystoma mexicanum; assembly: GCF_040938575.1. Lineage (NCBI taxonomy): Eukaryota > Metazoa > Chordata > Amphibia > Caudata > Ambystomatidae > Ambystoma > Ambystoma mexicanum. Next base: position 1,566,625,666 of record NC_090932.1, read on the forward strand.
ATGAATCATCTTGAAGATGCAACCGACACCATTAGCCCATGGTACAGGACACATAGAGGGACCTGAAATGGGGTCAATGCATCCAGGGACATGTGCATGTGGGCACCGATTACCTGCAGGCATGTGAGACTAGTACAGTTGTCCAACATGATTTTGCGAACAATTACCTTCATTCCCCTCTCATGCAGGTGACGGTGGCTATCCCTTGAAGCTGTGGCTCCTGACCCCTGTCCGAAACCCACAGAACAGGCACGAGGAGGACTTCAATTGTTCCCATACCCGTACACGTGTGGTAATTGAGCAGACCTTTGGCCTGTTGAAAGCACGATTTCGCTGCCTCAGCCGGTCGGGTGGGGCACTCCTCTACAGACATGAGAAGGTGGGCAAGATCACCATGGCATGTGTAATGCTGCACAATATGTGCATCCGCCGGAACGTGCCCCTGCCCCCTGACATGGAACTGCTACCACTTGATGATGATGAAGGGGATGATGAAGATGTGGCAGGACCTCATCATGTTGGCGATGCACAGGAGGGACGTGCTGTGCGCCAATCAGTGGTCGCACAATATTTCTGACATACATGTGAGCAGAGGGTGACATAATGGTTGGACATAGGGGACTGGGTGTGGGGGTACATGTACACTATGCACTGTGCAAGATTAAATGACACATGCACAATGATGAATGTCCACCCTGGTCTTTTTTTTTAAACAACCGGTGTATTGAAAGTAACAATATTAACGTGAATAACGAAACCCTCCACAAACCTCACCCCTCCCCCTCCCCCCACAACTCCCCCACACACCCACACCCCCTCCCCCCACAACTCCCCCACACACCCTCACCCCCTCTCCACCTCCCCCCACAACTCCTCCACACACCCTCACCCCCCTCCCCCTCCCACCAGAACTCCCCCACACAAGTCCCATAGAGTCCACAGAGCCTACATGAGGCTGCCAAAACAGTCACTCAGCACTCCCTGAGCCAGGGGGTGGCATGTCCCGTCGGCGTAGTGCACGGACCGACCGGCAGAGCGGGCTGGTTTGCGTGGAACTGCTGGTGGATGGTGTGGCCTCATGCTGAGGCTGTTGGGTGGGTAGACCTGCCTCCAAAGCATCAGCGATGCGCCCTAGCACCTCGCAGAGGCGGTTCGTGTTATCCGTGATGGACCGGCCCAGTGCTCTCAACTCCGTGCGCCACTCCTCCCTGGCCTGACGGTTGTCCTGCACAAAATCCTGGATTAGTGCAATGAGCTGGTCAGCCCGCTGTGCTCCTGCGGCTGCACCTATGGCCGTGCTGGGGATCTGGCTGGCATGCCCAGCCTGCTCATCCTCCCCGGGACTGAATACGGGACTCATATGTCCCTGGGTCTGGTCTGGCCCAGACTGCTCCGAGGTGTTGGTATCAACAGTGTCACTCATGGATACCTGAGGGGATGCTAATTGTGTTGGAATGTGGACAACATCCACTGAGTCATCCTCAATGGTGCCCTAGATGTCATCGGGCTGTCTTCAACTGAGAGGGGTGCCGTGGCTGCCACCTCTCCAGCCATACTGGACTCCTCCGAATGGGATGTTGGACAGGTGTCTGCAGGCATAACAGTGGGGAGTGGGGGTGGTGTGCCCTCCACGGGCCTTGGCGTTGCAGGTGGTATGTACCCTGTGGTGGCTTCCTTCCTGGGACACGGCGCCCCCTGGCTTGGCCCCTGGAGGTAGACGGGCGGTTGCTGTTCTGTGCAGGGGTGGTGTCCTGCTCCTCACTGTCATGCTCACTGCCTGTGGGGGTGAAAGAGAGGGACGGCATGAGTGATGTTTGGATAGGCATCATACATACATTGGTACGATTTCACATCCACACAATTGTGGGTAATAGGCAATTGTATTGGAAAGGGCACGTCATTTCATACATGGGTGGTTAATGCAGCCATATGTCGGTGTCACTCATGTTGGCCAGGTACTGTGCTGTCTGACATGCTCACAATTTAGGGCATGCACGCTGTGTGCCTCATGGAATTTCCTACTTTGTGTGGTATGTGTCATGTACGTTACGGCCTTGCACCCGGCATCGGCATGTGTCTCACTTGCTTCGGCATACTTTACAGGGAGTGTGTGTGTGGCCGACCATGGCGTCACTCTTTGGACAGACATTGGCATTGACTTTCATCAGATTTGGCTTAGCAGTTTTTACTTTGGACACTCACCTCCATCAGCAGATGTCGTGGTGCCACACTCCATCTCTCCTACGCCTTTTATAGATTCTGGCCCAATCATGCTCGCACATGTTTCCTCCCACGGGGTGAGCTTAATGGTAGAGCTTGGTCCTCCTTCGGTTTGCATTGCCTGGGTACGATTTACAGATAGGATGTTGCGCACCCTCAGGCGCAGATCATCCCACTGCTTATGGCAATCCTTCACCATGCAGGGTGTGTTGCCCACTGCACTGACCTTCTGGCAAACTAGTGCCCAAATCTCCTTTTTTGCGCATCACTGCCTCCCTCCTCAGTTTGCTGCTGAACACTGTTCCTGCATGCTCATGCAGGGTGTCGATGAGCATCTGCAGCTCATCCTGGCTGAATCTCTCCTTTTGAAGGCGGGCGCTTCCCTTCTTGAGTGCTTTTGGCATTCTTGGGTGGTTGGATGAACTTTTCGGTCGATTTGCAGTGTCCCAGGGGTCCTGTGTGCTGAGGGTGGCAATGGATAGTGTTTTTAAAGATGGCCGGCATGCTCCTTCCCGTTCCTGTGCGATGACGCCATTTCCGGTTCCGCTATTTAGTGGTGTCCGTAAATAGCAGTGACCGCTAATTACGGTCACCGCTATTTACGGTCACCGGTAATGCCGCTTTGGACTATGGCGGTAGTGTTATCTACGGTGCGCTTGATGCCGGTAAGGGCTTTTTTGGGGCCTTTTGCGGCATGGCGCTAGGTGCCTTAGCGGCATGGCTCAAATCTCGTGGCCACAAAGTCGTAATAGGCCTCTAATAGCGGGTTGCTGCCAGCTCGGACACGCTATTTGCACCATGCCGGTAAGAGACGATACTTACCTCCAAACTCGGATTGAGGGCCAATATCACGCAAAGGAATGTCCATCCCTTTTCAAAATATCAAATGTATTGATATGGGCAACATCATTTATTTAGACGGAACACATATTTATTTTATGTAGCTTAAGAGTAGAATGAGCCAAGTCAGACATGCCACAGTGCAACCTATTAGCCATAACTGAAGTTACCCTCCAGTTCAGAGCCACATGAGCAAAGCATTATGGGTATGCAATTATCCACAATGCAATTCTTTAGCTCCATACGAATGGTCTTTTTCTCACAAGGCAGTGCTATGTTATATATAGCTTTTTAAACTCATGGCAGACAGTTCTCAAGGTTTCAGACAGTGTCATACCGATTGCATGATCATCAGTCTATTATAGTCATGAAAGTCGTCTTCTTCTGCTGGCAGGGCTTCTATGGTTGGCATCCGTCAGTATAGCCACTGTACTTGACGATGGTCACTTTCTATCATATTAATGGCCTGATTCACAGAAGCATTTTATAATGGCGCAATCCCATAGAAACACGCTCTGTCAATCAGCCCCTAAAGGTCTGTATGCTAGCTTCCCACATTTGCCCGTCTCAACTACATAATGTAGTAAGATATGAATCTTTCTAATCTGCTTTCCAGGTCTGTCCTTTCTCAAGATGTCCCTTGATAAACCAGCCTCTAATTCCACTCTTCCTTCACACTCATCCTTTATCCAACATACTCTGTGCCTTGTAGTGGAGCACTGGGGAATGTTTAGCAAACACAAGCAATGGTATGGTGGCTTTCATTTGGGCTATTTGTCATACCCACAAAGCTTTGCTATTGTGACTCTGAACGGGGGGAGGGGCTGAAATTCCAGTGATGGCGATGGGATAGGACTGTTTGACTTGGCTCAAACCTCTTATGCTACTTTCACATTTCAGAAGGAATGGTTCTTTTTCAAGACCTGTTAGACCCACCATAGCTTTGCTGATATATATTAAGATTAAACACTATGTGCATTTATTTGTTTACATTAAGATATGTCTCTGGTGCATTTCTGAAAACTGATTTAAGGGAGATTATCATGGAGTGTATTATTTTAATGCTTTAAGGAACACAGTTCTGACCGAATTACAATTGGGTGTCCATTTGGTTTTGCCTTCATTTTTTCCACAATAATGTATTGTTTTAAAACTGGACGATACACAAATGTGTGCATTATGTCTTAACACAGTGAATAAGTGAATCTTTACAGCTTCTTATGTGACAGGTGTCTCCCTTTTCATATTAGGAGCAATCACGTTCTATCTATCTTTCGCAAACAGCTAAAAACATTGACATGATACGATATTTTATAACGCACTTAATAACCAGAGGTTTGTAAGCGCGGACCCAGGGATCTAACCTGTGTCGCTCCATGCCATCTTGCTTCCAAGGTGAGCATGTTGCCTCTGAGCTATCCTCCCACATTAAAATTGCTGTTTTAATGTGGGATACCTCCCTCTCCGCTCTGGTTTTCTTAGTGCCTTGATGCCACCAGGTCTTTGTTGCGCTCTATAAATACTTTCACATTACAGAGCCATGGTCACGGCCCTGTCAGGAGAGGGAGGGAGCCTGAACCGTAACAGCCACCAGGGGTGCTCGAGGGAGTGTGGGCAGGCCATCTCCCTTCTCCTAATTACCTGAAAAGGCCACAGTAGGCTTACCACATGAGCCACGACCGCCAGAGCAGGGAAGAACGCCGCAGGCAGGGACTACACCACAGCAGACTGTGCAACGCAGAGGGGTGCGACAAGCAGCACAACACCGGCGTGTTGTCCTAAAAGAGGAACTGGCCCCTGTGAGCCATTACAGGGTCCAAACCCTAAGAACACGGAAAAGCCCTAAAGATCAATTTTTAGGAACCTCCGCCATTCCAACTGCCGAATGAAGTGCAACCAACACCCCTGGATCAGACTGCGTGAGCGTGGTTATTTGTGGCGGACACTAATTATGCCCATTTCACACATTTCCCGAATGTTTCCATCACCAATGACATATCACGCTGAACTATATGTCACCATCAGGAAATGGGGCACAGTACCAAGACAGACCATGAGTGACCTGGTGGAAAGGAAAGAAGGCTGGAAACGCACACAAGGCTGGTGGGAGAAGGAAAGTATAAAAGGGGCTGGGGGGACTGAAATGAAAGAGATTGCCTATTGCACCTGTTCCATTTCTTATCATACTTTGCTCTAACGTTGATCACGTTTCTGAATACGAACCCATTTAAAGAGCCACAAAAAATTACTGTACCGTGGAGCCTGCAATTTTTAGTGGGTGCAGTGGGGATGTTAAAGAAAGAAATGTCTGGTACAAAACTATACCAGTAAGCACAAAAGTGATGGGTAGAAGGTTTTGAATGAATCTGAACCACTGGCATTGCTCTGGGCAACCTTCCACACCACCGTTTTTTAGCCCATCTGCGCCATTGCAAAAGGGGTCCAGCCATATCCAAATCTGTCAGGTACTACCACCAATGGTAGCAGCCCAGCCCGAACTGCTAGGCCAGGTCCCCTCTGCACGGAAACACAAGCAACCCCAGACATGTTTCGGCCTTGTTGGGCCTCCTCAGTGAGGTGCAGCTTGGTTCCCTATGGCGCAGCGAGCAAGGGACCCACGTCTGGGCATACCCTCTCTCACATAGTGAGACAAACAGTAAGCACAAAAGTGATGGGTAGAAGGTTTTGAATGAATCTGAACCACTGGCATTGCTCTGGGCAACCTTCCACACCACCGTTTTTTAGCCCATCTGCGCCATTGCAAAAGGGGTCCAGCCATATGCAAATCAGTAAGGTACTGCCACCAATGGTAGCAGCCCAGCCCGAACTGCTAGGCCAGGTCCCCTCTGCACGGAAACACAAGCAACCCCAGACATGTTTCAGCCTTGTTGGGCCTCCTCAGTGAGGTGCAGCTTGGTTCCCTATGGTGCAGCGAGCAAGGGACCCACGTCTGGGCATACCCTCTCTAAGCTCACTATTCTTAGAGAGGCACAGCTCCTCCCTACTGATGACGTCCAACCAGACCGAAACACGTGTCTGGGGATGCTGTTGGTACTCTTGTTCAGAGGAGAATTGCCTAGCATTACGGTGCTGGACTGCCCCAGGGCAGGACAAAGACTGATATGTTTGGGATATTTCTTCTCTGTGAAAGATGGTGAGCTAAAGACTCTGGGTAAGTCTCTCATAACCAGGACTAATGTCTGGCAGCGGGACTCCCATGACCCCCCTTGTTAATTTGCATATTTAAGTAACGTTGGGTCTCACCCTAAGTTACTAGGGCAGTGGTCTTCAAACTTTTTGACCCCGAGCCCCCCTAAGAAAAATGTCTCCGGCCCAGGCCCCCCCTATAAACATGGACTCCAAAATTGTACTCGGTTGCGAACGGTTATCGCGCGCTGGAGTAGAATGGTGCCCCTAACGAAGGAGTGAATGCCAAACACCACGTTATTTCAAAATCATTGCTTGCAATGATTCAAATCAGATTAGAGGACAAATATTTGTGAACAAAGAATTCCGATTTTGCTACAATACAGAGGACTCAACTAAAAATAGTGTTGGATATTTATTTCACAAAAACGAAAACACCCAATATTGCTGTCCTGTAGTAACATTTGCTATGCAAGTGCTGTAACAATTTGTTTCTCAAGTACAACAACGTACTGTCAATGCTGTCACTTGCAAGTTGGGCAGTGGCATACTGGAGAACTAGTGCGAAGGGTGGGCCTGCCTTTCACCAGCCAGCCTGTCAATATTGGGTTCAATTTTTCCAATAGCCAACCACAGGCTTTCTTCCACCTCCAGCTTTGACCGATATTTTGTCTTTAGGGCTGCAAGTGCAGAGAATCCAATTTCGCACAGGTATGAGGTGCTGAAAGGTAACAGTACATTGACTGCACATTTCGATAAAGTTGGAAACTCGGCAGACACATGTTGCCAAAATGCACCCAAAGACAATTTTCTGAATTGGCTCTATAGTAGGCGGTCACTTTTGAGCTCCATTAGTTCCTTCTGGAGTTGTATTGGGAGATGGGGTCCTACGTCAGCTAGGAAAGGCTGAACCACCCAGTCATTCATGTTGCAATTGTCGTCAGGAAAGTACTTTTCGAGACTGGTTCCGAGAGCATTTAAATGATTTCCAATTACTTCAGAAACACATGAAAGATCATACTCCGTCTCCTCAAGAGCATCTTCTAATAATGGGAACGCATCGGCTATGCCAATATCAACCCTCCTCCTCCAAAGCTCCAGCTTCTTCTTGAATGCCGATATTTTTGCATTCATGGCAAATTATGTGGTTTCTGTGCCTTGCAGGGGGAGGTTTAGAAAATTTTGCTTTTCAAAGATGTCGCCAAGGTAAGCCAACAGTATAAACCAGCATGGATCACACAGAGGCTCTGCTTTTGTCTGGTCTAATTCCAGGAAAAAGTGTCTCACTTTGTTTCTGAGTTCATAGATCCGATTTAAAACCTTTCCCCTGGATAGCCACCTGACCTCTGTGTGAAACAGCAAAGCATCATGGTCAGCTCCCATTTCTGCACATAAGGTGGCAAACAGACAGGCTCTTGTGGGGTGCATCTTAATAAAATTTACGATCTTTACGACAGAAGTCAAAACCTGTGTCAGTTCATGCCCCATATTGCGCACAGCCAAAGCTTCTCGGTGTATCATGCAGTGTGTCCACACAATATGTGGAGCTACTGCCAATACTTTTGCTTTTAGGCCAGCTCTAGCACCACACATTGAAGGAGCACCACCATCCGTGCAAATACCAACACACGCCTCCCACTTTAGACAGTTGGAACTTAGGAAGTTGTTTAAAATTTCAAAGAGTTCAGGTGCAGTTGCTCTGCCCTTAATTTGCTTACAAAACAAGAAGTCCTCCAACATCTCCTTTCCGTGGCAGTACCTCACATAGGCAATCAAGTGAGCTTCTTTTGATATGTCAGTAGCCTCATCCAACTGTAGGGCGAACTGGCTGTCTTTCAAGCGCGATATCAATTCTGTACTGATATCAGAGGACAGATCAGCAATACGGCGGCAAATTGTTGTGTCTGACATAGGGGTACTTTTGCATTTCTCTGCTGCACTTTCACCAAGCATTACCCGGTTGACAGCGAGAATGGTTGGGAGAATCACTTTCTCAGCATCTGTAAAAGGCTTCTTGTTTTTGCCAAGAAAGTATGCAATGTGGTAAGATACTTTCAAAGCATGTGCAGGTACAGATGCTACACTTTTAACAGTCTCCTTTTGCTTTTTCATGCCTTGCAGCTGCCGTACAAAGAAATCCCTGGTCTTTTTTGCTAAATCGGCATGTTTGGTTTCCAAATGCCGCCTTAATTTTGTTTGCTTCAGACTGCATTTGCTAATGTAGCACCACAAATCACACATTGCGGCTTCACTTCCCCAGCGACTGTGATGCATGTGAACCCAAAGTCCAAATAAGAGTGATCATATTTCTGTGTTTTTGCATTTCTTTTGTCTGTTCCTTCCTCTCCTTCCACTTTACGTTTCAGATCCCTACCATCTTTGGGCACTAGAATACGATACATCGAGAAAAGGGGCCTGAACCTGTCGAAACATTGCAAACGGTTTTAAAAAAGTAAAACTGCACCCCCAAAAAAGCGCAAACATGGCAAACACAACATTCAAAGAGTTAAACTGAGCCATGTGAAAAGGTTGGGGTTGGTGCGAAACACCCCATGCAAAAAAGGGTCAGAAATATGGGGTGGGGAAAAAAGGACGGGCGATTTTTAAAAAGCAAGAATTCAGCAAAAAACAGTCTGAAAAGTTTGGGAGTGGGGGAGGGAAGCCCCACAAAAAAATGGGTCAGAAACACTAGTTGGATTAAAATACATTGGTACAAACCTCAGAAGAATTACTATTCAGATCATGCAGGCCTAGCTCTATTTTTTTTTTGCAGTCTGGCCCCGGACTAGGTTGCAGGTGCAACCTTGCACAGGGTGGATATAAAACATCAGCATATTTACTCATCCAATGGCACACAGGGAAAATAAATCCTTACCTGCGTGACTGGGGCAAGTGCTTCACTGGGATTTTCTTGCCGGAACACAGGTGGTTTTGTTGATAGACTGACGCTTGGAGCAATGCTGCTGCAATGAAAATAGAACAGTTAGTCAAGGTTACATGGAGCAATGCTGCTGCAATGAAAACAGAACAGTTAGTCAAGGTTACATGGAGCAATGCTGCTGCAATGAAAACAGAACAGTTACACAAGGATATATGGGTCTTCCTGAGACTTCAAATTAGGATTAGATGAGCAGGAGCTAAACCCATCTCTTGGGTAAAATGCATCAGAGATAGGTACAGCCCCAGAAATAGATAAGTTTGAAATCCCTGATTCAAATACATGACCCGCATGGCGCTGCCACCCCTGTCCCCCAGACGCCCTTCCTACCTACTCTCAAATGGCACTGCCACCTACCAGGGAAATATGAAGATCGGACGATGGGCAGGAAAGATCCGTCAAAGTATGGGAAGGCGAAGGTCTTCTGGCGCAAGTGCTGCAGGTCTGGGGGGAGGACAGAAGGTTTTAGAGCAGAGGTGGGGAGGCATCACTGTTAAAGACAGACTTTTAACATGCAAACACAACACCGGCAGATCTGAGGAGTGACTAGTAAACACTGTGTATAGCGTAGGCTCGTGCCATCGACATATTAAAAATTAAATGGCTGTCACATACAACACGTAACCGAGGCAGAGGCAAGGGTAACACAGGCAGAGGAGAGGTTAATACAGGCAGAGGCGAGAGCAGAGCAGTTTCAGTCCCCCACTTGCCTCCATGGGCGTAATTTTAGAGGGGACAGGGGTGTTTGTCCCCCCCACCCCAACTTTCATGGCACACCATTTTATCCCCATTCATTTAGCTGGGGAAACATTTCAGCAGATGTCATGTCCCCCCCAACATTTTCAGCAAAGGTACTCCACTGCTTGCCTCCTCTTCTCCATGGGCCATGGGGTTGGGGAGTGAAGCTGCAAAAAATGAGTTGTCCAAATTGCACACCACTTGTTAAGAAAAAAAGAAAGTATTGCTTAAGGTGGTAAAGACATTTTAGAAGTATAAAGGTGCAGGGGAGAAGACAACAACCCTGGCACAAAAATTGTAAATACAAAAAAGTCACAAGAAATGGTCTCCAAGAATAAAAGATATTCCCGCGCCCTGCACACTAGGATACTTCTTCAGAGTACATTCTAGAAAGAGGTAAGGATCATTAGAGCAGAGCGGTAATGATCATCACAATATGATAAATTTGAATGAAATATATCATACATTTTGTAAGGATGTTTAGGTAAATAATCAACTTCTTAGCACTTCAAATGATTTGTAGATGGGCTTCAAGAAGAAGCAGAATTTATTCTGCTTTTCCCGCTCAAAGCGTTGCCTTCATCAACAGCATTACTATTCCATTTTTCAGAATCCCAAAACCTGCTCGCCTCCTCTCCCCATGCCCCCTAATGTGGGGGGTTGCAGAGGGGAGAGGGGCGCAGGGGGGACCAGTGCTGCATTAATAACGCGGCTCCCCCCATGGCAGATTGCTGGGCTTCAGCAATCTTCCATGGGGAGCCGTGTTGTAAAAAACACCGGCAGGGCAGTTTCAGTCCCCTGCTCCCCTCTCGTCCTCTGTGCCCCATGGAGGAGAGGAGGCGAGCGAGGGACCAAAACTGCTCTGCCGGTGCTGTATTAATAACGCAGCTCCTCCATGGCAGACAGCAATCTGCCATGGAGGAGCTGCGTTATTAATACAGCACCGGCAGAGCAGTTTTGGTCCCCCGCTCGCCTCCTCTCCTCCATGCCCCCTAATGTGGGGGGTTGCAGAGGGAGAGGGGCGCCTGGGGGACCGGTGCTGCATTAATAACGCGGCTCCCCCCATGGCAGATTGCTGGGCTCCAGCAATCTGCCATGGGGAGCCGCGTTGTAAAAAACACCGGCAGGGCAGTTTCAGTCCCCTGCTCCCCTCTCCTCCTCCGTGCCCCATGGAGGAGAGGAGGTGAGCGGGGGACCAAAACTGCTCTGCCGATGCTGTATTAATAACGCAGCTCCCCCATGGCAGACAGCAATCTGCCATGGGGGAGCTGCGTTATTAATACAGCACCGGCAGAGCAGTTTTGGTCCCCCGCTCGCCTCCTCTCCTCCATGCCCCCTAATGTGAGGTTGCAGGGGGAGAGAGGCGAAGGGAGGACCGGTACTGTATTAATAACGCGGCTCCCCCGTGGCAGGTTGCCACGGGGGAGCCGCGTTGTAAATAAAGGGTCACTTACCTCTCACAGGCGGCGGCAGCAGGAGCAAGGAACACAGGACCCCACAACGCAGCCTGGACGCGCGATCCAAATGCAGGAAAGCGCGCGTCCAGGCTGGGTTTAGTTCCTGTTTCATGGCCACGCCCCCAGCACATCCCACTGGCTGAGCATGTGCATGGGAGCCAGTGGCACCCCATTGCACATGCTCAGTTCAGTGCAGGGAAAAAAAAAAAAAGCGTTACTCTTCTGCGCCAGGCATCACGCGCCCCCACAGGCATGGTGGTGCGCCCCCCAAGGGGGGGCGCGCCCCACAGATTGAAGACCTCTGTACTAGGGGAATCCAGACGTGGACCCCTTGCTCACTATTCTTAGAGAGGCACAGCTCCTCCCTACTGATGAGGTCCAACCAGACCGAAACACGTGTCTGGGGATGCTGTTGGTACTCTTGTTCAGAGGAGAATTGCCTAGCATTTCGGTGCTGGACTGCCCTAGGGCAGGACAAAGACTGATATGTTTGGGATATTTCTTCTCTGTGAAAGATGATGAGCTGAAGACTCTGGGTAAGTCTCTCATAACCAGGACTAATGTCTGGCAGCGGGACTCCCAGGACCCCCCTTGTTAATTTGCATATTTAAGTAATTTTGGGTCTCACCCTAAGTTACTAGGGGAATCCAGACGTGGACCCCTTGCTCACTATTGTATTATATGGACTCCCAGGACCCCCCTTGTTAATTTGTATTTTTATAAAACTATACAAGACCTGGTGACGCCAAATGGGGGTAGAAAACACTACCATCAGAGATTTCCACAGTCACTTATGTTGTCTATCTTCAGATTATACAACAACAAATATACAAAGAACAAATCAAAATGCAAATCTTCTGTTTACTCTTCTTGTGTCCTGTTACAGGTACAGAGGCTGGAGCTCTGGGTGTGTTGGTAGAGGGATAGCACTGCATACTGCAGACTAGGACAGAGGTTAAGCGCTGGAGCTCTGTGGGTGTGTTGGTAGAGGGATAGGTCTGCATCCTGCAGGCTGGGACAGAGGTGAATTGCTGGAGCTCCGTGGGTGTCTTGGTAGAGGGATAGCACTACATACTGCAGGCTAGGACAGAGGTGAATCGCTGGAGTTCTGTGGGTGTGTTGGTAGAGGGATAGCACTGCATACTGCAGGCAGAGACAAAGCTGAATCGCTGGAGCTCTGGGTGTCTTGGTAGAGGGATAGCACTACATACTGCAGGCTAGGACGGAGGTTAATCGCTGGAGCTCTGATCGGTCTTGGTAAAGGGATAGGACTGCATACTGCAGGATAGGACAGAGGTGAATCACTGGAGCTCTGTGGGTGTGTTTGTAGGGGGATAGGACTGCATACTGCAGGCTTGGACAGAGGTGAATCGCTGGAGCTCTGATCGGTCTTGGTAAAGGGATAGGACTGCATACTGCAGGATAGGACAGAGGTGAATCACTGGAGCTCTGTGGGTGTGTTTGTAGGGGGATAGGACTGCATACTGCAGGCTAGGACAGGGGTATATCGCTGGAGTTCTGTGGGTGTGTTTGTAGAGGGATAAGACTGCATATTGCAGGCTGGTGCACAGGTGAATCGCTGGAGCTCTGGGTGTGTTGGAAGAGGGATAGGACTGCATACTGCAGGCTAGTACAGAGGTGAATCGCTTGAGCTCTGTGGGTGTGTTGGTAGAGGGATAGGACTGCATACTGCAGGCTAGGACAGAGGTGAATCGCTGGAGCTCGTTGGGTGTGTTTGTAGAGGGATAGGACTGCATACTGCAGGCTGGGACAGAGGTGAATAGCTGGAGCTCTGGGTGTGTTGGTAGAGGGATAGGATTGCATACTGCAGGCTGGGACAGAGGTGAATCGCTGGAGCTCTGGGTGTGTTGGTAGAGGGATAGGACTGCATACTGCAGGCTGGGACAGAGGTTAATAGCTGGAACTCTGTGGGTGTCTTTGAAGAGGGATAGGACTGCATACTGCAGGCTAGGACAGGGGTATATCGCTGGAGCTCTGTGGGTGTCCTGGTAGTGGGATAGGACTGCATACTGCAGGCTAGGACAGGGGTATATCGCCAGAGCTCTGTGGGTGTGTTTGTAGAGGGATAAGACTGCATATTGCAGGCTGGTGCAGAGGTGAATCGCTGGAGCTCTGGGTGTGTTGGTAGAGGGATAGGACTGCATACTGCAGGCTAGTACAGAGGTGAATCGCTTGAGCTCTGTGGGTGTGTTGGTAGAGGGATAGGACTGCATACTGCAGGCTTGGACAGAGGTGAATCGCGGAGCTCTGTGGGTGTCTTGGTAGAGGGATAGAACTGCATACTGCAGGCTAGGACAGAGGTGAATCGCTGGAGCTCGTTGTGTGTGTTTGTAGAGGGATAGGACTGCATACTGCAGGCTGAGACAGAGGTGAATCGCTGGAGCTCTGGGTGTGTTCGTATTGGGATAGGACTGCCTACTGCGGGCTGGGACAGAGGAGAATCACTGGAGTTCTGTGGGTGTGTTTGTAGAGGGATAGGACTGCATACTGCAAGCTAGGTCAGAGGTGAATCGCTGGAGCTCTGTGGGTGTCTTGGTAAAGGGATAGGACTGCATAATGCAGGCTGGGACAGAAGTGAATCGCTGGAGCTTTGTGTGTTTTTTGGTAGAGAGATAAGGCTGCATACTGCAGGCTAGAACAGAAGTGAATCGCGGAGCTCTGTAGGTGTCTTGGTAGAGGGATAGGACTGCATACTGCAGGCTAGGACAGAGGTGAATCGCTCGAGCTCTCATTGTGTTGGTAGAGGGATAGGACTGCATACTGCAGGCTAGGACAGAGGTGAATCGCTGGTGCTCTGTGGGTGTTTTGGTAGAGGGATAGGACTGCATACTGTAGGCTAGGACAGGGGTATATCGCTGGAGCTCTGTGGGTGTCCTGGTAGTGGGATAGGACTGCCTACTGCAGGCTAGGACAGGGGTATATCGCCAGAGCTCTGTGGGTGTGTTTGTAGAGGGATAAGACTGCATATTGCAGGCTGGTGCAGAGGTGAATCGCTGGAGCTCTGGGTGTGTTGGTAGAGGGATAGGACTGCATACTGCAGGCTAGTACAGAGGTGAATTGCTTGAGCTCTGTGGGTGTGTTTGTAGAGGGATAAGACTGCATATTGCAGGCTGGTGCAGAGGTGAATCGCTTGAGCTCTGTGGGTGTGTTGGTAGAGGGATAGGACTGCACACTGCAGGCTAGGGCAGAGGTGAATTGCTGGGGCTCTGGGTGTGTTTGTACAGGGATAGGACTGCATACTGCAGGCTTGGACAGAGGTAAATCGCAGAGCTCTGTGGGTGTCTTGGTAGAGGGATAGGACTGCATACTGCAGGCTAGGACAGAGGTGAATTGCTGGAGCTCGTTGGGTCTGTTTGTAGAGGGATAGAACTGCATACTGCAGGCTGGGACAGCGGTGCATAGCTGGAGTTCTGGGTGTGTTGGTAGAGGGATAGGACTGCATACTGCAGGCTGGGACAGAGGTGAATCGCTGGAGCTCTGGGTGTGTTCGTATTGGGATAGGACTGCCTACTGTGGGCTGGGACAGAGGAGAATCACTGGAGTTCTGTGGGTGTGTTTGTAGAGGGATAGGACTGCATACTGCAAGCTAGGTCAGAGGTGAATCCCTGGAGCTCTGTGGGTGTCTTGGTAAAGGGATAGGACTGCATAATGCAGGCTGAGACAGAAGTGAATCGCTGGAGCTTTGTGGGTGTTTTGGTAGAGAGATAGGACTGCATACTGCAGGCTAGAACAGAAGTGAATCGCGGAGCTCTGTAGGTGTCTTGGTAGAGCGATAGGACTGCATACTGCAGGCTAGGACAGAGGTGAATCGCTCGAGCTCTCAGTGTGTTGGTAGAGGGATAGGACTGCATACTGTAGGCTAGGACAGAGGTGAATCGCTGGTGCTCTGTGGGTGTTTTGGTAGAGGGATAGGACTGCATACTGCAGGCTAGGACAGAGATGAATCGCTGGAGCTCTGGGTGTGTTGGTAGAGGGATAGGACTGTGTACAAGAGGGAGGAGCGTCCTCTGACGGGCCCATGGGATCAGAGCTCCAGAGGTGGATGGGGTGCAGGATTCTCTTACTCCAACACCAATCAATAAGGACAACTCAATGGTTTGGCAAAGGGAAGTACGTTTAATGACAAGTACAAAAAACTGAGAAACATTAGGAAATCATCAGTGATGCGATCGCCCGTCTCGCTTCAACTCCCAAATTCTTCATTCAGACAGCAATAGTTATAGCAACTTCTCATCATCATTGACGTGCAACACTCAAAAGTTTATCATGCAATTATATTGGTTAAAAAGATAACTTTAGTATAGGTACTATATCTGTATATGGTAACGGAGTGTAGGATTGGATAACTCTTATCGGGTGGGCGTCTAAACCCATCCCTGTACATCACTCGTGCTAGATGTCACAGAAAGTATGTCTCATTGGTTCTACTAACTATAGGACCCTTGATTATTTGGTCCATTGTGATTGGGTCGGTTACACCCCTAGGCATAAATCTCCACTTTAATTAGCAGCATGCAGAATGGTATCCCAGATGCGCTATGCCCCAAGATTCACCCTGCCTCCCTTCCATCAATCAGTACTTTAAGGCTATGTGTCAATTAGTTGGCAGAGGATGGCCTCGAAACTGTAGCTTCTTATCATGAAAAGTTATGGCATCCTCTGGTATTGGGTAACATCAGATGTTGGTACCTCTCCGTGCCTGGCTGGTCACGTGTCAGTACACCGTGAAGCTGCTTCATTTTCCTTCTGTTTGCGTATTTGATTCTCCCTTCAGCCTTGCCACCTGTCTGGGCCTCCTTATCTCGACCTTGACTGGCAGGCTGCTATGCTCTTAAGTTTCGGTTCTCCGAAGTTGCCGCTCTCCTCCGTTCCTTGGGTGACCTCGAATTCCCAGGCATGAGCTCTTCTTGCTAAGTTTCGATTCCGCTCTTTAGTCTGGCTTTGAGCTGGCATATGAATCCTGGCCTGTTTGACCACTATCATCCTGGGCTTAATTCTGCTTTTGTATAAAGTGGCTTTGCACTTATATAATGTGCTTCTTTGAGGTAGATATATAGTTGGCGCTTGCCGCTCTATTCTTCTACTACGCATAGCAAGCAGTACTGTTTCCTTAGCTTCTTGCGTTCCAAGCCTATTTACAGGAGTTAGCCAGTTGCATATTTTCCCTCCTGCCTATGGTTACATTTCTTTATATTTCAACATCGTCTCTTCTTTTAAGTCCATTACATCTTTATTCATATCGCTTCATCGTTCGTGTCATGCTTTGGGTGTTACTTCATTCATCTGTAAATCTGTCCGGGCCCTTGTGTTGTCACCATTCGCCTTTGATTGAGGAGCTTTGGGTGTCTTCGGGGAAAGTTTGTAAGTAGTCTTCATGTCGTGTCAGCTGCTGGTACGGTTGTCTCAATGGGTACCGTGCTGCCCATGGTTGTCTGGTTATTGGAACTTCAACATGTATTGCTCTTCTGATGGGGCACTGGGCAGAGCCCTAGTGCTGCTCTCTGTCTGTTCATTTGTTCCTCATACGTCACATATCTTGGTGTGTACGTTCCTGGTATTTCAAAATGGGTTGCTGGAGTGCAGGCCATATTTGGGACCTCCTCTACACTCCCCCCTCTGGTCGGTTCATTGACCACTTCTGCTTCCCCTTTTGGATTCACCTTGCTTGGTTCTTCTGTATCCATTTCTTTGTCTTCTTGGTTTGTGCATGATGGTGTGAAAGAGTGTCTCTTAGGAGTCCAAATTTGTAGCACTCCTTTTAAACTTCCTGCTGTTTTCACGTGTTCATCTTTATTCCATGTCATTAGTTGACATTGTCCATTTGGACTACAACAGATCAATTTTCCTTCATAATTTCTATGTTTCCTGGGATACAGGAACTTTGTTCCTTCTGGCGCATATTCACTGGCCTTCACGAAGTCTCTCATTTCTTCATCAGTCAAGTCTCTGGGCTTCCATCCTGGTTTGACATCGATCAAGATCTTCATCCCTATGGCTTTCTTTGCAGTTTTCTGGCATTGTGAGATTATTATCTTAATGACACAAAATCCTAGTAGTATCATATATAGCAGGGCTCCCAGAAACTTTAATATGTTTGCCATCCATTGTGGGACCCATGAGAATAGTGTTCCAAACCAGCTGTCATCATCAACTTCGTCAGTTTCATCAATCATCTGGTTCTGTAGGTTTGTCAGCATACTTATTGCTTCTGTTAAAGTTCAATTTTCTTCATCATGTGAAGGTATAAACGTGCAACATGATTCTCCGATTTTTACACAAACACCTCCATCCATCGCTGTGATCATGTCAAGTACATATCTGTTCTGTGGAGACAGCAATCTGATTGCTCTTAGTTCTTCCTTAATCGCATTGAATCCTTTTATGGTAGTGTTAATGGTCTGCAATAACTCCCATCTGGTTATCTGCAACCATTTGGTATTCACTCCCACTTGGATTCTTGGCATAACGATCGTTGTGAACACTGATGAGGCTGAAAAGCCTGTGTTCATATGGGATTGCATGGAATGCCTCTTCTGGTTTGGCAGAAAAGTAGTTTTCTCTCTTCGTTCGGGATACCAGCTCCACAGATCTCCTTTTCCTCAGGTAGGCATCTGCTCTTGGAAAACTGTCTATATTCAGGTCAGTTTTTGGGATCACTAGTGCAGGAACATGGACGTTCACTATTGTGCATATGCCTCCCCAGTTTTTCGGCAGTCTTATGTATGCCTTTGATCCACATGCCCAGTAATGATCCATAATTACTGCGGTTCCCGAGTCATTCCTGGAGCTTCAAAAATGTGTCCGCAGTTCTGACTCTCTCCCATCTTCCTCGTGCCATTGTTCCTGAAGCACAATTTTGGGCTTTCCAGTGGCACTATCTGCAAGGGTCCTCCTCTGTCTTCTACCCTTGTTAGTAATTTTGTGAGTTTCGGCCATAAAGGTTTGCACAATCTCTGTGAGTTTTCTATTGCTTCATTGCAGGCTCCAAGGACCATCCATGCTTGGCAGATCACCACTCCTTCTTCCCATCCATTTGGTGAAAGCACTGTTCCCCAAATCTGCATCTGGCCTCTGTTCTTCCAAATTTGAGCTTCTTCTGGAGTTTTTCCTTGGACGTTCAATCTTATTCCTGCTCCTTTAACTTGAGGCTTGTCATACCTGATCACGTGATTCCTTGTATGAGCTCCATTTCTTGTCTTAATGTCCTGGACGTAGTCATCTTCATCGGGGTAATCCATTTCAGTGGTCAATATCAATGAGGCATCCCTTCCCATAAAGTGTCCTCTGATGTTGCACATTGCTACGTGTGACAAACAGTGTGCTATCGGGACATCTATTTCTACAGCCACGAAGATCTTGGATTTCCCCATGCTGTACGGTAGAAGTGCACAAACGAAGCAGTCTCCTTCTGATTTTCTTCTTCCTACTTCATACATGTGTTGGTACCAGATGTTGTTTCCTAGATGTGCTGTGCTGTCCAGGTAGTCGTTCAGTTCACTGTTATCTTCATGCAGGCTTTTCTTGATCCTTAGTGTCTTCCTGTAGTTAGCTATAACTACATCCCTAAATGCATCTGTGTGACCTTTCCTTGCTGGAGGACTCTCTGGCATTCTGGTCCATGGAGCGGGTTTCTTTATCTGCATTGATGAGGTAGGTGGAGGTTTTGCAGTTCTCTCCTTCTCTTCTTGCATTCTTTTTCTGCCCTCTATAAGTGCCATTATCAACCACCAGCCTGTCACCGGCCCAGTGTATAGCTGCATCGTGGGCCTGGTACCTGTTCCTTGTGTTGGAATTTTCGTGCTTGTCAATACAGTCTCTGTGGTTTTATTTTTCAGTTCCTCATGCTGTTTCTTCACTCTAGCTAAAAACGGGAATAAATGAACTATTAACATTTGTGTCTGTGCAGTGAATTCTCCTACAGCTGCTTCTGTCTTGTTAAAGGGCTTTTGTTACGTCATCTTTCGTTGGCCTTTCTCTCGATTCTTTTCGGGCTCTCTTATTACGTTCTGAGGCTGATTGTTCGGTAGGCAGCCTCATGCTCTCGGTTGCCTCTGCTTGAGGTTCTGTGGCCATTGACACATGCCCTGGTTCGTGTGCATTCAGTCTGTGGGTGAGTGTGGTTGTCAGTGCTATGTTTTCATTCATTCCATGCTGACCCTGTCTCCAGCTTTTCTCTTCATTCGTTGCCTCAAGTGTGTATGTGTCACTGCTAACTATATTCATTCTCAGGTCATTTACCTTACCATCAGATTTTCTCGGGACTGGAATTACTATATAGGGTCTGGGTGCTTTTGTAGGACTCATTCGTACACCATCAGGTGGGTGCACTAAAATTGGACCGCTTCGTGCACCAAGAAAAAATGCAGTTCTGATCGTCAATGACAGTAAAATAATGATAAACACAATGCATAAATGCATGATGGTACGGTACGTGAGGCGGCAGCATTTTCTCCCAGAGAAGCGAGAGTGCCCCTCTGCTTGTGGGAGGACCAGGTTACTGTTCTGGGCCCCCATCTCGATCATTTATTCAATGTCAATGTTATTGGATTCCCTCCAATTCAATATCATTCTTGAACAGTTTGCATCATAAAGTGTCTGGTGCTTCACAAGTGTCCCCCCTCTTGTGGGTGACTATTGTCTCTTGATACAGGATGCAGTATCCTTGCTAGACTATGGAAAAATAGGTTAGACTAGCACTTTGATAAGTCACTTTTACTGCACATGTTCAAAGTAGGTGAGTTCCCAGTCCACCCCCCGAATCTGCTTCAGTCCTGAGGACATGCTTGTCACTGTGAAAAAATGGGAAAATGGCAATCAAACAACAAAAGGTGAAGGTTTTTTTTCTCTCTGCTCCCTCGATCTGTCTCTCGGCGGAATGACGACGTGCTTGACTCTGCTTCTTCGATCTGTCCCTTAGCGGAATGATTCACTGGAATCGCCTTAGATAATCACTCTGAAAGTTTGACAGCTCCACCTGCAACATTATGCCATGGAGGAGCGTTCCCATCTGCGCGACATCAGATGGATCTCTGATGAAGGTGAGGACGTCAACCTCGACAGGTTTCCCCACCATCTCTGGAAAGTCAGTGACTAGGCGAAAGAGGACTTTGGGTGCCAGTCGGCTGTCTTTGGTTGACAGGGACATTTGTCCTGCCTTGCTGGGTTCAGGATTACAGGCCCTTCCATTGACATGAATAATCCTTGCACTTTCCTGACGCGTGGATTGCAACCAAGTAGCTTAGCTTGTTCCACAGCTGACTCAAATGTTCAGAGTTTGCTGGATCTCGAATAAAGGTCAGAGTGTCAGTTGTTCTCCCGACAATAGATGGACACTCTTCGATTATGCAAAAGAAAAGTGTATTGATGAGTTCATCTGGAATCGCCTATGGTGGAAGCATTTGTGTCTTTATCACTGTATTCATGAAGGCTTCTGCGATGATGGTAAGTAGTTGCCAGATTACCTTCTCGTTAGCAGGATCTTAGATAAAGTCTGAGACACTGCTGACCCTCCCTACGAGTGACGGATATGATACCAATACTAACTGGAAGTAGGTAAGTACGTCCTTTGTGATGTTTCTGCTGGGGGACACCATAAGTGCTGCCAAACAAAGTCTGGCCTCATTCCGAGTTTGGAGGTAGTCATGGCGCTATTTGCGCCATGGCTGCCTCCAAACACGGAAATCCGTGTCGGGTCTGGGTGAATGAGGACTTACCGGGACATTCCGACCTGTGCGGACCCGGTAAGTCCTCATTCATCCAACCATTCCCCATTCCCATTGAGCCCCAAGAGACCACACGTCCTCTACATTTCCCGCTAAGGGACCTCGGAATTGGGCGTTATGGGATTACCGGCACCGGTCTCCTTACCAGTGCCCGGTATCCCTTACCGCCCACCTCGGAATGAGGCCCATGGTATTGGATGATTCAGGATACTGTATTTTGCTCTTAAAGAAAAAGTCCTTGATCACTGTCTGTTAGGGTTTTGTTTCTCAACAATTCTTAAGTGTGGCTTGGTTTACAAATTCGTATCTGCAACCGTATTGTGGCTTACATGTGCAATTTTCTTCTTCACTCCGCAACTAGGATGCAGAGAGTGTCCGTTTTATGTCCTATCCCCTTTTTTGCTTAGAGGAAATGTCCAATTTAAGCCACAATCTTGTAATTGGGTTCTTTTGTCTTGGCTTTGCTGCTCATGCATCCTTCTTCCTCGTCATGGATCTCGTATGCACATGCTTTGGTCTTCCCCATTGTCTAGTTTCTTCACAGTGGGGTGCAGCTAGAGGGCTTTCTCCGATATAGGACTTAATGTAATTGAGAAAAATCCATGCTCTTTTACCTTGCAGTTTTTCAGCTGAAGGAGTGCGGTCCTCCACGATGAAAGGACCATTGAAACTGGGCTCGTCCCACTTTTTTCTCATATGGTTTTTCACCAACACGGCATCTCCAGGGAAGATGAGTGGAACACGTAGACCTTGAACTGCATCTGTTTCAGTGTCACTTGCTGTGTTTTGTGCTGTGCTGCACCCTTTTCGTCGCCGCTGCAGTTGATCTGAAATTACAGTAAGGCTGGATGTCATACAGTTCAAATATTTTTGTATCTTGGTTGCCAGGACCTCTTGGGTTGTCTGAGCATCAAATCTAGCTCTATCTCATGGGGTTAGGGGAGTATTCATTCTCCTTCCTGTGACTATCTCATGCGGCGTAAGATGATGGTCGGAGCCTGGTGTCATGCCTGCGCCATGGGCGCATCCATTTACGCTCAATTTGGACTATATGTTTATCATTTATTTACAACAGACTCTTGGATCTATCTATATTTACTTTGGAAACTTTATTTCCCATTTGCGAGACTTTGCTGCTTAGTTATTATTTCCAACAAACTACACATACCATAATGCACCTGGCTACAAGCATAGATTCCTGGCTGTTCCCATTGGTTATCAAAGGAACTACACCCCCCAGAAGCCCTAGAGACTTGCCCTGCTTCCACCAGCCCAGGAACAGAAAGGGAGGTGGCCGATTGCCTGCAGGTGTGCTTAGCCAGGTGCAACCAATTAGCCTGCCTCTGTGCTGGGCTAGGCAGTATAAAGGCTGCTGCCTGCAGTGGCTCAGCCTCTTGCATCTGAGAGTTCTTCCTCCACCTTTTGCTTCTTTCTACGGATCTTGTATGCTGCTTACCTTCACTCCTGCTTGGACCCTTCCTTGTTGCTTGCTCCACCCTGCTGCCTCCTGCCATAGCCTTCCAGGCTCCCTGCCTCACAGCCCTGCTCCTCTGGGCTCTCCACACTGCAGCTGATCACGCTCTGCTGCCTTCCAGTCTCTGCCCTTGCCCTGCCGGGCTCTCCACATTGCAGCGGATCACGCTCTGCTGCCTTCCAGCCTTTCCCCTTGCCCTGCCGGGCTCTCCACACTGCAGCGGATCACGCTCTGCTGCCTTCCAGCCTTCGCCCTTGCCCTGCCGGGCTCTCCACATTACAGCGGATCACGCTCTGCTGCCTTCCAGCCTTCGCCCTTGCCCTGCCGGGCTCTCCACATTGCAGCGGATCACGCTCTGCTGCCTTCCAGCCTGCGCCCTTGCCCTGCCGGGCTCTCCACACTGCAGCGGATCACGCTCTGCTGCCTTCCAGCCTTCGCCCTTGCCCTGCCGGGCTCTCCACATTGCAGCGGATCACGCTCTGCTGCCTTCCAGCCTTCGCCCTTGCCCTGCCGGGCTCTCCACATTGCAGCCGATCACGCTCTGCTGCCTTCCAGCCTTCGCCCTTGCCCTGCCGGGCTCTCCACATTGCAGCGGATCACGCTCTGCTGCCTTCCAGCCTTCGCCCTTGACCTGCCGGGCTCTCCACATTGCAGCCGATCACGCTCTGCTGCCTTCCAGCCTCCGCCCTTGCCCTGTCGGGCTCTCCACATTGCAGCGGATCACGCTCTGCTGCCTTCCAGCCTTCGCCCTTGCCCTGCCGGGCTCTCCACATTGCAGCCGATCACGCTCTGCTGCCTTCCAGCCTCCGCCCTTGCCCTGCGTACCCTCTACATTGCAGCCGATCACACTCTGCTGCTTTCCTGCCTCAGCCCTTGTCCTCTGGGGCTCCCTGCCCTGCAGCCTGCCTCACTCCGGCTGCCTTCAGCCCTTGTCCTCTGGGGCTCCCTGCTCTGCAGCCTACCTCTCTCTGGCTACCTACAGCCCTTGTCCTCTGGGCCTTCCTACTTTGCAGCTTATCCCGCTTCGCTGCCTACTACCTACCTTTTCCGCTGGGTTCTCGGCCTAGCAGCTCTCTACAGTCCTCTGCTACCTTCTACGTTCATCGGCCCTGTCCCTCAGGGTTCACTCCTTACTGCCCGGCCCTTAGGGGATCCTTGCCGTGCAGTCTGCTTTACTCTGCTGCCCTAAGCCCTTTTCCTCTGGGCGTTCTACCTTACAGTCCTACCCCTGTGGGCTTACTCATTGCTTTCCTGCTCCTCTGAGCTCTCAACCTTGTTCCTTACTGTCCTCTGCTATCCTATCCTGTTACACGACTTTCCTTTCATTTCCTTCTGCTAGTTTGCTATCACCTCATTTACTGGATTTGTCTGTAGTATCTTCTCTTGTACTGTTTGTAGACCCTTTTGTACAGAGCTTGTCTGTTGGTTCCCATCAGTCAACCTCTGCCCCTTTCCTTGTCCTGTTTCTACATTACAGACACCCAGAGCTGCTGTTCCAAGTCATGAGCAATCAGCGTGGGCCTCTGTTATAGCAAACTGTGCAGAAGGCTAGAGTATTTCCAAGGTTCGTGGAATACTCTTTTCCTATATCTGCATACACCCCAAGAGGGTATTCATTCTGTCTCTTTTCCCTTGCTACTCTTGCTTACTCTTCGTTCTCTTTCCTTTCCGCTGTGTGTGTTCTTATCTGTCCACTTTATTTGGCACAACCACCCAAACCCTTTCTGGGTGTCCTGTGCCACTCTTAATAGAGTGCCACTCCTGACAGAATGCAAGAGCCAAAAATTTCTTGTTCCATAGGCCGGAAAGGCACACACAGAACAAAGATGCTTTCCTTTCGGGTAAAGAAACCTTTGCATAAACCTATGGTTTCCCTAAAGACAGCAAACAAGAACCTTAGTCTAAAGGACAATCTCGCCTCAGTAAACAAAGATTTACAAACACGGTACTATACTCACTGGCTAGCTGACCCTTCTTCCATGTACAATTATTATGACATCTGCGACTATGACCCGCAGTCCTTATCTGTTGCAGAGCTACAGCAAGATAATGAATTCTTACAGATCTTGTTAAACCAAACAGTGAAAAACACTCCTGCGTCTTCTGACAAGCCTTCTAACACCGCAACAGCCAGGGATATAGCACTCATTGTGGGAGACTCTAAACCAGAATTCGCTGTTGCCAGAGTGATATGCGCAAGATCAGCTTGGCAAGCTCCCCAGAATGCTGGAAACCCTTATTTGACAGGACAAGGCAGTCATTATCCTGAGGTTTGTGCATCTGGTCCTGGGTACAAAAGACCTATACTAACCATCGGTTGTCTTAATGCTTCCACAGTATCTACTAACCACAATAACCTTAAGGTCAGTCTTCCCATTGCTACAACCGAATTTTCTGCCACACCAGCTTCTGAAACTTTAGATCAAACTAATGATACTTACCTGCTACACGAACAACTCCTACGCCTTAAAAGAAAGACCGAAGACCTCTATGATGACTTTGTTTATTTGCATTATAAGAATCTTATGAAGGGACACAAGTCACCAGACCATCTGACACTATGTCCAACACCTGACATCTTATCTTTAGAGATCGACATGATAAGGCCTGGAATTGCCATACAGAAAATGGAAGACTTAAATATAGCATATGTATCCCTTCTAAAGACTGACACAGCTCTTTCACCTTCCAGCCACAGAAACTCAGGTTGTTGTACTGACAGAAAAGAATTAACTCCACCGGTGGGTCAAATCACGCACACAGCCATTACAGTACAAAACAAGGGTGGTCTTCTGATTGGAAATCCCTCTGAGTCAAAGGATGGTTCCGCCCTCACCCTTGCCTATTGTCCAGTACTCACACTTACAACCTTTTCTGAAATGACAATGGCAGCTGAAGAAGACTTAAATATAGCATATGTATCCCTTCTAAAGACTGACACAGCTCTTTCACCTTCCAGCCACAGAAACTCAGGTTGTTGTACTGACAGAAAATAATTAACTCCACCGGTGGGTCAAATCACGCACACAGCCATTACACCACAAAACAAGGGTGGTCTTCTGATTGGAAATCCCTCTGAGTCAAAGGATGGTTCCGCCCTCACCCTTGCCTATTGTCCAGTACTCACACTTACAACCTCTTCTGAAATGACAATGGCAGCTGAAGAGACTGGCGCAGTTCACACCGAGCATGCTGAGTTGGCAAGCGGGGCTTGCCAAAGTGTGGCTGTGCTATCAGACAACACTCTTGAGCAATCAACATCTTCAGTTTCTTCGATACCCCCTGAATCGCCAGTGGTTGTGGTACCCGATCTACCAGTAGTTGCAACACCTGAACTATCTGTAGCTGCTACAGCACCCGAACTTCCAACTGCAATCCATGATCTTCCTGCTGCTGTGGTTCCTAAACTCCCTGCCACATATGAGACTCCTCAAGTCTCTGCTGCAAATCTTGAGGTTGCTATAGCTACTGTGATTCCTGAAGCTACTGCTAATTCTGATGCTCCCGATGCCCAGATTTCTACTTCCTTTGCAGCTGTGCTCGCTGCAGCAGAATCCTCTGCTACACAACCTGATCCCTCAGCACCTTCTCTTCCTGATCCTACATCCGCCATGCTAACTGTTGCAGGGTCAGCGAAGGGTTTTCCTGTTAAGACTACTGCTCCAGTTGTTTCTGCTGGTGTACCTATAGCACTAAGACTGCCAGACTCTACCAGTCTCAGGTGTTTTCCAGCCCGCTGACTCTCTCATGACACCCACACACCCAGTTGCTACCGCCTTGATACTCTCTACAGCCATTCAAGACTCTCACCTTGCAACCCGTTTCTGGTGCTTCATGATTTGCCTTTTTGGAGTAAGACTCTTGTACGGTGTGACAGACATTCTTCCTATAGGTCGGTCTTCAGGGAACCTGGAGAGGGTCCTGGAGAGGGGCCTGGAGAGGGGCATACTGTCATGCCTGCGCCATGGGCGCATCCATTTACGCTCAATTTGGACTATATGTTTATCATTTATTTACAACAGACTCTTGGATCTATCTATATTTACTTTGGAAACTTTATTTCCCATTTGCGAGACTTTGCTGCTTAATTATTATTTCCAACAAACTACGCATACCATAATGCACCTGGCTACAAGCATAGATTCCTGGCTGTTCCCATTGGTTATCAAAGGAACTACACCCCCCAGAAGCCCTAGAGACTTGCCCTGCTTCCACCAGCCCAGGAACAGAAAGGGAGGTGGCCGATTGCCTGCAGGTGTGCTTAGCCAGGTGCAACCAATTAGCCTGCCTCTGTGCTGGGCTAGGCAGTATAAAGGCTGCTGCCTGCAGTGGCTCAGCCTCTTGCATCTGAGAGTTCTTCCTCCACCTTTTGCTTCTTTCTACGGATCTTGTATGCTGCTTACCTTCACTCCTGCTTGGACCCTGCCTTGTTGCTTGCTCCACCCTGCTGCCTCCTGCCATAGCCTTCCAGGCTCCCTGCCTCACAGCCCTGCTCCTCTGGGCTCTCCACACTGCAGCTGATCATGCTCTGCTGCCTTCCAGTCTCCGCCCTTGCCCTGCCGGGCTCTCCACATTGCAGCGGATCACGCTCTGCTGCCTTCCAGCCTTCGCCCTTGCCCTGCCGGGCTCTCCACACTGCAGCGGATCACGCTCTGCTGCCTTCCAGCCTTCGCCCTTGCCCTGCCGGGCTCTCCACATTACAGCGGATCACGCTCTGCTGTCTTTCCTTTAACAAGCCGTTGAGCCTCTCACAAATACCATTACCTTCTGGATGATACGCCAACGAGAACTTGTGCTTTATACCAAGCAACAAGCTGATCTGCTCAAAGACTGCATTTACAAAATGAGCCCCATTATCTGATCTCATCACTTCACACACCCCCCATCTAGGGAAGACTTCCCTCACTAGGAATTTGGATGCACAGGTAGAGTCTGGGTGTGTACATGGACCTGCTTCTATCCATCTAGAGAATGGACACACCACAACAATTAAGTATCTGTACCCGTTACACACTTGAATCATGTCAACATAGTCGATAATTAAGTGCTGAAAAGGCCTGTTTGGCCGGGGGATGACTCCTCTCACTACTTTTAATGTGAGCCCAGCGGTGAACTTCTGGCAGATTATGCAGTTCACCATAAAGAATGGAACATGCTCTGCTAAATTCGGTATAAACCAGTCTTCTGCGAGCGTTGCTGCTAGATTCTCTTATGACATTTGTATAGGGTAATTAGCTGTTCCAAAGCTATTTTTAGTAGGGCTACATGTATTTCTGGTTTACCAGCGCTGTCTTGCCACCACAATCCGTCAGAGGGGTTTAAAGAACACCCTAGACATTTCCACAGGTTCTTCTCATCCTGTGGTGCCTACCTTTGAAGCTCCATTAGTTGTGTCTGCTCCAGATTACTATAGGCTTCGGGTGTGGTAAGTGCCACCATCATTCTCTCATGGGTGTACGCCACTTCCACTTCCATGGTCGTCTCACTTTTGGAGGCCATAAGCTTGGCTTCCGTGTCTGCTGCATGGTTTCCACGTGACACGAAATCTGTCCCTTTGGTGTGGGTGTTGCATTTCACGACCGCTATGAACACTGGGAGCTGCAGTGCCTTAATCAGCCTGTCTAATAAGGCTGCATGCTGCACTGGCGTGTCGTCTGCTCGGAGGTAGCCCCTCCTTTTCCAGCGTGCTAGTCCTGCATGCACTGTGGACATCACATAGGCCGAGTCACTGTACACCGTAACTTCCTGGTCTGTGTGATTCTCAATGGCGAGTATCAACTCCAATAATTCTGCAGCCTGCGCTGAATAATGAGATGGTATTCCAGCACTGACGAGTACTCGAAATTCTCTGTATGCTATGTGTTTCATTACAGCGACGCCTGTGTATCTTTGTCCGTCTTCTTGGTTGATTCTCGAAGATCCATCAATAAAAACGATCTCTCCTCCCGACGCGGCATTTTCTTTCACCCTGGGGATTTCATCATAGAATTGTTCATAGTTTGCACAGTCATGTATTGGCTCTCCTTCAGTGACTGGCTCAGCTATGAATGTAGCTGGGTTCACTGTTTTACATCGAACTATTTTGATTGATGGATTAGATATAATCACTTCATAGGCAGAAGCTCTTTGAGATGTCAATGTGCCCTTTGGTTTCTCTAAAATGACGAATAATTAGTGCTCGACGTATAACGTCATAGAACATCCCATTACAATGGTTGTCGCTTTCTCTATGGCAAACGCTGCGGCAGCTAAGCTTTGTTCGCATGGGAAGTAGCCTCTTATTACTGGGTCCAGGTTCCCACTGTAATATGCCAGGGGCTTGTACCCCAACAAGGTTTTGTGAGCGAGCACTGCCATCATAATGCTGCCATCTGTGTGCGAGAACAAGTAGAATTCCTCTGCATAATTAGGAATCCCGAGAACTGGAGCAGTGCAAATCTCTCTCTTGAGTTCTGCAAACCCCTTTTCCATTGCCTCAGTCCATTCAATCTTTTCCTTTGTCAGCTGGGCCTTCTTCAGAGCCTGAGGCAAGGGCTTGGTACATGAACTGTAATCGAAGACCCATGCTCTAACATAATTGCATAGGCCTAAAAAGCTCTGCATTTGCTTTATCATGAGTGGCTTAGCCGTGTTCATGATGGCTTCAGCCCTTTCTGGGGTCACCTTTTTACCTTCATGTGAAATCATCTGTCCTATGTACAGCACGTCCTGTTGACAATATTGTAGCTTTTCTTTGTCAACCTTATATCCTTTCTCAGCTAGTATAGTCAGTAGCTGAACAGAATCGTGCCGGCATTGTTCTTCTGTAGTGCTGCAGATTAAGATGTTGTCCACATACTGCAAGACGACACTTTCAAATGCAATATTCCTTAGTTCCATCTGTAGGACTCTGTTGAAAATGGACGGGGACTCACAGTACCCCTGTGGCAACCTCGTGCTTTTCAGACACATTTGTCTGAAAGTGAATGACGTCAGATCTTGGGAGTCACGGTGCAACGGATTGAGAAAAAGGCAATTTTCAAGTCTATCACCGTGAAATATTTTGCCTCACTGGGTATGTTACAAAGGATTGTAGATGGATTAGGAACAAGGGGGAACTCGGCTTCAACAATATCGTTTAATGCTCTTAAATCTTGGATTAAATGCCAAGACCATCCCTTTGATTTCTTGATGGGATAAATCACTGTATTACAAGGTGACTCTGATGTCACTAAGATGCCCTGGTCCATCATAGCGGAAATTGTCTTTGCGATCCCTTCATCCGCCTCTCTGGACATGGGATATTGTCGCACTTTCGGTAAAATTGCTCCTGGTTTCAGTTTAATTCTCACTTCTCCCACCCCCTTCAGGAGGCCTACGTCATATGGTCCTGTAGTCCATACTGAGACAGACACCTGGGCCATGTCGTCATCAAAGTATTCAGGACGTATCAACGCCAACAACATTCTCTGAGGCACTTCTCTTTTGATCATTTTTACCCAAAATATGAGACTCACTTCCACACTTGTCTCTTCTGAGTCTGGTTGTTCTTCAAACAGATCGTCATTGGTGACGTCAATCACTCGATACCCTTCTTCAATGGCGATAATTGCGCACCATTGTCTGCCTTCATCATCGTAGCCTTCGACCAATGCTACTTTCCCTCGCACTGCTGCTGTGTGTATCATCAAGGGAAATACTTTTCCCTCCTCTTCATGCATAGGTATTCTTGGTCTGAATAGAAACTCATTAGAGGTTCTCATAGTTCTATCTGCGATGCCTGGTAATCCTGTCATAAGCACACGCATGCCATATGCGAAGAATTCTGTCTCTAATGGTATAGCTTTCATGGCTATGTATCCTGGGTACGCCCTGATCATTTTGCACATGTTTGAATAATGCATTCCTGGAGTGGAGCATACTATGCCCTCCTCCGTGAACGAGATTGTCATGTTCAATTTTGTCATTAAGTCTCGACCCAAAATGTTTACTGGGTTCTGAGGTGAATATAATAAAGGTACATTCATCTCGCACTCTCCTACGGAGACTGCAAGTGCGTCTGTAAAGGGAACTCGACTGTGAGCTCCGGTAAAGCATCTATGGCCTCGGCGGACAAGGAAAATGTGCCTTCTCGTATGCACGAGCGTGTTGCACCCATAGGGGGTAAAGATAAGGAATAATCTTTACCCCCTATGACGACATTCACCCTAGGTTCCCTTTTAGGGTCAGTGTCACTGACAGGATAGAGCACATCAGGGTTCCCAGTGAGCTGTCCTAGTTCATATATATGTTCGGTCCACTGTACACTTGTGGATTCTCAATTCCCTGGGTTGGCTCCCCTTCCGGAGTTTGTGGCCTGAGATGTTTGCAGTGGTGCCTGTTGACATTGCCCTTGTTGCAAATTCCCATGTTAGGGGTTAAACCCCTTGTTGCGTACCTCGCTGCACCCCTGGTGCTTGCTGCTGGACTATGTGGTTCTGTGCACCGCCATGTTGTGAGATCGCAGGTTGATTCGTCGTGCCTGCTCTCATTCCTTGGCTATTGTGCCATGTGTCTTGGCTTCTACACGTGCGCGCTAAATGCCCCGTCATTCCACACAGCCAACATATTGGCGGTGGTCAGATTATTTGTCAGTTTGACACATCTAGGCTGCCCGTTTGCACATTTTGAAAGCCTCTTTGATTACTTTGGAAACCTCCTTAATTACTCTGCCATCCTCTTCCTCTAAATCCTCTTCCCATTGGGTACTGTCCGACGCTACCCTGGTTATTCTGCTGTGGGTTAACCACCTGTTGTATGTTCTTTTCAGCTGGGTTAGTTAGCATAG
Organism: Ambystoma mexicanum; assembly: GCF_040938575.1. NCBI lineage: Eukaryota > Metazoa > Chordata > Amphibia > Caudata > Ambystomatidae > Ambystoma > Ambystoma mexicanum. The sequence goes on from NC_090932.1 coordinate 1,566,657,029, forward strand.
CTCCTTCAAGAGCATACTTTGATCATTTCTTTTGCACCAGCTTCGCTTCCTCACCATTTCAAGTTGTCTCTTTTTTCCGATTCTTTTCTTACAACAATCTTCAGTAATGCGCAATAGTTAACTGTATTTCTCCCCAAGGTTTAGCCTCAACTCCTACCAATTTCTTGAGTTGTTTCTGCACTGGTTCTGGCAACCCTTGGCACAATATTTGGTAAAACAACGGTATAGATTTCATCCAAGATTCATGCGTTTCGAGCACCTACACGTCTTGGAAATTCTGGATATAAATCAACGGACCTTCTGACTCCTTCATTTTTCGATTCATTATAGCTCCCATATCAGAAGTATCTGGTTAAAGCACTCGTAGCGCTTTCCATAGTGCTGCTCTGCAATTATTAAATGGCGTTCCGTCGTGCGCAGTGTTAATTATGGTTACACCAGGGTGCCCTGCCCGTGTCCACACATCATCTGCTCTCTCACCAAGAATGGCGATCAGGAGGCCTTTAATGTCCCCTATAGCTAACGTGACACCCACTGTCATTTTTTCTAACTCGTGTATCCACTTCCCGGCTCCCGATGTCAGCACTGTAAGCTTGTTTTTCAGGTTTTCTCGATCCATGTGTGGCCATGAAATATATTGCGGTCTTGGTCCCCCTTTTTCTAATAGTGGAAATTTGAATGCGCGGCCTTCTTTCTCTTCCCCCATAGCTCTCCTGTCTATCGCTGGGGAAACATTCCCGCATTGCTGTCTGCCTGGCAATGTCGTCAACCTGTCTACATAGGCGGGTGTTGACACCCCCCCTCTTACCATGGGGTGTTCCTTCATGCTGGTCAGACTGCGTGGCAGACTCTGATGTCCTCGGTGCGGACTTGCTAGCGTCTGACAATCTTACCCCTTGGGAGCCGCCTTTTGCGCCGTCTCCCTTCTTTATTTGTCTCGCACTCCGTCTCCTCTCCGGAGTCGGACATAGATTGTTCCCAGTTCACGTAACTCCTACTGTCATCATTGTTTTCACTGATTTCTAGTCTGTCTAGGGACAGTCTCCTGTTCCCACTACTTTGGGGGACATGCTCGGTGTCATACAGCTGAGTGCTTTCCAAGCGCTCGTCTTCCCTTTTCCCTCGGGATATTTGTTCCAACCCCATTTCATCAATCGTCTCCCTGATGCTTCTAGTGTCAAAGTCATCTTCAATACTTGCGCCAGTCGTGCCTGGTACTGAGTCGTACGCAGGAAATAATTCTTCAATGTCTTCCCATTCTACAACAGGATCGGGTTTTTTAACTTCCCGCTCCAGATATTCGAGATTGTGTGCCATCTGTCTACGCTTACGTTCAATATCATCCTCAAATTCTTTGCGCTTCCTCGCCTCTTCTCTGGCTTTATCTTCTTCCCTTCTCCTTTCATTTCTAGGTTCATCTGTCCTTCGAACTTCCTCATCCCTTCGTCTCCTTATCCTTTTCTCACATACCCTTTGCTCTTCTTCCAAACTTAGCTGTTTCTGTCTGTACTGGTCATAGGCTGCTTTCTGTTTGCGATCGAGCTGCTTTTCTTGCTCCTCGTGATATAGCTGTTCTCGCCTCATCCTATCTTTCCTTCTTATCCTTTCGTCCCTTAACTCCCTTTCCTTCTCCTTCTCCCTTCTCTGTGCCTCATCTGACTTCTCTTTAGGTCTCACATCATCACTCCCTTTTCCATCGAGTTTCAACGATATCTGTCCTCCTATCCAATCGTCTTTTCCGAATGCTATCTCATCAGTTCTGCTTTCACCTTCTTTCCATTTCTTTCCCTCTCTCTCTCTATCGAGAGATGCACTAATCTGTGCATGATCCTTCCTCTCATCATCGCGTCTCTCCTTGTCCCTCGGGACTGCGGAGGTAAGATTCTTATCCTGATCCTTCCCTTGATTTTCGTCACTACTATATGTCGGTGACTCATATGCGAGGTTGCAGTACCCTGTAGCTGCCTTAAGCTCCCTTAATGGGTAGAGTCCCTCAGGCTTACTTCCCTCGGTTTCTGTTTCAGGTGGGGCAAGTGGCACGGTAGGCATCTCACCCCCCTCCGTGCATACATTTAATATCCAGTCTGCAGGTGGCTCTTCCTCTTTCCACTTTTCGAATATTTTCCAAAGCTCTAGAACAGCAAGGCGTTTCTCTAGTTTCTTGCCTGTATGTGTGGCATGCAAGTAAGTCATCATATGCTGTAAAACGGCTTTTGATAAAGACCCATTTTTTGGCCATGGCATAAGCATTTTGTGGGCGGTACCCTTAACCCACTCAGTGCTGTATTTCTTAAGCTTGGGTGCATGTTTTGGCAGTTGTTTACATAAGTGTGCTAATGGAGTAATGTCTTCCATGCTTAAATCCGTTTCTAACAATACTTTCATGCAACTTCAACACTCCCAACAATATGAGCGAGCACCAAATACCGCAAGCTCCAATCCAATCTTTTCCCACCAAAATGTTTGTATCACCAATTTACTCAAGAACATCAATGTGTGTGCAATTCCCTCTCAACTGTAGAATCGCGTAAAAACCCTACTTAGTTTCAAACAACAAAGAGACAAAATTCCTTATAAGTGACATACAACAGAACACATACAACAGACACTTGACAGACTAGACAGACACCTGCTGGATACAAATATCTCTGCCTCTAATTTGTACCCGACATGGAGTTTAAATGAACCCTTTTATGATGTCTTTAAACGTGGTCGTAGCCTAGAGAAATTCTGTATATGGCCGCTCTGGCCAAAGCCCGACGGTACGGGGAGAGCAACAAGGCCGGGAAATATCTGGCCAATATGCTTCGATCCGACAGACACCAAAACCCGATCCCAAGCATACAGACACCGACGGGGGTAACAGTCTATAAGGACCGGGATATTAACTCCGCGTTCACTGAGTTCTACTCCTCCCTATACTCTAATCACGCCAATAAGAACAAGGAGGAAACAACCCGATATTTAGACAATCTAGACTTGCCTACACTAACCGCTGGGACCCGTGAGATTCTGGACAGGCCTATCACTGTCGAAGAGATCCCGGAAGCCATCAAATCCCTCTCAAATGGCCGTGACGAACTTGCCCCGATACTGTTGAAGGTGTGGGATGAGGCGATGAGCATAGGGGAGTCGATGCGTGAAGCGATGATTACGGTCCTGTTGAAACCCCGCAGACCTCCACATAATATGGCGTCCTATAGACCCTTGTCGTTGATAAATACTGATGCGAACATTTTCGCCAAAGTATTGGCCACTAGACTCCTTCCATATATGCCGATTCTTGTCCACCTGGACCAGGCTGGCTTTATACCAGCCCGCTCTACAGCTCTTAATTTGTGACAGCTATTTAATGTAATGGCGCAGATAGACCCTGAGGCTAAGGCGGCCGTGGTGGCGCTAGATGCCGAGAAGGCTTTGGATTCCGTATCATGGATGTATCTCTTCCTGGTGCTGGAGCGGTTCGGCTTCGGTCGGTATTATATCTACTGTGTTCGACTACTGTACACTCAGCCGACTGCCAAGGTATTGACCAACACCACCCTATCCCCTACATTTCATCTCCACAGGGGGACCAGGCAGGGCTGTCCCTTCTCACCTATACTTTTTGCACTTACCATAGAACCAATGGCGGAATTTATCCGTCAGAACCACTCACATAGAGGTCTTAGAATGACTGCCTCCCCCCCAGATTATTTCACTATATGCGGATAACACCCTGCTTTACGTCCGTAACCCAGAAGAGAACATCCCACATATCATGTCAGACATACGTGAATTCTCAGAGTATTCGGGATATAAGATCAATGTCCCAAAGTCCGAAATATTCCCCCTGACCGACGATACGGGTGACCTGGATGAGATAGATGGATTCAGGCTAGCTCCCGCCAAGGTCCGCTACTTGGGGATCATGGTTGCTAGAGACAAACAATTGTTGTACACACATAATCATGGGGAATTGTTGCTAAACCTCACGACCAAGTTCCTACCTTCCACTGTCCCTATACGGCAGGGTGGCACTGCTTAAGATGGTGGTCCTCCCTAAACTACTCTATTATTTCAATAACATCCCGATCTGGCCTGGTAGACCTTTTTTTTCGAAGCTTAAGTCACTCGCCTCCTCATTCCTTTGGAACGGGAAGACAGTCAGGATGGGGTGGGATAAGATGGTCGAGCCCTTTGCACAGGGTAGTATTGCTGCACCAGATTTTGAGCTATATTATTTGTGTGCACAGGCGCAATTTGCGAAACACTGGTTCAACACTGAGGACACAGCCCCACACATATTACTTGAGAAACATTCTTTCCGTCCAAATGACATTCGCTCAGTCCTTCTTAATCCCAGGTATGGGGACATCTGCCCGTTTGACCCGGTGTACACGACCACTCACGCTTGGGCCAGGCTGTATAAGAGAATGGGCCTGGATACCCCCTATGACCCGGAAGTCCCTCTGTGGAAATTCTCCAGTATTTCCCCCACATTTGATCAGGCCCTTCAGCGGTCCTGGGACCCCAACAGGCTTTTCACACTGGAGGACATGTTCCCAGAGAGCAAATTCTGTGACCTTGCGGATTTCATTGAGGTTGGGGGGAGTGGCCAGCTTAAACGCTTCCAAAACCATCGAATGAGAACTGCGTTTGCGGCAAGATGGCCAACATTTCCGTTAGAAACCAAATGCATGAATTCATTAGAGCGATAGTGTCCATGAGCATGTCACGGCAAAGGGGTCTCGATGCTGTATTCTCTGGTGCAAACCCACTCCCCCTCACGTAACATGATGAAAGAGATTTGGGAGCGGGATGTGGGTAGCCAGATAAGTGATACCAATTGGATCCGCTACTGTCAGCTTACTAGATCTGTCTCTATGAATTCTGGGCTCCGGTTGATCCAGTTTAAAGTCCTAAACCAACTCCATTACTCCCCGGCCAGAGTAGCTAAATTTGTGGACAATTGCACGGGTAACTGCCCCAAATGTGATGCCCCTGATGCGGGGCCTTACCATATGTATTGGTCATGTCCGAGGGTTGTAGAGTTTTGGAGGGAGGTCGCGGAACTGCTTGAAGACATAACGGATATCCCAGCAACTCTTTCCCCTCTGAAATACTTATTTGGGGACATTGGTAAGGTGAAGGAGACAACACGACGGTTGTTTAATATTTCATGTATTGTTGCCAAGCGTTATATTCTTAAATGTTGGAAATCTGCAGCCGCCCCAACCAGGGCCAATTTTCTGAAGGATCTATGTACAGTAAATGACGATGAAGAACTCTTTGTATTGTCGGTCCCGTCTTCCTGCCACCCTAAAGACATTTGGACACTGTTACGCCTTTACTTATGTGACTTGAGTTCCGAGGTAGACACTACGCCCACATCCTCACCGTGATGTACATTGCCTTGTTCTTTCTTTGCACTTTCTGCTCCCCAACCCAGTACTTATTTCTATATATGCTGTAAGTAATTCAACTGTGGTATGATGTTTATTTGCTCTGTTATGCTGTAAACCTGCTCTCTTAATAAAAATATGTTTAAAAAAAAAAAAAGGTCGTAGCCTAATCGTCCCCTATTATGTGGGCTCCGAGTTCACGTTTCTTCTGACCGCTATATTAAAACACAGGAATAAGGCGTATCCTCTCTCTTTATCTCAGGTATCCGCCCTGGTATCCTCTCTCTTCTCAGGTGTCCGCCCTGGTATCCTCTCTCTTCTCGGGTGTCTGCCCTGGTATTCTCTCTTTTCTCGGGTGTCTATCCCGGTATTCACCATTTATTCAATTATTCTCAAGTCATTATCCCCATATATATATATATATATATATATGTATATACAGTCTTCTCTACTTCTGACTATTTTGTTTTCTCCATCTCCCTCCGTTACCTTTTCCCTTACTTGTTCTAATGCCTATGAAAATTGCCAAAGCATTCCATTTTTTGTTTCACTCACCGCTCACATCGTTCCTCTCTGGACCCTCGGGATCACTGCCTCTGTTACCACCTCCTTTAGTCTTTCGCCTGTTCTGCTGCCCGTACGAATGGAAGGGTTTATGTTTTTTAAAACGGTTCCTTCAGACACACTGGAGTTTTGGATACATTTAAACTATCATTGTCCATGGGAAGTTTCACAGTCTACTCGGCCAAATGGCAAAGGACTTTTGATATTGCCGAAGACTTAGAGTTACTTTGTGTCGACGGTCAATAGGTGTCTTATTTTAATCAATAACCAGTAATCGATGGTCACAACCATCCTCTCCGCTACCAAGTGTACAAGAGGGAGGAGCTTCCTCTGTCGGGCCCATGGGATCAGAGCTCACCCTCGAGTACTTTAAGATGAAATAGCTGCACCTTGAGGTGGATGGGGTGCAGGATTCTCTTACTCCAACACCAATCAATAAGGACAACTCAATGGTTTGGCAAAGGGAAGTCTGTTTAATGACAAGTACAAAAAATAGGGAAACATTAGGAAATCATCAGTGATGCGATCGCCCGTCTCGCTTCAACTCCCAAATTCTTCATTCAGACAGCAATAGTTATAGCAACTTCTTGTCATCATTGACGTGCAACACTCAAAAGTTTGTCATTCAATTCCATTGGTTAAAAAGATAACTTAAGTATAGGTACTCTATCTGTATGTGATAACGGAGTGTGAGGATTGGATAACTCTGATCGGGTGGGCATTTAAGCCCATCCCTCTACGTCACTCATGCTAGATGTCACTAAAAGTACGACATTTCATTGGTTCTACTAGCTATAGGACCCTAGATTATTTGGTCCATTGTGATTGGGTGGGTTACACCCCTAGCCATAAATCTCCACTTTAATTAGCAGCATGCAGAATGATCACCCAGATGCGGTATGCCCCGAGATTCACCCAGCCTCCCTTCCATCAACCAGTACTTTAGGGCTATGTGTCAATTAGTTGGCAGAGGATGGGCTCGAAACTGTAGCTTTTTATCATGAAAAGTTATGGCATCCTCTGGTATTGGGTGACATCAGACATTGGTACCTCTCCGCGCCTGGCTGGTCACGTGTCAGTACACCGTGAAGCTGCTTCATTTTCCTTCTATTTGCGTATTTGATTCTCCTTTCAGCCTTTCCACCTGTCTGGGCCTCCTTATCTCAACCTTCACTGGCAGGCTGGTATACTCTTAAGTTTCAGTTCTCCGAAGTTGCCGCTCTCCTCCCTTCCTTGGGTGACCTCGAATTCCCAGGCATGAACTCTTCTTGCTAATTTTCGATTCTGCTTTTTCATCTGGCTTTGTGTTGGCATATGAATCCTGGCCTGTTTGACCACTATCATCCTGGGCTTAATTCTGCTTTTGTATAAAGTGGCTTTGCACTTATATAATGTGCTTCTTTGAGGTAGATATATAGTTGGCGCTTGTCGCTCTATTCTTCTACTACGCATAGCAAGCAGTACTGTTTCCTTAGCTTCTTGCGTTCCAAGCCTATTTACAGGCGTTAGCCAGTTGCATATTTTCCCTCCTGCTTATGGTTACGTTTCTTCATATTTCAACATAGTCTCTTCTTTTAAGTCCATTACATCTTTATTCATATCGCTTCATCCTTGCGTGTCATCCTTTGGTTGTTACTTCGTTCATCTGTAAATCTGTCCGGGCCCTTGTGTTGTCACCATTCGCCTTTGATTGAGGCCCTTTGGGTCTCTTCGGGGACAGTTTGTAAGTAGTCTTCATGTCGTGACAGCTGCTGGTACGGGTGTCTCACTGGGTACCGTGCTGCCCATGGTTGTCTGGTTATTGGAACTTCAACAGGTATTGCTCTTCTGATGGGCCTGGGCAGAGCCCTAGTGCTGCTCTCTGTTGGTTTATTTGTTCCTCATACGTCACATACCTTGGCGAGTATGTTCCTGGTATTTGAAAATGGGTTGCTGGAGTGCAGGCCATATCTGGGACCTCCTCTACAACTGCATACTGCAGGCTGGGACAGAGGTGAATCGCTGGAGCTCTGGGTGTGTCTTGTTAGAGGGATAGGACTGCATACTGCACGCTAGGACAGAGGTGAATCGCAGGAGATCTGGGTGTGTTGGTAGAGGGATTGGACTGCACACTGCAAGCCAGGACAGAGGGGAATTGCTGGAGCTTTGGGTGTGTTGGTAGAGGGAATAGGGCTGCACACTGCAGGACAGGACAGAGGTGAATCGCTAGAGCTCTGGGTGTGTTGGTAGAGGGATAGGACTGCATACTGCAGGCTAGGACAGAAGTAACTCGCTGGAGTTCTGGGTGTGTCTTGGTAGAGGGATAGGACTGCAAACTGCAGGCTGGGACAGAGGTGAATCGCTGGAGCTCTGGGTGTGTTCGTCTTGGGATAGAACTGCATACTGCAGGCCAGGACAGAGGTGAATCGCTAGAGCTCTGTGGGTGTCTTTGAAGAGGGATAGGACTGTATACTGCAGACTGGGACAGAGGTGAATCGCTGGAGCTTTGGGTGTGTTGGTAGAGGGATAGAACTGCATACTGCAGGCTGGGACAGAGGTGAATCGCTGGAGCTCTGGGTGTGCTGGTAGAGGGATAGCACTGCATCCTGCAGGCTAGGACAGAGGAGAAACGCTGGAGCTCTCTGCGTGTTGTGGTAGTGTGATGGAAATTAACACTGCAGGTAAGGATAGGGGTACATTGTAGTACAAATAGATATTGATGGGTGAGGAGCTTTCTTCCTGGGTCAGGACTAACACCTGAGCCGTATACCTGATGTGTCCCAAAACAATGGTCAGGCAAGGTCAGGCAATTACTGACCATCACACATACCTGACTTCCATTAAGCTTCCCCAAACTGGATAAAAGGCAGAACATAGGAGTACACTCTGAACGAGGCAAAGCACATGAGAAAACAGCAGTTCTAAGACATCAGTTTAACAAGAGGAGAAAGACAGCGAAACAGAAGGGGATCGCAAGGATGGAAATTCCCTTGACCTTTTCGACAAGGAACCGTGGCTTTCATGAACACTCGAGATTGGAAAGCGTAATACCAGGAAAACAGGCTGAAGAATTCTGCATTGTGTGTCAGAGATACCCGGGGCCCTTCCGCATCAATAATCAAGGCGGGGAGAATTTTCAGCCACTGTGGTACTGTCCTTGGCTCCAAGAACAGAGCAGCAGCAGTGAAATCAACTCAGCCGGCGAGTTGGGGTAACCAATACAAGACCGGTCTGTGTTGAAGCCAAAGTTGCAAGAGGCAACATTGTATGGTGAGCGCTTGAACGAACATTGTTTGAAATATGTGTGATAAAAGTCTCAAGTAAAGTTGAACTGCTGATGAGTGATTGAACTTCGAACTTTGAAACGAAGATACGGTACCTCTGACAGAGTGGTCCTGCACCACGTGTGTGCTTAATCGAAGGTCTCTGTAAGGTATAGAGCAGAAAAGTGAAAAAGTTGTAGAGGATTGTGAATCAAAGTGGTCCTGCAATGGGGCGATGTTGATACAGTAAAGATATTTAGTGGCAAAGTTGATAGTTGGTTCAAGCCTGGCAGAGGGAGATCAATAGAAAGTTTTTTATTAAAGTGAGTCTGAGCCCGGTGGAGGGGGACCCGGGGTGAAGTGAAAATCACCCGAGAAGGTTTTTGTGTTAAAGTGGGTTTGAGACCAGCAGAGGGGAACCCAGGGTGAACAGAAAGTCCCCCGAGAATTTGTACATGTGAAATCCTAAGAAGAAAGGAACTTAGATGTTTGTTGTATTGCATCAGGCCCTCTGAAAAAGAGACTTTGAACGGCAAAGAGACTTCAGCACAGGAGGTCATGATGTTGAAGTTTTTAACTGCACCTTCGTGCTAGAGAAGGCAGAGACTGTGCTAATCTCGAGTGTGTCGCCTTGTACCGTGCTGAAAACATGGGAAAGGGAAGCCATCGGCTTGAATATCTTGACATATAATTTCTTGAACACTTTATTTTTGCATAACATTGCATTACATTGTTTCAAACACTATTTGTATTTATACGAAAGGATTGGCAACAGGTTTATTTGTATAGGTAATTTTATTTGTGCAAGAAACCACTAGGCGTGCGTTATTATTATTTGATGGTGATAGCTAGCTCCCATCTTTAAATTTTGGGTTTAGATTAGACATTTTTCAAACCCAATTGAAGTTCATTAAACACCCTTGAACTGTGATCACTTGTGGCTGTCTTACTGTTTTATACCATGCCTTCCTTACATAGTCCCATTCCATCTGTGGGAGGGAAGCACATAAAATCAGATACACCCTGTGTATCTGCATTGCCATGCTTTCCTTCCTTGGATCCTGCGCAAAACTACTGCACAAGCACTGGCAGAGATCAGTGCCTAGCAAGGAATCAGAGATTGCAATGTTGTTGGACTCCCCCGCCCCCACCCTCCCTAAGTGCATCTCTGCACCTTACGTGCATCCTTGGCACCCACTTTCTAGTGAAGGGAATGGTGCGCCCAGCTCTGTGTGGGGGACTTCGAGGAAGCTACACTCCACATTATATCTCTCCTGCTGCTTATCTCACCAGCTTCCACGTGAAAAAGTAATTTCAGGGTTTCCGCGTCATTTGGAAATTGAAGTTATGGAACTGCCTGAACCCCAGGTTAGCAGGGCTGTGGCTTCATGCACTCTGTGCGAGAGAGAGGCTTAAAGCTTGTGGGAGTCACTGGGGTAAATGTATGGGCGACACAGCCAGGGATTCTGCCCCTGTCCTAATGGCCTGGTCCACTGGGCAGAGCACCTGTACATGTAAGAGTAGGGTTTGATAATATTCTCAGCCTGCCAACCATCATATTAAGGAAAGTGAAATGAGTGCCCCGGTATCTCATTTCAGGCAGAACCAAAAGGTCATGCCGCCCATAGCCCTTGCCACTTAGCTCATGATAACAAGGGGAGTCCCCAGAAGGCCCTGTGCCCTCATACTTGCTGTATACTTCGTACAATATATGTATTTGCGTGAGGGAGAAGGAGAGACAAAGAAAGGGAAAGAGAGTGAGAGAAACAGAGTGAGAGAGTGGGTGAGAGAGGGATAATGACAAGATGAGATAGTGAAATGGACGCTATCGACAGAGACCAGCAGTAGGCGTGCGGGAGAAGACCTGATTGTTCTGCCAGCAATTTCTCGAATTGCATTTACTTCGATAACCAATGGAGCCGAACGTTTAGTTATTTAACACTGCTTATACACCTCTTTTGTTCACTCCCAACTTCTGCCCGAGTAACCGTTTACCCTCGATCTTCTGCCCCCTTACACTACACATACAAGCACCCCACAGACGGCCGCCACAGGCCTAGCCGTTAGCACATCGCCATTAATAGAGCCTTGACTATGCTCTCCTCTTTAGCCCTATCGCCCGCTCCTACCTTATTGGGTAACAAGACACAAAGGGCCTCATTACGACTCAGGCGGTAAGGGGTTTACGGCGGCGTAAACAGCGCCGACCCTTACCGCCTGATTCCGAGGTCCCTTAGTGCCATGGAGGTTTTTGTTAAAATCCATGGCGCTAAGGGACCTTGATGTTAATTACGCCACCATAATTTACGGTGGCGTAATTAACGCCTTCCCCACTCCCATTATGCCCTATGGGGCAAAAATGGGAATGGGGAAGGGTAAATGGGGATTGGGGACTTACCGCCCCGCCAACCTCGGAATGGGGCGGTAAGCCGCCAACCACCATGGCGTAAACGTAGTTTACGCCATGGTGGTAAAGGTACGACCCAGGCGGTAACTTACCGCCTGGGTCGTAATGAGACCCAAATAGATGTAGTTTATCAAATCTTGGGCTCTCCCCCTGTGTAACATATTCCCAAGTTTCTCCGCCAAAGCCATTGAAGCAGAACGGCACTGGGCCGCAGGTACTTCTGACCCGCAGCCATCAACACCACAGGTTTCAACACCACAGGTTTCGCATCTGCCTCTCCTGGTATCCCACTAACTCCCTCCCTCTTCGCTTGCAGAGCCGTGCGCAGCGAGGCCAGCAAGCACTGCCTATGTGCACGGTGTGAGACCATTTTACATTACACTTGAAGGAGAGGTTTCAATTGGCCTTCCGCCTGATTCCCAGGCTGTTGAGGAAGCGCGAGATTAGCTCCACATGTCTCTCCCTCCCTCGGGCCGCTGGCTATGAGGCGCCTGAGTGAGGCATGGCAGGGCCATTCAAGAGGAGTCATCACGTGACTCTTCCCAGAAGTGAAAGGCTGCACAGGAGAGTCAGCAGGGGGGCACGTGCTTACTTGACATATGGTGCAACAAAAAGGAAAACTTGGCTGTGTTTAGCAAAGTCTTCGGCGCGAGGCATGCAGGAGGCTGCCAAAGGCCACACGTGGGGAAATGTGCGGGTTGTGAAATAGCTTCTTGAGGCTAGAGGTGGGCTGGCCGTCCGGGAAGATGTGGGCGATCACTCAACAGGCCGGTGCTTCTAAGCAATGTCGGAGCCCTCTCGACAAGAAAACCTAGTTTGTATTATAAAGGCTTATTATATGCAGAGCATCTATATCGAGCTACAGCTCCATAGCAACAATGAGCTGTTGCTAGGGACCCAGCCAGGACTCTGCCCTCTCTCGAATTCTCTTTGGAGACTATTATCACCAACTGTGTGTTTGGCACCCACCCATGCATGCTCCATAGTACTTCCACTCCTTCCCACATTCCTACCACTCTTGCAGCAGGGTGGACGCTGCCAGACAGAAGAGCCCACTCCAAGGTGCTTTGAGTCATCGTCTCACAAGCACCTTAACCAGAAGGGCACTTCTACTGAGAAGAGATGCATTCCCCCCCACCACTGACATTCACAACCTCTGCTCGCAAATACGCGATACACAAACCAGCTAGGCCACTCACTCCCCGCAATGGATTAACCCTCCCAAAAGACATCAAACTGCAGAACGCTACACCTCTACAACCAAGACATCAAACAACAGAAGGCTACACCTCTACAACCAAGACATCAAACAACAGAAGGCTACAGCTCTACAACCAAGACGTCAAACAACAGAACGCTACACCTCTACAACCAAGACATCAAACAACAGAAGGCTACACCTCTACAACCAAGACATCAAACTACAGAAGGCTACAGCTCTACAACAAAGCATCAAACAACAGAAGGCTACACCTCTACAACCAAGACATCAAACAACAGAAGGCTACACCTCTACAACCAAGACATCAAACAACAGAAGGCTACAGCTCTACAACAAAGCATCAAACAACAGAAGGCTACACCTCTACAACCAAGACATCAAACAGCAGAACGCTACACCTCTACCACCAAGACATAAAACAGCAGAACGCTACACCTCTACAACCATGGCATCAAACAACAGAACGCTACACCTCTACCACCAAGACATAAAACAGCAGAACGCTACACCTCTACAACCATGGCATCAAACAACAGAAGGCGACACCTCTACAACCAAGACATCAAACAACAGAAGGCTACACCTCTACAACCAAGATATCAAACAACAGAAGGCTACAGCTCTACAACCAAGACATCAAACAGCAGAAGGCTACACCTCTACAACCAAGACATCAAACAACAGTAGGCTACAGCTCTACAACAAAGCATACAACAACAGAAGGCTACACCTCTACAACCAAGACATCAAACAGCAGAACGCTACACCTCTACCACCAAGACATCAAACAGCAGAATGCTACACCTCTACAACCAAGACATCAAACAACAGAACGCTACACCTCTACAACCAAGACATCAAACAACAGAACGCTACACCTCTACAACCAAGACATCAAACAGCAGAAGGCTACACCTCTACAACCAAGACATCAAACAACAGAAGGCTACAGCTCTACAACCAAGACATCAAACCGCAGAACGCTACACCTCTACAACCAAGACATCAAACAACAGAACGCTACACCTCTACAACCAAGACATCAAACAACAGAAGGCTACACCTCTACAACCAAGACATCAAACAACAGAAGGCTACAGCTCTACAACCAAGACATCAAACAACAGACCGCTACACCTCTACAACCAAGACATCAAACAACAGAAGGCTACACATCTACAACCAAGACATCAAACTACAGAAGGCTACAGCTCTACAACAAAGCATCAAACAACAGAAGGCTACACCTCTACAACCAAGACATCAAACAACAGAAGGCTACACCTCTACAACCAAGACATCAAACAACAGAAGGCTACAGCTCTACAACAAAGCATCAAACAACAGAAGGCTACACCTCTACAACCAAGACATCAAACAGCAGAACGCTACACCTCTACCACCAAGACATCAAACAGCAGAATGCTACACCTCTACAACCATGGCATCAAACAACAGAAGGCGACACCTCTACAACCAAGACATCAAACAACAGAACGCTACACCTCTACAACCAAGACATCAAACAGCAGAAGGCTACACCTCTACAACCAAGACATCAAACAACGGAAGGCTCCACCTCTACAACCAAGACATCAAACAACAGAAGGCTACACCTCTACAACCAAGACATCAAACAACAGAAGGCTACACCTCTACAACCAAGAAATCAAACAACAGAAGGCTACAGCTCTACAACCAAGACATCAAACAGCAGAACGCTACACCTCTACCACCAAGACATCAAACAGCAGAAGGCTACACCTCTACAACCAAGACAGCAAACAACAGAACGCTACACCTCTACAACCAAGACATCAAAAAACAGAACGCTACACCTCTACAACCAAGACATCAAACAACAGAAGGCTACACCTCTACAACCAAGACATCAAACAACAGAAGGCTACAGCTCTACAACCAAGACATCAAACCGCAGAACGCTACACCTCTACAACCAAGACATCAAACAACAGAACGCTACACCTCTACAACCAAGACATCAAACAACAGAACGCTACACCTCTACAACCAAGACATCAAACAGCAGAACGCTATACCTCTACCACCAAGACATCAAACAACAGAACACTACACCTCTACAACCAAGACATCAAACAACAGAAGGCTACACCTCTACAACCAAGACATCAAACTACAGAAGGCTACAGCTCTACAACAAAGCATCAAACAACAGAAGGCTACACCTCTACAACCAAGACATCAAACAGCAGAAATTTACACCTCTACCACCAAGACATAAAACAGCAGAACGCTACACCTCTACCACTATGGCATCAAACAACAGAAGGCTACACCTCTACAACCAAGACATCAAACAACAGAAGGCTACACCTCTACAACCAAGACATCAAACAACAGAAGGCTACAGCTCTACAACCAAGACATCAAACAGCAGAAGGCTACACCTCTACAACCAAGACATCAAACAACAGAAGGCTACAGCTCTACAACAAAGCATAAAACAACAGAAGGCTACACCTCTACAACCAAGACATCAAACAGCAGAACGCTACACCTCTACCACCAAGACATCAAACAGCAGAACGCTACACCTCTACAACCAAGACATCAAACAACAGAACGCTACACCTCTACAACCAAGACATCAAACAACAGAAGGCTACACCTCTACAACCAAGACATCAAACAACAGAAGGCTACAGCTCTACAACCAAGACATCAAACTGCAGAACGCTACACCTCTACAACCAAGACATCAAACAACAGAATGATACACCTCTACAACCAAGACATCAAACAACAGAAGGCTACACCTCTACAACCAAGACATCAAACAACAGAAGGCTACACCTCTACAACCAAGACATCAAACAACAGAAGGCTACAGCTCTACAACAAAGACATCAAACAACAGAACGCTACACCTCTACAACCAAGACATCAAACAGCAGAATGCTACACCTCTACCACCAAGACATAAAACAGCAGAACGCTACACCTCTACAACTATGACATCAACAGCAGAACGCTACACCTCTACAACCAAGACATCAAACAGCCGAACCCTACACCTCTACCACCAAGACATCAAACAGCAGAACGCTACACCTCTACAACCAAGACATCAAACAGCAGAACGCTACACCTCTACAAGCAAGACATCAAACAGCAGAACGCTACACCTCTACCACCAAGACATCAAACAGCAGAAAGCTACTCTTCTACAACCAAGTCATCAAACAGCAGAACACTACACCTCTACAACCAAGACATCAAACAACAGAAGGCTACACCTCTACAACCAAGACATCAAACTACAGAAGGCTACAGCTCCACAACAAAGCATCAAACAACAGAAGGCTACAGCTCTACAACCAAGACATCAAACAGCAGAAGGCTACACCTCTACAACCAAGACATCAAACAACAGTAGGCTACAGCTCTACAACAAAGCATAAAACAACAGAAGGCTACACCTCTACAACCAAGACATCAAACAGCAGAACGCTACACCTCTACCACCAGGACATCAAACAGCAGAATGCTACACCTCTACAACCAAGACATCAAACAACAGAACGCTACACCTCTACAACCAAGACATCAAACAACAGAACGCTACACCTCTACAACCAAGACATCAAACAGCAGAAGGCTACACCTCTACAACCAAGACATCAAACAACAGAAGGCTACAGCTCTACAACCAAGACATCAAACCGCAGAACGCTACACCTCTACAACCAAGACATCAAACAACAGAACGCTACACCTCTACAACCAAGACATCAAACAACAGAAGGCTACACCTCTACAACCAAGACATCAAACAACAGAAGGCTACAGCTCTACAACCAAGACATCAAACAACAGACCGCTACACCTCTACAACCAAGACATCAAACAACAGAAGGCTACACCTCTACAACCAAGACATCAAACTACAGAAGGCTACAGCTCTACAACAAAGCATCAAACAACAGAAGGCTACACCTCTACAACCAAGACATCAAACAACAGAAGGCTACACCTCTACAACCAAGACATCAAACAACAGAAGGCTACAGCTCTACAACAAAGCATCAAACAACAGAAGGCTACACCTCTACAACCAAGACATCAAACAGCAGAACGCTACACCTCTACCACCAAGACATCAAACAGCAGAATGCTACACCTCTACAACCATGGCATCAAACAACAGAAGGCGACACCTCTACAACCAAGACATCAAACAACAGAACGCTACACCTCTACAACCAAGACATCAAACAGCAGAAGGCTACACCTCTACAACCAAGACATCAAACAACAGAAGGCTCCACCTCTACAACCAAGACATCAAACAACAGAAGGCTACACCTCTACAACCAAGACATCAAACAACAGAAGGCTACACCTCTACAACCAAGAAATCAAACAACAGAAGGCTACAGCTCTACAACCAAGACATCAAACAGCAGAACGCTACACCTCTACCACCAAGACATCAAACAGCAGAAGGCTACACCTCTACAACCAAGACATCAAACAACAGAACGCTACACCTCTACAACCAAGACATCAAACAACAGAACGCTACACCTCTACAACCAAGACATCAAACAACAGAAGGCTACACCTCTACAACCAAGACATCAAACAACAGAAGGCTACAGCTCTACAACCAAGACATCAAACCGCAGAACGCTACACCTCTACAACCAAGACATCAAACAACAGAATGCTACACCTCTACAACCAAGACATCAAACAACAGAACGCTACACCTCTACAACCAAGACATCAAACAGCAGAACGCTATACCTCTACCACCAAGACATCAAACAACAGAACACTACACCTCTACAACCAAGACATCAAACAACAGAAGGCTACACCTCTACAACCAAGACATCAAACTACAGAAGGCTACAGCTCTACAACAAAGCATCAAACAACAGAAGGCTACACCTCTACAACCAAGACATCAAACAACAGAAGGCTACACCTCTACAACCAAGACATAAAACAACAGAAGGCTACAGCTCTACAACAAAGCATCAAACAACAGAAGGCTACACCTCTACAACCAAGACATCAAATAGCAGAAATCTACACCTCTACCACCAAGACATAAAACAGCAGAACGCTACACCTCTACCACCATGGCATCAAACAACAGAAGGCTACACCTCTACAACCAAGACATCAAACAACAGAAGGCTACACCTCTACAACCAAGACATCAAACAACAGAAGGCTACAGCTCTACAACCAAGACATCAAACAGCAGAAGGCTACACCTCTACAACCAAGACATCAAACAACAGAAGGCTACAGCTCTACAACAAAGCATAAACCAACAGAAGGCTACACCTCTACAACCAAGACATCAAACAGCAGAACGCTACACCTCTACCACCAAGACATCAAACAGCAGAACGCTACACCTCTACAACCAAGACATCAAACAACAGAACGCTACACCTCTACAACCAAGACATCAAACAACAGAAGGCTACACCTCTACAACCAAGACATCAAACAACAGAAGGCTACAGCTCTACAACCAAGACATCAAACTGCAGAACGCTACACCTCTACAACCAAGACATCAAACAACAGAATGCTACACCTCTACAACCAAGACATCAAACAACAGAAGGCTGCACCTCTACAACCAAGACATCAAACAACAGAAGGCTACACCTCTACAACCAAGACATCAAACAACAGAAGGCTACAGCTCTACAACAAAGACATCAAACAACAGAACGCTACACCTCTACAACCAAGACATCAAACAGCAGAATGCTACACCTCTACCACCAAGACATAAAACAGCAGAACGCTACACCTCTACCACCATGGCATCAAACAACAGAAGTCTACACCTCTACAACCAAGACATCAAACAACAGAAGGCTACACCTCTACAACCAAGACATCAAACAACAGAAGGCTACAGCTCTACAACCAAGACATCAAACAGCAGAAGGCTACACCTCTACAACCAAGACATCAAACAACAGAAGGCTACAGCTCTACAACAAAGCATAAAACAACAGAAGGCTACACCTCTACAACCAAGACATCAAACAGCAGAACGCTACACCTCTACCACCAAGACATCAAACAGCAGAACGCTACACCTCTACAACCAAGACATCAAACAACAGAACGCTACACCTCTACAACCAAGACATCAAACAACAGAAGGCTACACCTCTACAACCAAGACATCAAACAACAGAAGGTTACAGCTCTACAACCAAGACATCAAACTGCAGAACGCTACACCTCTACAACCAAGACATCAAACAACAGAATGCTACACCTCTACAACCAAGACATCAAACAACAGAAGGCTACACCTCTACAACCAAGACATCAAACAACAGAAGGCTACACCTCTACAACCAAGACACAAAACAACAGAAGGCTACAGCTCTACAACAAAGACATCAAACAACAGAACGCTGCACCTCTACAACCAAGACATCAAACAGCAGAATGCTACACCTCTACCACCAAGACATAAAACAGCAGAACGCTACACCTCTACAACTATGACATCAACAGCCGAACCCTACACCTCTACCACCAAGACATCAAACAGCAGAACGCTACACCTCTACAACCAAGACTTCAAACAGCAGAACGCTACACCTCTACCACCAAGACATCAAACAGCAGAAAGCTACTCTTCTACAACCAAGACATCAAACAGCAGAACACTACACCTCTACAACCAAGACATCAAACAACAGAAGGCTACACCTCTACAACCAAGACATCAAATTACAGAAGGCTACAGCTCTACAACAAAGCATCAAACAACAGAAGGCTACACCTCTACAACCAAGACATCAAACAACAGAAGGCTACACCTCTACAACCAAGACATAAAACAACAGAAGGCTACAGCTCTACAACAAAGCATCAAACAACAGAAGGCTACACCTCTACAACCAAGACATCAAACAGCAGAAATCTACACCTCTACCACCAAGACATAAAACAGCAGAACGCTACACCTCTACCACCATGGCATCAAACAACAGGAGGCTACACCTCTACAACCAAGACATCAAACAACAGAAGGCTACACCTCTACAACCAAGACATCAAACAACAGAAGGCTACAGCTCTACAACCAAGACATCAAACAGCAGAAGGCTACACCTCTACAACCAAGACATCAAACAACAGAAGGCTACAGCTCTACAACAAAGCATAAAACAACAGAAGGCTACACCTCTACAACCAAGACATCAAACAGCAGAACGCTACACCTCTACCACCAAGACATCAAACAGCAGAACGCTACACCTCTACAACCAAGACATCAAACAACAGAACGCTACACCTCTACAATCAAGACATCAAACAACAGAAGGCTACACCTCTACAACCAAGACATCAAACAACAGAAGGCTACAGCTCTACAACCAAGACATCAAACTGCAGAACGCTACACCTCCACAACCAAGACATCAAACAACAGAATGCTACACCTCTACAACCAAGACATCAAACAACAGAAGGCTACACCTCTACAACCAAGACATCAAACAACAGAAGGCTACACCTCTACAACCAAGACATCAAACAACATAAGGCTACACCTCTACAACCAAGACATCAAACAACAGAAGGCTACAGCTCTACAACAAAGACATCAAACAACAGAACGCTACACCTCTACAACCAAGACATCAAACAGCAGAATGCTACACCTCTACCACCAAGA
This sequence comes from Ambystoma mexicanum, assembly GCF_040938575.1. Taxonomy (NCBI): domain Eukaryota; kingdom Metazoa; phylum Chordata; class Amphibia; order Caudata; family Ambystomatidae; genus Ambystoma; species Ambystoma mexicanum. The sequence goes on from NC_090932.1 coordinate 1,566,677,568, forward strand.
CATAAAACAGCAAAACGCTACACCTCTACAACTATGACATCAACAGCAGAACGCTACACCTCTACAACCAAGACATCAAACAGCCGAACCCTACACCTCTACCACCAAGACATCAAACAGCAGAATGCTACACCTCTACAACCAAGACATCAAACAGCAGAACGCTACACCTCTACAAGCAAGACATCAAACAGCAGAACGCTACACCTCTACCACCAAGACATCAAACAGCAGAAAGCTACTCTTCTACAACCAAGACATCAAACCGCAGAATGCTACACCTCAACAACCAAGACATCAAACAACAGAACGCTACACCTCTACAACCAAGACATCAAACAGCAGAACGCTACACCCCTACAACCATGACATCAAACAGCAGAACGCTACACCTCTACAACCAAAACATCAAACAGCAGAACACTACACCTTGTCCACCCTACAACCAAGACATCAAACAACAGAATGCTACACATCTACAACCAGCGCACAATCTACTCACAGTCCCGGCTAATACCTCTTAGCACCAGAGGAGCCAAAGGCTCCTCTCCAGTGCAGTGTCCAGACTCTCTTGACTGGGGTGGCCTAGGTGGGGCACTGACTTTTGCAGGAGTGGCATGAAGTACGAGTGCACACACATAATGATAATAGTTTAGAATAATGGGGTGTCACTTAGGGTGGCCAATCAGATTCCAGGGGTAGCATGCGCCACCCCAGGCCACTCATTGGGCACGCCCCGGCTCTGCTCTGATAACAAACGCCTCCATCCTTTTTGACTCATAAAAACCTAGAAATCAACCCACGTGCAGACCTCAGGGTACATCCTGTCTGCACACATCAACCTCAGCCACCGCCCTCTCGTTCAGATCCGCCGGAGCGCCTGGAAACCATGCAAATGGCATTGCAGCACAGTGCAAACCACAGCACCATACCATCATAGCACAAAAGAAAGAACCAGAATCCGAATATTTCAGTGGGATAACCAGTTCAGGAACTCTGTTTTCTGCCTGTTGTTGAGTCTGATTACATTTTACTCTCAGAATAAACAAAACATTTTGCACCAATAAGGAGGCCTATAGGGACTGCAGCAATTCATGCCGCGGGTATTACAAGGTGTTGCGAGCGGAAGAAACTCCCCCATCCTCGTAGCCTTGACAACTAATGAAGAAATGACATCCTCCATGGACCACGTCCTGACATAGAAACTGATCTGAAAACCAAAAAAGACTTTACGACGTGAGTACAGGCATAAAATACTAAACAGGAAAAATGAATAAAGGTATATTCCGTTTATCATTGGCTTCTTCTGTGGCAAGGACCAGTATGCTCGTCCTTTTTGCGTAGACTTGCATAATGCCCTGGCAGTTAAGGGTGGGGACGATATGCACCTCTGTGTCTTTAATGACGTGTCTTGTCAGCTGGGCGAGGAAAATATCAGTAGTATTGAAAGACTGGCGGCTTATGTTATTCGCACAGGAACCCTCCCCCTTTTCCAGAACCTTCAGTTAAAAGCAAAGATGCAGTAAACAAAAGGAAATTAAGTAGGAAATGATAGGGCGAAATCAGACAATCAAGAAATTAGGCATCACAAGAAAGCCTCAAAGATGTTGGTATTATCTAATAAATAAAAAGGACAAAAGCTAGGTTAACATTACATTAGATAACATAACACAGAACTGTTCAAAGCTGCTGCACCATATTTTTTTTTATTATTTTCTTTTCTTTTTATTGACATGTGGTTTTGAAAAAAAAACCTTTTATCATTTACACAATTATCCAATCTTCAAGGAGTAAGTCCTCCTATCTCCATACAATAATTTCCAAAAGGTCGTTATGTGATCAATTAAATTCAGTTTTTTCAATTAATAAGAATGATTCCTTTAAAAAAGATAGCAAGGCAATTGTCGGTGACAGTCTCTCCCCTTGTAACAGAATTCTGCACCACTCTTCACCAGGAAGCGACGGAAAGTCTATGATAAATGTGCCCAACCATTTGGTTCTTAATTCAGTGAGACTGTGGCAAAAAAGAACCAGAAGGCGCAAGGTTTCCTTTAGACCTGATTGAGGGCACAATCAATAACTTTGTTCACCATTAGGTCCAGGAGATCTGGCACACAGCACCTCTCACGTCGCTTAGAGATTGAATCTAATGCGCATGAACTGTACTCGAAGTTGAGGGTTTGGGAATTTCTTGAGGTATTTTGGAAGCACATTTAGACCTGTAAACTCTTATATAATGCTACCAGAGCCATTTTAAGTTATTTTGGTGCCCAGGGCACAGAAACATTTTGCCCTACCATGTTCCAACCAAATAAATTAAGAGATTCAGAATCTCTGGTTGCCCACCGCCACCCTTTGTTATGATCACATCCCAAAGCTTGATATGCTGCTCTAGCAGCCCCATACCCCTTTCACCCTTTCTCCCTTTCTGGAACCAGAGTAATGAACAAGTGGCATTTCAAGGGCACCATTTGCAGTCCACCATGAGGGCACTTCATGCTTGTGTGCTAGCGCAAGTGCAGGCCACTTTTTAACTGGGAGAAGCCACGTGGAAGGTATACGGACTGTAGTGTTGACGTAGGACACAAATCAGTATATGACAAAGGTGCACACACCCCAGCAAATGTATTTATTTATGTAATTACTTACATAGCGCCCGGAACACACGGCATCAGGGCACACAAAAACACAGAAAGACTTTCAATAGCTGGGACAGAACATGCAAGAGAAGATATCGAAGTTTCTTAGTGCTACATATTACCCCATTTTAAACAGTAGCATTTTCAATTGGGCATGAAAACGATTGAGATTTTGTTTCAGTCAAAGTTTGCTTGGGAGTGCCTTCCACATCTGAGCGTCCCTCGTCGGGAAGGCTCTGCCAAGTTCTCCGGCCTTTCTGAATCTGAGCGTTTTAATTGTTCCCAGGTTAGCTGATCTCAGAACCTGGTTGGGATTATAGGAAAACGTCCGGGTCTTTAGGTATTTTGGGGTACGACCATTTGTGGACAATGTTGGCTGATTTTAAGTGGATACGAGCAACAATGGGCAACCAATGGAGGGATTCTCTTTGTGCAGAGATATGACCCTGTCTAGGGATGCTTTTAAAGATCCTGACTGCGTCGATTTGGACCATTTGCAGCCATTAAATGCTTTTTTTCTCACCCCAATCAGCAGGGAGTTACATTAATCAATTCGAGATAGAATAATGGCTCTACCGACTGAGGCACTGTTTTCTTCTGAGATGAAAGGTTGAATATTCCTCAACAGTTTTAGATAGTTGTTGCAATTTTTTACCTTATTGGTAGTCTGTGCCTCCGTATTGATATCAGCATTAAAGAATACCCCTAGGGTCTTAACTTTATCCACAAAAGTGGTAACAGCGTCTTTAATACGCCAATCATGGTATTCATGACCCAGTTTAGCTCTAGCCACTGGCCCCCCAAATAAAAGTAGTTCAGTATTTGATTCATTGAGGCAGAGCCAAAGCTCTGTCATCCAACTCTCTGTTGCATCGAAGATCATGGTCAGGTTCTTAGAGTCCTTCCCATGATCTCTGCTGATCTCTCGGATGAGTTTGGTGTCGTCAGCGTAGTTGGTAAAAATAATTCCTTATGACTCAATCAGATCACAGCGAGGCCTGATGTAAAGATTAAACAGGGTAGGTGAGACACAAGCTCCTTGAGGAACTCCACACCAGTTGAGAGCAGACTGTGATGAGACACCATCCCTTGAGATTGAGGATTTCCTATTGGATAGAAAGGATTTATACCAGTCAATAGCCCGGGACTCGCACTTCCCTGCCTTGATGAGTGTGTCTAGAAGGTGATCATGGTCCAAAAGATCAAACGCAGCTGATAGGTCAAGAAGGATTTAAAGTCCATTCTTTCCCTGATCAGCTAGTTCTAACATGTTTGTCGGTAATTCTAGGAGGGTGGTCTCCATGCTGAAATGGCCCTAAAACTGATTGTTTATCATGGAGTGTATGTGCTGTCTCCAGGTATCCCTGGAACTGTTTTGTGGCCATTTTTTCCAGAATCTTCAACAGAAAATGGGTGTTTTTGATAGGCCTTCAGTTCTTCACATATTTAGGATCCAAGTCTGCCTTCTTTACTAATGGCAAGACAGTAACTATTTTTATTTTGTCTGGTACTGAGGCAAAGTCGAAAGACGAGTTGACCAGTCTTGTGAGGAAGTGCGCAAAATCCTTGCTATGCTCTAAAATAAACTTCACTGGGATAATATTTTCACTGCATGATGAAGGGTTCATAGATGACAGGGTGGAGTCCATTTCCTGGATAGTCACATGTTTGAAAGCAAAGTTTGGTTGATCACATGGCCAATCCGGGGTATCTACTGCCAGGGGCTGTTTAGATGCCATGCTGTCTAAGTCCTTTTTTATTTTATCCCGAGCCAATTTAATTTTGTTCGCAAAAGCCATTTGCGCATCCTTACAGTTATTGTCATTGGGATGAAAGGGTTGAGATAGGGCTTTTGGTTTCTCCAGCAATTTTAAGATCGCAAGAATTTTTTTCGGGTTGTTCTTAGCCCCACCTCCCCAATTTCCTTCTCAAAGAAATCTTTTTTGGTTAGAGTGATCTTTGCCTTGTACTTAGCATGCTTTTTTGGGGCAAATTGATGTTTTACCCATGCCTAGTCGGCACTTCGTTTCAGTTTTTTTAAACTGACAAGTTCATTGGTGAACCATTTGTTGTGGTTTCTATTCTCTATAACAACTTTTCTTGCAATGGGGGCTACTTGATCCAGCATCTTGGTTATCGCCTCATTGTAAGTTTCTACAAGCTTCTCTTTTCCTCCCCTCTCAGGATTCTCAAATTTAGGTGGTCTCTCCACCGGTTACCTAATACGCATTACTGTTGTTTCTGCACTGTGGTAAACTAGGCCTTTTCCTCCCCTCTCAGGATTCTCAAACTTAGGTGGCTTCTCCCTGGTTCCTTATTGAGCACTGTGAGATCTTTAACCCTGAGAGTCCGTCCTACTGCACTACTGGATTGCCGCTCGCTATCTTGTCCGCTTGCTCTCGTCTGCCTTCCTCCCCTCCTCTCGCTCCTATTCTATGGTGCTCTCTATCTCGCCTATCTTCTCTAACTGCTTCTCCATTGACTATCCTGCTCTCCTCACTAAATCTGGTAGGAAAAAGTTTAAAAAGGACATCCTGGTCTCCAACCCAGGCCTCCCTATCGCTGACACCTACACTAGGGCCTCCTCCAAGGAAACTCTCACCGACATCCTCTTTTTCGTGCCTTCACCTAACCTATTGTTCCCTTCAGATGGTCTCTGTGCTCTCTCCTTTCTCCTCTTCTCCCATTAATGGTGGCACCCGTTGGGATGTCCTCTTGGCCTCCTTCCACTCCTCTAAGGCCATCATTAATGTCTACTCTGACGGGTACAAGGCCCTTAGGCCAACCTTCACCTCTTTGATAGACGCTTCCCGTGCCTCATCAACTTCCTTTCCCCTCCTGCTGTCCCCACTCCTCTGTCCTCGGCTACCTTGCCTTCCCCCTCCCTCCCTGCCCCCCCGTGCTCCTTCTTCACCTCCGTAGGGCGTACCTCTGATCTGTACCCCTCCCCGAAGTCCTTCAAGGATGGCAACCTTCTCCACATTGCCACTCTTAACTCTCGCTCTGCTGTCAAACATTCCTCTGATATCTGTCGCCTTCTTGAGGAACTGGACCTTGATGTCCTCTGTCTCACTCGGTCTCACTGAGACATGGTTCACGGCCAGCTCTGTCACCAGCTTTGACACACTCCTACCTGACGGCTACAAGATCCTCTCCGTGCCCAGGCCCAACCGTGCTGGTGGGGGTTTTGCCCTTATCTTCCCTGAGTGGATTCCTGCCACTGTCACTCCTACGCAGACCTACTCCTCTTTTGAAGTCCTTGTCCACTCTCCACTCTGCTATATCTGATACTCTTGATATCCTTGCCCGTGTCATGAGAATCTGCCTGAACCCCAAAGCCAAATTTAACTCCTGGTATGACTCGGATCTCGCCACCCTAAATCGCAAGTGCAGGGTGGGAGAGAGGAAATGGTGTGGCAAAACCGGCTCTCTGTTCTGACCAAGAAGAGAGCCCTTATCCAAACCTGCATCTCTGTGGCATCTAACAACTCGGCTGAACTCTTTAAAATCTGCAAGGAACTGGCCAACCCTGCTGCAGTCTCTACCTCTCCGGGTCCCTCCCAGACCCTCTGCACGGCACTGGCTTCTCACTTCATTTAAAAAACTCAGGACATCCTGTCCTCACTCTCCTCCTATCACCTCCCTCCCTCTATTCCCTGCTCTTACTCTGGCCCTTCTGCCGCCACCCCTCCTCCCTCCTTCTATGCCTTTCCCCTTTTCTCTGCTGATGAGGTTTCCAGACAAGTCCGATCTATGAAAGTCTCGTCAAAACATGTTCACCCCTGTTCCTCCAAAACTATCAAGGACCACATCGACTCCCTGGCTCCTGCCCTGGCTCACTTCTGCAATCACTCTTTCACCTCTGGAGTCTTCCCATCCTCCCTTGTGCACCCTCTTCTTAAGAAACCCTCTTCCCACCCCTCCTGCCTGGCTAACTATCGCCCAATCTCCATCACTCCCTTCCTGGGCAAGCTCCTGGAGAAACTGGCCATCTCCCAGCTTAATCTCCATGCTGAATCTGTTGGTTGTCTTCATGACCATCAGTCTGGCTTCAGAGCTGCCAGAAGCACGGAAACTGCTCTCCTGAACATCCGTGAAGACCTGCTCTCCAACCTTGACTCAAATTGGGGTCTTCCTCTCCGACATCTTTTTCTCTACCTGTGGTGTCCCCCAGGGGTCTAACCTCTCCCCCTGGCTGTTCAACCAGTATCTGACACTCCTTGCCCACCGCATCGCTGCTCTCTGCCCCAACTTTCAGTGCTATGCGGATGATACCCAGCTCATTTTCAGGCTACCCTCTGCCTCCTCCTCTCCTTCCCTCATCTGTGACTGTCTGTCTGCTATCCAGGAATGGTGTGCCGCCAATGACCTTTGCCTTAATGCCAGTAAGACTGAGATTCTACTCATCGGCACACCCACTCCCTCCTTCCCTGCAGCTCTCTGGCTGGCCTCTCTTGGCCCTCTTCCTGCTCCTAACTGCAAGGCAAAAAACCTTGGGGTCATCTTCGACTCCACACTCTCCTTCTCTCCTCACATATCTGACATCTCTAAGAAGTCACACTACCAGCTGCACCTCCTCAGAGGTATTCTTCCTTTCCTCTCCTTCCCCCAGAAGCTCACTGTCTCCAGAGCCCTGGTTCTCTCTAAGCTGGACTACTGTAACAGCCTCTATCTAAATCTGCTTGCCTCTACTCTCCGCTCTCTGCAACTCATCCAGAACAGGACTGCAAGACTTGTCCTTGGCCTCAAGCCCAGGGACTGTATCTCTCCAGGACTGAAATCTCTTCGCTGGCTCCCAGTGGCTGCGAGGATTAAGTTCAAAACCCTCTGCATTGTCCACAAGGCCTTCTGGGAAATGGGGCCAAAATACCTTCAACTCTCTCTTGCTAAATATTTTCCTTCTCGAGCTCTTCGCTCATCCGCCTCCAACTCCCTCAGGGTCAGCCACTTCTCCAAGCAACGAGTTGGGGGTAGATCTCTCTCCATAGCAGGGGCCTCCCTGTGGAACAGCCTTCCTGCCTCCCTGAAACTTGAGGAGAACAATCTCCAGTTCCGGAAGCACCTCAAAACCTTCCTCTTTGCTTCTGCTTTCTCTCCCCCTCTCCCCTGCTAAATTCCTGACTGAAACTGCACTGAATCTGCAACTGGGCCACTCTCACCGATCTTGGTCCCTGGCCCAGCCACTCTCCCCTTGCACTGCCTCCCTGGCAACCCCTACACCGCGGGACTGTCTCTGTATCCCTACAGCCCCCCTTCGCAGCACGTGCTTGCACTTACCTTGCACTTGCCACCAGCTGGCCCTTATTATTTATCTTGTTATTCTACTACCCCTGTACTGCACTTTCCCCTCTCCCTTTCCCCTTGCACTTTCCCTTCCCCTCTGCCAATGCACTTGTGCGATCTGAATGACACCTGGCCTAGTAAGATTGTTGTTTTGTCTTCCCTTTGTCCCCCCTCCCTGCCTCGTCGCGCCATGAAACACTTGTGTATAGGCGCGTTACAAATGCCATATCATATCTGGGCTATCAGAACTGTTGGTAGAAGACATGATTCCCTGAAGACAGGTCTTAATATGAAAAGATGTGATCTTTTTGAGGTTCCGTTTATATGAGGCTGTGAGGATTAAGTTCAAAACCCTCTGCATTGTCCACAAGGCCTTCTGGGGCCTGGGGCCTCAATACCTTCAACTCTCTCTTCCTATATATCTTCCTTCTTGAGCTCTTCACTCATCCGCCTCCAACTCCCTCAGGGTCAGTCGGTTCTCCAAGCAACGGGTTGGTGGTGGATCTCTTTCCTCTGCTGGTGCCTCCCTGTGGAACAGCCTCCGTGCCTCTCTGAAACTTGAGGAGAACCATCTCCGGTTCTGGAAGCACCTCAAGACCTTCCTCTTTGCTTCTGCTTTCTCTCCTCTGCCACCTTGTTGATCTCCTGTTGAAGCTGAAACTGCGCTGGTTTACGTGGCTACCTTCTGATCTGGGGCGCAGGTCCCTTCCCCACCAGTTGCACACCTGCACTGCCCCCTGGCAACCCTGCACTCTGGGACTGTTTCTGTATCCATACAGCCCCTACCAGTACTTGACACCTGATGTCTGCCCTTACCCTTGCACTTGCCACAAGCTGGCTGCACTTGTAACCAGCTGGCCGCACTTTTTATTTATTCCCTTATTTATCTATATTTTTGCGGTTATCTTATGCACTGAACTGCCCCCGATTTCCCCTGCACTTCTCCCCTTCCCCCATAGCCTGCAATTGCGCGATCTCAATGTCACCTGGCCTAGTAAGATCCCTGTCCCTGTCTTCACTCTGTTCCCCCTCCCTTGCCTCGTCGCGCCTTGAAACACTTGTGTATAGGTGCATTATAAATGCCAAATCATATCATATCACTGATGCTGGGTTTTTAGCCGTTTTAGGGACTTGTTTTAAATAAAAAGAGAATTCAACAATGCAATGGTCTGACCATATACACAGAGTTGTACTATTCATCCTAACCTCAAGATTGTTGGAGATCACCCAGTCTAAGATGTTTCCCATTTTCTATATTACACCCCAGTTCAAGGAGAGATTCTTGCAAAAAATGTTGCTTCTTTGTCTTTGGGGTCATGGAGCCATCGACTTAAATCACCCACTAGCAGTGCGGCGCAATTAGGACCATTAAAGCTTTTAACCAAATGTAATAGCTCCTCATTAAAGTGTGCCATGTCTTGAGGTGGTTGATAGACTAGAATAAGATTAAGGCAGCTGCAAGGGGGGGGGGGGTAAGTTTCGGATGTAAACCCTCAATCTTTGCACGTGCTTCTAGCCTCAAAGAACTGAAAGCATTCTTTTGCGATGACTGCCACTTCCCACCCATGCCTGCGGGTCTATTTTGACACTTCATGGAGTACCCTTCTGAAAGCGCCATCGCGATGGTTGGGCTATTGACCTCAGATAACCATGTCTCCGTTAAGCAGAGGATGTTAAGATCCAGAGTAAACAATAGATCATGAACATCCAAGGAATGCCTATTAAGAGATCTCGTATTGAGCAAAGCCACTTTGATTTCGCTGCCGTTGGTCAGCAACCGGGGGCAACCAGAGATGGCTTGACTTCTCTGAATATTGGGGATTGCAGGTGAAGTGACGGCTTTCTCATTCCCCACCTCCGTCCTGACAATGGTAAACGAAGTGGGAACGATTTTTTAATTTCAGGGCCAAATAACGGTCGATACTCGCAAGCCTCACCACTTTTTGTGCGACGATTAGCAGGAAGAGGTCCGGCAAGTTGCCCATACCTGATCCGTCTTAATTTGTTGACGATGTCCGCAAAAACTGGGCTGTCATTAAGTTCCAACATTCGCACTTGTGCACATTTTTCAGTGCTGCTGCGACGTCGGCGTCGCCGGGCGATGACCGGCGAAGACTGGCTTGTCCCTGGTGCACCGGTGCTGGTGCGCCTTGTAGCAGGACTAATAGAACGCTGGGGTCACTGGGAGTCATAGGGCCTCATTACGAGTCGGGCAGTACAGGCTTAACGGCACCGGTAAAGGTGCCGGTGCCGTCAACCCCGCACCGCCCGATTCCGAGTTCCCCTCGCGGGACCTGCTCTGCACGTCTGGTCTCACCAGACGTGCAGAGCGGGCCCCGCGAGGGGAAGAGGGAGCAAACAACAGGCCATCTCGTAATGGCCCGTTGTTTGCTCCCTCTCCCATTCCCATTCCCATTCAGCCCTATGGGGGCTGAAATGGGAATGGGCAAGTACTGTGGGCCTCATTACACGGAAGGCGGTGAGCCATGGCGCTAAAATACCGGCACCGCCTTGGCGGAAAGGGGATTTACTGCCCCATTCCAAGGTTGGTGGGGCGGTAAATCCCCCTTCCGCCATTGCCCTTCCCCATTCCCATTTCTACCCCATAGGGCTCTATGGGAATGGGGAAGGCGCTAATTACGGCACCGCTATTTTGCGGTGCCGTAATTAGCTCCGAGGTCCCTTAGCGGGTTGGTTTTTAACGCCTGCAAAAAGCAGGCGTTAAAGCACCAACCCGCTAAGGGACCTCGTAGTAAGGCGGTAAGGGTTAACGGTCACCGTTGCCATTAACGGTGACCGTTAACCCTTACCGCCGTCCGTGTAATGAGGCCCTGTGTCCGGGTCCTAGGAGGGAGGAATTACCGGGCCTTCCGACCTCGGAATGGCCCGGTAAATCCTCATTTCGAGGACCCGGACCAGGAAGCGATTTCGGCAGCAGCCATACCGCCAATAGCGGCATGGCTACCGCCGAACTCGTAATGAGGCCCATAGTTTTTCCCACCCATAGGCTGAACAAAAATGCGCGATGCTGCAATGCAGTAGAAGTAAGTGCGAATCAACAACATTCTGTTAACTTCACATGCTCAGTTAAAGAAACTCAGTCACACTTCAACAATGCAATACTATTTCAAAGTGAAGGGTGGAGTCATGGTTCACCCGTTCTAACAAGAGGTTTCAATTACAATGAAAATCTATTAATCTACTAAACACAAACATGCAGAACTCAGAATAACATCTTCACAGAATGCACCAGTGATCAAGCATCGCAGGACTCTGCAGCCATTGGCTCTCCAGACGTTTTGGACTACAGCTTCCATAAGCGATAGCCACCATAGTCAATGGTGCGGGATCAAGGGAGTCGTAATCTAAAACATCTGGAGAGCCACAAGTATAAGACGCCTGAGGTATGGTTACTGCAGACTGATTGGAAACAGTCAGGAAGGTTCACATGACATGGTATAAATGCATTGCAAGAATTAGCAGTTATCAGGAAGGCCCCCCATGCATAGACGCTTTCAGGCATAGACTGAGATTGAAAGAGGGGCATGGTTTTCAAGTGGTGTTGCCATTAGTGAGCAAAGAAACAAATGATCTTTTGGTGTGAAATAGATCAATGATGTCTAACATTAGATCTGTAGCATTATGAAGCAACGCAATCACTAGTTGAACCCTGAATGAGGCTTTTTTTGGAGAGTGTACGCTAAGAACTAAATCACTCTGATTGGCTAACAATTTTGAGATATTTACGGACAGGCAATTCTGACAGGTTTTTTCCAGGATGTTACACTTTGGTGAATCAGTAAAGCTGAGATTCAGGATCAGGCTGCAATGTCAGCACTTTTCTAGAGCATTTCACAGTTCCTGTCGTACTTCAAGATGCTATTATTTGTTAATGTTTAAGTTTCATGAACTAAATTAATATCCTGTTTTGTAGAACTGACTTGGAAAGTAGAGAAATCACATAGTAAAACAGCATGACAATATTAAAAAAAATCTTTATAGAGACATGTTATGTAAAAGGAAAATTATTCTAGCTTAATTTTCTCCATTATCAAGGGAAGTACACAATGCCAGAATATTAATTTATTGATTGAAAAAAAATCTCATCTTGACTTTACTACTGTATTTTAAAGCGTTAATATGATCAACACACAGACTTATGGCTTGTTACTCATGATGACCAAAAAAAACATTTGAATTTGTAAAACAAAAACATACGTTTTGGTGTCTAACAAGTTGACCCAAAAACAAGCTTGACATTGAGATGTCTCTCTTCAGCCTAGACCCCTTCCACTAAATCGGCCTATGTGAAAAGAAATAACCAATCCTCCATCATACGCAGATCCTACCACTTTAAACTGCGGTGTCCCCCAAAGATCTTGTACAGACCCCACCCTCTATAACCTCTTCACAAAACCCCTCTTCGACCTACTTGACTCCATGGGTGTTGCATATAGAAACTATGCAGACAACACTCAAGTACTTTTACCCCTATCTGGACTCTATCACCAAGACGCCACGGCCCTTCACAACATCTATGCCACTATCCAAGCTTGGATGGCAATCAATGGCCTCTGTCTTAACTGGGAGAAGACTGAAATTCTCATCCTGGGCCAGACAAACACATTATCAAAACTAAGCCCCCAATACAAAAACTTCAACATAGACAACTCAACCATCTCCGTATCATCCTCTGTCAAGACTCTAGGTATTCACATTGATGCAAATCTATCGATGAACAAACAAGTCAGCGCCATAGCCTCTGCATCAGCGTTCAGCACCAAACTCATCAATGCCATTAAACCCTACTTATCCACCCCCAACCGCTTGGCCATAGCTAGAGCAACTATAGGAGCCAAACTCGATTATTGCAATGCCCTTCTAGCTGGCACCTCCGCCAAAAACATTCACAGACTGCAAACCACACAAAACAATGCCCTCAGAGCCGCCATGAGCATCCCTAGAAGAGACCATATATCCCACGCCAGACGTGAAGCACGGTGGCTCCAGGTCAAAGACCGTAATACTCTGAAAATCCTCACCATCACTCACAGGTGCATCAACAAAACCGCTCCAGCATACCTATCTGAAGCAATATCAAGGACCACATCCACTCGCCCCACCAGAGCTCAGTACACCAACCAGCTACACATACCACGCATAAAGAGAGCCACAGCGGGAGGTCTAGGCTTCTCCTATTTTGCACCAAAACTCTGGAACTCACTCCCTGCCACCCTTAGAGCTGAAACTTCCATCTCTGTCTTCCGCAACAACCTCAAGGCCATTCTCCTCAACTAGCAAGTGGAGGACTGCCTCCTCCACTTCTACCATGTATATGGTAATATAACACAAATGTAATATATTGTAATATATTGTAACCTGAATATATACTGCTAATGACTATGTAACTATATTGCAACCTGTATATATATTGCTAATGACCATGTAACTAAGTAACTAAGCTTTGTACTGTAACAAGTGCCACAATGTCCTCGGGCTGTTGTGCGCTATATAAATACGAATAAAACAAAACAAATAAAACAAATATTGGCGAACGATGCTGCTTTGCCTCCGATTGTGGAGGATTAAGAAAATGAGACGCCCAATGAGTTTACTGTGCATACACACTCTACAGAGCTAGCTTCTACCCCCAAATCACGTAAGAAGACGATGAGTGGGAAACAAAGGCTACGGCCGTCTTCGACCGCCCCCTCCTAGGCCAAAATATGAATAGGGGCACATGTCTAATTCCCCTATGCCGGTACTGCAAGAACGGTTGGTAGCGACTGAGATAACGGGTATGGAAATCCTAAATCTTTGAAAACCAGAGAACATTCCCACCTCCACTACACCAGCAAGAAATAGCCCAGTATTATTATCTGGAGCACATATAAGTATGATTATAATTATATGTTGGAAGCATCGTCTAAGCAAATTTTTAATTTTCAAGATAACACCTTTCAGTCCACACATTCATCATCACCATCACTTTTTTCCCTGACAAACCCAGATCCAAGCACAATTCCACCATTAGGTGCAACTACAAATTCAGCCTCAAACTACATTTGGAATTCGTTAGTAAGGTTGTACCAGAACATAAGTGTTAACTTACACGGATCTATGTGATTACTGCACCGCGTTTAATGCGACCCCCAAAAATGTTGACTTTATTTCAACCCGTTTTTCACCCCATATATATGAGGGGGAAAACCCCCGCAGCATCTCCCTTATCCCTTATATACTATACCCCCCCACATATATATGGAGTGAAAAGTGGTCTGAATAATAAAAGAATGTCAACATTCTTGAGGGTCGCAATCAACGCGGCACAGTAATTGTATAATCCCATTTAAACAAAAAAAGGCTATGATCGCGGGACAAACTCTAAATTATCCTTTCTGGAGGGATACATCAAGGCTTCTAATAGAGCCAGAAGAAATTCTAATCCACCTGAGAACTTTGCGGACCTGTTACCACAGTTGTCACCAACTGGTGGCGATGTTATTGCAACACCCGTATCGGTCAATAAAGGCACGTCACAACATCAGCAAACTGCAGCAGCTAATGTATTCGACAATGCGACAAAGGTAGATGGATCTCACGCGTTGGAGCAAGCTACTAGGCTTCGACAAGAGGATATCATGGAAACCACCCAGGTAGACAATTTATATTATTCTGTCTTTTATCAGAGGAAGAAAAAGAAAAAACTAAATACAGCTGCCCTGAAGAAGAAATACAAAAATATAAAAACCGAGGGTATTCATAATAATTGTGGGTCCTTACATTTTTACAGAATCTTTCCTTGCCTCCAGTGGTGCCTTCGCTTTCCATACCTAATAGTAACCTAAAGTCTTCCAAGAAAAAAGAAACTTGGATTTTTAGAGATTATAAAACAATCTACACAAATTAACAGTAACCAGAGAATTGAATAAAACTTGGTTCACGAATGAGCTTCAGACGGGAATGAGCATGAGAGAAGCACTGATCTTGTATTGAATATGTCAGCGTACTCCGGTGAAGAGCTGTCTTAGTCGCAACATTTAAAAACGAGGACAGAGACAAGGAGCTACAGACGGTGAACAAGTTAATTCAACCAACGACTTGGGTTTAGAGCGAGAAAACAAAGTTGCAACCCAAAACAACTGCTGATACTGAGGACTGTGCCACGCTAGCAGACAGAAGGAATGCGTTATTGCACAAACCCAAAGCTCCTCTATTAACACATGCAGCTTAAGAGGCAAATAATTTGCACCAAGAGCCCTATCTGTCTCGTCTACTTCTGGAAAATCTTCCCATAGTCGAAGAATCTATCATTCTGAACAGAGGGAACGTGTTGGCCCTGTTCAATGTTATCGATTCCTTGAGAGACATCAGCGTGAGAGATATTGAGCAAGTGGAATTTGTCAACGGGCATAATTTAGATTGTGTGATTCTACTCATTAGCTCAGAGCTGATAACTCATATGTTACTGGCAGCAGCCAGATGACTGTTACCACATGGCTTTGATCTAACTGATGGGTCAAAATCATGGGACATCGCAGGAAAGCACTTCCAAGTAAGATCAGCCAGCGCTTTAAATGCCATTGATGAAAATTACTTGCTTCAATGAAGCTACAGCTAAGAGGCAAGTCCAGATGGCAGAGAGGAGAATTGGAGATGAGAAGGAAGAGGAGAACTGGGAGTGGCTGGTGAGAGCCCTTTAGTGTAGAGATAAGATGAACAATTGCTAACAGGAGCCAATCGGCCCATTCAAATTGCCTCCTGGATCCCAAGAGGGGTTTCTGATGTATTCTTTAACTTGAGATCTTATGAAATATTTAGACTACAAGAGACATGTTTATTAGGAAAACCCTTTCTCAACGGTTACTCTCTGCTTCTTAATCCTGCTGTTAAAGGTACAATGGTGGAACCACTTTGCAGGTTTAATCATAGGTGTTCACATTTACATCAGCATCTCAGTTAGAACTTGGGATCAGCCCAACCTATATATTCAAGCAATAGAATTAGGTTGGGATAAGGAATGATTTTCCTAAATGCACTTTAACCGAACTATCAAAATATATTGGACTACGGAGAATATTACACACGTTGCTTTCCTGGAAACTGTTGAAGGTATTCTTGACGGGTGCCAAAATGCTTGCACCTGCAATAGTATTATAGTTTGCAGGTATCTAAACAGCAATTGCAAACCCCTTCCACTATCGTCAGGATTATTTCCAACCCAAAGAAAACAGCCCATTCCGGAGGAAAGGCTTGGATGACCCGTATGAAAATATGGGAACTCTCTCAAGTGAATGGGAATATTAGGGGAGATCTTCCCGCTAAACATACATGAGTTTGTGACCAGCAGAAAGAAATTTTAGACTATATTTTCGTGAACAATAAAATATTTCAGCACTGCAAAATCCGCACCATCGCGGTCATTGTTCTCTGTGATCATCTACCCCTTTCACTAATTTCGGTGGTTCAAACTCGGCATCTTGAGGTGGCAGTGTTCCCATTGAACTTGTCCATAAACGAGGGTGGGGCTAAAGAATATCTTGGAACAAAAAGTATTGCCACCAAATGTAATGCTACGGTAGAAGGAAGGTTATCAAATGTAGGAAGGTTATCAAATATAGGAAGGTTATCAATTATAGATATTGACACATATTTTTCTACTCACACTTCCTTGGAGATGTTAGTGACCCTTTTTGAGATTATGCCAAACTCACAAAAACTCCCCTCAAATAGGAAACATTGTTTCAATAGAAGGGCTCAGAGGCAGTAAAGAGACCTGCATGCAAATATCCACACTTGCTGGTTCCTAAGAGTTGTACTCAAAACGCGCTGGCCCAGAAAATACTAAAAGTATAGAAATTGACTGCATTATTATAAAAGTAGCCTAATACAGAAAGACTCAGAGACTATGTTAAAAAGCATTAACCTATAAAAATGTATCTGAATTTTGGAAATTGATTAATTATAATGAAGACACACAAGTGGCCATACAACTTAATCCGATCCCGGAAAATATCTGGTTCGAACATTATAAAGAGATCTACACTGTATCCAATAAACTGCAGAATACCATTGTAATACCCTCTGCTAATTACTGGACCCTCCCTTTGGATATCAAGGATATTTGTAGCTTAATTCATAAAAGGAAAAACTCAAGAGCACCAGGTCCGAATGGTTTGTCCAATGTGACCTTGAAAAACAACCCTGATGTGTGGGCCCGTATTTATTTTTCCGGTATTTAAACAACTCCTTGTGACTAAAGTGGTTCCTGACACCTGGAGAACATCATTGGTGGTACCAATACATAAGAACTACTAACTACTGGCCATAGCATATTAGATGTATTGAGCAAATTGTTTGCATTGTTAGTCGAATGAGAGCTGTCCATTTGGGCCAAAGTTTCAAGGAAGCAATATATATTTCAATCAGGTTTTGTGACGGGAACTGGTACATCGCGGAACTGATTTATTTTAAATGTATTGAAAGAGAGCACTATCCACAAGAACAATCCAAACTATGTAGCGTTCATGGATTATCCTATGGCCTTCAACAATATCAATCATGAGTTATTACGGCAAAAGCTCTTCTTGTGGGGGTTCCCCCCTCTACCTGATTGATATGATCAAGTCCCTCTATAGAAACACCTCAGTTAGAATAAGGTTGAATAACCAAGCTCTTCTGGGGTAGGGGCATAAAACAAGGATGTGTTTTGGCTCCCTTATTGTTAAACTATTAATTTCCAATATAGGGGAAGTATTATCATAGACTCAATCATTTCCACCTCTCTTGGATCCCACCAACGTCAGCTGGCTTTTATATGCAGCGACTTGGTGTTGTTAAACCAAACTCCAATTGGTTTGCAGAGACAATTAAGGGCATTGGAAGAGTATGCCAAAGTGAATGATTAAATACGAATATAGGAAAAACTAAAATTCTTATTTTAAAATCTGGGAGTACAAATCCCTTTGATAAGTTTAAATGGTGATTGAAACATGCAGAATTAGAAATAGTGCCTACATTTATATGCTTACGCTACTTTTTATTTGGGAGCTCTAACCCGGTAATACTGGTTACACTGGTACACTGTGGGAAACCTTTAAAGTCTATATTAGGGGAATAGCATTGTCCTCTGAATTCAGTGTTCTCAAAATTATCCAACACAGTTTACGACAGTGTGAGGATAGACTTAGAGAACTGGAACATGGCCTGTCCACTGACCCCCCTTCGGCCACGCTAACACAAATTAAAGAGGTAATTGACTCCTTTAGAAAAAGTGATGAGTGCGAGGTGAAGTACTTTGACGCCCCAACAGCGGCTAGACAATATGGTGAGGGAGATACACCAGGCAAATTATTGGCTCGTATGGTCTGCCATGAAAATGGCAGCAGATGTATTCCTGCTGTGACAGAACCTTCCGGTAACCTAGGGTACACTCCCACTGCCATCAATGAGGTATTCGCAAACTTCTACACTGACCTATACACCAATATGGACACATGCACGGTGGAGGAGATAAACTCGTTCCTCAACACTCTGCCGCTTAGTCAACTTTCCTGCGAGTCCAGGGACCAATTGGACCTCCCGGTCTCTCTTGCTGACATCACTCATGCTATTGACCAATTACCCACTGGGAAGGCAACGGGATCCGACGGCCTCTTGGCAGAACTACATAAACGGTACAAAGAGATCCTAGCCCCCACCTACTTCAGGTATGGCAGAAATCGCTTAAGTCCCGGTCACTCTCTGACACCATGTGTGAAACAGTCATCATGGTCCTATTGAAACCAGAGAAACCTGCAGACTGATGCCGATCCTACTGCCCGCTCTCCCAAATGAATACTGACGTGTAGGTGTTTGCCGAAAATCCTTGCTGACGTGTAGGTGTTTGCCGAAAATCCTTGCTGCCCGCCTAATGCCATTCATGCCACATATCATCCATCCGGATCAATCAGGATTTCTCCCAGGTAGGTCCATGGCACTAAACAGTAGACGCCTATTTAACATCCTAACACAAAGATATCCTGGGGCCCAAGCTGTGGCCCTTGCCCTGGATATCCAAAAAGCACTTAACTCTGTGTCTTGGCAGTTCATGTACGCTGTGCTGTCTGGATGCGGCTATGGCCAGGGATTTCTGGACACTCTCTCCCTTCTCTATGCATCAGCAGTACCTAGTATTAACACTAATGGGCTGCTTTCTCCACAGTTTGAAATAAGCAGAGGCACTCACCAGGGGTGCCCATTGTCCCCCCTGATATTCACTATTATCATGGAACCCCTGGTGGACATGATTCGCCTCAGACACAGACACCGGGAGATCAGAATGGTGGGGGACCTACAGATAATCTCGCTTTATGCAGATGCTGCCCTGCTGTACATTTGTGACCATCAGAAGCAGTTAGCGGCCATCATGCAAGACATCTCAAGCTTTGGGGAGGTTTCAGTCCTACGAGTAAACTGCACCAAATCAGAGCTCTGCCCCCCCTGACCGTTGCGACGATCCCACCTCAGGATCTTCAGGGGTTTAGATGTGCTCCAGAAACCATTCAACAATCGCATGTAACTGCTCCTCTTTACATGATCACAACTACACTTCTTATATGTCGCACCTGCGTACCAAACTTGCACGCTGGACCCACCCACCAATCACAGTCACTGGCAGAGTAGCGCTTCTGAAAATGCCAATGCTCTCTAAACTCCTTTATTTGTTTTCAAACGTCCCACTGTGGCCTGGGAGGGCGCGTTTCCAAGAGTTGGATAATGAGATCTGCCGATTTGTGTGGCACTCCGGCGCTGTGCGTCTGAAGTTGGAAACGCTGACTCCACCATTTGATAGTGGGGGTCCGCTGCTCCTAATTTCAGGCTACATTGGCTGGCTGCACAGGCACAGTTCGCGGTTTTTCTGGTTCATGGATGGCTCTCTCCCCCCTTGCGTACACATCGAGAGGCTCTCGCCAGGCACAGTGCTCTCCAGTCACAGATACTCCGAGTGAGGAATACAGATGATTGCAGCTTCGACCCGGCTCGTGTTACGTCACAGGCCTGGTGTAAAATCTGGAAAGAGATAGGTGTTACAGCTCTATTCCATTAGAGCGTTCTGCTTTGCAACTGTGCTCCCTCTTTCCCACAAGTGTACCCCGGCTCCTCCAAGAGTTGGACATAACAGGGTTTTGATAAGTTGGGGTAGCTGTTCTCAGGGGGGCAACTTTATCCAAGCCTCTGATGTTCCTGGGCTGGATCGTGGCTTTTCCTCGCAGGGGTTACAAAATGCAGGTTTACGTTAGGCTTGTAAGGAAATGTGGGACTGCTTCCCAGTCATACCCGAAAATAATTCTTTGCTGGGATATGTGGTGGCTCCAGGGGACAACTTTAGACACGTGTCATCGCTATACCGCCAGATCCAGGCTCACTCAGTTGCACCATATTATAATGCTAGTGCTAAATGAATGGCAGACCTCCAATTAGAACTGAGTTATGACCTTTGGTCTGACGTGTGTACACAAACAGCAAAGTATCGTACAACTCCTGATTCAGACTGATACAGCTGAAGGTGTTACACCGGTACCACTATACCCATGGTCATCTTCATCTGCTCTCCAAGGAAAGTACCGGAGCATGCCCACGCTGTCTGTCTCCCAACACCAGATACTTCCATATGATATGGGATTGTCCCCATCTTACTACATTCTGGAATGATGTATGTGCAATGCTGTCTGAAATTATCTGTAAATCCATTCACCCTGTGCTCCTACTGTGCCTGTTTCACATCACATACCCCTCGTTGACTAATGTATGTACATTTGTACGATTATGTCTCCTTCAGGCCAAACGATGTGTCCTAATGAGATGGACTAGTCCACACTCCCCTAATAAAGACCACTGGCTAAAGGACTTTGTGCAGGCAAATGACATGGAAGACCAATGGGCACGTATGCAATCACCCCAGTCCCACCCCATCGACATATGCACACCACTCAAGTCATACCTCCTGTGTACAAGCCCAACAATAGACACACCTGCTGTCTCTCGATCCATATAATTAATCTTGAAAGGCCCGGTCCCCCCACGTCACAGATGTATTCATTCCACCTGATGATGTAACCTTGTACTTCCTAACAGATCATGATGCCGCTGAAATGTGAGAGCCATCTGCTCCCATGCTCTTGTCAACAATATCTTTTCTCTGTTTTGTTGTATCATGCTCTTTACCTAAGTGTGCCAATAAAGAAAGTGTTAACATTTGTTTTATTTCTTTTGTTTTCTAAAGTTGTCCAATTATTGCAGCTGCGGAGAAGCACATAAAAGAGGCAACTAACTGTGCCTGTTGTATAATGCGCAATCTTCTGTTCGCTCTCTCTCACTAGCTCTCTTTCTCTCTCTTCATCGATCTTTCTCTCTTCTCCTTTTCTCTCAATCGGTCTCACTGTCTGTCTCTCTTTCCCTCTCTCTCTCTCTCTCTCTCTCGCTCTCTCTCTCTCTGTAGACAGGAACCTTATTGCAAAGTAGAGCCATCCTAGCCATTGCTGACAGTAATTAATAGAAAAAAACACAGCTAGTGTTTGTTTGTTTGTTTATTTATTTGTAATGCGCGCCAGACCCAAGGGTAACCGGGCGCAGCAGAAAGAATATGCAAAGCTTACAATATTACAGGAATTTGCAAAGTTACATAATTCACAGTAATCCAGAGATAAAGGTTTATACATGCTTAACACTAATGCAGATATAACCCTTAGTTTATGGCACTAATATCAAATGAAATAATGTATTATATAGAATGTTAATATAGTTATCTACATTTGTGGTATAAATCTAATAACACATATATACAGTCCAAATATACTAGTGCGACAGAGGTATCTAGCGGTGCATTTACCCGTTATTGGAATTGATGTGTTTGATGAAATTCCTTCTGAAATGTGAGAAGGGTTGGTCTACTCTCAGGTTAAGTGGCAAGGCATTCCACCATTTGGCAGCTATCACAGGGAAACTAATACCGCCAATTTTAGTAAGTTTAAATCTAGGTACTACCAGGCAGTTAGAGTTGGTAGTTCTTGTCGGTCTGCTGGAAGTTTTTCTTTTTATTTTATCCATCAAGTAGCTGGGAGCGGCATTGTTGAGAGCTTTATGTGTCAGGGAGATCATTTTTAAGTGGATTTTATTGTCGGTGGAGAGCCATTTATATTGGTGTCTGATGGAGGAAATATGGTCCCTTTTATTTATGCCGAGTGCAGCTCTTAAGGCATTATTTTGTAAGATGTGTAGCCTTTTGGTGATGGCTTTATTGGCACCGCTGTCGAGGGCATTGCAGTTGTCAAGTCGGGATAATATTAAGGCTCTCGCCAGGATCATTGGATAGGAAGGGCTTACCTGCTCTTATTAATTTGCAGGTATATGCTGTAGTGGAAGCTAAGGAGTTAACCTGTTTAGTGAATGACATGGTAGAATCAAGATAAAGGCCAAGCGTTTTTACTTCCCTGGAGACCTTGATACTATTGCTGTCTATATTGAACATGGAGTAGTCTGTGCCTAACTTGTTGATATTGGCCTGCATGCCCAGGATAATCAGCTCTGTCTTATCATCGTTCAGGCAGAGGCCATGGGATGCCATCCATGCCTGAATAATGAGGTACACCCTATTCACCAACTCCCCGTCCTTACTGTGATCCCCAGAAAGCGGGAGGAGAATCTGTGTATCATCTGCATAGTTAGTGTAGGTGATACCTAGAAGGTCCAGATCATCGAAGAGAGGTTTGGTGAATATGTTGTATAATGTTGGAGAGACACAAGAACCTTGAGGGACTCCACATGTAATTGGCGTGGGGTCTGCTGCTGCCGAGGGGGAGAAAATTCTCATTGTTCTCTCGCTCAGGAAGGATTCAATCCATCTGATAGCTTGGGTGGAAAAATGTCTGCAGAGGACCTTGTGGTCCACAAGATCAAAGGAAGCTGAGAGATCAAGTAGAAGGAGGAGTGCTGTTTTACCTTGATCTCTCAGTTCATCTATTTGGGTCTTTAAGTCAATGAGGGCAGTTTCGGTTCCATGGAGTGGGCGGAAACCAGATTGTCTAGCTCCCAGTAATTTGTGTAATTCAAGGTGTCTTTGAATTTGTGTGTAACTTTGTCCAATATCTTCAGTAAGAAAGGTACAGTGGTAATGGGCCAGTAGGTGGTAGGGATGAGGGGGTCTAGAGTCTGCTTCTTGAGAAGCTGGAGCACCCACGATTGTTTTAGATTAGCCGGGATGTTGCCTGTAGTGAAGGAGGCATTAATAAGTTTGAAGATGAAGGGAGATAAGTCTCTGGCAGCGTCTTTTATTATTTGTGCTGGGCAGATATCACCTTTACAATTAGAGGGTTTGAGCGAGAGGATAATTTTCTCTACCTCTATGGTGGTAGTTTCTGTGAAGAAGAATTTGTTGGTAGGGCCGTTGATGGTATCATTAGGCGGAGGCATATTTGGGAGGTTTAAAGATTCTTTTTTTAGTTGGATTTGTTTTGGATCGTGGTTATTTTATTTGCTAAGGGGTGTTGGATATCTGCGCACCAGGTCTGGTCCTTAGTACAGGTATCTGGTGTAGCAATAGGAGACTCAAGTTCTTTCAGTACGGAGAAGAGTTCCTTCATACTTGAATTGGAATTGGCGATGCGATCATTGTAGGAAGTTCGCTTTGCCAGGCAGATTTCATTTTTTATAGTGCCGGGAGATATTGGTTAAGTTAACCTTATTCGCATCGGTTGGGCATAGTTTCCAGGTCGATTCACATTTTCTTTTTGTTAGGCGTAGGGCTTTGAGTTCTGGCGTAAACCATTTGTTTAAGTGTGCATTGGGTTTGCTTGTTCGCATTTTGAGTGGGGCGACTTTGTCCATGGTGTCGCGCATAATTCTATTGTATTCATGGACTAGTGCACTAGGGTCTAGGTTATCTGGCAGTGCATTTAAGGTTAGAAGGATAGCAGGAATAATATTATCCACTGTCATATTCTTTTTATTTCTGGTAAGGCAAGGAGGAGCCGTGTGTAGGGTTGGAGTGGATGGTCTGGTGGTTGGTAAATTAAAGGACACCAATGAGTGGTCGGCCCAGGATAGAGGCGTGATAGAGGAGATAGTGACTGTGCAGTTCGAGTCAGCGATCCAGTCTGCCATTCATTTAGCACTAGCATTATAATATGGTGCGACTAAGTGAGCCTGGATCTGGCGGTATAGCGATGACACGTGTCTAAAGTTGTCCCCTGGAGCCACCACATTATCCCAGCAAGATGGATATTCTACCCTTCGAGTGGGTAGGGGTGTTGACTTTTTGGGTTAGTCCTAAGGTGTTAAGGGTATTGGCAATAGTTGATGCATGAGCATCTGCTTGGTCATTGAAGCCAAGGTTGAAGTCCCCTAGTACCAACAGTTGTGAAGTGGTTTTGACATTGCTGGTTAATAGGCTGTGCAGATCCTCCTCAAAGGTCCCGAGTGGACCCGGTGGTCTGTATATTAGGTGTATGGTTAGAGATTGGGTATTGTTGATGGGGATTTTGGCGGTGAGGGCTTCACAAGATTGCAAGGTTTGGGTAGGGGATAGTCTTAGCGATAAGTTAGTTTTGGATATGATGGCAATCCCGCCTCCACGGGAGCCTTCTCGGTCTTGCCTAGATATGGTATAACATGAGTGATGATCTTGCCGCGTTGTGTAATCAGGTCTCGGTTATAGCGATGAAATCCAAATTAGCTTCTGTGATCAAGTCAGCTAGATCAATGGCATGTGCCACTAGAGATCTTACATTGAGGAGCGCTCCCTTATAGGAATGACCTTCAGGTTCCATTTTAATTTGAGTGGTATTCGATGGAGTGTTAGCATTGGTCTTAGAATTGAAAGTTTGGGAGTTTATATTGGCTAGTGTGAAGCAGGGAAGTTGTAAGGGGTGCTGTTTTTCATAATCAAAAGTATGAGAGAAGTAGTGACAGAGGTATCCCTGTGGTGGGGATCAGCCTGATTGGAGACATACATTGTCATCACGTGTGTCCTGTAGGAATCTCACCATCACATTGAGGGTGTATTCTCCATATGGGGGAGGTGAGGGATGCAGATAGGCACCGGGGTGGGGCTGCTGGGGTTATAACAGACCTTGCCAGAGGGACATCCTAAAGGGCCTACAACTGTTTTTGTTATTTTTTATTTTTTAAATTATTAGTGATCATGCAGTCAGTGGCCACCATGTCAGGTTAAGCATTGGGTTGGTGCTCACAGAAGAAACAGTTCATTGGTTTTAATCTGAATGTGACCTTCTCCAAAAAGGAAGGACATTTTGAGAAAGAAATTGGTGTGTAGTCTTGAAAATATTTAATTGTAATAACATTAAAAAGTTTATATTTTTAAATGTATACATTGTAGATATAATAAGACCATTGCACATGTCTTACTGAGCAAAGCACAGTATCAAAAACCTAGTATAGCCACATACATTATTTTCTAACAGACTGTTATCATACCAAGATGGACAGTATGGTATATTCGTATTGTACTCTTTCGGAAAATGCCTATGAAAAGGGGGAAGGAAGCAAATAGCACCTAGCAGCGTTCCTGGCTGCTTTGCATAAAATCTAAGTGCATTTAGGTAGCACAAAAATGACCACAGATGTGTATATTTTACACATAAGTCTGTGATAAAAGGACTGTGTATTTTTGAATCACTGGGCTAGGTGATCACTTATTTTTCACAACACTAACCCTAATATTGAAGTGTTTGTAACCATGAACCATGTGTACTCATCATGACAGCCTCTGTGTCTGGCCGGAAGGATACGTTCTCTGTGACATCTGTTATGCCATTGGAGAACAGAGGGGCCCATTGAGGTAGACTGTTGCCAGAGAAGGATCTGAGAGATTTGAGTAGTGTGCATGCCCATTGCCTAAAGCACAGACATCATAGAGCTTTGTATATATAGCATTAACAGGCCCATGTCTTCCTGGTATCACGTTGCATCCACAAAGTCAATTACTTCGATATAATTTACTTTGTGGAAAGTACTTCGAAAATACTTTGAATTGTATATGTATTTTGTGTGGTAAGAGATAAAAGTGGGTTAGGGCGGGCTTCGGAGTGTGGGTGGGGTGGTAGTGAAGGGGAAGGGAGGCATTGGTGGACTGACCCAAAAAAACAAAGAAAATATTTTTTTCAAAGTCATTTCAACAAAGTAAGTTACATCGAAGAAAGTTAGTTTGTTGAAATGACATTGAACCATCTAGCAATACATCTGCAATGTTTCTAAAAGGATGACTTTTCAACTCTTGTTTGCCTTTGCTTGATTGAATATTTAAAACATCTCTGTCACAGCCAGGCCATATTCTACAGAAAGCGAATAAAAGCCACGAACCGGGTGGCAATGGCGCTGTGGTAGGGGACAAATCAGCCCTTCTAATTATGGCCAATTGGCCGGGGAGAAGACCTAAAAACGTCTAGTCTCGTATGAGGGCACACATCGCCCCTCATGTCCTGGCCGCAGCCTGGTGTAGTGCATAGCAATGCCAATATTAGACATTATCATCGCCCACTGCATGGCTAATAGCGCACTGAATCCCCACCCACGACTGACCTACCATATTCACAGATATCTCAAGGGGGACAACCTTTATGCGTCCCCAACCCTTAACCTACCCAGGCCCCAGCCCCACTAACTTAGGAAAATGCAGCCGTGCTGCAAAAACCTGTGCGTTTTACATTTCTAGCATTGGCAGGTCCGCCCGCACTCACTTTTGACAGCAAATCATTGTGTTGGCTACGCCCGCATGATGAACGCATGATAAACGCATGATGAACGTATGATGAACGCATGATGGTGCTGCAAATAGAAAACAAGCGCTGCTATTTAAAGATACCTCAGGCCAAGGCAGTGGGTCAAGTTTCCGGGCACTGCAGGATGGCAGCTCATCCCCCCTCATAAACTGGAACTATTTGAGAAGCCCCCAACACATCTGAAAATTCAAAGGATCTTGAACCCCCCCAAATCCTCTCTCAGAATGATTGAGCCAGAGTATTACACTACTAGCAATGACCCTAAGGTTACATATACACAAATATAAGGAACATTATAAAGACTCACCAATTCTATGCGATTATGCTGTTTAATAGCATCGCTGTCAAAAACAGTGCTTGAATTTCCCTGTGTTTAACCATATTGTTTTTTTAAATTATTTTTTATGTGAGATAAATCCATAACCACCAGACTTCCCACAACACCCCTGTTCATTCTTTTATGTATCTGTATTCCCTTTCTCTTTCTCTCTCTTTCTAAAAATCTGATGAGGTTCCCAAATGCATCCATCGTAGCATCAAAATCGGGAGGCTCTCTCAATGGCCATGTATGCTTCATGGTTACAAACACTTTAATGTTGGGGTGAATGTTGCGTAAAATGAAATGAGCACCACGCTCAGTGTGCATCATGTACTCAGTGATTCAATTATACAACACTTTTATCATAAACACATCTGTCAAATATAAAAAGCTGTGTTCATTCTTATGTTCTCGAAGTGTTCTCATGACAAGCAGCCAGAAACCACCATTAGTGCTATTTATCCCATCCCGCTTTCTCATTGGAGTATTTTAAAAGAGTATAATAGGAGTGTACCACATTGTCAATCTTGGAATGATAACTTCCTAAGAAAAAATAATTGTATATGCTTATTTTGATAACGGGTTTTGCTCAGTATGACAATTGTAAAGATTGTAACGTGAATACAATCATACCTGCAATATAGATAATAGAGGTTACCATTATAAGTTAACATTGTACAATTTTGAAAAGATTCACTTTACAGTTTTACTACAATTACCTAATTACTTTTTTAATAGCTACTTTTGCAGATAACACATATCATTCTGTCCTTTAAAATGTCCTTCTGTCTTGATAAAGGTCATATTCAGATTAAAACCAGTCATCTGTTTCTTCTGATTGGGCATTTACTAATTCATGCTGGCCAATGATTATTTGGTAGGCTGCTGAAGCAGCACTTTTATTAAAGAATGCAAAGACACTAAAAATTAACCAGAAAACGAAAATAACAAACATAGATTTAGACCCTGCAGCCTGGTCCTCTGGTCCCTTAGAAGGTCTCCTGGAATCCATTTAACTCCCAGCAGAACCTGTCGGCATCCCCTTGATCTCCCCCATATGGACAATGTGCACTCAGTGTGATGGTAGCATTCCTGCAGGACATACGCGATGACAATGTATGTCTCCAAAAACCAGGCCAATACCCACTTCGGGGCAAGCCTTTGTCATTACTGCACCCATTCTACTTTAAATAGAAAAAGGTAGAAACCCCTGCAAAACATCTGCATTTGTTCTCTGGTCACACTACTATCATCAATGGCTAGAGTGGCTCTAGCAAACGTGCACCAGCCAATATGACTCTTGCCCATAGAGAAAGGGAGACACACAGAGTGAGACAGAGAGAAAGAGAGACACACAGCGTGAGACAGAGAGAAAAAGAGAGACACACAAAGTGAGACAGAGAGAAAAAGAGAGACACACAGAGTATGTGAGAGAGAGAAAGAGAGAGACACACAGGGTGAGACAGAGAGAAAGAGATACACAGAGTGAGACAGAGAGCAAAAGAGAGATGCACAGAGTGAGACCGAGAGATAGAGAGAGACAAACAGAGTGAGAAAGAGAGAAAAAAGAGTGCACAGAGATGGAAAGAGAGAAAGAGAGAGACACACAGAGTGAGACAGAGAGAAAACGAGAGACACGCAGGGCAAGACATAGAGAAAAAGAGTGCACAGAGATGGAAAGAGAGTCACACAGAGTGAGATAGAGAGGAAAGGAGAGTGTACAGAGTTGGAAAGAGAGAAAGAGAGAGACATACAGAGTGAGACAGAGAGAAAGACGGAGACACACAGAGTGAGATAGAGAGAAAGAGAGAAACACACAGTGTGAGACAGAGAGAGAAAGAGAGACACGCAGAGTGAGACAGAGAGAAAAAGAGAGTGCACAGAGATGGAAAGAGAGCCACACAGAGTGAGCCAGAGAGAAAAAGAGAGACACACAGAGTGAGACTGAGACAGAGATAGACACACAGAGACAGAGAGAAAGAGAAACACACAGAGTGAGAAAGAGAGAAAGAGAGAGAGAGACGAACAGTGTGAGTCAGAGAGAAAAGGAGAGTGCACAGAGATGGAGGAGAGAGTGAGAAAGCTCTGGTTACAGCTAGAAAAATCATCGAATTTGGAGAATGTTTTTGTGAATGGAGTTTTTCAACTGTGATTTTCATGTTTTCTGTTTCGCCTAAAAAATCAGCCGCAGGCAGGTAAGAGTGACCAGTGCTCAACTTGTACATCCGGAAGAAGCCTTCCAAGAGGGCAGGCTCCGACTGGCCACTAGGACATAAGGGCATGGCCCGAAAGGAAAGCCCAACATGCTAGTGTGGGCCAGTTTTGTGTCATGTTGGCTCATTTATTTGGGCCAGTGTTTTAGCCAAAGTGAGCCAGCTTGATGAGTTACTGAACAAATATTCTGCATTTGCAACACATTTTACAAAAAAAACAAAAAACTTTAGGCACTAATCAAACCGCCTGTCACAAAAGTTACAGACTGCCACTTGTGACTGTGTGCACATTTTGTGATTGGTGCCCGAGCCAACAAGAGGGAGCAGGAAGTGTGTGTCGGGGTTCTGATTTAAGCTACTTGACAATTGCAGGAAGTATTACGGTGGATGACAGCATCTCTGGCTCGAAGCAGCCCCTGCATGTTCCCCCCTGTATCCTGTTAGTCACCCTCCTTTTGTTTCTGCGCTCCTCAGGGGAGCTCTGAGTAGTTTAAGAAATGGGAGTGTGGGGGAGCAAGAGGCAGTGCCTGCTGGCGGACACGGCAGCAGGGTAAGATGGCCGACAAGAAATTCATCAGTCTCACTGATGAATAACCCAGTCACACTTCTCGTGAGACTGATGAATTTTTTGTTGATCATCTGTTGATTTCTCTGTAGCGAGAAAGGGCCCAGGGCAGCTTAAACATTTCTAATTAGTAGAAATTGTAGAAAGCTTTTTTTCTATGAAATGAAAGGTAGTAGGGCACCCTAGTGGAGTATTAATTGGCAGGGTAAGATGACGTCAGGAAGAATGGGGGTCCGAGTGTGTTGGGACCTGACAGCAGGGCTTTAAGTGAGCAGGTAGTTTGAGGTTGGTTCCAGTTTGGTTTGGTTTTGGTTTTTATTTCTATAGCGCACAAAGCCCTCCGGCATCTAGACGCTTGGCTTAAGAAGATGGTTACAGTAAGTGCAGTACAATGATTACAGACCAGGTATACATAGGGCCTGGGAAGTGCAGGAATTACATACATGATGAAACTTTGCCCTTTGTGCAAGAGCTAAAAACTACATACATATGAAGTCAAATAGATGAGAATATATACTTCAGCAAGCTCACCTCTTGTTATGGTGAGGTCATGATAGGTGCAAAGAATATATACTTGGGCAAGCTCACCTCTTCTTACGGGGAACTACCTCAGGTACATATGAGGTCATGATAGGTGCAAAGAATATATACTTGGGCAAGCTCACCTCTTCTCACGGGGAACTACCTCAGGTACATATGAGGTCATGATAGGTGCAAAGAATATATACTTGGGCAAGCTCACCTCTTCTTACGGGGAACTACCTCAGGTACATATGAGGTCATGATAGGTGCAAAGAATATATACTTGGGCAAGCTCACCTCTTCTCACGGGGAACTACCTCAGGTACATATGAGGTCATGATAGGTGCAAAGAATATATACTTGGGCAAGCCCACCTCAAGTTACGGGGAACTACCTCAGGTACATATGAGGTCATGATAGGTGCAAAGAATATATACTTGGGCAAGCTCACCTCTAGTTACGGGGAACTACCTCAGGTACATATGAGGTCATGATAGGTGCAAAGAATATATACTTGGGCAAGCTCACCTCTAGTTACGGGGAACTACCTCAGGTACATATGAGGTCATGATAGGTGCAAAGAATATATACTTGGGCAAGCTCACCTCTTCTCACGGGGAACTACCTCAGGTACATATGAGGTCATGATAGGTGCAAAGAATATATACTTGGGCAAGCCCACCTCAAGTTACGGGGAACTACCTCAGGTACATATGAGGTCATGATAGGTGCAAAGAATATATACTTGGGCAAGCTCACCTCTTCTTACGGGGAACTACCTCAGGTACATATGAGGTCATGATAGGTGCAAAGAATATATACTTGGGCAAGCCCACCTCTAGTTACGGGGAACTACCTAAGGTACATATGAGGTCATGATAGGTGCAAAGAATATATTCTTGGGCAAGCTCACCTCTTCTTACGGGGAACTACCTCAGGTACATATGAGGTCATGATAGGTGCAAAGAATATATACTTGGGCAAGCCCACCTCAAGTTACGGGGAACTACCTCAGGTACATATGAGGTCATGATAGGTGCAAAGAATATATACTTGGGCAAGCCCACCTCAAGTTACGGGGAACTACCTCAGGTACATATGAGGTCATGATAGGTGCAAAGAATATATACTTGGGCAAGCTCACCTCTAGTTACGGGGAACTACCTCAGGTACATATGAGGTCATGATAGGTGCAAAGAATATATTCTTGGGCAAGCTCACCTCTTCTTACGGGGAACTACCTCAGGTACATATGAGGTCATGATAGGTGCAAAGAATATATACTTGGGCAAGCTCACTTCTAGTTATGGTGAACTACCTCAGGTACATATGAGGTCATGATAGGTGCAAAGAATATATACTTGGACAAGCTCACTTCTAGTTACGGGGAACTACAACAGGTACATATGAGGTCATGATAGGTGCAAAGAATATATACTTGGGCAAGCTCACCTCTTCTTATGGGGAACTACCTCAAGTACATATGAGGTCATGATAGGTGCAAAGAATATATACTTGGGCAAGCTCACTTCTAGTTACGGGGAACTACAACAGGTACATATGAGGTCATGATAGGTGCAAAGAATATATACTTGGGCAAGCTCACCTCTTCTTATGGGGAACTACCTCAAGTACATATGAGGTCATGATAGGTGCAAAGAATATATACTTGGGCAAGCTCACTTCTAGTTACGGGGAACTACAACAGGTACATATGATGACATGTTAACTGCAACAAAATATACTTGGGATGCTAGTATAGAGTGGCAGGAACTACAGCAGGTTACACAGGATAACATTGAAGCGAAAAAGTGTGTTACAATAGGTGGAGAGAGAGGATAAAGCTGCTATAGCACCCCAGCGCCTCTCCCCAAAACTGGTCTCTTGTGGGTTTCTGTTTTCAGCACATGATCCCCTTTCAGTGCACTGCCTGTCTCTTCTCTACTCATGTTGTCTGCCTGTGCAGAGAAGCCCCCAGGCCGGTAATAATGAAACAAGCTAGTTGAGAGCTTCCCGAGTTAGAAAACAAGCAATGATTTGGTTTAGTGGCTTAAAGTAGTGTGACAGTATCCGGCCATTGAGCACAGTCGTGTTTTTTTTTAATTCTTTACAGAAAGGGAGAGTGGAGGAGGTTAATTATGAGCCCACTTGCAAGCCCCTCTCAGTCTTAGTTTCAACTATGATCCCAATAATTGCAAGCCCCTCTCTGCCTTAGTGTCCACTATGAGCCCTCTTGCGACCCTCACTCACCCTTCGTTTTCATGCGGAGCCATAAGAGCCCCTCTTACTCTTTGTTTTACCACTGTGAGCCCTCTTGCTAACCCCCATTACATTTAGGCCCTGATTCGTAGAATTATTTGCGTGTAAAACAGGGACACATTGTGATTGTGAACCCTCACTCGAGCACCTCTAGCTCTTAGTTTCTACTGTGAGCCCTCTTGCTAACCCCTATCACACTTAGGCCCTGATTCATGGAATTATTTGCGTGTAAAACAGGGACACATTTTGATTGTGAACCCTCACTCGGGCACCTCTAGCTCTTAGTTTCCACTGTGAGCCCTCTTAGCTTTGATTGATCACCTCTCACTCTTAGTTTTCACTCTATGCCCTCTTGCGAGACCTTCTCAACCTTAGGTTCTGCTGTGAGCCCTCTTGTGTGTCCCTCCCACCCTTAGTTTCCACTGTGAGCTCTCTTGCGATCCCTTTTCAACCTTAGTTTTCACTCTACACCCTCTTGCAAGACCCTCTCCCCTTAGTTCCCACTGTGAGCCCTCTTGCGAGCCCTTCTCACCCTTACTTTTCACTCAATGCCCTCTTGTGATGCCCCTCTCACTCATAGTTTCCACTGTGAGCCCTTCTATCTTTGATTGTGAACCCTCATTCGAGCACCTCTAACTCTTATTAGTGTCCACTGTATGCTCTCTTACGAGAACCTCTCACCCTGTTTCCACTGTATGCCCTTTTGTGTGCCCCTTTCACCCTTAGCTTGGATTGTGAGCCCTCACTCAAGCACCTCTCACCCTTAGTTTTCACTCTATGCCCTCTTGCGAGACCCTCTCACCCTTAGTTTCCAATGTGTGTTCTCTTGCAAACCTCTCTCAACCTTAGTTTTCACTCTACACCCTTTTGCAAGACCCTCTCCTTCTTAGTTCCCACTGCCCTCTCACCCATAGTTTCCAATGTGAGCTCTCTCGCAAACTCCTCTCACCCTTAGTTTTCACTTTATGCCCCCTTGTGAGACCCACACACCCTTAGTTTCCACTGTGAGCCCTCTTGCAAGCCCCTCTCACCCTTAATGTTCACTATATGCCCTCTTGTGATGCCCTCTCACCACTAGTTTCCACTGTAAGCCCTCTTGTTAGCCCTCTTGCGAGCCCCTCTGACCCTTAGTTTTCACTCTACATCCTCTTGCAAGACCCTCTCCCCCTTAGTTCCCACTGTGAGCCCTTTTGCGAGCCCTTCTTGCCCTTGGTTTTTAATGGGAACCCTCTTGAAAGCCCCTCTTACTGTTCCTTTTACCTCTGTGAACCCTCTTGCTTGCCCCTCTCACTCCTAGTTTCAACTCTGAGCTCTCTTGCAAGCCCCCTTGACTCATAGTTTCCACTGTGAGCCCTCTTGCTTGCCCCTCTCACTCATAGTTTTCCCTGTGATCCTTCTTGAGAGACTCCCCAACCCTTAGCTTTGATTGTGAGCCCTCACTCAAACACTTGTCACCCTTACTTTCCACTATGTGCCCTCGGGTACCTCTCACTCTTAGTTTCCCCTGTGCCCTTTTACGAGAACCTCTTGCTCTTAGTTTCCACTCTATTCCCTCTCACAAGACCCTCTCACCCTTAGTTTCCACTGTGAGCACTCTTGCAAATCAATCTCACCCTTTTTCTTCAGCTTCGAAACTGTTTAGGTAAAAGGTGAAACTTGAACTTTGGAATCAGAAGACATGTGTTCTGTTCCATTCCCGCCTTAGTTTAGTTTAGTTTAGTTTGTTTATTTGTATAGCGCAGCTAAGGCCTAGGGGAACTGGGCGCATAGACTTGTGGAGCAACATAGTTACAGAAGGTTGCACAAGCGAAGTACATTAGAGTAGAATACAGTAGATAGCATGAGGACCAGGTTACAATGTGGTCCGCGACATGGTTACAGACTGGCCGGGTCACAGATTGGTCAGTAGCTGCATGCAAGTATTTTATTATTACTGAGAAGTGAGCCACATGTTCACCTTGTTTCTGAATGACCAGAATTATATTTCAGCCCTGATTATCATGGGAAGTGTGTTTGAGCATTTCGCTGCTAGCACAGGGAAGCTAACTCCCCCTGCTGTTTTCAGATTGAATTTGGGAATGTTTAGTTGGAGCAGGTACGGGGTTCTGGTTGGTCTGGATGAGCTATGTCTAGATAATAAGTAGCGTGGGGCAGTCAGTGAGAGGCATTTGTGTGTAATGACGAGCGATCTAAGTTTGATTCTATCCCGGATAGAGAGCCAGAGCCTTACATACATTACACAAATGGTGTGATCCTGGACAAATTATATTATCCCTCTTTGTCTGTAGTGCTCATTGAGTGCTATGTAAAAACTATAAATGGGCATTCCTTTCTGCCTAGGAGTGGGGTGTTCATCTGGCAATGTTGAAGTATGTGCAAGTCGAGTATGTGCGAGAAAATCGACAGATATAAAGAAAGTCTACATTATGCCTATTCCTAAGATATTGATCTTGGATCATACGGACTCCAGCAACCTCGGGCCAATAACTAATAGCCAATTTCTATTAAAAACACTAGATAAGGCTGCCACCTTACAACTACAAGCCTTTATAGAGAACAATAACAATCTGTACATCAGGCAATCGGGTTTCTGTCCTAATATAGCACAGAGACAGCATTAGTTAACCTTCGAACCCATATGTTTGATATTGTTGATAGTGGAAAAGCGGGGATGCTGATCCTGTTGGATCTGCCGGCAGCATTTGATCTTGTTGATCATGAATGCCTCCTGGAACAGCTACAAAAGCAGGGAAACTGCTTTGATAAGGTAACCAATGGGGATCAGCCACATTATCAGCTTCTCCTATCAAATTTGGTGTCCCTCAAGGAGCATATATATCGCCACTTCTTTTTAATTTGTATATGCGCTCACTTTGCACCCTACTGGAAAAACTAGGGGTCTTCTTTACCAACTACGCTGATGACACTCATCTGGTCATCAAGCTTAGCAGAGATTATCAACAAGTCTCTTTAAAATTAAAGAACATATACAATGCTACTGAAAGTTGGATGTCATCAAGTTAGCTCTGCTTAAATGGTAATACAACTGAGCCAATTTCACATTGCAAGGCAGAAGGATTCTGATCCAACTGCAAGTAAAGACCTTAGTGGTCATACTAGAGGCCTCCCTGAATTCAGATGCACAGGTACAAAATCTCTGCAAACTGTGCAATTATCATCTGAAACAGACCATCGCCCGAGCATCGATTATGTCGAGGTTAGATACCGCAATATATTGCTGTGCGGAGCATTTATGTCTAATCTCAGGATATGTCAGACCATCCAAAATGACGCCGTCCGCATCGCCATGTCCATCCCCAGGAGAGCTCACATCACCAACACAAAGAGAGAGCTGAATTGGTTACCTGTGAGGCAATGCATTGAGTTCAAAATGGGTTTAACAAATCACTGCTCCTTGATGATCATGCCCTATAAACCAGCCAGAGAACTTAGATCTTCCAATCTATCATTATTACAGGGCATAAGAATTAAAAGAACAAGAGGCTTAGGTGGATCATTCCGGGCACTGGCCCCATCCTTTTGGAATTCTCTGCCAACAGCCATCAGAGAGACTTCCAGTCTGAGTCTCGTCAGGAAAGCACTGAAGACACACCTTTTTAATTAACTGATCCGGTTGCTTTCGGATGCACCCACTCTCAGCTAGGGTATATTAGTATTGCCCTTCTTTGTCTTGTTTTTATGTTTGTTTTCCCTTGTGTTTGTGTCAGAGCCCCGATGCCTGCGGGCTGCAGGCGCCGTATAAATAAATAAATAAATAAATAAATAAATAAATAAATAAATAAATAAATAAATAAGTAAGTCTCTTGGCTGGCTTACTCACTTATAGAGCAAGCCTTTTAGCAAGAAAAGTGAATGTGCATGGCCAAGGGTTCCAAACTCTAAACAGGCTGCAAGGTGGGAGTATGCAATGTCATGAAGTTTAACAAAATACTAGATAATAAGAATATGCCAAGCCCCTCACTCATGTAGCCCACGCCCTGCTCACTGGGCTTTCGGGAGGGATCCCCAACTTTTTACCCAACTTAAAGCACTGCATGAAAAAACTTAAAGGCATTTACTATAAAAACTTGTTTTTTTATAATTAACAGTAAATGTTTCTGTGAATTCAAAAATATGCTTTTCTGGCGGTTTATGATTTGCTGTTGCTATGTTTAAATTATACCATTCTGACGTCCCACTGTCTGGTTTATATGCTTCACTCTCTAGCCATTAACGGGGGATGCGCTCCCTTAGCTCTCAAATAGGACTGGGGCGGGCATTTCTGGCCCACGCAGCTCTGTTTTTAGCCTTGGCATTCTGGTAGATGTAGTTTTCGGTTTTCATTATAAATGCAAGACTACAAGTCCAAAAATGCACCAAAATAAACAGGACTACATGAGATATACGCACTTGCCATGAGTGAGAAGCCCACAGAGTACTGTTTTTCTTTCCTTTGAATTCTGGGATTTGTAGATTCTTTCCATTTCAAATTTATAAAAAAACACAAGTTCCAGAATTCCAAGGAAAATCACAAAACTGAATGGCCTTTTCATGCCTGCAAACGGGAAATTTGAGGACACTGGTGCTCTTCAGCTCTGGTTTACCCCACTTCCCCACTGCTAACCTGCTGTCCCTTTCTTCTCCTTTCCATGTAGCAATCATCTATATCTCAGATTGTATAACCTGTTTTCCTGTATTTTAAAATTGCTTAGTTTTAAAAACGTTTTGTATACATTTATCTTAGAAATGTTTATTTGTAAAATTTGTATTTCCAAACTTAAATCGTTCCTTCTCGTAGTCTAACTTGGAAACAGATGCCTGTGCGAGTGGGTCATATTGGGATTACACGGTGGGAGATTTGGCCGAGTTAAGTTTGCGCACGGGTTGATTGGTTAAGGGGTTGGAGGGCGGGTGTAGTATCTTCGGTACGCGAGATGACTTGCTCTGAGCTCCCCCACGTGAGTCATCCTCACACACCAAAGCCGCGACGTCACAGTCAAACGATAGTTAAACTGTCACACTCTTGCTGGACCGGCTGTTAATGGGGTCTTTCCTTATCACGGACTGATAATACAATAAACCGCAATTTGTTACTACTCTATGGGCCTCATTACGACCCGTGCAGAATGGGTAACGGTTTCCGCTAATGGATGCGGACCCGTTAACACCATTCTGCACGAGTACGAGGTCCCCTCGCGGGACCCGGTAAGGATGCCTGGTAAAACCAGGCGTCGTCACCGGGTCCCGCGAGGGGACCAGGGAGCTAACAACGGCCCGTTGTTAGCTCCCTATCCCATTCCCATTGAGCCCTATGGGGGCTCAAATGGGAATGGGGAAGGTCCGGGCCCGGGTTCCCTGAGGGAGGAATTACCGGGCCCTCCGAACTCGGAATGGCCCGGTAATTCCACATTCAGGGAACCTGGTAAAGGAGCCCGGTTTGGCGGCAGCCATGGAGCTTATAGCTCCATGGCTGCCGCCAAACTCGTAATGAGGCCCTATATTTGTCTTACCTCGGTTATTACAATGGCGACGAGGTGAGGATCGAGGAGGAAGACCCTGCTATCACTGCATGCACCTAGGATCAGTCGGCCATCCTGGATCTGCTTCGTGAGGCCAGAGTCAATAAGTCGCACTTCAAGGCATCCACAAGGTGCACGCTGCGCTGCAGCT
Organism: Ambystoma mexicanum; assembly: GCF_040938575.1. NCBI lineage: Eukaryota > Metazoa > Chordata > Amphibia > Caudata > Ambystomatidae > Ambystoma > Ambystoma mexicanum. The sequence goes on from NC_090932.1 coordinate 1,566,715,814, forward strand.
AAGGTGATCTGGGTTTGAAGCAGTGCGGTTGGTGTTGAGGACCATGGCTCTCCGTAACTCAGAGCAGCTAGTTGAGTGATAGCAAGGCGAAATATCGGCAGCTGTACGCCAGAGGATGGGAGGAGGCAGCCCAAAGTTTAAGGGCTGTTAATCGCTTTATGTGGGGAAGCTGGGAGGAGGACTAGAGGAGGAGGTATACAGCAGGAGTTACCGGAGGGGTGGGGTTGAATTAAACCCATCACACCTAGTGTAGGTGGAGTGTCATATGTTCAACATGTAGCTCCCCTGGTTGCAGTTAAACAACACTCTATATTCTGGAGCCGTCATTTTCTATACCCATAGCTCCCCCAGTGGTGATTAAAAGAAGACATTTCTTCTTTATCCTTGGTTTATAGTGGATTCTTGAGCATTCTATGAACCATTCAGGAAGGTCGGAGTGCTCAGTGTGAAATACATGGTGAACAATAAGAGGTGATCTTCTTCATTGTGGATTTAACTGTCAAGGAGTTCCCCCCTTCTCACCTGAGTTCGATCTTTGCTGGATTTCTTGATCGATGCCTTCTTGCGGACGGATCGAGTCTTGAATAAGACTGCACAAGTCTCTTCCGACTCCAGCGTGTGTTCAAAGTTCCGGGATGCAAAGATCCAGGAATCCGGGAAATTTACAGAGTGCGCTACTAGCACACGAGTCCAGGAATCAAGAAAGGAAGGAAAGGGACTAGAAATGGGTTGGCTGGAAAGAAGCAAGGAAAACAATACCGCGAGATACGGAGCACACGTCTGGTCGCTACTTCGCAATAGCATTGAGACGCGCGGAGCCACGGGAGGCGTGGTCTATTAATAGAACACGCTACATCCAAGGTGTAGAGCGAGGAAGGCGTTTCACAGTGGACGGCCATGTTGGGAGTACAAGGGAGTGTAAGCCCTGTTGAGACAAGGACCAGGAAGTCCAAAAGGGGCGTGTTCTGTAGTTCATGATATTAACCTGTGGTCAGCAAAATATTTAAACCCAAGGATCAATTTTGGCGGAACGGACCCAGGTTGCTAGCACTGGCATTTTCTGATGATTTTTCAGGGAGTGAGAGACTATCCCAGAACCATCTGGAGGTGACAGTGTGAGGTACTCCTCTCGGAAGATAGCTGGGATTAGGAAAGGCACAGGCAATTCTTGGAAATATATTGACTGTCCCAGCACCATCTGGAAGTGACAGTGGGGGGAACCACTGTCTGAAGATAGCTGGGATTAGGAAAGGCACAGGCAATTCTTGGAAATATATTGACTGTCCCAGCACCATCTGGAAGCGACAGTGGGGGGAACCACTGTCTGAAGATAGCTGGGATTAGGAAAGGCACAGGCAATATTCTTGGAAATATATTGACTGTCCCAGCACCATCTCAAAGTGACAGTGGGGGGAACCACTGTCTGAAGATAGCCGGGACCTAGGGTTTGCTGGTTTTCATTTGCTGGTTTTCATTACTGGAGATCAACCTCATCCGTAGAACTGTGATAGTGGCAGGACAATCTTGTCAGGTGACTGCTGGGAATCTATTCAGTTATTACTCATCATAAGGCCATGCAACATCTAAACCCACCACCCAAATGTCTGGCTACACCTGGGGGATCTTTAATACCCTGGGAAGATTAGAGAGATTTGTTTAAATTTAGTTTGGTGGCATCGGGTGGAGAAAGATACTCGGATGAGAGGAAGTATTCAACATTAATGTGTTACCTCGGAGCAGAAGCAGTATGCGTTATCAAAAAATTGGCTATGTTGAGGATTATGGTGCAGCTGATGGACGGAGGGGAGAAGGGGAAGGGTTGTATTCAATGGCAATGAAAAAATTACAAGTACAGTTTGGCCAACAGATCAATATAGTCTTAGAGAGATATAAGTTCTTCTCAAGAAGACAGGGAGTGGGGGAGGCAGTGGACTCATTTGTAGCTGATTTAAGAGTACTATTGGCATTGTGTGAATTTAAGGGTAATGCAGATGATTATATAAGAGATCAACTCATGATGCATACGTCTAACCGTAAAATTCAAGAAAGGTTGTGGCAGGCAAAGAATCCTCCCTTACTGGATACATTGGCAATAGCCATGGGGATGGCATTAACTAGCATGTGTGCAAAGGAGATGAATTCCAAGAATAACAAGGAGAGTGCACATACCATTGTAGATAATGAGGAAGAAAATGCATGCGCTAGTGAAGAATCTAAAGTATGTTTAGTGAAAAAACACACCAAAATGAGGAGAGGTCATAATGGAGGGAGTGGACCAATTTTGTCTGGTGGGAATAATGCATATGTACACGATAACCGAAAGGGACAGTGCACTAGGTGCAGGTTTGAGAAACACGCCATGAATCCCAAGGAATGTCCGGCCATGAGAGTGAAATGTAGACATTGTGGCAAGATGGGGCATTTCACTAGGCTGTGTAAATTAACACAAAACCATGGAGACGAAAAAAAGATGTACAATTTGTGGGTGAAGGGAGAAGTGAGTCGGTAAACAAAATTGTACATATTGTGGGAGGCATAGAGAATGATGATGAAGAAGAGTATTTGCCTCCAGAAGTGGAAATTGTAGTGGCGGCTGTCTAGTGAAAGCATTAGCCGATTCTGGATCTCCATATACCATCAATTCGGAAGGTAAAAACAAGGGAATCTGGGGTGAAAAGAGCCATACATTACACAATACGAACATCATGCCAAGAGCATATGGTGGGAGGAGGATTGATATCAAAGGCTTTGTGTGGGGTGGTATTGCTTAAGGTGACAAGAACATAAGAGCAAAAATGTACGTAGATGCCAAAGGTGATTGTTTATTGGGTTGGAGGCATCAAGGGACATTTGTCCCTGAGTTATATCCAGGCAAACAGATGCAGGTCAGAGCAGTAGAGGTAAACAGGGCGGAACAATTTGCCAAAGAGGTGGGAATCAGATTCAAGAAGGTATTTGGACAGAGCATAGGTAAACTTAAGGGGTATTGCCATAAGATTGAATTGTCTTCTCATTCCACACCGTCAGTGCACAAAGTATGCAACCTTCCATTGGGTGTGAGAGAAAAAGTTAGGGAGGAGCTTTGGGGTCTATGCGAGCAAGGCACAATAGAACCCATTGAAAGCAGTGAATGGTTGTCACCAATTGTGGTCATTCAGCACCCGGATGGATGCATTAGACTATATGTGGATTTAAGGCACTTCAATAAATCTATTTGGATAAATAGATACCCGTTAGCTAAGATCAATGAGATGCTAATAACCATGGAGAAAGCAGAATGGTATACTACTCTGGATCCTTCATCAGCATATTACCAGATTGACCTGCACACTTCATCTCGGGCTTTAACGGCTTTCATCAGCCCGATGGGTGCTTACCTGTTTAAAAGGATGCTTTTTGGGTTAGCATTAGCATCCGCCGCATTTCAAAAGATTATGGAGGATATTTTGGGGTATATACTGGGAGTGAAGTGCTTTCAGGATGACATACTAATTGGGGCAAAGAATGAAAGTGAACATGATGCCAGAGTGTATGAATTTTTAAGGCGACTGGAAAAGGCTGGTTTGACGGTCAAGTTATGCAAGTGCCAATTTAAAGTAAATCAAGTATCGTATTTGGGGAATAGACTCCCCAAAGAGGGCATGATTCCACATCTGGAAATGGTGGATGCTATTGTGGCAGTGAAACCACCTACCAACAAAGATGAGCTGAAATCCTTCTAAGTGGTAATTGAGTTTTATTCCAAATTTGTGGGTAATCTGGTGGTAAAAAGCCAACCGCTTAGAGCTTTGCTTAAGGAGAGGAAGGAATTTGGGAGGGGTATGGAAGAAATACTGCTTTCAGAGGTCTTAAGGAAGGAATTGCAAATGCACCCACTTTGTATAGATTTGGCCCTTTGGCGGGAAACTATTGTGTCAGTGGATGCATGTGTGTCAGGGTTGGGGGCGGTCTTGAGCAAAGTCAGGAGAGATAGAGAAGTGCTGGTGGATTTTGCATCGAGAACTCTATCTGACACAGAATCAAGATACTCGACCATTGAATGTGAAAGCCTTGCATGTCATTGAGCTTCTGTATATTTTAAGACTTACATCTGGGGCAACTTACAAAATCAGGAGCGACCACAAGCCTTTGGAACATCTGTTCTCTACAAAAGGATCAGGTCTAGCGACTACTAGAAATGCTGTGTGGTTAGCAGCATTACAGAGTTACAATTTCACTGTCGAGTATACTTCAGGGAAATTCAATCCTGTGGCGGATTGTTTCTCTAGAGCACCCATGGAGGGGGTGGTGCCTCAGGATCTTGTAGGGAATGAGTGAAATGCACAAATTAAGAGTTCAGTTTGTGAATTTTTTTCTAGAAAGTTTTGGCTAGAAGGGGTGAAAGGAGATCAAGAGATGAGAGAGGCTGTTGTAGGAATGGAGCAAGGTTGGTACACGAGTGAAGCAAAACATTGTTGCTTTTACAAATTCAGGGATGAGTTGAGCAGTTCGGAGTGGGGTCTAGCTGGGGGGGAGAGGATGATTCCCCTTTATCATTATGGTATGAACTTACTAGGAGAGCACATAATGATCATTTGGGAATAAGTCTCACCAAAAGAAGATTGAGTTCAAGGTTTTTGTGCCCGAAAATGGATTCTATGGCGGAAGTGGTGGTGGGACATTGTATTCCATGTTCGGTAAGTGAAGTGGAGACTGGCAGTGTGGACATTCAGGAGAGGCCTTGGGAGAAGATTGCAATAGACGTGAGCATCAAGAAAATAGTGGTAGTTGGCTACACTTCCAGGTGGTTTAATGTAGAGTTTGTAGATAACATATCAACAGGAGTTGTAATTGAATTATTGGAAAAGATGTTTATCCCAAAGTGATAGTATCTGACAATGGCATTCGGTTAGTATCGAATGAAATGAAGCAGGACTTCATGGAATTGAAAACCACTGTGAAGCTTTGTACAATCCAAGAGCAAGCGGCTTAGTAGAGAGCACGATTCGCATAATCAAAGAATGTTTACAAGTGTCTTTGGCTAGTGGGCTGGAATGGAAATAAGGCATACACGACATGTTGATGGCACATTGCTACACACCACATGTATTAACAGGCATACTGCCATTTTGCATGATGAGAGGTAGAGGTATGGGTTCTGATATTTTCCCGGATTGCTGAATGAATCAGCACGAAAGTGCCAGGTGAAGATATGTAAGGAGCAAGGATTAAAAGTCGTGACACAGTAAGGATAAAAAAGCCTTTTACAATACCCAAAGGATGTTCTCAATACTTTGACCCTATTTTAATTAGCAAGGTGGGTCAGAAACACACCATGACCAGTGATGGTAAATGGTGAAGCATGTGCCGAGTGGCGGTCATGAAATACCCTGAAGCATGGGATAGTAACAGGAGTAACATCACGTACAATGAGGTGGGGGATGAATGGTACAAGGAGGTTCCTTAACAAGTGGAGAATGAGAGTGGAAAAGAAATTGAGGGTTGGATAAACCTCTGGTAATCAGAGAATGTTACCCGATGAGGCTATTACCAGCAGGTTTCAACCCACATGTAGTGAAGACGTGCCATCTGTGGGAATGGTCAGGACAACTGTAGGCACACCACATGCCGCATGAGGAAAAGACCAGTGAAATGTAATGATTACAAAATGTATCAATGATGTTAATCATCCTGACATCATGAGTATGACATGTTCATCTTGCATTTCTAATATACAGGTTTAGCTAATATGTTTCGCATCCATATGCTATTCTTCCTGGCATCAATGTAAGGCATGTTTAGTTCATATGTTCAAGTTACCGATTATAGTACCTCATGTACCTAAGCTCATTTTTGTGACCTATATTTCTCGCCACATAATTATCTATGTACATATTCATGTTACTATGCTATCCATAAGAGGGATCGTATGTAGTTTCTTTGGTGTGCAAGATGACTCGCTCTGAGCTTCCCCGCGCAAGTCATCCTCACTACCTGAAGCCGTGACGTCACAGTCAAATGACAGTTCAACGGTCACACTCTTGCTGGCCCCGGCTATTAATGGGGTCTTTCCTTATCACGGACTGATAATACAATAAACCACAATTTGTTACCACTCTATACTTGTCTTACCTCGGTTATTACAGCCAGGTTGAATGCTAACATGTTCGATCGAGGGACCTGGCAGGGTAGAATTAGTAACTTTATTTTCCATTCATTTAGGGTTTCAAGAGGGGGGCACTTAGGGGTAGAGTCAGGGGAGTATCTAGCATGGCAGGAGTGGTGGGGGTGGCAACTGTTAAATTGGGTTCTCTTAATGTGTGGTCAACGAAGGTAGCAAGGACTAACTAGCCATCTTCATGAGCTTCGTTGCCCCACATCAACAATACTATTAGAGTCTAAAGTGGGTGCAGCTGCTGAATTTGGGAAATAGGTGTGTGTAAAGGTTTCCCCTGAATTGAACCGAGTAAGCGCACCTGAACTAATTCAATCAAGTTTTGGTTGATGTTTCGCTTTAGAATTATTTTTTAAATGATGGGTTGAAATCATGCTTTTCATGACAAACGTTTCGGAAATATTGGGTAACAATGTTGAATTTAGACTTCATTCTTCAGGGCAACACATAGATGTCAGGTCACCAATAGTACCTCAGCATTTTGGAACAGATGTTGATTCTGGCTGTCCCCAAAGAAAAACCAGGAGACCACTCTCAACAATGTATGCCAGCATTGCCTGCTTCGAAGCAGGCTGTGTCCAACCCAGATCATGGGATCTGTCCCCCGTCTCATGCCTTTTGTGTCCGAGGAAAGCAATGAGGTTGCTCTGAACAACGCATGTTAGCAAAAACGTTTATCATGCTGGTGGTGGCCAAAAACGTTCCTGTTTCAACAATATATGCCCGGGCTGCTCACCTTGCATGCTGCTAGTGCCCAAATAAGCAGCCTATCTCAATCTATGTCTGTGCTACCCCCATTCTGCATCCTGTCGCTCTCAGAGGCCGCATACTGTGCCTTTGCCCAAGACACACACACATATGTACACACACAAGCACATTCTTTGCAAACATGAAGCACTGACGTGAAGCTTGTTTGAGTCGGTTCGATGCCAGAGAGTAGTTGCCTCATTTCCATCTGAACCTCCAGGCGACCCTCAGATCTGAGGTCCTGACATTCTGCCTGGTTAGTCTTACATTGGTTTGTGCCTTTGGGTTGCTATTATGTTTTACTGTAGGCGAGAGTGTCTACCCCTCAATATACACAGCGGGCAGGCAGCGGCTTCAACTTTAGCTCCCTTTGAAGATTGTAAGATCTCTCCTCATCAAACCAATTGTTCCAGCACACTGATGGGACACACTGCTTCAGCTTTACTGCTGCACTTTGCTATGATTATTGCTGGACCAGCTGTCAGCAATCCTATATGAAGTAACCCGGTCCCCGTAATGAAGTTCCACACTGAATTCCAAGGTAAGGTATACATGAATATTTATTTCAGTTCCTCAAGTACGTGCCTTGACACTTGTGTGAGATAAGATCTAGCACACAACCACTGGCCCATCCACACACCCGCCAGTTCCCTTCCAACTTCCACTCTCACAACACTCACTCAGTGTTACACTCCATTCACACCTTTATAATCCTGACAAGATAAGGAGATGGAAAGAGAGCACACAATTCTCAGGAATACAAAATGCAATACAAATTTCTAGTTCCCCCCAGCGAGCTTTGAGGAAAACAGGTATGATTTTAAAGCAGGCAAGATCATTTTAAATGTGGTGGCAATGAAGTGAAAAATATGCAGAAAATGCTTTTGATTCCCTCTAGAGGTTCAGGGTGAGTGAGAGATACTTTAAGGTCAGCCCTACCAATGATTCAGGGATGGTTATCAGGTTGAAAACAGGATTCAGTAATGGAAGCAAAAGACAGATATTTTTACACGTGGTTGAAATGAAGCAAACTGTCAATTTGCGGCACTTTTTTCCGAGTGCGTCGATCGCGATTGCAGAGGAACTATAAGGAGTAGCAAGTCGGTTCTAGCACAAACCTGACAAGAGATACGGACGATTTAGTGGAGGTAGATTTTCAGAAATGAAATTACAGTTTCAGAATGACAGATGACAGTTTTGCAGAATGGACACACAATTTCTTATGATGCAGTTCTAAATAGATGGAAATAGTTTGAATTAGATTATTTTAAACTAAGAGATTGGTTTTGCACAGCTCTAGCTGAGTACTCACACTATGAATTTGAAATAGGCCGTTAGGGTCCAGTCAGCAGGTTTGGACTGGGCTCCGAGCGGTTTCTGGTACTGGTTCTCTGGTTCTGGTCCGGTCTGGTCTGTGGTTCTGCTGTCGGCACTTCACAGCGGTCTGGTCTGTGGTTCTGCTGGTCTGGATCAAGTGGATTCTGGATACAGCACTGCTTTCTGGGTCTGCTACCGGTTCTGGCAAAAGTTCTTGGCAAAGAATCCAACAGCTCGCCCGGCTGTAGAATAGTTTGGTTGGATTGCTGGATTCTGAAGGCCTGCTGAGAAGAGTTCTCAGCTTGTGGGACCGTCTTTGCTTTAAGTTATGTAGTCTATCTGGAGTCTACGTTCTGGATGTTCCTTCTAGATGTTGTGTGGTCCGGCAAAATGCTCTGCAAGAAAATGGAAAATGAATCTCTTGCCTGTCCAAGCAGTCTCTTTTTATGTGTTTTGAAAGTGGGTGGGTCGGCTCCTTCTGCATGCCCAACCCTCTCATGATTTGATAGGTCAAGGATTCTCTGTGACTTGATTTGAGAAGGGATAGTGTGTCAGAGTGAGTCAGAGTCTTACAGTCTATTGAAGAAACGCCCCTTTGCTTTTACTTAGAAAATGAATTTTTCATAACTAACAGGTTTTCCAGATACACATGTCGTTGAAATTACATGCACATTTCACAGATTAACTTAAGATACACTCTCGCCCAACTCTGATCCCCCTCAGAGCCTGGGTTCAAAAATGGCAACATTTTGTGCTTTTTAGTGACTTTCGCCATATTGGTTTTTCCTAAGAATTTACACAGACCTGCACCCCTTCCCTGAGCATATTACTGGAAATTACTATGTCTCTATCCTAAACACAGTGTCGGCAATATTAATAAATAGCGGGGTTCAGTCCCAGAACACCGTAGAAAGTGGAATTTGGGCCCAAATCATGAGGGCATTTTTCATCTTCAGGATCCCCAAATTGTACATTTCTGTGAGCTTAGTACAAGATTTTAGAAGCGTTTAACTTAACATATATTTGCTGCAATATGAATCCACAGTCCTGTCTGGCCCGCCCCTAGGAACTGGGGGAGTCAGGGATCACATGTCTCTCCTTCCAGGCAGAGCTCTGTTTACAGTCCACACCCAAAATCAGCATACCCCATTCAATTGAAAGGGTCCATTGTGTTGGGTCCAGCAGGCTGCAGGGAAGTCCCCTCCCTCTCAATCAACAGGGCCATGTGATATCCTGCCTCCTGGTGTGGGTCTCTGGGGTGTTAAGAGTTCTCAGGAAAGGCCAGTCTTTTGAACTTTTAATTACATAAGACCCCCTTCTGTTCACTGCCCAGTTCTGCAAGACAGCTCTCCTGTCAGGATTTATAGAGCGCCAGCGCCGGTCAGTGTCCAATGCCGGTACTGCACCTATTTTTGACAGCTGTCTTGAATTAATACATTTCAAAAGGAAAGGATTTTACTTGATAGTATATGATCCTTGCTTTGCATGGCATTGATGTGGATCTGTAGTAGAGTAAAGTAAAACACTCAACCATAGCTGGATTTTTGTTTGGTGGTTTCGGGCCCATGATCTTAGCAATTTTTGACATTAATAAAAACAGGTTTTGAAAAGAACCATCTTTTTTTGCACTGGTGGGTGGCAGGTCAGGGGACCATTTTGGTGTGCGCAAAACTGCACGGTTCTCCTGGATTCTGGCGCAAATGTGGGCTTTTCCACCATCTTGGATTTCCTAAGCCCACAGCACCAAATGTTGCAGCATAATAGTCCAAACATGGGTCAGGACACCCAACAACACATACACAACCCACTATGAGAAGCTAAACAAAACCGCCAGGAACATGAAAAGGAAATCACACAAACACCCACACACAACATGAAAACTGTGCGGTCCAATATTTAACCAGTGCCTTATACCCTGAAGCGGGAATATAAACCGTCAGCATGAACATAACACGATCGGTAATGCAAACTGCGTGTAGGACTTGAAGATTTAAATGAACACAAACCGGCCACCAAAACTTGACCGGGCATGAAGCCTAGAGCCACAAAAGTGATGGGTGGAAGGTTTTGAATGAATCTAAACCACTCCCATTGCTCTGGGCAATCTTCCACACCACTGTTTTTTAGCCCGTCTGCTCCATTGCAAAATAGGTCCAGCCATGTGCAAATCAGTCAGGTACTGCCACCAATGGTAGCAACCCAGCCCGAACTGCTAGGCCAGGTCCCCTCTGCACGGAAACACAAGCAACCCCAGACCTGTTTCGGCCTTGTTGGGCCTCCTCAGTGAGGTGCAGCTTGGTTCCCTACGGCTCAGCAAGCAAGGGACCCACGTCTGGACATACCCTCTCTCACATAGTGCGACAAACTATAGCCACAAAAGTGATGGGTGGAAGGTTTTGAATGAATCTAAAAGGGCATGAACCCTACCTGTAGATCGTGAAGATAAGATGTTACCAATCTCTGCATTGTAAACCAAAACTCCCAAAAACCAAAACCACCATATTGCAACCATGGCAAACTGAATCACCATGTTGCAACCATTACAAAACTGTAACCACAGCCATTTGCCGTACCAACCGGAGCATATTGTGTCACATGGAACCTCAACCATGCTCCATAATGACCCAAAACAACTATAATCAACAGTTTTACACCAGCTCCTAAGGCTCCACATGGCAACCTGTACCGCAGTCATGCACCTTAATGTCTTCTTCCTCTGGAGATTTCCCTTCCAGCGTCCTGCACTGGGCTCTAACCGCCAACATGTGACGTCCCCACGGATTCTCCATTGCTCTGCTTCCCCTCTCGCCTCTGTCACACAACCATCGAACTCGATGCAGCGTTGGAACTTGGCATAGCGTTCCAGGCCACGTGCTGATGCCAATGCGGTCGCAACTGCGCCACAAACCTTTAGAACATGAGAACATGTCTCTCGATCAATGTCACTAGACTTCAGTTGTGCTTTGTTCCTTTTTCCAACCTTAAGTCCTGTTTTGGTTATTTTGTTTCTTGATAATTGGCATTTAAGGCATTCTACAGTCCTAGGAAAATCCACAAACGCTCTCAGAGATGGCATTGCCCTTCCTTTAGGCTTTTAAATATAGATGATCGTACAATGAAGAAACTGTGTGAGCAATTATATAGGGACGATTTGCTGGCCAGGTGAAAATCTGCCTGAGATAGCCATTTTTAAGCAGGGCTGTCACAAGGTGTGGTGAGGCCTGGGGCAATAAATTGGGTGAGAGACCCTTACAATTTTTTGCACTAGGACAGCGGCAGCACCACTGCTAACAGGAAATACAGAAAATATCCCCTTGAGTTTGTGTGGAGGAACCCAAGTATGGTTTATAATCACAACTGCAAATCAACTACAACAAAGTCAGATTTCTCTACTGAACAAAGGTTTATGCCAGACTACCTTTTGTATCATATGCATAAATATATATATGATGGCATGACGACGTGTGGTGCGTGACACCAGTATTAAAGAGCACCCTGCCCTGTGTGTGCATTAAAACACACATCATATGCAGTGGCAGATGATGTAAAGTGGAGGCTGGTGAATTTCTGAACTGAAGAGGCTTAAATGTTTGTTCCAATTATGCGGGATCGACAGAGCACAGTGAGGGAGCCCAAAACAAGCAAAGGGTGTTTGAGGGGGTTTCTCACTCCCAAGAAAATGCTTGAAATATTGGGTTAAAATGATGCGTTTTACAGCACTTTCTTTGCACAATTGGATAAATCCATAGTTTGCAATTGGTTTTGTATGAAGCAAATGGAAAAACCCAATAGTTGCAAATCACCAACCGTTCACAGGAACATTTTCCAATACATTTCATGCTGGCTTTGCCCACAACATATGCTAATATAAAAATATATTCATTCTGGTTGTTCCCATGTATGCCCATGCGGGCTACACCAATATATTACCATATAAGAACTCCCAGCCAGTAAAAATGCCATGCCACAGAAAGTATGTCCAGGCTGACTGTGCAGCATAAATGTTATTACTGACTAGACCAGCTTATATTCAATGTGGTTCAGTTTAGCCAAGTAGTATGTCGGCTTTACCCTTGATGCATGATCCTGTCAAGGGTACAGCAAAACAGACATTGGCAATGCTAACAAGTTGGGCCTTTGTGTAGGCATGGGAAAGATACTGCTGTATTAGTATTTACTGGCCGTTGATTGTAGCAGGTGCAAAATGGTTTGAGTACCTGAGCATCTAATAGCAGTGACTGGCAAATGCCTAATACTTATCCACAAGCCAAAACCTTTAACAGGAGTTCAGTGAAAGACACATGGGGCTTTTAAATCAAGTGGCTGAAAGCAGATCTGGTCAAGACATTTGTATTACACCAGTAGTGTGTTTACAACTCCAATTAAGTCATTAACTCTCAGAAGACTCTTTTGACAAAACACTTGCAGACACTTTGAGGACGTTTGATGGTAAGGCTTGATTAAAACTATCTCAAAGAGTTTCAATGAGGAGGTGTTTTGGGTGGGAACAAGCAGGAACTGGGTGGGATTTGAAGTAGGGATTAACATGGCAATGGGGTGTCAATGGGTGGGCAAATAACCAAGCAACACCTACAAGCTCTGTGTCCCTCCTCATATGCTATTTCTCCCTATCTGTACTCAGTGCTGTCATTAGGACGGATCTTCCCAGATCTGGGATCCAGCAAAAAACATCTCCCCGGACCTCAGATCCAGCTCCACAATCCTGTCAAATCGAGGTGCACCATACATTTATTTTAGAATGCTGTGGTGCATTTGTGTTTTAACCTAGGCCTTGAAGTGAAACACTTCTCCACAAGACTACTTGAGGGTCTGAGCAGGAGGCCTGTGCAATCTCTTGTCAATGTTGCACCATACTGGAAATATTTCTGTTCATTTTCTAGGTTCAAAAGGGTTGCAGATTTTGTACTTTGCTGACATTGCACGGGTAGTATAGTTCAGTGGCAACCCGCTCATCTTGGAAGCAAAATGACACAGAGTAACACAGGTTGAAATCCCGAGTCCACTTTTAGAAACCTCTCTCGTATTAAGTGCGTTATAAATAACCAATTACATGATAAATCCTCTATGGGGAAGAGGCAAACATACATGAGGGTGACCAAAATACCTGCTCTAAACCCTCCCAGTCTTCTCCTCACTGGACATGGCCCCTTTTCCTGCGCTATGTGGGAGGCCCCAGTACAAAACAGTCAATGTTCACCACTGTCTGTTCTCTAGAGCAATAGTTGTGGCTTGTTGGAGGCACAGAAGTGCCACCTAACAACCCAGACGAAAAAGAATGCCATGCACTGGAGCAACACCATTGAGCAGATCGGGCTCCTGGCACCTCCCGAAATGTTGGGCTTTGTTGGCTCGACCTGGCTGTATGGCCAGTGCCAGCCCCTGGCTAGAGACGGCTGAAGTCCTCCAACTTTGATGCAGAAGGCATTTTTCTGTGTATCGCCAGGCCTTAGCTCCCATGGCGAAATCAAGAGCCTTTGACCGTGCGTTGTATTTGCTTATGTTGAAGCACTTGTTAACGAGCGGCAGCAGCATCAATCATACAGAGGACAAAAGCCTGCCCAATCAACAGACTCACTTTGATAAAGCCAAAGTCTTAACTTCTGGGCTCAGCTTTTAGATGCCACACGTCTGCAGTGATTAGCCTAGCATTATAAAAGTAAACAGCCTCTGAATTGGGGTGAAAGGTATGACTAGTGGCCAGAGGGATGGTGAATTAGCTATTCAGGGAATTGGGAGGGAAGTAGGAGCTGGGCTTACTAAAGATATGTCAGGGCTGATGTGGGCCACTTTCTTTTCAATGTTTGGGGGGCATTACTTACCTTACAGTTCCGAAAAATAGGCGAAGGTACCTGTGTAGTGCTTAAATCAATAATGAAGTTAAAATAATGCAGCTAGGGGGTTAAAAGCTGCAGATTATCAGTAAGTGTATGTGTCAGAAGACTGCCAACATGGGGGCAGCTGCTTGGGGGTCCATATCAACTGTAAAAGCTGAAAGGTCCAGACGGCATCCCTGGGTGGGGAAACTGACAGCACAATGGGTTTATTGGCCCCACAGTGGCCTCCATCACTATCCGCTTTCAAAACTGTCATCCAGCCACCCCAAAAGTTTGAGGCTGGCTGCGCACCTGCCTGGCTGGCCTACAGAGCTGAGGTCGGATGGAACAGGTCACAGATGTTAAACGGTGCCTGGGCTTCGCTGTTAACAAAGGCCCTGCAATTACTAACATAAAGCATTTCACTGTTAGCACCTACATTCACATCCATACATGTTTAGACAATTGAAATCGTGATGCGGGGTCAGCACTTGCATGCCAGTGGAGTGAAATGAGACAGCTCATTCTCACAGCGGTCTCTAAGTGTGGCGTTTCACAAATGAAGGAGAGTGTTAATTTCTTGTAACATTGAAGCGTTATCAGAATACTCTCATCCGAATGTGCAAAGAAGTTAGATGCCCCCATACAAGTAAGTTTGTCCCACCTTCACAGCCTCTAAGTTAGCACACCTCCCAACATTTGAAGTGATAGCCCACGCCCCTGAAATGTTAGCCTAAGTGCACCCTTGATGCCATGCCCCCACCCCTAAAGTAGTGGACCGCAGGGCTGCTAAATTTAGGGGTGGCAGCTGGCACACACACTCACATACAACACCTTCACCCCTGCATTCATCCACCAGTAACACTACTCCTTGCTTGCATGCATGCATACATAAAACCAAACACAGCACTGACACAAACATAAACACCGACATACAAGCATGCGTTCATACACATATGCATACACATTTAATTTAAATGCACATACATACACATTTAGTTTAAAATAAAAAGCACTTACATCCGTGCACCCTTCAAAAGTACCCGCACAGCCACGCAATGGTCCTCCCTTCACTCCGATACGTGGTCACGCTGAGCAACGTGAACACACTGACTGAGAGGAGAGGAGTCCTCTCTTGTCGTTTTGCATGTTCGTTGTCAGCTCAATAACAGGAGGTGGTAGAGATCACTTCTGTACCCTGTTGTCTGCCATTATTTTGCTGTGTTGTGCCTAACCAAGTGGCTACTAAACAAACAGCAACATTATTGCAGTCTTCTGAGAGTTCATGACTTAATTGGAGTTGTAAACTCACTACTGGTGTAATAAAAAGGTCTTGACCGGGCCTACCTTCTGCCACTTGATTTAAAAGCACCATGTGTCTTTCATTGAAGTCCCGTCAAAAACAAGCATTGGCAAAGCCAACAGCTTTGGCTTGTGCATAAGTATTAGGCATTTGCCAGGCACTGCCATAGGATGCTCAGTTACCTGAACCGTTTTGCACCCGCTACCATCACTGGCCTGTTAATACCAATATTTTTCTATTTTTTAATTGTGTTTTGATCAAAACAATAATCTTTCACCAAGAAGAAAACAAGAAATGTATAATACAATCAATTATGAACACATATACAAAACAGTGCGTTATTATTTTATTTTGATGTTTTTTGTTTATTGGTTAAATAATTAACCTTTTACTTATACATTTCAATCAACTAATTCATAAATCAATTTCATCATAAAATCCATAAAAGTTATGTGTCAATACTTAGAATTACAAAAAGAGAAACAAATAATGGGTGATACTATTCAGGTCATTGTGCTTAATTCAATGTTCAGTGCCCTAAAAAACATTACAACCGCATTAACAACTCAAGTAGTTGGCCCAGACAAACACATGTCCCATATAATATTGGGGCCAAAGCCCTCTAGGTCCAAACATATATTTCCCAAAGATGTTTGAGTGTAAGCCCTGAAACTAAGGTCAATACAGCAACAGATGGTTTAGGGTTGCCGGGCAACCATTTATCAAACAGAATCTACCAAGAGATGTTGAGTCGTTAGCCAAACCATACTGTATTAAAATGTCTTTAGTATGACTCATATTCCATCTAAACCTAAAAGAAAAGGTGACGGACGCCTCTATTAGAAAATATATATCGACTCTTCTCTTGTGATCCCCTCGCAAATGGCTCATTGAGGGATACTGGTGGAGGCCCTCCACAGACTCAATCCAATCCTTGCCATAAAGCACCCGCTTCACCCTACATGGGCTACTAATTAACTCAGACAAATCGCACCCACATTTAGAGAGCAATTCCCTGCATAATTACTCCAACTCTCTTAGAGTCAGTAAGCCCTTTACCAAAGTAATCCTTTTCAAATCTTCATACAATGAATCCTTAGTGGGAAGGTGTGTTTTCTGATACAGTGAAAGGTATCTCCAGTGTATCATGGCCTTCAGAGAACCAGGCCCAGTTCCTAAGGCATCAGTAGATGTGGAGTTGAGGCAGGAACACGAAGAAGTAGCCTCCACATCCGGGCCTCTAAACATGACAACCTGTCTAATAATGATTGGTCGTATACTTCTGTACCGTATAATAATATCGGGACACATTTTGCTTCATGAAATCGGATCAATGGTAATAAAGAGAATTTACCAAATCTCAAATCAACTCTGTAGAGTTGATTAGCCAATTTGTTTGCCATTACTAGAAGCCAAGACCACATTTCTTTTTTGTTTCTTTTTTCAGCAATAAAAAAGCCCAGATAAAGGAGGGAGTCCGGCGTGTCCACCCACTCTACCCCGAGATGCCATGTATACATTTTTCTCTTTTCCTAGAAGCTGCCGAAACCAGCACCATTGTTTTACTGGAGTTCATGGATAAAAAGTGTATCTTCACAAAATTCTGGAACCCATCCAGAAGATGTTGCAGGCCTATGGCAGTTCTATCAGAAGTAAGATAATCGTTGACATTAGCCAGCCATAGTGGGCATAAGTCATGAGGTTACAGAGTGACTAGGGCTTTGGGCTGGAGGTAGTCGCCAATGTCTGCCATGTAAAGGTTAAATAGACAGTGGGCCAAAATGCACTCCTGTCTAACTCCCCTGTAAGTTAAAATTGAATGAGAGAACAGACCGGGTTGGTTTAATCAGACCTCAATAGTAGAATGATCATAAAGCCACATATCATTCTCATCAAACCAAGCGGAATACCCCACCTTTGAAGTTTATGCCATAGTAAGTTCCTATCCACGGCATCGAATGCCGCAGTAAGGTCTACAGAAGCACAATAAATTAGGTTAGTCCCCTTCTGCCATGCTTGATTTTGAAGGCCTTTCATCACAAAAACGTTCAATATTGTACGCATATTTTTCCTAAATCCGGTCTGCCACTTTGCAATGCTCCCTGTTAAACCAACCCAAGCCTGAAGGTGTTGAAGAAGGATAGAGGAGAATATCTTGCAATCAGCCTCTATTATAGCAATTGGGCGGTAGTTGCACGGGTCAGATCGAGCTCCTCGCTTATGAATTGGTAGTATGTGGGCCTGTGCCCATGTAGGAGGGAATATTCCAGTTAACAACACAGGGTTAAATAGGATAGATAGTACAGAAGACCGCATGGCGGAATCAGACCTAATTAGGAAATTGGATAGTCTATTTGGGCCCAGACCCCAAAAAGAGCAAATGCCATGGATTACCTCTAATACTGTCTCCCTGCTGACATCAATATTGAGGTATTCCCTACACACATCACTGATAGGTAATTTGTAAAGCTTGGAGTTTTTAGGTAAATCAAAAAGAGTTTTAAAGTGAACTGCCCAGATTTCTTCTGGGACAGCATTCACCAACTTTCCAGAATCCTATCAGTGTCATTAATCAGTGACCAGAAATCTGTAAAGTTCTTATCCATAAGGGAAGACAGCATGGCCTCTCCATCCAACTGTTCTCTTCTGGCACAGGATCCCTGAGTTCAGTTTTTGTAATGCTGGCATTCATATCTCAGTCTTTCGCTTCTCTTTAAGAATGGCAGTGTACCATTCTTCAAAATTGCCCTAACTAGTCGCCTCATCTCCCTCCTCCATATGACAACATCTAAGTAATGCATGTGGGAATGTTTGCTCTTCACTGGCCCAGAATTTTTATTCCATGGTAAATTATCTTCAATAATATCAGTCATAATTATCCACTGCGAGGTTATCCAGTAACTGCTTTTTGGATGTAACAATTATACATTCCCTTATTGACTCATTCACACAATGAGCCAATGTCGGGTTCCAAGGTATTGGATTACCCCTACGAGTTAAACTACGAGTTAAACTAATGGCAGTCCGTGCCTCTGTATGTTTGGGGATCATGCCCCCTGAATCTAGTATATCAAAGTAAGCAGTCAGGAGGGAATGATCACTCAGGCCAGTTTTAGTGCTTTCAAATTGTAAACATTTCCCATAAAGCCAGTTCCCAACAAATATATGATATGATATGATCGGTTATTTATAACGTGCTTAACATCCAGAGATATCTAAGCGCGAACCTGCGGATCGAACCGTGTTGCTTCGTGTCATCTTGCTTCCAAGGCGAGCATGTTGCCCCTGAGCTATCCTCCCTAGACAAGTCTAACGTACAGCTAGAAAAACCAATAGACCAAGTTGGCTGTGAAGGGACGTCATTGTAGATGGCACTATTCAGAGGAAACATTCCCAACCCTTTCAAACCTTCCCACCACTCTTTCCCATTGATAACCTTCATGCCCTGATAGAGAGAAGACCACACATTCAACAGCTGACCCTGAATACAATCCGAGTTCAGATCACCTGACCAGATTATATGACTCCTACGATAGGAGTTAATGCAAAGATGTATATGTGAGGTAAGTAACAATATTTCATCTATCGACCTAGGTCTTGGTGCCAATAACTATTGGCAATCATGATGTTTATACATCCCTTCTTCCCAATGGCTATATGTGCGGCCAAGGTACCAAATGAGATATCAGTGTTCGCCACCAGCTTTAAGTCCAAGCTTGTTGTGACCATGGTCAATAAATATCCATAAGGACGCCATTTCTCTTTTCCCCTGGCAGCCTGAAAGGCGACACAGTAACCATCAAATGAAGGGGAAGTCAAAAACCATGATTCCTGAATAACAATAATAGGGTTCCATGTAAGGGCCCGGCATAATTCCGAGTTCTTTAGTAGATGGGTATGTCCCTGTGTATTTAACAAAGTCAATGTACAACATCTTTTGAGCAGCATACCTTCATTGGGTTCTTGTTCGCCATCGATCTAACTCGGGGCATTACCCAACAACCATAGCCAATCCTGGGTTTCTTCTGAAGCCAGAATTTTCTTTTTTAATAGCAAGACCTGTTCCTCCATCATTATGCCCCCCCCCCCCCACTCAGAGGGGCTGATTGTAAGCTCCATCATGGGGTGGGCTGGCCACCTTCACCCACCCCAATAGCTTCCTTTCAATAAAAGGGAGGAGGGCAAAGCCCAGCTTTCGAATATTATCTCGCTCATTCAGAATACTGTCATAAAGTAACCTTGAATTCAGGTAAATTACAACTTGATCTGTTCGGCCTCGCTCTACGAACACAACCCTATCCAAGTCCTTGGAAATACCCTTCACCAAGGATGGAACCTCACCTAGTAGGAATACAATGTTATCCCGATTCAAAGTGATGGAACGTGCATCTGGCATCACGCGCTTTCAATCCAAATTCTCAAGGCATTTGCTGCTGTTCTTGCCCTTTGGACCCATCGGATATCGCAGAGACCCTCCCCGCTCTTGCAGTTCATTATTTGATGGTGTAAAAATGCCTCTGGAAACAGGATCAAGGATTTAAACTGGGTGCCAGGGACATCATTTGGGGGCCGCACAGGGTCTCCTCTGCTACCCCTAATAAAAAAAAAAAAAATTTTAACAAATGGAAGCTCTTGGGCTGTGGCCAGCACCATGTGGCTCTTTGTTTCTGGAGTGGCTGGATTTCGTGTTCAGGCCTCTTAAAAAAAGGAAAACAGGGGGTTCCACAAATGTAACAGTGACCCTACATTTTTCCTACGTCCCTGGCATACTGCTCCGGATGTTTGTTTGCATGTATGAGGTAATGAACCCTCCCAGTGGTAATTATTTTGCCAACCTCTGAAGCCTGAAAAGTGGATACACGCAGGCTTGACATGTGGCCAAATTTGCACCAGACCTGCAGATGAAGTGACCTGCAGTTCACAATTACCAGCTTAATTGTATCCACTACAGAGTGTAATTTGCTTTCTGACTTTGAGAACATTCGGGCATGTAATTGCTCATTTTATAACAGCATGTAAGATAGCTCAGTGGGTTGAGCGCTCGCTGCAGTGATGTGTGTGTGTGATCTGCAGGTTGTCGGTTTGAATCCCAACAAGGCCAACTCAGCCTTTCATCCTTCTGAGATTGATAAACAAGTACCAACACAGGTTGCGTGATATTGTATGTACATTTGTTCAATTTGTCAAGGAGTGGAAGGTCCTGTGCCATGCCATCCCATCCTGTGATGTCACTTCAGGGTGGGGTCAAATGAAATCACTTCCTTTGATGTCAAAGGTGGTGTGATGTCACTTCTGCTACCCCTGTCATTTTGGTGAAATGACCTACCTGCTGGGCGCGCCATTCTTAAGTGCTCGATCTTGAAGCTCCTGTGGTAATTGAAACTGTAAGGTGCTTGCAGTTATTATCGGGTTTACCCAGGACTGGATGGCCTGCAACTTCCTGGCTTTAAACAACAAAAAAACAGAGCTCATGATAGTGTCTTCTAAGAACACCTGGAACAAACTTGATCTGACTATGCCAACTTCCTAATCGCAGACAATACCATCACTGTCCAAAGGAAAGTTAAAACCTTGGGAGTCGTTCTAGATGAGGAGCTATCTATGAAGTCTCATGTCTCCAACATCAGGTCAAGCTGTGGATTGATTAACAAACGAATCAGCTACATTCGCCTTTCATTACAGCTGAAAACTGTGCTTTCCTTTCTACAGCACTGATAAATTCAAGACTTTACTACTGTAATAGACTACTGTCTGGCACTACTGTCGCCAACATTCAATCCTAACAGGTGGCTCAGAACAACGCCGTGCGCATCATCTTCAGTCAATCTCGTCCCACTCATATCTCCACCTTCAGAAAGAAGCTACATTGACTTCCCTTAAAACATTGCATAGCACATAAAGTGTTAACGACAACACACAAGTGTTTGTCCTTCAGCAATCCCACCTATCTGTCTGAACGCATTAGGATCAAGTCCAATGGAACAAACCTTCGCTCTTCCACTGCTACTTTCCTTGATCCCCCTAGATTTAAGAAAGATACATTTGGGGGCACCACTCTTGATGTCCAGGGCCCCCTCCTCTGGAACGCCCTACCAGCTGGGATATGATTGTTGTGTGTCTTGTCCTTGTTTTCTGTGCACCCTGAGGCCCACAGGCATGCAGTGTGTAATAAGAATTTAAATAAATACCATAGATGCATCCAAGGGAAGGGGAGCTCGTGGTCCATCTCCAGTACTCCCAGAATGTAATGTTGATGGCCCCATAGTGGGCACCGATAGAGTATTTGCCTTTAGTGCCGCTGGGGCAAGGGCAGATGGAGCCCGCATGTCACGGTTCACATAAGGAACTGTCGGCACCTGGGGAAATGCTTTCAACAAAGGGACGTCGGGGGTTACAGCAGTGAGGTCAATCACGTTGTCCCCACGTTCCTGCAGAGTCAGTCCACTGAGTCCCCTTTCCATAGGGGCCTCAGTTCATTGAGCTAATGGTTTCAAAAAGCAGATTTTACCGTGGGTTGACCGGATAGAGTGTGCAAATGTTCTGACTGTGGGTTGAGGAGATGTGCAAAATGTTTTGAGCGACTTGTCTATTTGATTGTATAGATTGTTTCTTTTTAGATTTATTTTGCAGCTACCCCTTTTGCTTTTTGCCTCTGTGAAAACACCCTGAAGGTACTTTCTGCAGTCATATCCAAAATGGAGTCTTCCTCGACGTAGGGTTCCTTCACCAAGATGCAGTTTTCAAGGGCATTGATTTGGTGAGTTGATGATTTTGGTTGAACTGACATCAAAGTTATCTTATCAGAGGCTAAAGGGATCATGACAGTAGCTCCAGACAAAAGTCCCTGAGATGGCAATAGACCTTTGCTAATTCTTCCCGCTCGGTCTGATCTATCACTGTTATGCTTGATTTATGCTTGGTTCAAAATGGCGCGGGCGAGAAATGCATCCTGGGAGCGCTCGGGGCCATGTTGGATATTTACTTCACATCGCAGTGAAAGGTTGCACACATTTTGCTGAAGTGTTAGAATCACAGCGCTGAGACAAACATGCTTTTCCAAACCTGGTATGAGTCAAGGCCACTTCTGCTTGGAAAGTTAACGTTGTTATGACTTGCTACTTTTCTCCGTGGAGCGTGTTTTTAGAGCAGGGAGGCCCTGCGTTCCTTGAGGGGAGCTCTTGATTGACCCAGCTGGCAACCGACAGCTGTTCCTCAACTGCGCAAGTGCAATTTCCAGAATGTTCGGGAATTAACTCCCCTTTGTGGAGTGTGTATATATGTGGAGGCACGGAGGAGGTCAGGTGAGACTTCAGCCAGAGAAGGACGCTTACGTCTGGCCTTCCTGTGAGCTGTGGAACTCTCGGTCTGGCTGTCTCCGGGGTCTTCCAGCCGCTTGTGGACGAGATGAGGACTTCTATTACGCTCACAGTGATGTATTTCCTTTTGACTTATTTGTTCTGTGACCTTACTATTTTTATGAGTTATTTCTATGTACTTGTAAGCTTTGAATAAATAGCCGTAAAGAGCTGATTTATCTTCTAAGCGTGCGTGGTTGTGAGTTATTGTGTCTGTCTGTTTTTTGTGGTTCAAAGTACTTGCTCCATAATTGCATTGATGATTTATGTTTGTTTTGTGCACTTTTCGGGGGAGATCAGTACAATCACCTACACAAGCTTCTTCCAAATCTTGGTGCTCTTCGGATCCCCCTAAACATTGTTTGTAGGAGTGGTCTGAGCCCTTTTTTGATCCCATTTCACTTAATTTCTGGGAGAAGAGAAACTTGTTTGCAGCAGGGTGCAAATTTAAATGATCAAATTTAAAAAGCAGCGACTCAAGCATTACTCAGTTGGCTTTAGTTTCACGCTGTAAATTCTCATATAATGATACCAGCGTGCAAAGTACTTTGTTGGTTTCTGTACACAGGTCTTCCTGGTCCTCTTTTGGGCCGTCTTCCATTCTGCACAACACGACCGAAAGTCGTCTTGGTGGGGGCAGAGTGGGGGGAAGGGGTGGTGATGATGTAAAGAAGTCAAACCCTGAGTGGCAGTGACCATTAGAGCCCGGGACATTAGATGAAAGAGCCATATCAGGTGGAGTATCTCCAAGCTTAGCACAATGGAGACATTATGAGCCACCCCCACCAGGGTTTGTTCAAAGTGAAGATGAACTCCTCTCTCCCTTTCAAAAGATATTTTTGTCGATTTTGACATGCTTGATGGACTTTTTTTCGTGCATCCTTCCTGTAAGGATGGATTCGTGAGCAAGCGTGCCATTAATTTTTCCAACAGGTGAGAAAAACAATGTCATGAGATTTTACCTCTTGTTTTTGAGGTCTAATTCTTGCAATTGCAATTCATTTGGAGGAGCAGAAACACGTGAGTCCTGATCAAGCAACTGGTGAGAGTCTCCTTCATTGGGTGAGAGGGGGAGGCTTATCGCAGCCAACATACTGGTGTCTGTAATTAGTTGAGGGGAAGCTAATTCACACCTCCCTGCACTCCTAACACCATGCATGATAGGGCAAATCAGCAGGACTGTTGTGAATACCGCACTTGAGATTTAAGACTTTTGAACAATATCTGGAACAGTGCAGAGTGTATTTTTGCCGTGCAATTCGACTGTGCACAGCAAAAAGACACGTTGCACTGTTCCCTGAATCAGGGTGTTTGTTGGCAGTACAAAGTCACTTTGCACCAGTGAAAAGAACGTTGCACCGGGTAAAATATTCCATGATTCAGGCCAATAGTATTTATCCAATGCATGTTTATGATCTTTTTTCCCCTTAATGAATTGACCTCCAAGTGGTATCTGGTAGTTTCATCGAATGTAATACCATTGAATGCCTTTCCAACTAAATAATTGCATCGAAAAAAAGCATTGAATGCATGTTTTTTAAGGTAAAGAATTTAGTTTAATTTTAATGGGTTTTAAAAGGTAAAAAAGGGGGTTTGGGGGGAGCCCCAGTAAACAAAAATAAAAATGCATTCGATGAAATTGTTTTCGATGCATTTTTTTGATTGAATGGTCTGTCGATGGTAAGAATTTGAGGGAATGACTATAAACCCCTCCCCGTCTATCACCTCCCTTCCACAGTAATCCATGATGGCCACTGAATAGGTTTCCATTCTCATTAATAAATTAGAAGATGTATTACGCAGGGCACCTTGGAGCACTTCACACAAAGAGTTCTTCAAGGGGTACAGGATTTTACCAAAGAGAGAAACCACTCTCCACTGAAACCAAGGGAGGAATGAGTTGAGACCCAACTCATACAGCAAAGAGGACATGGGCAAGGAGGCTGGTAGACCAAAGACCTTTTTCCAAATTCTGCCCTCCAGTCTTACCCATGGCAGGCGTTACACCAATGGCTCGGCTTCCAAACCATAAAGCACCTTTTGAATGACCTTCCCTATACAGTATCGAATCAATGGCTTAATGGAAAATTTGCAAAACTTAAAATAAATGTTCTTCATCTGGAGGGTCATCTGGTCTATTTTCCCCCCTGTCTTTTAACCAGGGCTTCCTGCTAAGATTCCCAGTGATTAAAACACAGAGATAGGTGAGCTCACTAACAACGTCAACTTGGCAGCCATTTAAGAGCCATTAATGTTTCTCACCAATGGTCATTTTCTTATGAAATGTCATAATATTGAATTTTTTATGATTAATGACCAGTTCATTTTTTTTTCCATAAGCACTTAAAGCCTTTAATGCCTGCTGGAGGCCAATACAAGTACTGTCAAGTAGGGCAACATCGTCGGCATATGCCAACCAATTAATTTGAAGCCCTCCATTTTTCAGACTAATAAAGACAGCATCCAGTAAGGCTTCCTCGAGATCAGCCAAATACAGATTGAAAAGGCAAGGGGCGCGTATACAAACCCACCTTAGGCATCTTCTTGTTGGAAAATGTTCTATCAGGCTGCCCACGGCATCTAGTCTAACCCTTACTGCTGTGTTTTTGTGAATATGTTCCAGATGGCTAGCAAAGATGGTGGAATTTTCCATATCTTTAGTTTGCACCACAGTGTTTGACAGTTGTCCGTATCAAAAGCTTTTGAAAAGTCGACCATTGCCACAAACCAAGTGGAGACTGGAGTTTTCTTACTGTACCGCATGCTATCTTTTTTATACTGACAAGATTAAACCATTAAGAGTTGTGGCCATACCTTTCCTAAAAGCTGTTTGTAATTTACAAAGAATGCCGCTGTGCGTGGTCCAATGTTCAAGGTTTTCCAAGATCAGAGCAGAAAAGATATTACTATCAGCATCGAGAAGTGCTATCGGTCTGTAGCTATTAGGATTCTCCCAATTCTCTTTCTTGTAGATTGGTATAATAATGGATTCTTTCCAAGATTTTGGCATACATCGTTGTCTGGGAACATGCTGGATAGGAAACAACAGGAGAATGAACCACAAGACCATATTTCATTCTAGCATGTGATTAGTTAGGCCATTAGGCCCAGCGGCTCTAGAAGCAGAGGCTTTATATATGATACGCTCAACATCATGTCTGTCAAAGTCGAAGTTCCAGTTCACTGTATTAACCGTGTTTTCCGGCACTTCTAAGCCCCCATTTATTTCAGTCCAATAGGAACGCCAACTTCACTAACCCCTTGACATTGTGATTCAAATTGCACATTGTCTAAATGGTTAACTAAAGACCAGACATTTCTGGAGTTGTTTGGACAGAGAGTGCTCAACATCCTCTCACCATCTTTTTGCACAAGCAGGTGTCTATGGGAGCAAATCCAATGCTTACATGATGGAATCAATAAGTGTTTCTTTTTGAGATATGCGTCCCTAGTTAATTAATTACGTCTTAACTGCCGTAACTGGCACTGATTCCTTTTTTTTTGGCCAGACTTCCCTGTGAAATGTGCGAGTATGCCCAGTTTTCCTAATTTGTAAAATTTAGGCATCTCCTTACCCCATGAAAATGCCTTAAAACCCTGACTAGAGCACACCATCCTGATATCTTCCTTGGCCGCATATTTTGTGAATTTTTCTAACCTTTCCGTTATACTTGACCCTCCATTTTTAAATTTTCAGGATCATATTTCCTATAGCCAAAAGCTGTGTTAATTTCCGTCGCCATTTTAAACCAGGCTATGAGCATGTTATGGTCCCTTAGGGTGGTGTTTTTAATTTCAAAGTGAGTGCACACATCAAACAAGTCTCTAGTAAGAAATTCAAAGCCGATAACAGACAACTGTGCCCCTCTTTTTCATGTATTAATTCCCTGCAAATCCCACACCATGTTACCGTTAGTTATCAGCAAATCGCAATCACATAAGAGGCCTTTCCATTTTTTTCTGTTATGATTATTTTGTCCATTAGTATTTTTACCATTATCCAGGTCCTGTATATTGAGATCGCCTGCAATAATTACATGAGATTCGCAATTAGCCATCCAGGAACACAGGGTTAATACCAATACAGCAGCGCCTTTCCCATGCCTACAGGAAAGCCCAAACTATTAGCATTGCCAATGCTTGTTTTACTTTACCCTTGATGCACAGGACCATGCATCAAGGGTAAAGCAAGCATAATACTTGGCTAAACGGAACCACATTGAACATAGGCCTGCATAGTCAGTAGGAACATTTATTGTGCACAGTCAGCCTGGACATACTTTCTGTGGCATGGCATTTCTGTTGGCTGGGAGTCCTTACATGGTAATGATGTCATATATTGGTGCAGCCTGCATAGGCATACATGAGAACAACCATCATGAATATATTTTCACATTAGCAAGGTGGCATGAAATGTATTGGAAAATGCTCCTGTGCACGCTGGTGACTTGCAACTATTGGGGTTTTCCATGTGCTTCATACAAAACCCAATGCAAACTATATGGAATTCTACCCAATTTCGCAAAGAAATCGCCATAAAATACTTAATTATAACCCAATGTTTCAAACATTTTCCTGCGAGTGAGAAACACCCTCAAGCACCCTTTGCTTGTTTTGGGCTCCCTCACTGTGCTCTGTCGATTACGCATAATTGGCACAAACATTTAAGCCTCTTCAGTTCAGAAATTCACCAGCCTCCACTTTACATCATCTCTCTGTCACTGTTTATGATGGGTGTTTTAATGCGCACACAGGGGCAGGGTGCTCCTTAATGCTGGCGACACGTACTACATGCAGTCATGCCACCCTTTACACATTCATGCATATGATGCATAAATTAGTCTGCCATAGTCCTTTCTGCAGTGGAGAAACCTGACTTTGCTGTAGTTGATTTTCAGTTGTAATAATAACCATATCTGGGTTCCTTCAAATTACTCAAGGGAAGATTTCTCACGTCTCCTGTTTGCGGCGGTCCCGTCACTGGCCCAGTGCAAAAAAATCATAAGGGGGTCTCACCCACTTTTTTGCCCCTGGCCTCACCACACTTTGTGACTGCCCTGCAGCCAGCACAGTCCCCCGTGTGAATAAAGGACACGGGTGGACTGTGCTGCCTTCTACTCAGAGGATGGTGCTCGCGAGACTCCCCCAAGTGCAAGGCCCAGGGCAGATTGCCCCTCCTGTCCCCACCTCGTGACGGCCCTGTTTTTAAGTCTAAAAATGCATTAATTTGGGATCGTATTTCACAAGCTGGTAACAAACCAAGAGAGTTATTTAAGATATTTTAACTTTTCTCTCCACCTTTGTGCAAACCCGCTTCCCAAAAAAAAGGTAATGGGCCTCATTCCGGGTTTGGAGCCAACCATGGAGTAATTAGCTCCATGGTTGCCTCCGAATCCGTCCCAAATCCGGCATGGTGAATGGAGTAATTACCGGTCCATTCCAGGGTTGGAGGGACCGGTAATTCCCCAGTCACCTTTTGCCCTGCCCCATTCCCATTTCTGCCCCATAGGGCTCAATGGGAATGGGGAAGGAGGTAATTACGGCACCGTAATTACCTCCGAAGTACCTTTGCGGGTCCCGTACTTAACTCCTGCTAAAAGCAGGAGGTAAGGAAGGACCCGCAAAGGGACCTCGGAATACGGAGGTAAGGGATTACCGGCATCGGCACCCTTACCGGTGCCGGCAATCCCTTACCTCCAACCTCGGAATGACCCCCATTGAACGTGAAATAGCAACTGTCAAACCAGTAGATTCCACAGGTTTGTTTGCTCCAAGATATTCCCCCCATTAGAGGTATTCCCATATTTACTCGTCAGCCTACACCCTTTGATGTGACCCTTCACCTGTTACCCTCTTTGGCACCTACCAGTGCAAATCACAACACCCCTAAAGTGTTACTCGCTTCCCATTGCTCCATAATTATTGACACCTTCTTGAAAAAATCTGTAGTTCGGATTCCACCCTTTCCATGGTACAGGGGTTTGGAATGGCGTGTTGCTTTAGATGCCGACAAACGACAGCTAAAGCCTTTGATCATGCTTGATTTATTGGCAGCATTGATACTGCTGACGATGTTGTTCCTCTCACCTGCCTTTCTGAAGTAGCAGGAGTCTCAGACCCAGCTCTGACCTGGTTTTGTTCTGTTTTATCCAACAGAATCCAATAAGGTACATTAACAACTTTGGTGGGTGCGGCAGCCAATCAGGGAGCTCAACACCCAGGCTGAATCTAGGCAAGGAGCTACCCGATTGATCACCGCACGCAGTGCTGCTGTTTTCCTTGCTCCCTGGCCGCCCTCCCCCAAATCCAGCACCACTAACCCCCACACCCTCAATCCATTGCCCCCAGCCAAATCTCCTTACCTTCTAAGGGCTCTTCTGCCTGGGCCATGCATATTCCTGGTGAAGCCATGCAAATGGAAAAGGGGCTCCAAGCGGTGCCCCGCCTTCCATTTCCATGGTAACCCAGACTCTTCCCTAATGCTGTTGCGAACAAAGCGGGCAGACTTTTTTTCTTTTTTTAATATTACTATTAGCACGGCAAGGGTTTGCCTTTAATAGCAACAATCACCAGCCGGTGAAGCCCTCAGAATGCAGGATTATTGCTAAATATTATTCCTTTCTCTCAGCTCCCAATCGAGTTCCTTGTGGAGGTCCATGGTCAGGGGCAAACTGGCAAGGAGTGAAAAGGGGACAATTGCCCTCAGACTGGCTGGGCTATTGCCACATGGACAAGAACTTCAACATGTAAAATAAATTATTGAAAATAATGAAATGCTCCAGAGTCTAGCCTGCCACAAAGCAACCAAGTGCTGGAAAGCCGGCTAAGATTCTGTGTAAACGGGGGGAGGCACTCGTCTTGATGTCAGCAATGTTGTATATGTGCCTGGACGGCCTCCACACAAGAGCCTTCACAGTGAGGGAGAGAGGTCTAGGAAGCAGGGACATGTTCACACCGCTCAGTGGCAATGTATGCATTTAAATGACAGATTTTCTGACCCTGGGTGGTAATGCTGGCAAGACCACTCCCCATACACCA
This sequence comes from Ambystoma mexicanum, assembly GCF_040938575.1. Lineage (NCBI taxonomy): Eukaryota > Metazoa > Chordata > Amphibia > Caudata > Ambystomatidae > Ambystoma > Ambystoma mexicanum. Next base: position 1,566,745,562 of record NC_090932.1, read on the forward strand.
CTGGCTGGTTACAATCCACGGCAGTTTATCACAACTCCCGCTCGTTGCGGAAGTAAGGGTTTATATTTGATTAGGGTTTGTCCTTGGTTCGATTCTGTACAAATGCTTCCCCTATTCTCTGGTGAATTTCTTGATCACCAGTGTGTTCATACAAAAAGAGTTTGATAGCACCCAGAATAACACCCATGGATGTTACGTATATTGTGGTTATAGAAATTCCTGTTGAACTGTTTGTGGTTCTTACCTTTTGGACATGGTGGAGGTAAAAATAGGTAGGTTTCCTGCAAAAAGTCTGCCTAAAATACCACCGCTGGTATTCCTATGGAATACCACCAATAGTATTTGATCAAACCCTGAATTGGGGTGAACAGAAAAATCCATAGTATTTGACAAATACGGTCCACTTTACTGTTACCACCCAAATCTGAATTAACCCCTAAGTCTGTGATTGTTTTCCATTCTCTTGTCGAGAACACTCTTCTCTTATGTGACCAACAAAAGACACAGATGAACATCAACACCAGGTTCAGATATAGAGATACAAAGTCACATGTACACAGATACATCCTTCCACCTCTACTTTACACTGTCACAAATACACTCAAACACATGAACCCAGTCACAGAAACTGAAACACACACAGACACACCCTTCCTCATTTGAAAACACTCAAATATAAGTGATTGCTCTTACTCCCTCTCCATCACCAGGTCCAAGACATATTCCACTTGCAGTTCTCTCTGCTTCCGTGAGTTGAAATATGCCTGTCGACTTTCCAAGAAAGTACACCTCGAGACCCCAAAACAGCTGCTTACCCTTGACGTCTTTCGCTCTGCATTATCCAAGTGCAGACTCCATAGCCACAATTACAAGCAAGACCATGATCATAGCTTCTTGTCCGTGTCTGGCAGAGACTGACTGGTAGATCAAGGTGGTCTACTATCTGACTGTAAGCCAGGGCAACGGAAGGTGGTGAGTGACAAGGCATAGGCTTGGTGTGATGGGCAATTAAAGGGATTGAGGGGCAAGGAATTGGTGATTGGGCAATGTGGCCAAGGGAAGGAGGTGCCTGCAAGGTAAGGGAAGGGGTTTGAATTAATATGTAAAGGATGGAGCAAAAGGGGAGCAGGGTCTGAAAGTTAATTGTAAGAAATATGGGGTATTGAGAATGTGGTGCAAGGAAAGAACTCCAGGGAATGGTGGAAAACAGGGTAAATGTGATGGAGGAATACATCTGGAACGGTAGGTCAGCAGGTTGACTGTTGTTGAGATCGATGTCATACCGGCATGTCACTGCACCAGATTGTGGTACTGGATTGACCCCCTTTCTATTTTCTGACTAAGTGTACATATTGTCTTTAAGAACATAGGTTTCAATTACTACTTCTCTTATATTTTGTCAGGTTGCTTTATCATGTGACCTGGTTCTTTGAAAACACACACTTGTACAGGCTAAGATTATAATTATAGTACATTTTTATTATAATCTGTTTCACAAACGTATTTGCCCATGGATAAAGACAATTACTATGCCTTCCCCCTTTCAGATATATTGGTGCTTCGAAAACCAGATTTATTGACCAGAATACAAGTTTAGCCCTTGATTAACAACTTTGCAGAAAGCATTTATTTTGTTTCTAATATTGAAGGTGGAATAGTAGAATACAACATCTTTCCTTCTTTCTGAATTGGAAACTGTGGAACCAGGACTCAAATCCCTCCCTTCTACACTTCATACACTATGTAATCCCGAGCATATCACTACTCATCACTGTGGCTTATTTTCCTTAACTATCCGTAGACAAAGCATCACTCATATGAGTTTATACTCTATAGTGTTACTCTATAAATAATTGTAATAATGTATGCGAAACATACCAGTGAGGAGGCTGGATGACAAGTGAGGGTCTTATGTTGTGGGGGGTGGGTAAACAAGGTTTAGGTATGGGTTTTCTGTTATGGGCAAAGGAGGCAGGAAGCCAGGAAAGGGTCTTTTGCCAAGGTCGCCGAGAACTTTGATTTCCGGACTCGGATAGCCCAGTTGGCTTTGCCCTTTGCTTACTCGCTTGGACTTGTCTACTATTATGATTGTGCTAATCAATTGTTAGAATATTCAAATTCTTTTTATTCTGACATCCCTGAATATCAATTACATTGACTTTAAAATAATCAAACGTCTGCAGTCCACTTTATTCATAATGTTCCAAAGTTTTACGCTGTGTCCAATTTTCGGAAAGCTCTCCATTGGTTGGCATTTAGAAGGAGGATATGTTTTAAAATCCTGTGTCTTGTTTTTGAATGTCTAGATGGTCTCACCACATCATATCAGTAAGAGTCATCCTTACCAACAAAAGCAGGAGCTCTGATCCAGAAATGTGGGCTTCCACGCAGTTCCGAAACAAAGATGTAAAACAAGAGGTGGCAGCTGGTTTGATAAAGGCAAGACGTTTTTGCATTCTCAAAGGGATTGGTAGAAGACCAAGTAAAAGTTATTTTGACTTTGCAGCAAACAACGATTTGCACTATGGGACTTGTAGTTTCTTGTTTTATAATCACATGTGTGCCTGCCATCCCTGTTCTAGTATCCTTGGCAGCTATTCTCAGGAGACCAGATGTTTCCATTTCATGTGGACACCACCTTCCAATCCTTGTTTCATTTTGCAGGCAAATGAATTCTGGGCAATGTAGTCTTGCTTTGCTTCTGTTGGAGTAAATGGATGAATGGACCACATAGCAATCATTTGTTACATACAAGCCCTGGGCCTGGATTTGTCTGGCCACGCTCTCTGTGAGAGGGCAACCGGATGTGATTTCCAAAACAGTCTGCATTTAAGATGAATATGTTGCATAACCTCAAGTCGTTCATTCCAGGTGCCCGGGTATTCATTTTGGGCCCATTCCAGGTGCCTAGATAAACGCATTGAATCCATGGTCCATGCTCTATTACATTCGGGAGACAGTACTCCAGTCCTGTGGTTTTCCTTTGCATTCTGGCACTTGTAGTTCAGGGTTTAAAGTGTGGAAAATCAGACTTCAAATCCAACAATATAGAGAAAATCGGGACTGGAGTATGGAATGGCGCATGTTTGCATGTATGGTGTTGTCCAGGATCAGTTTACGCCCTACCTAAACTGATCCTGGACTACACCATAAACGCTAGGCAGGCAGCCACCTGAAAACTACACCCGTGCAGCTAGACTCTCAAGGCAGTTGAAATCTCCCACTCTAACACAGGGTCTATGTTCATTCATCGCCAGTTCTTTTTCCGATGGTTTTTCTTCCGACAGTTTCTTGTCGGAAAAACTCACAAAAAAATTGTATTTTTTTTGTTTTTTGGGGGTTGCCCCAAACTTCCTATTCTTATTTATTTTAGACTATTTCCTACCGCCTTACGATTTATATACCCTTAACCACCCTCCATATTTTTTGTATGAGTTTTTTCGAAAATAAATTGGCGCAAAAAACATCGAAAAAAAGGACTGGTGATGAACGAACGTTATACCCTAGCACACGTGTGCGAGAAATGACACTGTTTTCGCTTCACTCAAGAAATACAACTGCGCGCAGCTGCCAAGTGGTTCCTGCGCACGTGTCACACCTTCAGGCAGTGCCCGATAATTCAGTAACACTCAGCACGTTGGAACCTGCTGCCCCAAACCTATAACAGGGGAAGCAAAACTGCAAGCCCCCACAGGGACAAGGCTTGCTGAAGAGGTCACATGTGCTCAGGTGGCAGCTATCATTGCATAAATGCATCCTTTTGCATTATTCTTTGAGTGAGTGATCGGCAGATTGCTCGACTGCATCGTTCCTGCAGAGTTTAGCTCTTCTGTCCCTAGAACCTGGCCATTCGCGGCCTAGGGAGTCAGTGGAAGAGTGCAGTGCTCTCCAGTGGTCAAAGTGCATGAAAATAAGGGGTGGAACTAGGTTCCCTGCCGGCCCGCGGCCGCCCCCAACAAAACCCCATCGCCACGGTCCCTCCCACACGCAGCGCAAATCCCAGACCTGGGTCCCGCCTTGCCTCCATTCCTCCCCACCACTGTGTAAAGGCTGAAAGAAACACAATGAAAAATGTAAAACATTTATTTATTTATTTAACTTGTTATTACGCGCCAAAATACATTTGAAATTAGACCCGTTACAGCCGCAGCATGCCGCTTTATGCACCCCCCCTTTCTAATCACCCACCATTCTCACCTCTTATGGGGCACACCAAAGATTAATGCCACCCCTCCCACCTACCCATTAACTGCAGTATTTTCACTTTCCGTTTCTTAAATGCAAAAGAAACATCTGATGACTGTGGGAGCAGGGCGATTGTGGGCCTTGGGAATGGGCTTTGGTCCAAGCAGGCCACTGGAAAAATGACAGCAGCCCAGCAGTTCTATGATCCGCAGGTCCCAGGTCCCTATCCCCAGTAAGGCGAACACCAAGACCAATGTGCCTGCTGTTTAAGGGAACTGAGAACAAGTTTCAACGTATTCCTACATTTTTATTTTTAAAACAAAACAATTCCGGAACGATTTATTTTCAAAATAAAAGTATAGCTGCTGTATAACTTGATTTTGCAAAAAAGTAGTGGAGCACCGCACCCACCCAACCGCTCCCGCCCACTTCCTATTTCCTTAGTCATTGCTTGAATGCAGCCAGGAAGTGCCGGAAGGCCTTAAAGCACGTGCTTCAGGTGCCAGGCAGCCTTAAGATGGGCAGTTGCCCACTTGGAAATTGTCCTTAATGGGAATGTCTCCTTTGGCCTAGGGCGCCTGCCATGCATTATTTTACAACCCTACCTTTCATTTTATTCTCGCATGCTGCATTGCAGTGGCGTATTTATGGACTCACTGGTTACCAGGGCGACACGCAGCCTCTCTTCTGCACCCGAGGCCAGCCTGGGATGGCTCCGCACACAACACAACCCATTCCCGGCTCTGAGAGCTTAGCCAGCGAACTCTGCTTCATCAGAAGCCCCTCGGCCATCAGTAGGAGGGGATCCAATATGATCATCTGGTTGGTAGCCCTCCACAACTCCCGGGAAGTCTTGAGCACATCTCAAGGCCATCACACATCATGAACATGGGTCAACGTAATACCACCACCGCACTAGCCATGGCCTCCATGAACGTTCTGCCTGACAATAAGGGACGCTCTCCTCCCTTCTTTTAATTTAATTTTCTTCCGGTGAAAACAGTAAAAAAAACTATACATTCACCCCAACTCTCATTTGACTCACATTCATGTTTTCATTTCCCTACATGATAGGTTATTTATAATGCGCTTAATACCCAGAGGTTTCTAAGCGCGGACCCGGGGATCCAACCTGTGTTGCTCCGTGTCGTCTTGCGTCCAAGGCAAGCACGTTGCCCCTGAGCTATCCTCCCAAGATGTAGTGAGTTAAGTCGGTATCTTTAGGCCTCACTGACTTTTCCCACTCTTCCCCTTTCCCTGCACCGTTTGCCCTGTTTCCTTTTCACTCCACAGAGCACGGTTTGGCTGCCCCCCTGGGTTGGGTCATAACTTGCCTCTACACGGGCAAGGCTCAGGACCACTGCAGCCGCAGCAGCTGTCCCTCCACACCTTCAGTCACCGTCAGTAACTTAGAATCCAGGCCTGCGATGTGAGGTTTGGCTGCCATAGATCAAAGTGTGGACCACCATTGGTGTGGTTCACAGTTACATGTCTTTATTTCGAAATCCATTTTAGTGAATGCACATATCTCGAATATTTTATAACGAAAACCTTTCTAGTGAATGCATTTTTTAGGGGGGGGCCTCCCTGATTCTCCCATTTACCACTCGTAAAAACCAACCCCAAATGTTTCCCGAAAAAATGTAACCCTTTACCCAACCCCAAAATCCATTCACTATAAAGGTTTTCGTTATAAATATATTCGAGAAATGTCCATTCACTATAACGGATTCGATATAAACACTGTATAGCGTGGTTCACCTGGTCTGAAACCTTCGCAACAAGCCATTGCCTCCCTCAATCTTCCACGTATGCCTCATGTGCAGCCGAAGAGGCCCAAGGTTAGCCATAATGTCTCAAGATTTCTAGTCTTCCGACTTACAGACATCATTAATGTACCCGGCTCGAGGTACCAGTTGGCCCAGAGAATAGGACAGACTTTTACTGTAATCACCGGGTTCGGCCCCAGCGAGACTTCAGAGAAAGGTAGTGGGCCACAACCCCTCCTGCTAGATATCTCCAATTAGGGGTCCCCCAGGAGTTCTGTAGGATTTTTCTTATCTTATTGCCGCAGATTCACTTTTGTCACCAAGACCTGCAGTGACAATTGGCCTTGGTCCGCCACCACAACCCGACCCACATATCATTACTGCTGTCGGCTTTGCATATCTATTTGCGTCTCCAACTGTAAGCGATGTGGTATCTCTCGAAATCGGAAACTCCCAGACACTCACCCGATCATTGGAGTCGCAATTCCCAAAGAGCAAATCAAGCAGGTCTCCCCTCCCAAATAACCCCTTCATCATCTTACTCAGTGAACTCTCCGACCAGCTACCTGGCTGTGCAGGATGGATGGTCTGTGTGCAGTTCCCTCAGGGGGTGACTACCATCTTCATTCTGTTGGTCCTACCCGACAAGGACACTTTCAGGGTTTTCCATCAACCACAGTTGGCTCTGAGCTTTTCCAACCACGCATTGATATTGACCCTGATTAAGGCTGAGAAGTCGATACGGTCCACAGTCCCACGTATCGTATCCTCCTTGAACACTACGGGAGCAGGATCTCACCCAGGATGTGCTTCTGGCATGACCTCAACATTGGCAGGATGTCAGTCTTGGACCAGTTCACTTTGTAGCCCGAGCATAGGCCAAATTCCCCCATAACTTGTAACACAATGAGTTGGCAAAATTCCTTAAGGCTAGCAGAAGGTTGAATGCCTACAACCTCAACTTCTGGCAGGCACCTGCACAGGACAGCCAAGATGGACATATCAGCCTTTAGTATGACTACTAGGGCCTCCATGATGGTCACAAACAGCAGTGGGGAGAGCGGGCAGCCCTCCCTCATCCCACATCTGAAAGAGATGGGGCCCGAGATTAGACTGCTTGCCAACACTTAGGCTACTGTCGCGGCATACAATGGTCTTGTCACCTGGACGAACCTCTAGTCGATACGGGCAATAGTCTGATGGAGATGTTTTCATTCCGTCGGTTCGACCGTCTTCTGTTTATCCATGGATATCACGGTGGCGGCCTCTTATGTACCATCGTGCTTCACTACTGTCCCTAGTAGTCTTTGCCCACTGTCCGCCATGTTACATCCGCTCATGAACCCACATGGCTGGATGGACCAGTGTCGACAATACTCTCTCCAGCATCCACACCAAGATCCATGTGAAAACCTTGCAGTCCTTGTTGGAGAGGCTGATCGGTCTGTAGAGCCCATCGGCTAATATGGTCCTTAAGGAGGAGGTCATCAGTGCATTAGAGAGGGTCATGACTCATTGGTAGCCCCCCTAGCTGCAGCGAATCCTGAAACATTGCATGGAGCAGCTTCGTTGCTGCTACCTCCAACATCTTATACAATTCCACGGGAAACCCATATCGGCCCAATGAATTCCTGTGTTCAGAGAGCTCTTGGCAACCCACATCTCTTCAGCACCAATGGGCTTATCAAGCATCGTTTTATCCTCCTCCGACAGTGATCGCCGCTCTTGGACTCCGAGATAGCCTTCTCGCTTCTCCCGTGAAAGATCGCTTTGCATCCGGGAGTCAAATTTGTTGAATTCTTCATTTATTTTTTTCTTTCAGGTGCACATGTAAGGCAGCCATCCCCTTTTCGGATCCTGGCAACGGTGCTCTCGCTTTCGGCACATGAAGTTACTAGGGTGACCAGATTTAAAAAGTAAAAAACCCGGACAGAGCAACTAACATAAAAGTAGGACTAACTCTTGAAAGCGGCTGTCAAGGCACTACACTTCAGTAGCAGTTGGAGGAGAAGGGGGTTTAAGTGTTAATGAACAAATCAACCCATATTATAATTAATTTATCACAAACTAACACTAACACTATCTTAAATTGTAAAATGCGGCATTTCTTCTGTGTCAGATTGTGCATTCATGCCTGTCAGCTATGAAGACTGTGCCTACCAAAAACCAGGACCACTGCAGTTTCGAATGGAAACATAGGGCCTCATTACACGGTAGGCGGTAAAGGTTTACCGGTACCGGTAAGGGCACCGGTACTGGTAAACCCTTACCGCCTTACTACGAGTGGTTTTACCAGCCATTAAGGAACAGGCCCGCTAAGGGACCTTAGTGCTAATTACGGTAGCGCAATTTGCGGTACCGTAATTAGCGCCTTCCCCATTCCCATTGAGCCCTATGGGGGCAACAATGGGAATGGGGATGTGCCTTGGTGAATGGGGAATTACTGCCCCCGCTCACCTTGGAGTAGGGCGGTAATTCCGCCATCCACCAAGGCAGACATGGTAAAATACCGGCGGGACAGTCCCGGAAAAACCGGGATGTCTGGTCACCCCAGCACATTCCAGTCTGCGGCCTAGCTGCCTTCCAGCAGTTCTCCTGATTCAAAGAAGCCAGTCTTCAGTATGCGTGGGGCCCTTTCAATACCTTCTGGCTGCATCCTCTCCAGCCCTGCCTCGCTTCCTGATCCCTAGTGCATCTGCAGGAAGCAGCTTCTATTTCTTTCATCCCCTTCTCCATTTCCGACCGCAGCCATCTTTTTTCCGTGTCCTCATCTTGCTCGCGAGGTCCATCGGGAATTCACGCATTTGGCGTTTAAGTCCAATCACAGACCTCACCTGTTCAATTGCGCTTCGTGAACCGCTATTTTCCCATGGACTTGCATCTTCGTCAGGTCACCCTTCATTTGTTTATTTATTTTATTTCTCATATCGTGCCACATGCCCGTGTGCTTCAGCGCGCCCATTCCGAGGTTGGTGGGGCGGTAATTCCCCATGCCGCCATGGCCCTTCCCCATTCCCATTTTTGCCCCATAGGGCTCAATGGTAAAACCAGCCATTAAGGGACCTCGTAATTAGGCTCTAGACCTTTTACGGCGCCGTTAAACACTTAGCGCCTGGGTCATAATGAGGCCCAGTGAGTATCCATTGGAATGAACTCATGGTGGAGGGTTACGTGCAAAGATGCTGATGCAAGGTCAGAGAGCAGAATGTTACCTACAGGTGTATTGGCCCCTGCTTCTAGTTTTGGCTCACAGAAGCGACACTGGTCACCTGTATGAGAAAGAAATGATACTTCGTTTAGAAAGTATATGTGGGCCTGGTACTGTTGTCTGGTGTTTGTGAAGTGATGAGTATACTATAGTAGCGTGACCGGATGCACAGTACCTGTGTTATCAAAATCCTTGTGCCAGCAAAAACAGTGACTGAGAAGCTTGCAGCCAAAGCAATTCAGCATCTCAGGACACGGTTCTTGATGAAAGTGCCTGGCTTGGCTCATTTTTTGTTTCACTTTTGGCTATGTGGCCCAAACTATAGGCATAGGCGTCCAGGTAAGCGGGAGATGGGAGGTGAGGAGGGACGCACAGCTTGTGGGTGTTGTCTGTTTTTTGCCCATCCATTAACTGCCCATGGCCATGCTAATCCCTATGGTTGTTCCTACCCGCTACCCAGCCCTCTCTATGAGCTCCATCTAACAGTAACATCAAATGGTGTCCCGTTATAGGGCTGCTATTCCTAGTTCATAGCAGTCACCGAGAGTTAATGGTTTAACGGCACATATAACTGAGCTCCCGGTGTCCTGAAGATGGTTTAACCAAGTGGGACACTTGATATAGAAGCAATATGGGTGTCCTCACTTCTTTTCCTTGCACTGAATTCCTCTTTAAAGCTATCATTGGCAAATTGAGCTATTTGGGCTCGTGCATAGGTAGTAGATAGACATTTGACAGGCGCCGCCATCACATGCCCAGATTATCTTGACAGCTATTGCCACTTTATGACCGAGTAGCATCAGTATGACAGTCCTGGCAAAAGCCTACCCCAGGCTTACAAGCAAGCGATCACTAAATCACCCCGATTAGCCAATGCTTGTTTCTATTGTATTGCAACGGTAAAGACTATTTGTAACTTTAATTTGTTTTTTTTGGACAGAAAGGAGTGCAAACAAGTTCATGTAAAAAAATATATGACTAAGAGAAACGTGTCTGCTTTTCAAAAAGCTCAGACTATTGTCTTTGGCATTTCTTGCTTCGACTTCCTTTGTGACTTTTGGTGCAGAGGCCTTCACTGTCAATGTTTCATCCCCTGAATAATTGTGTACGACCCCCCGTGCCACCCACCCCCTCTAAGTTCTTCCTGCAGACCAGCAGTTTCTGGGAATCCAGTAATAAATATTTATTTTATTTCATTGTGGTTTCAAGGAGCCCACAGTGCTGAGGGGTGTTGGAGCACATCACAATGCAGACAAAATCATTCATGAATGATGCATGCGGCCTATTTTGCACAGTTGCCAATTGGTCACATGTCATGTGGCGCGTTTGGAAAATCCCCACTTTTCAGTCGACCACCCTATTTATTGCCAGAGTTGGGCTCTCTTGTGTCCATTGTAAGCCTTGGTCCACAGGCCTCAGAGTGCAAAGTGCTTCTGGATAGAAATTCAGGACTGGCTTCAGAGGTCACACATAGCGTGGGGACACTTCACCGCTGTCTTGCATGTTGTGAACAGGTCATCCAGTCTATTTTATAGTTGGGATTTTCCCCTCATGAATGCAGCACCACAGGTACCTGAATTCAAATGCAAAGGTTCAGCCAGCTTCTACTGACACAGGACACTAAGGAGCTCATTTTGCTCCGGAGTGCAATTTGGCGATAGAGCGCCCTTACGTGTAGACATATACGTAGGCTTCTCCCCCTGCACGGCGGAGTGCAAAGTTGCAGGGCAAAAGGTGGCGTACAAGTGTGTAGGGAAAGGTGAACGAGAGCTGAAAGATTGAAATAACAGTATCTCATAAAGTGCTTCATTCCATATTCCTCTTGCTTCTAAGCGCTTTAATAATATTTGCTACATTTGGCTGGGACGATAGCTCACGGGCAACGCGTTTGTCTTGGAAGCAAGACAGCGCAGAGTAACAGAGGTTTGAATCCTGTTCCTGTGCTTACAGACTGGTCCCCGGTATTAAGCGTGCAATAAATCATTGTTCCTAATGTGCACAATGAAGGACTGAGTGGACCTACGATTTCAGTGTGCAAACAGACCTCTTTACATGTTATAGTCACTTAGTAGTTCCGGTTCAGCTCATTATGCAAATTACAAATCACAAGTATTTGGTGTTTTTCGAAATCACTGAAAATGTATTGTGAACCGAGCCCACAAGTTGTCCATCCGCTAGTGGGCTGTAAAATGCCACCACCCACCCTCACAGAGCAGTGCATCGTGTATTTAAATGAAAATCAAAATAATTGTAGCCTTGATCCCGCCAAGGATGTAAATATACAAAATAATGTTGTGTGATCTGTTTTCATTTATGACTAATTTATTTTGGGTTAGTTTCTTCCCGCCTACATTCAATTCAAGCAAGATTTAACTGTGTTCAGATACTTTTTTATTGTAAATAGTTTTTCTGCACACTTATTCTATAGTGCCCTCAGTGCCTGCAACTGGAGGTAGACACAGGGCTGTATTCTGAGGGGAAATGACCAGTCTGCAGTATCTCGCACATTTGGCCATTAGGCAGTTCGATCCCTCCTAGGCGATCAATGCTGGCTGTCGAACAGGCAATATCATCCCTGCAGATATATACACGATCCCTCTCGACAAGACCAAAGCCCCTCTCCTTTGCTATTGTGCAGCTCTGACTCTCTGCTCAAAATAAATCACAGTAAATATCCGTGTACAGGCCATGTGAGGTTTACATGTTCTTATGGAGGACATGATTCCATATCAGTGGGGGATCCTGGTCAATATTAAAATGTCATGTAAGAAAGACATTACTACATCAAGGACACTGAGCATTGAGACAACACAGATATGAAAAACAATACAGGGAAAAGAAGGAAAACATTTAAATACAAGTCTGAACGTTAAACATTTAAAAAAGCAGTCTAGAAAGGTCAAAGTTGCCAGTTGATCCTACTGCCTAAAGCAGTCTCTGTGGATCACTTTGGAGATGTTCAAACCCGGTTCCAATGGATGCTTGCTTTATCAGTTCCAGTGTTCAAACGTCTACACAACCAATAGCTTGAAATGTCCAAGAGTTTAAGCCTTTCTTAGAGTACTGGTGTTTACCTATGATCAGTTGTAAAAAGTATCATTTTCCATATTACTACTTATTTTATCATTACTGTTCTGTCGTTCTGCAGTGATGTAATTGTAATGGGTTATTTATAACGCACTTAATACCCAGAGGTTTCTAAGTGCATACCTGGGGAAATGAACCTTTGTTGATCTGTGTCGTTTTGCTTCTAAGACAAGTATGTTGCCCCTGAGCTATCCTCCCGTAGACATGTTAAGCTGAACCTCCAGGGTCTCTTGCTCCAAGCTCTTTTGTGGCATACCCTGCTGTGATTCTGGTCCCTAGTCAAGCATCCCTTTGCTTAAGATGGAAAATGATACCAGGTACAATTGATGAGACTGTTATTTTGTTTTAACTGTTGAATGACAGGTTTGAACCCCGCTCCCAGGATGTTACCGATTCCAGGTCGAGCGTGCAAACCTCTACACTACCAATGCCATGATCATGAAGCCTGTACTGACATACATAACCTTTCGAACACACAGCTCTCCACCATACTCCCTGGACACAAAAGCCGACAGGCCTCAGGGAAATGCTTGAACACATCTCAAGTCTGTCACTCAGCCGCACACTACTTTTAGAACTACCTATTTATCTCTTTAAAACTTACCTCATGTTAATAATCCTTTCTCCCCTTAGACACCTTACAATTTACCCTCCTAATTTTGCAATCCTGATCTATGATCTGCTTTGGCTTCATCAACATGCCTCCAAGATATTGCAAACATCATCCTTCTTACTTTAATCTGCCCCACCTCTGTTTGAACCCCCTGTTTGCTTTATACGTACCCCTCCCTTACTATGGCATCCCTTCCCGTTTCCTTACTTCTGCAGACTATGTGTGATCTGCAATGACAATGCACCAAAATCCAGGCGAAGCGTGGCTCTTCGCAACTACTGCAGTGGTGAGCTGGTGCAGTTGACAAAAGATTTCTAACATAACATAACAGAATAGAAAACAACATAACATATATCAACATGCACTCTTTGCCAGCTTGAGCGTGGCATTCAGTGACTGCCCCGTAGTGTCTGGAAACATATCATGGGGAGAGTTGCAGGGGGGATGAATGTTGTGGAGGCTGCTCTCCGAGACATAGAGTCTCGTATTGCGGAAAAAGGTGCATCGATGTCCAGCGATATTGCAAATGTCAATGACAAGTACTATATTTTGATATTTCCATCATGAGGAAATGTTTCTTAGTATTTCTATTGGGGCTCCCCCTGTAATCAAAATAGACAGGGGTGGACTGGGAACCAAAAGAGGGCCTGGAAATTATTTTCAAAGTGGCCCCATGTTCCATATTTTTAGCAAGCCCAACCCTTTTCCTATTGGAAATACCACACAAAAGAGGGCCAGGGTGCAGCGGCCTACCGGGAAATCTCCAGAGCTCTCTATAGGCCAGTCCAGCCCTGAAAATAGAGAACATTTGATTTCTATCGCAGGGATTACACAAGGAGTACTGACAGGAACCCGGATACGATTGTGAGCTCATGATAGGATCCAACAGGACTCAGTGACCTTCCATTTTGCGGGTTACCTTTATTTTGCATTAGGGGATTGTGAAGACTCACAGCTTACTTTTTGACCTGTGTATTCGTAAGTATTTGTACGTTCTCACAGATAAGTCTTCATCTGATCTACTGCAGCTGCACCTTTTACCTCGATCTGTGCTCCTGTCTACCATTTTTGTTCAATTCACATGTTCCAAGGGTGGCGCCCTCATTGACCCCTACTTACTCCATTGGGCCTGCTTCCCTATTGTCCCCAAAGCCAAGTGCCCTTTTCTCTTTGCTATGTTTCTAAATGTTGTCATCCAACATTACATTGTGAACTAACTTACAATTCTCCAGATCGGTCTTGGAACCCTAACCCAATGATGAGAACACATTCGGATATATTCGCCTCTTCCCTTTAGCAGAACCATGGTCCATGTAAAAGGACCGGCACACACCCATGCTACCAGAAAACATTGCTCCCCTGTTGCCGACCTCTCTCCCTGTGTCTGTGGCATCTCTTTGCCACTTTCCAATCCTCTTATCCCCCCATCACTCATTTTCTGGTCCTTTTCAAGCACTGCAACCCCTGACGGGGGCACAGCACGCCACTCTAAGGACAAGTCTAGCTGCTCTGAAACTACCAAGGTGCTGATTTGGTGCAGTATAAAAGCATATTAACATAACATAAAATAAAGGAGATGCCAGCCACTCCGGAACCCCTTTTTCTCATGCCAAACCTTTTAGCCCAGTCGTGCTCACGCTGTATTTTAGCCATTTTGCTTCTATTTGCTCAAATGTGATGGTTCAAACTCTACATTTGTAAACTGTGTCCAAACTACAGACCTGAGGTCTGCTGAGCTAGACAAGGAATGACACACGATACAGCAAACAGCCCTCATACCCAGATGCCAAGGGGCTCTGTACAAGTCTTGCTTAAGTTAAATACCTCTGAGGCATTCGTGGGTAAAAGGCAGGCTGCTGTTAATTCAGAAGGCGGGATCTTCAAAGCGCCAGATTTACGAGGTGGGGCCCAAGAATGTGAACAAGCACTGGCCAGAGGGCCTAGGCAAGGCAGCTCAAGGGGTATTGCCACAGACATTCCGAATGCCTCAATGGCATGGACACAGTGGGCAGGCCTGCGTTTCCCCAATAACAGTGCAGTACCGGCGCCTGGAGTCAGGAAGTCATTAAACCCATTCCCATATTTTAGAATGCGATTAATTTGGAAGAAAAATACATGCTCAAAATTACGGGAGTAAGTAGCTTGCCTAACAAAAACACGGTAACCAATGTTGAGGAAAGAATAGAGGCAGAAACCTCCTGCCTGAGAAAAATAATGGATTCGTTGAAGCTCATATCTGGCTGGATGTGGCGGAAGAGACCCTGGGAATGTTCACATGAAACAGGAATTTACCGCCAGTATTTTTGAATACTATTGAGGTTCGCAAATTGGAAGTCATATTTTAAACACACTGCAGCCAATGGAAGGCTTGTAGCCCCGGGTCCTATTTGTTTGATGTTTTCTGGCTTTTTCTGGAATTCACAACTTAAAACTGGCTTTGGAAAGATTTTCCTGAAGTAAGCAGGATCTGGAGATGTGTTGAAAGGTCGGACTCAGGAAACACATTGGGATCCACAAAGGGGATGGAAAGTGCTTGGAATGTGTTAGGGAGCTTTATGGTAGGACATGTGAAGATTCACACTTGGGACACAGGGCTCCAACTTTTAGTATAGGCCTGAACCACACAAATGTTGTTGGTAACGATGACTGAAGAGCCAGGCTTATGATATGATGTATGGCATTTATAACGCGCCTATACATAAGGTTTTCAAGGCGCGACGAGGCAAGGGAGGGGGAACAGAGGGAAGACAGACAGCGATCCTACTAGGTCAGGTGACATTCAGATCGCGCAAGTGCATGGGAAGGAGGGAAGTGCGGTGGGGAAAGGAGGAGGGGACAGTGCAGTGCATGGGATAAAAAATAAATAACACGAGTAAAAGTACGGCCAGCAGGTGGCAAGTGCAAGGGTAAGTGCAGACATCAGGTGTCAAGTGCTGGTAGTGGGATTGTAGGGATACAGATAACAGTCCCCAAGTGCGGGGTTGCCAGGAGGGCAGTGCAGGAGTGCGACTGGCGGGGAAGGAGACCTGGGCCCGAGATCAGAGGGTGGCCAGCTAACCAGTGCAGTTTCAGTTGCAGCAGGAAAATCAGCAGGGGAGAAGAGGAGAAAAAGCAGAAGCAAAGAGAAATGTTTTGAGGTGATTCTGTAACTGGAGATGGTTCTCCTCAAGTTTCAGGGAGGCAGGGAGGCTGTTCCAGAGGGAGGCCCAAGCCGAAGAAAGAGATCTACCACCAACTTGTTGCTTGGAGAAGCGACTGACCCTGAGGGATTTGGTGGCGGATGAGTGAAGAGCTTGAGAAGGAAGATATTTAGGAAGAGAGAGTTGAAGGTATTGAGGCCCCAGGCCCTTAGGCGGGAGGAAGGACTGTAGCTAGTACAAAGAACTCAGAGCATGCACATAGGCCCAAAGTAACACTGACACACTAAAGTTATATACAAATAATGGTTTATTTAATATATACACTAATGTAAAGTTAAATGGTAAGTACTATAACACACAAAAAGTAACTTTAGGAAAACCAATGCATTATTCACTGTATGTAAACCACCTGGTAATACTTTTAGAATGGCAGTATGCA
Organism: Ambystoma mexicanum; assembly: GCF_040938575.1. Taxonomy (NCBI): domain Eukaryota; kingdom Metazoa; phylum Chordata; class Amphibia; order Caudata; family Ambystomatidae; genus Ambystoma; species Ambystoma mexicanum. The sequence goes on from NC_090932.1 coordinate 1,566,762,003, forward strand.
ATTCAAAGGTAAGTACAACTTTTGTAATCACTTTTTGGAATATATGTTCAGGTAAAATAGATGAAACAAAACCACAAAAGGTAAGAAAATACTTTGCAATAATTTCACAGAGGCCTAACGTTTTCGAAGTCCATCCCTATCTAGTTATGAGAGTCTCAGAGTAAGATTGGATGGCAAAACAGATAGACACAAGCTGTAAAAAGTCTAAAATGTTCCAGAGGAAGTCTTTTTTAGCATGTAAGTAAAACACTTTGTTGGAAAAAGGGTCAGGGACTTCGGCCCATTCTCCCAGTAGGATCACATGCATTAGGCCTGGGCAAATGTGTATGGGCAAACTCCCAAAAACACGAATCAGCACTCCAACCACATAGGAGCAGCAAATCAACTCTAGGTAAGTTCTACCACGAGTCTGTCTCACAGTACCTTAGAAGGGAGAAATAGGCTGCAGCACGCTGCCTCCACGATGTAGCAGCAGCAGACCGGGTCGCCAGATTCTTGGTCAGGCAGATGAAAGAAGGGACCGTAGAGTAGATCTTGCAGCAGCAGTTGAGTGAAGTGGCTTCCAGCAAAGGATTATTTGGTGTTCTGTGATTTTTGCGCCTGTTGGGATGCACCAGTGAAGAACGAATACGGCACGGTTGATTCGTCTTGCTTTTTCGGTCCTGCATTTTGACGAGGGGACTTCAAGGAGTGAAATCTTGACTCTGGAGGTCCAGAAGGAGTCCACCAAAGTTTTGGGAACATTCAATCTTCAGAAGATGATGCACTACACAGTGGCCTCAGGTACCGGGGTATTCCCGGTTTGCAGCCCGTAAAAGTCACTGCTCATCATGGGAGGGCTCGAAATACAGGTCATCTCGAGATTGATTGGTTCAACTAGTCTAAGGGGGAGAGTTATCCTCTTCGGAGTTCTCCTGATGCGTGGAAGAAGGGGTCGAGCAGCAGTGATTACACAGCAGGCATCTACGGTCGTCTGGAAGTGGCTGTCCACATCTTGACTCTTTTTCCTTGTCGAATCTTCTGTTCCAGTGGTCAGCTTGCCTTCAGCCTCAGGATTCATGTCTTTTATGCAGGAACCCAACCAATCAGCACCCATGCACCATTCAAACCTTGGGTGCAGCTGTCCTTCCAGGACATCCAGCCCCCCACAGTTGGAAATGATTCCAGGCAGGCACACCAAAAGACAAAGAACAACTGAGTTTTTGGAGCACTCCCCCGTTTCCTGCCCTCACAGACACACTGGGGCCTTGGCGGCCTTCACAAAGGATTCCTGCTGAAGACAAAAGTCAAACCAGGACTTCCCCCACCCTGCCCAGCAGAAGAAGGACCAAGAAGGGACAAGCAAACAAGAAATGGTAAAAAAAGAATACAGTCACCATTTTGGGTCAATTGTGACCCTTCTGTACACTACCACGGCTGTGAGTACAGCCTATGAGTACACATTGCACAAAGGTAGGCAGGATAAAATCACTGCCACCAGCCATTCAGGTTAGCTTGTCACTGTAACCAAAAAGTTACAGGAGCAGTGCGAAAGGGGATACTGAGTATCTCCTCAGCACTCCACTTCAGGTGGGGTGTGCTGATCTCACAATAGTAAAAGATAGGAAGGATACAAATATCCCCTTGTAACAAAAAATGTAAACGGAAGCCCTAATTGCTCCCAGCGACACTGCAGAGAGATTGCTGTGTGATGCAAAAGTCAAAAGACAGATGCCATAAAACTTGGAGGAAAGTATAACTCCATGAAAAAGTGATAAAAATACAAAATATCCCAAAGGATATGGTAAAAGAATGAGTGAGTGTGGGAAAAGGTTCCCACTCACTCAGGGGAACAGACTGAAAATTGAGTAGACCAGTATACATGCTGAGGGACTCACATGTAGAGGAGATTGGCAAACAAATGAAAATCCTCCCTACCAGATTGACCTTGCAGCAGAACTAGAGGAGGCAAATCAAAGAATTAATTACAAAAAGGTCTGAGGAAGGCACAGGGGAACAATTGAAATATACAGCAGGTGTAAAACTGGAGACTTATTGGGAGTCTTGGAAAGGATGGTGAAAGCATGGAATGACCTTGCACCAGAACTGAAGCAGACAAATCCGGGAATGAGTTAAAAAATGCCTGAGGAGGAAGCAAAGGGATAATCGAAACATGCAGCGAAGGGTAAAACTGGAGACACATTGAGAGTCTTTTTAAAGGATGGTGGGAGCATGGAACAACCTTGCAAAAGAACTACAAGAGACAAATCAGAGACTGAGTTAAAAAATCACAGAGGAAAACGCAAAGTGGTAATCAAAACATGCAGGGAAGGGTAAAACTGGAGACATATTGAGAGTCTTGGAAAGGATGGTGAGAGCATAGTACAACCTTGTACCAGAACTAGAAGAGACAAATTGGAGACTTGGTTAAAAAATGACTGAGGAAGACGCAAAGAGGTCATCAAAACAGGCAGTGGAGGGTAAAACTCGAGACACATAAGGAGTCAAAGAAGGGAAGGCAAATGCAAAGAACAACCTTGCAGCAGAAGCCGAGGTGACAAACAAGAACATTTATTAAAAAAATAAAGTACTGAGTAAAGAACAAAAGAGCAATAGAAACAGGCAGGCATGGGTAAAACTGGAGACACACAAGGAGTCATGGAAAGGATGGTAAATGAATGGATGTCCCTTACAGCAGGACTAAAGGAGACACATCAAAGAAATAAACAATTGAAATAGGCAGACATGGGTAAAATTGAAGACACCAAAGAAGTCAGGAAAGGATGGCGCATGCATAGAACAAACCTGCAGCAAAACTAAAGGAGACACATCACGGAATGAATTAAAATAAAGTTGCAAATGAAGGAACAAACGGGCAATTTTTTTAAAAACTATTTATATTTGGTTGACATTACAACTGGGACATAGGTGAACAGTACATTTCCAAACACTTTCTCAGCGGTATAAGCATACATGAACTGGTCCTAGTATCTAGCATGTACACAAGTTGTAAGATAGATAGGGGCACAGTGCCCGCCATGCTGGGAAGTGATACAGGGCATCTGCATCACCAGTATTGACTTTAATTAGCTTCCCTCTGCCATAGTAAGGCCAGCCTTGTTTGCTGCATCTGGCACTCGTTTTAGCCTTACTTGTGAAAAAGAGTGTCTGTTATCTGTTGCTTCAAGCTGACAGGCATTGTGCAACGTGTGCTCCTCAGTGCACTATGTGCACTATGCGTTAGAGCATGCCGTCCCCTTCTTGCTAATGCCTCCTCACCTAGTGTCTGTTATCTGTTGCTTCAAGCTGACAGGCATTGTGCAACGTGTGCTCCTCAGTGCACTACGTGCACTATGCGTTAGAGCATGCCGTCCCCTTCTTGCTAATGCCCCCTCACCGAGTGTCTGTTATCTGTTGCTTCAAGCTGACAGGCATTGTGCAACATGTGCTCCTCAGTGCACTACGTGCACTATGCGTTAGAGCATGCCCTCCCCTTCTTGCTAATGCCCCCTCACCGAGTGTCTGTTATCTGTTGCTTCAAGCTGACAGGCATTGTGCAACATGTGCTCCTCAGTGCACTATGTGCACTATGCGTTAGAGCATGCCCTCCCCTTCTTGCTAATGCCCCCTCACCGAGTGTCTGTTATCTGTTGCTTCAAGCTGACAGGCATTGTGCAACATGTGCTCCTCAGTGCACTATGTGCACTATGCGTTAGAGCATGCCCTCCCCTTCTTGCTAATGCCCCCTCACCGAGTGTCTGTTATCTGTTGCTTCAAGCTGACAGGCATTGTGCAACATGTGCTCCTCAGTGCACTATGTGCACTATGCGTTAGAGCATGCCCTCCCCTTCTTGCTAATGCCCCCTCACCGAGTGTCTGTTATCTGTTGCTTCAAGCTGACAGGCATTGTGCAACATGTGCTCCTCAGTGCACTATGTGCACTATGCGTTAGAGCATGCCCTCCCCTTCTTGCTAATGCCCCTCACCGAGTGTCTGTTATCTGTTGCTTCAAGCTGACAGGCATTGTGCAACATGTGCTCCTCAGTGCACTATGTGCACTATGTGTTAGAGCATGTCGTCCCCTTCTTGCTAATGCCCCCTCACCGAGTGTCTGTTATCTGTTGCTTCAAGCTGACAGGCATTGTGCAACATGTGCTCCTCAGTGCACTATGTGCACTATGCGTTAGAGCATGCCGTCCCCTTCTTGCTAATGCCCCCTCACCGAGTGTCTGTTATCAGTTGCTTCAAGCTGACAGGCATTGTGCAACATGTGCTCCTCAGTGCACTATGTGCACTATGCGTTAGGGCATGCCCTCCCCTTCTTGCTAATGCCAACAACGGGAGATGTTATTCCAGTCATGTGTTTTTAAGTGCATTGTTTGACTGAAAGTCTTGGATTTCTCCCCTCTTAACACAGGCCTATGATTCCCAGAATGCATTGCAAAGAAAAAAACAGGGCTATGCTACTATCTTCCAAATTGAATGGGGCATATTTTCATGGATGGGCAGCAAAACGTAATACCACTGGGAAGAAACACACATTGGCACAAGCAGTGGAACGGGCCCCTTGCTATTTCTGTATTCTATGCCTTATGATTGCGTCGGATTTCCTCCTTGCCCCGCTCTGAGATTAAAGTAGCAGTCACCTCCACCATTTTGTATAGCAAAATCATCAAGAAACTTTCTTCTAGCACATATAAGTCTTCAATTGGAGAAGTCTTTTCATTTATCCCAAGAAAGACAGAGATTTGCCTGGACAATAGGAAGATTCCCTCCAGACTATTTTTGCTGTAGAGTAATGTTAAATTGCGGCAATGCAGGAGACAGCCTCTCTTTGTTATAGACACCCGCGAGTTGCGGGACACTTGGTTGGCAGGTCTGCTGTCAGCAGGAAGCCTGGCGACAACGGGCGTCCTAATCTGCAGTCAACCTCTGTATTCCCTTTGGGCAGAAACTGAGTTTACAGGCTGTCAAAAGGTTGTTTTTTTATTTTTGTTCTGGGCATATATTGAGCTCAGTGTTTCTTACTATATTGGTTTCTCATACATTTTTTTCCATTCCAGCAGCAGCCGTTTGTCTCCAGCCAGTTGACAGTGCTTTATTGCATTGCGCTTGTGGGCGCTATACACACTGATATTAATGCTACATATGGTGATCCATTCTTGTATGACATGATGATGTAAATCATAATGCAGTGATATCGTAATCATATTTTCCTTAGTGTACTAGAACAGTGCAATGTGATGTCACTTCCTGTTTTGTCAAGGGGTGAAAGGTTGTGTGCCATCACTTCCCATGATGTCACTTGGGGCCGGGTCAAACGACATCACTTCCTGAGATGTCATCAGAGGTCAAGGGTCGTGTGATGTCACTTCCGCTTTGCCTGGCATTTTGGTGAAATGATGTTCCTGATAATAGCATTGAGTGACTACTCGATTCTGGTAGCTCAATATGCCTACTCTGGTAGGTGGCACGATATGAGTTTACAGCCTCCGGATAATAGCATTGGGTGACTTCTCGGTGCCGTTGCTCAATGTGTCTACTCTGGTAGGTGGCACAATAAGAGTTTATAGACTAGGTATAATAGCAATGGGGGACTTCTCGGTTCCTTTGCTCAATGTGGCTACTCTGGTAGGTGGCACAATAAGAGTTTATAGACTAGGTATAATAGCAATGGGGGACTTCTCGGTTCCTTTGCTCAATGTGTCTACTCTGGTAGGTGGCACAATAAGAGTTTATAGACTAGGTATAATAGCAATGGGTGACTTCTCGGTGCCGTTGCTCAATATGTCTACTCTGGTAGGTGGCACAATAAGAGTTTATAGACTAGGTATAATAGCATTGGGTGACTTCTCGGTGCCGTTGCTCAATGTGTCTACTCTGGTAGGTGGCACAATAAGAGTTTATAGACTAGGTATAATAGCATTGGGTGACTTCTCGGTGCCGTTGCTCAATGTGTCTACTCTGGCAGGTGGCACAATAAGAGTTTATAGACTAGGTATAATAGCAATGGGGGACTTCCCGGTTCCTTTGCTCAATGTGTCTACTCTGGTAGGTGGCACAATAAGAGTTTATAGACTAGGTATAATAGCAATGGGGGACTTCTCGGTTCCTTTGCTCAATGTGTCTACTCTGGTAGGTGGCACAATAAGAGTTTATAGACTAGGTATAATAGCAATGGGTGACTTCTCGGTGCCGTTGCTCAATATGTCTACTCTGGTAGGTGGCACAATAAGAGTTTATAGACTAGGTATAATAGCAATGGGTGACTTCTCGGTGCCGTTGCTCAATATGTCTACTCTGGTAGGTGGCACAATAAGAGTTTATAGACTAGGTATAATAGCATTGGGTGACTTCTCGGTGCCGTTGCTCAATGTGTCTACTCTGGCAGGTGGCACAATAAGAGTTTATAGACTAGGTATAATAGCAATGGGGGACTTCCCTGTTCCTTTGCTCAATGTGTCTACTCTGGTAGGTGGCACAATAAGAGTTTATAGACTAGGTATAATAGCAATGGGGGACTTCTCGGTGCCGTTGCTCAATGTGGCTACTCTAGTAGGTGGCACAATAAGAGTTTATAGACTAGGTATAATAGCAATGGGGGACTTCTCGGTTCCTTTGCTCAATGTGTCTACTCTGGTAGGTGGCACAATAAGAGTTTATAGACTAGGTATAATAGCAATGGGGGACTTCCCGGTTCCTTTGCTCAATGTGTCTACTCTGGTAGGTGGCACAATAAGAGTTTATAGACTAGGTATAATAGCAATGGGGGACTTCTCGGTGCCGTTGCTCAATATGTCTACTCTAGTAGGTGGCACAATAAGAGTTTATAGACTAGGTATAATAGCAATGGGGGACTTCTCGGTTCCTTTGCTCAATGTGGCTACTCTAGTAGGTGGCACAATAAGAGTTTATAGACTAGGTATAATAGCAATGGGGGACTTCTCGGTTCCTTTGCTCAATGTGGCTAAATAAGAACATAACAGCTAGGAGAAGTTTGTGTCACCAGGTACCTCAAATGGCACCGCCCCACCTCTCTTTTGCTTAGAACAGTTGGCTCACCACTAAGTAACAGCTCATCTAAGCTCCTCACCATATGCTGGGCCTTGGAAGGTCACAGCAGGCTTAAAAACACCCAGGCCCGGCTTGAGGTGAGGCCACCACTGCACTGGACCCTGCGTCACGCTTTATTGATGAACTAGTGTGAAAGCCTGTGTACTCGGGCCAAAGTGCTCAAAGAAAGAAATGTTCAGAGTGTTAATATATTATGTGGTATATCTTAATGTAATCTTCTACAGTAGGTTTTCATTAACCCAGTACGACCACTATATATTGTAAGGCAACAGCTCCCTCTAGCGGTGACAACAGGCGAAGTGGGCAGTCTCTACTGTGGATGACTGTATCGGACAAACATAGATCTGTCCTTTTATTATATAGGATGCTGTGGGATCCGGTTTGGACATCAGGCAGTTTTGTGTCCCCACTCCACCGGGCTCATGCTTAGAATCCTTTGGATATTAAGTGCGTTATACATTTGTATTTGTATTTTATTGAATTTATATAGCCCTTTAATCCAAAGTGCTTTACATGAGAACAAGCAAAAATACAACAAGCATAAGATGATAATTGAATCACAACTCGAAAACAGTATAAGGAACAATTTACAATATTGCTGAGGTGAGGAGAGTGTAGGGAGGGGCATAGGTGTGCGAGGGAATGGCAGGTATTAGTGGAGGTAAGAGCAGGAGTAAGAGGGAAGGCGAGGAGGTGTGAGGAAGAAGAGAGGAAAGAGTAAGACTAGATGAGAGCAGGGGGTGGGGAAGAAGGAGGTAGAGAGGATGGAGAGGGGAGGGAAGAGCAGGAGTAAGAGGGAAGGCGAGAAGGTGTGAGGAAGAAGAGAGGAAAGAGTAAGACTAGATGAGGGCAGGGGTGGGGGGGAAGGAGGTAGAGAGGATGGAGAGGGGAAGGAAGAGCAGGAGTAAGAGGGAAGGTGAGAAGGTGTGAGGAAGAAGAGAGGAAAGAGTAAGACTAGATGAGGGCAGGGGTGGGGAGGAAGGAGGTAGAGAGGATGGAGAGGGGAGGGAAGAGCAGGAGTAAGAGGGAAGGCGAGAAGGTGTGAGGAAGAAGAGAGGAAAGAGTAAGACTAGATGAGAGCAGGGGGTGGGGAAGAAGGAGGTAGAGAGGATGGAGAGGGGAGGGAAGAGCAGGAGTAAGAGGGAAGGCGAGAAGGTGTGAGGAAGAAGAGAGGAAAGAGTAAGACTAGATGAGAGCAGGGGGTGGGGAAGAAGGGGGTAGAGAGGATGGAGAGTTGAGGGAAGAGCAGGAGTAAGAGGGAAGGCGAGAAGGTGTGAGGAAGAAGAGAGGAAAGAGTAAGACTAGATGAGGGCAGGGGTGGGGGGGAAGGAGGTAGAGAGGATGGAGAGGGGAAGGAAGAGCAGGAGTAAGAGGGAAGGTGAGAAGGTGTGAGGAAGAAGAGAGGAAAGAGTAAGACTAGATGAGGGCAGGGGTGGGGAGGAAGGAGGTAGAGAGGATGGAGAGGGGAGGGAAGAGCAGGAGTAAGAGGGAAGGCGAGAAGGTGTGAGGAAGAAGAGAGGAAAGAGTAAGACTAGATGAGAGCAGGGGGTGGGGAAGAAGGAGGTAGAGAGGATGGAGAGGGGAGGGAAGAGCAGGAGTAAGAGGGAAGGCGAGAAGGTGTGAGGAAGAAGAGAGGAAAGAGTAAGACTAGATGAGAGCAGGGGGTGGGGAAGAAGGAGGTAGAGAGGATGGAGAGGGGAGGGAAGAGCAGGAGTAAGAGGGAAGGCGAGAAGGTGTGAGGAAGAAGAGAGGAAAGAGTAAGACTAGATGAGAGCAGGGGGTGGGGAAGAAGGAGGTAGAGAGGATGGAGAGGGGAGGGAAGAGCAGGAGTAAGAGGGAAGGCGAGAAGGTGTGAGGAAGAAGAGAGGAAAGAGTAAGACTAGATGAGGGCAGGGGTGAAGAGGAAGGAGGTAGAGAGGATGGAGAGGGGAAGGAAGAGCAGGAGTAAGAGGGGAGGAATGGGGGTGGGAGAAGAAGGAGAGGAAGCGAAGGGTGTTAGGGAGGGGTGTGAAAAAGATAAGATTTTAGAGAAGAGCAAAAGGAAGGGTAGGAAGGAGAAGAGCGGATGTGGAGGGGTAGGCAGTTCCAGTGGAAGGGAGCGAGGAGTTGGAAAGAGCGGAAGCGGGAGGGGGCGCAGGGTGGTGGAGGAGGAGAGAGTAGGAAAAGATTAGCAGAGCGGAGAGAACAAGAAGGGGTATAGAAAGTAAGAAGGGAGGAGAGGTATGGGGGCAAGACCATAGAGGGATTTGAAAACAAGACAGAGGAACTTGAATTTGAGCTGGGATTGAAAAGAGAGCCCACCTCGAGAGGTGAGAGAAGAGGAGATGGAGTCAAGGGGTGAGAGAAGGCAGAGTGAGCGGATGGCAGAGTGGTAGATAGATTTGAGTGGGGAGAGATGAGAGGAGGGGAGTCCGAAGAGAAGGGAGGAACAGTAGAAGAGCCTGGAGAAGATGAGGGAGGAGACTAAGAGTTTAGTAGCGTGAAAGGTAAGGAGGGGTCGAATTTTACAAATGTTGTAGAGGTGAAAGCGACAAGACTTGGCAGTAAGAGATATGTGGTGGGATAGAGAGAGGTGAGGGTCAATATGAAGACCAAGGTTACGGGCACGGGGAGAGAAGGAGAGCTGGGAGGGGGGAAAGAGAATGGGAGGGGGAGGGGAGAGAGGAGGAAGAGTGTTGGCTGGGAAGAAAAGGAGTTCAGTTTTTTCAGCATTAAGAGTAAGGAAGTGAGAGGACATCCAGGATTTGATAGCAGAAAGGCAAGAAGAGAGTTTATCGTGAATGTCGGGAGAGAAGGAGAAGAAGGAGAGAAAAATCTGGGTATCATCAGCGTAGAAATGGTGCGAGATACCAAAAGAGGAGATGATAGGAGCTAGGAAGGAAGTATAGAGTGAGAAAAGAAAGGGGCCAAGGACAGAACCTTGGGCAACTCCGTGGTTGAGAGGATATGTGGGGGGGGGGCACCCCAGGAGACAGAAAAGGTGCTGTTAGAGAGATAAGAGGAGAGCCAGTTGAGAACAGTGTCCTTGAAGCCAAATGAGGAGAGGGAATTGAGGAGAAGAGGATGGTCAACAATATCAAAAGCAGCAGAAAGGTCAAGGAGAATAAGAATGGAGGAGTGTTTTCAGTAGCGTGCAGAGAGGAGAGAGTTAAGAACAGAGGCGAGGGCAGTTTCAGTGGAGTGCAGAGGGCAGAAGCCGGATTGGGTAGAGGGAAGGAGGGAGTGGTTAGAGATGAAGGAAGACAGTTGAGAATAGACAATGCGTTCGAGAAGTTTGTAGAGGAAGGGTAGGAGAGAGATGGGGTGATAATTGGAAGCAAGGTGGGGATTAGCAGAAGGTTTTTTGAGAATAGGGATGATAGTCGCATTTTTAAAAGGAGTAGAAAAAGTGGAAGTTGAGAGGCAGATGTTGAAGAAGGAGGTGAGATAGGGTATAAGGAGGGGGTAGATTTTAGGGATGAGGGGGTAGGAACAGGGTCAGCAGGAGAAGCGGTAGGATGAGTGTTGGTTAGAAGGAGGGTAACATCAGAATGAGTTGGGTTGTAGCTGCCTGTGTGTGAGTTCACACATTGCCCTGGTAAGTGGACTGGGCTGAAACTCTGTGTCTGTGAGGCTACGGCATGTCACATCCTGTTACCTGGTAGATGGCTTGCACTGGACCTGAGTGTCTGTGAGGACATCACATCACACACCCGTTCATGGTAGGTGGACTGGGCTGGAGCTGCCTGCCTGTGAGACGGATACATATTGCACCTTGTCACCTGATAGATGAGCTGGGTTGGAGCTGTGTGCCTGCGAGGACACCAATTATCACACCCTGTCAGGTTTTAGATTGACTGAGCTGGAGCGATGTTTCTGTAATCACACCACGTATCACACCCTGTCCTATTAAGTGGACTGAACTGAAGATGTATGTCTGTGAGGAACTTATTTCTTAGATCCTGTTACCTGGCACGTGGACTTGGCTGGACCTGCGTGTCTGTGAGGACATCACTTCTCACGCCGTGCATTGTGGTAGATGGACTTGATTCACTCGGTGGGTACGCCACATCTCACACCCTGTTGCCTGCTAGATTGCTGTGAGAACACCATGTCCCACACCCTTTCATGGTAGGTGGAATGTCTTGAAGCTGTGTGTCTGTGAGGGGGCTAGACCTTGGACCCTGTCACCTGATAGATGAGCTGGAATGTAGCTTTGCATCTGTGATTACACCACATCTCACACAATGGGCCTCATTACGAGTTTGGAGGTAGCCATGCCGTTCTTAGCGGCATGGCTGCCTCCAAACTCGTGCCCGGGTCCCGAAAAAAGGGAATTACCGTGCCATTCCGACTTTTGCGGGCCCGGTAATTCCCTTTTTTTGGGACCCGGACCCGGTAAATCCCCATTCCCATTGAGCCCTCCAAGGGCTCAATGGGAATGGGGAGGATGCTAACAACAGAGCCGTTAATGACAGGTCCGTTGTTAGCATCCTGGTCTGCTCGAGGGTGCCGGTATGCACATCTGGTCTGGCCCAGACGTGCATGCCGCCACCCGCGAGCAAACTCGTAATGTGGCGGCCCGGAATGAGCAGTGCCGGTACCTTACCGGCACCGTTCATTCCGCGGCCGCCAGCCTCGTAATGAGGCCCACTGTCACCTAGTAGGTGGACTATGTTGAAGCTGTGTGCCTATGTGAACACTGCACGTCACATCCTCTTACCTGGTAGTTGGTCTGGACTGGAACTGTGTGCAGAGGGGAAGCTCTGTATCTCACTGCACAGCCTTGATAGTGGGTTGAGAATGTGCGTTTGTTTCACTGCAGTGCTTGGGTCAGTAGGTGCTTGAGCTGCCTGGAGCCCCACCTAGAAGTGAGTAAAATCAGCATTACTTTTACACTGCCGCTGAAATTCCGCCCAGTTTTGTGCGGTTTTGCATGGAGCGTGGTGTTTCGTTCCCATATTACTTTCATGTAGCACGACGAGAAACTCTGCACAGGTATTTTTTTGATCCATGCTAGTTTCATGCAGCAGCATGAGAATATTCAGCCGTTTTCTTTGTCTATCCGTGCTAGTTTCGCACAGTGGCATGACAAACTTTGTGTTGGCTTTTTTAATATCCCTACTAGTTTTGCGTTGCGACACGAGAATCTTTGTGTCGCTCTTTTCGATCCGCAAAAGGTTCGCGCAGTGGCACGAGGAGCTTCACGCAGCTTTTTGTTAGATTCGTACTAGGTTTGTGCAGTGGCACGAGGAGCTTCACGCAGCTTTTTGTTAGATTCGTACTAGGTTTGTGCAGTGGCACGAGGAGCTTCACGCAGCTTTTTGTTAGATTCGTACTAGGTTTGTGCAGTGGCACGAGGAGCTTCACGCAGCTTTTTGTTAGATTCGTACTAGGTTTGTGCAGTGGCACGAGGAGCTTCACGCAGCTTTTTGTTAGATTCGTACTGTGTTTGTGCAGTGGCACGAGGAGCTTCACGCAGCTTTTTGTTAGATTCGTACTAGGTTTGTGCAGTGGCACGAGGAGCTTCACGCAGCTTTTTATTAGATTCGTACTAGGTTTGTGCAGTGGCACGAGGAGCTTCACGCAGCTTTTTGTTAGATTCGTACTAGGTTTGTGCAGTGGCACGAGGAGCTTCACGCAGCTTTTTGTTAGATTCGTACTAAGTTTGTGCAGTGGCACGAGGAGCTTCACGCAGCTTTTTGTTAGATTCGTACTAGGTTTGTGCAGTGGCACGAGAAACTTCGTTCTGCTCTTTTCACCGAGAAACGTCATGCCACTCTATTTGATTTGTGCTAGGTTCATGCAGCGGCACGAGAAACTTTGCACAGCGTGTTTCTGGTTTGCTAGACAGCACAAGAAACTTTGCGCCACGCTTTTCGATATGCGGGGGTGGCGGAAGAGTGGATTTTGGCAAAACAGATTTAAATCTTTCAGATTTCACTTCTGTGGCAGGCAGAACGGAATTTAACAATTAGGCCCAGCCCCCTCCACCCCAGAGGCTGTGTGAGCAGTAGTTGGAGTTTGTGAACAGTAGACACACAGTGAATGCTCCAATAGATGCAGGCACAACAGAGCACTAATGTGTGAATGAGTAATCTTCCAGTTGCTACAATGACTGCCAATCAGTCAAAGAGGTCAAGTTGAAGTAGCACTGTTAACTTATAAAGCACTATATGAAAATGTGCCCACACTGCTCGGCAACAGCATCATGCTTCACTGGACCCCACAACACCCCCACTCGCTCTGATGCACCTCCCAAAGAGCATGAAGCTTTCCACCTCTTTTTTTTATTGATGTGGCTGATTTTAACAATATCAACCTTTCAATAATAATACATTTATACATTTTTACATTAAACATACATAAAATAAACAATTGTATATTACTCATTATTAAATGTGTGATTACAATGATTGAATACAAAACAATGCATGATATTATGAAAGTTAAAAAGTTGAAATAAAAATATAAGAAACTAGCAAAAAGTTACAATCATAACATGTGTCAGGGTACTCCACATCTCATTTGATCGGACAGTGCTTGAATGTCACCTCAGGCATGTTCAGATTTTATCAGATAATATTCATTTGGCTCGGGTAGGATTTGTCAATAATAGATCAATTGATATATCCACCTCTAGTAAAGCATTTTGTATCTTAGTTCTCCATTTAGTAATAAATTGATGAGTTGACATCTTAACATGCAAAGATAACATGAACAACAACTGAGTAGTATGAATTGCAAGCAGACGTTTTCGGTATAAAGAGCAAAGCTTCCAAATGTACATGCTGTGTACCGAAAGCAAGCCTAGTTTGTGCCTAATAAGGGGCATCGGTTCGGACAAAGGGAGACTCAATGGGGGGGTCATTACAAGTATGGCGGTATTGTAACAACGGTGCCGGTAAGCTACCTGCACCGTTGCTACCGTACCACCATACTACGAGATCTGCGAGCAGGTGCCTGTCAACCCGCCAGGTCTGACCTGGCGGGCACAACGGCACCCGCTCGCAGAACATGACGGTAGTGCCGGCAATGTTATGAACGGTGCCGGCGCGTCCGTCCTCCCCAATTCCCATTGGGCCCTATGGGGCTGAAATGGGAATGGTGAGGAACAATTAGTGGCACCCGACAATGGGCAATTACCGGGTCCGGTGGGGTCAGAACGGCACCCGCCAGGGTCGTAATGAGGCCCAATAAGTTCTTCCTGTACTTGCCTTCGAGTTTAAGCCAGAAGGTTTTTCTTTTCCATGACTTTGTCTCCGCCCCATATAATAGAGTACGGATGACCTGCTGGCTACAGTATGTCAGTGTTGGGATAATGGAGAATTTGCCATATCTAGCGTTGATTATCTTTGCTTGTGATATGGCTGGAGACATTTTAGCTTTAAGAATTTCGAAATAAGGTAGATCAGCAGGGTGATCGTCTATATTGAGGCCCGGGTAAATATACTCATGGACCACCTGAATTTCAGCATTCTGCAGCTTCCATTGGGAGGCCGTTTTCCCATTTCGCTTGATTCCATATTGGGCAATCTGAGTCTCTGTTGTGTTCATGGTGAGATAATTATCTTGAGTATATTCATCAAGGGCTTTAAGCAGGGTCTGCTGGCCTTTTGGTGTTTTGGATATCAGGACCAAATTGTCCACCACTGGAATCTACCACTGCAGCGTTTTCGTGACGGGTAGTCTTGGAAACAAGACGACGCAGAGCAACATAGGTTTGAATCCCGGGTCTTTTCTTAGAAACCTCTTTGGTATTTAGTGCGATATAAATCGACAATTATAGTGATGTAATGTCTGCCTCCTCTCCCAATTACACAAATTACTGAAAGCTTGGATTATTTCTCAAGTCTTCAACTAACCTTATATAGAGCTCTGGCACTTTGATATACAATTCAGTTGTATATAACGCCTAACGAATGCTAAATAAATAAATATAGCGCTCTTGTCCATTTGTCCCCTCTCCACCCTTCTATTTCTCCTGTTCTTCTGCAACACTTGAAAGCTGCCTGGAGGCGACGTTAAGCACTATACAAGAAACCTGCATATAGATCTCACAATGGTACTTTTGCTGTTTTTCTTCTTTACCCTCCTCTTACTCTTCTCTCAGCTTTCCTCTCAGCGTTCTGTAGATGCCCTAGAATAGGGGCCTGCAACCTTCGGCTATCCAAATATTTGGGACTTCAACTCCTGTGAGCCCTAGCCATCATGATCGGTCGGGAGGTGTATGGGAGTTGTAGTCAAAACCATCCGGACACCTGAAGGTTGCATGCCATGCCCTAGAGTAGAGGACTGCTAGGGAGGGTACTGGGCAGCTATAGTCCCTGGGTCCAACAGGCCGGCTAGCCCAGAGTCCCGACAGTCCCAACACTAGCATAGTCCCGGATCTTTTCCAGACATAGCAACACCCCTGCCCTAGAGACTCCCAAGTTCTACTTTAGCAACCAATATATTCACAATTGTGGCTTGCACGAAACACCTGAGCAAGTTGCAGAATTACTATGTTGGACGTGGCATACTTTTGTGATGTATTTGTGTGGACAGTGGATGACCAGCTATCTGTTGTTGGTTTGTTAGTCTTATAGCAGTCCTGCATGTCAACATTAGGTGTCTCGAATTCACCATTCCTCTATGCAGTCACCTAGCACGCAGCAACGTGGGCAGAGCTCAATGCTGGCTTCCAACACGCCATGTGTCGCCCACAGTAACACCGACATCTAGGCAACTCCAACCCTCACACCTGAACTCAGACTAGGCTCGGGTAAACGGTCTTTCCATGCCACTTACAAGGAAACAAGACACCCGATAAAATGGTCCTGGCCACGAGAAGCACCGCTCGTCCCCCAGCCTAACTCTGCTCACTTGAGAAAACCTTGCAGCACCAGTTCGAAGTGCCCTGAGAGCCCCACCGAGTCACCACACAGAGACAACCCACATGAAAGGCGCCATCCATCCGCATGCCAGACTCAATTCATGGGACACCTGAGCTGTGCAGTAAATGCCCCTCTAGGCATCAGTGTATTGCCACAGGCATGCCCATGGCATTGGTGTGCTATGCAACACCCACTTGACATTGGCATCGAAATGACCCTGCACCTGGTGACATCGTGGAGCATTTGTCTGTGGAAGCGGATGCCAGAACTGGTGAAAATCAAGTCGGATGTCCATGGTATTTTTGTGAGGGTGCAGTAAGCTGCTTGCCAGCAAAATCCCACGGTATTCAGGGGTATGCAGAAGGTTTGCTTTGTTTGTGCAAAGTGACCACATCCCTGGGTTCCTGGTCCGAGGCCCTCCTTGACGTCTATGAAAGCCGTGTCAGATAACACTGCCTCACCACCAGCAGAGACTCCCATACTTATACTTATAGACCAGGGGTCTGCAACCTGTGGTTCTCCAGATGTTATGGACTACAACTCCCATGATCGTTCACCATTGACTATTGTGGCTAGGCTAGGAAATGTGCACACTTGAATTACGACGGTGCAGGAAGGGCAGAGCCAGAAGACAGGCGTTCACTGTCTATGCTCCAAGACTCTGGAACTTCCTCCCCGTCGTCATCAGACTCGCCCCATGGCTTCTACAGATCAGGAAGGAGCTCAAGACCTTTCTCTTCAAGGAACGGCTCCTCCCTCCCTAAC
Source organism: Ambystoma mexicanum (assembly GCF_040938575.1). Classification (NCBI taxonomy): domain Eukaryota; kingdom Metazoa; phylum Chordata; class Amphibia; order Caudata; family Ambystomatidae; genus Ambystoma; species Ambystoma mexicanum. The sequence continues at coordinate 1,566,778,676 of NC_090932.1, forward strand.
ATCTGGGTCGACACACCCTGCACTCCCCACGACGCCTGAGACTGGGTGATGTGCTCCTCACTGTCTCCCCCATCCCCGCTTGCTCGCAGATCCCTTGCTGCCAATTGCCCACCCTCGCCCTCCCCTGTTAGCTCCCCACTCCGTTTGTCTGTGCTTCCTTCACTGGGTTCTTCCTCCTATGGTTGCAAAGCGCTCCGTTTCCTCCCGAAGCAAAGCCTGCTCTCAATAAATACCTTAATAATAATAATAATAATAATAATAATAGGCTTGATAGGAGCTGAAGTTCAAAACATCTGAAGGACCAAAGGTTGCAGAGGCCTGTAGACGACCCTCTGGTGCCTGGCAGTTTAGCAGGTAACGAAGGGACACAGAGGTAGCCCTCAATGACTGGGCCAAAGTAACCCGGCAAAGTGCCAATTTGGCAGGATTGGCAAAGCACCAATGGGTTTAAAGCCGGCAGCGTATGCGAGCTGCGAAATACGCAGGCTTAAAATCTAGCGGTGTGTGATCATCAGAATCCACTTTATAAAAGAACGCAGCGGAATTCGCGTATTTCACTTCACCTGCAGTCATTTCGAGCAGCCATAGTCCTGCATTCCTCTGCTTAAGCTTCCCCGCATGTCAGAATTAGACCATCGGGCAAGATGACTGAGAAAGAGAGGCAGGTCAGTTGGCGATTTCTGGCACGTAGAAGGTTCTTTATGTCGCAGAGTGATTGGTTAAGGGACTGCCAGAGGCAGGCCGCTCTAATGGCAAACCTTCAACACATGGAAATAGGTTTCAAAGCTAAGGGGGTCAATGTTTTTATTGCATTGAGGGGTGGGATGAGCGTGAAAAGATTGTCTTGTGGCTTTAGATGAGGCTCGTTGTGAACTAGAATATTTGTACAACCTTTTTCACTAAACACTTTCTGAAACGATTACAGGACAAAAGCATCGACAAGATCACAGTCAGTTCCCTGATACACCATCTTGGTTCCACATATTTATGCATTGCGCAGGGGTCTGCACCCTGCAACTCTTTAGAAATGTTGGCTATGACTCCCATGATCCCTCCCCACTGGCTGTGCTCTTTGGGGCTGATGGGAGTTGCATTTCAAAACATCTGGAGAGCCAAAGGTTTCAGAAACCCTGGATCAGAGGAACAGAATCAATAAAGGATCATTGTTGAGCCTGAGGCCTCTGTCAGAGTCTGTGTCTGTCGTTTCCATGACCTCTTACTTGCTATACGTGTGTCTGTATGCCTTCTGTCAATCTTCCCCTTTTTTCCTTTTTGTCCTAGTTATTTACCTCCGGCCACATGCTGGTGACTCTTGGCTGCTCGTTCTTTTAAGTTCTACAGTCTTTGGTCACGATTTTGAGGTACATGCAAAAATAGAAGAGTGTTCTTCCATGGAGGAACAACGCTTTTCTTGCAAGCACCATATTCCGGTAAAGCAATAATGTGGCTACCTGCCATCAAAGCCTTAACGTTTGCATGTGTCTGATTTATGGCTGACAACATCCCTGCAACCATCGTGAGGAAGGTGCATTCTCTTTGCAAAGCCCTGGATTTGCATGTTCCAAAAGGAGTTTTTTTTTTTTTTAAATTGTGTTATGGTTTACAATTAAAGCTTTTACAAATGGGAAAGAAAAGAAAGAAAATGCATAAATCTATAATACAAAACATCAATACTATACTATATATTTGGGTTCACCCAGTGTAAGTCATTAATATAAATATACAAAACACATTTAATTAGTACAATTTTGCAAATATTTAAAATATCCTTTAAGAATGTCAATACTACAATAGATAATGATATATATTCCCCATTAATAATATTCCGCCAGATCTCCTGCTGTGCACCAAAAACATTCAAAATAGAGTGCATGTTTATCATAAAAAGAGCGGCAGTTAATTACCAGAAGTTATAGATCTTCCGGCATGTAGCGTCGTCACAGAATCTGCACCCATTTTCCTCATCTGGAGATTTACTGCGTTTCTCGGGTGGGTAATACATTCATAGGTAGAATTAGGAGGGTCGCTCTCCAGCCTCTCTTACGAGATTTCCTTAAGTTTCGCGGCAGATTTCCCAACGGGTTCAGAGACAGTCTATATTTCAGGTCCTCTTCTCTAGTTTTCATCCCGTCCTCTCTGGTCAGAGGTTTTTTGACTTGCATAGGGAAGTTTGCCATCCCTTGCTGGGTTGACTCAAGCCTAGTCAGCATAGAGGAAACTTTATTCAGCCAGTTGTTGAGCTCTTTGTCGAATTGTGGTTCTCTTAATACAGAGAGTATGGTGAAAAGAGAGTGGGGAGGGAGATTTGTCCCCTCTTCAAAAAGCAATGGTATTTTCCATTCTATGTAAGCTCTTAAGGACTTCAGACATTGTATGGCCACTCCCCTAGACATAGAGTGCATTTCCATATTTTACTTTCCACTCTCTGCCAATCTGTTTTAGCAGGTCTAATTTCGGCACCAAATGTTAGCGATGGAATAATGTTGGCCTTATAATAGCGGACCAGAGGTAGGATAAAGAACTTCCCCAATATAAAATCATTTGAGAAGATAGTATTAATGCTTTGTTAAGATGATGTTTTTGTGATGTTCTGAGGTTGACATTTTGAACAATGAGCACCCCAAGGTATTTCCACGTTTCGAAAAAGAAGTTAAAATACTGCACCTGTGAAGTGTTGTTAACATCTCCTGTACACATTTTTAATGTATAATAAAGGCGTTTCCCAGACGGCAGCACCACCTTTCTGATGGCTGAACACTGATTCTGAGCTTATGCCCTTGGAACGTGCATCTGTTAATGGATGGGATTACACTAGAATAATTCTGAGTCCAAATAACCGGGCAAACTCAAGAAGATGGCAAGTTGCTGTTTTATTAGCAATTATCTAAGACAGGGACTTCACAACGAACATCAATGGACGGACGCTCATTCTCTCAGCGATTTCCACATCAAATACAATTATATACTCTGCATGTGCGCCAGAATGACGTCATGCTACGAGGCAACAGTGAAAAACCTATCAACGGTTAGGATTGGTTAAGGGACACATCTAGATATACAATCATATAGGAGCGAAGTTTGTTATTGGTGGCCCGATATCAGGTGTACGACTCATGACTACCTCTTCAAACGTGTTATATAAAGACAAGTCAGTTACACAATATTTCATTGGCTTCTCAAGCTATAAGGTCATTCATTATATGGACTAATACAATTGGTTGGCACGCTTGTGCCATGTCTGAAACATTTGGTTCAATTAGCAGCACATAAGCCAAGACCCAGGTGCACGTAGATAGGGCATGAGACTGCCCTACCACCCAATGAGCCCAACATCTCTCATCATCCATGCTTTCTTCAATGACATTGGCCCTCATTACGACCCTGGCGGAAATCGAAAAACGATGGCGGAAATGTAATACCGCCATCGAATACCGCTCGGTGCGATTATGACCCGTCACCGCAAAGTACGATGCCATTAGCGACACCGTAGTGAACGCCAACGCTAACTGCACCAAGTACGCGCGCCATGCAAAACCGTAATTACCACCATGGCGCAACGGTACGCGAATTCTGACCCTAGCGGACATTTACATAACGCCATCAAGCATGGCGGAAAGTACCATTCCGCCATGGTGAGAATTACGGCATCGTGAACCAACCGTAAATGGCCCTACTGAGTGCCTGTACACCACTCCCTGCCCACATCGCACAACTCCCCGTAGGTGCAATGAAGTCACACAATGCAACCAGTCAAATGTACAAGTCACCCATGCATGCCAACGAACAAATGAATGTAGGGGCTCCAAGTGCCTTGTGAGTGGCCATCCATATTTGGCATGTCACCATTGCCGTACCGATGCAGCACAGGCATGTGAAGGTACAAGTACAGCAATATGAACTGAAATATGAGACAAAACAACAACAGGCCCCCATCGCTTGACACCAGTGTAAGGCAACATTCAAAGCAGTATCCTGAGGGAGACTGCACCAGCCCTGTACTCTTGCCAGTAAACAAACCAACCATCAGCATAAGCATGTACCACACAAGTTGGCAGAGTGACTGAGCAGCCAGGCCCACCCCAAGAGGGGCCAATGGGAGCTGCAGGGCACAGATGGCACGAATACAGAAGCTATTCCAATGGACATGACCTCAGTCTCCCTCCAAGAAACGCACGCAAACACAGGCACCTGTGACCAGCCATATTCTGACAATCACATGAATCCACCAATCCACCTGGCTGACCGGCATCTGTCACACAAAAGCTAATCCCCCGCCCCTGAGCATGACATCATGAAAACAGTCAAAATGGCTGCCCCTATCCCTGACCTCACTGGGCTTCGTAGGCAAACGCGGCCAGTACAGTACCACGCAACTATACTCAGAAGCCGGAACCCAATGCAGATCTTCTCACAATACATCGCTCCACAAATAGGAATATGCTACATTACTTGCAAAGAATAACGCTACACGGTTAATATCTGAATAAAATATTAATGCACATCAAATTCACCAAGCCCATACAGCTATTAGGTCATAAACTCCAAAATATCATTCATTACTGTGGGCTGCATCCGCAATAAATTACCAGCTTCTTCTTGTGTGACGCCCTGTTCCTTCATGGTACACAGGGGCTACATCCACGTTCAAAAAGGCAACATGGAAGCGCCTAGAACCGCAGGGCCGTCCCATTAGGTAGGCACTAGTCCAGCTGAAAGGTTGATATGTTGCTCCTAGCCACTAGTACAGCGTAAGGGCATGTGGCCCATTGGCGATCGTCCCATAAGATCGTAATGGTGCTCCACTGATTAACTCGAAGCAGCAGGTGTCGGGAGTAAAAGCCATCTGCAGGAGTGGCATACAGATGGCAGCGGCAAAAGGGTAGGAGATACCTGTCACCCAAATGAAATGAAAAAGAATAGTATGGGCATCAGAACTTCATTTGTATTACTCACTTCAATGATCACACTAAATCTACAGGCATATGCATGATAGGCCACTCAAAAGGATTAATTCCACCCAAAAATCACTTGCGATTCATAACCATATAAATCGAGGTGAAAACACTATTACAAACGAGTGTTTGTGTGCATGCGTCTGTTAAAACAGAATCCATTAGATGGGATTAGTAACGTGCATAGACACAAGTGTATGAAGGCGCGTCGAGACAGGGAGGGTTCAACAAGGGCAGATAGACGATGGTCCCACTATGGCAGCTCTGCATCACATAGCGCAGGGGAAGGGGATAGATTCCAAAAAGCCATGTACATGGCAAACTCTCAATTAAATCATCTGTCCATGCATCCATACATCATTCCCTCATCCCGGTATAAAAACGCCTGATTATTTACTCACATAACATTTGAAATTTCCATTGAGTCTGTGCGTAATGCAGTCTGCAAAATCCACTGTGCTCCAGCCCGGAATTTTAGTGATGTGAAGCAACATGTATTTGGGAACGTCCTGCCTTATCGACCACTACGCTATTGCGCATCCCATACTATTCATATCAATCATTGCATTCTCGCCATGGACCCTGTCCCAAGGACATTAAACAATAGAACGTTATATTTGCAGTCAGACCTGTGGGCGGCCCCTCGCCGCTAGCTGAAAACCGAAAGCGCTGTCCTTCGAATTCCTCATTTGCAACATCACGTCGAAAAGGCATCCGTGACCGCTCGAAATCACAAATTCATCCATGTAGTGCGGCAGTGTGTGAAAATGGCAACTGGCTTCACTCACAAATGGGACGCCCCGCCCGTCGGTGAACCTCGGTACAGTGCTGCATGAGGGTCCATCGTTAATCGAGTACTACATTCCACTGACCCTTCACAAGTTTGTTCGCGACTGCAAAGATTGTATGTGAAACAATGGGACCATAGCAGAATGAACATATAAACCAATATTACACTGCCATCGGGGTCAAATACATGATTGTAATAGCAAGATGCCATGCGTCACACTGCAGCGTTGTGTGCGGGACGTGCTCGCCCAAAGGGGATTGCAGCTGGCACTGGTGGAATGAATCACCACAGGTGGAGGCAATACAGCCTGAAAACACATAAATTGCACACCCAACCCCCTCCCACAACCACACCCACTCCAAAATGCTACCGGCAGGACTAGCGATGTTGGCCCTGGGGGACCTGATAGCACTGCAAGTACTCCAACTTCAAGAAGAAGACGAACACCAACTACTACAACAACCGGCCGCACAGAGGAGACGCAGGAGGAGGAGGAGGGCAAGGCAGGGCCAGCAAGGCCCACCAGCACAGCCACTACCACCACGCAGGCAGCCCGCAATCCCACGCCTCCGAGCTCATCCGTTCAACCTCACTGCTGAGCAGATCCACACCCTCTACCGTTTGGACCGGGACACCATAATCGCCATTGTGGACATGACACACGCTGACCTTGTCAGCATGATAGATAGCCCAACCGCCATCCCACCCCTACTGAAGGTGGTGTCTGTACTCCACTTCCTGGCCACAGGCACCTACCAGCACAAGGTCAGACAGTTGCATGGCATTTCACAGCCACTGTTGTCACGGACACTAATGCAAGTGCTCGATGCCCTCCTGAAGCACGCAGACGACTACATCTCTTTACCACGCTCGGAGCATGAGATCACAAACACAAAAGTGGGATTCCATGCACTTGCCGGCATACCGGGTTGCATTGGTGCCATCGACTGCACCCATGTGGAATTGGTTGTCCCACATGCCATGGAGGTCCAGTACCGCAACCGGAAACAATATCATTCCCTTAATGTACAAATGGTGTGTGACTCCAACAGGATCTTTACACATTGTTGTGCCCGATTTCCTGGTTCAACCCATGATTCTATGGTCTTGAGGAACTCTACAATACCACGCTACATGGAGCGACATGCAGGGAACAGATCCTGGCTACTCGGTGAGTCTCATTTCATGCATGATGATGTGGGGTATGTGATGCGGCAATAACCTGGCAGGAAGGGGGGGGGATGCGTACGTAGCAATGTCATTCCACAAACATCCTTTATTGTCCACATACAGGTGATGCCGGGTATCCACTGAAGAGATGGCTCCTTACACCACTCCGGAACCCACAGAACCAGCATGAGGAGGACTACAACCATGCCCACTCACGTACCCGTGTAGTCATAGAACAGGCATTCGGCCTACTGAAGGCTCGTTTCCGCTGCCTCAGCAGGTCTGGCGGGGCACTCCTGTACCGCCATGAGAAGGTTGCAAAGATGGTCATGGCATGTGTCATGCTACACAACATGTGCGTACGTAGAAATGTGCCCATGCCCCCTGACGCAGAACTGCAAGCACCTGAAGATGGTCATGATGAGGGTGGGGATGTGGCAGCATCTCAAGGAGTCCGCGAGGCACAGGAGGCCCGTGAAATTCGTCAGAATATCATAGATTCATGCTTCTAGCATTCACGCCTGGTGGCTGATACATGGACACGGGACTTGTGGCACTGTGTGTGTCTGGAACATGCACAATGTGGACTGTATGCCTATAAAGGCCTCGTACACAATGATCAATGTCCACACATCTCATTGGATGATTATGAAATGTTCATTGCATATGTGAAATTATGTTACACACCCCATCGACCCGCCACCCAAGAAAGCCCAACACCCCCCCTCCACCCTCCTACCTCCCCCCCGAACACCAGTGTCCAAAGATGCTCATTGTCAGTGGGCAGACGCTATTGCAAGCCCCCTCTCCGGGTATCAGGGGCACCCCTGCCTGTGGAGCGCAGGTTCCTCCCAGATCTACGTTGGGGGCTGCCCTGGACGGAACTTGCAACGGATGATGTCTCTGCCTGCTCACGTCCATGCATGTCCCTAAGGGTTTGTGAGAGCTCAGTGAGCACACGGCGCACAGCGGCAAGTTCACCACATACGTCTTTGGACGTCGCATGCAGTTCCCCCCTCAGGCTCTCGGTGCTTCTCTCCATTTGTACCCTTAGTGTCTCTGTACTTCGCTCCATTTGTGCCCTAAGTGTCTCAGTAGATGTTTCTATGGCTGCCTTAGAACCCCCACATTCATCAGCATGCTCCTTGAGGAGCGTGGCCAGTTGCTGCTGTTGCACGATCAACTGGTCGAGGGACTGTTGCCTCTGCTGGGCCATGCCCATTTGCGGTGGTGTCACAGAGGGGCTGATCACCTCATGTTGCCTTGCCACAGGACTTGTGGGGGATGGCCAGTCGTCGTCTTGTGGGTGCCCCTGCGTGGTATCCTCATGGTGTACGGGATGGAACAAACAGGGGGATTGAGACAGGTCATGGATGGGTCCTACATCGACAGCACCGTTTTCTGTGTCGGAGCATGCTGCCATTAATGCAGTGTCACCTATGGTGCTGCTGCCACCAGAAGCAGTGCCTTCTGTGGCATCCATTGGGGGGACCTGTGGTGCTGCTGTTGTGGGCATGCTGGCTGCTGTGGTGCCTGTTGAAGTCCCCTCCTGTGTGCTGCCACTTGATTTGTGCTGCTGCCGTGTCTTGGTCCGTGCAGCTGAGGTGGAGGGTCTTTGTCCGTTGGTCTTGGCCCTCTTTGCAGGTGTGCTGGTAGGGGTGTCCTGAAGCTCGTCGTTTGAATCGGACCCTGTGGTGGAGTAAAGGAAGGCGAGCGTCATTTATGGGTCTGTGGAAATTGGAATGGCAATGTATCACATGCATTGGGGTGGTACCTGAGGGTGATTTGGGTCAGGGCCTTGGAGGTGGTTTCATTTTTGTGTGGATTGAGGATGCAGTTGTTTTGCAGCCTGCAGTTAGGGTGTGCATGCTGCACGTGTAGAGGGTGTTTTTAGGATTTTTAATCATTTATGTATTTAATGTGACTTTTAGAGTGCGCTATCAGGCCAATGTATGTGGACGTTCTCCTGGACATGTGTTTCTGTTGCACTAAGTGGACACATGGTACTTCACATGATTGGACATTGTGGATTTAGCATTGTTTTATTTGGCCCACCTACCTGATTCTTCGGTTGTCTGCACTCCTTTCTCCATCCCTCCGACTCCCTCTATACTCTCCATTCCAATGGTGGAGGCACAGATTTCTTCCCAGGGGGTCAACTTGATGGGTGATTCCGATCCTCCCCCGGTTGCTGTGGCAATGTTACGGTTGGCTGATAGTATGCTCCGTACGCGTATCCGCAAGTCGTCCCATCGCTTTCTGCATTGCTGTGGGTTGCGGGGTGCGGTCCCCACCGCACTTACCCGCTGTGCCACCAGGGCCCATACGGCCTTCTTGTTCGCAAGTGCCGTCCTGGTCATTTGCGTCGAGAAGACGATGGCAGCATTCTCCTGGAGGGTCTCTGTGAGCACGGTGAGTTCCTCATGGGAGAAGTGGACCTGCCGCTTGCGGTCGCACGCTTTTTTAGCAACTTTTCCCATTTTGATTGTTTTAACTAGGGTGGCTAACGGGTTGGGATGTGTCTCAGGGTCGGATTTTTGATGGTTGTGTTGGGATTCTGATTTTATAGGTGTACGGCGTGCTGTTTCCCGTTCCGGCCCCATGTTTTTACTTCCGTTTCCGTATATTTACGGTCACCGTATTTTGCGATTAGCGCTCATTACGGTCACCGCTATGATGGGTGGCGGAATTGCACCTAGGGCGCCGTACGACAGCGGTGAGGGGCGTTTTGGGGACATTTCCGCCATCGCGGACTTTGCACTTCCGCCATGGCGTAATGCTCGTGCCCGATGGGTCAGAATTAGCCGCACTTTACTCCATCGTGCAATGGCGGAAACGCTATTTACGCTATGGCGGTCAGGTCAGTTACTTTCCGCCAGGGTCGTAATGAGGGCCATTCTCTTTGCAGTTGGCTTTGCAGAGTATTCTTGTCCTCGCCTTCTCAGTTCTTGACTTCAGACCAGACAGCCTCCCAAAGCAGATCAAACAACCTTTTATTCTACTGCGACACAACCTTTCATTCTTTCTTCATGATTCTTTGGCTTATTATTTCATGATACCAATGTCCAGTTTCTGTACAATGGTGGCTCTGCCTGCATTCTATTTACTACTTGTAGCTAGACTATACAATGACTTGATCTATCTTGATCTAGCTATACATTCTTTATACTTCTGATATCTACATCACATTTTACTGTGTAATGTTCTTCTTTTACTCTTTAAGGTTCACTTGATTGTTTACTTTGTCACTTCCCCTCTAGGATCCATATATCATCTTCGTTCAGTATTTTAGGATGTCATGCACACCTTCTTATGATGCCATTAGTTTGTTTTCTTAGAACTTTCTCATATTCCTTCAGGGAGTTCCTCCTGCAGGTTGTCATCAATTTGAGGATACATTCGATATGATCGTCTTAATGGATTACGTCTTCCATATACTCGTTGCGGCATTGGTACAATAGCTGGTGTTAGACAGGAAAGAGTCTCAGGGCTCCAATACAGGGGAGGGAGGGGGTTAGGCTCTCCGGCGGATAGATATGTCTGCTCCCCTACATTCCCCCCTCCCAGGCGAGTCCTCGATCACCTCCTCAGGTTTTCCTGCTTCTTTGAATCTTCTTTTGAAAAAAGCTTTGGTATCCCTATCTTCATCACCCCCACCAGGATGCCCACATTTTTGATATGTTCATCCACACTCAAGGTCATGTATTTACATTCTCCACTTGGGGTACAGAAGACCCAATATCCCACATCATTCTTATGATCTCTTGGGTAAAGGAACTTTGTTCCTTCAGGTGCCACAATACTTGCCTTTATACAGACTCTAAAAGTACTTTCAGTCTGTGTGTTATCTTTTTTATTTTTTATTTTGATTTAGCTGTTAAATACAGCCTTTCAAAAGGAGAAACAAAAGAAACTAGAAAAGAATTATACATTACATCATTAGATTACAATATACAAAAGTATTTGATATGCCCAATTATTATTAAAACATATAATAACATTAGAAAATTAGGAAGTTCAATTTAGCAGCAAATCACTAAAACATGTCCACATCAATCCATTTCATTATGTAATACCACACATTGAAACAGCATGTTGGACCACTTGTGTCATTAAAATTCAAATTAAAATTGTATCACTTTAGAGTTGAGATTAGTAGTATCACTTCAGTCCGACAAGGCTAGTGATTCAATAAACATAACACTTGCAATGTTCAATTTAGCAGATTGACTATTAAACAAGATCTTCCAGAACATGTCTTCACTCAAGCTGCACTCACTCTCGAACAAATGTTTAAACATTTTACATCTTTGTTGTAATAAGGCAGGACATTCAGAGAATAAGTGTTTTAGTGTCTCCATTGCTGTTGTAACAAGACAAAATCTACAATTGGCATTGGCTGTTTTCTTTCTCATGAATTTCACTTGATTCGTATGGCAAATATTCAATCGTATTCTCATATATGTATACCTGGATTTGGCATCTGGGAACTTTGTTAAGTAGTTTTCCATTACATGAAGTTTTTTGGTTGCAAAAGCTTGTTGTGTAAACACTCGTAGTTTTATACATGCGTCTCGAGTTCTTATCCAATCAAACAATTCATGTTTCATTTTTGCCCTCTTTGGGTTGGTAATGAGTAGCTCAAGATCAATACCAGATATATTCATTAGTTCTTTTACCCACTTTCTCCATTTCTCAATTTTGGGGTTCACTGATTCTAACATATGTCCTCTCATTGTATACATTATTCCATTTTCTCTAGTAGCCATGTTATATTTACGATGCAGCATCAAGATTTTCCATGTATAAATTGCATACATTGATACTAGACCGAGTTCATGTCGTATTAAACACATAGAGGTAGACATTGGAAGGCCACAGATTTTTTTCCAATAACGACCCTCAAGTTTTATCCACACATTCTCTGGAACGGTCTCTCTTGTTTCAGCACCATAGGTTATTATCGGTGTGACCTTTTGCTTATAAAATGTGATGGCTGGAAGTACTGAAAATTTGCCAAATTTGCCTTGTATTATCTTAGACTGAGCTATACCAGTATTAACCTTGGTTTTGACTTCACAGAAATATGGTTTGTCCTGTTGGTTATTGCTAATTGTCACTCCCAAGTACTTGTAATCAGAGATGACACATATATTCACGTTCTGGATTTGCCATTTTCTGGTTTTAGAGATTTTTTTTTTTTCTTTGGCTCAAGTATCATGATTTTGCACTTGCCTTGATTAATTGTAAGCAAGTTTGCATCAACATAATTGCTTAGTGTATCTAGGAGTGCCTGCAAGCCCCCTGGTGTCTTCGAAAGCAACACTAAATCATCAGCATAGAATAGCCAGGGGACTGCATGCCCTCCCAAACGGGGAGCGTCAGATGTTGTTTTCAAAAAATCATATTGCACTGCCGACATAAAGAAGTTAAACAGGGTACTTGCCAAGATGCATCCTTGTTTTAGTCCCCGAAATGTTTCAATTGGATCCGATAGGGTGCCATCTAAGGCTAATCTGATTTGTACTGTAGTTTTAGAGTTTAATTCGTTGATCCAGTATATAATATAATTCGGACACTTTGCTTCCTGTAACTTATTGATTAGCCTTTTTCTACATACTGAATCAAAGGCAGCTTGAAAATCAATAAAAGCCATGTATATTGCCTGCCCCCTCTGATACTCTTGTTTCTTTAATACTTCCAAAATATGCAGATTAATGGCTGTCCCCATTCCTGGCATAAAGCCAGTTTGATTTGGGTCTCTAATTCCCACCCCATTCAGCCAATTATTGATGTCTCTCAATAATAAACGGGCAAAAATTTTACCCGGTATATCCATGAGAGATATAGGTCTATAATTCTTAGGTTGTTGATTATCCCCTTTCTTGTGGATAGGGATAGTTATAGATTTCCTCCATGAATCTGGAATGGAGTGAGTTGACACAATTTGCCTAAAGATGGTTATTAGAATTTGTGCCCATGCAGTTGTTTTTTTTTTAGCATGAAGTTTGACAAACCATCTGGGCCCGGAGCACGGGTTGTAGACAATTTTGCAATGAACAATAAAATGTCGTCAATGTCAAAAACAAGATTCTCTGTCCTGCTTGGTTCAAAATTCTCTTGATATGTAGTAGTGATAGTGTCAGCATATAAAGTTTTATAAAAGGTAGACCATACTTCTTGGGGAATAGGGTTCATTTGGTTCATTATGTGAACTTTTATCTGTGCCTGTTTTAGAAGTGACCATATTTTAGCTGAATTTTTCTCCTGAAGATAATTTAACATAACCTCTGCATCGTGTTGATACATGAGAGCTTTCCTTGCTCTTATCCAATTCTTGTGTTTGCATTTTAATGTTTTCAGTTGTCGTGAGCAGTCCAGAGAATTTTCCTTTATGATTTTCCTTCTATTAGCCCTATATCGAGATTTGTGAGTAGCTACCTCAATGTCAAAGGTGTGCAGATTTTTAGGCTTGCTACTATATTGATCATTTCTCTTAGTCCTGAAGATCTGCATTTCTTCGACATAAGAAGGACAGGTATTAGAGCCATGAACTGTGTTATTATGCTGGGACCGATCTAGTGTTTCGCATAGGAGTTGTAAAGATGCTGGAGTCCAATGAAATCTATTTTGAGCTGAATTAGTCATTAAGCTACAAGCTAGAGATGAATCATATAGTTTGTCATCAATTTCCCAGGTCCATTTTATGGACTGGATGTCATGATCACTCATTTTCTGGGATATAATTCGAAATTCAGTTATATAATTGAACAGGTCTCGGTTTACAAAGGTGTAATCAATTGTTGCTGTTTGTGAACCTCTATGCCACGTGGCGTTAGATGGCATGTCACCTTTTTTGGCACCATTTAACATTACAAACATTCGTTCCGCCATATAAGCGTTCCATCTTTTAGCTATCGGTGTCAGAGGTGTTCCCATTTGGGTTATACATGTTAAATTCAAATCCCCAGTTATTATTACATGCTTGCAAATCGGATCTAGGATTGTTAGATTTAATGTTTCGTCCATAGCTTCAAAGAAATCAGATTCGGATATTCCAGAATGATTCCAGTAGATGTTTAATAATCCAATATCTTTGGTCTTAAATTTAATCCTTACCAATTGTAAAAAGCTGTTAGGAGAAAATCAATGTTCAATTTGCATATTGGGGGATGTTTTTATAGCTACCATTAAACCTGCCATAGGTCTACCTCTGACTGGCATGATAGCAGGATTCAAAATTAACACATGATTGTCCCACACTGGAGGCTTTGCGAGTCAAATTTCCTGGAAAGCCAAAACGTCATAATTCAACAATAGGCTATCTTTGGATTCGGTAAGATGCTTAAAGCCTCTTGTATTCCAAGAGGCTATCGCTAGGGTTTTTAGATTTTGGACTAGTTAATTGCTATTCATTCTCAGCTCTCTCTCCTCTACCATTTGCCCATTTGAACTTGAGACATTTGATCGTGAATTACAACTTTGGCCTTTCTGGTATACATTTACTTTGGGCACAGACTGGTTTCTTGGGATAGGTGGTTGTTGTTGTTCCCACAAGGCTGGGTTTATCAAAATAAAACCCAATTCATAGAGATCATCTCGTGCTTCCCATACTTCATTTTTGACAAAGCTGGATTTCATCCATAGCTTTACCATGGACAGATCGTTTCGGTGAGGGAATTCTATCTGGTCTATGTCACATGAACTTATCCCTTCAAGAGTCTGAACCTCAGCAAATATATTTGGCACAGATTGCCTATTTAGGACAAAACTTTGACAAGGCTGAGGTCGACATTGCATTATCAGACATTTTGTATTAAGGTCTCTGCCTGGCGTTCGATACCCAGCTTTAGTTATGTAGTGTGTTTTAGGCTGAGGTTGATTGTGTCTTATCATGCTACTCACGGGTGTATGAACTCCCCCACCCAAGCCAGTTCCCATTGGATTCTCATTCATATTTGCTTGAGCAATGATTCTTTTCAAGGATTGCTCTATTTCTGATTTCCATTCTGACATAAGTTTCAGCTTATCCTGCTGCTGTTTTGTAGAGTCATTACATTCAACACCATTGCTAGCCTTATCCTGTTTCTCTCTTATAGGCTGATTCTCAATGTTAGTCAAGCCATCATTGATCTGGTTCGCTGGTTTATTTAGTACATCACTTGCTTCACTACTACTCGCCTCACATAATATCTCCTCATTGGCATTGCAATTTCAGCTTCCTTTTGCTGATCATCCATTTGAATTAGATTATTTAAAGGTTCATATTCTGCGGGCGTATTTTGTGTCATTCGTCCTTGGCTCGCTTTTTGTGATATCGCTTTCCGATATTTATTTGCGATAGCCGTGCGAGCTACAGCTGCCGCTGTTTTCGGCAAAGTTAGGGTACATATAAATTGCTTTGTTCCTGTGATTTTAGAGTTACCAACGGTGGGAACATTTTTTGATTTTTTTGTAGTAATTTTGACATTCGTGTTGGATTCTTTCTTTCTTGTGTCAAAGATGTTATACACCGGCGTATTTTCATTTTCTGCTACCCCTGTAATAAGTTGAGTATCACTATTTTCTTTCTGTATTAGGGGATGCTTGTCAGAGATCTCCAAGTTTTTTGCCTTGTCTTTCTTTTTTTGGAGCAGAATTGTCCAACTATGCGCTCTTCTTTTTTTTCTTCCATACTACTTCTCATAGAGCTTTCCTGATGGTCCACATTGATTCATTTATCAATTTTATGTTCCTGCACTAGTTCTGTTGAACTTCTTGCCTTTGTATTTTTATTTTTGTTTTTTACCCCTAATTGTAATGCAGACAATTGATCTTGAGTACAATCGAATGTAAGTATATCATCAACCTGTAATTTCGTATCTTCTGTTCTTGATTCCAGACTGATGATTCGATTGTTGTGTCTGTTCTTTTCCTTCTCGCAGCATCCACAACCAGACTCTTTTGCTGCGGTTTTTTGAAGTAATTTAATTAAAAGGGAGTGTTGGTCGTTAATTTTCATATCTAGTGTATCATAGAGGCGTGTAAGTGAAAAAAGAGCTGCATTCATAGTTTGCAAAGAGGTTTCAAGTCCTATAACAAAGCTTCCCGGTATTGCCTGAATCTTTTAATTTGGGGCAGAGTGATTTCGCCGCGGGGTTGGTTGAGCAAAGGAACAGGAAGAGACAGATGAAGCATTATTTGTTGGAGAAAACATCATTGGTGACTGGTATAGCTCCTGCTTATCTATGCTAGCATTTAAGTCACGTTTAAAGTCAAAAGGCTGGTTTGTTTCTGGTGAGCTAACTTTATTTCTATTGAGTGTGTCATCTAAACTCACCACTTCAATATTTCCATTCTTCGTATTATCAATAAAAACATCCTGTTCTTTTTCATCCTTACTTAAGACTGGAGTGATTTGTAAGCCCAGTACGCTTTCTACCACCTTGATTTGGGGTTCCACCCTCCCCTCTCCTTGTTGGTCAATTACATCCAGTAAACCTGCCGCAATTAGCGAGTCAGGTAGGGGCACATGAATTTCCTCACAACTCTCTTGAGTATCTTTGTCTGTTAAATACAGTTTAGTTGACAATTCATCATGCCCAACTGCTTGAGCACTCTCACTATTACTTCCACTTTTATTCCCTATAGCACAGTATTTTCTAATATCGGCTACTGCCGAACAGGCTCTCAAGCTAGATGTTGATTTGCTAACCCGTGCGAGATTCATCGTTCTTGAGGACGTTTTGGGAGTAGAAATGGCATCATGCACACACACGGTAATGGCTTCCTTTGACGGCATCCCGGTGCGCAGCGTCATTACCATTTTATGATCAATATATTATCTTATAACAGTAATATCTTAGTGTTAACTTATGACAATTACTTATGTATGTCCCCCTTTTTTTTTTTTCCACAAGAATATAATTCACTTTCACAATAATATGTGCAAATCTATCATTCAGTGCACGTTTTTACCTGAAAAATGACAAATTGCAATTGTAATTGTCTGTAGCCCCCAGCCCTCAGACCCTCAGCCAGCAGACAGCCGACAGCACTTCACAAATGCACTTCCTCCGAATGCGCGCGTGCCAAATGTGCGTGGCCCGCTGTTTAAGAGGATTTTGGGAAGAAGGGGCAGGGCTTAGGCTCGTTACTGTGGAAATAAGTAGAACAAGAGGGTATAATTAACAATTGGCACTAGAAATAGTGTCCTTAATAAGTCTCTTCTTTCCCAGTATGTTTACCAAGTTGAAGTTTGTAGTTTCTTGTCCACAGAAAAAATGGGCATTCGGGCTCCTCCAAGGCCGACAGCACTTAACAAATGCACTTCCTCCAAATGTGCGCGCGCCAAATGCGCGCGGCCCGCTGTTTAAGAGGATTTTGGGAAGAAGGGGCGGGGCTTAGGCTCGTTACAAGTTGAAGTTTGTAGTTTCTTGTCCACAGAAAAAATGGGCATTCGGGCTCCTCCAAGGCTCCTCCAAGGCCGACAGCACTTCACAAATGCACTTCCTCCAAACGCGCGTCTGTGTGTTATCTTCTATTTCATTCTTCACATGAATCATGATCTTCATTCCTACTGCTTTCTTTGCTGTTTTCTGGCATTGTCCAATTTGTATCCGTATAACACATAATCTGAACATTATCATCACCAATATTGCTCCAAGGAACTTCAATATGTTTGCCATCCAGTCGGGAATCCAGGAAAATAGGTCTGAGAACCAATTGTCATATCCAATAGCCTCTATCTCCTCCTCCATTTTTGAGTGCAGTCTGTCAACATAGTTATGGCATCCGTCAGAGTCCCATTCTCAAAGTGATGAGATGGTATGAAAATACAACAAGAAGGCCCAACCTTGGCACCAACATCTCCTTCCATTGCTGTAATCATGTCAAGGACATACCTGTTCTGGAGTGTCATCAACCTTATAGCCCTCAACTCTTCCTTTATGGTGTTAAATCTTTTTATAGTGGCATTGATTGTCTGTAACAGCTCCCATTTGGAAATATGTAGCCATCTGGCATTCACTAATGTTTGGAGTCCAGGCATAAATATAGATCTCATTATCATAGCAGTCTTGCTGAACAATTTGTGTTTATCAGTAATGTCTTCATAAGCCTTAATTGATTTTGATGAGAAATAATTCTCTCTTTTCATCCGACAAAGTGAAAGTGACCTTCTTTTTCTCAAATGCTCATCCACTTTTGGAAATCCCTTGATCTTCAGGTCACTCTGGGGAATCACTAAGGCTGGAACATGAATGGGTACAATGGAACACACTCCTCCCCAGTTCCTGGGCAACTTCAAATATGCTCTGGATCCACAGGCCCATTATCGATCCATTAGGACAGCACTTCCTTTCCTCATTCCTGGAACATCAATTATGTTCATGCCCTCCTTATTCTCTCCAACTCAGACTTTCCCTATGCTTTGAAAGCACATAGTCGCATTCATCAATGGAACTACAGTCAGTGGTCCTGCTTCATCATCCACCAATGTCAACAGTTTAGAGTTCTTGGCCCATGATTTTAAGCACTCACCATTCACTTTCTGCACCTCTTCCATTGGTTCCTTCTTGAGCAGATGAGCTGAACAGGACATCATTCCATCTCCCCATCCTTTGGTCATAATCATTCGTCCATAGATTAACAACTGTGAACGCTCCCAGCATCCATGCATTCCATTCTTTTCAGCTTTGTCAGAGCAATTCATCTTCTTCATTCCTTCAATTATCACTTTGTCTTGACCCGCAGAAGGATACCCGAGCATCTTGTCCTTCCATCCAGGCTCTTTTTCCATTTGCGTTGTCTTGATATAATCATCCTGGTATGGACATTTCTGTCTTGACCGCCATCGCAGGGTTTCCCAGTTCCCTTGGAACTGTTCTCCGGTAGTACATGCTGCTAGATGGTTGAGGCACTTCGCATTATGTGCTGGCATGTCTTCTAAAATGAATCTTCTTACTGTACTCATGGCATAGGGGATGAGAGAGCAGACATAGCAGCTCTCATCAGATGCTCTCTCCCCCACCTTTTTGATATGTTGGTGCCACATATTATTCCCTAGGTGAGCCTAATTATCAAGATAGGTATTTATCCCATGGTTATCTCCTTCTGCATCCCACTTATGTCGTCTGAGATGCCCAAATAGGTCAAAGAAGTTATCATCATTTGTACTTATACTGGGAAAAACCATGTGTTGTGTTTTCAATTGAACCATCAGAATGATAGCTACTTCGAAATGTAAGATGCAGAAAGAAAAAGAGAAAGCACATGCATATGTATATGTGTTTCAGGCATAAGAGTCTAGAAAAACATTGTGTGTGCCACGCTATTTCTCGTTGAATTGCTAACCTTCCTGCAACTACATTTTCTTCACCCTGAATCATTTTTAAAATATGAACTCAAATCACATTTGTAGTTGCACAATCTGCTCAATTATTGCAATCAAAAGTCTTTTTATACCTGGGCCATTCTTCGGATCATGAAGAAAAGTGAGAATATTAACATCTCTCCTAACAAGGGTAGGGTATGACTGGAGTATAAACACAAACACTGCAACTACAAACCTATGTGTGTCACTGTTGATGGGTGTCATGTATTATCCTTAAAATAGATAGGCTCTCAAAAATGAATCTGGGCATTGAACTCTCTTCCAATTTCTATTAAGGAATAGACGCTTGGGCATAGCGTCAATATGATTTAACCTTTTTTTTCAAAGAATTTCTAAAACGTATATTTGAGCTCTGGAATTCCCTGCAAGTCCAAGCACTTCCTGCTAATTTTTAAGGAGTGTCCAATGAATTCTAGTCCACAAGAAATGCTTTTCAATTGCGCACTGTTTTATCATCATCCTTCTTCCTGGTCATTGATCGAGTCTGCACATGCAGCAATTCCTATTGTCTTGCTTCCTGATCAGCAGGTACTAGAGGGAGGGTCTCACCTTTGTAGATCTTTACGTCGCCCAAATGTAACCAAGCTCTTCTTCCAGACACTAACTGCAGTAGCTGACACTTCCTCTACTAGGAAGGGTCCACTAAATCTTGGCTCTAATTCACTTGGTTTGTTTACTGTGTCATCCTCTTCCGTGTGCCTCGACCCCTCCCTTCGATGGTTGACTTGATCCGAAATGAAAGAAACACTGGTAGTCATACATGTCAAATAATCATGCATCTCATCACATTGAGTCTGTGCTACACTCTGGGCATCACTTCTAACTCTAGATGGGGCCTCCTCATGCAGCACACTGTTACCAATTAATGAGGCGTAAGATGATGATCTGAACAAGGCTAGGGGTAGGCAATATAGCCATCCCTTTTTCAAAGTTAATCTGATCTGTGCTATTCTTTCCTATGGGAGGCCGTTGAGCCTCTTATATATTCTGTTTGCTTGTGGGTGATAAGCAGAAGAAAATGTATGCTTTATGCTCAATAAAAGCCCTATTTGTTCAAATAGCTCAACAAAGTGTGGCCCATTATTGGACCTTAATACTTTGCACACACCCCATCTTGGAAATACTTCGTGCACTAGGAACTTCGCTGTGCAGGTGGCATCAGGGTATGTACAAATACCGGTTTCGTTCCATCAAGAAAAGGCACACACCACCACCAATAGATACTTATATCTATTACATGTCTACCACATGTTGACGTAATCAATATGCAAATGCTGAAATTGACCATTTAGAGAGGGTATTACTCCTCTGATTGTGCTTTGTGTATGCCTAGGTGTAAACTTCTGGCACACAATGCAACTCACAATGAACTGTGCAACGTCTGCCAATAAATTGGGAACAAACCAGTCCTCTGCAATGGTGGCAGCAAGACTTTCTTGGGTTATATGCGCAGGGTAATGCTGCTGCTCAAGTGTGACTTTCAGTAACGCTGCTGGCATCACTGTCTTTCCAGTGCTTTCCTGTCTCCATAGTGCTTCCGTGGGGGATAAAGAACATCCCCTACGTTTCCATAGCTCCTGCTCTTTTTGTGAGGCTCTACCCTGTATCTCTATTAGTTGTGTAATGGACAGCATATTAAACCCCTCTCATACTAACATGCTTCTGTTTAATACTTCCCTAACATTTTCAGTTCTGAAACTTGAAATTTCTGAAGAATATGCAACCCTTTTGGCTTCTAGGTCTGCGGCTTCATTTCTGTGAGAGATAAAGTCTGTTTGTTTAGTATGCGCTGCACATCTTACAATCGCTTTGGTCACTGGGAGTTATAGTGCCTTAATGAGCTTGTACAATAAAGATGCATGCTGCACTGGAGTGCCATGTGCACAAAGGTTACCCCTGCTTTCCCAATGTGGCAGCCCTGCAGCACGGTTGATGTCACATAGGCGGAGTCACTGTACACTGTCACTTCCTGGCCATTGTGTTTCTCAGCGCAACAATAAGCGCTAGTAGTTCTGCTGCCTGTGCTGAAAAATGGGATGGTAGTCTTGCACTTGCCACTACCTCAAATTCACCATTTAATCTGTGTCGTACAACTGCAGATCCTGAATGCCTTTCCCTACTAGCCTGATACATTTTTGATGAATCATCAATAAAGAGAATCTCTCCTCACGCTAAGGCATCCCCTTTCATACAGGATATATCATGATAGAATTCAACATAATTAGTGCAATCATGTACATGATCACCTTCTTCTACAGGCTCAGCTACAAATGTGGCTGGGTTCACTATTTTATACCTCACAATTTTATTTGCTGCAGTGGAAATCATCACTTCATATGCAGATGCTCTTTGTGTTGTCAATGTACTTTTGGGTTTCTCTAAAATAGCAAATAAGGCGTACTCCACATGTAGTGTCATTGCACAGCCCATCGTATTGCTTGTGGACTTCGCAATCGCAAATGCGGCAGCAGCCAATGATTGTTTGCATGGACAATCCCACTGTAATACACCAAAGGTTTGTACCGTAGTGGTGTTTTTTGTGTGAGTACTGCTGTCATTACTGATCCATTAGTGTGCAAAAACAAATAGAATTCTTCACTATAATAGTGAATTCCTAAAACTGGAGCTGTACAAATTTCTCTTTTTTAATTCTTCAAATCGTTCCTCCATTTCTCCAGTCTATTCTATCTTTTCCTTATCAACTTGCATCTTGAGTGCTTGCAAAATTGGCTATGTGTATGTGCTGTAATCGAACACCCAGGCCCTTCAATACTGGATAAGCGCAGAAACGGCTTCATTTGCTTCACTGTATTTGGCTTTGGTGTTTTCATGATAGCCTCAGCTCTCTCAGGTGTCACTTTCTCTCCTTCATGTGAAATTATGACAATAATGTAATTTCTCTTTTTCTACTTTGTATCCCTTGTCTGCCAATATAGTCATTAACTGAACAAAGTCCTGCCTAAATTAATCCTCTGTTTCACTACAAATGAATATGCCATCTACGTTTTGAATTACCACACTCTTGAGTTCAATGTTACCTACATCCATCTATAGGACCTATTTAAAGATTGACTGGGATTCACAGTACCCTTGAGGTAATTTAGTATGTTTTAGTCTCTTTTGTCTGAACGTTAAAGAAGTAAGGTCTTGTGAGTCTTTGTGCAAAGGGATCTGAAAAAACACATTCTTCAAATCGATCACCGTGAAATACCTAGCTTCAACTGGGATGCTACACAACATTGCAGGATTCGGAACTAATGGAAATTCTGCCATTAGTTCAGATTTATACAATCTGATTAAGAGGGCGCAAATCCAGTATAAATCTGCACGACCCTCTTTTAGATGTTTTAATTGGATACACCGCAGTATTGCACAGGAACTCGGATGGCACTAGGATTCCCTGTTTCATCAATGCTGAGAAAGTCTCAAATATGCCTTCATCAGCTTCGCGAGACATGGGGTACTGTTTTCCGCAGGGCAGAATCGCTCATGGCTTTATTTTAACCTCCCCTATTCCTTGAATAATCCAACGTCATATGGGCCCGTAGTCCAAAGGACACTTGGCACCTTTTCTATGTCTTCCTGAAAGAACGCTGGTCTTTGCTGCATCAGTGCCATTCGCTGTGGGATTTCCCCTTTTCAATCCTGATCTAATATGTAATAGTTATGAAAAACAACACCTCATCATCCATACGTTCATCTCTAAACATATCTTCATCTGTTATGTCAGTCAATCTGTATCCCTCTTCAAGAGCTATTACTGTTCTCCATGCTCTGCTTCCATCATATAATCCTTCGAGCATTGCTATCTCCCCTCCTACTGTGGCTGCTTCCAATTCTATGTGAATAATCTGCCCTTCATCCTCATTCACAGGTACTTGTGGCCTAAATAAAAATTCATCAGGTATCCTCACAATTTTGCCTACTAATACAGGTAGCCATGTTCATAAAATGCTCACCCCATACATGAAAAATTCCGGATCTACAGGACAGTACAAACCCTCCTATCTTTAAATAGTATATTCCTGGGGTGGAGCACAGTATTCCTTGATCAGTAAATGAAATCATCATGTTAAGTTTCATCATCAAATCTCTACCCAAAATGTTAACTGGCGTTTGTCGCGAATATAACAAGGGGACAAACATGTCACATTCCCTATAGAAACAGGTAATTTATCAGTAAAAGAGAACTAAATTCATAGCTCCAGAGAACCCTTGAGCATTCATGGCAATACTTGACATTGCTTATTTACCCTCCCTTATACTAGAGCGATTCGCCCCAGTATCTACAAGAAAAGAAAAATATTTGCCTTCAATCATAACATCTACCCTTGGTTCCTCTTGGGGGTCTGGTGTTACTAATAGTACTGAACACATCAAGTCACTATGTGAGCTGTCCTATTAACGGTACAAATTCATCCCTGTCCCCATAAAAGGGTTCCCTCCTACCACAGTGACACCCCCCTTTCTAGATGTTTGTGCTTGCCCTGTGTTCACATTCCATTGTGTATGCATAGGTACTTGTTGCAATCGCCCTTGAGGGGGTGCATAGGCACTAGGGCCTGCTGTGCTTGTGGCGCTTCTGTCTGATAGGATGTGTGATCCTGGGCAAAGCCCTCTCATGATTGTGTGCTGTATGGTGGTGGGTGGCCTGTCCCCCCTCTTGAATTTTGTCCATTCTGTTGCATGTTTCCTCGACTTCTACATACATGCGGGATATGCCCTGCTATCCCACAATTCCAACAACCTAGGGGTGGCCCTCTGGCAAACCCCCCATTATAACCTCCCTGGGTGCTCTGTCTTCTACCCTGGGCATTTTAAAATCCACCTTGGGTGTTCTGAAACCCATTTCCTCTTCCTCTAATTCCTCCACCTGTACCTCGTGGTCAAAACCCATACACACCTTGATCCAATGGGTCTACATTATTACCCTGCAATACACCCGTTATTTCTTGCATTCCTACCCCTTCTCCACTTATCAATACTGCCCCTTCTATAGCACATTTTGGCAACTTCTTCTGTACTAACTTGGCTTCCTCAATCGTTCTGTTCTCATCTTTCTTTTTATTCTTCTCTTGTAACAATTGCAATGATGCACAATAGTCAATTGTATCTCAGCCCATGGCTTCGTTTCCATTCCTACTTGTTTGTTCATTTGTCTCTGTACTTTTTATGGCAATCCCAGGCACAAAATATGATAGAATAGTGCCACTGTTTTTCTCCACGGCTCATGCGTCTCAAGCTGCCACCTCTCTTGAATTTCCTGAATATAAGCAATAGGGTCTTCATCTTCTTTCATTTTATGTGTCATAATTGCACCCATATCTGACGTGTTGGAATACTGTACCCTGAGAGCCCTCCAAACATCCGCCCTACAATTTTTAAATGGCACTCCATCATGTGCTGTATTTTGTGCTGTCACACTGGCATATCCTGCTCGTCTCCAAATGTCATCAGCTCTCTCTCCAAGAATAGCTGCCAACAGACCTTTTATGTCCCTATGGCCAACATATTTCCCTCTGTCATTTTCTCTAATAGGTATATCCCTATTCTCTAATAGGTATGTCCCGGGAGGATAGCTCAGCGGCAACGTGCACGCCTTGGAAACAAGACGACACGAAGCAACACAGGTTCGATCCCCAGGTCCACGCTTAAAAACCTCTCAGTGTTTAAGTGCATCATAAATTGCAACTAAAACAAAAAAAAACAATTAGGCAACTAAAAAAAACAAAAACTTCTGTAACAGTGCCTCGATGCCTGCGGGCTGTATGAGCGCTTTAAAAATGCTAATAACAAAAAAAATCAATTTCCCAGCCCCCGAAGACAAACTAGGTAACTTGCATTTCAAGTTATCCTTATCCATCTGGGGCCATGAAATATATTGCAGTCTTGCTCCCCCCTTCTCTAGCAAGGGGAACTTTGAGAACCCCATCCCATAACTGGACCCCATTTTTCATTTACCCAATGCAGGGGTAATTGTTGCTATTCATCTTTCTGCTGGTAACAACCTTAACCTACTCACATAGAGTAGGGGTTCTCCCCTCACACTACAAAATCCTCTTCGGGAAAGTTTGGGATATGATATAGGATCTGGTGTTCTTTCCTTAGGGTGTTCCAGATCTGACCATCTTACCTGTTTAGCCAAATGTTGACTTCCCAAGGTGACGCATGTACCCTCCCCTTCTATCTCACGACCTGACACTCTTTCTTTGTCTGCCATTGCTAGACCCCAACTGGTGTGACTATCATCCTCCTCTTCCCTATCTACATCTAGTCTACTCAAAGACAATGCTCTGCGTTCATCACTGAACATGTTTTCCTCCTAATCCCTTGTTATTGCTATCGGGGATTGTCTGCCACTCCCTTTTGTCCCATACTCGCTGTTCTGCCTCAATTGTTGATATATCTTATCAATCCTTTCTCCAATACTTTCTGCATCATATATTTCCTCTTCTTGTGTTACTTTATGTATTTCTTGAGTAATTTCTCTCATTGGGAGAACTTTGCTTATCGTGTCCCATCATCCCTGTATTTTATCGCTCGGTTTTATTCGTTCTTTAATAACGAGACTGGCATCAAACATCGCTGCCTTCTACCCTATTTTATTCCTTTTTTCACTTCCCTTCACTCTCTCGCATCTCTTCTTGCCCTCTCTTGTATTTGATCTTCTTCTTTTCACTGCTGTAATCTTTTTTCCTTCACTCGTTGTGCCTCTTCTTCCTCTCTCTTTCTTTCTCTTCTATCCCTTTCTTCATTTTCTTTCTTCCTACTGTGTTATACTTCCCTTTTTCCTCTGTCCGCTTTTTGTCTTTCTCCTGTTTTACCCTATATATCTTTTCCCGCTGTTCCCTGGTCATCTTCTCTTAACCTCTTTTCTCGTTCCCTATCTGTCTTCCTTTTGCCTAACCTCCTCGATGCTTTTCCCATCTAACTTGACTCACATCTGTCCTCCCAATCATTTGTACTGTACAAGCGTTTCCTCATTGTCCCTATTCTTCACTCCTCGCCATCTCTTAATTTCCTTGTCTATATCTGTTGATAGATTCGATCTCTCACCTCGTTCCTCTTCATCTCGTATGAATCAACACTCAATTTCCTTCTGTTTGCTTTCTTCTGGACTGTCATCACTACCATAAGCGGGGGGATGCATATGTCGAGCTACTATACCCCGCCGCTGCTTTTAATTCATTTAAAAGATAAAATCCTGTCTCCTCTGCATCTACGTTCTTCGTTTCAGGAGGAGTAAGAGGAGCCGAGGGCTCGATGCCCCCCCCCCTTATGCTGATAAAGCATCCACTCTTCCATTAATAGGTCCTCTTTCTCCTCTTGATACATTTTCTAAAAGTTCTAAAACTGCCAGTCTTTTCCCTAATTTCTTCCCTGTGTACGCAGCATGCACATATTTGGTCATGTGTTGTAATACTGCCTTTGACAATGATCCCCCTTGCGGCAATGGCATGAACATTTTATCAGCTGTGCCCTTTACCCATTCTGCGCTGTACTGTTTGAGCTTGGGCACAGGTCGAGGTAATGTTTTGCAAAGGTGCATAAGAGGAGTGTCCATCCATAATAACAGTCACAATTAAGTGTCGATACTTGCCAGTTCATTACCTTGTTTTATTAAATAAATCTCTACCTATCTCAAAGTGTATTGATCAACACTTTTAATCTCAAAACAATAAATATGAGCAAGTACCATTAATCGCTGCTCAATCCTCTGTTATCTTAACAACCTATTCTGTCTTCCAACTAACCCTACGTGTCTTCTGACTGCTGCCAATCATTTACTACACTAAACTCGAAACGTCACTTCCACGTTTCACAATTTATCACTTTTCAGAACTTCATACATCAAATAATGCTCAAAATATTGACAAAACACACACCCTTTTCCCTATAATCATTTTTAGTAAGAAGTATTCTTTTGTCCCCTCCAATTATGTTACCCCGTACAGAGTTTAAGACGCCACCTTCTAAGGTCCTCTCCGTGTACATTCTCTCTCTTAATATTCTGACTGGAATTTGAGATGTCTTCTATCTCCCTTGAAATAGGAGATTACCTAGGCATTCATTTATCCAAACAAAATTCTTGTTACCCAACTTATTTTCATAAAATATCACAACTCCGCCCCTTTTATATTGCCATTTCCCTGGGTCTACTTACATCCGTTTAATCAACTTGAGGCCTTTGGTATCGACTCCTCCTTCAATGCGACCACTTCACCTTCTGCCCACGGAGCGCCCGTGGAAACCGAGCAGGGATTTCTTCAAAGAGGGACCTACCCACCGTCTCGATTTCTCTTGCACGTTTATTTCTATCGGCCACTCTCCACAGGAAACTCCACGATCTTCCATCTAATGGTGGAGGATGCCCGATCGTCCAAAACTCTGAAGTTAAACTAGTTTAGATCGGAAACCATCCGCACTGCTACCACATGAGTTTATGGCCCCTGGAACGTGCATCTGTTACTGGATGGGATTACACCAGAATAATTCTGAGTCCAAATAACCGGACACACTCAAGAAGATGGCAAGTTGCAGTTTTATTAGCAATTATCTAAAACAGGGAGTTTACAACGAAAATCAATAGACGTACGCTCATTCTCTCAGCAATTTCCACATGAAATACAATGATATACTCTCTTCGTGCATCAGAATGCTGTTATGCTACCTGACAATAGAGAAAAGCCAACCTATCAAGGGTTGGGATTGATTAAGGGACAAATCTAGATATACAATCATATAGCAGATACATTTGTTATTGGTTGCCCAATATCAGGTGGACAACTCATGACTACCTCTTCAAATGTGTTATATTATGACAACTCAGTTACACAGTATTTCATTGGTTTCTCAAGCTATAAGGTCCTTCATTATATGGACTAATACAATTGGTTAGCACGCTTGTGCCATGTCTGGAACATTCAGTTTAATTAGCAGCATGTAATCCAAGACCCAGGTGAAAGTAGATAGGACATGAGGCTTCCCTACCACCCAATTAGCTCAACATCTCTCATCACCCATGCTTTCTGCCATGAAATTCTCTTTATAGTTGGCTTTGCGGAGTATTCTTGTCCTCAGAATGCAACAGGAGTGAGGGAACTCACTATTGTGTCTGGAAATCCAAGATAAATTCTATTTCCATCCTTGACTCATGTGACAGGAGACCACGATTCTGTTCATTCCACAAACTTTTAAATGTTATAAGCAAATTAAGACAAGACTTGGCCTCCTTTGTGTCTGCCTTGCAACTAAACGTGAGAGGATTCATCCTCTGCACACATGTCCCTCTTCAGTGTAGATAGCTGACCTCGACTTCTCAGTTCTTGACTTCAGGCCAGACAGCTTCCAAACGCAGCTCCACTAACCTGCTATTCTACTGCGACACAATCTTTAATTCTTTCTTCATGTTTCTTTGGCTTATTATTTCATGATACCAATGTTCAGTTTCTTTACAATGGGGGCTCCGCCTGCATTCTATTCACTACTTGTAGCTAGCCTATATGATGACTTAATCCATCTTTCGTTTTCAGCATCTGTACATTCTTTACACTTCTGATTTCTGCAGCACTTTTTACAGTGTAATGTTCTTCTTTTACACTTTAAGGTTCACTTGATTCTTAACTTTGTCACTTCCCCTCTGGGATCCATTCATCGTCTTTGTTCAGTATTTCAGTTCAGGATGTCGTGCACACCTTCTTATGATGTCATCAGTTTGTTTTCTTAGGTCTTTGCACACATTCCTTCAGGGAGTTCCTCCTGCAGGCTCTCATCAACATGAGGGTACATTCAATATGGTCATTCTAATGGATACCGTCTTCCATATACTAGCTGCAGTATTGGTACAATAGCGGGTGTTAGACAGGGCATGATCTCATATCTCCAATAGGAGGGTAATGGGGACGGGATCTCCTGCAGATACATACATCGATTCTTCTACACTTTCGTCAATCAGAAAAGAGGCAGATGTTTTAGAAATCCTGCAGTGACACTGCTGCACATGTTACTTCCACAATGATAGATGTTATCAACTTTTGCAGATGGAAAGCACAACAGCTCCTGTCCATTCCTTCCACCCACCTCAGAATGGTGGTGCTGGAAACTGGAGGGAGGATTTTGGCTTCCCACACTGCTTTTCTCCTGAGCTCAAAAGGATCCAGGTCTTTTCTTGAGCCATTAGCAGACCTGTAGGTATATGCTCTCCAGTGCTCTCTGGACGGAAGATGCCTGTGAAAATAGGACTTGGTGCTACACTCAATCATGATTTGCAACAATACAGGAAATCCAACAGACCTCCATGGAAGAGGATGAAATGAAGCATTTATTAAAGTTATAGGAAGTAATGTACAAACAAAGCAAGACATGGAGAAGGGTGATGGAAAGAAAACAACACAGTGGGGATACAGGGGAAAAGGAGGAAGCCAGTTAACAAAGTCATACATGCAAAACATTGAATGAAGCCGTCATGACCTTAAGCATAAAGCAATTATCAAAAATGTATTACCAGAGTTTGCTAATTAACATTTTCTTGATTAGCAAACAAACCCATTTGATTAGCAATGTTTTACTCATATTTGGAATGTCACCAGAATTTATTTGTACCCAGGACATGAAATGAGCATCAATACAGATTTTTTTGTAATGCTGAGGTAAGTGAGATGAGTGAGGCCTTGCAAATTCTTTAAAATTCCACTAGACCTGCTGGTCGAGTAACTTAGTTTACCTACTCAACCTGTGAGAAAGGCACTCGACCCTAGGCAACGGATGACAAAAAATGTAAATGTACTTTGTGTAAAACATGCATGTCGGCACAAATGCACTTTGTTTGGCACTCTAGGTAACCACCCAGAGGTTAGCCATGCACAGTGAAACTATTATTTGACATTCACACAAAGTAAATGTTAAATAAAACTTTCAAAAATAAAACTTTCAAAAATCCCCTGCAAATGGTGCTTGCCCTTCATAAACTCTACTCTTCTAAGCAAGCGGGCAAGTAGACTTCACAAGCCCTGGCTGAGGGTCTGCAAAATGTAAAAGGTTAGCTGAATGAATGGACACATAACTAAATAGATATGATAAAAGTCAAAAAACAGTTTAACCAGCTCTATCCCACAGGTGTCAGTATATCGTCATTGCGCAAAGCAAGCTCTGGAGGCCAACTACCGTGTATAGTATTGCAGAAGATCTGGTAGATTAACAGAGTGGATGGAAGTAGTGTTCACTACTTTGCGTAAACATCTAGTTAGCGTTGTGTATTCATTATGTAAGAGGAAAGAAAGTAATAGACTAAGCAGAGTGGATTGCGTAGCATCCAGAGAACTGGGAAAACTAGGTAGAATATTGTAGTTAGCAGCCATCTCACTTTCAGGGTAGCTGGTATAAAGCAACAGGGATAAGATAGAATATAAAGAGGCATGGGATAGGCTTATGCAAACCGCAGGTCACAGAACTAGGTTTGCCATCAAAAGCATGTGACCGTGTAATGATGTACATTTTCAAAGGTCAAGCGTGGAATGCAGAGTGAGCTGTACTTTCATTGAACATGGTAATTTAAATAGCTAGCTTTGCTACACAAGTGTCAAATTTAATTAGCCAACCTACAGAATTGCATAGCAAATTGCTATGCGACACTGCTTATTTTATGCATTGTACCGTGTGAGTAAGTGTATATTAACTTTAAAAAGAACAACCAGGCAGGCCCCATACATCTTTTTGCAAAGAGTCATCCTTTGTGTGGGAATGGGATTTATTTTTGATGCTGATGAATCCAGGGACAAACCCACAGCAGACGTCTGGTACAATAATTTGTTGTCTAATCACGAGCTTCAGATCTCAGATAAAAACATTGGCTTATTTGTTGAGTTTGTCTATCCAATTAGGGCCCTCTTACATGATTGCTTGGGTTTGTTCAACCAAATCTTAGAATCTCCTAAAGGAGGTTTGCCCGCCCATACAAGGCACAACTCACTTCCTGTTACTTTGTGGGTTTTGCTAGGTTTGAGGCGACAAGTACACAGGGGCTGTTTGGAACGATTTTATGGCTTTTGAGCATTGTTTGGATGAATTTTGAGGAATTGTAGCTGCCTGATGTTTGTTATTTGTCTAGTTTTTTTGTGGTTTTTATTGTGCAATTTCAGGAAAGGTTTTTGTTTTAATATTTGTTCAGTGAGCGGATAGTTTGATCTTAGTTTCCCCATATTAAAAAAAGAAAAGAAAAGCGTTGTCTCTTCCTTTTGTGCCATTTCCCATTTGTGAACCCTTTCAAAATTGAAAAAAAGGCATGAAAAGTTTCCTTCCCTTAATCCCACCTTCAAAACACCACAAAAACCAAATAAATGGTTTACTCTTTTCAAGTTTCCCCTTGCCTGTTTGTTGTTGTCTTAGCTCCCTAGTTGTTGCTCTGTTGGTTTGCCCTGCAATGTTGTTTATATTAGTATAGCACAGTGGTTATGATTGTGTACTTGTTACACTGGGGTTGTGCTTTGGTTCTTGCGGGTGATGTGGTGGTTCACACTTTTGGGATCTCTGGGTGTGGTCAGACACAGTTTGCATCTTTGCCATTTGTGATTCTCATGGTGCACATGCAACAGTGGGCGGGGAAGACGTTTGCGGGTGAGGCAGAGGAGGAGGTGCTCCTGTTTCTCCTGCACAGCAGCAACGTGCGGCACGCCATGCCAAAACACTTGCACCAGTCTAGCCTGCACAATTGGTGCCAGTAGAAACAGCAACATTGCCCAGAAAACAGACCATGTTGCTGACTTGCTCCCTCAAGCATTCGGGGGCCACGTGCCAGCTGTATCACCTGTCTGTGAGTAGGACCCTCTCGACTGCATCATGGCACCCACTGCTTTTTTACCAGACAGTCCATTAACCAGGATTGTTGGACTGCCTAGTGGTTGGTGGATGACAACCCGAGGAGGCACACTGATCTCAACCACCACTCCCCACTGTTGACAGTTGTGCAGGGGAGAAGGAATGAGTCAGTCGTGAGGGATTGGCCTCACAGGGAGACTCCCCATCCTCAAGAGGGGTAGAAATCAGTGGGAAAGTTCGGGAAAGTTTGGGAATTTAGGAAATTCTCTGGGGGAGTGTTTGAGAACTTTAGTGGGTGGCTTTAGCCCTGTAAAAACACATGAGCATGTTAGTTGACCGATGCGGCCTGTGGAAAAACCTTACCGGAACTGTTGGATGCACCCTGTGGGCAAATGTGAGCACCTTAAGGGCTGGCTCAGTCCTGTGAAGTCACCTTAAAGGGAGCATGAGGCCTATGGGGGAATCCGAGAATCTGAATCAGTGGCTGCGAGCTTGAGATCACGAGACATGCAGGGGGGGGATGCACCTGGGAAGGAACCTGAGAACCGTAAGGGGTGGCCGCACCCTGTGGGACACCCTGAGGTCTTAAGAGGTGAATGCACCCTGTGAGAGAACCTAAAGGAGTGGTGGCACCATTTAGGAAAGCCAAATAGCCCTAAGGGGTGGCTATATCCTGTGAAAGAAACCAAAGCGGTGACTGGGTCCTACTGGGAACATGATAATCTTAAGCACTGGCTGTACATTGTGGGAGAACCTGAGAATCTTAATGGTTGGCCCTCCATGATGGAGAACCTCAGGGGGTAGCTGAACCGTGTGGGGGAACCCCAGAACCTTAAGGGGAGGCCGCACCTTTTGTGTAAATGAAAGGGCGGCTGCGACCAGTGAGATAACCAGGGAACATAAAGAGGGGGATGTGTCCTATGGAAGAGCCTGAGAACCTTAGTGGGTGGCTGTGCCCTGTGTGAGAGCATTAGAAATTTTGCCAAGTTGTTTAACCACAAAAATTAAAAAAATATGACTCCCACAATAGAGAAGATCATGCTTAAGACAGAAACTAGTCAGGGCCTGTCACTCACTATTGTAGCTATCTTTTTCCAAACCTCCTCTCCATTTTTCAGTGACTGACAAGTACTGCGAAACAACCCGCCATCCCTCATCTGAGCCAGTGAGACGGCTATGGGCAGGCGTCATTAAATCGTCTTCAGCGCTGAACGATCAGTTCATTTGTATACATGTAAATTCTTCAACATGCAGCAGCACTTCAATTCTTCTCATGCAGTTAGATAGCCCTGGGGCGGACTCAAAACTCTTTCAGACTGCACGCTGTTGGTGGAGGGTAAGGTAATGATTCAGTAGTAACCCGCACAAGTGTCGCTGGCCAGACAGACCACTTGTTGCACCAATAATGTAACGGGTCATCGTCCCTTCCCACAGATGAAGTGTCCAGTAGATAGGCATAAACTATCTGTGCAGCTGATGGTCCGCGGTCTATTCCCAGGCATCGGGAAGATAGCTCAGCGGCAACATGCTCACCTTGGGAGGTGCAATTCCCTGGTCCGCGCTTAGAAACCTCTGGGTATTAAGCACGTTATAAGTAACCCATCATATCATATAATTGATGAAAATGTCTGTCTCACGATGCGCGAGCCACGGAGCACAGATTTGCCTGCCTCTAGGCTACAGTACTGTTCACAAATCATTCAATCGTTGTCAGATCAACCTTGAGCTCGACGTTGTGGCAAAATGACTACTGCTCTGCAGGACCAATGAGATGAAAAGTGAATACAACTCCTACGTAGCCCTACACTACTACTAAACCGCAGTGATCTCAAACATAAAGATGAAACAGGCCCAGCCCAGCAGATATCCCTAATTCACCTCCTTGGGAAGCGCGGGCCGAGGGCAGGCTATACACTGCAGTGAGGGGTGTGAGTTTGTACAGAAGTAGACCAAACAACAATAGCACTGTAGTACCAAATCAAAAGAATGTCCAATCGAGATTCTGTAAAAATAGGATCTTTAGTTAAACTAACAGAAATAAACACAACTAATGAAAACACTATGCACCCAAACCTTCAAAGGAAAACACAGACAAAGCAGACTTTTGTGAAATAAAGGGGCTCACTGGGTTTGTAGACATGGGTGCTCAGCCAATTATTATTATTATTATTATTATTATTATTAATACTATTATTATTATTATATTTACTGAGAGCAAAGGTTTCTGGCTTCAGAGTAGGGAGCCAGGGAGGAGCCCATGGAGGAAGAGCAGAATGAAGGGAAGAAGTCGGGAGCAGGGGTCCCAATGAAAAGGATCTCTGTTTTGCTGGCATTGAAGCAGAGAGCATTGGGAGTGCACGAGGCCTGGATGGCAGAAAGTCAGTCAGGGATGATGGAAAGTGCAAGAGGATCAGCAGGAAGTTTGAAGAAGAGTTGTGTGTCATCTGCATAACACTGGAAGTTGGGGGGAGAATGAGGAGATGAGGAGTACCAACTGAGAAAGGTAAATGTTAAAGAGCGAAAAGGGGAGAGGATAGAACCCTGGGGTCACCACAAGAGGAGAAGGTAGTAGGAGAGGAAAAGGTGCCAAGGATGACTTGAGAGGAGCGGTCAGTAAGGAAGGAGGTAAGCCTGTCCAATGCCCTCTCCAAGATACCAAGGGTGTTGCAGAGCCTTTGTATGAGGATGGAGTGGTTGACTGTGTCAAATGCAGAGGATAGATCAAGAAGGATGAGGACAGCTGGGGAGTTGGAATCCAGGGATGCAAGCAATTCTTCACGGGTGTTCAGAA
The DNA here is from genome assembly GCF_040938575.1 of Ambystoma mexicanum. Lineage (NCBI taxonomy): Eukaryota > Metazoa > Chordata > Amphibia > Caudata > Ambystomatidae > Ambystoma > Ambystoma mexicanum. The sequence goes on from NC_090932.1 coordinate 1,566,813,565, forward strand.
GAGCGGTTTCCGTGCCTTTGGATGCTCAGAATCCAGATTGATGGTCGTGGAGACCACCAACAAGTTCAGTGTGAGAGTTGAGTTAGGACAGGGCCAACATCTCCAGCAGTTTCCCCAGGAAGGAGGTGATGGAGATAGGGTGGTAGTTTACTGCACAGGTAGGGTCAGCTGATGTTTTTTTAAGGAGGGGGTGCACAAGGGAGTGATTGAGGGAGGAGGGGAAAAACCAGACGCAAAGGAGTGGTTATAGAGATCAGCAAGTGCAGGGGCAAGGGAAGCAATGTTGTCCTTGATAGTTCTGGAAGAGCAAAGGGAAACCTGTTTGGAAGAGACCTTCATGGAGTGGACAACTCTGGTGACTTCATCAGGTGAGAGAAGGGCGAAGGAGGAAAAGGAGGAGGGGGAAGGAGAGAGGCCAAGGCAGACAAGGGGTGAGGGATGGGATGGAGAGCGTGTAACAAGGATGTTCAGGATGGCCTGGGTTTTAGTGGTGAATTGAGTGGCCAGTGCATTGCAGAGGGCCAGAGAGGCTGTAGGGGAGGAGGAGACTCTGGCAGGGTTGAATAATTCCCTGCAGCAAATTTTGAAAAGTTCAGTCATGTTGTTGGATGCGCCAGATGCCCGGGCCTGAATGTGGGCCCTTTTCTTGCCATGCATAGCGAGTGTGTATTGCCTTTGGAGAAGGCGGCAGGCCGATTTGTCAGAAGGTGCACCTGAGGTTTGTCACTTCCGTTCTGCAGCTCTGCACCTTTGTTTCAAGGCTGCAAGTTCAGAGTTGTACCAGGTGTTGCACTTAGAAGCAGGTTTCAAGCGAATTCTCATGACAGGTGCAAGAATGTCAAGGGTGTTGGTGATCGACAGGTGGAAGTTGCTGAGAGCAGTGTCAGTGGTAGAATCTGAGTTGGGGGGCAATGAGGGATAAAGGTGGAACTGAAGGAAGCAGCTGACATTTGTTTCATCAGATGTTCGTGAACGAGGTTGGTAGGGTTTTTGGTGGTGTGGTCACAGGGCCATAGGGACCCATGTGGGAGGGGAGAAGGTTGTGGTCTGACCAAGAGAGATGGGTGACCATGGGAGATGAGAGAGGTAGGTTAGAGTGGATGTGGGCGTCCAGAGTTGTAGAATTGGGTAAATTGAGAAGCCTGGGATTGTTATCATTATTAGAAATCATAACACCCATTAGAAGAATAGGTACTATCTGTAGAGAACCATTACCCATTATTAGACTCACAGTTAGAATCATTAAAATCTTTGCTATGGAATCATTCCATTATTGCTATTCCATTATTGCATTCTGTTTAGCTATCTATAGTACATTGCTGAAGTAGACACTATCTACATATTAGACTGCCACTTTTGTATGCATTTGCGATATGCTTTTAGAATGATACTGTATGCATATAGTGCTTGCCATTTAGGCTGCCACTTTGCACCATTTGCAAATAGAATGACACTTGCACTTGCATATATCTGAAATGCCATGTAGTGTTTTAGAGACACAATATATATTCACCATGATGCTATGCGTCTATATTTGCATTAGATATAGTGCTTAGGCTGAGGGAGAAAAAGGCATTGCACTACACACACAGGCATATTTGAAGTGCCATGGAAAGCCATTTAGAATAACACACATTGTTATGCTTTGTAGAGACACATTCAAAGACTGTCATGTATGTATGTATGTATGATTGAGTATACAATTAGAATGAGTTGCTTTATAGTGCCTGGATTTGCGGTAAACGTTAGAAAGCATTAGGCTGGCATTTGAATCCATTTGCTCATGGAGACACACACAAGTTGGTCCGCACTGGGCCCAGTGCGAAGAAATGTTATGGTTAAACACTGTACCAGGAATTTGTTATGGAACACACATATAACATGCACCCTTTTCCGAGAGAGGAAGCTAATCAGCTTGGCTGGTGTGCTTCGCGGAAAGGACACAAGGGTTTGGGCCGCCAGTGAAGTGGGTAGACAGGAGAGAGGGAAACCTTTTCACACAGAAGAGGTGCTTTAAGAACGGGGCCTAAGAGCATTTTTGTAATGCAGAGTGGTGCCAACATTAGTGGAGAGAATGGGTATGAACAGTGAAATACAGTGAATAGATGGTGTCTTTCACCGCACACAGAATGAACATGAAAGAAAGATATGATGTTCCAATGTCACTTTGACACTCTTTGACACAGGACATGCCGTGCAAGGCACACGCAAAAAGGAGACAGGCAGGCATTTTGCTATACGCCGAAAGAGACATTCATAGAATACAAGTAATTATAGCTTATGAAATTTGCGTCATCATGGAAGACTATAACCAAGGAGGCTAGAATGGGCTGGAGTTAGTCTGCACTGGAAGAACTGCACAAGAGGAGACTGCATGAGCAGGGAGATCGGGAGAGCCACAGAGAGGGTTGGCTGGAGATGGTGCTTGGTGCAGCAGGCTGATGGGCCTTGATGAGATCAATGAGGCAGAGAGAGAGCTTGAGAGAGCTTGGCAGTTGGCAGTTACCAGAATTGAGGCCTGCCACTGACTGGCTGATTGCAGAGTCGTGCAGAGATGGCAAAGACAGAGCTGGGAACGCATGCAAATGGGAAGTATGGGTTTGACCTGGACTGACTGATTGATCAGAATAGACACTAACATAAGAGGAGAAGGGGAAACCAGACAAGGATTGTTTAGAGTTAGGGTGATGGTGTGGATTTGATGGTGTGGATTTACCCATGAAGGTGATGGATGCTAGCGCTTGCATTAGATTACATTAGAACCCCACACTTGCAGCACTTGGAGGTGGTGTCTGCCTTTGAAGGTTTTCTGAGGTAGAGTACAGGAGTGTGGTACTTCAGTCAGAGGGGGAGGGACAGGCTGGGAAGAAGGGGGAGAGGCAGCAGAAGGATGAAAGTTAATGAGGGATGGTAGGATCCGGTCACAGAGAAGGAGGTTGACCTGACGACCCTGAACCAGAATAGAGCCAGTGTGATAGACATTAATGATGCAGTATGAGGAGACGAAGCCTGCCACGAGGACTTCCCACTTGGTGCCACCATTAATGGGAGAGAATGAGAAAGGGGAGAGAGTAGAGATTATATGAGGAGTCCATTGGTCTGGAGAGGGGATAGAGAAGAGGATATCAGTGAAGAGGTGTCTGCGATGGGAAGGCCAGGATTTGCACCCAGAATGTCTTTTTTGTGCTTTTTCCATCCATATTTCGTGAGAGAGGGAGGATAGGTGATAGTGAAGCAATTAGAAAAGATTGGAGAGATGGTGAGAGCCATCTCAGTGGCAGATGATAGATGTGAGTAGGAGGAAGGAGTGGGGGCTGCACTACACAGTCCTGGGCACTTACTCACAGGTGGTAAGGAGGGCACAGTGACAATGCCAATTGTCCACCAAGCTAACAATAACATTACTGTATAATTGTGTTATCCCAGTGGCCACTTTGTCAAAACCAGACAAGGCTTATATTTAGTTTCAGTGAAACATGTTTGAAACGGACGAGTGTATGTAGAACGGACAAGTGTATGTGGAACGGACGAGTGTATGTGGAACGGACGAGTATGTGGAACGAACGAGTGTATGTGGAGCGAATGAGTGTATATGGAGCGTAAGAATGTATGTGGTGCCGATGAGTCTGTGGAGCGGACGAGTGTACGGAGCTGATGAGTGTGGGGAGCGGACGAACGCATGGAGCGGATGGACTTGTAGAGTGGACGAGTATGCTGAATGGAGCAGTATGCTGAATGGATGAGTACGTGGAGCTGATAAATAGTATGTTGAGCGTATCAGCCTGTAGTCCGGATGAGTGTGTAGATCAAATGAGCGTACCAAACAGATGTGTATAGAGAGCGGTTGAGTATACAGAACGGATGAGTGCGTAGGCAGACAGGAGTACATGAACTGGGTAGACTGAAGTGCGTGCGCAAGAAGGACAGGAGTGCACACGTATGACATACATAATATGTTTTGGAATACAGGGAACATTCGAAAGAGCATACATCATAACACACCCCACGCTTACTCTCTCCCTTACACCACCACTCAACTAGAACACAGTGATACTATGACACCATTCGGTATAACTGTTCTCATATCTACATCTCCCACTTACTCCACACCACTCTAAGTAAACATTGCTGGTTTCACACCCCCCAGCCAGACGTTCTCCTCAGGCCTAACGCAGCCACACTCGTCCTGTATAAAGCCGGCCTGAGCGAACACATACTCCTGATCTCTCAACCACCACACCTACCGCTAAGAAGAAGCTACCACTTGAATTCCGCACCAGCTGCACACATACCTGGTGCGCACACGCACTTTTTGACTCTCTCTTCTCTCTCTACTGACCGAACTTCGGTTCCCAAGGGCGTTCAACCTACCAGCGCCTTCAGACCATACCAATGGTATATAAGGCGCTATATAAATGCAAAATAACATAACATAACATAACGTAAAAGAAAAACATAGGTCAGGAAGGAACTGCAGTAGTGGGAAACCACATTGAGACAGGTGTATATAAACAATACAAATTGAAACATGCAAGAAATTTGAAAATTAAGAACATCTTTAAGCAATAAATATTTTAAAAAAACAATCAATGGATAGACTCATATAACACACACGAATGAATACACAATCACAGAGACTCGAAGAATCAGTAGTTCATAGATAATATAAATAAAGTGCATACAATAAACCCAGCATGTGAATAAAGTGTTATTGTGACTCACATTCTAACAAAGTTAGGACTGACTGAATTATATAAAACCTGAGTAAGTTAACATGGTCTGTAATTTAATTTCAGATCACACAAGGTTATTATTACTCAATATGATACCGAAGGTTTACACGTGTGCCCTTGCTGTTAGCAATGGCTGTCGCTCAACATGTTTCTGTTCATCAGTAAAAAAAATGGTGAACATTCCTCAGGAGATAATAGATAAAGTCACTCTTTGGTGTGGGGATATTAAATTAGATCCCCTATAAACACTCTAAAGTATTGTCAGAGCTAGTGTCTCTCGCAGCACTTGGAGTTTTTCACTATCTGGGGGCTTCTGGTAGAGTTCTCATCAGTTGGTCACAGGCAGACCATCCACAACTCTCAAATTAAAACATTTATCTAGTAGCTTACTCTCTTCAGGACTGCTGCTGCACACTTGATCATGTTGTATGGGAAAAAAGTTATCTTCTTTCAAGAAGACCGCAATAATGCAGGGTCTCTATGATTAAGCTTGCGCTGCTCAAGATAAAATAGAATGCATGGGCGAGCATTGTAGAACACAATCAGAAATCAAGCGTATTAACTGGGGGATCAGGAAACAGCTCTAATATCGAGAGATCAGGTTTCTAACTAAGGCTTATGTACGTGGTTAAATCTCAGCAGGCTCTGTGCAAGCAATCTCAGAGTGGTTGCTTAGCAACCAGGGAGGAGTGGAAAAAGTTGCTCTGTGAGGTCGGTCCAGCAGTGCTTCTCTCGCAGCGAGTCTGTCTCACGTCCAGGGCTGCTGTGGAAAGTGTGGCTATTTAGATTTATCAATGGCCGCATAATTATGATTTTAGAGCTATGGGTACTTGCAGTTAAAAAGACACCCCTGTCTCATGGAACTTTCAGTTCCAGTCTTAGGGCCTCAACACGAGTTGGGTGGTAGCCCTTAAATGCAGCGGTAATGCTATTACCGCTGGATGTAAGTGACTGCCCAAACATGGGTCTGACGTGTTGACCCCCAGCTCAGAGCTGGGTGTAAACGTGGTGGAAAAATGCCCATTTTCGGCACAATTAGGACTGTGCTATTAGCGCACGCTAATTGTGCCAAAAATTCCCCATTGGGTCCAATGGAGAATGGGGAATTACAGTTAGCGCCCAACCCTTGATCCAGCGCTAATTGCGCTGGACCGGTTGTCAGTAATGCTATTAGCGTGGGGATGTAACCCCCGCGCAACTTATGATGAGGCCCTCTATGTTTAGGTATGTCCTGGGACATTTGAATCTGCCGTGTTGCCACTGCAAGGAACTGCAGGGGAATGTCAGTAGACTGACCCATTATGGAACATGGGAGCACTATGCTTTTCTGCATGGAGCCTTATGAGAGTGAACTTGATTAGCAGAGCTCACTCTCAAGGGCAGAATTACCTGCATCATTTAATTCACAAAAAATCTAAAAAGCTCAGGCTATACAGCGCCCACGGATGGCATTCTTTCACAAATATGGCCAGTGCACTTGTAAAATGTATGCTGATTGGTGATCTTGCTGATGCCTGCGTTCTTTTATCCGTTTGATTGTGCAAGCATTGAATCGTAGCATCATGGCACATTTGCACAGTGTATCCAAGTTGTGATGATTGCTCAAGTCCTCTTCTCCCGAGACATGTGGTTGAAAAGCAGCCAAGTTTACTTGGAATCATGGCTCCATAAAGGAAGATGGCAGGTGCTCAATGTCACCTTTAAATCTGGCTGCCGGTAGATCACTATGCAAGGTTAAAAGCAGGTGCGTCGCCAGCTGTGCCACAACGGCATCACCTGCCAATGCACGGGCCACTGCTGTGTTGGCCAGGCTGAGATGTAGCATGTATTTCAGAGACGGAACGTCACACAGGCATGTGTTCTGATGGTGAACTTGGTCGTCTCTTCAGAAGGTCATAGCGCTGAGCAGACATTAAACTGATGCAGTAACTAACGTGTTAAAATGCCCCATCTAGAGCTCTGCTGTGAGTGTTGCAGTAATCTGTGAAGGCATTGCACTGGGCATATAGCCTCTCCAGCATGTGCAAAGTAGAGTTGGAATGGGTGGCCAGTGAGGGCTTCAGATTGTTCAGTGGCAAAATGGTGCAGCAGTGCATTTTTGGTATGGTAAGCCCAATTGAAATGGGAGCTGATCTTCGTGGGCAACAGCGACTGTTTCTTTTACAAGCTCAAATGCACAAAGCAGGGGAAATGCATTGTCACGCCAATTCATAATTCACAAGGACATGTGTTCTCTTGTCTGATGCAATAAAGCCCAAATACAAACTCCGAGGCATTAGACACTGGGCCTCATCACGACTTGGGCGGTAACGCCGGCGCTATTAGCGTCAGCGCTATCTGCCCTCGCGCGGAACCCGCCGGATCACAAGTTTGGCGCTAATGGTATTCCCCATTCCTCATTGAGCCCATTCGGGAATGCCCCATTCCCCATTGGGCTCAATGGGGAAATTTCACGCTCATACCGCCTGCGGATTTCCCGCCGGCGGTATGAGCGAGAATCTTCGGCGGATTTTCCCCCAGCTCAGAGCTGGGGCGAAATCCGCCGAACCCCTGATTTGGCGGACCCTTAAATCCGGCGGTAATAGCGCTACCGCTAGATTTAAGGGTTACCGCCAAAGTCGTGATGAGGCCCACTGTGCCTCCACCTTCTCCACTTTTTCTGAGATGTCACCTCCCCTGGGGCTTCTGCCCTGAAACCCTTGCATGCACAATGCTGCCTGGTATGGAACTGCGTACAGCGGTTGCCCCCTTGGATTATTCAGTCCCTTCTTGACTGAAGGGCATCCAGGGTGCGGTGATAGCTGTACAGACAATGCTCTGCCCACTGGTCCACATGTCCACGGTGAAAAGGAGATTTTGTCCCACTGACTGCTGCAGTCCCTACTCCACTGTAGCCCAAGCCTTGCTATATAAATCCAGTACTGCACTGCGGGAGAAAAAACATCACCTAGGACTGGGATATGCAACCTTTGGCTCTCCAGATGTTTTGGTCTGCAATGCCCATTATGCATAGCCAACATAGTCCATTGTGTGGGATCATGGGAGTTACAGTCCAAAATATCTGGAGAGAAGCAGGTTGCAGCCTCCTAACCTTGGGGCACCCCATTGGTAATCAGCTTTTCCCCTAAGCTTCTAAAACCCAGGGTTTTCCACAACAAAAGAGTAGGGGAAGAGGTCCACTGTCAACATTATAATCAGGTTATCATTGAACAGGCGCTGTCTATCATGGAAGAGCCCAAAACATCTGGAGAGCAGCAGGTTGCAAACCCCTAACCTAGGAACACCAAATGAGTGATCAGCTTTTCCCTACTGCCAACATTACAATCAGGTTATCATTGAACAGGCGCTGTCTGTCCTGGAACGTGTGATGTTTCTAGCCACGCTCCAATGCTTTCACAACAGTGGCCTGACACAGTGGGGGACCACTGCTATGCGGCGCGGGGCAACAGGGCATAGAAGTGGGTGTCCCCTTCCCAAGCAGTAACATAGCAGCAGAATATCCAGCAGCAATTGTGTGGAATGGTGGCGGTATGGAGAGACATGCACCTTACATCTTTTGACAGCTTATCATGCCTGTGCATGGTGCCGCCACATACGGCACCACATAGAGTTCGGTGCCTGCCTTCCCCCAACACACCACTTTCCACAGAATAATGTGCAAGTGGCTAGATTGAGCTATTCTATGGTAAGTACTGCCACGCTTGGGATTTTTGCTGTGGGCTAGCGCACAGACTGGGCTCATGTGGACCTGATGGTGCTGTGAGTGGATGTGCTGGTGGTGATCTGGATGCCACGTAATAATGCTATGTGCTTTCTGAACTGCGGCAGGAAGACTGTTTATCAAAGAGACTGTACACAGGTGGAAATGAGTTCCTATTGATTATGTTGCCTCTGCAGTCTGTGGTGTCATCCTCCTCCTCCTCGGTATCGCTACTTTCTGGCAACAAGGCTCATTCCCATCTCGAGTCTGTTGGATCATAAACATTATCTTCATCATCATCCATCGTGTCATTGTCACTACAGTCTGACTAACCAGTGGATAGGGGCGGCGGAGATAGAGACGTGGGATTTTCAAATTCCTCCCACTTTTCACCTACTCCAGCGTTTTTCTTCCCTGGTCTTTGGTAGATAAGATCTGCACACCTCCACCTTCTTTTTCTGAGATATGGGATTGAACTGATTGTGCAACATCCTCTGACGGTCTTGTGCATGTCCATCGGCATGATGAAACACTTGTGCATTTACTTGCACTGGTCCATGTACCGCAAAATGACGTGTGATGAGGGTGTGGAACTTGAGTTGGAAAATACCTTAAGTGGGTCAAGTGTTGCTGGAGAAGTGAAACGATTGCGTGCAGAATGTCTCCCCCTGTATCTGGCTCATTTGGGTGCTGACATGCTGTTGCAAGCGTGTCACAAAATCGCTGACTGGAGGTGCCACCCATCACCCTGAGTCTCCACTGCTCCAACCCAGCAAAAAGTCATGCAAGCGTCTCCCCCAACCAAGCTGCCTTCAGGGATGCCTCGCTACTCCCGCCCCCCCATGTGTCATCCAATGGCATATATCTCATCCATTCACTTCAAAGACAGTCACTGACTGGTGTGCCACCCACCTTCTCCAATATCTTCTGCTCCCTTCAACCAAAATCCTACAAGCTGCCCTCAGGGATTCTTGGCTCCCCCTGCTCTTCTCAGTTGTCACCAGATGGCACATGTCTCATCCACTCGCTTCAAGAGACAGACACTGACTGGTGTGTCATGTGCATCTTCAATTCTCTGCTGCACCCTCCCAGAAAAATCAGGCAGGTTTTTCCCTCAAGCCGCTCTCAGGGACTATCTGCTCCCCCACTTCCTCCCAAGTGTTTCATAACGGCAAATGTAGCATCCACTCACTTTGAGTGAAGGACACTGACTGGTGTGTCACACACCTCCCTGAATCTCTGCTTTCCTCCACAAGCTGCCATCAGAGATTACCTGCTAGTTCCCATCATCTGGTGGCCTGTGTCTTGTTTACTCACTTTCAGGATGTGAACACTAACTGGTGTGCAATGCTCGCCCAGCTTGTCCTCAAAGGTGTTAGTCAATGGCACATGGTTAGTTCATCTCCCTTCAAGAGACGTACACTGACTGTTGTCACCTGCCACCGCAAATCTCTGTTGATGGACTTGTGTTGTTCTCGCAGTTCCATGCCATTTCCACAAAATATATTACTCTGTGGTAATTTACTTCATAGAAATAGTACAACTTTATACTTTCACCTTTTATTAATGGGGGTTCCTCTCCAAACTACCCCTCTCCCACCCCTACCACAAATCCCTCCCCCCTTTTAGCCCTTGACCCTACAAATATATATATATGGTCAAATTAATTTCTAAGTTATTTATTCCTGAAAACAACGGGAGACCGTTCTCCCTCGTGAAATCACTGAATATGTCACACAACAAGGTGTTGTGAAGGCATCATGAAGCAAGACACAGACAACAGATTCAAAGTTTATACTCAGAGTTTTATTTAACTTAAAAGGTAAGGATGGAGTAAGGCCTAACTTGCCATATGCTAAGGTGGGATTTCCCTACTTAAAGAAAACTAAGGATAGTCTGTGTCAGGATGTCCAACTTAAGTCTCTGTCTGTGTCCAAAACCTATACTTACCCTCACAACTAACTGTATACAATGTGTAGGGATGTCGGTCTCAAAAGAACAGTGTTCAAAAGAAAGTTCAGAGCTTCTTCCAGCTCTTGGCTTAGGATAAGCTTCCCCTTCCCCAAGTTCAAAATAGTTCTCAAAATATTGGGATTCCTTTCCCCAAGAGTTCAAACCTTCTTGCTTCCAAAATAAAACAGTTCATTGGGATGCCTCCCAAGACAGGTTTCCTTCCCCCAAGAGTTCAAACTTCCAGCATTCAAAATTAACACAGTTCTGTTTCTTAATTTCAGTATCTCAAACCAAGATGTAGCGACACATGAGCTTGACTTCAAATATGCTTTAATTGACTTTTTCCACATAGGGGACTCTGTCTAGGTGCAGTTGTCAGACCACATGGTCCACCCATTACAGGTCACGCAACCGATACCCCTTCTTACTGATTCCATAAACAATTAGCCATTGAATCCATCTGACACTGATACTTAGTTAATTCCTCAGTGTCACATGCTCCAGACACTGTCCTGTGGCTCCTTTAGCCACCAGGCACTTAATTATTCAGGGTTGTATTTCTCTGGCAGTTTGCCATGCCTGGGACCCTCTGGGGTTTGGACCACTTTTAAGAATTCATCTTCGTACCTCCTTAGCACTCTCTTTCCTTTGTCTTTACTTGTTTCACACACTATTCTCCTGGACTCTTGTTTCATACACTACTTGCTTTCATTTCATTCATGAGCAGTCAACTGTTGCTTCACAATTGCTTTCAATACTTTTTCACTCTGTGTGGTATTCGCAAATGCTTCCATTCATTTTTACTCTGTTCAATATTCACAAGTACCTTCAATCGGTTGCACTTCATTAGATATTTCAATAATATTTGTTTTCCGGCATTCAACAGTACTTTTGATCACATTGTCTTGCACTCTGCAGCAGCAAAGGACTTTGCTAAATGTTATTGGAGTGCCCCAGTCAGAGTTTATATTGGTTCTACACTCACTGATCACGTACGGCAGCGTTCTTCCATCTGGCGTCCTTTGCAACGGGCTTCTCCAGGCTTCTGCTGCTTCCTGGCTTCTCCCGACTCCACCTTCCCTTCCACTCGCGGTCTGTACTGCGCATACCACCCGCTTTCCTGACTTCTCTCAGTGGCGGCTGCGGTCACGGGGAGCTCCACTGCTTCTCTCCTTCAAATCTGCCTCAGCGGATGGCAGGACCTCTATCTATCTATCTATCTATCTATCTATCTATCTATCTATCTATCTATCTATCTATCTATCTATCTATCTACAGATTTCTTATATCGCGCCATACGCCCAATGGCCTCAGGGCGCTCACAAGACAGACAGACATTAAAACAGAAACAGAGGGTTCAAAAAAGGGGGTCAGTAGCACAGAGAGAGGAAAAAGATCTGTATATTCGACATATCCTCTGTCAAACACAAGCGTCTTAAGTTGTTTCTTGAATCTGTTAATTGAGTCACATACTTGAAGTTCCACCAGCAAGGAATTCCAAATGGTGGGTGCCCAGGCATTAAAGCCTGCGCCACCAAACATTTTCAGAGTCACACGAGGATGGAAAATAAACACGTCAGAATTGGAGTGGAGGGTGCATTTGATGGGAGAACTTTGGATTCTGGAGGAGAGGTATAGAGGAGCCTGGTCTGAGAGACACTTAGAAATCACCACAGAACCCTTAAAGAGAAGCCAATGAAGAGCCAATGAAGCTTCTTATGAGACTCCAAGACCTTAGACATTCGGCTAAGCCCACATACCGCACAAACAGCTCTATTTTGTAAGACCTATAGTCACTGGATATTCGATTTGGCAGTACCTACCACAAGACTATTACAGTAGTCCAATTTTGAATTGCTGATCGCTGCAGCAATTAAGGCATGGTTATCCTCAGACAGATAAGGACGAATTTGCCAGAGTAAGCTAGAATGGGGCTTTAAAGTCACTGGGGTCCTTTAAGGCAGACCAAGAAGACAGGGCACATAACATTCAGTTCTTGCCATTCAGGTTTTTCAGCGTCAAACTGGTAGTCTGGGTATTTACCGCACTGAGCCAGGGTTGAGTTGGAGAGCAGCATCGACAGGATCCAACAACATCAGCTACGGCTTGCAGCCCGAAGATGCTGGGAAATGACAAGTGATATCATGTTGGTGGCACTTGAAGACTCGGTCGCCTCGGGTGCAGGCATTTTTCTGTACGTGCCCTGAGTCTGAAACCCCAGAGAATGAATGCAAGTCTCCTGGCTGACAAGGTATTTGTTGCTTTCATTGAAGCCTTATCCAATGCTACATAGATGGCAATGAAGGTTCTGTATAAGGCTACTTCGTTGGTTGGGAGGTGCTTAAAGCAATAATCAGAGGGCTTGTCATTATTTATGCAATGCAGGCAAAGAGGCAGAGGAAGTGTGAGCAGAAATCTTTAGAGTGTTCACTAAAAGTCTTGGAATTGAAGCATGCTACTGACCATACTTAAGCTAGCCAGGCATCTTTTAGAGAGGCTAAGAATAAGTTAGATTTGTATTTATACCAGGAAGCAGAGAGGGATGTATTTTTACAGGCTGGCATTGTGAGAGTTTAGGGAGCAGACGGGCAGACTCCTAGGTTCCTGTCTAAGGTTGTTGGAGGAGAAAAGAATGTTTGAATACATATATTTAGAATGGCCGCTATGTAAAGGGAGAAGGGACGACATGTAGTCCCTTCTCCCCGATCCCTAGTGGCCCTTTTATTTTCTTGTTTTTCTCGAGTTGAGAAACGGTTCCAAAGTCGCTTCTCAACTCAAGTAAAAAATGCTATTAGTACCCCAGTACGACGTGCTGGGGTACTAATAGCAATAGAACCCTCAGAAGTGGGGCTATGTCAAAGACCTCGCTACGCTCGGGCTTCTAACTATTGCCCCAGGACATTATCCTACTGGTAATGCCCCGCTCCTTGGGTTCTATTGCTTAAATAGTTCATTTGTGCTACTGTACTGTACAAATGCAAAAAGGAAGGGGTTCCTAAGTGATCATCCTGAGGACTCTGAGCCTCTCAAATGAGGGCTGGTTGTGAACCTACTAGGAATTGAAGTAGAAAGAGATCCTTAAGATTTGGGAAACCTACAGAAAGCCACCCTGTGGGGATTGGATCACCTGAATGTCTTTGCTAGCGAGAAGGTATCCCATATAAAGCAAGACTGAGTAGTAGACATGGATGAACTTTCACGCACAAACCTCAAATACCTGAATTTCGAATTTCAGGTGATTTGACCAAGCCGAACCTTCAAATTTACTTTTTGAAAAGTTTGTCTGAAAATCGACCACATTGTTCAAAGGGGCAAATATGGCTGGAGCTCCTTTTCAGTATGAGGCAGCACCCAGAGAGGCAGGAGGTTGTTGTTGGAGGAAGGCTTAGATGTTTTAGGGATGGGTTAACAAACTGGACTGCATTAGGAGTAGTTGAGTAGGAAGAAGGAAAGGGGAAGCCAATGAGTGAGTATGGACCCAGTCAGAAAGTTATTTTTAGAGTTGGTTTTGTTTACACACTTTGAGGAACCTGAGGGTGTCCTCAATATTTTTTCTCCTGACTCCTCCTCTCAGGTGGCCAGGGAAAGGCCATCGCTTTTGGATCCTGACCTTGTGGGCGGATATGCGAGGGAGGATCACCTGGTTGAAGGGAACCTGGGGAATGGGGAGAGGACATCCTTATGTGAGACGCTGTATCCCCCCTTTCCCTTTCATAGCAAGCCCTCTATCCCTAAAGCCTTTGTGGGATATTGTCAACCCTTTCCCTTCTCCTCCTTTCAATCCGTTCCCTAGAAACAACATTGTAATACTGGGATGAGGAAGAGCCAACTAGGAGGATACATCCTCATTTGATGGACACACGTATATATCAGAGTCCAAACAGAGGTGACAAGGCTTCCTTTATTAAATCAGACAACTTCAAATACCCTTTTGGTACTGAGACGAGGAAGAGGACTATGGAGGCACACCAGAGGAACAACCAGGCATGTCTGCCTAATGTAGTCCTCCAGAGTCAGGTACAAGAACTCAACGACCCACACCTGGGGTCACTTGACACACCTGGATGATATAAAGATGCCCGCCATTCTGAAGGAGGAGGAACGGGATGGAGGAAAGGAAGCTGGACACCCAGGAGGCTGGAGCAGTGCTGCACAGGAGAAAGGGAAGCCGTAGCAGCTGTCGACTGTGCTACAGGTCTACACACCCAGAGTCCCTCTTTATTCTGAATGGCTACTTCTCTGGGTTTTCCCTTACAGGGGCGGGTCAGTAGTGTTTGTATAAGTTGTGTGAAATGTTGGTAGTTTAATGATAGAACCTATTCTTTTTAGAGAACCTTGATTGGACATTGTTTTATTTTGGTACCACCATACTACTGTTGTTTGGCTTGCTTCAACCTAAGCTCACAACCCCCCATAAAGAGTGTAGCCTGCCCTTGACCGAGGTTCCGGAAGGCGGCGAAGGAGGACTTGCTAGACTCTGCCTGTTTCACCTTTATGATTGGGATCACTGCTGGTTTAGTTGTAGTGTGGGGCTGAGTAGGTCATTTTGTCACAATGCCATCCTATGATAATGAAAGATTAATAAATAATCCAAAACAGAATAAAGAGGAGGTTTAAACAGGGCCTACTTGTAAAAGTGACTGCACAAATCATTACGATGGAACAACAGAATGGACATGTAATCATACTACAAAAACAACGGTTTTATAGGGGGGTAGTCATTCAAAGACCTTCATAAATGCAAAGCTAAGTAATTGAATGCTCAAACTCAAGAGAAAAAGGAGGGCCACCCGGCTCAGCGGAACTCACCCTGGGGAAGAACACACTGTCCCTATCGGGGGTGCCTGTCCCTTGGTGGTGCGTGATGTATCGCCTATCTAATAGTAATAGAGGAGAGGACTGTCCCTAACCTTCTATACTAGTGGCTGTGTCTGGTGGCAGACAAAATATACAGACATAACAAATATTGGTGGTGTTTTCCAAAAATAGGTGTTGCAGCGATAAACAGAACTGTGAATTCGATTCTGTAGCTGCTTGGTCTAAGTGGAGACAACCTGGGAAACAGGTCAACTAATTGTATTCCATCCAAATTGTACAACTTTAATCTAGCCCTTAGGTCACAGTAGTTGGAATGCAAAAAGTACAAATGGAAAACCCACTAGCAAACACTAAAGTTAAAACAGCTGATGAGCTGAAGGGCTAAAAGTGGCTCTTATAAACAAAACAGCTCACTCTGGAGATGTGAGTGTGCAAGGAACTAATTATTCAAATAATATCTCTCTGCTAATGTGGGAGATATCAATAGTTGGTCATGAGAGCCCTCATGACCTAAGTGGTCGACCGGTTTCAATGGCGTCGGTGGGTAGAGCCATCTTCATCAGGACCGTAATTTGAGCTGCAAACTGAATTGTCGGAGTTCAGATTTACTGAACTGAAGGTACCATTCTGGAGTGCTGTTTTCTCCTGTGAGGAGACAAAAGAGGGGTGGGGAGAGAGGGAAGGAGGGAGTTAGGGACCCCTCGGCAACAGCGGGTGACTGCCTGTGGGGGAGTGGTGGTCATCCTTCATCTGAGTGAGCCTATGGGAACCAAATGGATTGGCTAGAGAATACAGGGGTGGTTAAAGGTGCCTGGACACCAGTGAAATGGGTCTCGCCGTCACAAGTGGGAGTGAGGAGGGAAGGGTTGTTCAAGTGGTGGACCGAAGCCCCAGGGTGGTGAAACTGAGGCACTTAGCTTATGGAACAAGGCCAGTGGGCAGGAGGTGTTGGTACAGTGGCTGCAAAATGGAGGTGGAGCATGCTGTGCAGGTGGGGTAAATGGGCAAAAAGGTTAAAAAAAGGTGCATCTGTAATGGAGGCCAGAAGCAGCAGAGGAGCAGCTCTTATCACGGGTTGTTTCAAAAAGCTGCAACAACAAAAGTAATTGCAGGTAAGCACAAGACTGCTGGGGGGGATGCCAGTGAGTGTGGCAGGTGCTGGCTGGGTGGAGTGTACCTGCTACATGTAGCTTCCTTTCTATAATGGTCCATTTGAATTGGTCCGCGGTGTGTCCCTCAGCTAAAAAGTGTGACGCTAAGGGTGCAGTCAGCTTGTTTGTTCTGATGCATGATCTGTGTTCGATCATGCATGTGCGTGCTGGCCTGGTGGTCATGCCTATGTTCCTTAGATTACAAGGGCAAGTGATCATATAGATCACATCCTTTGTATTGCAATTGGTGAAGGTGTTCTGTCTCCAGGGGGTCTTCCAGTCTATGTCTATCTCTGTGGTCCTAGATGTCTGGGCACACATAGAGCATTTTCCGCATGGTGCATGTCCCTTGGTGGGTGAGATGTTCCATAGGGTCCGTTGGCTTGGCTCCCCTGTGGGTGTGGTGGTTGTCAGGGTCTTCACAACCTTGTCTCTCACGTTAAATCGTCTTTTGAGAGAGAAACGCGGGACAGGTATGTTACTGGTACCTGTATTCAAGATAGGCCATAGTCTCTTCACTTCCCTTTTGATTTTATTAAGGAGGTAGCTGAAGACGACTGTGAAGCCTGTGGATATTTCACGTTTAGCGTGTTGCTGTAGGGTGACTGACCGTGGGATGTTCCTGGCTCTTGTGTAGGTGTCCTTGATAATACTCCTAGGGTAGCCTCTTTCCAGTCGCTTGAGTCTGAGCGTTCAATTACTTAGCTTTGCATTTATGAATGTCTTTGAATTACTACCCTCCTATAAAACCGTTGTTTTTGTGCTACAGCACTGTTTAACGGTTAAAAGGACGCCAACGGCTTGTCCGTGTCCGATAGCTTCTACAAGCTTTCCCTGTTTGTTTAAACACATGTAATCATACTAGACATTAGATCCCAGAAAACTGAGACTGCTCGTGCCTGTAAGAAGGTTCCATGTGATGTTAACGAAAAATGTTATAACGAACATTTGTTTACCTTAACTTAAATACCAAAGAAATACTGAATTGTTTTATTTTATTTTATTGGGGGGGGCGGTCCTCCAAGCCCCCCATTTTTCAATTATTATAACCCTACCCCAACCCGCTCCCCACCCTTTTTAATCCCTTACCCCACTCCCATATATATATATTTTATTTTTCCATACTTTCGTAAAAAAAAATGTGTTATTCGTTAACATCACTGGATGCCCTGTAAGAAGCCTCTTAGAACACTCCATGTGTTGGATATCTTTGAGGAAGACCTCTGCTACTGCGTCATCTGAGAAGTCTGGGCCTGTCCATCCACCACCACCTTCAGATTACCAGGATAAACCATATAATAATTCAACCCCCCATCTCCAGTCAGCAAGAAGGGTTTCCCCGACTCCATAAATGTCTTTGAACATAAACTTGGATTTTGCCTCTCCCAGGTGACTTCCTTTAAATCTCTCGCCTTCTGAATTATCTATCACCTCTTTAACAGGACTTTTAATGGACACTGTTGTTTATTGCTTAGCCATTGCAGAGGCTGCAGGTGAGAGCGGCTATGATGTGAGAGATAAGTCTGGGAGCAGAATCTTTGAGGATATTTAGGGTGGCAAGGAGTGAGGAGCTGACCCCTTTTCAGCAAGACATTAGAATATTTCAATTTGTGGGCGATCAGGGATGCTTCAACAGATCTCCCAGCACAGGGGGAGAGAACTGTGCTTTAGAGGCCCTGACCCAGGACCTTACCTGGATTTATGAGGAGTGAAGACCAAGTTAAAGGCCTGAGTGGAGAGAGGGTGTTTAATAAGGTCAACTCCCGGTACAGCCTGAGGGGGTCTATAAACCTATTATGATCCACCTAGGGGAGTTTTGGGGAGGGGTGGATTAAAAAAAAGGAAGCCAATCTGCCTGGGGTGGTTGCTGGGAACTGCCTAGCTCCCAGGGAGCACTTAGAAATATTCTTGGTTAATACAGCCAGGTCGCCTCCGTGAACAAAGGGTACCGAGTGGGGGTCAAGGTTGGGGATTTGTAGTGTCTGGTCTGCCTCTGAGTTGCTGCAGTCAAGGAGGTAAATGGTGCGGGGGGCAGAGCTCTCAGCACGGTGCACCTGTGATGTTGGGGACTATACAGAGAAATCTGCCCCTGGCAGAGACTGGGGGAGTCATGCAGCCCCTCTTGTCAGTGGCCATTTTAGGGGCCTTTTATCAGCTTTCCAAGCTATACCAACTCATATAGCCCGGAAATTGGCCAATGTAGGAGTCCCACGTCACTCCCAGGGTCATGATGTGTTTCATGTCCAAAATATATTTGAGGGCAAAAGGGCAGAAGAGGTTTTGGTGTTTGTGTGATTTAAAGGGTGAAAGCGTTTCTAGAATCATACCCCGACTCTTTGCTTTGCTGAACAGATGTTATGGATGAGTACAGTCGGGCTGGGGTATCTAGAAATGAGATTCCGAATGAGCAGAATCGTGCTCTTGATATCATTCAGACACACCCTCATTACGAGTTTGGTAATCTGAAAATAAAGGTGCTGACCTGCCAGGAGTTCAGGCCCCTACCGGCATGTTTTTCACTGATGCACCGGTCACCGTTAACAACGGTGCTGGTGCTTCAGGTTTCCCATTCCCATGGAGTCCTAGGAACTAACTGTACCGCTGCTGTCTGTGATATCCCAGTAGCACCGGGATGTCAGGCGGCAGTAACAGTGAGCCGGGTTTGGCGGAAACCCACCGCTAGCACCGGCGGATTACCGCCAACCTCGTAACAAGGGCCACATTCATCCAAGACTGCAGATGCATGAGGCAGAGGCGGATTTAACTAATAAGTAAGTTGAATAATCCCAACCGGGCCATGCTGCTTTGAACTCCCGACGGGTCTCTGGGCACTTATGACTTCTTTCTCCTCTGTGTGTGACACCTAATTTTCTAATGTGAAAGTATAGTCGTTTTCACCATGTTTCTCAAGGTGTCCAGTCAAAGTTTCAAAAAAAAAGTTTCGAATGTCAAAAGTTCCAACACAAAAGTGCAGAAAAAAAAGTTTTGAATGTTTTTTTTTTATATTAAAGGGTTTCTTTTATTTTCGTATTGTAAAATAAGTGTTTAAAAAAAATGGGGGTTTGTGGGGTCCCCCATAAAAATAAAAAAAACTTTTTTTTTCCTCACTTTTGTGTCAGAACCTTTGGCATTCGAAACCTTGACTGTCGAAACTATCACTAGGAACCGTTTCTCAACTTTTAATAGTAGAAGTTTATGCTACATTAGTGGAGGGCAATGATTTTAACATATAATAGTGCTTCCTCTGCCTTCTGTTCGTATTCAACACTACATATGCAATTACATGTTAAGCCTTTCCTTTTGCTGCATGCCCTTATAATATATTTGAAGACATGTATTCCTGTTTGTTTCATGACCCATACTGAGAGTGAATCATGTGCATTTTGCCTCATGGGTTTTTAGGTATATGCATTTCTTGATAGGTGGGTTCATTAAGTGGTTTGTATTTTATGGAACACTTGTAACTATTAGATAAGTGTGCATAGAGCACTAGTGTGCATAGAGAATTGCATGCAGGTGTAAAACTAAAAATGAGACAGCAGGCGATGTTGTATAATTCCACTGGTTAAATTACAAGCTGCGCAAATGGATCATCTACGCTCTAGTCCCAGCTTCCCCACTTGTGATCTTGGTCGAATCGCTATGTTCACACTGACCTATTTCTTTTAA
Organism: Ambystoma mexicanum; assembly: GCF_040938575.1. NCBI lineage: Eukaryota > Metazoa > Chordata > Amphibia > Caudata > Ambystomatidae > Ambystoma > Ambystoma mexicanum. Next base: position 1,566,833,589 of record NC_090932.1, read on the forward strand.
CTGGCACAAGTTGCAAGTGATTCAGTTAATTTTGTGCTGCATAGCTAATACGTTTGCCCCATTTAATACATTAAATTTAGCATGTATATAGTGCATTCCACAGCTGAATGGGATCACTCTTGGCAACGCCACTGTACTTGTGCGCATTGTCTTCTGCTTAAAGAGAAGCATATTAAATACAATGTATTACACTATGGCTTACTCCCCTGGCTAAGTGCTATTTGTATTTGTTTTATTTATATAGCGCAGACCAGCCCCAGGGGCAACCGGGCGCTATGAAGGAAGGAGTCCTCAAATACACTAAAATGGGGAGGAGGGGTTGGAATTAGACCCTTTGCCACATAAAATACAACAGGAGATTGTGGATAAATATACTATACCTTTTGCAAGACTTGGTGAGTAGAGTATTTTAAAGTCAAAGGGTCAGGTCTCCTCCACTCCACAGTCGAAACACTAAACAATAAAGAAATTCAAATATTCACTCCTAAAATTAACTATTGCAACAATAGTTAATTTTAGGAGTGAATATTTGAATTATTCTTTTCACTTTCCACCAGGAATTTAGCTCCTATTTATATGGGTGCTGTTACTCTCCTCAACGTTTAGTGACTTGGTCAAGCTGCTCTTCGTGCAATTTTAAGCTTCGAATTGACCGGAATTTGGCGCTCAAAGGTTGTTTGTTCTTTTGCTTAATCTAAGAGAAATATGTTCTTGCGCTTGGGAATTGTTGTCTTCTGTTCGACTTTATAGTTAGCTGACCCTCCCTTTTCTGCAATAACCTTGGAAGGGGGTCGCAGAGCCCTTGTCTGGGCTGTGCACGTCAGTGTTTCAGCTATTTCAGCAAACCGACTTTCTCTGCAGCTTTGAGGCATCCTTGAATTGTCCATTCACTACAGAAGTTCTCTGTCATGGCAATTTGTTTGCGTTGGGCCAAGATATCACGAGTAGGCCAGAGATTAAGACGCATTCTCAGAATTGCCATGCGAACTTGGGGAGATGGGGATTTTGACAAATAGACTTCTACAATCCCCATTTTTTTATCAACATATAGTTGGCTAGAAAAGTGCTTATATCGTAGGCATAATGTGCGAGTCTCAATCCAATCATGGAAAAAGATGTTCTTTTTTGCTCTTACAGGGTTCTGAATAAGTGTTTCCAAATCGACATCTACCATGGCCATAATTTGATAAACATAATTGGTCCATTTTTGAATGAACTGATGGCTTGATGTAAACAAATATGCAGATAAAATAGCTAGAATCGACCCTTCATTGGTGTTCAGAAGACATTTACGGAGTAACGCACATAATTGCCAATGATATTTTGCAATTAACGAAGTAAGACCTAGTTCGTATCTCCAGCATGGACCAGGTGTTGATTGTGGAACATTTAAAATTTGTCTCCAAAATTTGGATTCCAATTTATCAAAAGTCATCTTATATAGCAAAAGAGTCGTCATAGGTGACGTTCAACTTGCGTTTCAGCAATGTCATCCTACGTGGCAAATTACAAAAACCTAGTGGCAAATGTGATTGGGTCTAAGGAACTATCAAAGTATACACTCTATACTAGTATGGCTCTTAAAACCGGCAAGGCTACCTCAAACTCGCAGCCTGGTCCGGCACCCGCGAATGGGCAATTACCAGGGTATTCCAGCCCTGCTGGATCCGGTAATTGCCCTTTCGTGGGTGCCAGACCCTGTACATACCCATTACCATTTTGTGAATGGGGACGTTGGATTCACCGGCACGGTGCCAGTGCATCCGACTTGCTGTGCTCGCGGGTGCTGCTCTGCCCGCCAGAGCAGACCTGGCAGGCTGACAGGCACCTGCGAGCACAGCCCTTAGTACGGCGGTACGGTAGCAACGGTGCCAGTAGCACTACCGGCATCATTACCTAACCGCCATACTTATAATGAGGACCTTGGCTTCTTGGCTTGGCTTCATGACTCCTCCAACCTCGCATTTCTGAGATTCACTACTGTAATTCAAGTGCTTTTTCAACTACGACACACTGGAAATGAGGCCTTCTTTCTAAAGTCCAACACTGCTATAGTACGTAGAGGAAACATCCATCCTGTACTCTTATGTATATATGTGTATATGTTTGGCGCATGCCGCAATCTATTCACTGTAAAGCTAGCCTCAGGATTACTTCATCTGCTTGCCTTTCCTTTGCAACTGTACACGTGTAAAACAACTTGAAATCTTTATTGTTTATGTGGCATAAGCTTCTACACCTTGATCCCAAGATGCCAATTATCCTTGATACTGTCTTGATGCTTTATAGACTATCTGCATTCTCTAGTCTCTGCCTCTTTTCTGTGCACATCAGCTCAGCTCTGCGTGACATCACCATTCGTCTTGGCCATTCATTTGCTCTGCTTCTTCCAGAATTTCATTCAAACGACCATCATATTTCCTTGTATGCAGGTATGGTTTTCTCAATGGGAACCTTGCCTCCAGGATTCTGCTAGGTATCAGTATCCCCACTGGTACTGCACGGTTTTCGCATCCGGGCTCCCAACATATAGGCACTATAGATGAGGTGGTTGAGGTGGGGGTACTTGGCTCCTCCTCTACACTCCCCCCTCTGGGTGATTTATCGACCACTCTCTCATCATCCTTCACATCCAGGCATCTTGGTCTAAAGAAGAGCTTCTTTGGGATCCATATATTTATGACTCCCTTTAGGCATCCTGCTGATTTCACGTGCTCATCTTTGTTCCATGTCATGAAGCTGCACTGTCCATTTGGACTGCAATAGATCCATCTTCCCACATACTTCTTATGATTCTTTGGATACAGGAATTTTGTCCCCTCAGGTGCATGGATACTGGCCTTCACAAAGTCTCTTATTTCTTCATCTGTCAAGGTTTAGCCTTCCATCTTGATTCAACATCAATCATAATCTTCATCCCTATGACTTTCTTGGCTGTTTTCTTGCATTGGGAGATTATTATCTTGATCACACAAAATACAAGCAATATCATTATTATCAGAGCTCCAAGAAATTTAAAAATGTCTGCCATCCATTGTGGAACCCAAGAGAAGAGTGATCCAAACCAGCTATCATCATCAATGCCTTCACCCTTCCTCGATCATCTGGCCGTGGAATTTTGTCAGCATACCTATGGCCTATGTCAAGGTTCCATTCTCGTCATCATGAGAAGGTGCCAAAATAGTGCAACATGAATCTCCGATTTTGGCACAAACACCTCCATCCATAGATGTGATCATGTCTAGGATTTATCTATTCTGAAGAGCCATCAATCGTGCGGCTCTTAGCTCTTCTCTGATAGCATTGAATCTCTTTATGGTAGTGTTGATTGTCTGTAGCATTTCCCATCTTGTAATCTGTAGCCATTTGGTATTTCCTCCAACCTGGACACTTGGCATGAAGATCAATGAAAACACTGACGAAGTCTGGCTGAACAACCTGCGCTTATAAAGGATAGCATCAAAAGCTTCTATAGATTTTGCTGAGAAAAAATTCTCTCTCTTTATTCTTCTTATCAGCTCCACAGATCTCTTCTTTCTCAGGTGAGCATCTGCTTTTGGAAAATTGTCAAGATTTAAATCACTTTTCGGAATCACCAATGCTGGAACATGAACATTCACCAAGGAACATTGTTCTCCCCAATCCTTGGGTAGCCTCATATATGCTCTGGATCCACAAGCCCAATAGTGATCCATGATTACTGCTGTTCCAAGTTTCATTCCTGGTACATTAAAGATTCTACCACAGTTCTGATTTTCTCCAACTTTTTGTGTGCCATTATTTCTGAAGCACAGCTTTGCACTTCACAAAGGCACTATCTGTAAGGGTCCTCCTCTGTCTTCAACCCAAGTCAGTAGTTTAGCAAGTCTTGGCCATAGTGGTTTGCAACCATTCTGCACTATGTCAATGATGGCTGGTTTATAACAACCTATGACCACCCAGGCAATGCAGACAACCACTCCATCTTCCCAGCCATCTGGTGATAGTACTGATCCCCAGATCTGCATTTGGCCTCTGTTCTTCCATCTTTGAATTTCTTCTGCAGATTCTCCTGCACTCTCCATTTTCTTGTTTACTTCCCATCTGATTCCACCTCCTTCCACTCCAAGTTTCTCGTACCTGATCACATGATTCTTGGTGTGAGCTCTGTTTCTTGTCTTTGGCTCTTGCACATAGTCATCTTCATCTGTATATGTCCATTCAGTTGCCCGTTTTAGATAGGCATCTTGACCCATGAACTGGCATCTTGTCAGGCAAAGTGCTATGTGGGAAAGTCAATATGCTGTCTGAATGTCTATTTCAATAGCTATGAAGAACTTGGACTTCCCCATACTATAAGGCAGGAGTGCACCTACAATGCATTCCTCCTTTGAGGTTCTTATTCCCACTCTCCTCATGTTGTGATACCATATGTTGTTTCCCAAGTGTGCTGTACTATCCAGGTAATCATTTAGCTCAAAGTCATTGTCCCCAGTATCTCTCTTAGGTCTTATTTTTCACTTATGATCTGCTATGATTATCTCATATAACATGTCAGCCTAACTCCTTCTAATTGGAACAATCATAGGTGCATCTGTCAGTGGACTGGGTGTGTTCGCATGGATTGTCTATGTAGGTTCATCTTTCAACACCCATTTCTTTTGTCTCCCATGTAAAACCTGTTTCTGGTTTCCAAAAATAATCCCTAAAATACCTTTAACATGAGACTGACTATCAGCGACATTTTCCTCAGACTTAGGTGACTCTTTATCATTCTTTGGAAAAGGGATATCCACATAGGGTCTCGATTGCCTAGTAGTTGCCATGTTTACACCTTCCTTCTGCTCAGGATGATTCCCAGGAGACCTTGCTCCATGCACGTCTATGTAATAGGATGTTCGCACAGTGAGTGAGAGCAGTATTGTTATAAACAAAATACAAGCATAAATAACACAGAGATATGAGAGCGTACAGCATCATTTTATTACACAACATGGACGTCTCTCTAGATCTGGCATGATGATGTTGCTACTAATGCTTCCCATTTTTATTGCCTAAGGAAGGAAAAATAAAACATTAATGTGATGCCATTATGCACTGCTTCTGGAAACTGCTGATCTCACTCGATAAATCTTTTTGATCTGCCGACTGCTTACTGGACGATGAACACGAATTCCCAATAAATCCCTTGAATCGAACTTTCACAAAATGACATAATGATTTTCTAACAGCATGAAACAAGAGTTCTTTTCAGCCCGCAATCCCTCGATCTGTTCCTCTAAGGGAAAGTCTAATTCGGTTCTCAGGGTTCTCTCAGAATAAGCATTTACTTGGACTATAATGTCTCTCAAAATCTCATTCAATGCTGCATTATTTCTTGGGTCCCTTAAAAGGTGTGGACATCCGTTTGTCTATTAACAAGCTGTGGGCATTCTTCAATCAGGTAGTAAAATACAAGTCTAACCGGTCTGTGTGCCTTGTAAGGTGAAAGGGGCATTTGCACTTTCCTCACTGTATTCATGAAGCTGTAAAATGTGCTCAATAATCGCTGTGAGCAATCCCCTTACGATTGGACTATTCTTAGGATCTTGCAGAAAAACGTGTATGCTAGTAGTTCTCCCCACAATTGCAGGATATGTGCGTAACACAAAAAGAAAAACTTCAAATATGATCCGTGAAACGTTCTCATTGTGTACCACCATGAGCAAATCCAAACAGGAACTCCGTGAGAAATGAATCAGGGTATTGTACCCTCTTCCAATTGTCAAAAACAAAGTCAAGATCTGGCATATTTTTCTTCTTATCAAAGCTTAAGCATGCCTCAGTCCAATGTCACAAACTCCTGTGGCGCAAAACAGAAATCTTCCCTTAATTCTTCCCCAAATGACTGAAAAAAGTGTTTTAAACTAAGCCACAGTCCAATGAACTGTTTGTCTTTACTCACCAGCTTCTGCGTCCTTCTTCCTCGTCATATACCTAGTCTGCACGTGCTGAGGTTCTTCCCCGATGCTTGCTTCTGAACGGTGCAGTGGTGAAGGGGTCTTTCCAGTATAAATCTTTACGTCTCCTAGAAAAGTCTAAGCATGTCTGCCCTGCACTCCACGATAAAAGGACTGTTGAATCAGGGCTCATCCACTTTTTTCTCGTTTGGTTGCAGATTAAGATTGAATCTCCGGGGAACACTTTAGGAATATATAGTTCTTGAAATTCACTTGTTGAAGTATCTCTATCTGTGTTCTGTGCTGTCCCACACCCTTTTCGCCGTAGCTGATCTGAAATGACAGAGATACCTGAGGTCATATAGGTAAGATAGTCACAAAACTCCATTCCTAACAATTCTGATGTTGGCTGGGCATCACTTTTATCACTGAATGGAGGTGTGAGGGGTGCCCTCATTCACCTCCCTGTCACTATTTCATGGGGGGTAAGATGGTGGTCCGAACCTGGTTGGTTCCTCAATGCATATAATGCCAGTGGTAGGCAATGCAACCACCCTTTCTTCAAGGTAAGCTTCAACTTGGCTATTATTTCTGTAAGCAAGCAGTTGAGCCTCTGGCAGATCCCATTCCCTTGTGGATGATAAGCCAAAGAAAACTTGTGCTTTATACCAAGCAACAAGCTTATTTGCTCAAAGACTGTATTAACAAAATGAGGACCATTATCTGATCTTAATACTTCACATACTCCCCGTCTGGGAAATACTTCTTGCACTTAAACTTTAGCTGAACAGGTGGAATCTGGGTGTGTAAATGGACCAGCCTCAATCCATCGTGAAAAGGGACAAACTACTACAATCATGTATCTATATCCATTACATACTTGCAGCATATCGACATTGTCGATATGCAAAGGCTGAAAGGGGCCATTAGGTCTCAGGATTACTCCTCTAACTGTGCGCAATGTGTGCCCAGCTGTGATCTTTTGACAAACGATGCAATTCACTATGTAGAATGCAACGTGTTCTAATAAATGTGGTACAAACCAATCCTCTGCAATTGTTTCAGCGAGGTTTTCTCTAGTTGTGTACACATGGTAGTGTAGCTGTTCCAGCGCCACCCTTAATAAGGCTACAGGCATTACTAGTTTACCACTGCTGTCTTGTTGCCACAATGTTTCAGATGGGTTTAAAGAACACCCTCTCTGCGTCCATAGATCCGTCTCATCTTGAGGTGCTTCTCCCTGAACCTCTATTAATTGTGTCTTCGAAAGACTACTATAGGATTCAGACACGTTCATCATCACTACCATTTTTTCATTCATATTAGGTCTTTCAAAAGACATAATAACTTCTGAACATGCAGCGTGTTTGGTTTCATTGTCTGCCTTTTGATTTCCACGTGAGATAAAGTCTGCCTTTTTAGTATGAGCTGCGCATTTAATGACTGCGATGGCTACTGGGAGTTGTAGTGTCTTAATAAGTCTGTCCAATAAGGCAGCGTGCTGCACTGGAGTGACATCCACTTGGAGGTCGCCCCTCCTTTTCCATCATGCTAATCCTGCGTGTCCCATCAACGTCACATAGGCGGAGTGACTGTACACTGTTACTTCCTGGTCAGCATGATTCTCGAGCGTGGCTATCAGCCACTCTGCAGCCTGTGCTGAATAGTGAGAGGGTAGTCGTGCACTTACCAATGTTTGAAACTCCCCATTGGCCATATATTTTAACACAGCGGCACCTGTATATCTCTGCCCATCATTTTGATCGATCCTTGAAGAACCGTCAACAAAAACAATTTCTCCCCCTGCCAAAGCATTTTCTTTTACTATAGGGATTTAATCATAGAACTCTTCATAGTTCGAACAGTCATGTGCATGCTCATCCACTGCCAGTTGTTCAGTTGCAAATATGGCAGGATTCACTAGTTTGCATCAAACTATTTTAATCAACAGATTTTATATGACTACCTCGTAGGCAGAAGCCCTTTGAAAAGTCAACGTCCCTTTCAGTTTCTCTAAGATAGAAAATAATGCATGCTCAACGAACAACTTCATAGAGCATCCCATCACTATACTTGCAGCATTCTAAATGGCAAACACGGCAGCAGCCAAAGATTGTTCGCATGGGAAATTACCCCTCATCACTGGGTCCAAAATCCCACTGCAATATGCAAGGGGCTTGTACCCCAATGTGGTTCTCTGTGTGAAGACTGCTGCCATAACGGTACCATCCGTATGCAAGACTAAAAAGAATTCCTCAGCATAATTAGGAATCCCTAAAACTGGAGCTGTACAAATTGCCTTTTTCAATTCCTCAAACCCTTCTTCCATCTCCTAAATCCAAAAATGTTCTACTGCATTGCCTGTTCTTTCTTTAGAGCTTGTAATAAAGGCCTTATATATGACCTGTAGTCAAAGACCCATGCTCTGACATAGTTACATAGGCTCAACAATCTCTGCATGTGCGTTATCGTGTGTGGCTTTGTGGTTTTCAAAATAGCTTCAGTTCTTTCAGGAGTAATCTTTTTCCCTTCATGAGATATCAACACTTCTTGTTGACAGTACTGTAACTTCTCCTTGTCATCTTTATATCCTTTATCAGTAAGCGTAATCATCAACTGAATAGAGTCACGTCTGCGCTCTTCCTCTGTAGTGCTGCAAACTAAAATGTCATCAAGGTATTGCAACACAACGCAATCCAGAATAATATTGCTTAAATCCATCTGGAGAACTCAATTGAAAATCGATGCAGACTCACAATACCCTTGAGGTAATCTTGTGCTTTTTAACTCAGTCAGTCTGAACATAAAGGACATCAGTTCCTGCAAGTCTTTGTGTAAGGAGATTGAGAAAAACACATTTTGAAATCAATCACAGTGAAATATCGTGCTTCAACAGGTATGTTAGATAATATTGTAGCCGGATTAGGAACTAGAGGGAACTCAGCCTCTACAATCTGGTTAATCGAGCAAAGGTCTTGAATTAGCCTCCATGACCACCCCTTAGATTCTTTGATAGGGTAAACGGACGTATTACACGGTGACTCTGACGTCACCAAGATGCCCTGATCCATCATGGCAGAAATCGTCTTAAGACATAGGATACTGTTGTGCTCAAGGTAAAATTGCTCCTGACTTTAATTTAATCTTTACTTCTCCAACCCCCTTCAATTAGCCTACGTCATAAGGCCCTGTAGTCCATTATAAGACTGACACTTTTCCCATGTCTTCATCAAAATATTCAGGACGCCTTTGCGCGATCATCATTTTTTGAGGGACCTCTCGTTTGATGGCTCATACCCAATAAGTAATGATCATTTCAAACACCACTTTGTCATGAGATGGGTGATCTACAAGCATATCATCATCTGTGACGTCAGTCAATCTATAACCTTCCCCAATGGCAATCACTGTGCTCCATCATCTTCCTTCGTAATTGTTTCCATCAAGCAAAGCCATTTCTCCTCGCACTATGGCTGTTTGTATTTCTAAAGGAAAGATTTGCCCTTCCTCTTCATCCATTGGTATTTCTGGCCTGAATAGAAACTCATCAGGTATTCTCATAGTTCTGCCTACTAGGCCTGGTAGCCATGTCAACCAAATGCTTAACCCATAATGAAAAACTTCAGGTTCCAGCCGATCTGCTCGTATTGTCACTTGTCCTGCATACTAAATTCGCTCACATTTAGATAGTACATTCCTACCGTTGAACACACTATGCCTTCATCAGTAAACGATATTGTCATATTCAACTTGGTCATTAGATCTCGACCTAATATATTGACAGGTGTCTGCCTTGATTACAAAAGTGGCACAGACAAGTCACATTCTCCTATTGAGACTGGTAAGTCTTCAGTAAAAGGAACTCTGCTTGTAGCTTCTGTGAAAATGTGAGTATTCATGGCATTGCCAGACATTGAAAATGTTCCCTTCTTTATACACGAGCGTGTTGCAACTATGTCTACTAAAAACAAAAAGCTTTTGCCTCCTATACTGACATCTACCCTCGGTTCCTTGTGAAGATTAGGTGTCACGGATAGTATTTAGAACATCAAGTCTCATAGTGAGCTGTCCTATTGCGGATACAGCCTCATTCCCGTGCCTGTAAAAGGATTCCCTCCCTCTACAGTAACGCCCCCTACCTAAGGAGCCATTAACTGTGCCGTGCTCATGCTTTGCTATATCTGCATAGGTCTGCTGCTTGCTGTATTTGCAAACCTTGCTGCATTCTCGGAGCTTGTGCCTGTTGCACTGTTTGATTCTGAACAAACCCATCTCCACTCTGCTGTGAATATGCAGGCGGGTTTAAAGCCCCCCCTCTGGAAAATTGACCATTCTGCACAAACCCTTGACTTCTACACATACGAGCTAAATGTCCTGTCATTCCACATGCCCAACATACAGAAGGCAGAAATCTGCTATTCTGCCCATCCTGCATTGCTTGATTGTCACTTTGAATATTCTGAAACCTTCCTTGATTGTTCTGAACGTTCCCCTGATTATTCTACCAATTCCCCTGATTATATTGAACATTTATTCCTCGAAATCCTCCGCTTCCTGTGGAGTAAATCCATTATTGGCCTGATCAAACTGCCTTTGATTATTCACTTGCAGCATTTTTGTTACCTTTTGTGAATTCGATCGGTCCCCACTAGTTATCATTGCCCCTTCAATAGCATACTTAGATTTGTTTCTGCACTAGCTTTGCCTCTTCGCCTTTCCTGATATCAACTTTTTTGTGATTATTTTCTTGCAAGAGTCTGCAATAATGCACGATGGTCAGCTGAAATTGTGACCACGGTTTTGCCTCCATACCCAGCAACTTCTTGAGCTGCTTCTATACTGGGTCTGGCAGGCCTTGGCATAATATATGATAGAACACAGGTGTAGATTTCCCCCCAAGCCTCGCGTGTCTCCAAGGCCCACTGCTCTTGGAAATTCTCAATTTAAACAAGCGGGTCTTCCCCTTCCTGCATCTTTTTTGTCATGATAGCTCCCATGTCAGACGTGTCTGGATACAGTACTATGAGCTCTTTCCAGACTGCTGCTCTGCATTTACTAAATAGTGCCCCGTCATGAGCAGGGTTAACTGTAGTAACACCAGCCTACCCCGCTTTGGACCAAACATCATCAGCTCTTTCCCCAAGGATGGCAATCAGAAGACCCTTAATGCCCCTTATAGCCAATGTATTTTCTCCTGTCATCTTTTCTAATTCATGTATCCATTTTCCAGCGCCAGACGTTAAACTCAGAAGTTTGCATCTTAAATTGTCCATGCCCATCTGAGGCCAAGGTATATACTGTGGTCTGGCTCCCCCTATCTCTAGCAAGGGAACTTGTGAAACCCCAAACTCACTCTCATCTCCCATTGTCTGTCTATTCGAGGCAGGGACAGTATTTCCACAACGCCTTCTTCCAGGCAGCAATCTCAATCTGCTCACATAAGGTGGCGACTCCCCCCTCGCACACGGGGATGCCCTTTACGTTGGTCTAACTGCATCAATCACTTTGACGCCCGAGGTATAGGCACAACTAAATCTGACCATCTCACTTCCTTATCCATTGTAAAACAACCCTCAGGACCACATACGTCACCTCTCTCTTCTCCACGGAAGGTGTCTCTGTCTTCGTCGGACATTTCCTGTGCCCAACTCGTATAACTTCTCTCCTCCTCCTCTCTGTGTAGAGTCAGTCTATCTAAAGACAACTCCTTGGGTCTCGTACTACATGAGGCTTCCTCTGTATCGTACAACTGTGTACTCTCAAGTCGATAATTTTTTCCCTTCCATTTCAATTCTTTCAGGGTTCTCATGTCATAATAAACTTTATCAATCACTTCCCCAATGCTTCTAGAGTCAAACTCGTCCTCTAAATGTACTCTAGACGGGCCTGGTAATGACTCGTACTCCAGGAAGAACTCCTCAATGTCCTCCCATGCTACGTCTGGATTGAGATTCCTTACCTCCTTCTCCAGACGATCAAGATCGTGAGCTCTTTGCCTTCTTTTCTGTTCTATATCATCATCAAGCTCTCTACGCTTTCTTGATTCCTCCTTCACCCTGTCTTCCTCTTTTTTCTTCATATCCCTTCTTTCGTTTGCCCTTCGTATCTCCTCATCCTTTCGTCTCTGTATTCTCTTATCCCTTAACTTCTGTTCTTCCTCTTCTATTCTTTTTATTTCTAACCTTTCCCGCTCATCGATTGCCCTTTGTTTCTTATCTTGTTTTCTTTGTTCCTCTGCTCTTTCCTTTTTCTTCAATAGTTCATCTTGATATAACTATTCTCGTCTTTGTCTATCTTTTCTTTTCGCCTCTTCTTCTTTTGATCGTTCCTCCCTTTCCTTATACTTTTTGTCTTGCGCCTCTTAATCTTCTTTTTGTCTTACATCCTCAATGCCTTTACCATCGAGTTTGAGCAAAATCTGCCCACCCATCCATTCGTTCTGTAAAAGTGCTAACTCATCAGCTTTATCTCTTTCTGCCTTACATCTCCTTATTTTACTTCCTATGTCTAAAGGTGTGCTTGCTCGCTCGCTTCTCTTCTTGTCATGTCTCTCCCTGTCCCTTGGGACTTTAGGGATTACATCTTTCTCAGTATTTTTCTCCAGGCCCTCATCACTGCTTTGTGCAGGCTACTCATATGCCGGGTTGCCCTACCTTGTTGCAGCCTTAAGCTCCCTCAATGGGTATAACCCGTCGACTGTCTTGTTTTTGCCATCTATTTCCGATGGGGTGTGCGGGGGAGCAGAAGGCTCCCCCAAACCTCCTCTGTACATACTATAAGGATCCAGTTTATAGGAGGAGGCTCTTCTCTTTCCTCCTGGTACATTTTCCAAAGTTCTAAGCTCTCTAGTCGCTTGTCTAGCTTCTTCCCCATATACATTGCATGCAAATATGTCGTCATATGGTGCAGGACTGCCTTCGATAGTGACCCTCCATGCATCCATGGCATAAACATTTTGTCTGCGGTTCCCTTGTCCCATTCCGCACTATACTGTCTACGTTTGGGTGCATGTTTCGCCAATTGCTTGCAGAGGTGCACAAGTGGCATAACATCCTCCATTATTGACTCGTCACTCTTAACTATCAATACTCATTTATCTTTTTCACAGATTTAAAAAACAATACATTTCAGAAAAACAATATAATATGAGCATGCACCAATCCCTTTAAATCAAGTCTTTTACTTTAATCTTGCTAAAAACAACATCAAGTTAAATTCAAATCAAACAATTAAATTTCCCAATCTTGTGTTTCTACTTTTTTCAACAATCACTTTTTAACTATTACGCATCACCAACGCATAAATATGAACAGATGAACGGACACATTCGACCAGTCACATATATCGCTTATCCCTTACGATCTTTTCTCTAAAACTCGTCTTGCCCCCTAATCAATACTCCTACAGAGTTTAAATCAACCTCTTTAAGTTACGTCTTTAACCAAACTTGTTTTCTCCGTCATCCGCTATAGATTTTAGGTTAAGATTTCTTCTGTTACGTTCTTTAAAACGCAGGCACAGGGCCTTATCGTGGCACTCTCCTCATGATACCTCTTAATTGCTTGGCCACACACAAGTCAATTTCTCTTTAATATTTAACACTTATTCTCAAGTTACTTTTATCCCACCTCCCTCCGTTACACTTCTTGCCCTTACCACTTCTTGTCATTCATTGCCCATTCACCGTTTTGCCACCTTTCTCAGTTCTTACTCACCATTCGCATGTTCATCTTCTGACTCTCGGGATTTACACCTCTTTTATCGCCTCTCCAACTTTCCTGTTCGTTCAGCTTCTCATAGACTGTGGGAGGGGATTTCGTCTGAAACCAGAGGGCCCCGTCAAACCCTGCTTGCAAGATTTTAGCAATTTAAGGAGCTTCACGTCCTGTCAGCCAAATGGCAGAGGTCGTTCGAAACTGCCGGGACTCCAAAGTTTATTCATGTCGATGGATTTTTTAAACCATCCTCTCCGCTACCAAGTGAACTGATTATCCTCAGTCCTTTAAGATGAGTAGCAATTACCCTGGAGATGAATGGGGATGCAGATTTTATTCATACATCAATAATCAAAACGACTCAGTTGGCAAAAAAGATGACTGTTTTATTTTCAATTGTCTAAAATAGGGAGTACAACGGAAATCATCTGAGTTTGCAATGCAGGTCTCTCTCAATGCATTAAAAAAAAGTTATCTTATATAGCAAAACAATCGTCATAGGTGACGTTCAACCTGCCTTTCACCAACATCTTCCTACGTGGCAAACTACAAAAACCTAGTGGCAAATGTGATTGGGTCTAAGGAAATACCTAAGTATACACTCTATACTAGTATGGAACAAGGAATGAAAGTGATGGGCTTCTTAACATCAGATGGTGCAACTAAGCCCTCCCCTTAAAATGGTCACTATGAACGTCACTAAATACACAATGGGCCTCATTACGAGGTGAGCGCAAAGGGATACTGGGCACCGTTGAGGACATCGGTGCTGGTGATCCCTTAGCGCCCTATTCCGAGGTCCCTTAGCAGGTCCCTTACTTAACGTCTGGTTTTACCAGGCGTTATGGACGGGGTCCGTTAAGGGACTTCAGAGCTAATAACGGTACCACAATTTGCGGTATCGTTATTAGCGCCTTCCCCCTTCCCATTGAGCCCTACGTGAGCTGAAATGGGAATGGGGAATGGCTTTTTCAATGGGGACTTACCAGTCCCGCAAAGGTCGGAATAGACCGGTAAGTCCCCATAGCCTTAATTACGCTGTGCCCTACAATTGGTTGGCACTCTAACCTTCGTCAGTACTTTTCCTTCGACGTTAGCAGCACGCACGCTGGCCATCCAGGTGCTGGTGTGCTCGTCTTAATCCCAGCTTCCCACCAATTAGCATATCAATGTATCTTCAGCTCAGTGGTCAGTCATTCAATTAAGCTTTGAAGCTCAGCCTTGAGTTTGTTCTGTACTGTGGAGGATCAGGGGAGTGACTGCACGCTCTGCCCTCATACTTAGGTGTGAGCATCTTGCTTGTCCAACTTCTTCCTTCCACGTGACTGAAGACCATGATTTTGAGCTTTTACTGCCTTTAAAATACTATTTTTTAATAGTCCTCTGACGTCTTCTTGGTTTGTCCATGAACAGAAGTTTTGTTCTTTCACACGATTTGTATCCAATGTTAGTTAAACTTCAGCCTGATAATACCTTGAGTTCTTGGCTTGGCTTCATGACTCCTACAACCTCGCCTTTCCGAGATTCACTTCTGTAATTCAATTGCTTTTTCAACTGCGACACACTAGAAATGAGGCCTTCTTTCTAAAGTCCAGGACTGCTGTAGTACGTAGAGGAAACATCCATCCTTTGCTCTTGTGTATATATGCATATATGTTTTGCGCATGCCGCAATCTTTTCACTATAAGGCTAACCTCAGGATTACTTTGCATGCTTGCGTTTCTTTTGCAACTGTACACGTGTAAAACAACTTGAAATCTTTATCGTTTCTGTGGTATAAGCTTTTACACCTTGATCCCAAGATGTCACTTATCCTTGATACTTTCTTGATGCTTTAAAGACTATCTGCATTCCCTAATCTCTGCATCTTTTCTGTGCACGTCAGCTCAGCTCCGTGTGACGTCACCATTCGCCTTGGCCATTCATTTAATCTGCTTCTTCCGAAATTTCATTCAAACGACTATCATATTTCCTTGTATGCAGGTTTGGTTTTCTCAATGGGAACCTTGCCTCCAGAATTCTCCTAGGTATCGGTATC
Organism: Ambystoma mexicanum; assembly: GCF_040938575.1. NCBI lineage: Eukaryota > Metazoa > Chordata > Amphibia > Caudata > Ambystomatidae > Ambystoma > Ambystoma mexicanum. Next base: position 1,566,849,260 of record NC_090932.1, read on the forward strand.
CCCACTGGTACTGCACAGTTTTCGCATCCAGGCTCCCAACATATAGGTACTATAGATGAGGTGGTTGAGGTGGGGGTACTTGACTTCCCCCCCACAGGAGGGTTAAGAGGTTTCATGCCAGATGGCATCCAGAGTCGTCTTCCAGTCCTGCATGAGCGTTATGGTGGGGGCACGGCGGTTGGCACATTGGTCCCGGTGTGGTGTGAAAGTGGCACACACTCATCGTGCAGTAAATCAACCAACCAGCTTGAATCACAACTTGTCCGCAAAGAGAGAGCCTGCAAACAAGCCTTCTCCTATCATGCACCAATTCGATCCCGATGTCGGCTCGGAATGCTCCCACAATTAACAATTTTCACAAATCTCTCAAAACATTGATCTTTCAACAACAACTGACCAAGGACTAATTCCAATGAATGCACCTACCGATGCAAAGACCTCACAGTACTGCGCTACTATTAAAAGCTGCCAGCCCGAAGGCTGGCTATCCACATTCTGTACAGCGTTCAGCTACTCTCTAGCCAGGTCCACGCTTTAAACAATCAAAAACAGAGATAAAATTAATTAAGGCCAAGGTGCTAGCACTGTGTGCAAGGGTAGAAAAGTGAGAGGCAGAAGATTGCTACTTGTAATGAAAGTTCTCCTCCCGGGTGTTAGTATAGAGGCGACACGGTTGTGTATTGCTCTAATGTCATTGTGTAGGCATTTGTTTATGTGTAGTTGGGTGAACCTTAAAAATAAGCAATCATAGTGAAGTCATGGTGCTGTCTGAATGCAGTGTGGCACAATGAATTGAGGGGCACAGTACTTAAGCATAGCGAATGCATAAGGGTGGCTGAATGCAGGGTGGAGCTATGCAATGAAGGGCACAGTACTCAAGCATAGCAAAGGCATGATGCTTTATCAATGCAATGCAGCATAATGAATTGAGAGGCACAATACTCAGCCATATTGAAAACATGGCAGTGTCTGCAGTGTGGTACAATAAATTGATGGGCACAATACTCAAGCATAGTAAAAGTATGAAGTTGTCTGAATTCAGTGTGGCACAGTGAAATGAGGGGCACAGTTTTCAATCATAGCAAAGACATGGTACTGTCTGAATGCAGGGTAGAGCTATGAATTGAAGGACACAATACTCAAGCATAGCGAAAGCATGCCACTGTATAAATATAGAGTGGAGCCATGAATTAAGGGGCACAGTCCTTAAGCATAGCAAAGAAATGGTGCTGTCTGAATGCAGCATGGAGCCATGAATGGAGGGGCACAGTACTCAAGCATAGTGAAGGCATGGTGCTGTCTGAATGCAGCGTGGAGCCATGAATTGAGGGGCACAGTACTCAAGCATAGTGAAGGCATGGTGCTGTCTGAATGCAGCGTGGAGCCATGAATTGAGGGGCACAGTACTCAAGCATAGTGAAGGCATGGTACTCTTTGAATACAGTGTGGAGCCATGAATTGAGGGGCACAGTTCTCAAGCATAGTGAAGGTATGGGGGTGTCTTAATGCAGGGTGGAGCTATGAATTGAAGGACACAATACTAACTATAGCAAAGGCATGCCGCAGTATGAATACAAAATGGAGCCATAAATTGAGGGGTAGAGTACTCAAGCATAGCAAAGGCATGGCGCTGTCTGAATGCAGCGTGGAGCCATGAATTGAGGGGTACAGTACTCAAGAATAGCAACGGCATGGGGCTGTCTGAATGCAGCGTGGAGCCATGAATTGAGGGGCACAGTACTTAAGCATAGTGAAGGCATGGGGGTATCTGAATTCAGGGTGGCACAATGAATTGAGGAGCGCAAACTCAAGCAGATCAAAGGTTGACATTGTCTGAATGGAGTGTGACTCAATTAATTAAGGGGCACAGTATTCAAGCATAATGAAGGCATGGCGCTGCATGAATGCAGTATAGCACAATGAATTGAGGCCCATAGTACTTAAACATGGCGTGGAGGTGTCTGAGTGCAGTATGGAGACATGAATTGAGAGGCACAGTGCTCAAGCATAGCAAAGGCATGGGGTGGCTGAATGCAGGGTGGAGCTATGTATTGAAGAGCACAATACTGACGCATAGCAAAGGCATGCCGCTGTATGAATACAGACTGGAACCATGAATTGAGGCGCACAGTACTCAAGCATAGTAAAGGCATGATACTGTCTGAATGCAGCGTAGCGCCATTAATTGAGGGGCCCATTGCTCAAGCATAGCGAAGGCAAGGGGTGTCTGAATGCAGCATGGAGCCATGAATTGAAGGACACAATACTCAAGCATAGCAAAGGCATGGCGCTGCCTGAAGCAGCATGGAGCCATGAATTGAGGGGCACAGTCCTCAAGCATCGCAACGGCATGGCGCGGTCTGAATGCAGCGTGGAGCCATGAATTGAGGGGCCCAATACTTAATCATAGCAAAGGCATTGGGGTGTCTGAATGCAGGGTGGCACAATTAATTGAGGGGCACAAACTCAAGCAGATCAAAGGTTGACATTGTCAGAATGGAGTGTGACTCAATTAATTGAGGGGCCATGTACTCAAGCATAATGAAGGCATGGGGTGTCTGAGTGCAGCGTGGAGCTATGAATTGAGGGGCACAGTGCTCAAGCATAGCGAAGGCATGGGGGTGTCTGAATGAAGGGTGGAGCTATGAATTGAAGGACACAATACTCAAGTATAGCAAAGGCATGCTGCACTATGAACACAAAATGGAGCCATGAATTGAGGGGTAGAGTACTCAAGCAGAGCAAAGTCATGGCGCTGTCTGAATGCAGAGTGGAGCCATGAATTGAGGGTTACAGTACTCAAGAATAGCAACGGCATGGCGCTGTCTGAATGCAGCGTGGAGCCATGAATTGAGGGGCACAGTACTTAAGCATAGCGAAGGCATGGGGGTATCTGAATTCAGGGTGGCGCATGAATTGAGGAGCGCAAACTCAAGCAGTTCAAAGGTTGACATTGTCTGAATGGAGTGTGACTCAATTAATTGAGGGGCACAGTACTCAAGCATAATGAAGGCATGGCGCTGCATGAATGCAGTATAGCACAATGAATTGAGGCCCATAGTACTTAAACATAGCGACGGCGTGGGGGTGTCTGAGTGCAGGGTGGAAAAATGAATTAAAGGACACAGTACTCAAGCATAGCAAATGCATGCATCTGCATCAATACAGAGTGGAGCCATGAATTGAGGGGCACATTACCCAAGCATAGTAAAGCCATTGTACCGTCTGAATGCAGCATGGAGACATGAATTGAGAGGCACAGTGCTCAAGCATAGCAACGGCATGGGGTGGCTGAATGCAGGGTGGAGCTATATATTGAAGAGCACAATACTGAAGCATAGCAAAGGCATGCCGCTGTATGAATACAGACTGGAGCCATGAATTGAGGGGCACAGTACTCAAGCATAGCAACGGCCTGGTACTGTCTGAATGCAGAGTGGAGCCATGAGTGTAGGGGTACATACTCAAGCATAGTGAAGGCATGGGGTGTCTGAATGCAGGGTGGAGCTATGAATTGAAGGACGCGATACTCAAGCAAAGCATGCCGCTGTATGAATACGAATACAGAGTGGAGCCATGAATTGGGGGGTACAGTACTCAAGCATAGTAAAGGCATGGTGCTGTCTGAATGCAGCGTGGAGCCATGAATTGAAGGGTACAGTACTCAAGCATAGCAAAGGCATGGGGGTGTCTGAATGTAGCGTGGAGCCATGAATTGAAGGGTACAGTACTCAAGCATAGCAAAGGCATGGTACTGTCTGAATGCAGAGTGGAGCCATGAATTGAGGGGCACAATACTCAAGCACAACAACGGCCTGGTACTGTCTGAATGCAGAGTGGAGCCATGAGTGTAGGGGTACTGTACTCAAGCATAGTGAAGGCATGGGGTGTCTGAATGCAGGGTGGAGCTATGAATTGAAGGACGCAATACTCAAGCAAAGCATGCCGCTGTATGAATACGAATACAGAGTGGAGCCATGAATTGGGGGGTACAGTACTCAAGCATAGCAAAGACATGGGGGTGTCTGAATGCAGCGTGGAGCCATGAATTGAAGGGTACAGTACTCAAGCATAGTAAAGGCATGGTGCTGTCTGAATGCAGAGTGGAGCCATGAATTGAGGGGCACAGTACTCAAGCACAGCAACGGCCTGGTACTGTCTGAATGCAGAGTGGAGCCATGAGTGTAGGGGTACTGTACTCAAGCATAGTGAAGGCATGGGGTGTCTGAATGCAGGGTGGAGCTATGAATTGAAGGACGCAATACTCAAGCAAAGCATGCCGGTGTATGAATACGAATACAGAGTGGAGCCATGAATTGGGGGGTACAGTACTCAAGCATAGCAAAGGCATGGGGGTCTCTGAATGCAGCGTGGAGCCATGAATTGGGGGGCGCAGTACTTAAGCATAGCAAAGGCGTGGGGGTGTCTGAATGCAGCGTGGAGCCATGAATTGAAGGATACAGTGCTCAAGCATAGCAAAGGCATGGTACTGTCTGAATGCAGAGTGGAGCCATGAATTGAGGGGCACAGTACTGAAGCACAGCAACGGCCTGGTACTGTCTGAATGCAGAGTGGAGCCATGAGTGTAAGGGTACAATACTCAAGCATAGTGAAGGCATGGGGTGTCTGAATGCAGGGTGGAGCTATGAATTGAAGGACGCAATACTCAAGCAAAGCATGCCGCTGTATGCCCAAGTCAAAAAGGAAGATCATCCTGGAATCATTCTGGAGTCATCCGATGACTCCATTCTAGAGTCATCCATGGATAGTTCAGGAAGATCATCCGAAGTATTCCAACAGGCCAAAATATGTAATGAGATGATGACTCTAGAGTTATCACAGAAACTACTACAGGATGAGTTTGGATTACTTCCAGTGATGATCTTGGATTACTCCAGGTTGACTCCATGACAACTTCAGGATGAGTGGGGATTACTCCTGGATGACTTTGGATGACTCTAGGATGACTCCATGACAACTTCAGGATGAGTTGGGATTACTCCAGGATGACTTCCGATTACTCTAGGATGACTCCATGACAACTTCAGGATGGGTGGGGATCTTCAGGATGGGTGGGGATTACTCCACGATGATTTTGGATTACTCTAGGATGACTCCATGACAACTTCAGGATGGGTGGGGATTACTTCAGGATGGTTGCATGAGAACTTTAGGATGGGTTTTGAATTGTGAATGATTCTTGCAGACCACTCCATGATGAGTTTAAAAGATTTCAAGATGCTTCCAAAACATTTAGGAAAAGGGGTTTGATTACCCAAGGATGTATTCCTTTTGAGTAAGATTGGTGGCATTACTTTAGAATGACTCGTTAGACTTATGGATAGTTTACTGGAAATAAATCTAATGAATTTTGCAGCTGTCACTGTCCATCTTTGCTAGAGCACCCAAATGTTGTTAACCAAGTTCACCGATTTAGTGCACAAAACTACAACCGCCCCCTCCCATGTCACGAACCAACCTGTAAACTCCCTAATTTCAATTCTCACCTCTAGCCAACAGGGCCTCACACCCAAAATTACAAAGCACTGCATTGAAACACACACTTCCAGTGACCTAAACAGAATCTGTTAAAGGTCTACCTGCATGGCAGACTGCCGCCAGTCACTTCACCCAATATCACTGAGAGCAGCCAACATTATTATGATAGTAAAATACTGCAGCTGTACATTGTTGATATTTTATTATAGTATTGCTGTGGCTATAAGATGTCTTCAATCAAACATAGGCTCAGAAAGTGTTCAAAAAATGTTTTATTTAACAAATGCAGTTTAACGGCATAGCTGTATTCTATAAGAATAAATCAGTTTGCAAAAATACAAACGAATAATCATTGATCCTGCATTTCGAAAGGCGGTGTCTTCTTTTCTGGCATTGCAGATTTTGGTGGCAAGCTTCCTTCTCATCACCTGGCCGTCCATAGTAGGCCAACTGTTAGCCTTGCAGACAGATCTCAAAAATTCTACAAAAACAAGAAAGGATATATGAATATAAATGGACATCAGAAGAGGCATTGTTAAATTACTTATTGTAGAATAAATACAGGATTAACAAATGTTAAAATGTCAACCTACAAATGTGTCACTACATTTAAATGCATTTGTACACAACGGTTGAAACAGGCTTAAAAGAGATTTGAACTGAAAATGAATCATGGTTTTCTATGGCTGCATTCAGAAGATTTATGGTCTTTAATGGTCAAAGGGGTTAATATGTCTTTGAGGAGATGTTGAGCCAGGCACTGAGTCGGTGGGGATGGGAGACAGGACAATCATGCAGAAACAAGATTGACAGATTCATTGTGTAGATACAACAGTTTGACTTTTAAATTAGAAACTATCACACAGTTAGAAATAGAAAGCATAAGTGGATGTGGGGAAATAGTCGTTTAAACCCTTTGCTAATTAACATAACTAGAAGGTCCGGAAACACATGACCCCAGATATACCAAAGCACACCTTGCTTACATGGGTGACCCAACGCCTCCTGCCTGAAAACCATGCATCACTGATTTGTTACATACTCGAATGGACTAACAAATATACAACTCTCCAAAGATAATACCCACTCCCTGCCTTTAATTACCCCTATTATGCGTGGAAACCAGGAATGGCCAATGTGCAATGAATGTGAGGGACAGGTTTTAAAATGTATTAGAAACAAATGACTTATAAGTCTAGAATAGAATTTGTTCATGCAGTAGCGAATTGATACACCAACAGCTCTCGCGTAACGGCCACCATCTATATATGGTGTCCATTCAATGCGGAAAAGGTACTCTCAAAAATAAGTTAACTACAGTTTTTAAATTGGGAATGGTTCTGTTATGAGGGGAATATCACCTTCTGTTGTGTGGATGATCCAGTGTCCATTCCCAACGACTTCTCCACTGATTCTGGTAATGAATCGGTCCTGGTAAGCGCCGCCAGTGATGCCTGCAAATGATGTATTGCCAACTGATTGTGTCTTTGTGTGGCTTGTAACTGTTCTACAATTTAAAAAAAAACAAAAGTTAAAGGCACCTACTTTCTGGCCATCATACTAACTAACAGCGTAGACAAGAACAATTAGGCAAATTGCGCAGGATATCACACTGCGGTAACAGTGGGAGAAGACACAATTACAACTTGGTCCACTGCCCCTACCAGTGAGCAATGGTGTCAGGTGGAGATCCAGCCCAGGGAGTAACAGGGAAGGAGAACCTGAGAACCAGCCAGGAAGTCGGATGGGCGCCCTGACCCTGCCCAGAGAGTCAGTTGAGGGCTATCGGGTGTCACTGAAACTATTGGAATAGAGTACAGCTAGGGGGGAATGTCATAAAAGGAGGGACACAAAGCATGCAGATGTTTGGTTATTTGCCCACTTATTGACTGGCCATGGCCATGCTAATCCCCATAGCCATTTACACCCAGATCCTGCGCTTGCCCCAAAATACCTTCTCATGGGAACTCTTTGAGCTCGTATTAATCAAGCCATCCCAACAAACGGTGCATTTTTTTTCAAAGCAGTCTTCTGAGCGTTAATAACTTAATTGGAGTAGTAAACCCACTACTGGTGTAATAGAAATGTCTTAACCAGGTCTGCCTTCAGCCACTCGATTTAGAACTGGTGCAGCAAACTTGCTGCTTCAGCTAGTTCACACTGAGACAAGTTGTGAGGTGAATAGCCAGTGCTGTGACCAGTGTAGTGCGGAACAGAGCTCCAACACTGGGCTCTTCGCTTATGTCTTGCTAGTCTCAGTTGGCAAGAGTGAACCCCCATGTGTCAGTGCGCTCTCACCGTTCCTGCCCTTGCCATTACGCTCACAGTACTCCAATCCCAACAGGCCCAACTCACCTTCACAATATATATGAGATGATTGTAGCAGTTTTCCAGGAGGTTGAAGAAAAGTTTCTCGAGAAAGAGCCGGACGTTCAGTGCAGAGTGCCTTTCTCTCGTCGTCGCCTTGGCCTCTTGCTTTTTCTTTGGGGCCCTTTGAACATCCATCTCATGGCTGTAGTTCTTAAACTGAATGACCCAGATTCAGAAAAACAGTAATCTTCAGTTTTGAAAACAGTGATCAGACATTCTAATCCCTCGAGACCAAAGTAAAACTTCCGCTTTTCGGTGCCTTCCTGTTAAGGACAGACAGCCCTGAGGAATGAGCAATCCCCCGAAAAAGCCACTAGGACAATCTTCTTGTGCTCGTAACACCATTAAAAGAGATGTCCTTTGCCAAGAAAATGTTTTTAATCAGTGTATATGTGTATTTTAGCACCATACGCCCCCCCCCCCTTTGTGTGGTGAATGAGTAACTGTATTAAAATATGTATTAAAATATTTAAGTGCTGCACTCATTCCCAGCAACAATAAAAGCATCAAGCCTGTGTGTGTACTACATATTGGCTTGTTTATTTGAGCGGTTTTACTCCACACTAGTTGACCTAAGATGGAAGTTCAAATTGAATAGCCCTCCCCCTCAAGGACTCCCCACACTTAGCCCTCCTTCCCCTAAAGCCTCTGCCCAGCCTCTTCTCTCAAAAGACTTTGACTGCATTAACCCACCTACCCTCCAATGACACCCCAAACCTTAACGCCCCCCCCATGTCTCTCCTGCCCTTAAACATCCCCAAACGCACGCCTGCCCCTATCCACACCCAAACTACTCCTGTGCCCTTAACCCCAAGACTCCCCCACCACCCATGTTTTGTTATACCCGTTCTACCCGTGAACCCCCTCTTAATCCTGTCACAATTCTTCCAAACTCTTAACCCGCAACCCAAAAGACACCCTCCCCATGTTTAACCCTCTCCGCTCCAAAGACTTCCACCCAGCTCTTATGCCCCAGACCCCAAAGATTTCCACTGAACTTAACTCATGTCCCCACCAAAGACTTACACCAAACTCTTAATACCCCACACCAAGCACTTCTACCCACTCATAACCATCACCCCAAGGTCTCCCCTCACCCCCTTATCCCTTAGTCAAAGAATTCACTCCCCTTTAATAGAACCGCCCTTGGACTTACCACCTTAACCCCATACCCAAGGTCTGTTTCCCCACACTCAGCCTCAGGTGCACCCCCAACCACCCCACCCAGCCCAAAGGACGGTTGCCCCCTCGCTACACTTGGCCCCAAGGATGCCCCCATCACTACACTGTACCCCAAGGATGCCCACCATCACTACACTCGGCCCAAGGACACCCCCCAACACTACACTCGGCCCAAGGACACCCCCCATCACCACAATCAGCCCCAAGGATGCCCCCTCACTATACACTTGGCCCCAAGGATGCCCCCCCATCTGTGCGCAATTTCAGTAACAGAGCGGGCTGCTTCCTACGGGATGGCCGCATTGTCACGGCCGCGGCAAAACAAAGAAAACACACTTCCGGCGAACTGCATGCCCGGCAGGGCAGCAGGCAGCGCATGGAATGCTGGGGGCTGCAGGCAGCGCATTGAATTATGGGGGCTGTAGGCAGCTATTCTGCAATCTAATTATATATATTTTTAATGTAAAAAATGTACCCAGGACTGCTTGCGTTCCAGCACCCCTTCTACTAACTTTGTTTAGAACCCCTGCTACTCAGCAACACAGAACCACAACGTCCAATTTATCCCCAGCAAGTCAATTACCCAGACGCACCACACAACCTCATGGGCAGGGAGGATAGCTCAGGGGCGAAGCGTTCGTTTTGGAAACAAGACACTTACCGCTATCTGCAATTCTTCTACCACTGCCTTGCTACCTAATGATGCAAATGCCACTTTATCTGTGTCTATGACCCCAGAAAACATGCCCCCCACTGGTTTAAATGAAATTACCGCTATCTGCAATTCTTCTACCACTGCCTTGCTACCTAATGATGCAAATGCCACTTTATCTGTGTCTATGACCCCAGAAAACATGCCCCCACTGGTTTGAATGAAATTACCGCTATCTGCAATTCTTCTACCACTGCCTTGCTACCTAATGATGCAAATGCCACTTTATCTGTGTCTATGACCCCAGAAAACATGCCTCCCACCGGTTCGGATATGCCACCCTCGACCATCAATGTCACCCCTGAACCGCACCTCAAATGTGCCCTCATCAACGCCCGCTCCATCAATGCGCATGCACTAGACATCCACGACCTTATTACCACCCTAGATCTAGATCTTCTAATGGTCACCGAAACGTGGCTACATGAAGCCTCAGGCCCCGCCCTATCCCTCGCTCTCCCACCTGGCTATGCCATCACGAGACAAGATCGCATGACCACTGGAGGCGGTGTCGCACTCATAGCCAAAGACTCAATCACCATCAGAAAGGCTGACAAAACTATCAACAATAACAGCGACTACCTTCAATTAAAACTCACCATCTCGCACCAATGCACCATCACCCTACACCTCATCTATCGACCACCAGGCCCCCTAGGAGACTTCCAGGCCTCCATCACCCACCTCTTGGCGGACAACCTCAAAAAGTCATCCAAAGCCATTCTCCTTGGAGACATCAACCTTGGCCTGAATGACGCCAAAGACCCTACAGCCAAAGCACTTGACACAGCTCTAGCCACCCTAGGATTCGTCAACACCATCAATAACCCTACACACGCCCTAGGCAGATCACTAGACTGGATCGCCCACCACAATTGCCCCATCACAGACACAGGCAACACCCCCACCCCATGGTCCGACCACCACACCATCACCTTTAACATCCCCACCACTACAACCACATCCCACCCCCCTCCTCCCTTGCCTCCTGCCCTTACAAGGAGTGCCCGTCAACTGACCAAAGAAAGACTCCTACCCTTCTTACAGGGACCTGCCTTCACAGCCCCATTCTCCAACGACCCAGAAACTCTGGCAAAAAATTATGATACGGCCATCACAGCAGCAATCAATACCATCGCCCCACTTAAACCTCGGAAAACCAAACCCACTAGACACGCTAATGCGTGGTTCACCCAAGACCTTCTAAAACTACGCTCCGACAAACGGGCAGAAGACCCACTAGATCACCCTATGCCAGCATGCTCTCAGTACCCAGGGTAAAAAGGACCAGAGCAGGGGGCTCCAGTTTCCCGTACCTCGCTGCCGTACACTGGAACACCCTCCCTAGCTCCCTGCGCTCTGAACCCTCACTGACCGCCTTTCGGAAAACCCTGAAAACGACCCTGTTCATCTAACAATTACATGGCCTAGCCCTCATAATTGTATTGTATGATGTATTATGTGGTATATCTGATCACAGGTCACTGCCTCACTGTAACCCAAGGCACAACCTGCACACATTGTAACTAAGTCTTCCTTGCAAGTAACAGTGCCACAATGCCCATGGGCTGCCTGCGCGCTATATAAATTTAATAAATAAATAAATAAATAAATGCTATGTTTAGGCCTCATGGCTTCCATTTTAGCCCAACATAGCCTCAAGCGTTCCCCTTGCCACAATGGGGATTTTGAGGGTGCTGGGTGCCTGTTTTTGACTGGGATGGCAAAGGATTCTCACCCAGGCGGTGCATGCTATGCTTAGGCCTCATGGCTTCCATTTTAGCCCAACATAGTCTCAAGGTTTACCCTTGCCACGATGGGGATTTTGAGGGTGCTGGGTGCCTGTTTTTGACTGGGATGGCAAAGGATTCTCACCCAGGGGGTGCATGCTATGTTTAGGCCTCATGGCTTCCATTTTGGCCCAACATAGTCTCAAGCTTTACCCTTGCCACAATGGGGATTTTGAGGGTGCTGGGTGCTTGTTTTTGACTGGGATGCCAAAGGATTCTCACCCAGGGGGTGCATGCTATGTTTAGGCCTCATGGCTTCCATTTTAGCCCAACATTTTAGACGGCTAAAAATGCACCTTGGTATCCATGAATACGCAGGGCACCCCTTTTGCCACCTGTATTCTGTTCTGTTATCTTAATTATTTGACTAACTTTTAATTGCTTGTATAATCTGGTTAGGGTATTTCTGTCAACCAACACAGCCATACAAATGGAAATGGATGAAAGGCCCCCTCGAGGAAAAGAAAAGAAACGAGGACCTTACAAAAAATGGATTGCACTGGTAAAATATATTAACGTTTATCTGAAGATGAATATGTAGCAGTGACTCGGATTGCCCAAATCACTGACTCTGGCGTTGTATCATGTAACAAGATATTTATGGAGAAAAATAATCTTCTTGTTTACAGTTCAAATTACACTCGTATTCAGAGGAGAGATCAAAGTGTGATCAAATATGTGAACGAGGGTGGATTGCATGCCTATGGTAGGGTCAGTAGATTCATACAGTGTAGAGAAGCAAATGCGTTCACCAATTTGGCACTCGTTATTCCACTTGTGTGTCAGTCTTATGATATGAAAGACCCAGTTCATTTGGTAGTCGAAGAGAAAAGCACATTAGCCATCCACATACCAGTAATACAAAAGGTATGTTTTTTCATCAAAGTTGAAAATGAAACTTTTATATCTGAAATGCCAAATTGTTTTGAATTGGATTGAACATAACTGGTTTCCTACATTCAAACACATGCTGGAAGTGCATCTTTTAGGCTTCAAGGAAGCCCCGAGAAACACTTTGCTTACTTTTGTAGCTAGAGGGGGCTACTTTTAGAAATGTTTATACAACCCCAATGGGCCCATTGCTAGCAACTTGAATCCATAACCCTAAACTGGGAATTCCTAAACAGCTGTCTAAACTCACCTGTGGGATGGGTTCTCTAGTTTAGCTGGTCATTCACCACTCAACCCCTTCTTCCATTAAGTGCTGCTAGTATTTTTACTGTGTGTTTCCCTTACTTGTTCCCTAGGGCCAAATATGTGTTGGGGACATGTGTGACCAGCTTTTGGGGGCCGGTGAATCCATCTTAAATTTCCTTTGTCACCTTTTGAGTGTGGTCTGCATACCTGTCTTTTCCTTCCATGTGTAAGGGAAGGGCCTGGTAGACTAATTGCACCTTTCTGTTGAGATGTTATGGTTAGTGGTCTATATCATTAAGTGGCAGACCTGGTGAACCAGGTCTGGTAAGTGCATATTTTCTGGAGACCCTGTGTTAGCTCCTATACATAATGGGGTGTTCATATGAAATAATGTACTCACCTGTAATGTTGAGATTAATTTATATCTAAACGTTTATATAAAGACTATATTTTTAACCAAACTATATTGTGTGGGCAATCTTTTCTTTTGTACTTGTGGTGATTGACATTTGGTGAGTCAGTTTAACTTGAGAGACTTTGCTTGTGGTTACCAGCAGAATGGAGGACACACTTTATCTACATACCAGGAGCTTTGATGTACTTTCTGTATGTACATAGACAGGGCAGTATGAATGTGGATTGGGCAATATGACAAAGTGAGTCTATTATCATTCATATATGATAAGCTTGACTTTTTATGTCCAGTGAAAACATTTCACATAACTTGTACTGAAGTAATTGAATTTTTGGCAGAAGTGAAAGAATAGCGCTATATATGCAATTTTTCTTTTTTGGAAAAATTTTGGTTGGACATGATTTCATTTTGGAATCATTGAAGTAATCCTGTTTCAGTCGCTTATCTTGCCAGCTCACATTGTCTTCGGGAAGTGTATAGACTGCCAGTCGAAGCCTTATTCAAACATATGATTGGGATCACTCCAAGTTTGTAGTAGTGTGGGGCCTGAGTAATCATTTTAGACCGTACTCCTCGCTGTACTCATGCAGAACAGTAGTCATTGCGTGATAGGCACCAATGTAAAATGAGTGCACTGATTACTGTCTAACAAATGTTAAGGTTGGATAATTGTGGCTTAATTTGGGCTCCATGGCAAGTTCTACCAATATGTGTCTTGAATCACATGGATTTGGTTTGGAAGGGTGCATGATGACTAATTAAAATGACTATTTTTGACTATAGAATGTACTTAGCGGTGAATTCGCATACTTATGCGTTAGTCACTTATTACTGCAAGAAAACTATTTCTGTGGCATGTATGCTTTTTAAGTGTGATTCCTGGTCAATGGTTCAGCACTTTTACATTGGGTGTTGCAATTTAAATGATCATATCCATATTATGCTTTTTACATGCAATTAAAACTAATGCCAAACAGATGTGCTTAGCAAAGCATTAAAAAATCATTCAGCACAAGTGCAATTAAGCAAAAGCTGAAAGACTATCCGTATTAGACCGCAAATCATCCTACAAACTCTGTGATTAATCAGTAAGCCATCCCCAAATCATCAAGAACAAACATGTTTCATGACGATGCTCTTAACAGTAGGTCATCCCAGAATCATCCCCAAATCATCAGGGACAAACATGCTTGTCAAGTAATCAGCAGGTCATCCCAGAATCACCGGGGCAAACCTGTCGATGCTCTTGAAGTAATCGGCAGGTCATCCCAGAATCATCCCCAAATCATCATGGTGATGCTCTTGAAGTAATCGGCAAGTCATCCTAAAATCATCAGGAACAAAGAGTTTTCTAAAATAGGGATGATGTTAGCATCATCAGCAAGTCATCCTAAGCTCATCCCCAAATCATCATGGTGATGCTCTTGAAGTAATCGGCAAGTCATCCTAAAATCATCAGGAACAAAGAGTTTGCTAAAATAGGGATGATGTTAGCATCATCAGCAAGTCATCCTAAGCTCATCCCCAAATCATCACCCACCATTCTGAGACATTTGCTGATGACTTTAACAGCATGATGACTTCTGATGATGTGGGAATGACTTCTAATGTAGTTCGATGATCATCGGATGACTCCAGGATGGTCTCTAAAGTCATCCTTTTTGACCTGGGTGAATACGAATACAGAGTGGAGCCATGAATTGGGGGGTACAGTGCTCAAACATAGCAAAGGCATGGGGGTGTCTGAATGCAGCGTGGAGCCATGAATTGAAGGGTACAGTGCTCAAGCATAGCACAGGCATGGGGGTGTCTGAATGCAGCGTGGAGCCATGAATTGAAGGGTACAGTACTCCAAGCATCTCAAAGGAATGGGGGTGTCTGAATGCAGTGAGGAGCCATGAATTGAAGGGTACAGTACTCAAGCATAGCAACGGCATGGGGGTGTCTGAATGCAGTGTGGCGGAATGATTTGAGGGGCACAGTACCCAAAGGTAGAGAAGGCCTGGCAGTGTCTGAATGCAGTGTGTCATAATGATTTAAGGAACATTGGGATTCGCCCACCACATACAGTTTTGGGCCCCTTCAATAATCCACAACACCTGAAAGGAACGCAAGCCATCTATCATATCCCCAGAATAACCTGCCTCATAAGGACGCCCAATCAGCTGGCATAGCGCTTAGAAACTGCAGCGTCATGAAAGGCAGAACACAGAGTGCTGATATTAAAGTCTCCTGTTTCTGCACTTCATCCTGGGTGTGAAGACAAAGAAAGCAGCGCATTGACCCTAAGGTACTTTACTTTGCTTATATAATTCTCAGCAAAGCAGAACAAAGCTCGGCTACTGCTGAGCGCGTCTATTATCCCAGTGTCTGCCAACATCCAGTTCCAACCTGTTCCTTTCTGTAATCTGATCACACAAAGTGCTTAGGAAGTCTCTTTGTTTTAGGGAAGCCTCCCTAACTTGTTGTTTATATATAGGTTTTCATCAAAATGCCATTATGCCATTGTTTCGCGACTTTGCCCGGATAGAAATTCCATTCCTGAAAGGCATTCCAATCGGAGATTAAGTGTTCACTCTTGATCTTTCTCGAAATTTCCGTGAGCTCTTGGGTGTTAGCAAAGAGGATTATAGGCAACTGTTCCGCGCCTTAAAAGGCAGAGTTGCCAAGAGTCGTGGAAAGCAGAATGAGGGCTATCGCGCATGCGCAAGCATAGTAAAGCTGAATGAGGTCGTGTGGACAACAGACCAACTGGAAAAGAAGAGGGGATGGAAAACGGCATATTGCCTAAGTCTATAATGCATAGCCACCTATAAGGTTTCTATGTCACTCTTACTCCCAAATTACTCCCACAAAACGAGTGTTTATTACTCCAGATAGGACCTCCAGAAGGATCAATGTCTACGTCACTCCTGCTTGGATTCAAACCTACTGCTGCTGATTGCAGCCAGATGTCTGAAGCCAGGACTTAAACTCACTGAGCTATCTTACCAGTTGTGTCGTTAATTCTGGTATGCCAGAACTCCAAGGCCTCCAGGGCCTCTTCTCTCAGCAGCAAAGAACTGCAAATGCCAGCCGTTACTATAGGGTAGGGGTCTGCAACCTTTGGCTCTCCAGATGTTCTGCAATACAAATCCCAACAGCCCTTTCCAGCATTGTCAAGGCTTAGGGATCATGGGAATTGTAGTCCGAAAAATCTGAAGGACTGCAAGTTTCAGACTCTTGCTCTATGGGGCCCACACCTTGAAGTAAACCCTATAGAGGTGTCGCTCAGCGGGACCCATGCATTGCAGGGGATCTGAACTCAGCCCCTGGCATGGGAGGCAGGGGAGAACACTTTCCAATTTCCCAAGAGCGCAAGGGGAGGAGCCTGAAATTTAAGACTGAATAGCTTGTGGTAGAGGGGGAGGCCAAAGCGGTGCGTGGGCGTCCAGACAATAGGTCTGTCAGTGGGGTTGAAATATCACCTGAGTCTCGAGCTACGAACTGCACTGGAGATTGTACTATTTAAATGTGATATTACTGTTGCTTACTGAAGCCTAGCCAGCACACCTAATTCCTAATCTTAGCCAAAGGTGCTCTCTCTCTCTCTCTCTCTCTCTCACTCTCTCTCTCTCTCTCTCTCTCTCTCCCTCTCTCTTTCTCTCTTGCTCTCTTTCGTTCTCTCTCGCTCTCTCTGCCTTTTACTGAGAATTTTCCCATTCCTGGCTTTCGGTCCCCGAGGGGGTTTTTACCACAAAGCGCGTTGAGGCCATACAAATGGGAAAAGGCACTATATAAATGAGAACTACAATACAATACAATACAATACGAACGAAAGGGTAAGGAAAAGCTCTGGGGTGTAGATTGTAATTGTAGTCGTCATTTATATAGCACCTTTGACCAATATTACGGTCTCAATGCGCTTGTGATCCAGAGTATGGAAATTCTCATAGAGGTTTACAATGTGTTTACAATGTGTGTGTGTGTGCATTTTGGCCAAGATAAGGAATTAGGGAGACTGTCCGGGTTCCTGCACGCAACCCCAGAGATCAGGCACATGGTCGGGTGATGAGAGAGCTCAGGAGAGTGTGTGAGTGCAAGAGACTCGTTATGTGTCCAGCTGGACCGACATTTTGTCCCAGGCCGTCTCTGTATTTCAATGGTAGAGGTGTAGAGGCATAGTCTGGTGTAAGTCAGCAACACGTCATGTGCCCAGCTAGACCGAATGTGCCCTTGGTGGTTGCTGCATTCTGGTGCATGAGTGCAGATGACCATGCTTGCTGCGGATGTCCACTAAAGTGGTGCATTTATACATGCCTTGATGCTCGGATAGAGCGTGTGGTTGGCGCGGTAATCCGTGAGAGGGAGTCCTGTGGCTCACTAGCCGGATCGCCGTAAAAGGTCTTCCAAACGTCATGGAAGCTATGGCATTGCATCATCTAGGCTTGATTGATTGGTTGTTTTATCTTCTAGATGCTAAATCGAGGCCCCCTGCTTATCTTTATGTGTCCCTTTTCTGGAAGTGCTCATCCATAAAGGCGCTTTAGATGGGCTAAATACAAGGTCTTCCAGGTGTACTGAGACAGGTGAGTCCAGAGGAGAAGGGATCCTAATACCGTGCTTTAGTACTGATAGGCATTCCTAAGGCTTGGAGTGTGTGTGTTGTTTATAGACTGGACTGTTCATGTGCACTGAGTATTTCAGGAGAATTAGCGGGATGATTGTGTCCATAGGCGGGGGGTGCCACGATTTCAGCCGGCCTGTGCCACGTGGGGCATTGCTGTGTTCCTCAGTGGGGCATTGCATTAGCAGCCTTATCAGCATCCTCGCGTGTCCGTAGTCAGTGGATAACAGAGTTGTGTGGATAGTGGACTGTGGTTGCCAGTTTGCGAGGCGGGCCACCGCGGTACCGGCCGGCACCACCTGGGTGTCAGGTCATGTCCCTGGGTGGAGTTTTGCACTGTCGTTGCTAGGGGGATGGAGATGTCCTGGTTGATACGTGTTATGCTACACCTTCAAGAGCTTGGATAGGACCATGGCTGCAGCGGGAGGAGGTAATGTGGATGGGGTAGGGACTACATTTTACCACACTATTCAGGACGCCACTGGAAAAAGCCACTGCTTTCTGAAAGAGAGGTAGTGTTCTTTGCAGTGGATGTGTAGTAGAAGGGAGTTCCAGATTGAGGGTGCTTGGATAGTGCTGGTGGATCCTCTCATTCTGGTGGAGTTGTGTGGGGGGATTACGAGAAGGAGTGCCAAACCTGATTGGAGAGATCTGGTCGGATGGTAGCGAGTGATCTTGCCCTGGAGAAACTCTGGTCCAGTCTCATGAAGGGCACAGTGTTTGATGCACATGGCTTTAAAGGTAGCCCGTTGGCTGATAGGCAGCCAGACTAGTACTCTGAGGGCAGGGGTGAAATGTTCTCTGAGTTGGAGGGTGAGCAGGAGTCTGGCAGCAGAGTTTTGGATTTGTAGACGTTTCCTGAGCTGATGTGCTGGGACACCTAGATAGAAGGAGTTGGCATAGTCTAAGCGGGAGAGAAGAATAGCAAGTGTTGCAGAGAGTCTATGAGAGTTCGATACGTAGGGGAAGATTTGCCTTACAATACGTAAGTAGAAGTTGCAAGTTCTGGTCACAGAGTTGGTGTGTTGGGAGAGGCATACCTCTGAGTCCATTGTGCAGGCCTGAATTTTTACAGAAGTGGAAACTGCAGTTGGGGCTCCTAGGGCGTGTGGCCAAGGTATTGGTTTGGGGATGAAGGCGGTTTTGGCCGCATAGTAGTATTTCAGTTTTGTAAGGGTTAAGAAGTAGGTGGTTGGCTGTCATCCAGTGATCGATTGAACAGAGGCGGGAGGAGAGATTGGTTCGGGGGATGTTGGTGTTTTGGGGATCTTGAAAATTATCTGGGTATCGTCGGCTTAGTTGTAGCATGAAAGGTTGTGAGAGGCGATGAGTGCCAGTAGTGGGCATAGGTAGGGATTTGAGAGAAGGGGTGACAGGAGGCTCTCTGAGGGACCCCTATCAGACAGAGCAAGGGGCAGAGATGAAAGGCAGAAGTAGCATGATTTGCGATTAATTAGAAAGGAATGATGAGATCCATTTTAGAGCGGAGTATCTGATGCCTCGTGTGTAAAACCTGTCTATGAGAATTGCGTGGTCAACGGTGTCAAAAGCTGCAGATCGATCACAGAGGATGAGTGCAGTGCATCCTTCTGAGTCAGCTGATCTTATTAGATTATCCCAGATGGACACAAGAGAGGATTCGGTACCTCGAAGGGGTCAGAAGCCAGATTGCACCGATCAAGGAGCTTGTTGGCTTCTGTCAATAGTCCGAGTTGCTTGTGAGCAGTGCGGTCTGGGAGTTTAGCAATGCAGCGGGTGATGGAGATGTAGTCAGAAGGAAAGAGGGGGTCGATGGCAGGTTTTTTGAGAAGTGGTTGGCGGCACGTCACTGTTTCCTGGGGGGGGTATGTGGGCTGCTGGTAGGGGAATGGGGTTTTAGTGGGGAGGTGAAGAGAGCCAGGACAGGGTTGGGAGTGGGAGGAGACGGTTGGGAGGAGTAAATAGATGGTGTAGGTTGGGATCATGAGTGGAGCTGAGGAAAGAACTGAGGCTGTGGAGTCCTCTGGTGCATGATGCTCACACTTTTAAGGGGCTCTATAAGGGCATTGGGGTGTGAGTAATAGTGGGAGGAGAAGTTGAGAAAGATGTGCTAGCCAGGGCAGCCTGTGCTGCACTTAGGGAGGAGAAGCGCAAGATGGGGGCACTTGGAGTTGGTGTAGGCGGAGCCGGATGGTGGATGGAAAGGGGAGTTTAGGAGTCAGGGGGGAGTGTCTGGCAGTGTGAGGGAGTTGGGGGTTTGTTAAAGCAGGGGACAGCAAAATCTGAGATTCTGAAAAATTGTTCAGATGGAAAAATACATACAGATTTGAAAACATTTTAAATGAATATGCAGAACTGACATATTAAATCAAATCGAATTTGTGTCAGGTCCCTCCCCTTGTTCATAAAATGCAATACAGCAAAATAATGGCCGTTTTTTATCTAAAAGGCTGCAGGCTGCATAGGAAAGTGAGCGATTCCAAGGCTGCTTTATCGAACGGCATGGCGTCCAGTGCTGGTGAATGTTGGCCCTCTAGTTCTATAGCAGAACTCTGTGCTCATATCTTGACTTCATAGCCGTTCTCTTCAGCCTCAGCCAATTAAACCAGGGGTGCTTTTCTTTACTCTTTCAACTGCCAGTGTGCATCCCTTTCATTGGCTTCTTCCTTTTCCTATAATCTCTTGCCCCTATTCCCTTGACTCTTGCTAGGATCTTTGATTCCTCTCTCTTTTTTCCACTCTGATATGATATGATATGATATGATATGGCATTTATAATGCGCCTATACACAAGTGTTTCAAGGCGCCATGCGGCAAGGGAGGGGGAACAGAGGGAAGGCTGAGACAGCAATCCTACTAGGCCAAATGTCATTCAGATCGCACAAGTGCAGGGGAAGAGGAAGAGGAAATGTGCAGAGTGGAGGGGGCTGGGGAAAGTGCATTACAAGGGGTAATTAAATAAATAAAACAATAAGAGAAGTAGGGACAGCTGGTGGCAAGTGCAAAGGGTAAGTGCAGACAACACGTGTCAAGTGCAGGTGGGGGACTGTAGGATACGGAAAAACAGTGCCCAAGTGCAGGGGTTGCCAAGGAGGCAGTGCAGGTGTGTAACTGGCAGGGGAGGGGACCTGGGCCCAAGATCAGAGGGTGGCCAGGAGACCAGTACAGTTGCAGCCAGGAGTTCAGCAGGAGAGAGGAAGAGAGAAATCAGAAGCAAAGAGGAAGGTTTTGAAGTGCTTCCGGAACCAGAGATGGTTCTCTCAAGTTTCAGGGAGGCAGGGAGGCTGTTGCAGAGGGAGGCCCCAGCCGAAGAAAGAGATCTACCACCAACTCGTTGCTTGGAGAAACGACTGATCCTGAGGGATTTGGAGGCGGATGAGCGAAGAGCTCGAGAAGGAAGATATTTAGGAAGAGCGAGTTGAAGGCATTGTGGCCCCAGCCCCCAGAAGCCTTGTGGACAATGCAGAGGGTTTTGAACTTAATACTCACAACCACTGGGAGCCAGTGCAGAGATTTCAGTACTGGAGAGATACAATCCCTGACCTTGAGGCCAAGGACAAGTCTTGCAGTACTGTTCTGGATGAGTTGCAGAGAGCGGAGAGTAGAAGCAGGCAGATTTAGAAACAGGCTGTTGCAGTAGTCCAGCCTAGAGAGAACCAGAGCTCTGGAGACAGTGAGCTTTTGGGGGAAGGAGAGGAAAGGAAGAATACCTCTGAGGAGGTGCAGCTGGTAGTGTGACTTCTTAGAGACGTCAGAGATGGGAAGAGAGAAGGAGAGTGTGTAGAAGAAGATGACCCCAAGGTTTTCTGCCTCTCAGGTGGGAGCAGGAAGAGGGCCAAGAGAGGCCGGCCAGTGAGTGACAGGAAAGGAGGTTAACAGGTGTGCCGATGAGGAGAATCTCAGTCTTACCGGCATTAAGGCAGAGATCATTGGAGGCAGACCACTCCGGGATAGCAGACAGACAGTCAGGAATGAGAGACGGAGAAGAGCTGGGTGTCATCCGCATAGCACTGAAAGTTGGGGCAGAGAGTGGCAAAGCGGTGGGCAAGAACTGCCAGGTATTGGTTGAACAGCCAGGGAGAGAGGTTAGACCCCTGCGGTACACCACAGGTAGAGATAGAAATAGAGGAGAGGAAGGACCCAAGTTGGACCTAGGAGGATCAATCAGAGAGGAAAGAGGTTAGCCATGCCTAGCCCTGACCGGTGATACCCAGGTTATCATGGAGATGGTTGAACAGAATGGCATAGTTGACTGTGTCAAAGGCAGAAGAGAGGTCAAGTAAGATGAGGACACAGGGGGCGTTGGAATCAAGGTTTGAGAGCAGGTCTTCATGGATGTTCAGGAGAGCAGTTTCCGCGCTTCTGGCAGCTAGGAAGCCAGACTGATGGTCATGAAGACAACCAACAGATTCAGTGTGAAGATTAAGCTGGGAGATGGGCAGCTTTTCCGGGAGTTTGCCCAGGAAGGGAGTGATGGAGATTGGGTGATAGTTAGCCGGGCAGGACAGGTTGGCAGAGGGTTTCTTAAGAAGAGGGTGCACAAGGGAGTGCTTCGCTGGGGGAAGGGAATATCTTCTCCTGGTCTCTGCCTAGATGTCAGTTGTATAAACTATGCAAAATTAGTTATTTTCTCACCTTTCAAGCTATCAACATTTTAATTTCCCACCTTTATTTCTTTTGATTTGGCTGCTGCTCTTTTTGCACTTTGTAGAGACTGGTGCTATGGTATCAGGACACAGACTAACCACAAGTCTCTGTGTAGTTGAAGTGTAGGTAACTTTACGTCACATTATTTCCAACTAGCGGTACCACCCAGCTTTGCCTGGGTCTGTATCTGACATGCATGTGGGGGTCTTCTATAGCCTTGTGTATGTTATATTGTGCCCTAGCCTCCTATTTTTGAAAAATCGCAAAATCAGCAATCTCCAAAATTGCCTATACTGATAGCACAAGGTCGGATCCCGCTCCACCCCTTTGCAGGGTACATGGGTGGGTCTGGTCAAATTTCACCATCACCAGTACACCCCAGACTGGTATGCTGACCTTGTGTTCTAACTTCCTATTTCTTAATATAATGCAAAATCTTCAATCTCCCGAAATCGCCTATACTGATAGCACAGGGCCAGATCGCGCCTTGTGCAGGGCGAATGGGTGGGCTTGGTCAGATTTCACTATCTCCAGTACATCCCAGACTGGTATGCCGACCTCGGGCCAAAACCTCAACCCACCAACTGTTGTGGGGCTGGAGCCAACAATTGCAAAATCATCAATCTCCCGAAATCGCCCATACTGATGACACAGGGCCGGACCCCGCCCTTTGCAGGGTGAATGGGTGGGTGGGTCAAATGTCACTATCGCCAGTACACCCCAGAATGGTATTCTGACCGTGGGACACATTTTCAGCCCAACAACTGTTATGGGGCTGGGGCCAACACCTATACTGATAGCACAGGGCCACACCCTGCCAGGTGCAAGGTGAAGTTGGTCAGATTTCACTATCGCCAGTACACCCGAGACTGGTATGCCGATCTCGGACCAGAATTTAAGCCCACCAACTTTGTGGGGCTGGAGCCAACAATTGAAAAATCGGCAATCTCCTGAAATCACCCATACTGATAGCACAGGGCCAACGCCTATGACTGATAGCACAGGGCCAAACCTCGCCCTGTGCAGGGCGAATGGGTGGTGTTGGTCAAATTTCACTATCACCAGTACACCCCAGGCTGGTATGCCGACCTTGGGCCAACATTTCAGCCCACCAATTTTTATGGGGTTGGAGCCAACCCCAAACATACAAACAAAGTTTCATAAATATATACATAGATTATAGTTACTCTTTAGTACTTAACTATAGTTACACAGAGACCACACACTAGCCATTCTCATACGCTCCAGCTCAGGCCCTCAACTGACACTCACACAAAGTATTCACCAATATTTTCCTGAGCTGTCACTCATACACACGCACCAACACTCAATTAGCATTTGCATGTCCAGCAGGACAAGAAAGGCATTCAAACCAGAAAATGCTCTTGTATGTAATTCTTCTGTTCACCCGCTTTGTAAGCCTCACTCATTTGGTCATATCACACTCTTCTTGATTTTTCTGCACTTGCTTCCTTAGCCATTGTGCCGCCACCTATTTTTGTAATCATACTCTGGCTGATTTCTCTGTACCTGCTTCCTTGTCCATCCTGCCTCTATCTATGTTTGTTATCACACACCTCCTGATTTTTCTGTTACAATTTATGAGGCCTCTCACAAACTAACACATGCAAAACAACACTCATTGATGCCAGTTCCTCCAGGTTCTGAATTTATCCTCTCATCCTACCCCCACACACTCTTTTTGCAGAACCACACGAGCGCCCGGAGATTGCCCCTGGGTGGTAGCGGTGTGCGGTACAAATCACCATAACATAACATTAATCCTGTCTCCACCTATGTTTATCACACTCTTCCTGATTTCACTGTACTTGCTTCCTTATGCATCCTGCCTCCACCTATGTTTGTTAGCACTCACTTCCTGATTTCTCTGTACTTGCTTCCTCATCCGCCCCTCCTCCACCTATGTCTGTTATTACAGACTCCTGCTCACCCTCCAACTCGGAGAACATTTCACCCCTGCTTCGTTATCCATCTTGCCTCCACCTATGTTTGTTATCACACACCTCCTGATTTCTCTGTACCTGATTCCTTATCCATCCTGCCTCCACCTATGTTTGTTATCACACACCTTCTGATTTCTCTGTACTTGCGTCCTTATTCTTATTGCATCCTGTATGTTGCATACAGGATTCCTCACTAAGGTGGCTTACCTCATTCCAAACAAACCGAACCGAAAGATCCTACCTACCACCGTTCACCTCAAACACCAAAAATATATCCTATGGAGTTCCAGAGTGCTCCAGCCTCACCCCTCTTTTTTTCAACATCTACATGTGCCCATGAAAATCATCCGATCCCGCGGACTAACCGCCTATAACTACGCAGATGACACACAACTGATTGTGATAACAAACAGAACACAGGAACAAAATAACAACCTCAACAACTGCCTCACAAACATCTACAACTACGTGATAACGAACAACCTCAAACTGAACCCAGCAAAAATGGAAATAATGCTCTCACCCGCAGGATTCAATGGAGGGAACCTACAACTGGACTGATTGATCGGCATGGAAATGCAGCCAGAGACTACCAATGAAGTAAATAACCTAGGAATGCTCATGGACAACGGACTATCACTGGAACCGCAAGTCAACGCAATCCCCAGCAAATGCTTCTTCCTCCTACGACTACTCAGGGGATTACTCCCCTATCTCTCCTTCCACCACAAAACCCTCACAGTCATATCCCTGATACTCACAAGAATAGACTAAGCAAACAACCTCTACCTAGGAATGCCAGAAAGACTTACCAAGAAACTCCAACAGGTGTAAAACACAGCAGCCAGAAACCTATTAAGACTGAACAGAAGAGACCACATCACCCCAGAATTGAAAACCCTACACTGGTTACCAGTAAAAAAGTGCATCAAATTCAAAACATTCTGCATCGCCCGCAAAGCCGGAACAGCGTTCCCACGTCTAATCCCGAACATCTGGAACAACATTCCCAAAGTAATTAGAACCACAGTTGACCACATCACTTCAAGAAATGGCTCAAAACCTGACTATTCAGCAGACAATGACAACCTAGAAGGGACACCAGCAACAACAACACCTCAGTCAAACAACTAGAGAGGAGACAAGATGGACCAAAAATAAAAGACAAGAACCTGGATAGATACTGTCAAGCGGCATCCAATGGGCCGTGCCAGAGACCCCAACAAACTGACCGACTTTACTAACCCTTTCCCTTCCTGTTCCTGCACCATGACTGACACCACTATCCAGATCTTGGACTAGCCACACTCCACATAAACAAACAAAGAACCATCAGTATGTCCACACCTACAGTAAGCCACCCACATAGCCCTAAACCGCCAACAATGCCACTACATGCCAAGATGCTGGATTACCTCATAGCTACGACCACCTGTAACTCTGGATTCATTATGGACACTATCTAACAAGTGCATACGATCAACCTGCATAACCACACAACACACTCATCTCCAACACAAAACACTACCACACGCCCGAGCCACGGAATCTCACCAATACAGTTACAATTTATGAGGCCTCTCACAAACTAACACATGCAAAACAACACTCATTGATGCCAGTTCCTCCAGGTTCTGAATTTATCCTCTCATCCTACCCCCACACACTCTTTTTGCAGAACCACACGAGCGCCCGGAGATGGCCCCTGGGTGGTAGCGGTGTGCGGTACAAATCACCATAACATAACATTAATCCTGTCTCCACCTATGTTTATCACACTCTTCCTGATTTCACTGTACTTGCTTCCTTATGCATCCTGCCTCCACCTATGTTTGTTAGCACTCACTTCCTGATTTCTCTGTACTTGCTTCCTCATCCGCCCCTCCTCCACCTATGTCTGTTATTACACACTTCCTGATTCTCTGTACTTACTTCCATATACATCCTGCCTCCACCGATGTTTATCACACTCTTCCTGATTTCTCTGTACTTACTTCCTTATGCATCCCACCTCCACACTTGTGTAGAGGCACGTTATAAATATCCTATCACCTATGTTTGTTATCACACACTTCCTGATTTCTCTGTACTTACTTCCTTATACATCCTGCCTCCACCTACGTTTTCTATTACACACTGATTTTGTAGTGCCTTGATAAAGCGCCTAAAGCTGGAAAACACATTTCAGCTGAGTCTGAAGACTGGAATTAGTTTTGTGCCTCAAGTTAATGTGTGATCTACAAGCAGCAGATATGGGTCTGAGATGATTGAGCATCACAAATAAAGCCCTCAAAACCCTGGCAAAGCATGTGTACAAGCCCTGGATCCTTTGGCAATAAAGCCTTTCAATCAAAAAGGCAAAGCTGCTCTTCTCCAACACCTGGCAAATTACACAGAACAACCCACCTGTCTCTGTGAAATCAGCCCGCCATCAGTAAGGCATGGTCCCCGTGTCACTTTAATAATCCTAAGGCATTCCTCTATTGCAACCACCAACTCTTGAGTAAATGGAAGGGCAGGGATGTGCCCCATTGGACTCAATGAATATGCAAGTAAATAAACAGTTATGATTTAAGCCTATAATACGAGCTTGAAACCCTTAAAATAGATTTTTCAAATCCAGAAATGGACAATAGAAGACATGTTGTCAACACTCAACCTGACCTGAGTGCAACAAATGCACAGAGGCAGATCGTCAGAACCACACCTAGCCCAGGCACTCCAAGGCAATTGCACCACCTTGGAATCTGACGTCACTAAGCCTATCACTAGTCGCACCTCACTGTTTCTCCCATCAGACAGTCTCTCTGGGTCAGAACATTTCTCTTGATAGCACCTCACCCAGGCCACCCCGACCTCTACACCAACCCTATCATGCAATCTTGTCAAGCTGTCCAAAAATTCAGAAGGACCCCAACCCTGATTCATGCCTTCTGAGAAGCCATGCCAACCTTCAAATAATCTCTGTACGATGGCCCAACTGGACAATACGACATGTCAGATCCCTGTGTTGAAGTGACCCCCTACTAACAAAGACATTTAGACTGTGATACTTATCCTTGGCCTCAAATATAGGGACTGCATCTCTTAGCCCTAAAATCTCTCCACTGGCTCCCAGTGGCTGCAAGGATCAAATTCAAGACCCTTTTCATCATCGACAAGCTTTCTAGGGCCTGGGACCTCGCTACATTCAACTTTCTGTCCCTAGATACCTCCCTTCTAGATTCCTTCGGTCCTCTAGTCCAACTCTCTGCGAATCAGAAGTTTCTCTAAGCAGAGAGTGGGGGAGAGATCACTTTCATCTGCAGAAGACTCCCTTTGTAACGGCCTCTGAGCCCCGCTCAGACTTGAGCCGGATCTCCTTAAGTTCTGGAAACTCCTCACAACCTTCCTTTTTTCCTCCTCCTTCCCTTTCCCCTTCCCCTGCTGATGCCCCCCTGCTGATGCAACCGGTTCCTGGTCCCTTATGAGTCTTACAGGTGTCACGGCCGCCTCGACCAATCTCCCCCAGCACTTGCCCTGACTAGCCTACTGAGTCTGGCCCACCCCCGTCCTCGCACTAGTTTACCCTCACCACTGTTCCCCTGGCACTTGCCCTCTTGGGCTCCCTTTAGAACCTTTGGCACCTGCCCATTTCTTGGGCTCCCTCCCTCCTGCACTACCCCCTCCCCCTCTCCCTTATCCATCCTATCTCCCAGACCTTCCACCTCCAAGACCTTCCCCCTCCCTTTGCAGTCCCTTTTTCTACACTTGCATGATCCGAATGTCACAAGGCCTAGTAGGACCATTATTGTTTTTCTATTCAGTTCCACTACCCCCTGCCGTATGGCGCCTGGAAATACCTTTGGCTGAATAGGCGCCATACAAATCTTCTATCTATATTAATAAAAATGTAAATGTTTGTTTGTTCAAAACTTTAAATCTCTGAAAGTTCTTCACCGATTGCTTTGAAATTTTGACACAACATTGCATTAGAATATGTGCATTTTTTATATACTTACTAAACATAGATGTCACACCTGTGACAGGTAAAAACACGCTTTTTCTGAAAAGCAGCACCATCTGTTGGACGTAAAAGCAACACATGCTATACTGAACATTTTACTACAAACCAGCGCCATCTGTTGGATGTAAAAGCAACACACGCTGGCTAAAATACGTGCCGAGGAAGCAGCATAGCGAAGTGCAGCCAGACTTTAAGATGCACAATTGCGAGCACGGCGATCGCGTTATGCAACTTGGGATCTGCTTCGAACACGACAGGCTGAGAGTGGCTCAGCAGATCAGCGTCAAACACGACTCCGTGCTCAGCAATCACACGATTACAATCGCCTTGCATTCTGGTACAACCCAGCTGATGATTATAGTTTTAGCCGACATGTTCTCATCGGCACCATGACTGAAGTGTGTCCTTA
The DNA here is from genome assembly GCF_040938575.1 of Ambystoma mexicanum. Lineage (NCBI taxonomy): Eukaryota > Metazoa > Chordata > Amphibia > Caudata > Ambystomatidae > Ambystoma > Ambystoma mexicanum. The sequence continues at coordinate 1,566,877,976 of NC_090932.1, forward strand.
TTGGAAGGCTCTGAAATTTGATGGAGGAACAAAAGAAATTTGTTGCGCCGCCGGGAAAATTAAACTGCCTCAACTTGGAAAACCGCCAGAGCCATTAAAAACTACGCACAAGCATTGTGAAATTAAACAAATTACAAACATGCACCTTCTCTTTTCTTTCTTTTCCATTTAACCAGACTGAGCCACAGCAATGTGTGGCCGGGGGAAAGCTAGTGTTCAATAAATAAATAAAAATAAAATAAAGGCACTTCATCCACAAGCACACACCCCATCAAGAGTGACCTACTGAGCATTATGAAAACAGCCTAGGAGCCTCTCATCGTGGCAGTGATCTAAACACCAGGCCACAAACACATATTTCTAGTTGCAAACGCAAACTAGCTTTTGATCTGTAAGCCCCAGATTTGAAAATCCCATTACATGTGACTTCAAATGTTGGGCGGATAGGCCTGAGATGAAGGCAGCAATGGAGCTTAAGAAAACATGAAGGCCTTGGGCAATCGTCAAGTAGCGAGCATGGGATATACTTTTTGATTACAGCAGAGTCTGCAATGAACTGCTTGCCAGATCTTTTGGACTTCAACTCCTTTGATCCTCACTATTGTCCAGGTTGGCTAGGGCTAATGGGAGTTGCAGTCCAAAACACCTGGAGAATCAAAGGTTGCAGACCCCTGTGCTACAAAGTCATCAAAATCAAGCTGCCAAAATGGATCAGATTTTGCAGAAATAAGTTAACCATCCTTCAAGGAACTCCACTGGCTTCCAGGTGAAGACTAGCATCAAATTCATGATGTGTGGGCCGGTCGATTGGAGTTGGGGGCTATAGACTATGAAGTGCTCTAAACTCATGGCAATGAGTCAGCTTTGCTTCAGGAAGATTCTGAAAAATGGTTATTCAGTCTGGCCTTCACTGAGAACCCATGATGCTTAATCAGCCTTACTCTAGGTTGCTCCAGACACTTGACCGCTTTGCCTAGTAAGGCACAGCAAGTTTGCTTTAATCCTACTTGCCAATGTCCAAGAGCTCAGACAGATTTGGAGAGAGTGCCAGAGGAAATGGTGAGTGATCAAGGAATAATGAATAGGGGTCCACACCCCAATAATCGTGATCGTTATTCCCCGAACACTCTAGTACACACATGCTTTGAAACCGGCCGAAAGTTACACGTGTGCCCCGTAACAAATCACCTAGTTAAACAAAAGTAACTAAATTAAGTAACGGTGCACGAAAATGTCATGACAGTCACTTTTGAAGGGCTAGTGGGAATCTTGATGGTACATATATTGTTAACATTCAACCCCCTCCAGCATACTATGCAGTGCTTTGCAACCTTTGGCTCTTCAGATGTTTTGGACTACAACACCCATGATCCCTCAACATTGACTCTGCTGGCCAGGGATGAAGGGGTTTGTAGTCGGAAACGTCTGGAGAGCTAAAGATTGCAGACCACCAATGAAATCCTGCTGTAATCAAACTTAAGAAACTAGGACACTTCTCGACAGGATTTTGCTTCTAAAAGGCTAAGAGGATCAGTGTAGGCTTTCACTTGTTAGGAAGAAGTCTATGTGGCTGAATCTGCACCAGCTCCACCCTCCATACCCCTTGCACTCTACTTGGTGCTTCCCTATGTACAGTACTTTGTTGCGTCCCATCTACGTTTGCCCTTTATAAATCCTATGCACACATAAACAGAAAAGAACATTCTCCTAATCCTTCCCCTGGAAAGAGAGCACCAGCCACAAGCCAAGGAGGCAGCCTTCCAGCCAGCTGTTGAAAAGCACAGCTGTGTTTATAAGAACATCCTGCAAGCTGCTCACGTTGACACCAGAATACAAGGAAAAGGCAATCAGTACTGGTCCTACACATCGCATTCGTCATACTCACAGATCTCATGCACCCACCCATGTCAGTATCCGTCCCCTCTCCAGCGCTGGCTTTCATTGGCTTCCACGCATGTCAGTATCCGTCCCCTCTCCAGCGCTGGCTTTCCTTGGCCTCTGCCCATGTCAGTATCCATTCCCTATCCAGCGCTGGCTTTCCTTGGCCTCCACCCATGTCAGTATCCATCCCCTATCCAGCGCTGGCTTTCCTTGGCCTCTACCCATGTCAGTATCCATTCCCTATCCAGCGCTGGCTTTCCTTGGCCTCCACCCATGTCAGTATCATCCCCTATCCAGCGCTGGCTTTCCTTGGCCTCCACCCATGTCAGTATCCATTCCCTATCCAGTGCTGGCTTTCTCTGGCCTCCACCCATGCCAGTAATCGTTCCCTCTCCAGCGATGGATTTCCTTGGCCTCCGCCCATGTCAGTATCCATTCCCTATCCAGCGCTGGCTTTCCTTGACCTCCACCCATGTCAGTATCCATCCCCTATCCAGCGCTGGCTTTCCTTGGCCTCCACCCATATCAGTATCCATCCCCTCTCCAGCGCTGGATTTCCTTGGCCTCCGCCCATGTCAGTATCCATTCCCTATCCAGCGCTGGCTTTCCTTGACCTCCACCCATGTCAGTATCCATCCCCTATCCAGCGCTGGCTTTCCTTGGCCTCCACCCATGTCAGTATCCATCCCCTCTCCAGCGCTGGATTTCCTTGGCCTCCACCCATGTCAGTATCCATTCCCTATCCAGCGCTGGCTTTCCTTGACCTCCACCCATGTCAGTATCCATCCCCTATCCAGCGCTGGCTTTCCTTGGCCTCCACCCATGTCAGTATCCATCCCCTCTCCAGCGCTGGATTTCCTTGGCCTCCACCCATGTCAGTATCCATTCCCTTTCCAGCGCTGGCTTTCCCTGGCCTCCACCCATTTCAGTATCCATTCCCTCTCCAGCGCTGGCTTTCCTTGGCCTCCACCCATGTCCGTATCCATTCCCTATCCAGCGCTGGCTTTCCCGGGACTCCACCCATGTCATTATCCGTCCTCTCTCCAGCGATGGCTTTCCTTGGCCTCCGCCGTGTCAGTATCCATCCCATATCCAGCGCTAGCTATCCCTGGCCTCCACCCTTGTCAGTATCGATCCCCTATCCAGCGCTGGCTTTCCTTGGCCTCCACCCTTGTCAGTATCCATCCCCTACCCAGCGCTGGCTTTCCTTGGCCTCCACCCTTGTCAGTATCCATCCCCTATCCAGAGCTGGGTTTCCTTGGCCTCCACCTATGTAAGTATCCATTCCCTATCCAGCCCTCGCTTTCCCTGGCACCACCCATGTCAGTATCCGTCCCCTATCCAGCGCTGGCTTTCCTTGGCCTCCACCCATGTCAGTATCATCCCCTATCCAGCGCTGGCTTTCCCGGGACTCCACCCATGTCATTATCCGTCCTCTCTCCAGCGATGGCTTTCCTTGGCCTCCGCCGTGTCAGTATCCATCCCATATCCAGCGCTAGCTATCCCTGGCCTCCACCCTTGTCAGTATCGATCCCCTATCCAGCGCTGGCTTTCCTTGGCCTCCACCCTTGTCAGTATCCATCCCCTACCCAGCGCTGGCTTTCCTTGGCCTCCACCCTTGTCAGTATCCATCCCCTATCCAGAGCTGGGTTTCCTTGGCCTCCACCTATGTAAGTATCCATTCCCTATCCAGCCCTCGCTTTCCCTGGCACCACCCATGTCAGTATCCGTCCCCTATCCAGCGCTGGCTTTCCTTGGCCTCCACCCATGTCAGTATCATCCCCTATCCAGCGCTGGATTTCCTTGGCCTCCACCCATGTCAGTATCCATCCCCTCTCCAGCGCTGTATTTCCTTGACCTCCACCCATGTCAGTATCCATCCCCTATCCAGCGCTGGCTTTCCTTGGCCTCCACCCATGTCAGTATCCATCCCCTCTCCAGCGCTGGATTTCCTTGGCCTCCACCCATGCCAGTATCCGTCCTGTCTCCAGTGCTGGCTTTCCCTGGCCTCCACCCTTGTCAGTATCCGTCCCCTCTCCAGCACTGGCTTTCTTTGGCCTCCACCCATGTCAGTATCCATTCCCTATCCAGTGCTGGCTTTCTCTGGCCTCCACCCATGTCAGTATCCATTCCCTATCCAGCGCTGGCTTTCCTTGACCTCCACCCATGTCAGTATCCATCCCCTATCCAGCGCTGGCTTTCCTTGGCCTCCACCCATGTCAGTATCCATCCCCTCTCCAGCGCTGGATTTCCTTGGCCTCCACCCATGTCAGTATCCATTCCCTATCCAGCGCTGGCTTTCCCTGGCCTCCACCCATTTCAGTATCTATTCCCTCTCCAGCGCTGGCTTTCCTTGGCCTCCACCCATGTCCGTATCCATTCCCTATCCAGCGCTGGCTTTCCCTGGACTCCACCCATGTCATTATCCGTCCCCTCTCCAGCGATGGCTTTCCTTGGCCTCCGCCGTGTCAGTATCCATCCCATATCCAGCGCTGGCTTTCCCTGGCCTCCACCCTAGTCAGTATTGATCCCCTATCCAGCGCTGGCTTTCCTTGGCCTCCACCCTTGTCAGTATCCATCCCCTACCCAGCGCTGGCTTTCCTTGGCCTCCACCCTTGTCAGTATCCATCCCCTATCCAGAGCTGGCTTTCCTTGGCCTCCACCTATGTCAGTATCCATTCCCTATCCAGCCCTGGCTTTCCCTGGCACCACCCATGTCAGTATCCGTCCCCTCTCCAGCGCTGGCTTTCCTTGGCCTCCAACCATGTCAGTATCCATCCCCTACCCAGCGCTGGCTTTCCTTGGCCTTTCAACAGTGGTAGTATTTGCTAATTGAGAATATGGTGCTGTGATCAGAAACACTTACAGAGTAATACTGCGCGTTGGGCAGACCCAGAAGCAGGTGCCTTACAGAGAACGTTTGACCAGTGAAAAGTGGACACATGAGCAGCTGATGATGGTGATGTAGTGCAAGGTAGACCAGGGGCATAAAACACAGCAGATACTTAGATGGTAAAAGAAGGGCATGCCAGTCTATGTGCTGCGCTGCCAGGGAGGATGGCTTCGGAAGGGTTACGTTATTTGAGAAGGTGGGTGGGTGCTCCTTCAAGGTAAAGGAAATGGAGCATTAGGGCTGACTTGATTGTGTGAATGTTGGTGATGTTTTTGACGTCAAATGGAAGTGAGGTTTGGGGTGGCACAAGGGGCGAGGAGGAGTGGAAACGAAAGGGTGCAGAAGCTTGGTCAGCAAAAGACAGATTGAGGAAGGTTTAAAAAATGTAGATGGGGCAGCCAGGTAGGGGACAAATCTATGAATGTATTTGAAGACAAAAATGTCTGGGAGCCCCTCTACCAAGAAAGAACACAGCCAAATAACCTGTTCTATGGGAAGTTTCCCACTCGGGAGAGTCTGCAACCACGCTTTAGCTCACTGCACCTTTCATGATAACAGGTTATTTGGCCATGTTCATTTTCGGTAGAGGGGCTCCCAAACCTTTTGCTTATATGATCAGGGACTTGGGGTTTAGCCCTAAATTACCCAGAGTAATCCAGAGGTGGACCCCTTGCTCACTGTGCTTAGAGAGGCATAGCTTCACCTCATTGATGAGGCCCGACTAGGCCGAAACACGTGTCTGGGGTTGCTGTTGGTACTCTTGTTCTGAGGAGAGCTGCCTAGCATTTCGGTGCTGGACTGCCCAAGTAGATGGGACCAGACTGATATGCAAATGGATGTTTCTCCTCTGTGAAAGGTACAGTGACCTAAAACATGGTTGTAGAGCCCCTCCCATCCTGCACCCCCCTCCCGAGTGATAGCCTACCCAGAGAACAGCTTATTTGGGCGTGTTTATTCTCAGCAGCGGGGCTCCCAGACCTTTTGCATATATGTTTAGCGACTAGGGGTTTTACCCTATGTTATCCAGGGTACTCCAAATGTGGACCCCTTGCTCACTGTGCTTAAAGAGGCACAGCTTTACCTCACTGATGATGCCCAACTAGGCTGAAACACGTGTCTGCGGTTACTGTTGGTAATCTTCTTCAGAGGAGAATTGCGTGGCATTTCGGTGCTGGACTGCCCAAGTGGGCGGGACCAGACTGATATGAAAAAGGATATTTCTCCTCTGTGAACGGTACAGTGAGCTAACACGTGACTGTACACCCTCCTCAGTGGGAACCTACCCAGAGAACATGTTATTTGGCCATGTTCGTTCTCGGTAGAGGGGCTCCCAGACCTTTTGCATATATGTATTTAAAGACATGTCATAGGAATTGTAGAGGGGCCACTTGTGCATGAAGAGCCAACTGGCATGAAGGCGGTGAGGAGAAATGGGAGGGATGCATTGAAGATTCACAAGGAGCAGGGGGCAAAATGCAGGGTTTGTTTTCTCGAGGGGAAACAAAGTACAGAGGTCAGACCAAAAGGAGGCTAGAGAGCGGGTAAGACGGCTGAGCAGCACTAGAGCAGAGATGAGAGATTTAGTGGAATGGTAGTTGAGATGGGGCAGATGTTCAGGATAGAGTGGAGATGAGACATTTAGTGGAATGGTAGGTGAGATGGGGCAGATGCTCAGGATAGAGTAGAGATGAGAGATTCAGTGGAATGGTAGTTGAGATGGGGCAGATGTTCAGGATAAAGTGGAGATGATAGATTCAGTGGAATGATAGTTGAGATGGGGCAGATGTTCAGGATAAAGTGGAGATGATAGATACAGTGGAATGGTAGTTGAGATGGGGCAGATGTTCAGGATAGAGTGGAGATGAGAGATTCAGTGGAATGATAGTTGTTATGGGGCAGATGTTCAAGATAGAGTGGGTATTAGAGATTCAGTGGAATGGTAGGTGAGATGGAGCAGATGCTCAGGATATAGTGGGTATGAGAGATTCAGTGGAGTGGTAGTTGAGATGGGGCAGATGTTCAGGATAGAGTAGAGATGAGAGATTCCGTGGAATGGTAGTTGAGATGGGGCAGATGTTCAGGATAGAGAAGAGATGAGAGATTCAGTGGAATGGTAGGTGAGATGGGGCAGATGTTCAGGATAGAGTGGAGATGAGAGATTCAGTGGAATGGTAGTTGAGATGGGGCAGATGTTCAGGATAGAGTGGAGATGAGAGATTTAGTGGAATGGTAGGTGAGATGGGGCAGATGCTCAGGATAGAGTGGGTATGAGAGATTCAGTGGAATGGTAGTTGAGATAGGGCAGATGCTCAGGATAGAGTAGAGATGAGAGTTTCAGTGGAATGGTAGGTGAGATGGGGCAGATGTTCAGGAAAGAGTGGGTATGAGAGATTCAGTGGAATGGTAGTTGAGATGGGGCAGATGTTCAGGATAGAGTGGAGATGAGAGATGCAGTGGAATCGTAGTTCAGATGGGGCAGATGTTCAGGATAAAGTGGAGATGAGAGATTCAGTGGAATGATAGTTGAGATGGGGCAGATGTTCAGGATAGAGTGGAGATGAGAGATTTAGTGGAATGGTAGGTCAGATGGGGCAGATGCTCAGGATAGAGTGGAGATGAGCTATTCAGTGGAATGGTAGGTGAGATGGGGCAGATGCTCAGGATAGAGTGGGTATGAGCGATTCAGTGGAATGGTAGTTGGGATGGGGCAGATGTTCAGGATAGAGTAGAGATGAGAGATTCAGTGGAATGGTAGGTGAGATGTTGCAGATGTTCAGGGTAGAGTAGAGATGAGAGATTCAGTGGAATGATGGGGTAGATGCTCTGGATAGAGTGGAGATGAGAGATTCAGTGAAATGGTAGTTGAGATGGGGCAGATGTTCAGGATAGAGTGGAGATGAGAGATTCAGTGGAATGGTAGGTGAGATGGGGCAGATGCTCAGGATAGAGTGGGTATGAGCAATTCAGTGGAATGGTAGTTGGGATGGGGCAGATGTTCAGGATAGAGTAGAGATGAGAGATTCAGTGGAATGATGGGGTAGATGCTCTGGATAGAGTGGAGATGAGAGATTCAGTGGAATGGTAGTTGAGATGGGGCAGATGTTCAGGATAGAGTGGAGATGAGAGATTCAGTGGAATGGTAGGTCAGATGGGGCAGATGCTCAGGATAGAGTGGAGATGAGCGATTTAGGGGAATGGTAGTTGAGATAGGGCAGATGCTCAGGATAGAGTAGAGATGAGAGATTCAGTGGAATGGTAGGTGAGATGGGGCAGAAGTTCAGGGAAGAGTGGGTATGAGAGATTCAGTGGAATGGTAGTTCAGATGGGGCAGATGTTCAGGATAAAGTGGAGATGAGAGATTCAGTGGAATGATAGTTGAGATGGGGCAGATGTTCAGGATAGAGTGGAGATGAGAGATTCAGTGGAATGGTAGGTCAGATGGGGCAGATGCTCAGGATAGAGTGGAGATAAGCTATTCGGTGGAATGGTAGGTGAGATGGGGCAGATGCTCAGGATAGAGTGGGTATGAGCGATTCAGTGGAATGGTAGTTGGGATGGGGCAGATGTTCAGGATAGAGTAGAGATGAGAGATTCAGTGGAATGGTAGGTGAGATGGGGCAGATGTTCAGGGTAGAGTAGAGATGAGAGATTCAGTGGAATGATGGGGTAGATGCTCTGGATAGAGTGGAGATGAGAGATTCAGTGGAATGGTAGTTGAGATGGAGCAGATGTTCAGGATAGAGTGGAGATGAAAGATTCAGTGGAATGGTAGGTGAGATGGGGCAGATGCTCAGGATAGAGTGGGTATGAGCAATTCAGTGGAATGGTAGTTGGGATGGGGCAGATGTTCAGGATAGAGTAGAGATGAGAGATTCAGTGGAATGATGGGGTAGATGCTCTGGATAGAGTGGAGATGAGAGATTCAGTGGAATGGTAGTTGAGATGGGGCAGATGTTCAGGATAGAGTGGAGATGAGAGATTCAGTGGAATGGTAGGTCAGATGGGGCAGATGCTCAGGATAGAGTGGAGATGAGCGATTCAGGGGAATGGTAGTTGAGATAGGGCAGATGCTCAGGATAGAGTAGAGATGAGAGATTCAGTGGAATGGTAGGTGAGATGGGGCAGAAGTTCAGGGAAGAGTGGGTATGAGAGATTCAGTGGAATGGTAGTTGAGATGGGGCAGATGTTCAGGATAGATTGGAGATGAGAGATTCAGTGGAATGGTAGTTCAGATGGGGCAGATGTTCAGGATAGAGTAGAGATGAGAGATTCAGTGGAATGGTAGGTGAGATGGGGCAGATGTTCAGGATAGAGTGGAGATGAGAGATTCAGTGGAATGGTAGTTCAGATGGGGCAGATGTTCAGGATAGAGTAGAGATGAGAGATTCAGTGGAATGGTAGTTGAGATGGGGCAGATGTTCAGAATAGAGTGGAGATGAGAGATTCAGTGGAATGGTAGGTCAGATGGGGCAGATGCTCAGGATAGAGTGGAGATGAGCGATTCAGTGGAATGGTAGTTGAGATAGGGCAGATGCTCAGGATAGAGTAGAGATGAGAGATTCAGTGGAATGGTAGGTGAGATGGGGCAGATGTTCAGGAAAGAGTGGGTATGAGAGATTCAGTGGAATGGTAGTTGAGATGGGGCAGATGTTCAGGATAGAGTGGAGATGAGAGATTCAGTGGAATGGTAGTTCAGATGGGGCAGATGTTCAGGATAAAGTGGAGATGAGAGATTCAGTGGAATGATAGTTGAGATGGGGCAGATGTTCAGGATAGAGTGGAGATGAGCTATTCAGTGGAATGGTAGGTGAGATGGGGCAGATGCTCAGGATAGAGTGGGTATGAGCGATTCAGTGGAATGGTAGTTGGGTTGGGGCAGATGTTCAGGATAGAGTAGAGATGAGAGATTCAGTGGAATGGTAGGTGAGATGGGGCAGATGTTCAGGATAGAGTAGAGATGAGAGATTCAGTGGAATGATGGGGTAGATGCTCTGGATAGAGTGGAGATGAGAGATTCAGTGGAATGGCAGTTGAGATGGGGCAGATGTTCAGGATAGAGTGGAGATGGGAGAGTCAGTGGAATGGTAGTTGAGATGGGGCAGATGCTCAGGATAGAGTGGAGATGAGAGATTCAGTGGAATGGTAGGTCAGATGGGGCAGATGCTCAGGATAGAGTGGAGATGAGCTATTCAGTGGAATGGTAGGTGAGATGGGGCAGATGCCCAGGATAGAGTGGAGATGAGAGAGTCAGTGGAATGGTAGTTGAGATGGGGCAGATGTTCAGGATAGAGTTGAGATGAGAGATTCAGTGGAATGGTAGGTGAGATGGGGCAGATGTTCAGGATAGAGTGGGTATGAGAGATTCAGTGGAATGGTAGTTGAGATGGGGCAGATGCTCATGATATAGTGGAGATGAGAGATTCAGTGGAATGGTAGGTGAGATGGGGCAGATATTCAGGATACAGTGGAGATGAGAGATTCAGTCGAATGGTAGGTGAGATGGGGCAGATGTTCAGGATAGAGTAGAGATGAGAGATTCAGTCGAATGGTAGGTGAGATGGGGCAGATGTTCAGGATAGAGTAGAGATGAGAGATTCAGTGGAATGGTAGGTGAGATGGGACAGATGCTCAGGATAGAGTAGAGATGAGAGATTCAGTGGAATGGAAGGTGAGATGGGGTAGATGCTCTGGATAGAGTGGGTATGAGTGATTCAGTGGAATGGTAGGTGAGATGGGGCAGATGCTCAGGATAGAGTAGAGATGATAGATTCAGTGGAATGGTAGTTGAGATGGGGCAGATGTTCAGGATAGAGTGGAGATGAGACATTTAGTGGAATGGTAGGTGAGATGGGGCAGATGCTCTGGATAGAGTGGGGATGAAAGATTCAGTGGAATGGTAGGTGAGATGGGATGGGGCAGATGCTCAGGATAGAGTAGAGATGAGAGATTCAGTGGAATGGTAGTTCAGATGGGGCAGATGTCCAGGATAGAGTGGAGATGAGAGATTCAGTGGAATGGTAGTTGAGATGGGGCAGATGTTCAGGATTGAGTGGAGATGAGAGATTCAGTGGAATGGTAGGTGAGATGGGGCAGATGCTCAGGATAGAGTAGAGATGAGAGATTCAGTGGAATGGTAGGTGAGATGGGTCAGATGTTCAGGATAGAGTGGAGATGAGAGATTCAGTGGAATAGTAGGTGAGATGGGGCAGATGCTCAGGATAGAGTGGGTATGAGAGATTCAGTGGAATGGTAGTTGAGATGGGGCAGATGCTCAGGATAGAGTGGGTATGAGAGATTCAGTGGAATGGTAGGTGAGATGGGATGGGGCAGATGCTCAGGATAGAGTGGGTATAAGAGATTCAGTGGAATGGTAGTTGAGATGGGGCAGATGTTCAGGATAGAGTAGAGATGAGAGATTCAGTGGAATGGTAGGTGAGATGGGGTAGATGTTCAGGATAGAGTGGAGATGAGAGATTCAGTGGAATAGTAGGTGAGATGGGGCAGATGCTCAGGATAGATTGGGTATGAGAGATTCAGTGGAATGGTAGTTGTGATGGGGCAGATGTTCAGGATAAAGTAGAGATGAGAGATTCAGTGGAATGGTAGTTGAGATGGGGCAGATGTTCAGGATAGAGTAGAGATGAGAGATTCAGTGGAATGGTAGTTGAGATGGGGCAGATGCTCAGGATAGAGCGGGTATGATAGATTCAGTTGAATGGTAGTTGAGATGGGGCAGATGTTCAGGATAGAGTAGAGATGAGAGATTCATTTGAATGGTAGGTGAGATGGGGCAGATGTTCAGGATAGAGTAGAGATGAGAGATTCAGTGGAATGGTAGGTGAGATGGGGTAGATGCTCTGGATAGAGTGGGTATGAGAGATTCGGTGGAATGGTAGGTGAGATGGGGCAGATGCTCAGGATAGAGTAGAGATGAGAGATTCAGTGGAATGGTAGTTGAGATGGGGCAGATGTTCCAGATAGCGTAGAGATGAGAGATTCAGTGGAATGGTAGTTGAGATGGGGCAGATGCTCTGGATAGAGTGGAGATGAGAGATTCAGTCGAATGGTAGGTGAGATGGGGCAGATGTTCAGGATAGAGTAGAGATGAGAGATTCAGTGGAATGGTAGGTGAGATGGGGCAGATGTTCAGGATAGAGTAGTGATGAGAGATTCAGTGGAATGGTAGGTGAGATGGGGCAGATGCTCAGGATAGAGTAGAGATGAGAGATTCAGTGGAATTGTAGGTGAGATGGCGCAGATGCTCAGGAAAGAGTGGGTATGAGAGATTCAGTGGAATGGTAGTTGAGATGGGGCTGATGTTCCAGATAGAGTAGAGATGAGAGATTCAGTGAAATGGTAGGTGAGATGGGGCAGATGTTCAGGATAGAGTGGGTATGAGAGATTCAGTGGAATGGTAGGTGAGATGGGGCAGATATTCAGGATACAGTGGAGATGAGAGATTCAGTCTAATGGTAGGTGAGATGGGGCAGATGTTCAGGATAGAGTAGAGATGAGAGATTCAGTGGAATGGTAGGTGAGATGGGGCAGATGTTCAGGATAGAGTAGTGATGAGAGATTCAGTGGAATGGTAGGTGAGATGGGGCAGATGCTCAGGATAGAGTAGAGATGAGAGATTCAGTGGAATGGAAGGTGAGATGGGGTAGATGCTCTGGATGGAGTGGGTATGAGAGATTCAGTGGAATTTTAGGTGAGATGTGGCAGATGCTCTGGATAGAGTGGAGATGAGAGATTCAGTGGAATGGTAGGTGAGATGGGGCAGATGTTCAGGATAGAGTAGAGATGAGAGATTCAGTTGAATGGTAGGTGAGATGGGGCAGATGTTCAGGATAGAGTGGAGATGAGAGATTCAGTGGAATGGTAGGTGAGATGGGATGGGGCAGATGCTCAGGATAGAGTGGGTATGAGAGAGTCAGTGGAATGGTAGTTGAGATGGGGCAGATGTTCAGGATAGAGTAGAGATGAGAGATTCAGTGGAATGGTAGGTGAGATGGGGCAGATGTTCAGGATAGAGTGGAGATGAGAGATTCAGTGGAATAGTAGGTGTGATGGGGCAGATGCTCAGTATAGAGTGGGTATAAGAGATTCAGTGGAATGGTAGGTGAGATGGGGTAGATATTCTGGATAGAGTGGGTATGAGAGATTCGGTGGAATGGTGGGTGAGATGGGGCAGATGCTCAGGATAGAGTAGAGATGAGAGATTCAGTGGAATGGTAGTTGAGATGGGGCAGATGTTCCAGATAGAGTAGAGATGAGAGATACAGTGGAATGGTAGTTGAGATGGGGCAGATGCTCTGGATAGAGTGGGTATGAAAGATTCAGTGGAATGGTAGTTGACATGGGGCAGATGCTCTGGGTAGAGTGGAGATGAGAGATTCAGTGGAAAGGTAGGTGAGATGGGGCAGATGTTCAGGGTAGAGTGGAGATGAGAGATTCAGTGGAATGGTAGGTGAGATGGGATGGGGCATATGCTCAGGATAGAGTAGAGATGAGAGATTCAGTGGAATGGTAGGTGTGATGGGGCAGATGCTCAGGATAGAGTGGGTATGAGAGATTCAGTGGAATGGTAGGTGTGTTGGGGCAGATGTTCCAGATAGAGTAGAGATGAGAGATTCAGTGGAATGGTAGTTGAGATGGGGCAGATGCTCTGGATAGAGTGGAGATGAGAGATTCAGTGAAATGGTAGTTGAGATGGGGCAGATGTTCAGGATAGAGTGGAGATGAGAGATTCAGTGGAATAATAGGTGAGATGGGGCAGATGCTCAGGATAGAGTGGGTATGAAAGATTCAGTGGAATGGTAGGTGTGATGGGGCAGATGCTCAGGATAGAGTGGGTATGAGAGATTCAGTGGAATGGTAGTTGAGATGGGGCAGATGTTCCAGATAGAGTAGAGATGAGAGATTCAGTGGAATGGTAGTTGAGATGGGGCAGATGCTCTGGATAGAGTGGAGATGAGAGATTCAGTGGAATGGTAGTTGAGAGGGGGCAGATGTTCAGGATAGAGTGGAGATGAGAGATTCAGTGGAATAGTAGGTGAGATGGGGCAGATGCTCAGGATAGAGTGGGTATGAAAGATTCAGTGGAATGGTAGGTGTGATGGGGCAGATGCTCAGGATAGAGTGGGTATGAGAGATTCACTAGAATGGTAGGTGAGATGGGGCAGATGCTCTGGATAGAGTGGAGATGAGAGATTCAGTGGAATGGTAGGTGAGATAGGGCAGATGCTCAGGATAGAGTTGGTATGAGAGATTCAGTGGAATGGTAGGTGAGATGGGGTAGATGCTCTGGATAGAGTGGGTATGAGAGATTTGGTGGAATGGTAATTGAGATGGGGCAGATTTTCAGGGTAGAGTGGAGATGAGAGATTCAGTGGAATGGTAGGTGAGATGGGGCAGATGCTCTGGATAGAGTGGAGATGAGAGATTCAGTGGAATGGTAGGTGAGATAGGGCAGATGCTCAGGATAGAGTTGGTATGAGAGATTCAGTGGAATGGTAGGTGAGATGGGGTAGATGCTCTGGATAGAGTGGGTATGAGAGATTTGGTGGAATGGTAATTGAGATGGGGCAGATTTTCAGGGTAGAGTGGAGATGAGAGATTCAGTGGAATGGTAGTTGAGATGGGGCAGATGTTCAGGATAGAGTGGAGATGAGACATTTAGTGGAATGGTAGGTGAGATGGGGCAGATGCTCTGGATAGAGTGGGGATGAAAGATTCAGTGGAATGGTAGGTGAGATGGGATGGGGCAGATGCTCAGGATAGAGTATAGATGAGAGATTCAGTGGAATGGTAGTTCAGATGGGGCAGATGTCCAGGATAGAGTGGAGATGAGAGATTCAGTGGAATGGTAGTTGAGATGGGGCAGATGTTCAGGATTGAGTGGAGATGAGAGATTCAGTGGAATGGTAGGTGAGATGGGGCAGATGCTCAGGATAGAGTAGAGATGAGAGATTCAGTGGAATGGTAGGTGAGATGGGTCAGATGTTCAGGATAGAGTGGAGATGAGAGATTCAGTGGAATAGTAGGTGAGATGGGATGGGGCAGATGCTCAGGATAGAGTGGGTATGAGAGATTCAGTGGAATGGTAGTTGAGATGGGGCAGATGCTCAGGATAGAGTGGGTATGAGAGATTCAGTGGAATGGTAGGTGAGATGGGATGGGGCAGATGCTCAGGATAGAGTGGGTATAAGAGATTCAGTGGAATGGTAGTTGAGATGGGGCAGATGTTCAGGATAGAGTAGAGATGAGAGATTCAGTGGAATGGTAGGTGAGATGGGGTAGATGTTCAGGATAGAGTGGAGATGAGAGATTCAGTGGAATAGTAGGTGAGATGGGGCAGATGCGCAGGATAGATTGGGTATGAGAGATTCAGTGGAATGGTAGTTGTGATGGGGCAGATGCTCAGGATAGAGTGGGTATGAGAGATTCACTAGAATGGTAGATGAGATGGGGCAGATGCTCTGGATAGAGTGGAGATGAGAGATTCAGTGGAATGGTAGGTGAGATAGGGCAGATGCTCAGGATAGAGTTGGTATGAGAGATTCAGTGGAATGGTAGGTGAGATGGGGTAGATGCTCTGGATAGAGTGGGTATGAGAGATTTGGTGGAATGGTAATTGAGATGGGGCAGATTTTCAGGGTAGAGTGGAGATGAGAGATTCAGTGGAATGGTAGGTGAGATGGGGCAGATGCTCTGGATAGAGTGGAGATGAGAGATTCAGTGGAATGGTAGGTGAGATAGGGCAGATGCTCAGGATAGAGTTGGTATGAGAGATTCAGTGGAATGGTAGGTGAGATGGGGTAGATGCTCTGGATAGAGTGGGTATGAGAGATTTGGTGGAATGGTAATTGAGATGGGGCAGATTTTCAGGGTAGAGTGGAGATGAGAGATTCAGTGGAATGGTAGTTGAGATGGGGCAGATGTTCAGGATAGAGTGGAGATGAGACATTTAGTGGAATGGTAGGTGAGATGGGGCAGATGCTCTGGATAGAGTGGGGATGAAAGATTCAGTGGAATGGTAGGTGAGATGGGATGGGGCAGATGCTCAGGATAGAGTAGAGATGAGAGATTCAGTGGAATGGTAGTTCAGATGGGGCAGATGTCCAGGATAGAGTGGAGATGAGAGATTCAGTGGAATGGTAGTTGAGATGGGGCAGATGTTCAGGATTGAGTGGAGATGAGAGATTCGGTGGAATTGTAGGTGAGATGGGGCAGATGCTCAGGAAAGAGTGGGTATGAGAGATTCAGTGGAATGGTAGTTGAGATGGGGCAGATGTTCCAGATAGAGTAGAGATGAGAGATTCAGTGGAATGGTAGGTGAGATGGGGCAGATGTTCAGGATAGAGTGGGTATGAGAGATTCAGTGGAATGGTAGGTGAGATGGGGCAGATATTCAGGATACAGTGGAGATGAGAGATTCAGTCTAATGGTAGGTGAGATGGGGCAGATGTTCAGGATAGAGTAGAGATGAGAGATTCAGTGGAATGGTATGTGAGATGGGGCAGATGTTCAGGATAGAGTAGTGATGAGAGATTCAGTGGAATGGTAGGTGAGATGGGGCAGATGCTCAGGATAGAGTAGAGATGAGAGATTCAGTGGAATGGAAGGTGAGATGGGGTAGATGCTCTGGATGGAGTGGGTATGAGAGATTCAGTGGAATTTTAGGTGAGATGTGGCAGATGCTCTGGATAGAGTGGAGATGAGAGATTCAGTGGAATGGTAGGTGAGATGGGGCAGATGTTCAGGATAGAGTGGAGATGAGAGAATCAGTGGAATAGTAGGTGAGATGGGGCAGATGCTCAGGATAGAGTGGGTATGAGAGATTCAGTGGAATGGTAGGTGAGATGGGGCAGATGCTCAGGATAGAGTGGGTATGAGAGATTCAGTGGAATGGTAGTTGAGATGGAGCAGATGTTCGGGATAGAGTAGAGATGAGAGATTCAGTGGAATGGTAGTTGAGATGGGGCAGATGTTCAGGATAGAGTAGAGATGAGAGATTCAGTTGAATGGTAGGTGAGATGGGGCAGATGTTCAGGATAGAGTGGAGATGAGAGATTCAGTGGAATGGTAGGTGAGATGGGATGGGGCAGATGCTCAGGATAGAGTGGGTATGAGAGAGTCAGTGGAATGGTAGTTGAGATGGGGCAGATGTTCAGGATAGAGTAGAGATGAGAGATTCAGTGGAATGGTAGGTGAGATGGGGCAGATGTTCAGGATAGAGTGGAGATGAGAGATTCAGTGGAATAGTAGGTGTGATGGGGCAGATGCTCAGTATAGAGTGGGTATAAGAGATTCAGTGGAATGGTAGGTGAGATGGGGTAGATATTCTGGATAGAGTGGGTATGAGAGATTCGGTGGAATGGTGGGTGAGATGGGGCAGATGCTCAGGATAGAGTAGAGATGAGAGATTCAGTGGAATGGTAGTTGAGATGGGGCAGATGTTCCAGATAGAGTAGAGATGAGAGATTCAGTGGAATGGTAGTTGAGATGGGGCAGATGCTCTGGATAGAGTGGGTATGAAAGATTCAGTGGAATGGTAGTTGACATGAGGCAGATGCTCTGGGTAGAGTGGAGATGAGAGATTCAGTGGAAAGGTAGGTGAGATGGGGCAGATGTTCAGGGTAGAGTGGAGATGAGAGATTCAGTGGAATGGTAGGTGAGATAGGGCAGATGCTCAGGATAGAGTTGGTATGAGAGATTCAGTGGAATGGTAGGTGAGATGGGGTAGATGCTCTGGATAGAGTGGGTATGAGAGATTTGGTGGAATGGTAATTGAGATGGGGCAGATTTTCAGGGTAGAGTGGAGATGAGAGATTCAGTGGAATGGTAGGTGAGATGGGGCAGATGCTCTGGATAGAGTGGAGATGAGAGATTCAGTGGAATGGTAGGTGAGATAGGGCAGATGCTCAGGATAGAGTTGGTATGAGAGATTCAGTGGAATGGTAGGTGAGATGGGGTAGATGCTCTGGATAGAGTGGGTATGAGAGATTTGGTGGAATGGTAATTGAGATGGGGCAGATTTTCAGGGTAGAGTGGAGATGAGAGATTCAGTGGAATGGTAGTTGAGATGGGGCAGATGTTCAGGATAGAGTGGAGATGAGACATTTAGTGGAATGGTAGGTGAGATGGGGCAGATGCTCTGGATAGAGTGGGGATGAAAGATTCAGTGGAATGGTAGGTGAGATGGGATGGGGCAGATGCTCAGGATAGAGTAGAGATGAGAGATTCAGTGGAATGGTAGTTCAGATGGGGCAGATGTCCAGGATAGAGTGGAGATGAGAGATTCAGTGGAATGGTAGTTGAGATGGGGCAGATGTTCAGGATTGAGTGGAGATGAGAGATTCGGTGGAATTGTAGGTGAGATGGGGCAGATGCTCAGGAAAGAGTGGGTATGAGAGATTCAGTGGAATAGTAGTTGAGATGGGGCAGATGTTCCAGATAGAGTAGAGATGAGAGATTCAGTGGAATGGTAGGTGAGATGGGGCAGATGTTCAGGATAGAGTGGGTATGAGAGATTCAGTGGAATGGTAGGTGAGATGGGGCAGATATTCAGGATACAGTGGAGATGAGAGATTCAGTCTAATGGTAGGTGAGATGGGGCATATGTTCAGGATAGAGTAGAGATGAGAGATTCAGTGGAATGGTAGGTGAGATGGGGCAGATGTTCAGGATAGAGTAGTGATGAGAGATTCAGTGGAATGGTAGGTGAGATGGGGCAGATGCTCAGGATAGAGTAGAGATGAGAGATTCAGTGGAATGGAAGGTGAGATGGGGTAGATGCTCTGGATGGAGTGGGTATGAGAGATTCAGTGGAATTTTAGGTGAGATGTGGCAGATGCTCTGGATAGAGTGGAGATGAGAGATTCAGTGGAATGGTAGGTGAGATGGGGCAGATGTTCAGGATAGAGTGGAGATGAGAGATTCAGTGGAATAGTAGGTGAGATGGGGAAGATGCTCAGGATAGAGTGGGTATGAGAGATTCAGTGGAATGGTAGGTGAGATGGGGCAGATGCTCAGGATAGAGTGGGTATGAGAGATTCAGTGGAATGGTAGTTGAGATGGAGCAGATGTTCGGGATAGAGTAGAGATGAGAGATTCAGTGGAATGGTAGTTGAGATGGGGCAGATGTTCAGGATAGAGTAGAGATGAGAGATTCAGTTGAATGGTAGGTGAGATGGGGCAGATGTTCAGGATAGAGTGGAGATGAGAGATTCAGTGGAATGGTAGGTGAGATGGGATGGGGCAGATGCTCAGGATAGAGTGGGTATGAGAGAGTCAGTGGAATGGTAGTTGAGATGGGGCAGATGTTCAGGATAGAGTAGAGATGAGAGATTCAGTGGAATGGTAGGTGAGATGGGGCAGATGTTCAGGATAGAGTGGAGATGAGAGATTCAGTGGAATAGTAGGTGTGATGGGGCAGATGCTCAGTATAGAGTGGGTATAAGAGATTCAGTGGAATTGTAGGTGAGATGGGGTAGATATTCTGGATAGAGTGGGTATGAGAGATTCGGTGGAATGGTGGGTGAGATGGGGCATATGCTCAGGATAGAGTAGAGATGAGAGATTCAGTGGAATGGTAGGTGTGATGGGGCAGATGCTCAGGATAGGGTGGGTATGAGAGATTCAGTGGAATGGTAGGTGTGTTGGGGCAGATGTTCCAGATAGAGTAGAGATGAGAGATTCAGTGGAATGGTAGTTGAGATGGGGCGGATGCTCTGGATAGAGTGGAGATGAGAGATTCAGTGAAATGGTAGTTGAGATGGGGCAGATGTTCAGGATAGAGTGGAGATGAGAGATTCAGTGGAATAATAGGTGAGATGGGGCAGATGCTCAGGATAGAGTGGGTATGAAAGATTCAGTGGAATGGTAGGTGTGATGGGGCAGATGCTCAGGATAGAGTGGGTATGAGAGATTCAGTGGAATGGTAGTTGAGATGGGGTAGATGTTCCAGATAGAGTAGAGATGAGAGATTCAGTGGAATGGTAGTTGAGATGGGGCAGATGCTCTGGATAGAGTGGAGATGAGAGATTCAGTGGAATGGTAGTTGAGAGGGGGCAGATGTTCAGGATAGAGTGGAGATGAGAGATTCAGTGGAATAGTAGGTGAGATGGGGCAGATGCTCAGGATAGAGTGGGTATGAAAGATTCAGTGGAATGGTAGGTGTGATGGGGCAGATGCTCAGGATAGAGTGGGTATGAGAGATTCACTAGAATGGTAGGTGAGATGGGGCAGATGCTCTGGATAGAGTGGAGATGAGAGATTCAGTGGAATGGTAGGTGAGATAGGGCAGATGCTCAGGATAGAGTTGGTATGAGAGATTCAGTGGAATGGTAGGTGAGATGGGGTAGATGCTCTGGATAGAGTGGGTATGAGAGATTTGGTGGAATGGTAATTGAGATGGGGCAGATTTTCAGGGTAGAGTGGAGATGAGAGATTCAGTGGAATGGTAGGTGAGATGGGGAAGATGCTCTGGATAGAGTGGAGATGAGAGATTCAGTGGAATGGTAGGTGAGATAGGGCAGATGCTCAGGATAGAGTTGGTATGAGGGATTCAGTGGAATGGTAGGTGAGATGGGGTAGATGCTCTGGATAGAGTGGGTATGAGAGATTTGGTGGAATGGTAATTGAGATGGGGCAGATTTTCAGGGTAGAGTGGAGATGAGAGATTCAGTGGAATGGTAGGTGAGATGGGATGGGGCAGATGCTCAGGATAGAGTAGAGATGAGAGATTCAGTGGAATGGTAGGTGAGATGGGGTAGATATTCTGGATAGAGTGGGTATGAGAGATTCGGTGGAATGGTGGGTGAGATGGGGCAGATGCTCAGGATAGAGTAGAGATGAGAGATTCAGTGGAATGGTAGTTGAGATGGGGCAGATGTTCCAGATAGAGTAGAGATGAGAGATTCAGTGGAATGGTAGTTGAGATGGGGCAGATGCTCTGGATAGAGTGGGTATGAAAGATTCAGTGGAATGGTAGTTGACATGGGGCAGATGCTCTGGGTAGAGTGGAGATGAGAGATTCAGTGGAAAGGTAGGTGAGATGGGGCAGATGTTCAGGGTAGAGTGGAGATGAGAGATTCAGTGGAATGGTAGGTGAGATGGGATGGGGCATATGCTCAGGATAGAGTAGAGATGAGAGATTCAGTGGAATGGTAGGTGAGATGGGGCAGATGCTCAGGATAGAGTGGGTATGAAAGATTCAGTGGAATGGTAGGTGTGATGGGGCAGATGCTCAGGATAGAGTGGGTATGAGAGATTCAGTGGAATGGTAGTTGAGATGGGGCAGATGTTCCAGATAGAGTAGAGATGAGAGATTCAGTGGAATGGTAGTTGAGATGGGGCAGATGCTCTGGATAGAGTGGAGATGAGAGATTCAGTGGAATGGTAGTTGAGATGGGGCAGATGTTCAGGATAGAGTGGAGATGAGAGATTCAGTGGAATAGTAGGTGAGATGGGGCAGATGCTCAGGATAGAGTGGGTATGAAAGATTCAGTTGAATGGTAGGTGTGATGGGGCAGATGCTCAGGATAGAGTGGGTATGAGAGATTCACTGGAATGGTAGGTGAGATGGGGCAGATGCTCAGGATAGAGTGGGTATGAGAGATTCAGTGGATTGGTAGGTGTGATGGGGCAGATGCTCAGGATAGAGTGGGTATGAGAGATTCAGTGGAATGGTAGTTGAGATGGGGCAGATGTTCCAGATAGGGTAGAGATGAGAGATTCAGTGGAATGGTAGTTGAGATGGGGCAGATGCTCTGGATAGAGTGGAGATGAGAGATTCAGTGGAATGGTAGGTGAGATGGGGCAGATGTTCAGGATAGAGTGGAGATGAGCGATTCAGTGGAATAGTAGGTGAGATGGGGCAGATGCTCAGGATAGAGTGGGTATGAGTGATTCAGTGGAATGGTAGTTGAGATGGGGCAGATGTTCAGGATAGAGTGGAGATGAGAGATTCAGTGGAATGGTAGGTGTGATGGGGCAGATGCTCAGGATAGAGTGGGTATGGGGTATGAGAGATTCAATGGAATGGTAGTTGAGATGGGGCAGATGTTCCAGATAGAGTAGAGATGAGAGATTCAGTGGAATGGTAGTTGAGATGGGGCAGATGCTCTGGATAGAGTTGAGATGAGAGATTCAGTGGAATGGTAGGTGAGATGGGGCAGATGTTCAGGATAGAGTGGAGATGAGAGATTCAGTGGAATAGTAGGTGAGATGGGGCAGATGCTCAGGATAGAGTGGGTATGAAAGATTCAGTGGAATGGTAGGTGAGATGAGGCAGATGCTCTGGATAGAGTGGAGATGAGATATTCAGTGGAATGGTAGTTGAGATGGGGCAGATGTTCAGGATAGAGTAGAGATGAGAGATTCAGTGGAATGGTAGGTGAGATGGGGTAGATGCTCTGGATAGAGTGGGTATGAGAGATTCGGTGGAATGGTAGGTGAGATGGGGCAGATGCTCAGGATAGAGTAGAGATGAGAGATTCAGTGGAATGGTAGTTGAGATGGGGCAGATGCTCAGGATAGAGTGGGTATGAGAGATTCAGTGGAATGGTAGTTGAGATGGGGCAGATGTTCCAGATAGGGTAGAGATGAGAGATTCAGTGGAATGGTAGTTGAGATGGGGCAGATGCTCTGGATAGAGTGGAGATGAGAGATTCAGTGGAATGGTAGGTGAGATGGGGCAGATGTTCAGGATAGAGTGGAGATGAGAGATTCAGTGGAATAGTAGGTGTGATGGGGCAGATGCTCAGGATAGAGTGGGTATGAGAGATTCACTAGAATGGTAGGTGAGATGGGGCAGATGCTCTGGATAGAGTGGAGATGAGAGATTCAGTGGAATGGTAGGTGAGATAGGGCAGATGCTCAGGATAGAGTTGGTATGAGAGATTCAGTGGAATGGTAGGTGAGATGGGGTAGATGCTCTGGATAGAGTGGGTATGAGAGATTTGGTGGAATGGTAATTGAGATGGGGCAGATTTTCAGGGTAGAGTGGAGATGAGAGATTCAGTGGAATGGTAGGTGAGATGGGGCAGATGCTCTGGATAGAGTGGAGATGAGAGATTCAGTGGAATGGTAGGTGAGATAGGGCAGATGCTCAGGATAGAGTTGGTATGAGAGATTCAGTGGAATGGTAGGTGAGATGGGGTAGATGCTCTGGATAGAGTGGGTATGAGAGATTTGGTGGAATGGTAATTGAGATGGGGCAGATTTTCAGGGTAGAGTGGAGATGAGAGATTCAGTGGAATGGTAGGTGAGATGGGGCAGATGCTCTGGATAGAGTGGAGATGAGAGATTCAGTGGAATGGTAGGTGAGATGGGGCAGATGCTCAGGATAGAGTGGGTATGAGAGATTCAGTGGATTGGTAGGTGTGATGGGGCAGATGCTCAGGATAGAGTGGGTATGAGAGATTCAGTGGAATGGTAGTTGAGATGGGGCAGATGTTCCAGATAGGGTAGAGATGAGAGATTCAGTGGAATGGTAGTTGAGATGGGGCAGATGCTCTGGATAGAGTGGAGATGAGAGATTCAGTGGAATGGTAGGTGAGATGGGGCAGATGCTCTGGATAGAGTTGAGATGAGAGATTCAGTGGAATGGTAGGTGAGATGGGGCAGATGTTCAGGATAGAGTGGAGATGAGAGATTCAGTGGAATAGTAGGTGAGATGGGGCAGATGCTCAGGATAGAGTGGGTATGAAAGATTCAGTGGAATGGTAGGTGAGATGAGGCAGATGCTCTGGATAGAGTGGAGATGAGATATTCAGTGGAATGGTAGTTGAGATGGGGCAGATGTTCAGGATAGAGTAGAGATGAGAGATTCAGTGGAATGGTAGGTGAGATGGGGTAGATGCTCTGGATAGAGTGGGTATGAGAGATTCGGTGGAATGGTAGGTGAGATGGGGCAGATGCTCAGGATAGAGTAGAGATGAGAGATTCAGTGGAATGGTAGTTGAGATGGGGCAGATGCTCAGGATAGAGTGGGTATGAGAGATTCAGTGGAATGGTAGTTGAGATGGGGCAGATGTTCCAGATAGGGTAGAGATGAGAGATTCAGTGGAATGGTAGTTGAGATGGGGCAGATGCTCTGGATAGAGTGGAGATGAGAGATTCAGTGGAATGGTAGGTGAGATGGGGCAGATGTTCAGGATAGAGTGGAGATGAGAGATTCAGTGGAATAGTAGGTGTGATGGGGCAGATGCTCAGGATAGAGTGGGTATGAGAGATTCACTAGAATGGTAGGTGAGATGGGGCAGATGCTCTGGATTGAGTGGAGATGAGAGATTCAGTGGAATGGTAGGTGAGATAGGGCAGATGCTCAGGATAGAGTTGGTATGAGAGATTCAGTGGAATGGTAGGTGAGATGGGGTAGATGCTCTGGATAGAGTGGGTATGAGAGATTTGGTGGAATGGTAATTGAGATGGGGCAGATTTTCAGGGTAGAGTGGAGATGAGAGATTCAGTGGAATGGTAGGTGAGATGGGGCAGATGCTCTGGATAGAGTGGAGATGAGAGATTCAGTGGAATGGTAGGTGAGATAGGGCAGATGCTCAGGATAGAGTTGGTATGAGAGATTCAGTGGAATGGTAGGTGAGATGGGGTAGATGCTCTGGATAGAGTGGGTATGAGAGATTTGGTGGAATGGTAATTGAGATGGGGCAGATTTTCAGGGTAGAGTGGAGATGAGAGATTCAGTGGAATGGTAGGTGAGATGGGATGGGGCAGATGCTCAGGATAGAGTAGAGATGAGAGATTCAGTGGAATGGTAGGTGAGATGGGGTAGATATTCTGGATAGAGTGGGTATGAGAGATTCGGTGGAATGGTGGGTGAGATGGGGCAGATGCTCAGGATAGAGTAGAGATGAGAGATTCAGTGGAATGGTAGTTGAGATGGGGCAGATGTTCCAGATAGAGTAGAGATGAGAGATTCAGTGGAATGGTAGTTGAGATGGGGCAGATGCTCTGGATAGAGTGGGTATGAAAGATTCAGTGGAATGGTAGTTGACATGGGGCAGATGCTCTGGGTAGAGTGGAGATGAGAGATTCAGTGGAAAGGTAGGTGAGATGGGGCAGATGTTCAGGGTAGAGTGGAGATGAGAGATTCAGTGGAATGGTAGGTGAGATGGGATGGGGCATATGCTCAGGATAGAGTAGAGATGAGAGATTCAGTGGAATGGTAGGTGAGATGGGGCAGATGCTCAGGATAGAGTGGGTATGAAAGATTCAGTGGAATGGTAGGTGTGATGGGGCAGATGCTCAGGATAGAGTGGGTATGAGAGATTCAGTGGAATGGTAGTTGAGATGGGGCAGATGTTCCAGATAGAGTAGAGATGAGAGATTCAGTGGAATGGTAGTTGAGATGGGGCAGATGCTCTGGATAGAGTGGAGATGAGAGATTCAGTGGAATGGTAGTTGAGATGGGGCAGATGTTCAGGATAGAGTGGAGATGAGAGATTCAGTGGAATAGTAGGTGAGATGGGGCAGATGCTCAGGATAGAGTGGGTATGAAAGATTCAGTTGAATGGTAGGTGTGATGGGGCAGATGCTCAGGATAGAGTGGGTATGAGAGATTCACTGGAATGGTAGGTGAGATGGGGCAGATGCTCAGGATAGAGTGGGTATGAGAGATTCAGTGGATTGGTAGGTGTGATGGGGCAGATGCGCAGGATAGAGTGGGTATGAGAGATTCAGTGGAATGGTAGTTGAGATGGGGCAGATGTTCCAGATAGGGTAGAGATGAGAGATTCAGTGGAATGGTAGTTGAGATGGGGCAGATGCTCTGGATAGAGTGGAGATGAGAGATTCAGTGGAATGGTAGGTGAGATGGGGCAGATGTTCAGGATAGAGTGGAGATGAGAGATTCAGTGGAATAGTAGGTGAGATGGGGCAGATGCTCAGGATAGAGTGGGTATGAGTGATTCAGTGGAATGGTAGTTGAGATGGGGCAGATGTTCAGGATAGAGTGGAGATGAGAGATTCAATGGAATGGTAGGTGTGATGGGGCAGATGCTCAGGATAGAGTGGGTATGGGGTATGAGAGATTCAATGGAATGGTAGTTGAGATGGGGCAGATGTTCCAGATAGAGTAGAGATGAGAGATTCAGTGGAATGGTAGTTGAGATGGGGCAGATGCTCTGGATAGAGTTGAGATGAGAGATTCAGTGGAATGGTAGGTGAGATGGGGCAGATGTTCAGGATAGAGTGGAGATGAGAGATTCAGTGGAATAGTAGGTGAGATGGGGCAGATGCTCAGGATAGAGTGGGTATGAAAGATTCAGTGGAATGGTAGGTGAGATGAGGCAGATGCTCTGGATAGAGTGGAGATGAGATATTCAGTGGAATGGTAGTTGAGATGGGGCAGATGTTCAGGATAGAGTAGAGATGAGAGATTCAGTGGAATGGTAGGTGAGATGGGGTAGATGCTCTGGATAGAGTGGGTATGAGAGATTCGGTGGAATGGTAGGTGAGATGGGGCAGATGCTCAGGATAGAGTAGAGATGAGAGATTCAGTGGAATGGTAGTTGAGATGGGGCAGATGTTCAGGATAGACTGGAGATGAGACATTTAGTGGAATTGTAGGTGAGATGGGGCAGATGCTCAGGATAGAGTAGAGATGAGAGATTCAGTGGAATGGTAGTTGAGATCGGGCAGATGTTCAGGATAGAGTAGAGATGAGAGATTCAGTGGAATGGTTGTTGAGATCGGGCAGATGTTCAGGGTAGAGTGGAGATGAGAGATTCAGTGGAATGGTAGGTGAGATGGTGTAGATGCTCTGGATAGAGTGGGTATGAGAGATTCAGTGGAATGGTAGGTGTGATGGGGCAGATGTTCCAGATAGAGTAGAGATGAGAGATTCAGTGGAATGGTAGTAGAGATGGGGCAGATGCTCTGGATAGAGTGGAGATGAGAGATTCAGTGGAATGGTAGTTGAGATGGGGCAGATGTTCAGGATAGAGTGGAGATGAGAGATTCAGTGGAATAATAGGTGAGATGGGGCAGATGCTCAGGATAGAGTGGGTATGAAAGATTCAGTGGAATGGTGGGTGTGATGGGGCAGATGCTCAGGATAGAGTGGGTATGAGAGATTCAGTGGAATGGTAATTGAGATGGGGCAGATGTTCCAGATAGAGTAGAGATGAGAGATTCAGTGGAATGGTAGTTGAGATGGGGCAGATGCTCTGGATAGAGTGGAGATGAGAGATTCAGTGGAATGGTAGTTGAGATGGGGCAGATGTTCAGGATAGAGTGGAGATGAGAGATTCAGTGGAATAGTAGGTGAGATGGGGCAGATGCTCAGGATAGAGTGGGTATGAAAGATTCAGTGGAATGGTAGGTGTGATGGGGCAGATGCTCAGGATAGAGTGGGTATGAGAGATTCACTGGAATGGTAGGTGAGATGGGGCAGATGCTCAGGATAGAGTGGGTATGAGAGATTCGGTGGATTGGTAGGTGTGATGGGGCAGATGCTCAGGATAGAGTGGGTATGAGAGATTCAGTGGAATGGTAGTTGAGCTGGGGCAGATGTTCCAGATAGAGTAGAGATGAGAGATTCAGTGGAATGGTAGTTGAGATGGGGCAGATGCTCTGGATAGAGTGGCGATGAGAGATTCAGTGGAATGGTAGGTGAGATGGGGCAGATGTTCAGGATAGAGTGGAGATGAGAGATTCAGTGGAATAGTAGGTGAGATGGGGCAGATGCTCAGGATAGAGTGGGTATGAAAGATTCAGTGGAATGGTAGGTGAGATGGGGCTGATGCTCAGGATAGAGTGGGTATGAGAGATTCAGTGGAATGGTAGTTGAGATGGGGCAGATGTTCAGGATAGAGTGGAGATGAGAGATTCAGTGGAATGGTAGGTGTGATGGGGCAGATGCTCAGGATAGAGTGGGTATGAGAGATTCAGTGGAATGGTAGTTGAGATGGGGCAGATGTTCCAGATAGAGTAGAGATGAGAGATTCAGTGGAATGGTAGTTGAGATGGGGCAGATGCTCTGGATAGAGTGGAGAGGAGAGATTCAGTGGAATGGTAGGTGAGATGGGGCAGATGTTCAGGATAGAGTGGAGATGAGAGATTCAGTGGAATAGTAGGTGAGATGGGGCAGATGCTCAGGATAGAGTGGGTATGAAAGATTCAGTGGAATGGTAGGTGAGATGGGGCAGATGCTCTGGATAGAGTAGAGATGAGAGATTCAGTGGAATGGTAGGTGAGATGGGGTAGATGCTCTGGATAGAGTGGGTATGAGAGATTCGGTGGAATGGTAGGTGAGATGGGGCAGATGCTCAGGATAGCGTAGAGATGAGAGATTCAGTGGAATGGTAGTTGAGATGGGGCAGATGTTCAGGATAGAGTGGAGATGAGACATTTAGTGGAATGGTAGGTGAGATGGGGCAGATGCTCAGGATAGAGTAGAGATGAGAGATTCAGTGGAATGGTAGTTGAGATCGGGCCGATGTTCAGGATAGAGTAGAGATGAGAGATTCAGTGGAATGGTTGTTGAGATCGGGCAGATGTTCAGGGCAGAGTGGAGATGAGAGATTCAGTGGAATGGTAGGTGAGATGGGGTAGATGCTCTGGATAGAGTGGGTATGAGAGATTCAGTGGAATGGTAGTTGAGATGGGGCAGATGTTCAGGATAGAGTAGAGATGAGAGATTCAGTGGAATGGTAGTTGAGATGGGGCAGATGTTCAGGATAGAATAGAGATGAGAGATTCAGTGGAATGGTAGGTGAGATGGGGCAGATGTTCAGGATAGAGTGGAGATGAGAGATTCAGTGGAATAGTAGGTGCGATGGGGCAGATGCTCAGGATAGAGTGGGTATGAGAGATTCAGTGGAATGGTAGGTGAGATGGAGCAGATGCTCAGGATAGAGTGGGTATGAGAGATTCAGTGGAATGGTAGTTGAGATGGGGCAGATGTTCAGGATAAAGTAGAGATGAGAGATTCAGTGGAATGGTAGTTGAGATGGGGCAGATGTTCAGGATAGAGTAGAGATGAGAGATTCAGTTGAATGGTAGGTGAGATGGGGCAGATGTTCAGGATAGAGTAGAGATGAGAGATTCAGTGGAATGGTAGGTGAGATTTGGCAGATGTTCAGGATAGAGTAGAGATGAGAGATTCAGTGGAATGGTAGGTGAGATGGGGAAGATGCTCAGGATAGAGTGGGTATGAGAGATTCAGTGGAATGGTAGTTGAGATGGGGCAGATGTTCCAGATAGAGTAGAGATGAGAGATTCAGTGGAATGGTAGGTGAGATGGGGCAGATGCTCTGGATAGAGTGGAGATGAGAGATTCAGTGGAATGGTAGGTGAGATAGTGTCATATTCCATAGAAGGAGGTGGTCGTTGTGGCGCCGTTGGTCCCAATCACGGGTGGCGGCCATTATTTCTCCCAAGATGGTGGCGCCATCCGAGGGCGGTATTCCAGCCTTGCAAGAGTTGCTGGCTATTGAGACTCCTCCTCCTCAGCAGAGATCCGGTTATCTTGCGGCAAGCACAACGCTCGAGTGCGTTGCTACTCTCCCCAGTCAGCGCTTCGTAAGTTCGTCCCTAGGCTTACCCTTACCTGAATTCTCATTTGTACCTTGCTAAATATCTTCTTCTGTTTTCTGTCTTTTAGAAGCCTTCTTGTTGTACTCCAAAGGCAGAGACTCCGCCTCGTAACCTTTATTTTCGAATGCCAGTGCAGCTCGAAACAGATCCTTCCCCCTTCTACTGCAACCGCTTCCATTCGCACCGGGTTGGACACTTCACATACATTGATTCAATTCAGCTGCTTCACTCATTTCCCAGCTGCGTTATTCATAAGGTTTTTGCTTCAAATCTAATCTGCCGCCAGGTACCCTTCTCTCCTTCTCTTCTATTTTCGTTTTTAGAAAGATCTGCCTGTTTCTACCTTCTGGTCTTTTCATGTTTCCCTTTTATATCGTATTAGACTCCCGAAGTTACATCACGTTATCCACGAGTCCTCACTCTCAGTGTCTCACAGATGAAATCCGAACGTATGCAATCATGAGACAATGTAGATCACAATCTCCTTTATAACGGGTAACTATTAGGCAACTGATATCCCGCATCTACTCTGTATTTCAGTGCAAACTTACCTTTCTCTAATCTATGCCTTTGTTATTTTTCTTTGCGGTACCTGCATTCAGTCACCTGGAACTGTGTTAGAGACTCGCCCTTCCCTGCTCACAGAGAAGAGTTCCAACAACTGAGGCGGTCAGGGTTTTCTTCCCCAGAGGGTTTCCCTGGGGAGTTCATTCCTTCCTTGTGCAAGCTATCACGGGATAGGAGGGGATTCCCCCGGGGGGCTTCTCAATTTCAACACATCCGGGCTACAGGATCAGGTCAGTGGGTGCATGTTTATAGGGAACCATTATTATTTCTGGAAACTACAAATATTAGAACAGAATCATTACAGATAGGGCAGATGCTCAGGATAGAGTTGGTATGAGAGATTCAGTGGAATGGTAGGTGAGATGGGGTAGATGCTCTGGATAGAGTGGGTATGAGAGATTCGGTGGAATGGTAATTGAGATGGGGCAGATGTTCAGGGTAGAGTGGAGATGAGAGATTCAGTGGAATGGTAAGTGAGATGGGATGGGGCAGATGCTCAGGATAGAGTACAGATGAGAGATTCAGTGGAATGGTAGGTGAGATGGGGTAGATATTCTGGATAGAGTGGGTATGAGAGATTCGGTGGAATGGTGGGTGAGATGGGGCAGATGCTCAGGATAGAGTAGAGATGAGAGATTCAGTGGAATGGTAGTTGAGATGGGGCAGATGTTCCAGATAGAGTAGAGATGAGAGATTCAGTGGAATGGTAGTTGAGATGGGGCAGATGCTCTGGATAGAGTGGGTATGAAAGATTCAGTGGAATGGTAGTGGAGATGGGGCAGATGCTCTGGGTAGAGTGGAGATGAGAGATTCAGTGGAAAGGTAGGTGAGATGGGGCAGATGTTCAGGGTAGAGTGGAAATGAGAGATTCAGTGGAATGGTAGGTGAGATGGGATGGGGCAGATGCTCAGGATAGAGTAGAGATGAGAGATTCAGTGGAATGGTAGGTGTGATGGGGCAGATGCTCAGGATAGAGTGGGTATGAGAGATTCAGTGGAATGGTAGGTGTGATGGGGCAGATGTTCCAGATAGAGTAGAGATGAGAGATTCAGTGGAATGGTAGTTGAGATGGGGCAGATGCTCTGGATAGAGTGGAGATGAGAGATTCAGTGGAATGGTAGTTGAGATGGGGCAGATGTTCAGGATAGAGTGGAGATTAGAGATTCAGTGGAATAGTAGGTGAATGGGGCAGATGCTCAGGATAGAGTGGGTATGAAAGATTCAGTGGAATGGTAGGTGTGATGGGGCAGATGCTCAGGATAGAGTGGGTATGAGAGATTCACTGGATTGGTAGGTGTGATGGGGCAGATGCTCAGGATAGAGTGGGTATAAGAGATTCAGTGGAATGGTAGGTGTGATGGGGCAGATGCTCAGGATAGAGTGGGTATGAGAGATTCAGTGGAATGGTAGTTGAGATGGGGCAGATGCTCTGGATAGAGTACAGATGAGAGATTCAGTGGAATGGTAGTTGAGATGGGGCAGATGCTCTGGAGAGAGTGGAGATGAGAGATTCAGTGGAATGGTAGGTGAGATGGGGCAGATGTTCAGGATAGAGTGGAGATGAGAGATTCAGTAGAATAGTAGGTGAGATGGGGCAGATGCTCAGGATAGAGTGGGTATGAAAGATTCAGTGGAATGGTAGGTCAGATGGGGCAGATGCTCAGGATAGAGTGGGTATGAGAGATTCAGTGGAATGGTAGTTGAGATGGGGCAGATGTTCAGGATAGAGTGGAGATGAGAGATTCAGTGGAATGGTAGGTGTGATGGGGCAGATGCTCAGGATAGAGTGGGTATGAGAGATTCAGTTGAATGGTAGTTGAGATGGGGCAGATGTTCCAGATAGAGTAAAGATGAGAGATTCAGTGGAATGGTAGTTGAGATGGGGCAGATGCTCTGGATAGAGTGGAGATGAGAGATTCAGTGGAATGGTAGGTGAGATGGGGCAGATGTTCAGGATAGAGTGGAGATGAGAGATTCAGTGGAATAGTAGGTGAGATGGGGTAGATGCTCAGGATAGAGTGGGTATGAAAGATTCAGTGGAATGGTAGGTGAGATGGGGCAGATGCTCTGGATAGAGTGGAGATGAGATATTCAGTGGAATGGTAGTTGAGATGGGGCAGATGTTCAGGATAGAGTAGAGATGAGAGATTCAGTGGAATGGTAGGTGAGATAGGGTAGATGCTCTGGATAGAGTGGGTATGAGAGATTCGGTGGAATGGTAGGTGAGATGGGGCAGATGCTCAGGATAGAGTAGAGATGAGAGATTCAGTGGAATGGTAGTTGAGATGGGGCAGATGTTCAGGATAGAGTGGAGATGAGACATTTAGTGGAATGGTAGTTGAGATGGGGCAGATGTTCAGGATAGAGTGGAGATGAGAGATTCAGTGGAATAGTAGGTGAGATGGGGCAGATGCTCAGGATAGAGTGGGTATGAAAGATTCAGTGGAATGGTAGGTGTGATGGGGCAGATGCTCAGGATAGAGTGGGTATGAGAGATTCACTGGATTGGTAGGTGTGATGGGGCAGATGCTCAGGATAGAGTGGGTATGAGAGATTCAGTGGAATGGTAGTTGAGATGGGGCAGATGTTCCAGATAGAGTACAGATGAGAGATTCAGTGGAATGGTAGTTGAGATGGGGCAGATGCTCTGGAGAGAGTGGAGATGAGAGATTCAGTGGAATGGTAGGTGAGATGGGGCAGATGTTCAGGATAGAGTGGAGATGAGAGATTCAGTAGAATAGTAGGTGAGATGGGGCAGATGCTCAGGATAGAGTGGGTATGAAAGATTCAGTGGAATGGTAGGTGAGATGGGGCAGATGCTCAGGATAGAGTGGGTATGAGAGATTCAGTGGAATGGTAGTTGAGATGGGGCAGATGGTCAGGATAGAGTGGAGATGAGAGATTCAGTGGAATGGTAGGTGTGATGGGGCAGATGCTCAGGATAGAGTGGGTATGAGAGATTCAGTTGAATGGTAGTTGAGATGGGGCAGATGTTCCAGATAGAGTAAAGATGAGAGATTCAGTGGAAAGGTAGTTGAGATGGGGCAGATGCTCTGGATAGAGTGGAGATGAGAGATTCAGTGAAATGGTAGGTGAGATGGGGCAGATGTTCAGGATAGAGTGGAGATGAGAGATTCAGTGGAATAGTAGGTGAGATGGGGTAGATGCTCAGGATAGAGTGGGTATGAAAGATTCAGTGGAATGGTAGGTGAGATGGGGCAGATGCTCTGGATAGAGTGGAGATGAGATATTCAGTGGAATGGTAGTTGAGATGGGGCAGATGTTCAGGATAGAGTAGAGAAGAGAGATTCAGTGGAATGGTAGGTGAGATGGGGTAGATGCTCTGGATAGAGTGGGTATGAGAGATTCGGTGGAATGGTAGGTGAGATGGGGCAGATGCTCATGATAGAGTAGAGATGAGAGATTCAGTGGAATGGTAGTTGAGATGGGGCAGATGTTCAGGATAGAGTGGAGATGAGACATTTAGTGGAATGGTAGGTGAGATGGGGCAGATGCTCAGGATAGAGTAGAGATGAGAGATTCAGTGGAATAGTAGTTGAGATCGGGCAGATGTTCAGGATAGAGTAGAGATGAGAGATTCAGTGGAATGGTTGTTGGGATCGGGCAGATGTTCAGGGTAGAGTGGAGATGAGAGATTCAGTGGAATGGTAGGTGAGATGGGGTAGATGCTCTGGATAGAGTGGGTATGAGAGATTCGGTGGAATGGTAGGTGAGATGGGGCAGATGCTCAGGATAGAGTAGAGATGAGAGATTCAGTGGAATGGTAGTTGAGATGGGTGCATATGTTCCAGATAGAGTAGAGATGAGAGATTCAGTAGAATGGTAGTTGAGATGGGGCAGATGCTCTGGATAGCGTGGAGATGAGAGATTCAGTGGAATGGTAGGTGAGATGGGGCAGATGTTCAGGATAGAGTGGGTATGAGAGATTCAGTGGAATGATAGGTGAGATGGGGCAGATGCTCAGGATAGAGTGGGTATGAGAGATTCAGTGGAATGATAGGTGAGATGGGGCAGATGCTCAGGATAGAGTGGAGATGAGACATTTAGTGGAATGGTAGGTGAGATGGGGCAGATGCTCAGGATAGAGTAGAGATGAGAGATTCCGTGGAATGGTAGGTGAGATGGGGCAGATGCTCAGGATAGAGTGGGTATGAGAGATTCAGTGGAATGGTAGTTGAGATGGGGCCAATGTTCAGGATAGAGTGGAGATGAGACATTTAGTGGAATGGTAGGTGAGATGGGGCAGATGCTCAGGATAGAGTAGAGATGAGAGATTCAGTGGAATGATAGTTGAGATGGGGCAGATGTTCAGGATAGAGTGGAGATGGGAGATTCAGTGGAATGGTAGGTGAGATGGGGCAGATGCTCAGGGTAGAGTGGGTATGAGAGATTCAGTGGAATGATAGTTGAGATGGGGCCGATGTTCAGGATAGATTGGAGATGAGACATGTAAAGGAATGGTAGGTGAGATGGGGCAGATGCTCAGGATAGAGTAGAGATGAGAGATTCCGTGGAATGGTAGGTGAGATGGGGCAGATGCTCTGGATAGAGTGGCGATGAGATATTCAGTGGAATGGTAGGTGAGATGGGGAAGATGTTCAGGATAGAGTAGAGATGAGAGATTCAGTGGAATGGTAGGTGAGATGGGGGAGATGCTCTGGATAGAGTGGAGATGAGATAATCAGTGGAATGGTAGGTGAGATGGGGCAGATGTTCAGGATAGAGTGGAGATGAGAGATTCAGTGGAATAGTAGGTAAGATGGGGCAGATGCTCAGGATAGAGTTGGTATGAGAGATTCAGTAGAATGTTAGGTGAGATGGGGCAGATGCTCAGGATAGAGTGGGTATGAGAGATTCAGTGGAATGGTAGTTGAGATGGGGCAGATGTTCAGGATAGAGTAGAGATGAGAGATTCAGTGGAATGGTAGGTGAGATGGGGCAGATGCTCAGGATAGAGTAGAGATGAGAGATTCAGTGGAATGGTAGTTGAGATGGGGCAGATGTTCAGGATAGAGTAGAGATTAGAGATTCAGTGGAATGGTCGGTGAGATGGGGCAGATGTTCAGGATAGAGTGGAGATGAGAGATTCAGTGGAATGGTAGGTGAGATGGGATGGGGCAGATGCTCAGGATAGAGTAGAGATGAGATATTCAGTGGAATGGTACGTGAGATGGGGTAGATATTCTGGATAGAGTGGGTATGAGAGATTCGGTGGAATGGTGGGTGAGATAGGGCAGATGCTCAGGATAGAGTAGAGATGAGAGATTCAGTGGAATGGTAGTTGAGATGGGGCAGATGTTCCAGATAGAGTAGAGATGAGAGATTCAGTGGAATGGTAGTTGAGATGGGGCAGATGCTCTGGAGAGAGTGGAGATGAGAGATTCAGTGGAATGGTAGGTGAGATGGGGCAGATGCTCAGGATAGAGTGGGTATGAGAGATTCAGTGGAATGGTAGTTGAGATGGGGAAGATGTTCCAGATAGAGTAGAGATGAGAGATTCAGTGGAATGGTAGTTGAGATGGGGCAGATGCTCTGGAGAGAGTGGAGATGAGAGATTCAGTGGAATGGTAGGTGAGATGGGGCAGATTCTCAGGATAGAGTGGGTATGAGAGATTCATTGGAATGGTAGTTGAGATGGGGCAGATGTTCCAGATAGAGGAGAGATGAGAGATTCAGTGGAATGGTAGTTGAGATGGGGCAGATGCTCTGGATAGAGTGGAGATGAGAGATTCAGTGGAATGGTAGGTGAGATGGGGCAGAAGTTCAGGATAGAGTGGAGATGAGAGATTCAGTGGAATAGTAGGTGAGATGGGGCAGATGCTCTGGATAGAGTGGAGATGAGAGATTCAGTGGAATGGTAGGTGAGATGGGGCAGAAGTTCAGGATAGAGTGGAGATGAGAGATTCAGTGGAATAGTAGGTGAGATGGGGCAGATGCACAGGATAGAGTGGGTATGAGAGATTCAGTGGAATGGTAGGTGAGATGGGGCAGATGCTCAGGATAGAGTGGGTATGAGAGATTCAGTGGAATGGTAGGTGAGATGGGGTAGATGCTCTGGATAAAGTGGGTATGAGAGATTCGGTGGAATGATAGGTGAGATGGGGCAGATGTTCAGGATAGAGTGGAGATGAGACATTTAGTGGAATGGTAGGTGAGATGGAGCAGATGCTCAGGATAGAGTAGAGATGAGAGATTCAGTGGAATGGTAGGTGAGATGGGGCAGATGCTCAGGATAGAGTAGAGATGAGAGATTCAGTGGAATGGTAGTTGAGATGGGGAAGATGTTCAGGATAGAGTGGAGATGGGACGTTTAGTGGAATGGTAGGTGAGATGGAGCAGATGTTCAGGATATAGTAGAGATGAGAGATTCAGTGGAATGATGGGGCAGATGCTCAGGATAGAGTAGAGATGAGAGATTCAGTGGAATGGTAGTTGAGATGGTGCAGATGTTCAGGATAGAGTAGAGATGAGAGATTCAGTGGAATGGTAGGTGAGATGGGGCAGATGTTCAGGGTAGAGTGGAGATGAGAGATTCAGTGGAATGGTAGGTGAGATGGGGCAGATGCTCAGGATGGAGTAGAGATGAGAGATTCAGTGGAATGGTAGGTGAGATGGGGTAGATGCTCTAGATAGAGTGGGTATGAGAGATTCGGTGGAATGGTAGGTGAGATGGGGCAGATGCTCAGGATAGAGTAGAGATGAGAGATTCAGTGGAATGGTCATTGAGATGGGTGCAGATGTTCCAGATAGAGTAGAGATGAGAGATTCCGTGGAATGGTAGGTGAGATGGGGCAGATGCTCAGGATAGAGTGGGTATGAGAGATTCAGTGGAATGGTAGTTGAGATGGGGCCGATGTTCAGGATAGAGTGGAGATGAGACATTTAGTGGAATGGTAGGTGAGATGGGGCAGATGCTCAGGATAGAGTAGAGATGAGAGATTCAGTGGAATGATAGTTGAGATGGGGCAGATGTTCAGGATAGAGTGGAGATGAGAGATTCAGTGGAATGGTAGGTGAGATGGGGCAGATGCTCAGGGTAGAGTGGGTATGAGAGATTCAGTGGAATGATAGTTGAGATGGGGCCGATGTTCAGGATAGATTGGAGATGAGACATGTAAAGGAATGGTAGGTGAGATGGGGCAGATGCTCAGGATAGAGTAGAGATGAGAGATTCCGTGGAATGGTAGGTGAGATGGGGCAGATGCTCTGGATAGAGTGGAGATGAGATATTCAGTGGAATGGTAGGTGAGATGGGGAAGATGTTCAGGATAGAGTAGAGATGAGAGATTCAGTGGAATGGTAGGTGAGATGGGGGAGATGCTCTGGATAGAGTGGAGATGAGATATTCAGTGGAATGGTAGGTGAGATGGGGCAGATGTTCAGGATAGAGTGGAGATGAGAGATTCAGTGGAATAGTAGGTGAGATGGGGCAGATGCTCAGGATAGAGTTGGTATGAGAGATTCAGTAGAATGGTAGGTGAGATGGGGCAGATGCTCAGGATAGAGTGGGTATGAGAGATTCAGTGGAATGGTAGTTGAGATGGGGCAGATGTTCAGGATAGAGTAGAGATGAGAGATTCAGTGGAATGGTAGGTGAGATGGGGCAGATGCTCAGGATAGAGTAGAGATGAGAGATTCAGTGGAATGGTAGTTGAGATGGGGCAGATGTTCAGGATAGAGTAGAGATTAGAGATTCAGTGGAATGGTCGGTGAGATGGGGCAGATGTTCAGGATAGAGTGGAGATGAGAGATTCAGTGGAATGGTAGGTGAGATGGGATGGGGCAGATGCTCAGGATAGAGTAGAAATGAGAGATTCAGTGGAATGGTAGGTGAGATGGGGTAGATATTCTGGATAGAGTGGGTATGAGAGATTCGGTGGAAAGGTGGGTGAGATAGGGCAGATGCTCAGGATAGAGTAGAGATGAGAGATTCAGTGGAATGGTAGTTGAGATGGGGCAGATGTTTCAGATAGAGTAGAGATGAGAGATTCAGTGGAATGGTAGTTGAGATGGGGCAGATGCTCTGGAGAGAGTGGAGATGAGAGATTCAGTGGAATGGTAGGTGAGATGGGGCAGATGCTCAGGATAGAGTGGGTATGAGAGATTCAGTGGAATGGTAGTTGAGATGGGGAAGATGTTCCAGATAGAGTAGAGATGAGAGATTCAGTGGAATGGTAGTTGAGATGGGGCAGATGCTCTGGAGAGAGTGGAGATGAGAGATTCAGTGGAATGGTAGGTGAGATGGGGCAGATTCTCAGGATAGAGTGGGTATGAGAGATTCAGTGGAATGGTAGTTGAGATGGGGCAGATGTTCCAGATAGAGGAGAGATGAGAGATTCAGTGGAATGGTAGTTGAGATGGGGCAGATGCTCTGGATAGAGTGGAGATGAGCGAATCAGTGGAATGGTAGGTGAGATGGGGCAGAAGTTCAGGATAGAGTGGAGATGAGAGATTCAGTGGAATAGTAGGTGAGATGGGGCAGATGCTCTGGATAGAGTGGAGATGAGAGATTCAGTGGAATGGTAGGTGAGATGGGGCAGAAGTTCAGGATAGAGTGGAGATGAGAGATTCAGTGGAATAGTAGGTGAGATGGGGCAGATGCTCAGGATAGAGTGGGTATGAGAGATTCAGTGGAATGGTAGGTGAGATGGGGCAGATGCTCAGGATAGAGTGGGTATGAGAGATTCAGTGGAATGGTAGGTGAGATGGGGTAGATGCTCTGGATAGAGTGGGTATGAGAGATTCGGTGGAATGATAGGTGAGATGGGGCAGATGTTCAGGATAGAGTGGAGATGAGACATTTAGTGGAATGGTAGGTGAGATGGAGCAGATGCTCAGGATAGAGTAGAGATGAGAGATTCAGTGAAATGGTAGGTGAGATGGGGCAGATGCTCAGGATAGAGTAGAGATGAGAGATTCAGTGGAATGGTAGTTGAGATGGGGAAGATGTTCAGGATAGAGTGGAGATGGGACATTTAGTGGAATGGTAGGTGAGATGGAGCAGATGTTCAGGATATAGTAGAGATGAGAGATTCAGTGGAATGATGGGGCAGATGCTCAGGATAGAGTAGAGATGAGAGATTCAGTGGAATGGTAGTTGAGATGGGGCAGATGTTCAGGATAGAGTAGAGATGAGAGATTCAGTGGAATGGTAGGTGAGATGGGGCAGATGTTCAGGGTAGAGTGGAGATGAGAGATTCAGTGGAATGGTAGGTGAGGTGGGGCATATGCTCAGGATGGAGTAGAGATGAGAGATTCAGTGGAATGGTAGGTGAGATGGGGTAGATGGTCTAGATAGAGTGGGTATGAGAGATTCGGTGGAATGGTAGGTGAGATGGGGCAGATGCTCAGGATAGAGTAGAGATGAGAGATTCAGTGGAATGGTCATTGAGATGGGTGCAGATGTTCCAGATAGAGTAGAGATGAGAGATTCAGTGGAATGGTAGTTGAGATGGGGCAGATGCTCTGGGTAGAGTGGGGATGAGAGATTCAGTGGAATGGTAGGTGAGATGGGGCAGATGTTCAGGATAGAGTGGGTATGAGTGATTTAGTGGAATGGTAGTTTGGATGGGGCAGATGCTCAGGATAGAGCGGGTATGAGAGATTCAGTGGAATGGTAGTTGAGATGGGGCAGATGTTCAGGATAGAGTAGAGATGAGAGATTCCGTGGAATGGTAGTTGAGATGGGGCAGATGTTCAGGATAGAGAAGAGATGAGAGATTCAGTGGAATGGTAGGTGAGATGGGGCAGATGCTCAAGATAGAGTAGAGATGAGAGATTCAGTGGAATGGTAGGTGAGATGGGGCAGATGTTCAGGATAGAGTGGGTATGAGAGATTCAGTGGAATGGTAGGTGAGATGGGATGGGGCAGATGCTCAGGATAGAGTAGAGATGAGAGATTCAGTGGAATGGTACGTGAGATGGGGTAGATATTCTGGATAGAGTGGGTATGAGAGATTCGGTGGAATGGTGGGTGAGATAGGGCAGATGCTCAGGATAGAGTAGAGATGAGAGATTCAGTGGAATGGTAGTTGAGATGGGGCAGATGTTCCAGATAGAGTAGAGATGAGAGATTCAGTGGAATGGTAGTTGAGATGGGGCAGATGCTCTGGAGAGAGTGGAGATGAGAGATTCAGTGGAATGGTAGGTGAGATGGGATGGGGCAGATGCTCAGGATAGAGTAGAGATGAGAGATTCAGTGGAATGGTACGTGAGATGGGGTAGATATTCTGGATAGAGTGGGTATGAGAGATTCGGTG
Source organism: Ambystoma mexicanum (assembly GCF_040938575.1). Classification (NCBI taxonomy): domain Eukaryota; kingdom Metazoa; phylum Chordata; class Amphibia; order Caudata; family Ambystomatidae; genus Ambystoma; species Ambystoma mexicanum. Next base: position 1,566,918,158 of record NC_090932.1, read on the forward strand.
GAATGGTGGGTGAGATAGGGCAGATGCTCAGGATAGAGTAGAGATGAGAGATTCAGTGGAATGGTAGTTGAGATGGGGCAGATGTTCCAGATAGAGTAGAGATGAGAGATTCAGTGGAATGGTAGTTGAGATGGGGCAGATGCTCTGGAGAGAGTGGAGATGAGAGATTCAGTGGAATGGTAGGTGAGATGGGGCAGATGCTCAGGATAGAGTGGGTATGAGAGATTCAGTGGAATGGTAGTTGAGATGGGGAAGATGTTCCAGATAGAGTAGAGATGAGAGATTCAGTGGAATGGTAGTTGAGATGGGGCAGATGCTCTGGAGAGAGTGGAGATGAGAGATTCAGTGGAATGGTAGGTGAGATGGGGCAGATTCTCAGGATAGAGTGGGTATGAGAGATTCATTGGAATGGTAGTTGAGATGGGGCAGATGTTCCAGATAGAGGAGAGATGAGAGATTCAGTGGAATGGTAGTTGAGATGGGGCAGATGCTCTGGATAGAGTGGAGATGAGAGATTCAGTGGAATGGTAGGTGAGATGGGGCAGAAGTTCAGGATAGAGTGGAGATGAGAGATTCAGTGGAATAGTAGGTGAGATGGGGCAGATGCTCTGGATAGAGTGGAGATGAGAGATTCAGTGGAATGGTAGGTGAGATGGGGCAGAAGTTCAGGATAGAGTGGAGATGAGAGATTCAGTGGAATAGTAGGTGAGATGGGGCAGATGCTCAGGATAGAGTGGGTATGAGAGATTCAGTGGAATGGTAGGTGAGATGGGGCAGATGCTCAGGATAGAGTGGGTATGAGAGATTCAGTGGAATGGTAGGTGAGATGGGGTAGATGCTCTGGATAAAGTGGGTATGAGAGATGCGGTGGAATGATAGGTGAGATGGGGCAGATGTTCAGGATGGAGTGGAGATGAGACATTTAGTGGAATGGTAGGTGAGATGGAGCAGATGCTCAGGATAGAGTAGAGATGAGAGATTCAGTGGAATGGTAGGTGAGATGGGGCAGATGCTCAGGATAGAGTAGAGATGAGAGATTCAGTGGAATGGTAGTTGAGATGGGGAAGATGTTCAGGATAGAGTGGAGATGGGACATTTAGTGGAATGGTAGGTGAGATGGAGCAGATGTTCAGGATATAGTAGAGATGAGAGATTCAGTGGAATGATGGGGCAGATGCTCAGGATAGAGTAGAGATGAGAGATTCAGTGGAATGGTAGTTGAGATGGTGCAGATGTTCAGGATAGAGTAGAGATGAGAGATTCAGTGGAATGGTAGGTGAGATGGGGCAGATGTTCAGGGTAGAGTGGAGATGAGAGATTCAGTGGAATGGTAGGTGAGATGGGGCAGATGCTCAGGATGGAGTAGAGATGAGAGATTCAGTGGAATGGTAGGTGAGATGGGGTAGATGCTCTAGATAGAGTGGGTATGAGAGATTCGGTGGAATGGTAGGTGAGATGGGGCAGATGCTCAGGATAGAGTAGAGATGAGAGATTCAGTGGAATGGTCATTGAGATGGGTGCAGATGTTCCAGATAGAGTAGAGATGAGAGATTCCGTGGAATGGTAGGTGAGATGGGGCAGATGCTCAGGATAGAGTGGGTATGAGAGATTCAGTGGAATGGTAGTTGAGATGGGGCCGATGTTCAGGATAGAGTGGAGATGAGACATTTAGTGGAATGGTAGGTGAGATGGTCAGGATAGAGTAGAGATGAGAGATTCAGTGGAATGATAGTTGAGATGGGGCAGATGTTCAGGATAGAGTGGAGATGAGAGATTCAGTGGAATGGTAGGTGAGATGGGGCAGATGCTCAGGGTAGAGTGGGTATGAGAGATTCAGTGGAATGATAGTTGAGATGGGGCCGATGTTCAGGATAGATTGGAGATGAGACATGTAAAGGAATGGTAGGTGAGATGGGGCAGGATAGAGTAGAGATGAGAGATTCAGTGGAATGATAGTTGAGATGGGGCAGATGTTCAGGATAGAGTGGAGATGAGAGATTCAGTGGAATGGTAGGTGAGATGGGGCAGATGCTCAGGGTAGAGTGGGTATGAGAGATTCAGTGGAATGATAGTTGAGATGGGGCCGATGTTCAGGATAGATTGGAGATGAGACATGTAAAGGAATGGTAGGTGAGATGGGGCAGATGCTCAGGATAGAGTAGAGATGAGAGATTCCGTGGAATGGTAGGTGAGATGGGGCAGATGCTCTGGATAGAGTGGAGATGAGATATTCAGTGGAATGGTAGGTGAGATGGGGAAGATGTTCAGGATAGAGTAGAGATGAGAGATTCAGTGGAATGGTAGGTGAGATGGGGGAGATGCTCTGGATAGAGTGGAGATGAGATATTCAGTGGAATGGTAGGTGAGATGGGGCAGATGTTCAGGATAGAGTGGAGATGAGAGATTCAGTGGAATAGTAGGTGAGATGGGGCAGATGCTCAGGATAGAGTTGGTATGAGAGATTCAGTAGAATGTTAGGTGAGATGGGGCAGATGCTCAGGATAGAGTGGGTATGAGAGATTCAGTGGAATGGTAGTTGAGATGGGGCAGATGTTCAGGATAGAGTAGAGATGAGAGATTCCGTGGAATGGTAGGTGAGATGGGGCAGATGCTCTGGATAGAGTGGAGATGAGATATTCAGTGGAATGGTAGGTGAGATGGGGAAGATGTTCAGGATAGAGTAGAGATGAGAGATTCAGTGGAATGGTAGGTGAGATGGGGGAGATGCTCTGGATAGAGTGGAGATGAGATATTCAGTGGAATGGTAGGTGAGATGGGGCAGATGTTCAGGATAGAGTGGAGATGAGAGATTCAGTGGAATAGTAGGTGAGATGGGGCAGATGCTCAGGATAGAGTTGGTATGAGAGATTCAGTAGAATGGTAGGTGAGATGGGGCAGATGCTCAGGATAGAGTGGGTATGAGAGATTCAGTGGAATGGTAGTTGAGATGGGGCAGATGTTCAGGATAGAGTAGAGATGAGAGATTCAGTGGAATGGTAGGTGAGATGGGGCAGATGCTCAGGATAGAGTAGAGATGAGAGATTCAGTGGAATGGTAGTTGAGATGGGGCAGATGTTCAGGATAGAGTAGAGATTAGAGATTCAGTGGAATGGTCGGTGAGATGGGGCAGATGTTCAGGATAGAGTGGAGATGAGAGATTCAGTGGAATGGTAGGTGAGATGGGATGGGGCAGATGCTCAGGATAGAGTAGAGATGAGAGATTCAGTGGAATGGTAGGTGAGATGGGGTAGATATTCTGGATAGAGTGGGTATGAGAGATTCGGTGGAAAGGTGGGTGAGATAGGGCAGATGCTCAGGATAGAGTAGAGATGAGAGATTCAGTGGAATGGTAGTTGAGATGGGGCAGATGTTTCAGATAGAGTAGAGATGAGAGATTCAGTGGAATGGTAGTTGAGATGGGGCAGATGCTCTGGAGAGAGTGGAGATGAGAGATTCAGTGGAATGGTAGGTGAGATGGGGCAGATGCTCAGGATAGAGTGGGTATGAGAGATTCAGTGGAATGGTAGTTGAGATGGGGAAGATGTTCCAGATAGAGTAGAGATGAGAGATTCAGTGGAATGGTAGTTGAGATGGGGCAGATGCTCTGGAGAGAGTGGAGATGAGAGATTCAGTGGAATGGTAGGTGAGATGGGGCAGATTCTCAGGATAGAGTGGGTATGAGAGATTCAGTGGAATGGTAGTTGAGATGGGGCAGATGTTCCAGATAGAGGAGAGATGAGAGATTCAGTGGAATGGTAGTTGAGATGGGGCAGATGCTCTGGATAGAGTGGAGATGAGAGATTCAGTGGAATGGTAGGTGAGATGGGGCAGAAGTTCAGGATAGAGTGGAGATGAGAGATTCAGTGGAATAGTAGGTGAGATGGGGCAGATGCTCTGGATAGAGTGGAGATGAGAGATTCAGTGGAATGTTAGGTGAGATGGGGCAGAAGTTCAGGATAGAGTGGAGATGAGAGATTCAGTGGAATAGTAGGTGAGATGGGGCAGATGCTCAGGATAGAGTGGGTATGAGAGATTCAGTGGAATGGTAGGTGAGATGGGGCAGATGCTCAGGATAGAGTGGGTATGAGAGATTCAGTGGAATGGTAGGTGAGATGGGGTAGATGCTCTGGATAGAGTGGGTATGAGAGATTCGGTGGAATGATAGGTGAGATGGGGCAGATGTTCAGGATAGAGTGGAGATGAGACATTTAGTGGAATGGTAGGTGAGATGGAGCAGATGCTCAGGATAGAGTAGAGATGAGAGATTCAGTGGAATGGTAGGTGAGATGGGGCAGATGCTCAGGATAGAGTAGAGATGAGAGATTCAGTGGAATGGTAGTTGAGATGGGGAAGATGTTCAGGATAGAGTGGAGATGGGACATTTAGTGGAATGGTAGGTGAGATGGAGCAGATGTTCAGGATATAGTAGAGATGAGAGATTCAGTGGAATGATGGGGCAGATGCTCAGGATAGAGTAGAGATGAGAGATTCAGTGGAATGGTAGTTGAGATGGGGCAGATGTTCAGGATAGAGTAGAGATGAGAGATTCAGTGGAATGGTAGGTGAGATGGGGCAGATGTTCAGGGTAGAGTGGAGATGAGAGATTCAGTGGAATGGTAGGTGAGGTGGGGCATATGCTCAGGATGGAGTAGAGATGAGAGATTCAGTGGAATGGTAGGTGAGATGGGGTAGATGGTCTAGATAGAGTGGGTATGAGAGATTCGGTGGAATGGTAGGTGAGATGGGGCAGATGCTCAGAATAGAGTAGAGATGAGAGATTCAGTGGAATGGTCATTGAGATGGGTGCAGATGTTCCAGATAGAGTAGAGATGAGAGATTCAGTGGAATGGTAGTTGAGATGGGGCAGATGCTCTGGGTAGAGTGGGGATGAGAGATTCAGTGGAATGGTAGGTGAGATGGGGCAGATGTTCAGGATAGAGTGGGTATGAGTGATTTAGTGGAATGGTAGTTTGGATGGGGCAGATGCTCAGGATAGAGCGGGTATGAGAGATTCAGTGGAATGGTAGTTGAGATGGGGCAGATGTTCAGGATAGAGTAGAGATGAGAGATTCCGTGGAATGGTAGTTGAGATGAGGCAGATGTTCAGGATAGAGAAGAGATGAGAGATTCAGTGGAATGGTAGGTGAGATGGGGCAGATGCTCAGGATAGAGTAGAGATGAGAGATTCAGTGGAATGGTAGGTGAGATGGGGCAGATGTTCAGGATAGAGTGGGTATGAGAGATTCAGTGGAATGGTAGGTGAGATGGGATGGGGCAGATGCTCAGGATAGAGTAGAGATGAGAGATTCAGTGGAATGGTACGTGAGATGGGGTAGATATTCTGGATAGAGTGGGTATGAGAGATTCGGTGGAATGGTGGGTGAGATAGGGCAGATGCTCAGGATAGAGTAGAGATGAGAGATTCAGTGGAATGGTAGTTGAGATGGGGCAGATGTTCCAGATAGAGTAGAGATGAGAGATTCAGTGGAATGGTAGTTGAGATGGGGCAGATGCTCTGGAGAGAGTGGAGATGAGAGATTCAGTGGAATGGTAGGTGAGATGGGATGGGGCAGATGCTCAGGATAGAGTAGAGATGAGAGATTCAGTGGAATGGTACGTGAGATGGGGTAGATATTCTGGATAGAGTGGGTATGAGAGATTCGGTGGAATGGTGGGTGAGATAGGGCAGATGCTCAGGATAGAGTAGAGATGAGAGATTCAGTGGAATGGTAGTTGAGATGGGGCAGATGTTCCAGATAGAGTAGAGATGAGAGATTCAGTGGAATGGTAGTTGAGATGGGGCAGATGCTCTGGAGAGAGTGGAGATGAGAGATTCAGTGGAATGGTAGGTGAGATGGGGCAGATGCTCAGGATAGAGTGGGTATGAGAGATTCAGTGGAATGGTAGTTGAGATGGGGAAGATGTTCCAGATAGAGTAGAGATGAGAGATTCAGTGGAATGGTAGTTGAGATGGGGCAGATGCTCTGGAGAGAGTGGAGATGAGAGATTCAGTGGAATGGTAGGTGAGATGGGGCAGATTCTCAGGATAGAGTGGGTATGAGAGATTCATTGGAATGGTAGTTGAGATGGGGCAGATGTTCCAGATAGAGGAGAGATGAGAGATTCAGTGGAATGGTAGTTGAGATGGGGCAGATGCTCTGGATAGAGTGGAGATGAGAGATTCAGTGGAATGGTAGGTGAGATGGGGCAGAAGTTCAGGATAGAGTGGAGATGAGAGATTCAGTGGAATAGTAGGTGAGATGGGGCAGATGCTCTGGATAGAGTGGAGATGAGAGATTCAGTGGAATGGTAGGTGAGATGGGGCAGAAGTTCAGGATAGAGTGGAGATGAGAGATTCAGTGGAATAGTAGGTGAGATGGGGCAGATGCTCAGGATAGAGTGGGTATGAGAGATTCAGTGGAATGGTAGGTGAGATGGGGCAGATGCTCAGGATAGAATGGGTATGAGAGATTCAGTGGAATGGTAGGTGAGATGGGGTAGATGCTCTGGATAAAGTGGGTATGAGAGATTCGGTGGAATGATAGGTGAGATGGGGCAGATGTTCAGGATAGAGTGGAGATGAGACATTTAGTGGAATGGTAGGTGAGATGGAGCAGATGCTCAGGATAGAGTAGAGATGAGAGATTCAGTGGAATGGTAGGTGAGATGGGGCAGATGCTCAGGATAGAGTAGAGATGAGAGATTCAGTGGAATGGTAGTTGAGATGGGGAAGATGTTCAGGATAGAGTGGAGATGGGACATTTAGTGGAATGGTAGGTGAGATGGAGCAGATGTTCAGGATATAGTAGAGATGAGAGATTCAGTGGAATGATGGGGCAGATGCTCAGGATAGAGTAGAGATGAGAGATTCAGTGGAATGGTAGTTGAGATGGTGCAGATGTTCAGGATAGAGTAGAGATGAGAGATTCAGTGGAATGGTAGGTGAGATGGGGCAGATGTTCAGGGTAGAGTGGAGATGAGAGATTCAGTGGAATGGTAGGTGAGATGGGGCAGATGCTCAGGATGGAGTAGAGATGAGAGATTCAGTGGAATGGTAGGTGAGATGGGGTAGATGCTCTAGATAGAGTGGGTATGAGAGATTCGGTGGAATGGTAGGTGAGATGGGGCAGATGCTCAGGATAGAGTAGAGATGAGAGATTCAGTGGAATGGTCATTGAGATGGGTGCAGATGTTCCAGATAGAGTAGAGATGAGAGATTCCGTGGAATGGTAGGTGAGATGGGGCAGATGCTCAGGATAGAGTGGGTATGAGAGATTCAGTGGAATGGTAGTTGAGATGGGGCCGATGTTCAGGATAGAGTGGAGATGAGACATTTAGTGGAATGGTAGGTGAGATGGGGCAGATGCTCAGGATAGAGTAGAGATGAGAGATTCAGTGGAATGATAGTTGAGATGGGGCAGATGTTCAGGATAGAGTGGAGATGAGAGATTCAGTGGAATGGTAGGTGAGATGGGGCAGATGCTCAGGGTAGAGTGGGTATGAGAGATTCAGTGGAATGATAGTTGAGATGGGGCCGATGTTCAGGATAGATTGGAGATGAGACATGTAAAGGAATGGTAGGTGAGATGGGGCAGATGCTCAGGATAGAGTAGAGATGAGAGATTCCGTGGAATGGTAGGTGAGATGGGGCAGATGCTCTGGATAGAGTGGAGATGAGATATTCAGTGGAATGGTAGGTGAGATGGGGAAGATGTTCAGGATAGAGTAGAGATGAGAGATTCAGTGGAATGGTAGGTGAGATGGGGGAGATGCTCTGGATAGAGTGGAGATGAGATATTCAGTGGAATGGTAGGTGAGATGGGGCAGATGTTCAGGATAGAGTGGAGATGAGAGATTCAGTGGAATGGTAGGTGAGATGGGGCAGATGCTCAGGATAGAGTAGAGATGAGAGATTCAGTGGAATGGTAGTTGAGATGGGGCAGATGTTCAGGATAGAGTAGAGATTAGAGATTCAGTGGAATGGTCGGTGAGATGGGGCAGATGTTCAGGATAGAGTGGAGATGAGAGATTCAGTGGAATGGTAGGTGAGATGGGATGGGGCAGATGCTCAGGATAGAGTAGAGATGAGAGATTCAGTGGAATGGTACGTGAGATGGGGTAGATATTCTGGATAGAGTGGGTATGAGAGATTCGGTGGAATGGTGGGTGAGATAGGGCAGATGCTCAGGATAGAGTAGAGATGAGAGATTCAGTGGAATGGTAGTTGAGATGGGGCAGATGTTCCAGATAGAGTAGAGATGAGAGATTCAGTGGAATGGTAGTTGAGATGGGGCAGATGCTCTGGAGAGAGTGGAGATGAGAGATTCAGTGGAATGGTAGGTGAGATGGGGCAGATGCTCAGGATAGAGTGGGTATGAGGGATTCAGTGGAATGGTAGTTGAGATGGGGAAGATGTTCCAGATAGAGTAGAGATGAGAGATTCAGTGGAATGGTAGTTGAGATGGGGCAGATGCTCTGGAGAGAGTGGAGATGAGAGATTCAGTGGAATGGTAGGTGAGATGGGGCAGATTCTCAGGATAGAGTGGGTATGAGAGATTCATTGGAATGGTAGTTGAGATGGGGCAGATGTTCCAGATAGAGGAGAGATGAGAGATTCAGTGGAATGGTAGTTGAGATGGGGCAGATGCTCTGGATAGAGTGGAGATGAGAGATTCAGTGGAATGGTAGGTGAGATGGGGCAGAAGTTCAGGATAGAGTGGAGATGAGAGATTCAGTGGAATAGTAGGTGAGATGGGGCAGATGCTCTGGATAGAGTGGAGATGAGAGATTCAGTGGAATGGTAGGTGAGATGGGGCAGAAGTTCAGGATAGAGTGGAGATGAGAGATTCAGTGGAATAGTAGGTGAGATGGGGCAGATGCTCAGGATAGAGTGGGTATGAGAGATTCAGTGGAATGGTAGGTGAGATGGGGCAGATGCTCAGGATAGAGTGGGTATGAGAGATTCAGTGGAATGGTAGGTGAGATGGGGTAGATGCTCTGGATAAAGTGGGTATGAGAGATTCGGTGGAATGATAGGTGAGATGGGGCAGATGTTCAGGATAGAGTGGAGATGAGACATTTAGTGGAATGGTAGGTGAGATGGAGCAGATGCTCAGGATAGAGTAGAGATGAGAGATTCAGTGGAATGGTAGGTGAGATGGGGCAGATGCTCAGGATAGAGTAGAGATGAGAGATTCAGTGGAATGGTAGTTGAGATGGGGAAGATGTTCAGGATAGAGTGGAGATGGGACATTTAGTGGAATGGTAGGTGAGATGGAGCAGATGTTCAGGATATAGTAGAGATGAGAGATTCAGTGGAATGATGGGGCAGATGCTCAGGATAGAGTAGAGATGAGAGATTCAGTGGAATGGTAGTTGAGATGGTGCAGATGTTCAGGATAGAGTAGAGATGAGAGATTCAGTGGAATGGTAGGTGAGATGGGGCAGATGTTCAGGGTAGAGTGGAGATGAGAGATTCAGTGGAATGGTAGGTGAGATGGGGCAGATGCTCAGGATGGAGTAGAGATGAGAGATTCAGTGGAATGGTAGGTGAGATGGGGTAGATGCTCTAGATAGAGTGGGTATGAGAGATTCGGTGGAATGGTAGGTGAGATGGGGCAGATGCTCAGGATAGAGTAGAGATGAGAGATTCAGTGGAATGGTCATTGAGATGGGTGCAGATGTTCCAGATAGAGTAGAGATGAGAGATTCCGTGGAATGGTAGGTGAGATGGGGCAGATGCTCAGGATAGAGTGGGTATGAGAGATTCAGTGGAATGGTAGTTGAGATGGGGCCGATGTTCAGGATAGAGTGGAGATGAGACATTTAGTGGAATGGTAGGTGAGATGGGGCAGATGCTCAGGATAGAGTAGAGATGAGAGATTCAGTGGAATGATAGTTGAGATGGGGCAGATGTTCAGGATAGAGTGGAGATGAGAGATTCAGTGGAATGGTAGGTGAGATGGGGCAGATGCTCAGGGTAGAGTGGGTATGAGAGATTCAGTGGAATGATAGTTGAGATGGGGCCGATGTTCAGGATAGATTGGAGATGAGACATGTAAAGGAATGGTAGGTGAGATGGGGCAGATGCTCAGGATAGAGTAGAGATGAGAGATTCCGTGGAATGGTAGGTGAGATGGGGCAGATGCTCTGGATAGAGTGGAGATGAGATATTCAGTGGAATGGTAGGTGAGATGGGGAAGATGTTCAGGATAGAGTAGAGATGAGAGATTCAGTGGAATGGTAGGTGAGATGGGGGAGATGCTCTGGATAGAGTGGAGATGAGATATTCAGTGGAATGGTAGGTGAGATGGGGCAGATGTTCAGGATAGAGTGGAGATGAGAGATTCAGTGGAATAGTAGGTGAGATGGGGCAGATGCTCAGGATAGAGTTGGTATGAGAGATTCAGTAGAATGGTAGGTGAGATGGGGCAGATGCTCAGGATAGAGTGGGTATGAGAGATTCAGTGGAATGGTAGTTGAGATGGGGCAGATGTTCAGGATAGAGTAGAGATGAGAGATTCAGTGGAATGGTAGGTGAGATGGGGCAGATGCTCAGGATAGAGTAGAGATGAGAGATTCAGTGGAATGGTAGTTGAGATGGGGCAGATGTTCAGGATAGAGTAGAGATTAGAGATTCAGTGGAATGGTCGGTGAGATGGGGCAGATGTTCAGGATAGAGTGGAGATGAGAGATTCAGTGGAATGGTAGGTGAGATGGGATGGGGCAGATGCTCAGGATAGAGTAGAGATGAGAGATTCAGTGGAATGGTAGTTGAGATGGGGCAGATGTTCCAGATAGAGTAGAGATGAGAGATTCAGTGGAATGGTAGTTGAGATGGGGCAGATGCTCTGGAGAGAGTGGAGATGAGAGATTCAGTGGAATGGTAGGTGAGATGGGGCAGATGCTCAGGATAGAGTGGGTATGAGAGATTCAGTGGAATGGTAGTTGAGATGGGGAAGATGTTCCAGATAGAGTAGAGATGAGAGATTCAGTGGAATGGTAGTTGAGATGGGGCAGATGCTCTGGAGAGAGTGGAGATGAGAGATTCAGTGGAATGGTAGGTGAGATGGGGCAGATTCTCAGGATAGAGTGGGTATGAGAGATTCAGTGGAATGGTAGTTGAGATGGGGCAGATGTTCCAGATAGAGGAGAGATGAGAGATTCAGTGGAATGGTAGTTGAGATGGGGCAGATGCTCTGGATAGAGTGGAGATGAGAGATTCAGTGGAATGGTAGGTGAGATGGGGCAGAAGTTCAGGATAGAGTGGAGATGAGAGATTCAGTGGAATAGTAGGTGAGATGGGGCAGATGCTCTGGATAGAGTGGAGATGAGAGATTCAGTGGAATGGTAGGTGAGATGGGGCAGAAGTTCAGGATAGAGTGGAGATGAGAGATTCAGTGGAATAGTAGGTGAGATGGGGCAGATGCTCAGGATAGAGTGGGTATGAGAGATTCAGTGGAATGGTAGGTGAGATGGGGCAGATGCTCAGGATAGAGTGGGTATGAGAGATTCAGTGGAATGGTAGGTGAGATGGGGTAGATGCTCTGGATAGAGTGGGTATGAGAGATTCGGTGGAATGATAGGTGAGATGGGGCAGATGTTCAGGATAGAGTGGAGATGAGACATTTAGTGGAATGGTAGGTGAGATGGAGCAGATGCTCAGGATAGAGTAGAGATGAGAGATTCAGTGGAATGGTAGGTGAGATGGGGCAGATGCTCAGGATAGAGTAGAGATGAGAGATTCAGTGGAATGGTAGTTGAGATGGGGAAGATGTTCAGGATAGAGTGGAGATGGGACATTTAGTGGAATGGTAGGTGAGATGGAGCAGATGTTCAGGATATAGTAGAGATGAGAGATTCAGTGGAATGATGGGGCAGATGCTCAGGATAGAGTAGAGATGAGAGATTCAGTGGAATGGTAGTTGAGATGGGGCAGATGTTCAGGATAGAGTAGAGATGAGAGATTCAGTGGAATGGTAGGTGAGATGGGGCAGATGTTCAGGGTAGAGTGGAGATGAGAGATTCAGTGGAATGGTAGGTGAGGTGGGGCATATGCTCAGGATGGAGTAGAGATGAGAGATTCAGTGGAATGGTAGGTGAGATGGGGTAGATGCTCTAGATAGAGTGGGTATGAGAGATTCGGTGGAATGGTAGGTGAGATGGGGCAGATGCTCAGGATAGAGTAGAGATGAGAGATTCAGTGGAATGGTCATTGAGATGGGTGCAGATGTTCCAGATAGAGTAGAGATGAGAGATTCAGTGGAATGGTAGTTGAGATGGGGCAGATGCTCTGGGTAGAGTGGGGATGAGAGATTCAGTGGAATGGTAGGTGAGATGGGGCAGATGTTCAGGATAGAGTGGGTATGAGTGATTTAGTGGAATGGTAGTTTGGATGGGGCAGATGCTCAGGATAGAGCGGGTATGAGAGATTCAGTGGAATGGTAGTTGAGATGGGGCAGATGTTCAGGATAGAGTAGAGATGAGAGATTCCGTGGAATGGTAGTTGAGATGGGGCAGATGTTCAGGATAGAGAAGAGATGAGAGATTCAGTGGAATGGTAGGTGAGATGGGGCAGATGCTCAGGATAGAGTAGAGATGAGAGATTCAGTGGAATGGTAGGTGAGATGGGGCAGATGTTCAGGATAGAGTGGGTATGAGAGATTCAGTGGAATGGTAGTTGAGATGGGTCAGATGCTCATGATATAGTGGAGATGAGAGATTCAGTGGAATGGTAGGTGAGATGGGGCAGATATTCAGGATACAGTGGAGATGAGAGATTCAGTCTAATGGTAGGTGAGATGGGGCAGATGTTCAGGATAGAGTAGAGATGAGAGATTCAGTGGAATGGTAGGTGAGATGGGGCAGATGTTCAGGATAGAGTAGTGATGAGAGATTCAGTGGAATGGTAGGTGATATGGGGCAGATGCTCAGGATAGAGTAGAGATGAGAGATTCAGTGGAATGGAAGTTGAGATGGGGTAGATGCTCTGGATGGAGTGGGTATGAGAGATTCAGTTGAATTTTAGGTGAGATGTGGCAGATGCTCTGGATAGAGTGGAGATGAGAGATTCAGTGGAATGGTAGGTGAGATGGGGCAGATGTTCAGGATAGAGTGGAGATGAGAGATTCAGTGGAATAGTAGGTGAGATGGGGCAGATGCTCAGGATAGAGTGGGTATGAGAGATTCAGTGGAATGGTAGGTGAGATGGGGCAGATGCTCAGGATAGAGTGGGTATGAGAGATTCAGTGGAATGGTAGTTGAGATGGAGCAGATGTTCGGGATAGAGTAGAGATGAGAGATTCAGTGGAATGGTAGTTGAGATGGGGCAGATGTTCAGGATAGAGTAGAGATGAGAGATTCAGTTGAATGGTAGGTGAGATGGGGCAGATGTTCAGGATAGAGTGGAGATGAGATATTCAGTGGAATGGTAGGTGAGATGGGATGGGGCAGATGCTCAGGATAGAGTGGGTATGAGAGAGTCAGTGGAATGGTAGTTGAGATGGGGCAGATGTTCAGGATAGAGTAGAGATGAGAGATTCAGTGGAATGGTAGTTCAGATGGGGCAGATATCCAGGATACAGTGGAGATGAGAGATTCAGTGGAATAGTAGGTGTGATGGGGCAGATGCTCAGTATAGAGTGGGTATAAGAGATTCAGTGGAATGGTAGGTGAGATGGGGCAGATGCTCAGGATAGAGTGGGTATGAGAGATTCAGTGGAATGGTAGTTGAGATGGGGCAGATTTTCAGGATAAAGTAGAGATGAGAGATTCAGTGGAATGGTAGTTGAGATGGGGAAGATGTTCAGGATAGAGTAGAGATGAGAGATTCAGTTGAATGGTAGGTGAGATGGGGCAGATGTTCAGGATAGAGTAGAGATGAGAGATTCAGTGGAATGGTAGGTGAGATGGGGCAGATGTTCAGGATAGAGTAGAGATGAGAGATCCAGTGGAATGGTAGGTGAGATGGGGCAGATGCTCAGGATAGAGTGGGTATGAGAGATTCAGTGGAATGGTAGTTGAGATGGGGCAGATGTTCCAGATAGAGTAGAGATGAGAGATTCAGTGGAATGGTAGGTGAGATGGGGCAGATGCTCTGGATAGAGTGGAGATGAGAGATTCAGTGGAATGGTAGGTGAGATAGGGCAGATGCTCAGGATAGAGTTGGTATGAGAGATTCAGTGGAATGGTAGGTGAGATGGGGTAGATGCTCTGGATAGAGTGGGTATGAGAGATTTGGTGGAATGGTAATTGAGATGGGGCAGATGTTCAGGGTAGAGTGGAGATGAGAGATTCAGTGGAATGGTAGGTGAGATGGGATGGGGCAGATGCTCAGGATAGAGTAGAGATGAGAGATTCAGTGGAATGGTAGGTGAGATGGGGTAGATATTCTGGATAGAGTGGGTATGAGAGATTCGGTGGAATGGTGGGTGAGATGGGGCAGATGCTCAGGATAGAGTAGAGATGAGAGAATCATTGGAATGGTAGTTGAGATGGGGCAGATGTTCCAGATAGAGTAGAGATGAGAGATTCAGTGGAATGGTAGTTGAGATGGGGCAGATGCTCTGGATAGAGTGGGTATGAAAGATTCAGTGGAATGGTAGTTGACATGGGGCAGATGCTCTGGGTAGAGTGGAGATGAGAGATTCAGTGGAAAGGTAGGTGAGATGGGGCAGATGTTCAGGGTAGAGTGGAGATGAGAGATTCAGTGGAATGGTAGGTGAGATGGGATGGGGCAGATGCTCAGGATAGAGTAGAGATGAGAGATTCAGTGGAATGGTAGGTGAGATGGGGCAGATGCTCAGGATAGAGTAGAGATGAGAGATTCAGTGGAATGGTAGTTGAGATGGGGCAGAGGTTCCAGATAGAGTAGAGATGAGAGATTCAGTGGAATGGTAGTTGAGATGGGGCAGATGCTATGGATAGAGTGGGTATGAAAGATTCAGTGGAATGGTAGTTGACATGGGGCAGATGCTCTGGGTAGAGTGGAGATGAGAGATTCAGTGGAAAGGTAGGTGAGATGGGGCAGATGTTCAGGATAGAGTAGAGATGAGAGATTCAGTGGAATGGTAGGTGAGATGGGGCAGATGTTCAGGATAGAGTAGAGATGAGAGATTCAGTGGAATGATAGTTGAGATGGGGCAGATGTTCAGGATAGAGTGGAGATGAGAGATTCAGTGGAATGGTAGGTGAGATGGGGCAGATGCTCAGGGTAGAGTGGGTATGAGAGATTCAGTGGAATGATAGTTGAGATGGGGCCGATGTTCAGGATAGATTGGAGATGAGACATGTAAAGGAATGGTAGGTGAGATGGGGCAGATGCTCAGGATAGAGTAGAGATGAGAGATTCCGTGGAATGGTAGGTGAGATGGGGCAGATGCTCTGGATAGAGTGGAGATGAGATATTCAGTGGAATGGTAGGTGAGATGGGGAAGATGTTCAGGATAGAGTAGAGATGAGAGATTCAGTGGAATGGTAGGTGAGATGGGGGAGATGCTCTGGATAGAGTGGAGATGAGATATTCAGTGGAATGGTAGGTGAGATGGGGCAGATGTTCAGGATAGAGTGGAGATGAGAGATTCAGTGGAATAGTAGGTGAGATGGGGCAGATGCTCAGGATAGAGTTGGTATGAGAGATTCAGTAGAATGTTAGGTGAGATGGGGCAGATGCTCAGGATAGAGTGGGTATGAGAGATTCAGTGGAATGGTAGTTGAGATGGGGCAGATGTTCAGGATAGAGTAGAGATGAGAGATTCAGTGGAATGGTAGGTGAGATGGGGCAGATGCTCAGGATAGAGTAGAGATGAGAGATTCAGTGGAATGGTAGTTGAGATGGGGCAGATGTTCAGGATAGAGTAGAGATTAGAGATTCAGTGGAATGGTCGGTGAGATGGGGCAGATGTTCAGGATAGAGTGGAGATGAGAGATTCAGTGGAATGGTAGGTGAGATGGGATGGGGCAGATGCTCAGGATAGAGTAGAGATGAGAGATTCAGTGGAATGGTACGTGAGATGGGGTAGATATTCTGGATAGAGTGGGTATGAGAGATTCGGTGGAATGGTGGGTGAGATAGGGCAGATGCTCAGGATAGAGTAGAGATGAGAGATTCAGTGGAATGGTAGTTGAGATGGGGCAGATGTTCCAGATAGAGTAGAGATGAGAGATTCAGTGGAATGGTAGTTGAGATGGGGCAGATGCTCTGGAGAGAGTGGAGATGAGAGATTCAGTGGAATGGTAGGTGAGATGGGGCAGATGCTCAGGATAGAGTGGGTATGAGGGATTCAGTGGAATGGTAGTTGAGATGGGGAAGATGTTCCAGATAGAGTAGAGATGAGAGATTCAGTGGAATGGTAGTTGAGATGGGGCAGATGCTCTGGAGAGAGTGGAGATGAGAGATTCAGTGGAATGGTAGGTGAGATGGGGCAGATTCTCAGGATAGAGTGGGTATGAGAGATTCATTGGAATGGTAGTTGAGATGGGGCAGATGTTCCAGATAGAGGAGAGATGAGAGATTCAGTGGAATGGTAGTTGAGATGGGGCAGATGCTCTGGATAGAGTGGAGATGAGAGATTCAGTGGAATGGTAGGTGAGATGGGGCAGAAGTTCAGGATAGAGTGGAGATGAGAGATTCAGTGGAATAGTAGGTGAGATGGGGCAGATGCTCTGGATAGAGTGGAGATGAGAGATTCAGTGGAATGGTAGGTGAGATGGGGCAGAAGTTCAGGATAGAGTGGAGATGAGAGATTCAGTGGAATAGTAGGTGAGATGGGGCAGATGCTCAGGATAGAGTGGGTATGAGAGATTCAGTGGAATGGTAGGTGAGATGGGGCAGATGCTCAGGATAGAGTGGGTATGAGAGATTCAGTGGAATGGTAGGTGAGATGGGGTAGATGCTCTGGATAAAGTGGGTATGAGAGATTCGGTGGAATGATAGGTGAGATGGGGCAGATGTTCAGGATAGAGTGGAGATGAGACATTTAGTGGAATGGTAGGTGAGATGGAGCAGATGCTCAGGATAGAGTAGAGATGAGAGATTCAGTGGAATGGTAGGTGAGATGGGGCAGATGCTCAGGATAGAGTAGAGATGAGAGATTCAGTGGAATGGTAGTTGAGATGGGGAAGATGTTCAGGATAGAGTGGAGATGGGACATTTAGTGGAATGGTAGGTGAGATGGAGCAGATGTTCAGGATATAGTAGAGATGAGAGATTCAGTGGAATGATGGGGCAGATGCTCAGGATAGAGTAGAGATGAGAGATTCAGTGGAATGGTAGTTGAGATGGTGCAGATGTTCAGGATAGAGTAGAGATGAGAGATTCAGTGGAATGGTAGGTGAGATGGGGCAGATGTTCAGGGTAGAGTGGAGATGAGAGATTCAGTGGAATGGTAGGTGAGATGGGGCAGATGCTCAGGATGGAGTAGAGATGAGAGATTCAGTGGAATGGTAGGTGAGATGGGGTAGATGCTCTAGATAGAGTGGGTATGAGAGATTCGGTGGAATGGTAGGTGAGATGGGGCAGATGCTCAGGATAGAGTAGAGATGAGAGATTCAGTGGAATGGTCATTGAGATGGGTGCAGATGTTCCAGATAGAGTAGAGATGAGAGATTCCGTGGAATGGTAGGTGAGATGGGGCAGATGCTCAGGATAGAGTGGGTATGAGAGATTCAGTGGAATGGTAGTTGAGATGGGGCCGATGTTCAGGATAGAGTGGAGATGAGACATTTAGTGGAATGGTAGGTGAGATGGGGCAGATGCTCAGGATAGAGTAGAGATGAGAGATTCAGTGGAATGATAGTTGAGATGGGGCAGATGTTCAGGATAGAGTGGAGATGAGAGATTCAGTGGAATGGTAGGTGAGATGGGGCAGATGCTCAGGGTAGAGTGGGTATGAGAGATTCAGTGGAATGATAGTTGAGATGGGGCCGATGTTCAGGATAGATTGGAGATGAGACATGTAAAGGAATGGTAGGTGAGATGAGGCAGATGCTCAGGATAGAGTAGAGATGAGAGATTCCGTGGAATGGTAGGTGAGATGGGGCAGATGCTCTGGATAGAGTGGAGATGAGATATTCAGTGGAATGGTAGGTGAGATGGGGAAGATGTTCAGGATAGAGTAGAGATGAGAGATTCAGTGGAATGGTAGGTGAGATGGGGAGATGCTCTGGATAGAGTGGAGATGAGATATTCAGTGGAATGGTAGGTGAGATGGGGCAGATGTTCAGGATAGAGTGGAGATGAGAGATTCAGTGGAATAGTAGGTGAGATGGGGCAGATGCTCAGGATAGAGTTGGTATGAGAGATTCAGTAGAATGGTAGGTGAGATGGGGCAGATGCTCAGGATAGAGTGGGTATGAGAGATTCAGTGGAATGGTAGTTGAGATGGGGCAGATGTTCAGGATAGAGTAGAGATGAGAGATTCAGTGGAATGGTAGGTGAGATGGGGCAGATGCTCAGGATAGAGTAGAGATGAGAGATTCAGTGGAATGGTAGTTGAGATGGGGCAGATGTTCAGGATAGAGTAGAGATTAGAGATTCAGTGGAATGGTCGGTGAGATGGGGCAGATGTTCAGGATAGAGTGGAGATGAGAGATTCAGTGGAATGGTAGGTGAGATGGGATGGGGCAGATGCTCAGGATAGAGTAGAGATGAGAGATTCAGTGGAATGGTAGTTGAGATGGGGCAGATGTTCCAGATAGAGTAGAGATGAGAGATTCAGTGGAATGGTAGTTGAGATGGGGCAGATGCTCTGGAGAGAGTGGAGATGAGAGATTCAGTGGAATGGTAGGTGAGATGGGGCAGATGCTCAGGATAGAGTGGGTATGAGAGATTCAGTGGAATGGTAGTTGAGATGGGGAAGATGTTCCAGATAGAGTAGAGATGAGAGATTCAGTGGAATGGTAGTTGAGATGGGGCAGATGCTCTGGAGAGAGTGGAGATGAGAGATTCAGTGGAATGGTAGGTGAGATGGGGCAGATTCTCAGGATAGAGTGGGTATGAGAGATTCAGTGGAATGGTAGTTGAGATGGGGCAGATGTTCCAGATAGAGGAGAGATGAGAGATTCAGTGGAATGGTAGTTGAGATGGGGCAGATGCTCTGGATAGAGTGGAGATGAGAGATTCAGTGGAATGGTAGGTGAGATGGGGCAGAAGTTCAGGATAGAGTGGAGATGAGAGATTCAGTGGAATAGTAGGTGAGATGGGGCAGATGCTCTGGATAGAGTGGAGATGAGAGATTCAGTGGAATGGTAGGTGAGATGGGGCAGAAGTTCAGGATAGAGTGGAGATGAGAGATTCAGTGGAATAGTAGGTGAGATGGGGCAGATGCTCAGGATAGAGTGGGTATGAGAGATTCAGTGGAATGGTAGGTGAGATGGGGCAGATGCTCAGGATAGAGTGGGTATGAGAGATTCAGTGGAATGGTAGGTGAGATGGGGTAGATGCTCTGGATAGAGTGGGTATGAGAGATTCGGTGGAATGATAGGTGAGATGGGGCAGATGTTCAGGATAGAGTGGAGATGAGACATTTAGTGGAATGGTAGGTGAGATGGAGCAGATGCTCAGGATAGAGTAGAGATGAGAGATTCAGTGGAATGGTAGGTGAGATGGGGCAGATGCTCAGGATAGAGTAGAGATGAGAGATTCAGTGGAATGGTAGTTGAGATGGGGAAGATGTTCAGGATAGAGTGGAGATGGGACATTTAGTGGAATGGTAGGTGAGATGGAGCAGATGTTCAGGATATAGTAGAGATGAGAGATTCAGTGGAATGATGGGGCAGATGCTCAGGATAGAGTAGAGATGAGAGATTCAGTGGAATGGTAGTTGAGATGGGGCAGATGTTCAGGATAGAGTAGAGATGAGAGATTCAGTGGAATGGTAGGTGAGATGGGGCAGATGTTCAGGGTAGAGTGGAGATGAGAGATTCAGTGGAATGGTAGGTGAGGTGGGGCATATGCTCAGGATGGAGTAGAGATGAGAGATTCAGTGGAATGGTAGGTGAGATGGGGTAGATGCTCTAGATAGAGTGGGTATGAGAGATTCGGTGGAATGGTAGGTGAGATGGGGCAGATGCTCAGGATAGAGTAGAGATGAGAGATTCAGTGGAATGGTCATTGAGATGGGTGCAGATGTTCCAGATAGAGTAGAGATGAGAGATTCAGTGGAATGGTAGTTGAGATGGGGCAGATGCTCTGGGTAGAGTGGGGATGAGAGATTCAGTGGAATGGTAGGTGAGATGGGGCAGATGTTCAGGATAGAGTGGGTATGAGTGATTTAGTGGAATGGTAGTTTGGATGGGGCAGATGCTCAGGATAGAGCGGGTATGAGAGATTCAGTGGAATGGTAGTTGAGATGGGGCAGATGTTCAGGATAGAGTAGAGATGAGAGATTCCGTGGAATGGTAGTTGAGATGGGGCAGATGTTCAGGATAGAGAAGAGATGAGAGATTCAGTGGAATGGTAGGTGAGATGGGGCAGATGCTCAGGATAGAGTAGAGATGAGAGATTCAGTGGAATGGTAGGTGAGATGGGGCAGATGTTCAGGATAGAGTGGGTATGAGAGATTCAGTGGAATGGTAGTTGAGATGGGTCAGATGCTCATGATATAGTGGAGATGAGAGATTCAGTGGAATGGTAGGTGAGATGGGGCAGATATTCAGGATACAGTGGAGATGAGAGATTCAGTCTAATGGTAGGTGAGATGGGGCAGATGTTCAGGATAGAGTAGAGATGAGAGATTCAGTGGAATGGTAGGTGAGATGGGGCAGATGTTCAGGATAGAGTAGTGATGAGAGATTCAGTGGAATGGTAGGTGATATGGGGCAGATGCTCAGGATAGAGTAGAGATGAGAGATTCAGTGGAATGGAAGTTGAGATGGGGTAGATGCTCTGGATGGAGTGGGTATGAGAGATTCAGTTGAATTTTAGGTGAGATGTGGCAGATGCTCTGGATAGAGTGGAGATGAGAGATTCAGTGGAATGGTAGGTGAGATGGGGCAGATGTTCAGGATAGAGTGGAGATGAGAGATTCAGTGGAATAGTAGGTGAGATGGGGCAGATGCTCAGGATAGAGTGGGTATGAGAGATTCAGTGGAATGGTAGGTGAGATGGGGCAGATGCTCAGGATAGAGTGGGTATGAGAGATTCAGTGGAATGGTAGTTGAGATGGAGCAGATGTTCGGGATAGAGTAGAGATGAGAGATTCAGTGGAATGGTAGTTGAGATGGGGCAGATGTTCAGGATAGAGTAGAGATGAGAGATTCAGTTGAATGGTAGGTGAGATGGGGCAGATGTTCAGGATAGAGTGGAGATGAGATATTCAGTGGAATGGTAGGTGAGATGGGATGGGGCAGATGCTCAGGATAGAGTGGGTATGAGAGAGTCAGTGGAATGGTAGTTGAGATGGGGCAGATGTTCAGGATAGAGTAGAGATGAGAGATTCAGTGGAATGGTAGTTCAGATGGGGCAGATATCCAGGATACAGTGGAGATGAGAGATTCAGTGGAATAGTAGGTGTGATGGGGCAGATGCTCAGTATAGAGTGGGTATAAGAGATTCAGTGGAATGGTAGGTGAGATGGGGCAGATGCTCAGGATAGAGTGGGTATGAGAGATTCAGTGGAATGGTAGTTGAGATGGGGCAGATTTTCAGGATAAAGTAGAGATGAGAGATTCAGTGGAATGGTAGTTGAGATGGGGAAGATGTTCAGGATAGAGTAGAGATGAGAGATTCAGTTGAATGGTAGGTGAGATGGGGCAGATGTTCAGGATAGAGTAGAGATGAGAGATTCAGTGGAATGGTAGGTGAGATGGGGCAGATGTTCAGGATAGAGTAGAGATGAGAGATCCAGTGGAATGGTAGGTGAGATGGGGCAGATGCTCAGGATAGAGTGGGTATGAGAGATTCAGTGGAATGGTAGTTGAGATGGGGCAGATGTTCCAGATAGAGTAGAGATGAGAGATTCAGTGGAATGGTAGGTGAGATGGGGCAGATGCTCTGGATAGAGTGGAGATGAGAGATTCAGTGGAATGGTAGGTGAGATAGGGCAGATGCTCAGGATAGAGTTGGTATGAGAGATTCAGTGGAATGGTAGGTGAGATGGGGTAGATGCTCTGGATAGAGTGGGTATGAGAGATTTGGTGGAATGGTAATTGAGATGGGGCAGATGTTCAGGGTAGAGTGGAGATGAGAGATTCAGTGGAATGGTAGGTGAGATGGGATGGGGCAGATGCTCAGGATAGAGTAGAGATGAGAGATTCAGTGGAATGGTAGGTGAGATGGGGTAGATATTCTGGATAGAGTGGGTATGAGAGATTCGGTGGAATGGTGGGTGAGATGGGGCAGATGCTCAGGATAGAGTAGAGATGAGAGAATCATTGGAATGGTAGTTGAGATGGGGCAGATGTTCCAGATAGAGTAGAGATGAGAGATTCAGTGGAATGGTAGTTGAGATGGGGCAGATGCTCTGGATAGAGTGGGTATGAAAGATTCAGTGGAATGGTAGTTGACATGGGGCAGATGCTCTGGGTAGAGTGGAGATGAGAGATTCAGTGGAAAGGTAGGTGAGATGGGGCAGATGTTCAGGGTAGAGTGGAGATGAGAGATTCAGTGGAATGGTAGGTGAGATGGGATGGGGCAGATGCTCAGGATAGAGTAGAGATGAGAGATTCAGTGGAATGGTAGGTGAGATGGGGCAGATGCTCAGGATAGAGTAGAGATGAGAGATTCAGTGGAATGGTAGTTGAGATGGGGCAGAGGTTCCAGATAGAGTAGAGATGAGAGATTCAGTGGAATGGTAGTTGAGATGGGGCAGATGCTATGGATAGAGTGGGTATGAAAGATTCAGTGGAATGGTAGTTGACATGGGGCAGATGCTCTGGGTAGAGTGGAGATGAGAGATTCAGTGGAAAGGTAGGTGAGATGGGGCAGATGTTCAGGATAGAGTAGAGATGAGAGATTCAGTGGAATGGTAGGTGAGATGGGGTAGATGCTCTAGATAGAGTGGGTATGAGAGATTCGGTGGAATGGTAGGTGAGATGGGGCAGATGCTCAGGATAGAGTAGAGATGAGAGATTCAGTGGAATGGTCATTGAGATGGGTGCAGATGTTCCAGATAGAGTAGAGATGAGAGATTCCGTGGAATGGTAGGTGAGATGGGGCAGATGCTCAGGATAGAGTGGGTATGAGAGATTCAGTGGAATGGTAGTTGAGATGGGGCCGATGTTCAGGATAGAGTGGAGATGAGACATTTAGTGGAATGGTAGGTGAGATGGGGCAGATGCTCAGGATAGAGTAGAGATGAGAGATTCAGTGGAATGATAGTTGAGATGGGGCAGATGTTCAGGATAGAGTGGAGATGAGAGATTCAGTGGAATGGTAGGTGAGATGGGGCAGATGCTCAGGGTAGAGTGGGTATGAGAGATTCAGTGGAATGATAGTTGAGATGGGGCCGATGTTCAGGATAGATTGGAGATGAGACATGTAAAGGAATGGTAGGTGAGATGGGGCAGATGCTCAGGATAGAGTAGAGATGAGAGATTCCGTGGAATGGTAGGTGAGATGGGGCAGATGCTCTGGATAGAGTGGAGATGAGATATTCAGTGGAATGGTAGGTGAGATGGGGAAGATGTTCAGGATAGAGTAGAGATGAGAGATTCAGTGGAATGGTAGGTGAGATGGGGGAGATGCTCTGGATAGAGTGGAGATGAGATATTCAGTGGAATGGTAGGTGAGATGGGGCAGATGTTCAGGATAGAGTGGAGATGAGAGATTCAGTGGAATAGTAGGTGAGATGGGGCAGATGCTCAGGATAGAGTTGGTATGAGAGATTCAGTAGAATGGTAGGTGAGATGGGGCAGATGCTCAGGATAGAGTGGGTATGAGAGATTCAGTGGAATGGTAGTTGAGATGGGGCAGATGTTCAGGATAGAGTAGAGATGAGAGATTCAGTGGAATGGTAGGTGAGATGGGGCAGATGCTCAGGATAGAGTAGAGATGAGAGATTCAGTGGAATGGTAGTTGAGATGGGGCAGATGTTCAGGATAGAGTAGAGATTAGAGATTCAGTGGAATGGTCGGTGAGATGGGGCAGATGTTCAGGATAGAGTGGAGATGAGAGATTCAGTGGAATGGTAGGTGAGATGGGATGGGGCAGATGCTCAGGATAGAGTAGAGATGAGAGATTCAGTGGAATGGTAGTTGAGATGGGGCAGATGTTCCAGATAGAGTAGAGATGAGAGATTCAGTGGAATGGTAGTTGAGATGGGGCAGATGCTCTGGAGAGAGTGGAGATGAGAGATTCAGTGGAATGGTAGGTGAGATGGGGCAGATGCTCAGGATAGAGTGGGTATGAGAGATTCAGTGGAATGGTAGTTGAGATGGGGAAGATGTTCCAGATAGAGTAGAGATGAGAGATTCAGTGGAATGGTAGTTGAGATGGGGCAGATGCTCTGGAGAGAGTGGAGATGAGAGATTCAGTGGAATGGTAGGTGAGATGGGGCAGATTCTCAGGATAGAGTGGGTATGAGAGATTCAGTGGAATGGTAGTTGAGATGGGGCAGATGTTCCAGATAGAGGAGAGATGAGAGATTCAGTGGAATGGTAGTTGAGATGGGGCAGATGCTCTGGATAGAGTGGAGATGAGAGATTCAGTGGAATGGTAGGTGAGATGGGGCAGAAGTTCAGGATAGAGTGGAGATGAGAGATTCAGTGGAATAGTAGGTGAGATGGGGCAGATGCTCTGGATAGAGTGGAGATGAGAGATTCAGTGGAATGGTAGGTGAGATGGGGCAGAAGTTCAGGATAGAGTGGAGATGAGAGATTCAGTGGAATAGTAGGTGAGATGGGGCAGATGCTCAGGATAGAGTGGGTATGAGAGATTCAGTGGAATGGTAGGTAAGATGGGGCAGATGCTCAGGATAGAGTGGGTATGAGAGATTCAGTGGAATGGTAGGTGAGATGGGGTAGATGCTCTGGATAGAGTGGGTATGAGAGATTCGGTGGAATGATAGGTGAGATGGGGCAGATGTTCAGGATAGAGTGGAGATGAGACATTTAGTGGAATGGTAGGTGAGATGGAGCAGATGCTCAGGATAGAGTAGAGATGAGAGATTCAGTGGAATGGTAGGTGAGATGGGGCAGATGCTCAGGATAGAGTAGAGATGAGAGATTCAGTGGAATGGTAGTTGAGATGGGGAAGATGTTCAGGATAGAGTGGAGATGGGACATTTAGTGGAATGGTAGGTGAGATGGAGCAGATGTTCAGGATATAGTAGAGATGAGAGATTCAGTGGAATGATGGGGCAGATGCTCAGGATAGAGTAGAGATGAGAGATTCAGTGGAATGGTAGTTGAGATGGGGCAGATGTTCAGGATAGAGTAGAGATGAGAGATTCAGTGGAATGGTAGGTGAGATGGGGCAGATGTTCAGGGTAGAGTGGAGATGAGAGATTCAGTGGAATGGTAGGTGAGGTGGGGCATATGCTCAGGATGGAGTAGAGATGAGAGATTCAGTGGAATGGTAGGTGAGATGGGGTAGATGCTCTAGATAGAGTGGGTATGAGAGATTCGGTGGAATGGTAGGTGAGATGGGGCAGATGCTCAGGATAGAGTAGAGATGAGAGATTCAGTGGAATGGTCATTGAGATGGGTGCAGATGTTCCAGATAGAGTAGAGATGAGAGATTCAGTGGAATGGTAGTTGAGATGGGGCAGATGCTCTGGGTAGAGTGGGGATGAGAGATTCAGTGGAATGGTAGGTGAGATGGGGCAGATGTTCAGGATAGAGTGGGTATGAGTGATTTAGTGGAATGGTAGTTTGGATGGGGCAGATGCTCAGGATAGAGCGGGTATGAGAGATTCAGTGGAATGGTAGTTGAGATGGGGCAGATGTTCAGGATAGAGTAGAGATGAGAGATTCCGTGGAATGGTAGTTGAGATGGGGCAGATGTTCAGGATAGAGAAGAGATGAGAGATTCAGTGGAATGGTAGGTGAGATGGGGCAGATGCTCAGGATAGAGTAGAGATGAGAGATTCAGTGGAATGGTAGGTGAGATGGGGCAGATGTTCAGGATAGAGTGGGTATGAGAGATTCAGTGGAATGGTAGTTGAGATGGGTCAGATGCTCATGATATAGTGGAGATGAGAGATTCAGTGGAATGGTAGGTGAGATGGGGCAGATATTCAGGATACAGTGGAGATGAGAGATTCAGTCTAATGGTAGGTGAGATGGGGCAGATGTTCAGGATAGAGTAGAGATGAGAGATTCAGTGGAATGGTAGGTGAGATGGGGCAGATGTTCAGGATAGAGTAGTGATGAGAGATTCAGTGGAATGGTAGGTGATATGGGGCAGATGCTCAGGATAGAGTAGAGATGAGAGATTCAGTGGAATGGAAGTTGAGATGGGGTAGATGCTCTGGATGGAGTGGGTATGAGAGATTCAGTTGAATTTTAGGTGAGATGTGGCAGATGCTCTGGATAGAGTGGAGATGAGAGATTCAGTGGAATGGTAGGTGAGATGGGGCAGATGTTCAGGATAGAGTGGAGATGAGAGATTCAGTGGAATAGTAGGTGAGATGGGGCAGATGCTCAGGATAGAGTGGGTATGAGAGATTCAGTGGAATGGTAGGTGAGATGGGGCAGATGCTCAGGATAGAGTGGGTATGAGAGATTCAGTGGAATGGTAGTTGAGATGGAGCAGATGTTCGGGATAGAGTAGAGATGAGAGATTCAGTGGAATGGTAGTTGAGATGGGGCAGATGTTCAGGATAGAGTAGAGATGAGAGATTCAGTTGAATGGTAGGTGAGATGGGGCAGATGTTCAGGATAGAGTGGAGATGAGATATTCAGTGGAATGGTAGGTGAGATGGGATGGGGCAGATGCTCAGGATAGAGTGGGTATGAGAGAGTCAGTGGAATGGTAGTTGAGATGGGGCAGATGTTCAGGATAGAGTAGAGATGAGAGATTCAGTGGAATGGTAGTTCAGATGGGGCAGATATCCAGGATACAGTGGAGATGAGAGATTCAGTGGAATAGTAGGTGTGATGGGGCAGATGCTCAGTATAGAGTGGGTATAAGAGATTCAGTGGAATGGTAGGTGAGATGGGGCAGATGCTCAGGATAGAGTGGGTATGAGAGATTCAGTGGAATGGTAGTTGAGATGGGGCAGATTTTCAGGATAAAGTAGAGATGAGAGATTCAGTGGAATGGTAGTTGAGATGGGGAAGATGTTCAGGATAGAGTAGAGATGAGAGATTCAGTTGAATGGTAGGTGAGATGGGGCAGATGTTCAGGATAGAGTAGAGATGAGAGATTCAGTGGAATGGTAGGTGAGATGGGGCAGATGTTCAGGATAGAGTAGAGATGAGAGATCCAGTGGAATGGTAGGTGAGATGGGGCAGATGCTCAGGATAGAGTGGGTATGAGAGATTCAGTGGAATGGTAGTTGAGATGGGGCAGATGTTCCAGATAGAGTAGAGATGAGAGATTCAGTGGAATGGTAGGTGAGATGGGGCAGATGCTCTGGATAGAGTGGAGATGAGAGATTCAGTGGAATGGTAGGTGAGATAGGGCAGATGCTCAGGATAGAGTTGGTATGAGAGATTCAGTGGAATGGTAGGTGAGATGGGGTAGATGCTCTGGATAGAGTGGGTATGAGAGATTTGGTGGAATGGTAATTGAGATGGGGCAGATGTTCAGGGTAGAGTGGAGATGAGAGATTCAGTGGAATGGTAGGTGAGATGGGATGGGGCAGATGCTCAGGATAGAGTAGAGATGAGAGATTCAGTGGAATGGTAGGTGAGATGGGGTAGATATTCTGGATAGAGTGGGTATGAGAGATTCGGTGGAATGGTGGGTGAGATGGGGCAGATGCTCAGGATAGAGTAGAGATGAGAGAAT
Source organism: Ambystoma mexicanum (assembly GCF_040938575.1). Classification (NCBI taxonomy): domain Eukaryota; kingdom Metazoa; phylum Chordata; class Amphibia; order Caudata; family Ambystomatidae; genus Ambystoma; species Ambystoma mexicanum. Next base: position 1,566,946,050 of record NC_090932.1, read on the forward strand.
CATTGGAATGGTAGTTGAGATGGGGCAGATGTTCCAGATAGAGTAGAGATGAGAGATTCAGTGGAATGGTAGTTGAGATGGGGCAGATGCTCTGGATAGAGTGGGTATGAAAGATTCAGTGGAATGGTAGTTGACATGGGGCAGATGCTCTGGGTAGAGTGGAGATGAGAGATTCAGTGGAAAGGTAGGTGAGATGGGGCAGATGTTCAGGGTAGAGTGGAGATGAGAGATTCAGTGGAATGGTAGGTGAGATGGGATGGGGCAGATGCTCAGGATAGAGTAGAGATGAGAGATTCAGTGGAATGGTAGGTGAGATGGGGCAGATGCTCAGGATAGAGTAGAGATGAGAGATTCAGTGGAATGGTAGTTGAGATGGGGCAGAGGTTCCAGATAGAGTAGAGATGAGAGATTCAGTGGAATGGTAGTTGAGATGGGGCAGATGCTATGGATAGAGTGGGTATGAAAGATTCAGTGGAATGGTAGTTGACATGGGGCAGATGCTCTGGGTAGAGTGGAGATGAGAGATTCAGTGGAAAGGTAGGTGAGATGGGGCAGATGTTCAGGATAGAGTAGAGATGAGAGATTCAGTGGAATGGTAGGTGAGATGGGGCAGATGTTCAGGATAGAGTAGTGATGAGAGATTTAGTGGAATGGTAGGTGAGATGGGGCAGATGCTCAGGATAGAGTAGAGATGAGAGATTCAGTGGAATGGAAGGTGAGATGGGGTAGATGCTCTGGATGGAGTGGGTATGAGAGATTCAGTGGAATTTTAGGTGAGATGTGGAAGATGCTCTGGATAGAGTGGAGATGAGAGATTCAGTGGAATGGTAGGTGAGATGGGGCAGATGTTCAGGATAGAGTGGAGATGAGAGATTCAGTGGAATAGTAGGTGAGATGGGGCAGATGCTCAGGATAGAGTGGGTATGAGAGATTTAGTGGAATGGTAGGTGAGATGGGGCAGATGCTCAGGATAGAGTGGGTATGAGAGATTCAGTGGAATGGTAGTTGAGATGGAGCAGATGTTCGGGATAGAGTAGAGATGAGAGATTCAGTGGAATGGTAGTTGAGATGGGGCAGATATCCAGGATGCAGTGGAGATGAGAGATTCAGTGGAATGGTAGGTGAGATGGGGCAGATGTTCAGGATAGAGTGGAGATGAGAGATTCAGTGGAATAGTAGGTGTGATGGGGCAGATGCTCAGTATAGAGTGGGTATAAGAGATTCAGTGGAATGGTAGGTGAGATGGGGCAGATGCTCAGGATAGAGTGGGTATGAGAGATTCAGTGGAATGGTAGTTGAGATGGGGCAGATGTTCAGGATAAAGTAGAGATGAGAGATTCAGTGGAATGGTAGTTGAGATGGGGCAGATGTTCAGGATAGAGTAGAGATGAGAGATTCAGTTGAATGGTAGGTGAGATGGGGCAGATGTTCAGGATAGAGTAGAGATGAGAGATTCAGTGGAATGGTAGGTGAGATGGGGCAGATGTTCAGGATAGAGTAGAGATGAGAGATCCAGTGGAATGGTAGGTGAGATGGGGCAGATGCTCAGGATAGAGTGGGTATGAGAGATTCAGTGGAATGGTAGTTGAGATGGGGCAGATGTTCAGGATAGAGTGGAGATGAGAGATTCAGTGGAATGGTAGGTGTGATGGGGCATATGCTCAGGATAGAGTGGGTATGAGAGATTCAGTTGAATGGTAGTTGAGATGGGGCAGATGTTCGGTATAGAGTAGAGATGAGAGATTCAGTGGAATGGTAGTTGAGATGGGGCAGATGTTCAGGATAGAGTAGAGTTGAGAGATTCAGTTGAATGGTAGGTGAGATGGGGCAGATGTTCAGGATAGAGTGGAGATGAGAGATTCAGTGGAATGGTAGGTGAGATGGGATGGGGCAGATGCTCAGGATAGAGTGGGTATGAGAGAGTCAGTGGAATGGTAGTTGAGATGGGGCAGATGTTCAGGATAGAGTAGAGATGAGAGATTCAGTGGAATGGTAGTTGAGATGGGGCAGATATCCAGGATACAGTGGAGATGAGAGATTCAGTGGAATGGTAGGTGAGAAGGGGCAGATGTTCAGGATAGAGTGGAGATGAGAGATTCAGTGGAATAGTAGGTGTGATGGGGCAGATGCTCAGTATAGAGTGGGTATAAGAGATTCAGTGGAATGGTAGGTGAGATGGGGCAGATGCTCAGGATAGAGTGGGTATTAGAGATTCAGTGGAATGGTAGGTGAGATGGGGCAGATGTTCATGATAGAGTAGAGATGAGAGATCCAGTGGAATGGTAGGTGAGATGGGGCAGATGCTCAGGATAGAGTGGGTATGAGAGATTCAGTGGAATGGTAGTTGAGATGGGGCAGATGTTCCAGATAGAGTAGAGATGAGAGATTCAGTGGAATGGTAGGTGAGATGGGGCAGATGTTCAGGATAGAGTAGAGATGAGAGATCCAGTGGTATGGTAGGTGAGATGGGGCAGATGCTCAGGATAGAGTGGGTATGAGAGATTCAGTGGAATGGTAGTTGAGATGGGGAAGATGTTCAGGATAGAGTGGAGATGAGAGATTCAGTGGAATGGTAATTGTGATGGGGCATATGCTCAGGATAGAGTGGGTATGAGAGATTCAGTTGAATGGTAGTTGAGATGGGGCAGATGTTCCAGATAGAGTAAAGATGAGAGATTCAGTGGAATGGTAGGTGAGATGGGGCAGATGTTCAGGATAGAGTGGAGATGAGAGATTCAGTGGAATAGTAGGTGAGATGGGGCAGATGCTCAGGATAGAGTGGGTATGAGAGATTCAGTGGAATGGTAGGTGAGATGGGGCAGATGCTCAGGATAGAGTGGGTATGAGAGATTCAGTGGAATGGTAGTTGAGATGGAGCAGATGTTCGGGATAGAGTAGAGATGAGAGATTCAGTGGAATGGTAGTTGAGATGGGGCAGATGTTCAGGATAGAGTAGAGATGAGAGATTCAGTTGAATGGTAGGTGAGATGGGGCAGATGTTCAGGATAGAGTGGAGATGAGAGATTCAGTGGAATGGTAGGTGAGATGGGATGGGGCAGATGCTCAGGATAGAGTGGGTATGAGAGAGTCAGTGGAATGGTAGTTGAGATGGGGCAGATGTTCAGGATAGAGTAGAGATGAGAGATTCAGTGGAATGGTAGTTGAGATGGGGCAGATATCCAGGATACAGTAGAGATGAGAGATTCAGTGGAATGGTAGGTGAGAAGGGGCAGATGTTCAGGATAGAGTGGAGATGAGAGATTCAGTGGAATAGTAGGTGTGATGGGGCAGATGCTCAGTATAGAGTGGGTATAAGAGATTCAGTGGAATGGTAGGTGAGATGGGGCAGATGCTCAGGATAGAGTGGGTATGAGAGATTCAGTGGAATGGTAGTTGAGATGGGGCAGATGTTCAGGATAAAGTAGAGATGAGAGATTCAGTGGAATGGTAGGTGAGATGGGGCAGATGTTCAGGATAGAGTAGAGATGAGAGATTCAGTGGAATGGTAGGTGAGATGGGGCAGATTTTCAGGATAGAGTAGAGATGAGAGATCCAGTGGAATGGTAGGTGAGATGGGGCAGATGCTCAGGATAGAGTGGGTATGAGAGATTCAGTGGAATGGTAGTTGAGATGGGGCAGATGTTCAGGATAGAGTGGAGATGAGAGATTCAGTGGAATGGTAGGTGTGATGGGGCAGATGCTCAGGATAGAGTGGGTATGAGAGATTCAGTTGAATGGTAGTTGAGATGGGGCAGATGTTCCAGATAGAGTAAAGATGAGAGATTCAGTGGAATGGTAGTTGAGATGGGGCAGATGCTCTGGATAGAGTGGAGATGAGAGATTCAGTGGAATGGTAGGTGAGATGGGGCAGATGTTCAGGATAGAGTGGAGATGAGAGATTCAGTGGAATAGTAGGTGAGATGGGGTAGATGCTCAGGATAGAGTGGGTATGAAAGATTCAGTGGAATGGTAGGTGAGATGGGGCAGATGCTCTGGATAGAGTGGAGATGAGAGATTCAGTGGAATGGTAGGTGAGATAGGGCAGATGCTCAGGATAGAGTTGGTATGAGAGATTCAGTGGAATGGTAGGTGAGATGGGGTAGATGCTCTGGATAGAGTGGGTATGAGAGATTTGGTGGAATGGTAATTGAGATGGGGCAGATGTTCAGGGTAGAGTGGAGATGAGAGATTCAGTGGAATGGTAGGTGAGATGGGATGGGGCAGATGCTCAGGATAGAGTAGAGATGAGAGATTCAGTGGAATGGTAGTTGAGATGGGGCAGATGTTCCAGATAGAGTAGAGATGAGAGATTCAGTGGAATGGTAGTTGAGATGGGGCAGATGCTCTGGATAGAGTGGGTATGAAAGATTCAGTGGAATGGTAGTTGACATGGGGCAGATGCTCTGGGTAGAGTGGAGATGAGAGATTCAGTGGAAAGGTAGGTGAGATGGGGCAGATGTTCAGGGTAGAGTGGAGATGAGAGATTCAGTGGAATGGTAGGTGAGATGGGATGGGGCATATGCTCAGGATAGAGTAGAGATGAGAGATTCAGTGGAATGGTAGGTGTGATGGGGCAGATGCTCAGGATAGAGTGGGTATGAGAGATTCAGTGGAATGGTAGGTGTGATGGGGCAGATGTTCCAGATAGAGTAGAGATGAGAGATTCAGTGGAATGGTAGTTGAGATGGGGCAGATGCTCTGGATAGAGTGGAGATGAGAGATTCAGTGGAATGGTAGTTGAGATGGGGCAGATGTTCAGGATAGAGTGGAGATGAGAGATTCAGTGGAATAATAGGTGAGATGGGGTAGATGCTCAGGATAGAGTGGGTATGAAAGATTCAGTGGAATGGTAGGTGTGATGGGGCAGATGCTCAGGATAGAGTGGGTATGAGAGATTCAGTGGAATGGTAGTTGAGATGGGGCAGATGTTCCAGATAGAGTAGAGATGAGAGATTCAGTGGAATGGTAGTTGAGATGGGGCAGATGCTCTGGATAGAGTGGAGATGAGAGATTCAGTGGAATGGTAGTTGAGATGGGGCAGATGTTCAGGATAGAGTGGAGATGAGCGATTCAGTGGAATAGTAGGTGAGATGGGGCAGATGCTCAGGATAGAGTGGGTATGAGAGATTCAGTGGATTGGTAGGTGTGATGGGGCAGATGCTCAGGATAGAGTGGGTATGACAGATTCAGTGGAATGGTAGTTGAGATGGGGCAGATGTTCCAGATAGAGTAGAGATGAGAGATTCGGTGGAATGGTAGTTGAGATGGGGCAGATGCTCTGGATAGAGTGGAGATGAGAGATTCAGTGGAATGGTAGGTGAGATGGGGCAGATGTTCAGGATAGAGTGGAGATGAGAGATTCAGTGGAATAGTAGGTGAGATGGGGCAGATGCTCAGGATAGAGTGGGTATGAAAGATTCAGTGGAATGGTAGGTGAGATGGGACAGATGCTCAGGATAGAGTGGGTATGAGAGATTCAGTGGAATGGTAGTTGAGATGGGGCAGATGTTCAGGATAGAGTGGAGATGAGAGATTCAGTGGAATGGTAGGTGTGATGGGGCAGATGCTCAGGATAGAGTGGGTATGGGGTATGAGAGATTCAATGGAATGGTAGTTGAGATGGGGCAGATGTTCCAGATAGAGTAGAGATGAGAGATTCAGTGGAATGGTAGTTGAGATGGGGCAGATGCTCTGGATAGAGTGGAGAAGAGAGATTCAGTGGAATGGTAGGTGAGATGGGGCAGATGTTCAGGATAGAGTGGAGATGAGAGATTCAGTGGAATAGTAGGTGAGATGGGGCAGATGCTCAGGATAGAGTGGGTATGAAAGATTCAGTGGAATGGTAGGTGAGATGGGGCAGATGCTCTGGATAGAGTGGAGATGAGATATTCAGTGGAATGGTAGTTGAGATGGGGCAGATGTTCAGGATAGAGTAGAGATGAGAGATTCAGTGGAATGGTAGGTGAGATGGGGTAGATGCTCTGGATAGAGTGGGTATGAGAGATTCGGTGGAATGGTAGGTGAGATGGGGCAGATGCTCAGGATAGAGTAGAGATGAGAGATTCAGTGGAATGGTAGTTGAGATGGGGCAGATGTTCAGGATAGAGTGGAGATGAGACATTTAGTGGAATTGTAGGTGAGATGAGGCAGATGCTCAGGATAGAGTAGAGATGAGAGATTCAGTGGAATGGTAGTTGAGATCGGGCAGATTTTCAGGATAGAGTAGAGATGAGAGATTCAGTGGAATGGTTGTTGAGATCGGGCAGATGTTCAGGGTAGAGTGGAGATGAGAGATTCAGTGGAATGGTAGGTGAGATGGGGTAGATGCTCTGGATAGAGTGGGTATGAGAGATTCAGTGGAATGGTAGGTGTGATGGGGCAGATGTGCCAGATAGAGTAGAGATGAGAGATTCAGTGGAATGGTAGTTGAGATGGGGCAGATGCTCTGGATAGAGTGGAGATGAGAGATTCAGTGGAATGGTAGTTGAGATGGGGCAGATGTTCAGGATAGAGTGGAGATGAGAGATTCAGTGGAATAATAGGTGAGATGGGGCAGATGCTCAGGGTAGAGTGGGTATGAAAGATTCAGTGGAATGGTGGGTGTGATGGGGCAGATGCTCAGGATAGAGTGGGTATGAGAGATTCAGTGGAATGGTAGTTGAGATGGGGCAGATGTTCCAGATAGAGTAGAGATGAGAGATTCAGTGGAATGGTAGTTGAGATGGGGCAGATGCTCTGCATAGAGTGGAGATGAGAGATTCAGTGGAATGGTAGTTGAGATGGGGCAGATGTTCAGGATAGAGTGGAGATGAGAGATTCAGTGGAATGGTAGGTGTGATGGGGCATATGCTCAGGATAGAGTGGGTATGAGAGATTCAGTGGAATAGTAGTTGAGATGGAGCAGATGTTCGGGATAGAGTAGAGATGAGAGATTCAGTGGAATGGTAGTTGAGATGGGGCAGATGTTCAGGATAGAGTAGAGATGAGAGATTCAGTTGAATGGTAGTTGAGATGGGGCAGATGCTCTGGATAGAGTGGAGATGAGAGATTCAGTGGAATGGTAGTTGAGATGGGGCAGATGTTCAGGATAGAGTGGAGATGAGAGATTCAGTGGAATAATAGGTGAGATGGGGCAGATGCTCAGGATAGAGTGGGTATGAAAGATTCAGTGGAATGGTGGGTGTGATGGGGCAGATGCTCAGGATAGAGTGGGTATGAGAGATTCAGTTGAATGGTAGTTGAGATGGGGCAGATGTTCCAGATAGAGTAAAGATGAGAGATTCAGTGGAACGGTAGGTGAGATGGGGCAGATGTTCAGGATAGAGTGGAGATGAGAGATTCAGTGGAATAGTAGGTGAGATGGGGCAGATGCTCAGGATAGAGTGGGTATGAGAGATTCAGTGGAATGGTAGGTGAGATGGGGCAGATGCTCAGGATAGAGTGGGTATGAGAGATTCAGTGGAATAGTAGTTGAGATGGAGCAGATGTTCGGGATAGAGTAGAGATGAGAGATTCAGTGGAATGGTAGTTGAGATGGGGCAGATGTTCAGGATAGAGTAGAGATGAGAGATTCAGTTGAATGGTAGGTGAGATGGGGCAGATGTTCAGGATAGAGTGGAGATGAGAGATTCAGTGGAATGGTAGGTGAGATGGGATGGGGCAGATGCTCAGGATAGAGTGGGTATGAGAGAGTCAGTGGAATGGTAGTTGAGATGGGGCAGATGTTCAGGATAGAGGAGAGATGAGAGATTCAGTGGAATGGTAGTTGAGATGGGGCAGATATCCAGGATACAGTGGAGATGAGAGATTCAGTGGAATGGTAGGTGAGATTGGGCAGATGTTCAGGATAGAGTGGAGATGAGAGATTCAGTGGAATAGTAGGTGTGATGGGGCAGATGCTCAGTATAGAGTGGGTATAAGAGATTCAGTGGAATGGTAGGTGAGATGGGGCAGATGCTCAGGATAGAGTGGGTATGAGAGATTCAGTGGAATGGTAGTTGAGATGGGGCAGATGTTCAGGATAAAGTAGAGATGAGAGATTCAGTGGAATGGTAGTTGAGATGGGGCAGATGTTCAGGATAGAGTAGAGATGAGAGATTCAGTTGAATGGTAGGTGAGATGGGGCAGATGTTCAGGATAGAGTAGAGATGAGAGATTCAGTGGAATGGTAGGTGAGATGGGGCAGATGTTCAGGATAGAGTAGAGATGAGAGATCCAGTGGAATGGTAGGTGAGATGGGGCAGATGCTCAGGATAGAGTGGGTATGAGAGATTCAGTGGAATGGTAGTTGAGATGGGGCAGATGTTCAGGATAGAGTGGAGATGAGAGATTCAGTGGAATGGTAGGTGTGATGGGGCAGATGCTCAGGATAGAGTGGGTATGAGAGATTCAGTTGAATGGTAGTTGAGATGGGGCAGATGTTCCAGATAGAGTAAAGATGAGAGATTCAGTGGAATGGTAGTTGAGATGGGGCAGATGCTCTGGATAGAGTGGAGATGAGAGATTCAGTGGAATGGTAGGTGAGATGGGGCAGATGTTCAGGATAGAGTGGAGATGAGAGATTCAGTGGAATAGTAATGAGATGGGGTAGATGCTCAGGATAGAGTGGGTATGAAAGATTCAGTGGAATGGTAGGTGAGATGGGGCAGATGCTCTGGATAGAGTGGAGATGAGAGATTCAGTGGAATGGTAGGTGAGATAGGGCACATGCTCAGGATAGAGTTGGTATGAGAGATTCAGTGGAATGGTAGGTGAGATGGGGTAGATGCTCTGGATAGAGTGGGTATGAGAGATTTGGTGGAATGGTAATTGAGATGGGGCAGATGTTCAGGGTAGAGTGGAGATGAGAGATTCAGTGGAATGGTAGGTGAGATGGGATGGGGCAGATGCTCAGGATAGAGTAGAGATGAGAGATTCAGTGGAATGGTAGGTGAGATGGGGTAGATATTCTGGATAGAGTGGGTATGAGAGATTCGGTGGAATGGTGGGTGAGATGGGGCAGATGCTCAGGATAGAGTAGAGATGAGAGATTCAGTGGAATGGTAGTTGAGATGGGGCAGATGTTCCAGATAGAGTAGAGATGAGAGATTCAGTGGAATGGTAGTTGAGATGGGGCAGATGCTCTGGATAGAGTGGGTATGAAAGATTCAGTGGAATGGTAGTTGACATGGGGCAGATGCTCTGGGTAGAGTGGAGATGAGAGATTCAGTGGAAAGGTAGGTGAGATGGGGCAGATGTTCAGGGTAGAGTGGAGATGAGAGATTCAGTGGAATGGTAGGTGAGATGGGATGGGGCATATGCTCAGGATAGAGTAGAGATGAGAGATTCAGTGGAATGGTAGGTGTGATGGGGCAGATGCTCAGGATAGAGTGGGTATGAGAGATTCAGTGGAATGGTAGGTGTGATGGGGCAGATGTTCCAGATAGAGTAGAGATGAGAGATTCAGTGGAATGGTAGTTGAGATGGGGCAGATGCTCTGGATAGAGTGGAGATGAGAGATTCAGTGGAATGGTAGTTGAGATGGGGCAGATGTTCAGGATAGAGTGGAGATGAGAGATTCAGTGGAATGGTAGTTGAGATGGGGCAGATGCTCTGGATAGAGTGGAGATGAGAGATTTAGTGGAATGGTAGGTGAGATGGGGCAGATGTTCAGGATAGAGTGGAGATGAGAGATTCAGTGGAATAGTAGGTGAGATGGGGCAGATGCTCAGGATAGAGTGGGTATGAAAGATTCAGTGGAATGGTAGGTGAGATGGGGCAGATGCTCTGGATAGAGTGGAGATGAGATATTCAGTGGAATGGTAGTTGAGATGGGGCAGATGTTCAGGATAGAGTAGAGATGAGAGATTCAGTTGAATGGTAGGTGAGATGGGGTAGATGCTCTGGATAGAGTGGGTATGAGAGATTCGGTGGAATGGTAGGTGAGATGGGGCAGATGTTCAGGATAGAGTGGAGATGAGAGATTCAGTGGAATAGTAGGTGAGATGGGGCAGATGCCCAGGATAGAGTGGGTATGAAAGATTCAGTGGAATGGTAGGTGAGATGGGCTGATGCTCAGGATAGAGTGGAGATGAGAGATTTAGTGGAATGGTAGGTGAGATGGGGCAGATGTTCAGGATAGAGTGGAGATGAGAGATTCAGTGGAATAGTAGGTGAGATGGGGCAGATGCTCTGGATAGAGTGGGTATGAGAGATTCAGTGGAATGGTAGGTGTGATGGGGCAGATGTGCCAGATAGAGTAGAGATGAGAGATTCAGTGGAATGGTAGTTGAGATGGGGCAGATGCTCTGGATAGAGTGGAGATGGGAGATTCAGTGGAATAGTAGGTGAGATGGGGCAGATGCTCAGGATAGAGTGGGTATGAAAGATTCAGTGGAATGGTAGGTGTGATGGGGCAGATGCTCAGGATAGAGTGGGTATGAGAGATTCACTGGAATGGTAGGTGAGATGGGGCAGATGCTCAGGATAGAGTGGGTATGAGAGATTCAGTGGATTGGTAGGTGTGATGGGGCAGATGCTCAGGATAGAGTGGGTATGAGAGATTCAGTGGAATGGTAGTTGAGATGGGGCAGATGTTCCAGATAGAGTAGAGATGAGAGATTCGGTGGAATGGTAGTTGAGATGGGGCAGATGCTCTGGATAGAGTGGAGATGAGAGATTCAGTGGAATGGTAGGTGAGATGGGGCAGATGTTCAGGATAGAGTGGAGATGAGAGATTCAGTGGAATAGTAGGTGAGATGGGGCAGATGCTCAGGATAGAGTGGGTATGAAAGATTCAGTGGAATGGTAGGTGAGATGGGGCAGATGCTCAGGATAGAGTGGGTATGAGAGATTCAGTGGAATGGTAGTTGAGATGGGGCAGATGTTCAGGATAGAGTGGAGATGAGAGATTCAGTGGAATGGTAGGTGTGATGGGGCAGATGCTCAGGATAGAGTGGGTATGGGGTATGAGAGATTCAATGGAATGGTAGTTGAGATGGGGCAGATGTTCCAGATAGAGTAGAGATGAGAGATTCAGTGGAATGGTAGTTGAGATGGGGCAGATGCTCTGGATAGAGTGGAGATGAGAGATTTAGTGGAATGGTAGGTGAGATGGGGCAGATGTTCAGGATAGAGTGGAGATGAGAGATTCAGTGGAATAGTAGGTGAGATGGGGCAGATGCTCAGGATAGAGTGGGTATGAAAGATTCAGTGGAATGGTAGGTGAGATGGGGCAGATGCTCTGGATAGAGTGGAGATGAGATATTCAGTGGAATGGTAGTTGAGATGGGGCAGATGTTCAGGATAGAGTAGAGATGAGAGATTCAGTGGAATGGTAGGTGAGATGGGGTAGATGCTCTGGATAGAGTGGGTATGAGAGATTCGGTGGAATGGTAGGTGAGATGGGGCAGATGCTCAGGATAGAGTAGAGATGAGAGATTCAGTGGAATGGTAGTTGAGATGGGGCAGATGTTCAGGATAGAGTGGAGATGAGACATTTAGTGGAATTGTAGGTGAGATGGGGCAGATGCTCAGGATAGAGTAGAGATGAGAGATTCAGTGGAATGGTAGTTGAGATCGGGCAGATGTTCAGGATAGAGTAGAGATGAGAGATTCAGTGGAATGGTTGTTGAGATCGGGCAGATGTTCAGGGTAGAGTGGAGATGAGAGATTCAGTGGAATGGTAGGTGAGATGGGGTAGATGCTCTGGATAGAGTGGGTATGAGAGATTCAGTGGAATGGTAGGTGTGATGGGGCAGATGTGCCAGATAGAGTAGAGATGAGAGATTCAGTGGAATGGTAGTTGAGATGGGGCAGATGCTCTGGATAGAGTGGAGATGAGAGATTCAGTGGAATGGTAGTTGAGATGGGGCAGATGTTCAGGATAGAGTGGAGATGAGAGATTCAGTGGAATAATAGGTGAGATGGGGCAGATGCTCAGGATAGAGTGGGTATGAAAGATTCAGTGGAATGGTGGGTGTGATGGGGCAGATGCTCAGGATAGAGTGGGTATGAGAGATTCAGTGGAATGGTAGTTGAGATGGGGCAGATGTTCCAGATAGAGTAGAGATGAGAGATTCAGTGGAATGGTAGTTGAGATGGGGCAGATGCTCTGGATAGAGTGGAGATGAGAGATTCAGTGGAATGGTAGTTGAGATGGGGCAGATGTTCAGGATAGAGTGGAGATGAGAGATTCAGTGGAATAGTAGGTGAGATGGGGCAGATGCTCAGGATAGAGTGGGTATGAAAGATTCAGTGGAATGGTAGGTGTGATGGGGCAGATGCTCAGGATAGAGTGGGTATGAGAGATTCACTGGAATGGTAGGTGAGATGGGGCAGATGCTCAGGATAGAGTGGGTATGAGAGATTCAGTGGATTGGTAGGTGTGATGGGGCAGATGCTCAGGATAGAGTGGGTATGAGAGATTCAGTGGAATGGTAGTTGAGATGGGGCAGATGTTCCAGATAGAGTAGAGATGAGAGATTCAGTGGAATGGTAGTTGAGATGGGGCAGATGCTCTGGATAGAGTGGAGATGAGAGATTCAGTGGAATGGTAGGTGAGATGGGGCAGATGTTCAGGATAGAGTGGAGATGAGAGATTCAGTGGAATAGTAGGTGAGATGGGGCAGATGCCCAGGATAGAGTGGGTATGAAAGATTCAGTGGAATGGTAGGTGAGATGGGCTGATGCTCAGGATAGAGTGGGTATGAGAGATTCAGTGGAATGGTAGTTGAGATGGGGCAGATGTTCAGGATAGAGTGGAGATGAGAGATTCAGTGGAATGGTAGGTGTGATGGGGCAGATGCTCAGGATAGAGTGGGTATGAGAGATTCAGTGGAATGGTAGTTGAGATGGGGCAGATGTTCCAGACAGAGTAGAGATGAGAGATTCAGTGGAATGGTAGTTGAGATGGGGCAGATGCTCTGGATAGAGTGGAGAGGAGAGATTCAGTGGAATGGTAGGTGAGATGGGGCAGATGTTCAGGATAGAGTGGAGATGAGAGATTCAGTGGAATAGTAGGTGAGATGGGGCAGATGCTCAGGATAGAGTGGGTATGAAAGATTCAGTGGAATGGTAGGTGAGATGGGGCAGATGCTCTGGATAGAGTGGAGATGAGATATTCAGTGGAATGGTAGTTGAGATGGGGCAGATGTTCAGGATAGAGTAGAGATGAGAGATTCAGTGGAATGGTAGTTGAGATGGGGCAGATGTTCAGGATAGAGTGGAGATGAGACATTTAGTGGAATGGTAGGTGAGATGGGGCAGATGCTCAGGATAGAGTAGAGATGAGAGATTCAGTGGAATGGTAGTTGAGATCGGGCAGATGTTCAGGATAGAGTAGAGATGAGAGATTCAGTGGAATGGTTGTTGAGATCGGGCAGATGTTCAGTGTAGAGTGGAGATGAGAGATTCAGTGGAATGGTAGGTGAGATGGGGTAGATGCTCTGGATAGAGTGGGTATGAGAGATTTAGTGGAATGGTAGTTGAGATGGGGCAGATGTTCAGGATAGAGTAGAGATGAGAGATTCAGTGGAATGGTAGTTGAGATGGGGCAGATGTTCAGGATAGAATAGAGATGAGAGATTCAGTGGAATGGTAGGTGAGATGGGGCAGATGTTCAGGATAGAGTGGAGATGAGAGATTCAGTGGAATGGTAGTTGAGATGGGGCAGATGTTCAGGATAAAGTAGAGATGAGAGATTCAGTGGAATGGTAGTTGAGATGGGGCAGATGTTCAGGATAGAGTAGAGATGAGAGATTCAGTTGAATGGTAGGTGAGATGGGGCAGATGTTCAGGATAGAGTGGAGATGAGAGATTCAGTGGAATGGTAGGTGAGATGGGGCAGATGTTCAGGATAGAGTAGAGATGAGAGATTCAGTGGAATGGTAGGTGAGATGGGGCAGATGCTCAGGATAGAGTGGGTATGAGAGATTCAGTGGAATGGTAGTTGAGACGGGGCAGATGTTCCAGATAGAGTAGAGATGAGAGATTCAGTGGAATGGTAGGTGAGATGGGGCAGATGCTCTGGATAGAGTGGAGATGAGAGATTCAGTGGAATGGTAGGTGAGATAGGGCAGATGCTCAGGATAGAGTTGGTATGAGAGATTCAGTGGAATGGTAGGTGAGATGGGGTAGATGCTCTGGATAGAGTGGGTATGAGAGATTCGGTGGAATGGTAATTGAGATGAGGCAGATGTTCAGGGTAAAATGGAGATGAGAGATTCAGTGGAATGGTAGGTGAGATGGGATGGGGCAGATGCTCAGGATAGAGTACAGATGAGAGATTCAGTGGAATGGTAGGTGAGATGGGGTAGATATTCTGGATAGAGTGGGTATGAGAGATTCGGTGGAATGGTGGGTGAGATGGGGCAGATGCTCAGGATAGAGTAGAGATGAGAGATTCAGTGGAATGGTAGTTGAGATGGGGCAGATGTTCCAGATAGAGTAGAGATGAGAGATTCAGTGGAATGGTAGTTGAGATGGGGCAGATGCTCTGGATAGAGTGGGTATGAAAGATTCAGTGGAATGGTAGTGGAGATGGGGCAGATGCTCTGGGTAGAGTGGAGATGAGAGATTCAGTGGAAAGGTAGGTGAGATGGGGCAGATGTTCAGGGTAGAGTGGAAATGAGAGATTCAGTGGAATGGTAGGTGAGATGGGATGGGGCAGATGCTCAGGATAGAGTAGAGATGAGAGATTCAGTGGAATGGTAGGTGTGATGGGGCAGATGCTCAGGATAGAGTGGGTATGAGAGATTCAGTGGAATGGTAGGTGTGATGGGGCAGATGTTCCAGATAGAGTAGAGATGAGAGATTCAGTGGAATGGTAGTTGAGATGGGGCAGATGCTCTGGATAGAGTGGAGATGAGAGATTCAGTGGAATGGTAGTTGAGATGGGGCAGATGTTCAGGATAGAGTGGAGATTAGAGATTCAGTGGAATAGTAGGTGAATGGGGCAGATGCTCAGGATAGAGTGGGTATGAAAGATTCAGTGGAATGGTAGGTGTGATGGGCAGATGCTCAGGATAGAGTGGGTATGAGAGATTCAGTGGAATGGTAGTTGAGATGGGGCAGATGTTCCAGATAGAGGAGAGATGAGAGATTCAGTGGAATGGTAGTTGAGATGGGGCAGATGCTCTGGATAGAGTGGAGATGAGAGATTCAGTGGAATGGTAGTTGAGATGGGGCAGATGTTCAGGATAGAGTGGAGATGAGAGATTCAGTGGAATAGTAGGTGAGATGGGGCAGATGCTCAGGATAGAGTGGGTATCTAAGATTCAGTGGAATGGTAGGTGTGATGGAGCAGATGCTCAGGATAGAGTGGGTATGAGAGATTCACTGGAATGGTAGGTGAGATGGGGCAGATGCTCAGGATAGAGTGGGTATGAGAGAATCAGTGGATGGGTAGGTGTGATGGGGCAGATGCTCAGGATAGAGTGGGTATGAGAGATTCAGTGGAATGGTAGTTGAGATGGGGCAGATGTTCCAGATAGAGTACAGATGAGAGATTCAGTGGAATGGTAGTTGAGATGGGGCAGATGCTCTGGAGAGAGTGGAGATGAGAGATTCAGTGGAATGGTAGGTGAGATGGGGCAGATGTTCAGGATAGAGTGGAGATGAGAGATTCAGTAGAATAGTAGGTGAGATGGGGCAGATGCTCAGGATAGAGTGGGTATGAAAGATTCAGTGGAATGGTAGGTGAGATGGGGCAGATGCTCAGGGTAGAGTGGGTATGAGAGATTCAGTGGAATGGTAGTTGAGATGGGGCAGATGTTCAGGATAGAGTGGAGATGAGAGATTCAGTGGAATGGTAGGTGTGATGGGGCAGATGCTCAGGATAGAGTGGGTATGAGAGATTCAGTTGAATGGTAGTTGAGATGGGGCAGATGTTCCAGATAGAGTAAAGATGAGAGATTCAGTGGAATGGTAGTTGAGATGGGGCAGATGCTCTGGATAGAGTGGAGATGAGAGATTCAGTGGAATGGTAGGTGAGATGGGGCAGATGTTCAGGATAGAGTGGAGATGAGAGATTCAGTGGAATAGTAGGTGAGATGGGGTAGATGCTCAGGATAGAGTGGGTATGAAAGATTCAGTGGAATGGTAGGTGAGATGGGGCAGATGCTCTGGATAGAGTGGAGATGAGATATTCAGTGGAATGGTAGTTGAGATGGGGCAGATGTTCAGGATAGAGTAGAGATGAGAGATTCAGTGGAATGGTTGTTGAGATCGGGCAGATGTTCAGGGTAGAGTGGAGATGAGAGATTCAGTGGAATGGTAGGTGAGATGGGGTAGATGCTCTGGATAGAGTGGGTATGAGAGATTCTGTGGAATGGTAGGTGAGATGGGGCAGATGCTCAGGATAGAGTAGAGATGAGAGATTCAGTGGAATGGTAGTTGAGATGGATGCATATGTTCCAGATAGAGTAGAGATGAGAGATTCAGTGGAATGGTAGTTGAGATGGGGCAGATGCTCTGGATAGCGTGGAGATGAGAGATTCAGTGGAATGGTAGGTGAGATGGGGCAGATGTTCAGGATAGAGTGGGTATGAGAGATTCAGGGGAATGATAGGTGAGATGGGGCAGATGCTCAGGATAGAGTGGGTATGAGAGATTCAGTGGAATGATAAGTGAGATGGGGCAGATGCTCAGGATAGAGTGGAGATGAGACATTTAGTGGAATAGTAGGTGAGATGGGGCAGATGCTCAGGATAGAGTAGAGATGAGAGATTCCGTGGAATGGTAGGTGAGATGGGGCAGATGCTCAGGATAGAGTGGGTATGAGAGATTCAGTGGAATGGTAGTTGAGATGGGGCCGATGTTCAGGATAGAGTGGAGATGAGACATTTAGTGGAATGGTAGGTGAGATGGGGCAGATGCTCAGGATAGAGTAGAGATGAGAGATTCAGTGGAATGATAGTTGAGATGGGGCAGATGCTCTGGATAGAGTGGAGATGAGATATTCAGTGGAATGGTAGGTGAGATGGGGCAGATGTTCAGGATAGAGTAGAGATGAGAGATTCAGTGGAATGGTAGGTGAGATGGGGGAGATGCTCTGGATAGAGTGGAGATGAGATATTCAGTGGAATGGTAGGTGAGATGGGGCAGATGTTCAGGATAGAGTGGAAATGAAAGATTCAGTGGAATAGTAGGTGAGATGGGGCAGATGCTCAGGATAGAGTTGGTATGAGAGATTCAGTGGAATGGTAGGTGAGATGGGGCAGATGCTCAGGATAGAGTGGGTATGAGAGATTCAGTGGAATGGTAGTTGAGATGGGGCAGATGTTCAGGATAGAGTAGAGATGAGAGATTCAGTGGAATGGTAGGTGAGATGGGGCAGATGCTCAGGATAGAGTAGAGATGAGAGATTCAGTGGAATGGTAGTTGAGATGGGGCAGATGTTCAGGATAGAGTAGAGATTAGAGATTCAGTGGAATGGTCGGTGAGATGGGGCAGATGTTCCGGATAGAGTGGAGATGAGAGATTCAGTGGAATGGTAGGTGAGATGGGATGGGGCAGATGCTCAGGATAGAGTAGAGATGAGAGATTCGGTGGAATGGTGGGTGAGATAGGGCAGATGCTCAGGATAGAGTAGAGATGAGAGATTCAGTGGAATGGTAGTTGAGATGGAGCAGATGTTCCAGATAGAGTAGAGATGAGAGATTCAGTGGAATGGTAGTTGAGATGGGGCAGATGCTCTGGAGAGAGTGGAGATGAGAGATTCAGTGGAATAGTAGGTGAGATGGGGCAGATGCTCAGGATAGAGTGGGTATGAGAGATTCAGTGGAATGGTAGTTGAGATGGGGAAGATGTTCCAGATAGAGTAGAGATGAGAGATTCAGTGGAATGGTAGTTGAGATGGGGCAGATGCTCTGGAGAGAGTGGAGATGAGAGATTCAGTGGAATGGTAGGTGAGATGGGGCAGATTCTCAGGATAGAGTGGGTATGAGAGATTCAGTGGAATGGTAGTTGAGATGGGGCAGATGTTCCAGATAGAGGAGAGATGAGAGATTCAGTGAAATGGTAGTTGAGATGGGGCAGATGCTCTGGATAGAGTGGAGATGAGAAATTCAGTGGAATGGTAGGTGAGATGGGGCAGAAGTTCAGGATAGAGTGGAGATGAGAGATTCAGTGGAATAGTAGGTGAGATGGGGCAGATGCTCTGGATAGAGTGGAGATGAGAGATTCAGTGGAATGGTAGGTGAGATGGGGCAGAAGTTCAGGATAGAGTGGAGATGAGAGATTCAGTGGAATAGTAGGTGAGATGGGGCAGATGCTCAGGATAGAGTGGGTATGAGAGATTCAGTGGAATGGTAGGTGAGATGGAGCAGATGCTCAGGATAGAGTAGAGATGAGAGATTCAGTGGAATGCTAGGTGCGATGGGGCAGATGCTCAGGATAGAGTAGAGATGAGAGATTCAGTGGAATGGTAGTTGAGATGGGGAAGATGTTCAGGATAGAGTGGAGATGGGACATTTAGTGGAATGGTAGGTGAGATGGAGCAGATGTTCAGGATAGAGTAGAGATGAGAGATTCAGTGGAATGATGGGGCAGATGCTCAGGATAGAGTAGAGATGAGAGATTCAGTGGAATGGTAGTTGAGATGGGGCAGATGTTCAGGATAGAGTAGAGATGGGAGATTCAGTGGAATGGTAGGTGAGATGGGGCAGATGTTCAGGGTAGAGTGGAGATGAGAGATTCAGTGGAATGGTAGGTGAGATGGGGCAGATGCTCAGGATGGAGTACAGATGAGAGATTCAGTGGAATGGTAGGTGAGATGGGGTAGATGCTCTAGATAGAGTGGTTATGAGAGATTCGGTGGAATGGTAGGTGAGATGGGGCAGATGCTCAGGATAGAGTAGAGATGAGAGATTCAGTGGAATGGTCATTGAGATGGGTGCAGATGTTCCAGATAGAGTAGAGATGAGAGATTCAGTGGAATGGTAGTTGAGATGGGGCAGATGCTCTGGGTAGAGTGGGGATGAGAGATTCAGTGGAATGGTAGGTGAGATGGGGCAGATGCTCAGGATAGAGTAGAGATGAGAGATTCAGTGGAATGGTAGGTGAGATGGGGCAGATGCTCAGGATAGAGTAGAGATGAGAGATTCAGTGGAATGGTAGTTGAGATGGGGCAGATGTTCAGGATAGAGTGGAGATGAGACATTTAGTGGAATGGTAGGTGAGATGGGGCAGATGCTCAGGATAGAGTAGCGATGAGAGATTCAGTGGAATGGTAGTTGAGATGGAGCAGATGTTCAGGATAGAGTAGAGATGAGAGATTCAGTGTAATGGTAGTTGAGATGGGGCAGATGCTCTGGATAGAGTGGGTATGAAAGATTCAGTGGAATGGTAGGTGTGATGGGCAGATGCTCAGGATAGAGTGGGTATGAGAGATTCAGTGGAATGGTAGTTGAGATGGGGCAGATGTTCCAGATAGAGGAGAGATGAGAGATTCAGTGGAATGGTAGTTGAGATGGGGCAGATGCTCTGGATAGAGTGGAGATGAGAGATTCAGTGGAATGGTAACTGCGATGGGGCAGATGTTCAGGATAGAGTGGAGATGAGAGATTCAGTGGAATGGTAGGTGAGATGGGGCAGATGCTCAGGATATAGTGGGTATGAGAGATTCAGTGGCGTGGTCGTTGAGATGGGGCAGATGTTCAGGATAGAGTAGAGATGAGAGATTCTGTGGAATGGTAGTTGAGATGGGGCAGATGCTCTGGATAGAGTGGAGATGAGAGATTCAGTGGAATGGTTGTTGAGATCGGGCAGATGTTCAGGATAGAGTAGAGATGAGAGATTCATTGGAATGGTAGTTGAGATGGGGCAGATGCTCTGGATAGAGTGGAGATGAGAGATTCAGTGGAATGGTAACTGAGATGGGGCAGATGTTCAGGATAGAGTGGAGATGAGAGATTCAGTGGAATGGTAGGTGAGATGGGGCAGATGCTCAGGATACAGTGGGTATTAGAGATTCAGTGGAATGGTAGGTGAGATGGAGCAGATGCTCAGGATATAGTGGGTATGAGAGATTCAGTGGCGTGGTCGTTGAGATGGGGCAGATGTTCAGGATAGAGTAGAGATGAGAGATTCCGTGGAATGGTAGTTGAGATGGGGCAGATGTTCAGGATAGAGTGGAGATAAGACATTTAGTGGAATGGTAGGTGAGATGGGCAGATGCTCAGGATAGAGTAGAGATGAGAGATTCAGTGGAATGGTTGTTGAGATCGGGCAGATGTTCAGGATAGAGTAGAGATGAGAGATTCATTGGAATGGTAGTTGAGATGGGGCAGATGCTCTGGATAGAGTGGAGATGAGAGATTCAGTGGAATGGTAACTGAGATGGGGCAGATGTTCAGGATAGAGTGGAGATGAGAGATTCAGTGGAATGGTAGGTGAGATGGGGCAGATGCTCAGGATACAGTGGGTATTAGAGATTCAGTGGAATGGTAAGTGAGATGGAGCAGATGCTCAGGATATAGTGGGTATGAGAGATTCAGTGGCGTGGTCGTTGAGATGGGGCAGATGTTCAGGATAGAGTAGAGATGAGAGATTCCGTGGAATGGTAGTTGAGCTGGGGCAGATGTTCAGGATAGAGAAGAGATGAGAGATTCAGTGGAATGGTAGATGAGATGGGGCAGATGTTCAGGATAGAGTGGAGATGAGAGATTCAGTGGAATGGTAGTTGAGATGGGGCAGATGTTCAGGATAGAGTGGAGATGAGAGATTCAGTGGAATGGTAGGTGAGATGGAGCAGATGCTCATGATAGAGTGGGTATGAGAGATCCAATGGAATGGTAGTTGAGATGGGGCAGATGTTCAGGATAGAGTAGAGATGAGAGATTCAGTGGAACGGTAGGTGAGATGGGGCAGATGCTCAGGATAGAGTAGAGATGAGAGATTCAGTGGAATGGTAGTTGAGATGGGGCAGATGTTCAGGATAGAGAAGAGATGAGAGATGATTCAGTGGAATGGTAGGTGAGATGGGGCAGATGTTCAGGATAGAGTGGAGATGAGAGATTCAGTGGAATGGTAGTTGAGATGGGGCAGATGCACAGGATAGAGTGGGTATGAGAGATTCAGTGGAATGGTAGTTCAGATGGGGCAGATGTTCAGGATAGAGTAGAGATGAGAGATTCCGTGGAATGGTAGGTGAGATGGGGCAGATGTTCAGGATAGAGTGGAGATGAGAGATTCAGTGGAATGGTAGGTGAGATGGGGCAGATGTTCAGGATAGAGTGGGTATGAGTGATTTAGTGGAATGGTAGTTTGGATGGGGCAGATGCTCAGGATAGAGCGGGTATGAGAGATTCAGTGGAATGGTAGTTGAGATGGGGCAGATGTTCAGGATAGAGTAGAGATGAGAGATTCCGTGGAATGGTAGTTGAGATGGGGCAGATGTTCAGGATAGAGAAGAGATGAGAGATTCAGTGGAATGGTAGGTGAGATGGGGCAGATGCTCAGGATAGAGTAGAGATGAGAGATTCAGTGGAATGGTAGGTAAGATGGGGCAGATGCTCAGGATGTTAAGAGGAAATCCTAGCTCCAGTGGCCATAGAGATGAGGATGTGCTGGAGCTTTCGACAGCTGTTGAAGAGGACTCCAAGTGTGCCACCTTGGTGCAGAGGATGAGGAAGACAGGAGGAAAAGAAATCAGGGACGAGGGAAGAGGAGGGTTGCTGAGTGCCAGGAGATAGATTGCTTGGCTCGTAAAGGAGTTGAGCATAAGACATCGAAGTGTGATCCGGCGGCGGATGGTGGATGGGCAGTTGGCAGAAAGGAGAAAAAGATGTGGTTATCATCAACAAAGAGGTGATTGGAAAATCCAAAGGAGGACATTCGTTTTCCATGGAACCAGGTGTATAGCATGAAGATTGACCTAGGAAAGAGCCTTGGGGGACTTCCATAGGGAGAAGTATAGGATCTGCAATGCCAGTGTTCCAGGACATGGAAAGGGAACCCGCAGTGAGCTAGGATACGGTCCTGGTGAGAGCCTTGTCTTGGATTGCAAGGTTAGAGAGGGTAGGTAGGAGAAAAAGGAGGTCAACCATGTTGAAAGCAGCAGAAAGGTCCAGGGGGACAAGGAGAGGAAAGTTTGAAGGTGTGTGCAGTGGATAGGAAGCCAGAGACATGAGTCTGTGCTATTTCAGTAGTGTGACAGCTGCAGGACCCAGACTGAAGGGGGTTAAATAGATTGTTCGTCTATAGTTAACTAGGGGCCCTGTGGAAGACCACACATGCCATGATCTTGAGATAGAGATTGAGGAGAGAAGAGGGATGGACAGGTAGTTGGTTGGGCAGGGGGCTTCTTAAGTATAGATAGTGCCATTGCTACAATCAAGCAGTAAGGAACAATTCTAAAAGAGAGGTTGAGGTTGACACACTAAGAGATCAAATCAGCGGACTGGTGCTAACTCTCACATAGAGAAAAGAGGGCCAAGGGGCCCAACGGGTCCCATGACGGGTTGGGGGTCTGGAGGATAGAAAACAGTTTGGTGCAGAAGGTCACGAGAAAGACTAAAGTTTAGAAGTGGTAGAGGTGACAGTGGCTGGCAGGCCGAGGAGGAGAGTAGAGGGGGCATAAAGGGCCATGGATATTAGATGAGAAGTAGAGGTCAAAGGTAGAATACACAGTGCAAGGAGGTGTCAGCATGTCTTGGAGAGGAGAGTTTGCAGGGGTACGAGCAAAGAGAGGCAATGACGAGAGTGAAGTAGCTCCATTTGACAATATGCAGAGTTGTTGTGAGTCCTAGGAAGTTCGCCCTATTTGGTCTGAGAAGTCGAGAGGTGTGAGATTTGCATCACTGACAAAGGTAAAAATGCATGTCAGTCTTAAATTGATGGATCTGGGGGGGCTGTTATCCAGGGCTAACAGCATGGAGTAGAGGGCGAGAGGGCATGGGAGGGGTAGTGGTTATCGAATGGGGATCTAAGAACTAGGTTGAAGTTGTAAAAGGGCTGTTCAATGCAAAAGAGAATGAGAGAGCTCTAGGGGGGACCTAGGCAAGAGGGAGGCCTAGTAGAGATGATCTGTATTGGGTCTGGGAGGGGGCCAGAGAGTTGGGCTCAATGTTATGCTTTGAAATGAGAGACTTATGAGGGCGGGGGAGAGGTGGAGGAACAGAGACATTGAAGTGAATAAAGGAGTGGTCAGATGAGGAGGGGTCAATAATAGGAGTAGGTGGGGCACAGGTGGAAGAAAGGAAGACAAAATCAAGAGATTTTCCTTGGGAATGAATGGGAAGGCTGTGGAAGGCGGCCGTATTGTGTTAATCAAAAGAGAGTCAATTGAAGTTGGTCCAGGGAGGAGATGCTTGGGTGGTTGAAGTCCCCCCTGAGAGCAATGTGGGCTCCTGTTGAAAGTGACCCCAGAAGACGGTTTAGATCTGAGAAGAAGGAATGGAGGGGGTCATGGACCCTGTAAATGGGGAGGATAGAGAGAAAAGCAGGAGAGAGGAGCTGGGTACCAATGTACTAGAAGACGAAGGGGAAAAACCGGATGGTAAATGGAGGGCAGAGGGATTACCACTGCTGATAACTAGCCCCCTGTCCCAACCTCTCCAGGAGGCCCAGGAAGAGTGAGATTAAATAGAACAGTCAAGGTGGAGGGGGAAAGGGTAGCAGTGGTATAGGGGGGAATCCAACTTTCTGTAATGTCCATAACTGCAAGCTGATGTTCACTGAAGTTAAAATGTTTGGGGTGGAATGAGTGATTGGCCATTCCAAAAGCAGCAGGAGGATGAGGGGGGGAGTCCATAGAGTACCTGAAAGGGTGTGGGAGGGAATGAGAAGGTTGGCGCGTGATTGATTACCCAGAAGCCTCTTGTGGGAGATGCATAGCGCAGGGATGGGATGAGGGGCAGTAAGGGGGGTGCATTGGGAGGGCGGGCATGCATGAAATAGGAGCTGGAGGCATTGGGCCCGGTTTATAGTGATTTTTTCGAATTTAATAATTTCGAATGCATTCATTTCGAATCAATAATGTCGAAAACAAAATGTCGAATTTATTTTATTTTTTTATTGAATTTTTGGGGGGGGGTGGCACCCAACCCCCCATTTTTTTTAATAACCCTTTTTTTACTAGCCAAACCCCCAAAAAACATATAAAATAAAAAAAAATTCGACATTATTTTTTTCGAAATTAATGCATTTGAAATTATTGATTTGACATTTTAAGTGCACACCGGAGAGCGGCATAGAGGGAGTAGTGAGTAGCACTAAAGGCCGGCAGGAATCAGTGGAAGAGTAGGCTTGTGGGAGTGTGGTGTTGAACAGCAGGGGATACAAGCAACCAAAAACACAGTTTCTGGTTGCTTGTCTCATGGGTGAGGAAAGGACAGAGAGGATTCTGTGTGGCTTACCTTGAGTAGAAGAGGTCTGCTGGGTGAGCAGCCAACGTGAATAGAGGGTAAGGAGGGCGTGCCAGGGTAACACGCGTGACCCTTTGCCTAATTGAACTTTGCCTGGCTGGGAGGACTGGCTCAGCGTCACAAGGGAGAGAAGTTGAGAAAGTCCAAGTCATGTGGTAGGTCGTGGTCCTGCACGCAATCAGTCTGAGCAGGACGTCTGTGGTTCTCAGGCATTTGATGGCGAATTGTGGTGTCTGGGAGGAAGTGAGGTGTGCCCTGCGTCTTGTGAGGTGCGTGCCGGGTCCTGGGAGCCTAAACACACGCCCGTTGCTTTGTGGGGGGATAAGACAGCAGATGGTGGGCCCTCTGGGTGGTAGTCCTGCCTCTATAATGTGAAAAGTCAAGTGTCAGATTGCAAAGTGGATCTGGACTGGACGAGCCACTGACTCCGGACCCAGCTTGGGATCCCTTGATCTGGGATCTGGGATCTGGGATCTGGGACTGGATTGGAGGGGGGGGGTCTCCTTTGGCTATTTATCCTCCTCATCTGATCCTTACATCCATGGATTAAGTGGAAAAAGTGGGGAAATGAAGCTTCACCCCCCCTGACCCCTAGTAAGAAACGAAAGCAAGATTAGAATGTGAGGGGGAAAGGTAGGGTTGACTTCATGTTCTTCTAAGGTTCCACTGGCCTGGCTCTCTCGTGTGCCCTCTCTATGCCTTGCCCTTCTCTTTCTACATGGGCCCACCACCCTCTGTGTCAGATCTGACCCTTTACCCTGCCTCTTTCCCTTGGTCTCTTATTATTCCCTCTCGGGGTTCTCCCTCCATGGACCACTCTCACTCTCTCGCTCACTGTCTGTCAGTCTCTCTCTGTACCTCGTCCTCTCTCTTCCACGCTCTCCCTCTGACCCTCTCTGTCTTCTCTATCTCGCACTCTTTCTCTATCACCCTCCCCCTCACTCTCTTACTCTTCCAGTCCTCTCTCTGCAGCTCGATCTCTCACTCTCGCCCACTCTCCCCTCCACTTTCTCTCTCCTCTTTCTCTCTCTCTTGCTATTTGCTTCGCACGTTTTATGTCTTTCTTTTCGACCCTTTTTTCACTGATTTAGTTCATTTAAAAAAACGTGTACACAAACAATAGCATCACAACACATAGCCTCGCATCATTACAACAGTGAGAACAATGTTAAATAGATCAATTCAATGATTCCATCACATTTAAAAGTCTTTCACCATCTTCAAAGATTTAAAAAAGCTACAGCAGCAATTATTAAAGAAGTCGATTCACCATTAGAATCCCATGCCAAAAGGAATGTTCATTTAGACTCCTCTCTTCATACACAAATGTATTCAAAAGAAATGTATTAAAAAACTGTTTTCTTAAAAACTTTACTGCTTGTCATTGAGTGAACATGTATTTGTATTTATTTTATTTATATTGCGTGCCAGACCTGGAGGCATCTGGGCGCATTTCTTACACAGTTGCAGATGACATCACAGATCACAATACGGAAATGGAGTGCATAGTGGTACATAGATTAAATACATATATTATACAGACAATTTTTAATGTTTACAGAGAAACAAATTAGAGAGTACAGTATTTACAAAAAAATAAGTTGCCAACGTAGAGAAGAGATTATAACATTGGGTCCCCATTTGCAGAAGTATTTACTAGTATTTACAGGGATTTAAGGTAACTTTACATTAGGCAGTGGCAGAAGTTAAATCCTGCTCAGTGAGCCATAGTTTGGATTTGTTCTTAAAGGCAAGATAAGGGAGTTCTGTTGTGAGTGTGTTAGGGAGTGTGTTCCATAATTTGGAAGCAAGGACTGGGAAACAGGCCCCTCCAGCTTTCTGTAGTTTAAATCGAGGAATGGCGAGTGAATGGGCTTGTGCAGATCTGAGTGGTCGAGTGGCAGTATGTGCTGTAAAGAGGTTGGCCAGGTAGTCAGGTGCTTGGTTGGCTAAACAACTATGAGTAAGTGCAAGAGTTTTGAGTGAGATTCTGGATGCAACTGGGAGCCAGTGAAGACTCTGGCCCTCATTACGACCCTTGCGGAAAGCGACTGACCGGAGCGCCACAGCGTAAATAGCGTTTCCGCCATTGTACGAAGGAGCAAAGTGCGGCCCATTCCGACCCATCGGGCACGAGCACCACGCCACGGCGGAAGTGCAAAGTCCGCGATGGCGGAAATGACCCCAAAACGGCCCACACCGCCGCCGTACGGCGCCCTAGGTGCAATACCGCCACCCCTCTTAGCGGTCACCGCAGTGTGCGCCTACCGGAAAGTACGGTGCCCGGAAATATACGGAAACGGAAGTTAAAACATGGGCCCGGAACGGGAAACATCCCGGCGTACACCTATAAAAACACCAAAACCACACAACCACTAAAATCACTACCCTGAAACACACCCCAACCCGTCAACCACCCTAGCGAAACCACGAAAAATGGGAAAAGTAGCGAAGAAAGCGTGCGACCGCAAGCGGCAGGTCCACTTCTCCCGTGAGGAACTCACCGTGCTAACAGAGACCCTCCAGGAGAATGCAGCCGTCGTCTTCTCCACGCAAATGACCAGGACGGCACTTGCAAACAAGAAGGCCATATGGGCTCTGGTGGCACAGCGGGTAAGTGCGGTGGGGACCGCACCCCGCACCCCACAGCAATGCCGCAAGCGATGGGACGACCTGCGGATACGCGTCCGCAGCATACTCTCTGCCAACCGCAACATTGCCACAGCCACCGGGGGAGGTCCTGAATCACCCATCAAGTTGACCCCCTGGGAAGAAATCTGTGCCTCCACCATCGGAATGGAGAGCATAGAGGGAGTCGGAGGGATGGAGAAAGGAGTGCAGACATCCGAAGATTCAGGTAGGTGGGCCAGATAAAACAATGCCAAATCCACAAAGTCCAACCATGTGAAGTACCATGCGTCCACATAGTGCAACAGAAACACATGTCCAGGAGAACGTCCACACACATCGGCCTGAAAGCGCACGTCAAAACCCACAATAAATACATAAATAATTAAAAACCCCTAATACACGCACTACACGTGCAGCAGGCACACCCTAACTGCAGGCTGCCAAACAACTGCACCCTCACTCCACACACAAATCAAAGCACCTCCAAGACCCCGACCCAAATCACCCTCAGGTACCACCCCAATGCATGTGATACAATGCCATTCCAATTCCCACTGACCCATCAATAACCCTCGCCCTCCTTCACTCCACCACAGGGTCCGATCCAAACG
Source organism: Ambystoma mexicanum (assembly GCF_040938575.1). Lineage (NCBI taxonomy): Eukaryota > Metazoa > Chordata > Amphibia > Caudata > Ambystomatidae > Ambystoma > Ambystoma mexicanum. The sequence goes on from NC_090932.1 coordinate 1,566,973,636, forward strand.
ACGAGCTACAGGACACCCCTACCAGCACACCTGCAAAGAGGGCCAAGACCAACGGCCAGAGACCCTCCACCTCAGCTGCACGCATCAAGACACGGCAGCAGCACAAATCAGGTGGCAGCACAGAGGAGGGAACATCAACAGGCACCCCAGCAGCCAGCATGGCCACAACACCACCACCACAGGTCCCCCCAATGGATGCCACAGAAGGCACTGCCTCTGGTGGCAGCAGCACCATAGGTGACACCCCATTGATGGCAGCATGCTCGGACACAGAAGACGGGGATGTCGAGGTCAGATCCATCCATGACCTGTCCCAATCCCCCTGTCTGTCCCATCCCGTACAACATGAGGATACCACGCAGGTGCAGCCACAAGACGACGACTGGCCATCCCCCACAAGCCCTGTGGCAAGGCAACATGAGGACAACAGCCCCTCTGTGACACCACCGCAAATGGCCATGGCCCAGCAGAGGCAACAGTCCCTCGACAAGTTAATCGTCCAACAGCAGCAAATGGCCACACTCCTCAAGGGCCATGCCGATGAATGTGGGGGCACCAAGGCAGACATAGAAACATCAACAGAGACACTTAGGGCAGAAATGGAGAGAGGTACAGAGACGCTAAGGGCACAAATTGAGAGTAGCACCGAGAGCCTGAGGGGGGAACTGCATGCGACGTCCAAAGACGTATGTGCCGAACTTGCCGCAGTGCGCCGTGTGCTCACTGAGCTCTCGCAAACCCTTAGGGACATGCATGGACGTGAGCAGGCAGACACATCATCCATTGCAAGTTCCGTCCAGGGCAGCCCCCAACGTAGATCTGGAAGGAACCTGCGCTCCACAGGCAGGGGTGCCCCTGATACCCGCAGAGGGGGCATGCAATAGCGACAGCCCACTGACAATGAGCATCTTTGGACACTGGTGTTCGGGTGGGAGGTAGGAGGGTGGAGGGGGTGTGTTGGGCTCACTTGGGTGGCGGGTCGATAGGGTGTTCAACATGATATCACATATGCCATAAAAAGTGCACGATCAACCAATGAGAAGTGTGGACATTGATCTTTGTGTACTAGGCCATCATAGGCGTACAGTCCATATTGTGCATGTCCCAGACACACGCAGTGCCACGAGTCCCGTGTCCATGTATCAGCCACCAGGCGTGAGTGCTAGAAGCATACATCAATGAGATGCTGACGAATGTCACGGCCCTCCGGTGCCTCGCAGACTCCATGAGGTGCTGCCACATCCCCACCCTCATCATGACCATCATCAGGTGCTTGCAGTTCTGCGTCAGGGGGCATGGGCACATTTCTACGTACGCACATGTTGTGGAGCATGACACATGCCATGACCATCTTTGCAATCTTCTCATGGCGGTACAGGAGTGCCCCGCCAGACCTGCTGAGGCAGCGGAAACGGGTCTTCAGTAGGCCGAATGCCTGTTCTATGACTACACGGGTACGTGAGTGGGCATGGTTGTAGTCCTCCTCATGCTGGTCCCGTGGGTTCCGGACTGGTGTGAGGAGCCATCTCTTCAGTGGATATCCAGCATCACCTGTATGTGGACGAGAAACGTATGATGTGGAATGCCATTGATACGTACGCACACCCCCCCCCCCCCTTCCTGGCAGGTCATTGACAATTCACATACCCCACATCATCATGCATGTAATGAGACTCACCGAGTAGCCAGGATCTGTTCCCTGCGTGTCGTTCCATGTAGCGTGGTATAGTAGAGTTCCTCAAGACCATAGAATCATGGGTTGATCCAGGGAATCGGGCACAACAATGTGTAATGATCCTGTTGGAGTCACACACCATCTGTACATTCAGGGAATGAAATTGTTTTCGGTTGCGGTACTGGGCCTCCATGGCATGTGGGACGACCAATTCAACATGGGTGCAGTCGATGGCACCAATGCAACCCGGTATGCCGGCAAGTGCATGGAATCCCACTTTTGTGTTGGTAATTTCCTGCTCCGAGCGTGGTAGAGAGATGTAGTCGTCTGCGTGCTTCAGGAGGGCATCGAGCACTTGCAATAGTGTCCGTGAGAACAGTGGCTGAGAAATGCCATGCAACTGTCCGACTGTGTGCTGGTAGGTGCCTGTGGCCAGGAAGTGGAGTACAGACACCACCTTCAGTAGGGGTGGGATGGCGGTTGGGCTATCTATCATGCTGACAAGGTCAGCCTGTGTCATGTCCACAATGGCGGCTATGGTGTCCCGGTCCAGACGGTAGAGGGTGTGGATCTGCTCATCAGTGAGGTTGAACGGATGTGCTCGGAGGCGTTGAATTGCGGGCTGCCTGCGTGGTGGTAGTGGCTGTGCTGGTGGGCCTTGCTGGCCCTGCCTTGGCCTCCTCCTCCTCCTGCGTCTCCTCCGTGCGGCTGGTTGTAGTTGGTGTTCGTCTACTTCTTGGAGTCGGAGCACTTGCAGTGCTATCAGGTCCCCCAGGGCCAACATCGCGATTCCTGCCGGTAGCATTTCGGTGTGGTTGTGGGAGGAGACTGGCTGTGCAATTTATGTGTTTTCAGGCTGTATGGCCTCCACCTGTGGTGATTGATTCCACCTGTGCAAACTGCTCTCCCCTTTGGCCGAGCACGTCCCGCGCACAACACTGCAATGCGGGGAATGGCATCTTGCTATTGCAATCATGTATTTGTACCCGATGGCCGTGTAAGATTGGTTGATATGTTCATTCTGCTGTGGTCCCATTGTTTCACATACTATCTGTGCAATCGCGAACAGACTTGTGAGGGGTCAGAGGGACGTAGTACTCGAGTAACGGTGGGCCCTCATGCATCACTGTACCGAGTTGCAACGACGGGCGGGGCGTCCCATTCGTGGGTGAAGGCAGTTGCCATTTTCACACACAGCCGCACTCGATGGGATAATTAGTGATTTCAAACGGCCACAGATGCCTTTTCGGCGTGATGTTGCAAATGAGGAATTCGAAGGGCGGCGCTTTCGGTTTCCAGCTAGCGGCGAGGAGATGCCCACAGGTCTGACTGCAAATGTAACGTTCTATTGTTCTATGTCCTTGAGACAGGGCCCATGGCGAGGGAGCAATGATTGATATGAATAGTTTGGGATGCGCAATAGCTACGTGGGCGATGAGGCCGTCCGTTCCCAAATACATGTTACTTCACAACACTGGAATTACGGGCTGGGGCACTGTGGATTTAGCAGGCTGCATAACGCACAGACTCAATGGATGTTTCTAATGTCATGTGAGTAATTATTCAGGCATTTTGATCCCGGGATGAGGGAATGATGGATGGATGCATGGGCAGGTGATTTGATACAGAGTTTGCCATGTACAGGGCTTCTTGGGATCTATCCGCCTCCCCTACGCTATGTGATGCAGGGCTGCCATAGTGGGACCATCGTCCATCTGGCCTTGTTGAGCCCTCCCTGTCTCGAGGCGCCCTCAGACACTCGTTTGTGATGGTGTTTGCACCTCGATATAGATGGTTATGAGTCGCAAGTGGTTTTGGGGTGGTGATGTTCCTTTGGAGTGGGCTAGCATGCATATGGCTGTGGATTTCGTGTGATCATTGAAGTGAGTTGTTGGTATGTAGTTCTGATGGCCATTCTGTTCTTTTTCTTTTCTTTTGGTTGACAGGTATCTCCTCCCCTTTTGCCACTGCCATCTGTATGCCACTCCTGCAGATGGATTTTACTCCCGACACCTGCTGCTTCGTGTTAATCAGTGGAGCAGCATTACGATCTTATGGGACGATCGCCAATGGGCCACATGCCCTTACGCAGTACTGGTGGCTCGGAGCAACATTTCGGCCTTTCAGCTGGACTAGTGCCTCCCCATTGGGACGGCCCTGCGGTTCTGTGCGCTTCCATGTTGCCTTTTCGTACGTGAATGTGGCTCTGTGTACCATGGGGGAACAGGGCGACACACAGGTAGTGGCTGGTCATTTCTTGCGGAAGCAGCCCACAATGGTGATTGGTGTTTTGGATTTCATGGCCTGATGGCTGTATGTGCTTGGTGATTTTGATGTGCATAAATTTTTATTCTGATTTGGCCCGTGTAGCGTTTTTCTTTGCAAGTGATGTGGCATATGCCTATTTGGGGGGCGATGTATTGTGAGGAGATCTGCATTGGGTTCCAGCTTCGGGGTTTAGTTGCGTGGTACTGTGCTGTGCGCGTTTGCCTACGAAGCCCAGTGAGGTCAGGGATGGGGGCTGCCAATATGCCAGTTTGAATGTTGTCATGCTCAGGGGCGGGGGATTGGGTTTTGTGTAACAGATGCCGGTCAGCCAGGTGGACTGGTTGAATGATGTGGTTTTCGGAATATTGCTGGTCACAGGTGCCTGTGTTTGCGTGCGTTTCTTGGTGGGGGACTGTGGTCATGTCCATTGGGATGGCTTCTGTATTCGTGCCATCTGTGCCCTGCAGCTCCCATTGGCCCCTGTTGTGTTTCTTTTGTTCGTTGGCATGCATGGGTGACTTGTACATTTCAATGGTTGCATTGTGGCTTCATTGCACCTACGGGGAGTTGTACTTTGTGGGCAGGGAGCGGTGTACAGGCACTCAGTGGGGCCGTTTACGGTTGATTCGCGATGCCGTACTTCTCGCCATGCCTGATGGCGTTAGGTACATGTCCGCTAGGGTCGGAATTGGCGTACCGTTGCACCATGGTGGTGTTTGCGGTTTGGCATGGCGCGCGCGCGCGTGCTTGGTGCAGTTAGCGTTGGCGTTCACTACGGTGTCGCTAATGGCTTCGTACTTTGCGGTGACGGGTCATAGTCGCACCGAGCGCTATTCGATGGCGGTATTGCATTTCCGCCATCGTTTTTCGCTTTCCGCCAGGGTCGTAATGAGGGCCTCTGTCTTGTATCGGAGATGTGTGATTTTTTGGGAATGTTAAGGGCTGCTCTGATGGCGTTATTCTGAGTTACTTGTAGCTTGTTGATGTTTTTTAAGACTGGTCTCCAGGTAGAGGACATTACAGTAGTCAACTTTAGCCATGATGAGTGTTCTTGCAAGGATGATGCAGTTCGATGCGGTGAGGAACGGTCTGCAGGCTGTTAGGAGTTTGCATGTGTATGCAGATGCTGAGACCACTGCATTTACTTGTCTCGTCAGTCAGAGGGTCGAGTCCAGATAGAAGCCAAGGGTTTTCATATCATTAGAGACCTTAATGATATATATTCCTTTCAATGCAAAAAGCTCTAACTGCAGCGTCTGGTTTGTTGAGTTTAAGGTGGGAGCCTAGGATAAGTAGCTCAGTTTTATCATCGTTTAAGCATAGTCCGTGATGTGCCATTCAAGCCTAAATGACTGAGTAGACGTTTTTAAGAGCTTTAGAATCAGTTTCATGGTCTCCAGTGATGGGGATGAGTATCTGGGTGTCATCCGCGCGGTTAGTGTAGGTGACACCCAGATAGTTGAGAATATCGAATAGTGGTTTTGTGAATACATTATACAATGTGGGTGAAACGCACAATCCTTGCGGGACACCACATGTGACTGGTGACGGATCGGCGGATGCAGACGGGGAGAATACCTGCATGGCTCTGTTTGCCAAGAAGGAACTCATCCATGAGGTGGCTTCGTCTGAGAAGTGGGCAGCAGTTTTTAGGTGATGGCAGAGAATTTGATGGTTAACCAGGTCGAATGCTGCAGAGAGGTCCAGTAAGAGTAGTAAGGCTAGTTTACCATTGTCTTTTAAGTCCTCAATTTGTGTTTTGAGGTCGATGAGGGCCGTCTCTGTTCCATGTCTGGGGAAGAAGCCTGATTGTCAGACGCAGAGGAGTTTGTTAGATTCGAGGTAGTCCTGGATTTGTAAGTAAGCTGCTCGGTCTAAATTTCCTAGAAGAAATGGCACCGTGGTAATGGGCCTGTAGTTTGAGGGGTTGCTTGGATCAAAGGTAGGTTTTTTGATGAGAGGGATGACCCAGGCATCTTTGAGATTATCTGGGACAGTACCTGATTTGAATGAGGCATTGATGACGGTGGTGATGAATGGGGCTAGATCCCGGGCAGCTTCCTTAATGACCGTCGCAGGACAGGAGTCGCCTTGACAGTTGGTGTGTTTGAGTTTTTAATTATGTTTTCCACTTCCCAAATAGACAAAGTGGAGAAGCTGAATGGTTTGCCAGGATGGGTTGGAGCGGGGTGGTTGAGATTGGGTGTGGTGGATGGTGGGTCTGTAAGCAGACTACATCTTCTTTTGTTATTGATTTTAGTCTTCAATGTGGTTATTTTGTTGAGAAGTGCCTTTTGGATATTAGTGCACCTTAGAGTGTCTGTGGTGCACTTGTTAATGGGGGTTATGGGAGATTCAAGTTCTTTGAGAATCTTGAAGAGCTCTTTAGTATTAGATTTTGCCTGCAGGATGCATTTAATGTAGTCATCCTTTTTTGCTGTGAGTATCGCTTCCTTGTAATTGGTAGAGGCAGCGATTAGTATACTTTTGTTGGCGTCTGTTTGATGACTTTTCCAGTGAGATTCTGCATTTTCTTTTGCTTTACGTAAGTCTCTCAGCTGTGGTGTGAACCACGAGTTAAGATGGGCATGTGGTTCCTTTTTTCAGCAGTTTTAGAGGGGCTATATAATTTAATGCTTTTTGCATCGTTTGGTTGTAGATATCAATTAATGCTGTCGGATCAGAGCAGGATTCAGTGGCATTGTTGAGAAGGGGAAGAATTAGCGGTAGTAGTTTCTCCTTCGTTATATCCTTCTTATTACTTGTTTGGATGGAGGGTGCAATACTGGGTTTCGAGATTAGGAGGTGGGGCTTTGACTGTGAAGGTTATTTTATGGTGATCGGACCATATGCAGGGTGGGACAGACATCAGGTTGATGCTGCAGTTGAGATCGATAAGCCAATCGAGGGTTCTCCCTTTGATGTGTGTAGGCTCCTGGATGTGGTGATTAAATCCTAAATCACTCAGTGAGCTGGCGAGGTCTAGGGCTTTAAGGTCATTCGGGTCTTGGAAACCAAGGTTGAGGTCCCCAAGAAGTATTATTTTAGAGTTAGGTTTGGTGTTAACTGTGAGGAGGGTAGATGAATCTTCGGCAAAGGATGAGATGGGTCCTGGTGGGCGATAAATGGGATGCACAGTGGCGGTTTGATTAGGAGATAGGGTAATGTAACTGATACTAATTCAGCAGAATTAGTACATTGGGGATGTGTTTAAGTTCTGAGGATTTTTTAAAGATGAAGGCAACGCCTCTGCCTTTTGACTGCTTAGTGTCCCTGTCGGCGATGTTGAGTGTGTGCGCCGGGAGCGATCTGGTGTTGATAAGGGCCCCTTTAATCGTGGTCTCTGTTACCATGGGCGAGCTGTTGGAGTGGATGGTTGGTGTGTTTTTTAGAGTGGAGGTACCTGTTCCATTAGATAGGGTTGTATTCGAGGGGTTTTTGCTCTCAGGTAGAGGAGAAGGTTGGCTTTTTTTGCTAATTCTAGAGCCTAGTCTCAGATTACTGAGGTTGAGTGCACATGGTTGGTTGGGCATAGGTTTGCGTGCAAAGTGCTCGAGCTGGTGAGTTCAGATATGGATTGATTCAAGTCATGATGAGCTTTTGCTGGAGGCTATGCAGGGTGGGAGTGTGCGGTCTTGTGAACATACATAGGAATGCGATTTAGTGAGAAAGGCTGTGCGCAGCCGGAGTTAGTATGCCAATTTGGGATGAGGTGTTGTATGCATGCAGGTTGTAGAGATGCGAGGTGCGTGCTAGTGTTGATGGTAAGTTCAGGGATTGAGGATGTGGTTAGGAGGAGGAGTACACAGTAGATGTGATGTAGCCCATACATAGTTAAGAGATAAGGTTGGAGTAAGTTGCAGGAGGTTAGAGTTCAAGTTGCAAGAGTCCAACAACAATTAGCAGTTCAGCATAAAAATGTTCACAAAAATAGGCAAGTCCAACGTTAATTAGTCAGTTCAGCATAGAAGTTATCACAACACTAGGCAAGTCCAACGTTAATAGCAGTTCAGCATAGAAGTTATCACAAAACTAGGTAAGTCCGACGTTAATAGCAGTTCAGCATAGAAGTTATCACAAAACTAGGCAAGTCCGACGTTAATAGCAGTTCAGCATAGAAGTTATCACAAAACTATGCAAGTCCAACGTTAATTAATCAGTTCAGCATAGAAGTTATCACAAAACTATGCAAGTCCAACGTTAATTAATCAGTTCAGCATAGAAGTTATCACAAAACTAGGCAAGCACAACATTAATAGCAGTTCAGCATAGAAGTTATCACAAAACTAGGCAAATCCAACGTTAATAGCAGTTCAGCATAGAAGTTGTCACAAAACTAGGCAAGTCCAACGTTAATTAGTCAGTTCAGCATAGAAGTTATCACAAAACTAGACAAGTCCGACGTTAATAGCAGTTCAGCATAGAAGTTATCACAAAACTATGCAAGTCCAACGTTAATTAATCAGTTCAGCATAGAAGTTATCACAAAACTAGGCAAGCCCAACATTAATAGCAGTTCAGCATAGAAGTTATCACAAAACTGGGCAAGTCCAACGTTAATAGCAGTTCAGCATAGAAGTTATCACAAAACTAGGCAAGTCCAACGTTAATTAGTCAGTTCAGCATAGAAGTTATCACAAAACTAGACAAGTCCGAAGTTAATAGCAGTTCGGCATAGAAGTTATCACAAAACTAGGCAAGTCCAACGTTAATTAGCAGTTCAGCATAGAAATATTCCAAAAATATGCAAGTCCAGCATTAATAGTAGAACAACATTAGTGTGTTTACCAAATGTTTGTGTGATAACCATAGTTAATATAGTAAGGGTCTGTCATTGGGCTTATTATAGGAGCAGGTGTGCCTTGAGGTCAGGGAGTGCATCTGCGGTCTGCTAGAGGGTTAGCTAGGCTGGTTGGTAGTATGAGCACAGCGTGAGAATTAAAGAGTACTGATGTAGGTCGTGGCAGAGTGGAGATATGCTGACCAAGTGGTCCCTTGTAGGAGGCAGTTACTGCCTCTGAAAGCTAAAATGTAAGAGCGTGTGAAGCGATGATGGCAACACGTATACACTTGTAGCAGTTGTGCATGCTGTCATTAAGATAATATGCCAACAATGCGGTTTGCAGGGTTATACATTTGAAACAGTTTTAAATAGTACAGTTTCACTATTAGGGGCCGTACCATTTAACAAGGGTGAATCATGGTCCTCGTGGAGTCGAGGGGGTATTAAAGAGATAATACAAATAGAAGATACCTCACTATCTGCGCTACCAGCCGGTATTTGTTTGATACCAATTAAAATAATTTTAAGCACATATGTAAGGGTGGTAAATTTCCAGTCTGGAAAGTACTACTGGTTAATACAGTTTTAGGTACATGTGTATAATTGACAAAATGCCGGTCTAGAAAGTACTTCAAATTAACAATTATATGCTTATAATTGGAATGGAATGGAAATTTACGAACCTTACATATGTGCTTAAAATTATTTTAATTGGTATCAAACAAATACCGGCTGGTAGCGCAGTTAGTGAGCTATCTTCTATTTGTATTATCTAGTTTGTTTGAAGGGTTTCTTGAGAAATTACCCTTCAATCCTCACTACTGACGCATAACCACCTGTATACCTAATAATTTGTGAAATCATTGTTTTTGTGCGCACCTCCAAGTATAGGATTATTTTCTCAGATTTGGTTTTTGGTATTGAAGAGATGCAGTCGAGCACGCTGGTTGCACTACGGGGCGTGAGACCATAGGAAGCTTAGGGCAAGGGTAATTAGACGATGGGCTGGTGGTGGAGTGGTCGGTCAAGAGAATGCACGCATGAGGATCCCGTTATGTGTGCATAAGGGGTTTGCAGATCAGGATGCGGCATTAGGATGCATGATATGAGGATACAAAGTCAGGGTGGGGTAGGTGGAGAACGTTAACAGGACGGAGCTCAAATACGAATTTTTAGAATGCGGGAGGACGCTGATTGTGGTAGTTCTGGCTACGGGTTGACGTAGTGGGGCATAAACCAGGACATGGATAATGGCGTGTAAAGCTTACCAGATGGTGGGGATATGATGACCTGTAAGATGAGTGGAGGTGATGAGGCAGAGTTCCTGGCTCTGGGCTCAGAAGGCTCCAGACAGGCTCACGACAGAGTGAGTGCCTTTGAAGGTGTGCTTTGGTGAGTGCACTCCCACATTACAGAATCTACACGTGTATGTGCCCAGGCTTCTAATCCATACATGTATGAATTAAATGTAGTCTCATCCTAAGAAAAGTTTGCCTTGCGTGTCCATCAGGGCACAAAGAAATACATCAGGGGGGCTCTCCTCAAGGCTAGTCTCCATGCTCAGGTCCTCGTACAACTCCGACCCTTTCTGCCTCTCGGTCTCGCAGCTAAAATAATCCTTGACCACAGCTTCTGAATTAAAAGCAAATTGCGAGTTTGGACAAAATGGCCAAATGTACACACTATAAGCATACAAGGAGCCCTAAAACGGCTTCAAAAGCAACACGTCAAAGGTTTGTGCACTGCATTCTGCAGTCATATGTTGTTTTCAAGCCAACATTGCACAACAGCCAGTCACAAACACTATTTCCACCAACTACAACTGGTCTCAAATCCCGGCTTTGCCACTTAACCGTGTATATTCCTGGGCAAAGCATTTGAATTCACTGAGGTTTATCTTCCAAAATAGGAAGTCCCTAAAACTGATTCCGCTCACACTGTTCTCTGCTCCATAAAACCTAAATTATGAAATCGTCTGAGCACTCATGTACTGGACAGCACAAAGTTTGTCTCTTGGCTTACTTGTGACAACTTCTTATAATGTAACTTCCCATGACCAACTTGAGTGGTACATACCCAAGACCCATTTCACTGATGTCACTGAGGTGACTACATGTGCCAGGTAGGGGCCTGCACACATCTTTTGCAACCCAGGGCCCTGCAAGTCCTGGGACCGGCCCTCAGGGCACACTGTTGGATCAGTGCCTGCGAGCACCAAAGCCAGCTCCTACCTTCACAGACTATTGCCCTAACTATGGTTTCACCGGTTACCGGCGGGATACCGGCAAAACTGCCTTACCGTCTCCGATGCATGATAAACCGGTATTACATGGATATTACGGACGGCAGAGAGCCAGTAAATTCCCAATCCCATGAAGTCCCATATGGGATGGGATTTCCTGAATCCCCGCCACCGTTAGTAACAGTGCCGGTTATTCAGGCATTTCTTTGAAGTAAACCGGTCTGTAAAAAATGCCAGGGCCCGAATTACCAGCCTTTATTCCAGACCGACACACATGTAATGAGGACTTGAGTCGTTTTTCGGAAAGCCCAACCATGACACAACAAGCGTCCAGTGCTGGGTGGCAGTGGGGGGGAAGGGGGGGCGTTCATTTCATACAGGGCAGATTTCAGCTCCTTCAACAAGGGTCCAGTGCTGAGCGGCAGGGAGGGGGGGCATTCATTTCATACAGGGCAGATATCAGCTCCTTCAACAAGGGACCAGTGCTGAGCGGCAGTGGGGGGGGGCGGGGCATTCATGTCATACAGGGCAGATATCAGCTCCTTCAACAAGGGTCCAGTGCTGAGTGGCAGTGGGGGGGGCATTCATGTCATACAGGGCAGATATCAGCTCCTTCAACAAGGGTCCAGTGCTGAGCAGCAGTGGAGGGGGGGGGGGGAGGACATTCATTTCATACAGGGCACATTTCAGCTCCTTCAACAAGGGTCCAGTGCTGAGTGGCAGTGGGGGGGAGGGGGGCATTCATTTCATACAGGGCAGATATCAGCTCCTTCAACAAGGGTCCAGTGCTGAGTGGCAGTGGGGAGGGGGGGGGGGGGCGCGGGGCATTCATGTCATACAGGGCAGATATCAGCTCCTTCAACAAGGGTAAAGTGCTGGGTGGCAGTGGGGGGGAAGGGGGGGGCGTTCATTTCATACAGGGCACATTTCAGCTCCTTCAACAAGGGTCCAGTGCTGAGTGGCAGTGGGGGGGGGGCATTCATGTCATACAGGGCAGATATCAGCTCCTTCAACAAGGGTCCAGTGCTGAGTGGCAGTGGGGGGGCGCGGGGCATTCATTTCATACAGGGCAGATATCAGCTCCTTCAACAAGGGTCCAGTGCTGAGCAGCAGTGGAGGGGGGGGGGGGGGCATTCATTTCATACAGGGCACATTTCAGCTCCTTCAACAAGGGTCCAGTGCTGAGTGGCAGTGGGGGGAGGGGTGCCGGGGGGGGGGGCGTTCATTTCATAGATGGCAGATTTCAGATCCTTCTTAGCAGATCCTTCCTGCTTTCATTCATCAAAATATGCCAAGTAAAGTTCCCAGAGACATTGATGTCTACTGTCGATTTTCACAACAGGTGAAAAAATATCGCCTGGAACCCCGCCTCCACCCGAGAATAGGAGTAAATGGCCATGCAATTGTGCTCGACACCTTCCTTAGCGGAAACGCAGCATTTTAGAGCACATTTTAGAGATGGAATTTGAAAATACCAGAAGGTTTTACAGCTAGATCTCAATATCTAACCTCTCGGCAACAGTCACCTAACCTGCTGTGCTACCTTGCAGCTTTCTGGTTAGGGGTCTGTCTCTGAATTTGAAAGAATTCAAGATTGCAGGTGGATGCCTGACACTGCTCCAAGCCACTGCATTAGCACCAGTGAAAAGCCAATCATGCTTAATCTCACGCAGCACCGACAATCCGTGCTGTCTCATTCGGGATGTGTAAACAGCACTACGGGGACACAGTGTGGTGCCTAGCCCCATTGCTATCGGGGTTACAGGGGTAGTTACTCTCTGTGCCCCCCTATTGCCTGCACCTAGGGTCTGAGGGATGGTGCCCACTCAGGAGGTTCCACAATGATGTTTTGGAAGAGAAATGCCCATTTGTATATCAGTCTGGTCCCACCCACAAGGATAGTGCAGCACTGACATGCTATGTAATCAGTGCAGCACCGACATGCTATGCAATCAGTCCAGCACCGACATGCTAAGCAATCAGTCCAGCACCGACATGCTAAGCAATCAGTGCATCACTGACATGCTATGCAATGAGTCCAGCACCGACATGCTATGCAATCAGTGCAGCACCGACATGCTATGCAATGAGTCCAGCACTGACATGCTATGCAATGAGTCCAGCACTGACATGCTAAGCAATCAGTGCATCACCGACATGCTATGCAATCAGTGAAGCACCGACATGCTATGCAATCAGTGCAGCACCGACATGCTATGCAATGAGTCCAGCACTGACATTCTATGCAATGAGTCCAGCACCGACATGCTATGTAATCAGTGCAGCACCTACATGCTATCCAATCAGTCCAGCACCGACATGCTAAGCAATCAGTCCAGCACCGACATGCTAAGCAATCAGTGCATCACTGACATGCTATGCAATGAGTCCAGCACCGACATGCTATGCAATCAGTGCAGCACCGACATGCTATGCAATCAGTGCAGCACCGACATGCTATGCAATGAGTCCAGCACTGACATGCTATGCAATGAGTCCAGCACTGACATGCTAAGCAATCAGTGCATCACCGACATGCTATGCAATCAGTGAAGCACCGACATGCTATGCAATCAGTGCAGCACCGACATGCTATGCAATGAGTCCAGCACTGACATTCTATGCAATGAGTCCAGCACCGACATGCTATGTAATCAGTGCAGCACCTACATGCTATCCAATCAGTGCAGCACCGACATGCTATGCAATCAGTGCAGCACCTACATGCAATGCTATTAATGTCGGGTCCAGGTCTTTATAAAGTATTCCACGACATTTCAACATTGATCCACGAGTTCGGGGGGATGGTGTGCGGGGGGTCAGGTTTGCGGCTGGTGAATTGCCGCAGCGCCTGGCAGGGTCAGACCTGTCAGGCACAGCAGCCACGGCAGGCAGACTCAGAGTTTGCCAATCCAAAAACAAGGGTGCCGGTGAGTTTACCACCACCCTTGTTTCCAGACCGGCAAACTCGTAATGAAGCCAAATGACTTTGTTGTAATTTACTTTGAATTTGACACCGACTTTGAGCGGGGGGGGGGGGGCATGCCCCACTGCCCCTTCACTACCACCCGACCCTAAACCACTCAATACACCCATCTTACTCCTTAACCCACAAATTCCTACATACATTCAAAGTAATTCAAAGTAATATACACAAAATAAATTATGACAACGTAATTTACTTTGTGAAAACAACAGGAGACCCTTTACAACACATTTTTATTATCTGTTTGCCCACCAAATATGCCTGTATTGTGCCACTGCAAGAAAACATTTTGATTCGTGCTGGGCCCAGACATGTCCAGGATATGCTCATGTTTGCTTTGCCCATAATGCCAGCAATGATACTATAAGAAAACATGTCCATGCTGGCTGTGCCAATGCAGCCTAAAAGGAGTGGCTGATAATCTCTCCACAGACGTCTGAGAGCTCTGTGAACTCTCCTCTGGTTTATAATTAAAGACTCTCTTGTAAAGATACCTGCTTGGTTTTATTAGTCACTGACACCTGCAGGAAGTTTATTGAGGTTGTGATTAAAATGTTAATTCTCATAAAAATGAAAAAGACATCATGGAAACCAGCTGTACAACCCTGGGAAGTTTACTAAAGAAAAAGAGGTTCACTTGTACTTACTTATGCAATGGAATTGTTTGTATTATTATTTTTTGTGTGGATGATCTAGACTAGCAGTTTGGTAGAGTAACTGGGGGATCTGCAGGTTTCGGGCGTTCAGGTGCTTGGGTGCCCATCTCAACTCTGATCACCCAAACATTCCACAAACACTGCCATGCATGTCGCTGTCCTTAGCTAATTACTGAGTAGTCAAAGCAAAGAAAAACACAGTTTGTATCACGCTGCCAGCCCAGCCCTTGCAGAGCATGGAACACCATCCTCCTTTACACAGCTCTGAAGCTGCCTACGGTGCTTAACACCCACCCCTCCACCCCCCTGCATCTCATGTGTTCCCGCTCTAAGGAAAAGCTGAAAGCAGACAAGGCTCCTTTAGATTGCTGTAATGTCTTCATCATGATATGATATGATATGATATGACATAAGTCATTTATAACGCGCCTGTACACAAGTGGTTCTAGGCATGACAGGACAAGGGGGGGAGACAGAGGGAGGACAAAACAAACGATCTTACTAGTCCTTGTCTCATTCAGATCGTGCAAGTGCAACAGTGCAAAGTGCAGGGTGGAGGGAGAATGGGGAAGTGCCGGGCAGAGGGAAGGGGGAAGTGCAATCAGGGCAGCAATGCCCTAAGGACGAGCAGCCAGGGCAGTGTGGCTCTGGGTAAGTGCAAGGATGCAGGGGACAGTAGGGTATTGGTATGATTGATGGCATTACCTGGCAAGGGTATTGTGGCGGCAGGATACGCCTGATGTCTAAATCCACCACTGTAAGCAAATTCTTTTCTGACCAATAGTATGATCAGTCAGGTGTTTCTACCTTGCTGGGCAGGTTCTACGTCAATATCCCACGCAACAGAGACTGCGTTTCCAAAATAACTCATTTTTTTGGCCTTCTCAGAGCAACATCCAAAGGTCCAGGATTTTTGCTCCATCAGGGTGTTTCAGTCCCCCACCCCCAAATCCCCATGCCACGCACTCCCACCCCACCCCACCCATTACCCCACCGCTTCTTAGTCATCACATTGCCGCTCCGCACCTACCTTTCCCAAACCAACCATTCCCTCCTCCTCCTCACCCTCCCACTCCAATCCCCCACAGGCTCGTACAAACACTTACCTACTGCCGGGGGGCGTGGCTAGGCAGCCATGGAGTAGGCTGCAGTTCCTGTGAGCTCCAAGATCCGTAACCCTGATCCGTGCAGCGCGTGTCTTTTTATGGCTGATTCCAGTCCCAAAAGCACACTAAAAGCACATGAATATGCTGGAGAGCGAAGGAGCCTACTGATGCAACGCTCCGAGCATTGTAGCGATAGCTGTGCTACTTTGTATCTCGGACCTGGAGAGAGGAACGAATATAAAGATGGCGGCGGCTGGGAACAAAGGAACCTTCGGAGACCCTTGAAACCACTGGGCGCCCCGCCGTTGAAGAAGGAGCAGCTGACGGGCCCTGGGATAATAATCGAAATATGCACTGCCGACAGCTCAGGAGCGGCCAGTGTTCACACTAAGAAGCAGCGGTTGTGTAAACAACGCGGAGCGCAATGCCCGGACATTTCGGAACGGCCGGGGGACCCAGAGGAGTGAATCGGAGGGCTGCCATAGACGCAGTTACTGTATGCAGCACAGACCGCATCTCTAACAGTGCTCCAAGTGGGCAGAAGAGCCCTGGAGGAACACATCGGAATCTGATGCCGCACGCAGCAACACATGAAGTGCAGGCTGCTGGCACACATACAACGTGGAGCGGGAGGCGGAAGTGGCAAGACGGTCAGGAGCCTTCAGTAATTGGAAACCGTACTACGTCCGTGTGAGAGCACTGCTGCGTGGGGCAGGCATAAGCAGGACCAGCAGCAAGATCTAGGCGAAATGATCCGGGCTGCGAGCCCAGATGAGGAAGGTGCGTGAAGCACGTTGTTAGTAATGTGCTTTGACCTGAAACACATAATAGAAGCCTGCTGTCCGGAATAGCCGTGCAAAACACCCTCAGCAATCATAATACGTGACATCATAAGGGTGCACAGCATATACATTCAGTGATGCACGTGGCAAGTAGTTGGCAAAATTGAGACTGCATTAAAAGGGCAGGCAGGACTACTCCAAGTGAGCAAATGCACAGAACAGTAGATGCGTGGTGGAGGAAATTGTGGACAGTATAGCGGTGGGTTGCAGGCACCCCCACGCACTGCCACAAGGTGCTGGATCTGGTGAGCGGAGTGAAGTGGCGCACCACCACAGAATACGGGAAACGCAAACAGAAGCGAAAACGGAGGAAAGGAAGCCAGACATAGCTCGGTCACGCAGAGGGGGGAGAAAAACCCAAAGCATGCAGTTGCATCGGGGTGGAAAGTGCCCCTAAAACACAACTGAACCTGGCAGCCCCCACAAACAAGCAGCCCAGGCAAGCAAGGCAACCCCAGGCGGCGGGACCCACACAGTGCAACACGTGGAGAGCACAGCGTAAGTCGCAAGTAAACTACAGGGATCGAGAAAAGATCCTGGAATTTTTCCGGAAAGGTGGTACTATAACCCGAGCATCAGCAACCATCACGGCCTACCCGGACTATACTATGCTGGTGCAGAGGCAACGATGTAGCTATGTGGAAGTTAAGAGGAGATTACGCACGGCAGGGATGAAATGCATGCTACTTTACCCTGCGAAGCTGAAAGTCCCACGTAAGGGTAATGCCCACTTCTTTGAGACTCCGGAGGAAGCGACATGCTGGATGGACACGCACGGATGCCCAGAGTCGGAGGGGGGCCAGGACCAGGATGGAGAAGCTAAGTGATCCGACGACATGGGGGCCAAAGAGGGGGAGTGACATTGCACAAGAGTGGAGGGTCATGGATAGTTATAGTTGAACGGTAGCAGGGCACAGGCCACCTGCCATATATATGCGTGCTAAGCGAACACTGTGGACTGGAATATAGTAATAAGGAATCTGGATATGTGAAGCATAGCGCTGCGCTTTATAAACATATTGGAGCAACAGGACATACGCGCTTTACCCCCCACTAGTGGAAGTAGTGGAAGTAGTAAGTGCGCCGATAGGGCGACATCACCCCACGGAGTCCCGAGTATAGGCAGCGCCAAGAAAGGGGCTAGATGTGGGGGAGCCTGAGATCCAGGGATGGAGCTGGGCAACAGTTGGAGGGCAATGGGGAAGGTGGGGTGTTGAGTGTGGATTTGGGGACGGGAAGGGTGGGGGGAGGGAGTGAGGTTGGGAAATTTGAAGTGTTTTTAGTTTGGAGAAGTTCAAGTTGGGAAACGAGTCTACACAGAATGGAAATCATGGACTGCACTTGTGGTGGGAGGAGTGGGACCCTAAAGGGTGGAGGATCTTAAAATAATTACTTGGAACGTCAGAGGGCTCAATAGCTATCTGAAGAGGAATAAGGTCATGCTATATTTACGCAGACAGAAAATAGATATAGTCCTGCTGCAGGAGACTCACCTTACGCAAGATAAGATGGAGATGATCCGGAAGAAATGGAGGGGGACCGTAGTGGGCGCATCATATTCGGCCTATGCTAGGGGGGTGATCATCTGGGTGGCGCTGCATGTCCCCTTTCAGCTGCTACAGTGTACAGTTGAGGCAGACAGGAGGATGGTTGTAATGAGAGGGCTGGTGGAAAACAGCGAGTTAAGTATCATAAATATGTACGCCCCGAACCAAAACACAGCGGCATATTTCAGAACCTTATGTAACCAACTTAGCAAGTGCCTGGGAGGGGCGGTGATCTGGGGAGGAGACTTTAATTGCGTGTTAAACCCCAAGGTAGATAGATCAGATGGTAAAATGGATAGACCCACCCCAGCCGCTAGAGCACTGCAGACACTGCTGGAGGATTTCGGGTTCGAGGATGTATGGAGGTCGCATCACCCACCCAGAGACAATACTCGCACTATTCAGCTCCACAAAAGCTACATACTAGGTTGGACTATATGTTTGCTACGCAGGAATTAATGACTGAGATAGCAGACTGAATATAAAGCGAGGGTCCTCTCAGACCACTCGCCACTAATCCTGAGGTGGCAATATCGACCCCCGAGAGCAAAGATCCCGACATGGCGCCTCAGAGCAGAGGCGCTGAAAGACACCATTTTTAGGGAGGATATGAGCGAGGAAATAATAAACTACTTTGAGATTAATACAGGCAGTGTAGAGACAGCTGGTACGCTTTGGGAGGCTTTCAAAGTGGTGAGGAGGGGGGTAGCTAAAGCTAAGTCCAAGGGATTACAAGGAGGGATCCTGGCTGAACTGCAAGATACGGAGAGGGAGCTAGAAAGAGCGTTAAGTGGGGGTGGTTATACCAAGGAAGATAATGAAGTAATACTTAGGCTGCTGCAGGAATGTGTGGGGCACTGCGAGAGATTGTGTAATCTTAACTATAAAAAGTATACAGAGAGACAGCATGCAGGGGGGGACAAGCCAGGGAGGGTCTTGGCATGGTTATACAAGAGTGAGACCCCCAGGCCCACAATCAGAACAATAACGAGGGATGGTGGAAGCATAGTGGATACCCAAGAAGGAGTTAACCAGGAATTTGCAGAGTATTACAGACTCCTTTATGGAGATTATGAGGAAAGGGATCGTAAAGAAATAGTAGAAACACTGGAGGACATAGGACTGCCTCAGATCAGCGCTGAGGAACGAGAGGAGCTGGATGCCCCGATTACTTTAGAGGAATTGGAAGAGGTAGTGAGGCAGTTGCCCATCAATAAGACACTGGTGACCGACGGACTCCCAAGCGAATTTTATAAAACATAAGGATGAAGTGCTCCCCCACTTTTAGAGATGCTGAATGAAGCATATGAAGTGGGAAGGCTATCAGAGTCCCTCAGAGAAGCGATAATTATACCACTTCCCAAACCTAATAAGCCTGGTCACAACTGGTCACAAGTGCGGCTCATACCGACCCCTATCAATGCTAAATCAGGACAGTAAAATATTGACAGCTGTTTTGGCAATTAGAATGAGGAGGGTTATTGGTAAACTAATACATCCTGACCAGACTGGCTATGTCCCAAACAGGAACATATCCAATAATCTTAGGCGACTCCATCGAGTCATTGAGCACGCAAATGAGGACGAATGTGAATTGGCAATTGTATCGTTAGACGCAATAAAAGGCCGTAGCTGATGGCGGTCCTGGCTGGCTATGGGATAGGGCCCGGTTACCTTCAGTGGGCTAAAATGTTATATAGCGCACGGCTTTCTAGAGTTAAAACAGGAGCAGTGATATCAGAGAGGTGGCAATTTCATAGAGGCACTAGGCAGGGATGCCCGTGGTCTCCTATGCTCTCTATTTTAGCGCTAGAACCCCTGGCGATATACCTGAGGCAACAGTACGACGCGATAGGCATCGCCATAGGAGGGGAACCGCATTTAATCTCTTTGTATGCGGGTGACATGTTGTTGTATTTACGACACCTGGAGAGCCTCCAGTACATTCTGGAAGTGATGGAGAGATATGCAAAGCTCTCTGGTATAGCCGTGAAACCCCAAAAATCCAGTATATTTCAACTGGGCAGGTACAAAGGGATCCCGTTAGAACAGCTGCCGGTGTTACAGATACCATGGGAGGTTAGCACGGATATCTTGGGATAGATATATACCATACAGTGGAAGAGGGACACCAGTATAATACAGAGGAAGCGATCAAGAAAATTGAACATTGCATGAAGTTCTGGGTGAAGCTACCCTTGGCAATGATGGGACGAGGGGCAATGTTGAAAATGGTGGTCCTACCAAGACTCTTGCACTATTTTGGAAACATCCCATACCTGATAACAAAGCGGTTCTTTGCTAGGATAGATGGCATGTGCAGGGAAATCCTTTGGCATGGGACGAGGAACAGAGTGGCCCTTTGAAAACTACAAAACTCACATGAGAAAGGGGGTATAAAACTGCCAAACTATGAAATGTATTACATAGCAAGCCAGCTGCAATATGTAGCTAAATGGCTCTCTGAAGAGTCAACCCCGGAGTCCAGGCTGTTCCGACAGGACTGTGCCCCATTCTTCCTAAAGGAAATGATGTGGCTGCCTAAGCCAGACATGGAAGGGCATCCAAAGATGATGATACTTGGGTGGAAGATGTGGCGCAGGGACTGCCAGTTGATGGAGAATCCATTCCCGTGTTCTCTGCAGGTACCACTACTGGCGCTGGCGGGTAGGGAAAAGCAACTAAGAATGATGATTAGGAGACACTGGGAACCGGTGGGGATAGCAACAATGGGCAATATATGGCAGGAGGGGAATATAAGGGACTTTGAAGTGTTGGGGGAGGAAACGGGGTTACACGTGGGCCAGTATATCACATACCATAGAGTGGTGTGGAGAATACAGGAGACATGGTCCGAAATAGTACTAGAAGAAGAACCAGACACCACCATAGATACAATATATGACATAGCAGATGGGGGACATGAGATATCTAGAATATACGAGCTGATGATGTCCAAAGTGGGGAAGGAAGTGGCACAAGTGAGACAGGACTGGGAAGAGGAAGTGGGAGCCCCAATGAGTGATGGGATGTGGGAACGCGCCCAAGGGTACCACAAAAAAGTATCAAGGAATGCTAGACTACAACAGACCAATTATATATGACACATAGGGCGTATATGACATCCCAGAGGATAGCCAAATTGAAAAACGCAGGACGACAAGCATGTCCCAAATGTGATGAAGAAAATGCTGGAATGGTGCATATGTTCTGGTCATGCCCAGTCATTGAGCGATTTTGGGGTGAAGTGGCACAAAGGCTATCAGAAAAAGGAATTAAGATTGCGGTGGACACAGTGTGGGCCTGCTTGATAGGAGGGTTTCCTAGACCACGTAAACTCAAGAATGTAAGTAAATTAAAAGACCTAGCGAATGTACTGGCAAAGAGGAGAATTGCTATGGGGTGGAAGGCAAGCCATAGACCACGAATAGAAGCATGGTGGCAAGATCTACAGAAATGGGCTGAAGCAGAAACTACGGTATAGCAAGAAGCAAGTAATGTCAGGGGGAAAGGGGGAGGAGGAGGCTGAGACCCTGATAGCCTGGAAACAACTAATAGCAGATTTATTTGGGCTAATGCGAGACCCAACGGAAACCAGGGAAGAGGAATCCCTATTACAAGGTGCAGAAATAGAACATGCAAGCGAGTAGGCTCGAAAGGGGGGAGGGATAGGGAGAAGTGGTGGACATGATGAAGCGATGTATATTTAAAATGTTACTATATGCACTGCAAGTTTGGTTTGTATTGTTTGTTGAAATAAAATTAATTAAAAAAGAATTTAAAAAGTTGGTGCCCATGACTTCCTTCATCTGGGTCTGCTGCACCCCCGCCTGTTGTGGCGCGGTCTTCGTTTGGCGACTTGTCCTGGGTGGTTTCTCTAAAATGTTGTCCAGAAAATGCAGTCTACAGACCGTACACTGTTGGGCATCATCCGTGAGGTCTGTGTTACGCTCACCTGGTCTCTGCAGGGGCGTTGGGGCATGTTTGCAGCCCTCCCTGAACTTGAATCACCCCCTTCAGGCCTCTTCCTCAGTAGAAAAGCTGTGAGCAATGGTACGTGGTGATACTGCTGATCCTGCGTGGAGATAAGAGTGTGTAAGTGTGCCAATCTGTGACCCCAAAGTACAATTTCTGTGTGCATACACCGGCCCATAAAGCTCATCTGTGAATTATGGAAGATAAGCTCTCCATCCTGCTACTTCTGGCAGGGGCGTGTCGAATGGGATCTAGTTCCTTCACTGATCCCTGATAAGGATTAGTCCAGTCCAGCTATGACTATACTTATCCTTATGATTGGTAAGTCTTTCTTGAGCTCTTGTGATGCTGTTCGTTCTGTTTAATGTCTTTATATGTTGCTCCTATGTATGCCTGCACTAATGTCTCTCTTCTGTTTTCTTCCCTTAGATGGAAATGCGGCCTCAATGCAGCTGTGAGACACGAGACGCGGCCGAATGGAAGATGGATGCTACAGCAATGTCCGACAGCAGGTAAGTGATGGTTTAAGGAAAAGCGCAAAGTATGGCGAAGCGCAACCTTAAACTGACTGTTTTTTCGATGTCTAACCTTGTCTTCTGTTTTTCCTTGCAGGCGCTGCTGTCGACGATGGAGCGTGTCGTGCTGAGGTGCCAAGATGAAGATTTCGGCGTTCCAGAAAATGTAAAGATGAATACTTGGTTCGCTGAAGAGATGTACAGGAAAGAACAGCTTCCCCCAGTTGGTAAGTATGCTGGCAGGAAGCAGGTTGTCCAGGAAGCAGGATCTTCAAAGGTAAGTCTGACCTTAGGCGACGGTGAGCGTTACGCTGCTTGCAAGTGCAGAATAACACGAAGCGTCTGTCTTGAGGATCGGGGCAGCTTATATAGCTGAGATCATGGGCACGCCCATTAGGGCCAGCTAACCAGCCACACCCTGCCACTCCTAGAGAGTGAGCAGGTGCGAAGGCAATCAATTAGCAGCCACACCCATGAATACACTTGGGGATGCTTAATGGATGGAATGTTCAAGGTTAATGCATCCTGCTTAATGGGTGGAATGTTCAAGGTTAATGCATCTGAAGTGTTAAGTCTATAATAAAAGCTTTTTGGTGTTAAATGGATGTTCTTGTTTATTTGTGTTCATGCGCCTGGCGCCAAAGGCACCAGGACAGTGTCCAACCAGGTCTTCTGTGCATGTGACCCCTGCATGCCTGTGCCCCTGACTTCATGGCCATGACAGTCTGGCTGTGATGTTATGCTTCTCTTGGCCTGAGGTCTGAATCCTTTACCTGTCCTGATGTTTTGGACTACTACACCCATGAAGCCCATCCAGCATAGCCAATGGTGAGGGATCATGGGACTAGTAGTCCAAAATATCTGGTGAGCTACAGGGTGCATACCCCTGCTGCAGGCACAGAAATCAAGGGGTCATGAATGGATTATCCTGACCTACTTAGAGTGAATAACAATTTCATAACTTACCAAAGTTGTTGGAACCTAATGGTTGTGTATGAGCATTTCTGAACGTGTGTTATAAATACACAGACCTTTCTGGGAGCTGAGGACCACCATACCCCACCTCTTAGTCTGCTGACGAATACCATAAATGAAGGTCAAAAATCAAAAGCTTACAATATGATAGGTTGCTTAAAACACACTTAATACCCAGAGGCTTCTAAGCACAGACCCGGGGATCGAACCTGAGTCGCTCAGCATCCTCTTGCTTCCAAAGCGAGCACGTTGCTCCTGAGCTATCCTCCCGAGTCAAGCTTGAGTGATGCTTCTTAGCCACTGGGTTTGCCTCTGCCAGGCGTGGGTTTCCATTATGTTCTATCTACATCACCTGTGCCACTACAGAAGGGAACCAAACAAATACAAATCAGTCTTGACCCAACCACGCGGGGCCATTCCACCTAAATGGATGGTCCATGTCTCCTCTCCATGGAATCATAAAAAACACTGGACATCTTTAGTATTAATGAGCATTGTCGATGAGATGCAGCTTGAGTAGGTAGGCAAAGCGAGCAAGCGACCGTCACCTGGCCATACACCATCACCCTTCGACGCACCATGCATAGACTTCACATTTCAGGTCCTACTTCATGTTGAGTTTAACCCTCAACTTCTTATCCCAGGTCATCGGGCCTTCCTTGCTTTTAATCCAGTCACCATGTTTCCTCACTGCATCTGCTGGGTCAGTGTTCTTTCAACTCAGGCTATTAAAACCTATTCTGTCACTTATTCCGGAATCGAACCGTGCAGTGGTTATAGGGACAATGGTAAATTCCAGCTCGACTACTCCAGCACTCTTCTTCTAGGAGCACCCGAGGGCCAACTCCAGAGGCTTCAGGTGTCTCAGAATGCTGCGGTTAGACTGGTCTTTGGTTTGCCAAAAGCGGTCCCTATGCCTAAGTATCGGAGGACGCTGCATTGGCTGCCAGTTTGGAAGAGAATTGAGTTTAGAGTACTGCATCTTATGCATAAATGTATTTATGGAATGGCACCTAAATACTTGGTATTAAAACTGAAGCCCCGCCAGCTTTTACAAGCCTTGTGCACATCCGATAAAAACCTAATCCGATAAAAACCTATTCGCAGTTCTGTTATCCCATTGTGTTTCCAGGGGGGACCCTTGTGTTTCCATTAAAGGTAACGTCTTTGGAACACACTCTCTAATGTCTTGCGGAAGACCAGCTCTATTGGGCTTTTCAGGAATAATCTAAAGACGTTCTTGTTCCAGTAATGTTCATCATGGCTATGGTAGGGAAAAAGGGAGATAGCATCAGCGCCTCGATGGTAGGGCAAAGGGATATAGCATCAGCCCCTAGACGGCAGGGCAAAGGAATAACATGTGAAAGCTACAGCCATAAAGAAAGAGACACGAGAGGCGCACCACCATATCAAGCGATTGAGGTGGCAGACAGGTAGCCACGGCGTGGGCCCCCTAGAAACTTTAAGTAGAGTAATTACCCCCAGCAGACTGCAGAGGACCATGGACTCTATACACTTTCTGTTAGGCATGAAGTGTTATTTGAGGGCGGTGTCATGTCTCCTGCCCATGTCTGGAATGCTGGGGGTTGCCAGTTTTCTTCTTAAGAGGTTCCCTCGTGGACTGGGAACGGGCCTCTAGGACCAGAGGTTGCTTTCTCTCCCAGGTCCCTGCGTAGCCATCTCCTGTACATGCCCTTCTCTTGCAGGTTGCCATGACATCGCTTCCTGCACAGCTGGTCTGAGCGTGGAGCTAAACATTTCTCAATGGCAGGAAAGCTCTCTTGATGAACTCGCTAAGCACCATGGCAGATTTCCCTGTTTTTTTGTTTTTTTGTGTTCGGACTAAATATGCAGAAATAGCACATAGAACCGTAACTTTAATGTGGACTACAACACAACAGCATCTGGGATGCGTTCTTTAAACCAGGGGCAGGAAAAATATAGATTGTATTCTAGCTCCAGCATCCTATGTTCTTTGGGTTCACAATAAAACGTGTGCATATTGTCGGTTTAGACTTTACTGTTTTATGAGGCAACACACACATTTACCTACCAATCTTCAAGTGATGTAATGTAACATGTATAGGTGATAGAGACGTTGGGCATGGCCATAGAGAAACAAGGGCATTATCAAAGGGCTGCAGGCCACAATGTACAGCCCACCACATAGCCAGTTTCATCATTAGCACCCACCTCATGATCTGTTTATGTGCTGGTGCTGATTTTGAAGCAAAGTTTCAGGGAAAAAAAACCAGCACAGTAACAGCATGAGCACGTGACAGTGTGAGGACATACACATGGGAGCAAGTACCAGGGGAGTTAAGGGTGTCATGTCCCCCTTAAAATAGGGGGACATTACCTTTGGTCCTCCCAAATTTCCCAGCCCACAATTTGCCCTATGTTCCCTACAGGGCTTACACATGAAAAAACACATCATTGGCTTAAGCAGGACAGCCACAATGTGTTAACCAAGCACAAAAGGAGCACAAAATGAGCACAAAAGA
Organism: Ambystoma mexicanum; assembly: GCF_040938575.1. Taxonomy (NCBI): domain Eukaryota; kingdom Metazoa; phylum Chordata; class Amphibia; order Caudata; family Ambystomatidae; genus Ambystoma; species Ambystoma mexicanum. Next base: position 1,566,999,710 of record NC_090932.1, read on the forward strand.
ATATATATGTCCCAAAGTTTGCAGACATTTTATTGTTAGGGTGAGTGTTGTGACCCATGGTATGTGCACCAAACACAGTGTACATTATGTGCTCAGAAGGATTTAGCTTAAATCACCATCACAGACTTATTTGTCAAACATAAAAACCTGTGGTCATTCTGATGTTCCCAACATGCACCTTGGATGTATGCAAAGCAGCAACGTGCTATGAGTTCCTCTACCTTTCTCATAGGTGATTTATTTACAGAATGGTTCACTTAGTCCCATTTTAAAAGCTGTGAGACAGTAAGATACTTGTAAAAATAAGGCATAAAAGGCCTATGCCAGTATGTACACTTGTTTTACCGCTCTGGTGTATTTGAAAAATATATTTCCCGGATCATGCCTACTCCGCCTGCAAAACAATCTCTATAAATGGAATGGATTGTTCTGGAATCTGCCTGCGTTTAACACCTGCTAAAGCAGGTAGATATATATAATTTTTTATTGCTTAAAGCGTGGACCTAGCTAGCTCGAGATCAGCAGAGTGGGTCGCCAGCATTTGGGATGCCATCTTTTAACACTAGCGCAGTATTGTGAGGTCTGTGCCTCGGTATGTGCATCCATTGGAATTAGTCCTTGGTCAGGTGTTGTTGAAAGAGCCATGTTTTAAGAGATTTGCAAAATTGGAGAATTGTGGTGGCATTCAGAGCTGACACCAGGATTGTGTTACAGAGGGTGTGTTCATGACAAGAGAAGGAATGTTTGCAGGTCCTCTCTTTGCAGACAAGTTGTGATTCAAGCCAACTGTTCGATTTGCTGCACGAGGAGTGTGTGCCACCAGCTATATGGAGCTTAGCCACCAGTTCACTGTTGTCCTACTTGTGACTGCATTGTAGGTGATACATGCAGTCTTGAACAGTTTCCTGGCTTGGAGTGGAAGCCAATGTAGTTTGCGTAGGATGGGGGTAATTCGGTCAGAGTTCCGTGCTCCTGTAATACGACGTGAACTGCTTTTAGGGGAACAAAGTGAGCCGCTTGGGAGCCCTGTCTGGAGAGCATTTCCCCCATCTATGTGTGAGACCACAAGGGCCTACACTGTGGTCTGTAAATCCTGCGGCAGAATGAAGGGTTTGATTTTTCGAAGAATAGAGATTCTGAGCCGAGCTACTTGGGTCTTCTTAGCTACATGTTTCTGGAAGGACAGGCTGCTCTCAATGGTGAAGCCTAAGGATTTTGCTGAGTATGAGAGTTGTGGATCAAATCCTTCTAGGCCCATAACATTGAGCCATTGTTGGCCAACTTGTTTTTTAGCCGGCGGACCGTTGAGGTAGAATTCAGTCTTGTATGGGTTTAGTTTTAGGTAGGCAGTCGACATCCAGGATGGATGATGGCTAGGTAATTGCAGAGACGGTTGTTGGGTTTGGGTCTATTTGTGACTTAATCACATTTGATCGAATTAATTTGACATTTTCTTGGGTCTAAAATGCAGGCACTTCCCTTCACCCTAATCTATACCCTTACCCACGCCCATATATATATTTAATTACATTTGACTGAAAAAAGGTCATAAAAATTCGATCGAATGTTTTAGGACAAATGTTTTTAGATCAATTATGCTAATCCCGAATGTTGTCTTGTACTCTATTTGCTCTCATGTACAACTGAGTATCATCTGCGTATTGGTGGATGGCAATATTGGGATCTTTGAGGAGAGTGCCCAAAGGCTCCATGTGAAGGTTACAAATTATTGGTGAGAGGATGGAGCCTTGGGGGACTCTGTAGGGGACCTAGAGTCGGTTAGAATACGACGAGTTCATTTGAACAGCCTGGTGTCTGTCTGAGCGGTAGGAGGTAAAATAGTTCAGGACAGTGCCAGATACCATAGCAATCCATCATAAGTATAATATGCAAAGTGTAATTTGCAGGTGGCCTTTACATTTTTTTTACAAAATGGAGAATAACATGAAAGTGTCACAGTTATTCTGCCTGTATTTATTCTTTCTTTTTGCAGTCAATTTTCTTAAAATTGAAAACGGCATGCAGGTGACCCAACATCATCTACGTGCTAACTAACATTTGCGGTTCTTTGCATGCAATTAGCGTTTTTACCAAAATGAGCCTCACATATTGAATTGTTTATATACCGAGTGTGAGTGTGTTTTATTTACAGACAGAAATGTATTTACAAACTGGACCAGATAGATTTACTTAAAGTATGCCGACTGGATGCAAACCAGATTGGTTTTATGATTTATTGTTTGGGCGTGTGGCCCTTCTTTTCGGCAGTGCCCATCACTCTTTTGACCACACCTTTTTTTTAGGGCTAATTGCAAATTGTATGGCTTTTTACACCATTTTGCTCAAAGACTGTGCTTTTATATGCACCATTTCAAAACATTATTTTAAAACTGTGAGTTTTTTTTTGATTGATATTTTATTTCTATCGCGCTTGTACACAAGTGTTTCAGAGCGCAACAAGGCAAGGGAGGGGAACAGGGGAGAACAAAACAGCGATTTTACTAGGCCCAGTGACATTGAGAACGCGCAAGTGCATGGGAGAGGGGGAGGGGAAAAGTGCATGGAAGGAGGGAGAAGTGGAAAGTGTGAAGCAGAGGAGAAACAGATAAATAACAATAAATAAATAATAAAGGCAACAAACAGTGGTAATGCAGCCAGCAATTTGCAAGTGCTAGGTTTAAGGCAGCAGACAGGGTGGGTCTGATAAGTGCAGGAAGAAAAAGTGGCGGGGCTGTATAGGTACAGATACAGACCCCAGTTCAAGGGGTGGCCCGGAGGCAGTGCGGTAGGGTGGCCAGGTGCACAGTGCCAAGAGAGAACAGATCAGCAGGGGAGAGGTGGAGCGAAGGCACAAGAAAAGAGGAAGGTCTTGAGGTGCTTCCGGAACCGGAGATGGTTTAGAGATAGGTTAATCTCCCTAGATTACAGAGTGCTCCTTTAGTCACTTAAGCTCATTTTGGGAAATGTTAATGTCCCTCCACTAAACAAATTCACCTGCCGCCACTGACCTAAATCGCTTGCGATGTCAAAGCCCCCTATGGTGCCACCCAACCCCTGATAATAAAATTGGCCTCTAGCTTTGTCACACACATAATGTTACTAGCAATGCACATTGGGAGCCGGCATGTCTTTTATTTATTTATTTAATTATATATATATATATATGTAAAGTGCCTTAAGCCTTCAGATAAACAGGTGCAATTAACAAATAAAAACTTCAAGACAAAACATACACAGGGAACTAGAACCAGTTAAAACCCAATAGGCAAATAAAACTAAGTAACACAAAAGAAAAAGGGCACAGGTGCAGGTGCAGCCCCCTTGTTTCTATGCTAGGTGAAAGATGTAATGTCTGATTCAAAAACATGGTACTAGATATTTCACCTAGTGATTATAACACTGACACACAGATTTTGCGTTGGCCTGGCGATAACACTATCACGATGATGGCACCGTCCAAACGCAATCATTACAGGGGCAGCAACAGCAAGCACCTAAGCAAATGCAACAGGCGCACACTCAACAGATACAATATATTCCTATGCAACAAACAGGCACATCACAATGGCAGATGGACACAGGAGCTACACAGGTAGTCAAACCCAAACTAGGGAGTGTGATTCTAGTAGGAGGAAATCCTTTCAAAGGCACAGGGATGAGTTTATACCCACAATACGACAGCCCACAGGACGACCTGATATGTTCAGTATTATCTGTAACACCAGACCCCCAAGAGTAACCAAGGGTTAAGGTGACGATAGGAGGCAAGACATACTAATTTCTTGTGGACACTGGAACGACTCGCTCATGTGTCCATGAAGGAACATTTTCAATGAATGCACAGAGATTTACTGGGGTGATGACTTTAGTTCAGTTTACAGAGAAATTACTTATTTCTATAGGGGAACATGACATGTCTATGCCATTGATATATTCTAACCTGACGCCAGTGAATATATTTGGACGTGATTTAATGACAAAACCTAACATGACGATATCTTTTTCTGACAAAGGTATAGTGTGTTCAACCCCAGTGATATATTATATAAATGTGAGGGAATTTATACTAGCCTTTGCAGGAAGGAAAGCCTTAAGGGGAGCCCACCTACACGAAGAAGTGTTTTTGTCTGGAGTGCACATTTTATGATCATGGTTACCTAAATTAACAGGTAAAATAATAAGGATGCCAGATATATTTTTTGTTCAGGCCAGAAGTTCCCATGGAAGATGAGGAAAGGCAAGTTATTCCTCTGGAAATAAAAGCAGCAGTGGTAAGAGGAGAAAGGGGGATGCTTCATGGGGCCGACCTTGAGGGAAGAGGATGGAGAACAGTGATAGCCCTCAATGAAGGATATAGATTGACAGACTTGACAGATGAGGAACTATTTAGAGATGATTATTCAGATGACGAATTAGTATTCTTTGTAAGTCTCACTTATTGGATCAAAGTTGAGAGCATAGAGGATGGCGTTGGTAAAAATAAAATCATTTTTTTAGGAAGACATGGAGAAGGTGCCAAGTATCTTATGGACCACAAGTCCATATCACGTGGGCCTATTGAAGGGAGATGGATAAGTGAACATTAAGCTCAAACCAGGAGCTATTTTGCCACATACAAAATAGTTTCCGATGTCCAGAGAAGCAGATGAGGGTATATTCTAAACTATATCCGCACTAATGAAACAAGGCATTCTGGTACCATCAGACTGTCCATGCAACACAGCCGTGTCCCCTTTTAAGAAGGGGAGGTTGTGGAGATTTATCCAGGACCTTTGCCATTTACAGCATATAGTCGAGGCAATAGCCAGGTATTTTACTGTTGTCTATTCAGAAAATGCATTTTTCTCAATTCCCTTACACGAGGACTCACAGGATTTGACTTCCTTTTCAAATAGAACAATGCATCTGAAACATATGTGTTTGCCTCAAGGGTACTGTGAGTCCCCTTCTATCTTTAACAGAGTCCTTCAGATGGGCTTAGGAAATGCTGTGCTTGAAAGTGCATAATTAAATACGTGGATGAGATTTTAGTGTTTATTGAGACAGAAGAGAGATGCACAGAAGACTCTGTCAAACTTATGACGATACTTGCAGAGAAAGGGTACAAAGTACAAAGTATCTGCCTTTGCTCTTCCTCTCAGGGCCCAGATCCCTGCCCTCCCAGCCACACTCCACACTGCCTCCTGGCAACCCCTGTACTTGGGTCTGTATCTGCAACCCTACAGTCCCCTCCCAGCACTCATCAGACACCTGTTGTCTACACCTTATTCTCGCACTTACCACCTGCAGCCTGCACTACCTGGTGTTGTATCTATCATGTGTTGATCACTTTCCACTCCCCTGCCCCTCGCACTTTCCCCCTTCCCTCTCCCTTGCACTTGCACGTTCTCAATGTCACTGGGCCTAGTAAGATCATTGTGTTTATCCTCTCTTGTTTCCCCTCCCTTGCCTTGTTGTGCTCTGAAAAACTTACAGTATTGTCAAGAAGAAGTATTATACATAGGACAGTTAATCTTGCATGAAGGGAAAAGAGTGGCACCTGAAAGAGAAGAAAACTATTATGAAAACTGGGCAGCCAAAATGCAGTGAGACAAATGCATCAATTTTGAGGTCTACGCAATTACTTCAGGACTTGGGCCTTTGACTACAGCACATATATATTTAACCACTTTTAAAAGCACTTAAAGCAGCACAGGTGGCTAAAACTAAATTGGTGGGGCAGAAGAAATGACTGAACGATTTAATTAATTAAAAGAAATGTGATCAGCACACCCCTGTATTAGGGATTCCAAATTACAATGAATAATATTACTTATTTTCCCATTCAAATGGAGAAGTCATGACAGCAGTTCTTACACAGAAGACGACATTAGGACATGGTCATAAACCATTGGTTTATTAATGTGGGATTCTAGACCCAGTTATGAAAGGACACTATCCCTGTGAACAATCTTTGGTGGCTGCTGCATTTGCCATAGACAAGGCTTGAAGTATAACTATGGGGTGTAACGTAACTCTATTTGTAGACCATGAATTATTTGCAATTCTAGAGAAGCCCAAGAGCACGTTGACCACTCAAAGAGCATCTGGGTATGAGGTCATTATCTCAAACCCTGTGATCACAATTGTAAGGTTTTATACAGTGAATCCAGCAACGTTCATAGCTGAACCAGTGGGAGAAGATGATGAGGTTCATTACTGTGTTGCTTACACTAAATGTTATAATGATATTCCCCATGTTAGAGAGAATGCTCTAGAAAGATGATTGCTCATCTAAAATTGACCAACAAACTGGGGTGAGACATTCGGGATCAGTAGTAGTTATGATGACCTGAGATGGCATCTTTCAAGAACTAATGTGCAGACGACTAGCTTCAACCTATTCAGCATGGGCTGAAGTTTTTAGGATGAGGAAGTGGCAGTGTACTCTGACTCCACATATGTGACGTCCACAGTACATACAGGAATAGCATGTTGGAAGAGGAGGGGCTTCCTCTGCGCAGATGGCACTCCAGTGCAACATGCAGGACTATTAGACAAACTCATTGAAGCTGTAAGCTTCCCTACAACCATATCCATAGTGAAATGCAGAGCGCATTAAAAAATAACAGACGTAATCTCTTGTGGGAATGAAGCCGCAGACATAGAGGCCAAACGTGCCGCATCTTATTCACTTTTGTATGAAGTTGAGTTAAAAGATTTGAAGAAAGCAAAAGGCGATGTATGTTAGTTAAAGAAAGATTTAATATGATGTCCATTGCACAGTTAATTGAGATACAAGGACGGGGATCACAGGAAGAAAAGGAGATATGGAAAATTGTTCTTTATCCCCCAGTGAGGCAATTTGGAGGTGGGATAGCACAGAAAAGCCAGTTATGCCTCTAGCCCTATTGAGAGTAGCATTGAAGCAGCTCCACTATCCTGCAGATGTGACTCGACAGAGTCTAGCTGCTACTATAGCAGAAGACTGGTTCATATCAAACCTGTAGGGGAGGCATGGTATCACAAGTATCACGCTGACACAATGGATACAATTTGCAAAACCTTTATTGAAGTTGTTGGTGCTGAAGGAACTCCTACTTTGCCCTATATCTAAGATAGGAGTAGCCTCAAAACGAAACGATAAACACAACAGTCCTAGTGGAGTCTGTCAAATCAAAAGGGCCTGTGCTAACAAAACCTAATGCCTGCCCTATCTCTTGTACAAAAAATGTTAAAAGGAGAATTGTATGCAAAGGAAAAACCAGTGTTCAAAAGACTAGATGTGGTTTAACCAGCTCTCCTCCCCACGTTAGACCTCATGAAGTAAGGCTGTCCCTGTAGGCAGGATGACACACTCTGGCTCGGTTTTCGATACAATGAGTAGTTCTAAAATGTGGATCAAGACCTGCCTGGCCTTCCACATTTAAGTCTCTTTTCCTGACTTCCAAATAATGTTTCAACAAAAGGTTCATATAGGCCCCCCTCTGTCAGGCTCAGACCCCTCACAACAAAGTTTATGTAGGTAGCCCTCTGTCAGGCTCAGACCTCTCACAACAAAGTTCAACAAAACTTGCAAGGGGGCTCCCTATCCCAAGTTTAATATACTTAGGTTCTCCCTCTGTCAGGCTCGAATCCCTTTTGGATGTCGAATGTGGTGAATTTCTTTACAGACCACTTCAGGACCACTTCAACTCAATGTTCATGTTTTAACTTTCACTCTCCCTTTCTTTAGGAGTTAATCTTGCTTACTTTACTTTTGGTGTTCATTCACTTTGTTGCTTCAAACAATGTACCTTTCACAGAGACTTTGGAGTGGACTACTTCCTTTCACCAGACCACTCTGTTACTTAGTATTGCTGATCTCACAGCTGTCCTTACTTTAAAGTTTATTCACAGGTCTGCCTTTCTTTGCATCTCATACACATGCGTACAGCCTTTACCTGCGATATAATGATTGTTTGCTTGTTTGTTTATTTATTTATAGATCGCACCGGACCCTGAGGCAACTGGGAGCTATAAAGGTTACTAGGTTACAGGTTACAGATAATAATCACACTTAAATACATACATGAAGGTTTGTAGTAGCAGCAGATAATATATACATATATGCTATAATATACAATAATATACAGTAATATACAAGCGTGTCGTATGTTATGCAGTCATACGTATAGGAAAAGGGCATCAGGAGTGCTAAAAGGAGTTAATCACTTGTCAGCAGAGTGTAGCCATCTTTTGACATTGGTCTTGAATAGATGGAAGGAGGGTAAAGCTCTTAATGTATCAGGGATGGAATTGCACAGTTGGGCTGCCCTGACTGGAAAGCTGGCGCTTCCTGTTTTGGTGAGTTTGGAATTGGGAATTCTGATACTGTTAGAATGGGCCTTTCTGATCAGGCATTCAACATATGCTTGATGAATCTGTCAGTCAAATATGCGGGCACCTTGTTGGCAAGGCATTTATGTGTGATGTTTAGTGATTTAAGCTTAATTCGGTCGTAAATGGAGAGCCAGTTGATGGTACGTCTCTCATGTGAGATATGTTGTGATTTGGGGATGCCTAAGGCCGATCTTAAAGCATTGTTTTGAAGTGTCTGGAGTTTGTTAATGTTATGTTTACTGGTGCCCAGATAAAGAGCGTTGCGGTAATCCAGCTTGGATAATAGTAGTGCACATGCTATTGTGGTGCAACTTTCATTTGTCAGGAAGAGTTTGCATGTGTGTATCAATTTGCATGTGTAACTAGTGGCAGAAGCTATGGCGTTTACTTGCCTATTAAGGTTAAGAGCCGAGTCCAGGTAAAAACCTAAAGGTTTTACTTCGTTGGCTACCTTAATCCCGATTCCGTCGATGGATTTGTATTGAGGGGTGAGTTTATTCAATTTGTTGGTGGAGCATACGATTAAGAGCTCTGTTTTTTCATTGTTAAGACATAATCCATGGGTGGCCATCCATGACTGTATGATTAAGTAGAATTTGTTGATCAGATCTACATCTTTGTCATAGTCTCCTTGGATGGGTATGAGAATCTGAGAGTCATCAGCGTAATTTGTGTATGAGACACCCAGATTGTCAAGTATGTCGAATAAAGGCTTAGTAAATATATTGTACAAAGTGGGTCTGACACAGGATCCTTGTGGTACTCCACAAGTGATTGGTACTGGGTCTGCTGCAGATGAGGGTGAAAATACTCTGATGGATCTGTTGTCTAGAAAGGATGTTATCCAAGTGGTAGCATACTTAGGGAAGTGGGTGGCTGATTTCAGGTGTTTGCACAGGACTTTGTGGTCAACCAGGTCGAATTCAGCGGATAGGTCCAAGAGGAGGAGAATGGATGCTTCTCCTTTGTCTTTGCGGTCACCCAGTTGGTTCTTAAGGTCAAATAAGGTTGTCTCAGTCCCATGTTTTGGTCTTAAACTCGATTGGCGGGTGCCTATTAGGTTATTTACTTCCAGATAGGATTGGATCTGGAGGTAGGCGGCACTGTCAAGAATTCTGAGTAGAAATGGTACTGTCGTATCGGTCTGTAGTTAGTGGGGACACTGGGATCCAAGTTAGGTTTTTTAATAGTGGTAGTACCCAGGCGTCTTTAAGGTTGGTAGGGACTGAGCAGGATTTGAAGGATAAGTTGAAGAGGGTGGTGATGAACGGAGCCAGATCCTTTGCTGCTTCTTTGATAATTGGTGCTGGGCATGTATCCCCCAGACAACGGGATGGTTTAAGGAACGAAATGATGTTTACAACCTCACTAGTGCAGACCAATTTGAAGTTGAATTGGTAGCAAGGTTTAATTTGGTTGTTGGCTAATTCTTGCAAGATGGCTACTTGAGTTTTTAGTGCGATACTATGTAAGCTAGATTTTTTGGCTGTAATCTTGTCTTGGAGCATGGATATTTTGTTACAAAGGGCATTTTGGTGTCCGTGCACCGGATTTTGTTTTTTATGCATGAGTCAATAGGGGACTGGGGATTCTAATTCTCTTAGTATAGAAAAGATTTCGATGGTACTTGAACTGGCTTTTTTGATTCTTTCATTGAAGGTTTCTTTTTTGGTGTTGATAATGTCTTTTTTGTATTTCTTGGTTAGGGAGGTGAGAAGGTTTTTATTTTGCTCCGAGGGTTTTTTTTCCAGTTTGATTTGGCTTGTCTTTTCTTATTGCGAAGGGCTTTCAGGCTGGGGTTGAACCATGAGTTCAGGTGAGCAAGAGGTTTTTCTTTACTAAGTTTCAGGGGTGCAATGGTATCAATGGCTGAGTTGTTTGTGTTGTTGAACAGATCTACAAGATCTGTTGGGTCAGGAGGCAGGTGTCTGGCGTTAGTTATAGGGCGGAGCAGATGAAGGAGGTTGGCTACTGTAATGTTTTTTTTACATATCGTTATGGCAGGAGGGGCCATGGGTTTAGTTAAGTTGGTTTGTAGACTGTCCTGAATGTTGAATGAGATCAGATAGTGATCTGTCCTAGGGCAAGGCTCGGTGGTGGATATGCAGGAGTTACAATTGATGTCTGCGAACCATTCCAAAGTTCGACCCTTTATATGGGTGGGTCCCAACCTCCTGAGAGTGAGACCTGCAATATTAGCGATATTAGCGATAATGTTGCTAATTCAAACTTTAACACATACTGGTTTCTCAGGTCACTTGCCAACTCACCAGCTGTGTGCGTCTTTTCTTGGTTTCGTGATTTCCAATGCACAAGTCAAGGTTAGTACTATAGGCTTGGCCTCACCTCCCCAACTCTGCTGTTCTCCCAGGAGGGTCACTTGCGTCCTTGACAAACAATGCAGTCTTCACTTGCGGGATCTGGTCTTCTCCACATGTCTTTTGCGGCCTGTCAGAGGCAACGACCTCCAGTAGGGAACTCTCGGGGCTTTCGACCCACTGCTCTCATCCCTTGGTCCGTCACTCTACTTCAGTAGGTTTGCCTTTGTCCCGGAAGCTCTGCTCGTACTTGTGTTCCTCCTTGCTCAGAGTGTGTCTCTAGATTCTGCCTTTATTCATGTGAGGAGAGCTAATTGGTATCAGATGTATGCACTTAGAATTAAGTGCCTGACTTTGCCTGACTTGATTAGCGGGACATGTCAAGTACAATGTGTGAACGTTAATTTTGTTATTGTCCGACACCCTCTTCCTCGGCCTAGTGTTTGTGTAAAAAGGGGGGGGTTGGGGCCTCAGAATATCCTAAAAAATAGGATGAAAAAAGGAGAAATACCGTGTCTCACCATCAGCGGCCCTACCCCACTCCTTGAACACCTCTCACCCAGGTGATCCTCCCACAGTGGTCCACCCCAAAGGATTGGATCCAAAGGCAATGGCCGTGCCCTGGCCACCTGAGAGAGAAATCCCTGGGGACTAGCGGGTGAGACACCCTCTGGCTTCTCACAAATCTCAGTGAGCATGTGGCAGAGTTCACTGCAAACTGTATTGTGTGCCAAAAATTCACAGCAGGGCACACCCTGTGAATGGTGAGAGGATTAATCCCCTGACCTAATGGCCCCTTCCAACATTTGAACATAGATCATGATAGTTGTAGTTTGTCCCTTTTCCAGATGGATTGACGTAGGTCCATGCACACATCCTGATGCAGCATGTGCTGCAAAGTATTTGGTCTGTGAAGTCTTTCCAATGTGGGGGGAGTGTGAAGTTTTGGGATCCGATAATGGACCACATTTTGGGAATTAACTATATAGTCTCACTATTAGGCAGTAAGCATGAGTTTGCTTCAGTCTATCACCTGTAAGCCAATAGGATATGTGAGCGATTAAATTGACTTCTGAAGGAAAGGATAGCAAAGTTTAAATTAACTTTAAAGAAAGGATGGCCATCGCCTACCTCTTTCATTAAGTGCACTGAGGAACCAACCCGGTTCAGATCACCATTTAACGCCCCATGAGCTGGTAACTGGATGCAGAATGAGAATGATAATGCCTCACACCCCCCTGACAAGGGCAAATGCAGACACCCACAGTGTAGCAAGGGCCCAAGGTGACAAAATGCACAATTATTCAAAAACAATGACTCAAAGTATCTCTTTTATTTCTCAACAGATCAACCGTCAACATGAGGGGTCAAATGTAAACAAAGAGGACAATTTGCCTAACAGCCAAGGCTCCAGCATTGGCCAATTTCTGTAAACACTCTTTCACCACTGGAACTTTCCCTTCTTCTTAAGCACTTCCTTGAGGACTGCGTCCTCAAGAAGTCCTCTGCCGGTCCGACCTGCCTGGCAAACTATTGCCCAATCTCCATCACCCGTTTCGCAGGCAAACTCTTGGAAAAGCTGGCCATCTCCCACTTAGAATCCTCACTGAATCTGTTGGTTGTCTCCATGACCATCAGTCTGGCTTCAGAGCTGCCTGAAGCATGGAAACTGCTCTTCTGACCACCTGTGAAGATCTGCTCTCTAACCTTGATTCCAGCATTCCTTCTGTCCTCACCCTCCTTGATCTTTCCTCTGCTTTCGATACAGTCAACCATGCCATCCTGATCAACGACTCATGTGAACCATTGCATCATGGATCAGGCCCTAGAGTGGCTGACCTCCTTCCTCTCAGACTGCCCCTCCCAGGTCCAACTTGGTCCCTTTCTCTCTGCCACCTCTCTCTCTACCTATGGCATTCCCGAGGGCTCTATCCTCTCACCCTAGTTTGTCTACTTGGCCCCTTTGGTCCACCTGATCTCAACCTTCTCCTCCAACTTTCAGTGTTATGCAGATGACACTCATCTTTCCTTCAGTCTCCACTCAGCCTCCTCTCCTCTCTCGTTCATCCCTGACTGTCTATCCACGATTCAGGATTGGTGCACCTCCAACGATCTCTGCCTTAATGTTAGTAAAACAGAGATCCTTCATTTTGGGACCCTATCTCTGCTTTCCCTCTCTCAATCTGGGCCCTCTTACTTCACCTTCCTGCGAGGCAAAAAACCTTGGTGTCATCTTCGGCTCCACTTTCTCTTTCTCACCTCACATCTCGGACATCGCCAATAAGTCCCACTAATAGCTACACCTCCTCAAAGGCACTTTTACCTTTCTCACTTTCCCTAGACGCTCACTGTCTCCAGAGCGCTGGTTCTCTCTAGGCTGGACTACTGCAACAGCCTCTTTCTCAATCTGCCTACTTCTAGAACTGGACTTTGAGACTTATCCTTGGCCTCAAACCCAGAGATTGTATCTCACCAGCCCTGAAATCTCACCACTGGCTCCCGGTGGCTGCAAAGATCAAATTCAAGACCCTTTGCATTGTCCACAAGGGTTTCTGGGGCTGTGGCCCGCACTACATCCAACACTTTCTTCCAAAATACCTTCCTTCTGGAGCCCTTTTCCCCAGCTACCTCCAACTCTCTAAGGATTAAACGCTTCTCCAGGCAGAGAATGGGGGTAGATCTCTCTCCTCTGCAGGTGCCTCCCTCTGGAATGGCCTCTCTGCCGCTCTTAAATTTGAGCCGGACCACCAGAAGTTCCGGAAGCAGCTCTAAACCTTCCTCTTCTCCTCTGCTTTCTCTCTCCCCCTCCCCTGCTAACCTACCAGTTTGCTGTACCGAATGGTTGCTTAGCTACGCTCAGATTCTCACTGGGTACCAGGCTCTTTCTTGATAAGTCACCCTTGCACTGCCTCCGGGTCTACCTTGCAATTAGGGGCTGTAACTGTAACCCTGCAGTCCCTTTTTCTCCTTGCACTACCCAGAGCCGTGCTGCCCTGGCTACACTTACTCAGAGCATTGCTGCCCTGTTTTCCCCTCCCCTCTCCATTGCACTTCCCCTCTCCTTTTCCCCTTGCACTTCACATTATCGCACTTGCACGATCTGAATGACACAAGGCCTAGTAAGATTGTTTGTTTTGTCCTCCCGCCGTCTTCCCTCCCTTGCCTTGCCGTGTCTAGAAACACTTGTGTATAGGCGTGTTATAAGTGACACATCATATCATATCACATCATAAAAATTTGGAAAACACGTTAAAGACACATATACTGGACCAAGTGTTGGTGCGAAAATTTGTATGCACCTGGGGTACCCCTCGATTTGAAGGCCCAGCGGAGATGGAGGACATAAGCCCTACTTTGGTGAAATTAAAAGGAAGAAGGACCTCAATCCACCTGCATGATGTTAAACCTTATAAAATTGAACCCACATTGACCTCTCCTGCACCAGTCCCCAGTGATGCGAGAGTCCATAGTGAAGCAAGTATCTCCAGCGAAGCAAGTCCCCGCAGTGTAGCAAGAGAAGGACAACAAAGAATGACCACACAATCGATGGTCAAGAACTTGGATAAAGAAAACAAAACTCTTTAGATTAGAATTGATTTATGGATTAATTCATCTGCAGTAATCTTGAAACATCTTCTTTAGACTGGAATAGAGAAAGCTATGAAATAATCAAAGAGGGAATTGAATAGTTGAGCTTTTATGTTGCCAATCGACCACACATTCTTACTTGCCGTTTTCTCTTATATACTTCAATGTTATCCAGCTTTAATATGAAGAACTACAAACATTGTGACATTTTTCGTCGATCGAAAGAATGGCCCCATTGTTTTAAGAATTGTTTTGGCAGTCATTTTGCAGTTTTTGTTATAAATGTATGACTTACACTTAAAACAATAAAAAATTATATATTAAATATCAAATGGTGATAATGGAAATGTTCCAAGAGGGAACACCTGTTGCTCCAATAGAAAGATGTACCAAATGTAAAATAATTCTTGGGCTTTTCTATGGCATTCTGATTTTCACTATTCTCCTTATAATGTTGGAATTCACAAATATTATAAGCAGCAAGACACCAGAAAATAAGACATCCCCCACCAGTCCCATTTTTCCTATTTTTCATATTAAGAAACCAAGAACCCCATTACATTCTGATATTAAAAAACCCTTTAACTGAGTAAGGAGAGATGCTGAGGAAGATATCAACTCATTTTTAGATAAATCGGCTCATTTGTCAAATCATTTATCGTATCAGCACATGAAAGAGATGGGAGAGAGAATGTCAGAAGAAATTTGCTTGTCAGAAGAAATTTGATATGTCTGTTCCCTAATACTGTATGGCATGAATGAGGCAAGAACATGTATTGCAAGAGGATTATCTCCACACAATACAAAATGTCTCAGTCATTTAGCAACCTGGACTATGAGAGGCCAATTCGAAGAGAAGTGAGCAACTTTAAGATGGCAATCGAGACAGACATTTCCATACTAAGCTACATAAGTAAAGGCAAAAAGGATGAGAGTGGATTAGGGTGAACAAACAAAAAACATATCTATCCAACCCAATTTGGAGAGAAGATACAAGTTGTTGCTACGAAGAGAATTCATTGCTCAGACATGGCTGGAAAATCAGGAGAGCCAGGATGTTTGGAAAGGACACAGCTGTTGGTGTATGGGCACGTAGCCACCAGCATTGGATGGGAAGAGGCCTAATATCATGCCATGCACACTTATTGAAGAAATAAACAATCCATGAGGTGCGGAAAGTGAATCATGAATGTCTAGAATCATGGGCCAAGCATGCAAGACTACTCACCTGGATTGAGAATGAAGTAGGACTAGTGTAGGACTAGTACATACATTGCAAGTGAAGAATGTGACAACCTGCCTCAAGAATGATGGCAAGGTCTATGTTGGAAAGAACAAAGGATGTGGAGAAACAATTGAAGTTCCAGGAATGAATGGAGTAACTGCAGTTCTGATGGATCGATATTGGGTCTGTGTATCTAGAGTCTACATGCAGTTGCCTAAGGATTGGGGAGGAGTGTGCTCCATAGTAAATGTACATGTCCCAGCACTAGTGATTGCCAAAAGTGACCTCCACATTGAAAGTTTTCTGAAAATGAACGCGTATAACAGAAGTAAAAGATCACTTCATCTTCGCCGATTAAAGAGAGAGAATGACTTCTCATCAAAGTCAATAGAGGCTTATGACAACATTCCTGATGAGTACAAACTATTCAACAGAACAGCCATGATAATTACATCTATATTCGTACCACGAATTGAAGCTGCATTAAATGCTAAGGGGATCTATATTACAAGATTTGAGCTGCTGCAGACAATCAATACAACAATAAAATGATTCAGAATTGAGTGCCAGGCTGATAACTCTCCAGAATAGGTATGTTCTGGATCTGATAACAGCAATGGAAAGAGACATGTGCACCAAGGTCAGTCCTTCTTGCTGTACATTTACACCTTCTCATGATGGAGAAAACGGGACATTGACGGAGGCAATAACGATGTTGATGATCTTGCACACACAGATGGAAGATGAAGCTGATAAAACACCAATAGATGACTAGTTTTCATCATTAATTGGATGGATTACATCTTGGTTGGCAAATGCTTTTAAATTACTTGGAGCAATATTACTATTATTAATGTTGGGATTCTTTGTCATAAGGATCATCTTGGGACAATGGCAGAAAACAGCCAAGAAAGCTATTGGAATGAAAGTAATGATTGACATCAACAAACATACAGATGCAAACAGAAGAAGGTACCTGAGAAAATATACACAAGAGTTCTCTTGCACCTCCAGGAACAAAGTTCTATTAGCCCCAGGATCGGAGAAAATATGTGGGACGATGGATATTTTGTGCACCAGCAGGAGATTGTCGTTTGAGGACCTCGAGTGTGGATGAACATATAAAGCATGCTATCCATTTAAGGGGGGGAGGATGACAAAAATAAGGGTTCCAAAGAAAAGAAAATATGATGAGAAGATTGAAGAAGATGAAGCTGGAATTGCAAAAGAGGAAGCAAAGAGTCTGGTCGAGAATGTGACCAGAGTGGGGAATGTAGAGGAGCAAGTGGATGCGTTGTCCCTAGTCAACGCCCCCTTCACTGCCACCATATTGGAACGACAGACAAGAAGCCACAATTTGAAACCCATGCACAAGTTTATGTCCATACCATGTAGACTATATGAAAAACGATATGCCCTCAGACAGCCATACAGAAGATACCCTCATGTTGAAACAGTGGAGGAAAGCTACCAAGAAGGATGTCCCTTGTCGGGTTGCCGGAATGCAGCCATAAATGCAATGGTGCGCGACATGGATGTAAGTTAAACAAAGTCTAATAACAGCAAAAGAATGTCCTAACGAAGATCTATGAATCTGTGCTGAAACAATATCAAAATACTTAAGAATGGCGATGTAATTCAAGCACTAAGAGAAATACGTGCTCCATGATCCAGTACTTACGAATACAAAGAAGAAGGACATTTTCACTGGTCAATAACAGTAAATATGCTGAAACACAAGGTAGAAAGACTACATACAAGCTTGCTTATGAGAGGACTAAATTCAACGTTCAGGACTAAAATCAAAACAAGATGGACGACAGCTCATGTCAATCAACCCAACTACCTCAAAATACAAGCCCAGAGTTTTAATATGGAAAGACGATGAAGAAGTGGTTTTCCTTGCGAAATAGGGGAGTACATTCGATTAAAACCAAGGATACTGTTTTGAGAGATGAAGGAAAAGCACAAAGGGAGTCTACAAGCAGACCACGTGGAAGGACACATTTCCCAAAGGTTAGAAGAAACAAGAACATTTACTGATGCCAAATTTTGGATGATAAAAAGGCATAGAGTTAATATGGGATAGAGTGAGCAAGTATCTAAAGGCCAAAAGGAGAACTACATCCAGCATACATTGAATCAAATGAAGTTAAAAGCACTGTCGATATGAACAATTTCACGGTCCTGTAACACGTGACGAAGAGTTTGCAAACAAGGGCTATTCATTAAACCTGGAGCTAATATAGCGGTGTACCTACACTCCCTCGAATGTCCTGAAACAGTGCAGACTGGCAGGCCGTCTTCAAACAGAAGACACAGGCATGAGGACTACCGATGAGAGAGGGTGGCCTAATTGGAAAACAAAGGAAGAGCTGACGTATCTCTAACTACCTGGGTTTTGATTCTATGCATGTGCTGCTAATAAGCCGAATGTCCAAGATTGGATTTGGTTTGTCAACCAATTTGAAGAGCCTACCATACAAAGTATTAGTCCGCTGCCATATTTTCTGCTATGACGAGTACCCTACACCCTGTGATTAGAAGTAGCTCAGGGTGTGTCTCGCAGAAAAGAGACCACCAATGAGGAACTAACAAGCACATTTTCTATATGTATACATGATCCCCTAATCCAATCCCATCCTTAGGTTTTTTAAATTCGCCACGTAGGGTGACGTCATAGATGATGCATCTAGCATTATATAAGCTACAAATAAATGATAAGGCAGTGTGTTCTTGCATGAATCGAAATGATAAGTGTCTATTCACCCTGCTTTACTTCTTCAGATTAAAGCAGTATTTGACCATCTCCTTTGAGTCTGTCCGGTTGTTGGGTCTGAAGTATTTTACTGGTAATTCCATCTAGCACAACAGATGCTTCAAGTGGCCACTAGTTCCCCGTCCCACAATTGCCAACCAAGGGAATAGGTTTTATCATTTCCTTGTGACTTGCAGTGGGCCTTCTTCATCGGTGGATCAGACTGGTGACTCTGACAGGTCATTTTAGGTTTGGTCTCTTTCCTGGGACACCCACATTTTGACATGTTATCACTATATCCCAAAGACCCCAAAACAATTGGTTGGATCCCAATTGTCCTTAGGTATTCTCTTTATTTTACTTCGAGATTCACAGCCCCTCTTAGTGTTCAGCTGCACTCCAGGGTTCAAACACCTTTCAAGTTCAAGCGCTACTTCATGATTCAAAGTGCCCCTCGGTTCAGGAACCACTCCAGGGTTAAACACGCCTCTCTGGGTCAAGCAGCATTACAGGGTTTAAAGAGCCTCTTAGGTTCAAGCTCTACTTCAGAATTAATATTCTCACCCTGTATTATCTGGTTAGCAGCTCTTCCTTGGGGTTTATGCAAAGGTTTTCTATAGTAACCTTTCCCATCCTTTTGATGAAGATTTGCTATGGTTTGTGAACCTACCCCTCCTCCCTAATTATTGAAGACATTGGTTCACTGGTTTCAAGTCTGGCCCCTTTTCCCACAGCGCTGTTGTGGGCTGGCAGTAAGTGATACAATGGCTGGCCACGATTTTGTATCTTCCTGAATCTCTTATTCTTGGTACATGTGGTTTCAGAGTTTTCTGTTATTCTCCCTTCACTTGCATTTTCCACCCATATTCACCAGAAAACCATATTGGTCCAGACATGTCCTCACAAGCATGTCTCTTTCTTGCGAGGAGAGGCCCTGTTCTTGTGAACCGAAACAAAAAAAACAGTGTTGTGGACATGTCCGTCTCTCACCATCAGTTCTGAATTCTCAGTCCTGGGCTACTTCATCATTATGGGCCTCATTATAAGGCTGGCGACTGCGGTATGAACGGTGCCGGTAAGGCATCGGCACGGTTCATACTGGGCCACCGCATTACGAGTTCTGCAGCGGGTCTTACCTGGCGGGCTGTGCGGCACCCGCAAGCATAACTATGGGGCAGAATGGGGATCGGAAGCCCGTTTATAACTGCCTCCCGCGAATGGCCAATTACCGGCCCATTCATCTCGTAATGGGCCGGTTATTGCCCAATCGCGGGAGGCAGTGCCGGTAGCGAGGATGGCGGTAGCCGTGCCTGTCATACAGGCACGGCTACCGCCATGCTCGTAAAGAGGCTCATGTCTTATTTATGTAGTGATGTCCTAGCCAAAAGATGGTCTTTGGATACAAAACTATTTGCACATCACGTGGAAAAGTCAGCTCCCTACCACAGAGCCACTTTGAGAAATGGTTTGTGGAGCTGTGCAATTTCTACCATTTATTGAAGGCGAACTGATCGGTTTAGGGGGCCTAAATATGTGTGGGCCTACGGCAACAGTTTCCTGGAATAAGGCTCTGCAAAAGGGCTGCAGAGTCTGCCTTCTGGTCTTTTTCTGTGATAGGGTGGAAAAAGGGCTTTCACATATTCAATCGGTTAGGACACAGCGTTCTGCTGATCAGCCTAAAACAGATTGTGAACCACTGTGACGGCTTAGTCCTTGGTTGGGAGCAAGAGGAGGGGAAGTGTGCCAGGTAAGAGTGCCAGAACTAAGCTGTCCACCGTAAAGGTCCTGTCTGGGGCCCATCACCAGGAGGTCAGCCTTGGAATCATTCAGCCTCCAAGGAATGGAACTCATCAACCCGCCAAATACCACCTCGTCAGCCTATGAGATGTTTCTGAAAAAAAGGCATGTCAGATAAAACAACGTTTACTCACCTAGTGACGTTGCGGTTTTCCTGGGGGCCGGAGTGAGTCATCGCTACAGGACGAAGAAGGGTAAACTGACCTATTTCAGGGCTTGAATGTGTTTGGCTGCTCCTTCTTTTGTCTCTCTCTCTCTCTCTCTCTCTCTCTCTTTCTCTTTCTATATATATATATATATATATATATATATATATACAGGGCACAGCTACAGTATATATATGGTGTATCATATGCTCTCTCTCCTGCTGGCCTACCTGCCTGCTGCACTGACTGGTTGCCTGGCAACCCTCAAAGGCTCACTGGGTACCAGGCTCCTCCATGATCACTCTTCCCTTGCTCTGCCTCCGGGCTTACAGCGCACTTAGGGGCTGTATCTGGAACCCTACTTCCCCCTGCCTCCTTGCACTTACCTAGATCCATGCTGCCCTGGCTGCGCTTAGAGTAATGCTGCCCTGATTTCACTCCCCCTTCCCTCTCCTTGACACTCCCCAGCTCCCTTCCACCTGCACTTGCGCTGTTGCACTTGCACGATCTGAATGATACAAGGCCTAGTAAGATCGTTTGTCTTGTCCTCCCTTGTTGCGCCTAGAAACACTCGCGTATAGGCGTGTTATAAACGACTTATCATATTATGTCATATCATGCTGTTCTAGGACTTTCTCCTGATTTATCTACTTCTCTCTCTCTCCCTCTTTGTGCTCTCTTCCTCATTCTGTCGGTCTTGCTCTGTAGTTCTGTCTCACTTTCTAGGTCCCTGTTTCTCACTCTCTCTCTGGACGAGAGTTACGTTGTCACGTGGTCATCTGACAGAGTCGGCCCGCAGTTGCAGACAGCTGGAGAACCAGAGGCAAAAAACACAGATATATTGAAGGGGGACAGGGGGCAAGGGGCTGTGTGTTGGGGTTGTTGTGTCTTTATCTTTAAATGTAGAATGACAACATCTGCAACATAGGCATCCTGCAATGTTTGTACTGGCCTGGTATTTAGAAACATCCATTGTCATTGCATGTGTCCTGCAGGAATGTAGCCATTACACTGGTGTTGCATTGCCCATACAGGGGGAGATAAGGGACACAGATAGGGTGTTAGAGGGGTGCTGGGATTCTGACAGACCTTGAAAGGAACCATAGGTCCAGGCTGCAGGGTATACAGGTGTGTTTGTTAGTTCCTGTTGTTTGTTCATTATTAGTGTTTGTGCAATCATTGACTAGCATGTAAAATTACACGCTGAGTTGCTGCTTACAGAAGAAATAAATAATTGTTGTTAAGCATTAACCTTTGCAAAAAAACAAAGTACCTTTTGAGAAGCAAATGGGTGCATATTTTTGTCAAAAGAAGATGTTAAAAAATGAAATTATTTAATTGTATTAACCATTTTACAATGTGTATTTCTACTGATCACTAGCAGTATACATTAAAATCATTATAAGAACCTTACACCTGTCTTACTAGCCATGGCACATAAGGTGATATTTTCAAGAAGTACAGTCTGATACACTCCTGTTGTACGGTCTCAAAATGCAAATATGAGATAGGAGAAGGGACAAATAGCACCAATGAGGATTCTTGGCTGATTTGCATAAAATGAAAGAAAATGTTGGGAACATAGGAGTGACCAAAGATCTTTATATTTCACAAATATGTCTGGGATGAAAGGGCTGCATGCTTGATTCATCAATAAGTAGATAATACACAGCAGTTTTAGTGAGCATTTCATTTTTCACAACACTCACCATAAACATGAACTGCATTTATTCATTCAGACAGCCTAAGAATAGAGATGAGAGGATAAAATGAGTGTAGAATCTGGTAATTCATTTAGCAATGGACAGCCCGATTGAGCTAGAATTTTAGAAAAGAAGGGGCAGCGAATGTAATCCAAGCTGTGTGCATGCCCAGTCTCCAATCCACAGACATCCTTAGAGAATTTTTGGGATGGGATATATATCCAACAGAAAAATAAAATGGAAACTCTGCTACATGAAGAAACTGAACACCAGTGCTGAGTGGCAAGAATAAACTGCAATCACTTGGAATGTTCTCTGTAACAGTTCAGTAGAGGTACAACACCCATATGCCAGAAACTGAGTCCAGTGAAAACCATGAGACAGTTCCAGCAAGGGCTGCATCAAGATTGTCCTGTGTGCTGTTCAATACTTGAGATGCATGGTAGAAGTAAATAGTGCCACAATTAACCAAAGGCAATTGCACACCGTGGGATGATAACATACATCAAGCAAGTCAACCTTTCTTTATCATTTTTAGAAAAATGCTGAAAGTTACAAATCTGTGATATATCCAGGGTAATCATGTGAGGGAGTAACGATCAGCGAATCAGGCCATCACTACAACTACTGAGGTAGCCATAGTGCAACATATAGCACCCATCCAAACAACAGGTTTTAGGAGCGCTGGTCAGTCCCGAGGCTGCCAGTGGAGGGAGAGTTTTTCTCTCATTTGCATGTACTATATGTTTACATTTTATCACAAATACACTTCTTCAGTTGAGTGTTACAGAGACACTTTCTGTTCCTTTTTCTTTTCACTTAGCAGCATTTGTGTTACATTTACTAGATTAACTGTGATTTACACTTTTCTGGTGCACTTCTGTGCACCATTCCTTTTATCGTGATAATGCCATTTTGATTATAAGATACTTAGTGCTTGATTTATGGAATTTGTTGCACAGTATATTTTTGCAGTGCAAAGTTCATTTTGTACTGCAAAAAGGACTTTGCACTGACTTTGCACTGCCCAAATACACTTTGCACAGTTTGAATCAGGGTTTTGTCGGCAGTGTAAAGTCACCTTTCAGCAGTGCAAAGTCACTTTGAACCATGGAAACAAATTCCCTGAATTGGGCCCTTGGTGTCTGCTCCTAGTGGCACAGGTCCTTTCACTTGTGCTATCTTTGTTTTTGGGCCTCTTCCTGCGCTCTGTGGTAGGCAGCTCCAAAATATGCTAATGAACGTCCACGGGATCCAGACTTGGAATCCCGGGTTAGTGCTTTGTGTGCAAGAAATGCGTTCAAACGGGAGAATGGACATCCACATTCCAGCCAGGCTATGTGTGTTGCTGGGCAGATGTTGAGCAGCTCGCTATCCATGATTACACTGTCTCTTGCTGCTGGAAGGGTGCAAGTCCTTAGCATTAATTTGCTGCTATTTCAGATAGGAGCGAAGGACTCTGGCTATTCTTTAGGGTGCCCATTAGAACCAAGATGCTGCTGGTTGAAGACACGCAGAGGAGAACCTAAAGTCTACTGGTTAGGAAAACGCATCGCCAAAGCCATCCACCTGAGGAACCTCTGAAGCTTCTTCAGTGACCAGTGGGCCTAACCAGTCGCATGTTCTGCCACACTGTCCTGCCACTGATGGGCTTTGGGTAGCATCCGTGGAGCATCCCAGATGCTCGCCATCCACTTAAGGGGTTCTCTACTCCAGTAAAAGGTTACTTTGTTGTGGGACACGTTGCACACAACAACTGCTCTCCACCACAAAGAGGGCCATGTCTGAGTTCAATGGCCTACAAGCTCGGAGCCTGTCTGACCCTGACCGAGGTCACCACATCAACTCATCATGCCTGTAGATTTCTGGGGTTCATTCTTCTTTGTAGGAATCACAGTGGTCATTTTTCAACTGCATCTGTCCTATCCAGCTGGAACCATCCCTTTTTTGGGAGATCAGAACTGCCACAAGAGAGACCCAACCCCTCAAAAACTATCACTACAATCATGACCAATGAATTGCCTGCAACCAGACCAAATGTCTGAATAGTTGGCCTCATTGATCCCTGCTCACCTGGAAGTGGTAATTCTGGGTATCACAATTCAGGTTTGGTGTGTGTCTACTCCTTTCTACGCACCCCCTCTTCCCATTGAGATTCAAAGGGCTTATAGGCCAACCCTTGTAGCATATATTAACTTCTCTATATATTCGACCGTTACACTAAGCAGGCACCGCTGATATAATGTCCTATGACAAACACTCCTACCCCACAATTCTGGGGACAAGAAAGAGGCTAATTTAGGAATCAATATTTAGTTTTATTAAAATAGAATGAATGCAAATGGCGTCCAGACATTTTATGCAGAGGGAGTCACAACAATATTAAACAAGCACATACGGGCTGTCTACAAAAACAGAAATAACCTGCCTGCATAAATCTTGCTATCTCTTGCACACATGCATCTGTGTATATAATCAAATCTATATATGTTTACTTCTGAACAGCAAATAGGTATTCTAGTCATATCTCGGCCACTTGTCTGTCACGGTTTCAAAACTCTCTTGACTTCCAAACATTCCTAAATTACCTATAAAATTACCTTTACAAATGATTCAAAGAACTTTGGTTTCTCTAATATTACAGACAGTTGCTAGAATCAAAGAATTGTTTGCACGTCTCACATTTCCCATGTGGATACGGTTCTGTGGGTTGCTAGTATGTGTTTAACGTAAGCTTATTATCAATTGCATCAGAATTCTGCAGGTTTTGATTAGTGAATCAGTATTATCAATTCAGAATGTAAAAGCTATCTGCTGACCCACCCAAACTAGTAAAATAGTTTTAGAATATGCTAATACAAGAATGAGTGCCCCCCCTTTAATTATGCAAATTTAGTCCCAGTCTGTACTAGGTAGTCAAAGTGAGGGCTTGCATGGGATTTACATTTATATCATTTTCTATGAGAGTGGAAATGATCCCAATCTTTATTAAGTAGCTGTGGGCTTCACAGAATACAGATTTTCATCCAAACCTTTATTAGGCTATAGTGTGAACGTCTTTATATCACAGCTTGATGTTATCTATTTCTGTGGAAACACTTTGGGTACAATTTAATGAGATTATAATATACAAATAACTGCACGCAGACTGCATAAAATTCTATCTGTATAACTCCACTCAAAGTTGTCTTTTATGCTTGATGGAAATGGAATCTCACTTGATTTTACATGCAGTGAGATTGCACTGTTCATTTCCCATTTAAAATCACTGTATTTTTGTAACACCTCCCAGACCACCCCATTTTGGGACTTAAGCACAAACATGATTTTAGATAGCATATATCATTGCTTTTAGGGAGTTGCCATGCTCACTTTGAAATTGGACTTTTCATTTTTGGAATCAGCATGGACCCAATCGGATTGGAAATCTCTCAGTCAGCAAGGCCCCTTCTGATCTACATCCATGAGGTTAGAACTGCCTGAGGTTTCCTAGTTGACATGACTCATCTTCTTGGTACAGGTGTTCCGGAGGAGAGGAATTCACTGACGGGCCCATAGGTCAGCGCTCACCCTCTAGAACTTGTAAGACAAGATAGTTGCACCATGTGAGGACAGGGGGTGCAGGATTCACTTACTCCAACACGACTCAATAATGAGGACTCATTAAGTTAGCAAAGGGAAGTCCGTTTAATGACAAGTACATCAAACAGAGAAACAAATGGAAATCAGCAGCATTGCGATCACATGTCTCGCTCCGACTTCCTTGAACTTCAGTCGAACAGTCATTGTTATAGGCAAAACTCTTCATCACTGACGTCTAATTCTATAAAAAATCATCATGCAATATAATTGGTTATTTATTTATTTATTTGCATTTGTAGAGCGCACCTACAGCCTGGGGGCATCGTGGCGCTTGTTACAGGAGTTTACAAGGAATTTTCAGTAGGCAGGTTACATCTGACTGACAGGTCTCTTAGTTGCACGAACAGTATTCATAACATTTTTCTTTTAGTAGACATAAAAAAATGGTTGTCAAGAGCAAAGAAAGCAGGACCACCATTCAAGGTTAGGGTTTAGGCCACTGTTGATGTTTAAAAGACAAGTGATAATGGATTGCAAAGCCACATGCTTAGGAAAAGGGGCAACTAATTAAAAAAAAAAAATAGATGGCTGCAGCATGATGCAAACTACCCATAACAGAATCTTGAAGAGGGCAACAAATTCAAAAAGAAAAAACAAAATTAATAAAACCCACACAGATTCTGCCTTCTCCTTTTCAGTTTACTTTCTTCAGAAGTGTCACCATGCCTCCACAGCAGTGCATTACACCATCCGCCCCCCCAAAATCAAGTACTCGGATACTTCAACACGGCCCATCCTCCAAACAGTTAGGCAATTTCCCAGCTGAGCAACCTGTGACATCACCTCGGTAGAAAGAGATCTCACTCATCGGGAGGGGGTTGAGGCGATCTGTGTGTCTGTTTTGGCAGCTGCTGCTCCTGGGGGCTACGGCCCTCTTCGGCTATCGGTCTTTGTCCTCCAGGATCCTCCTGAGTGCTGCTGTGCCCCTGCCAGCCACCTCTCCGTTACCTTCCTTTCCTTGCTCCCGTCCCCCTGGCCTGCTTACACCCTTTCCTATTCCTCGCAAAGGTAAAAGGTAACTTAAGTATAGGTGTTATATCTGTATATGATAATAGGCCATGCGGATTGGATAACTCTTATCGGGTGGGCGTCTGCACCCATCCATCTACATCACGCGTGATGGACGTCACTACAACTACAATGTCTTATTGGTTACAGTATCTATAGGACTCCAAATAACTTGGTCCATTGTGATTGGGCAGGTTACACCCCAAGACATAAATACCCGTTTTAATTAGCAGCATGCAGAATGGACACCCATGTGCCTGGTGTCCCAAGTTTCACCCTGCCTCCCTTCTATCAATCAGTGTTTTAGGGCGATGTGTCAATTAGTTGGCTAAGGATGGCCTCGAACTGTAGTTTCTTATCAGGAAAAGTTATGGCATCCTTGGGTCCTGGATGACATCAGGCGGTGGTACTTCTTCGCGCCTGGCTGGTCACGTGTTAGTTCACCATGAATCTGCTTCAGTTTCCAGCTTTTAGTGCATTTAATTCTGTTTCAGCCTCGCCACCTGCATGGGCCCCCCTTATCTTGACCTTCATGAGGCAGGCTGGTATGCTCTGAAGTTTGAGTCTTGTTAGCTGACGCTCTCCTCCCTTTCTCTGGTTGACCTCAATTTCCTAGGCATGAGCCGCTCTTTGTTGAGTTTCGATTCCGCTCCTTCTCTTTCCTTTGGCTGGGTTACGAAACTTGGCCTGTCAGGCCTCTGGCAGCCTGGGTACATTTCTGCTTTTACGAAATGGAGTCGCACTTGTATAATGTGCCTTATTGAGGTAGATATATGGTTGGCGCTTGCCTCTCTATCTTCTACTAAGCATTGCAAGCAGTATCGATTTCTTAGCATCTTGTGTTTCAAGCCTATTTACACACATATACAGGTCGGTTGCTTCCATCTTGTCTCGTAGCACCGTTTCCTTACGTTTTAACATTGTCTTTCTGTGTCCATTACATTTATTTTCGTAGTTACTTGCACTGGTGTGTTATCTTTGATAGCTGCTTTTGTTCATTCACGAGTCTGTTCAGGCCCTTGTCTCATTTCCAATGGGCTTCCATTACGGCTCTTTGGGTCTATTCATGGACCGTTTGTAGGTACTCTTCGTTTCGTATCAGCGGCTGGTACGGCTGCCTGATAGGGTACCGTGCTGCCCAGGGTTGTCTGGTTATGGGCGCTTCAACAGGTATGGATCTTCTGATGTATACTGGGCAGAGTCCCAGTGCAGCTCTTTGTAGGTTCATTTGCTCTTCATATGTCACATACCTTGGCGAGTATGCTCCTGATACCTCGAAATGAGGGGAAGGGGTGCAGGCCATGTCTGGGACCTCCTCTACACTCCCCCCTCTGGTCGGTTTATCGACCACTTCTGCAACCTCCTTTGCATTTATTTCTTTTGATTCCTCAGTGTCATGTTCATCGTCTTCAGGGTATGTACATGATTGTGTGAATGTGTGAGCCTTTGGAGCCCATATTTTTATCACTCCCTTCAAACTCCCTGCTGTATTCACATGTTCATCTTTGTTCCATGTCATTAGCTGACATTGTCCATTTGAGCTGCAGTAGATCTATTTTCCCTCATACCTTCTTCGTTTCTTAGGGTATGTGAACCTTGTTCCCTCTGGCGCAAATTTGCTGGCTTTCACAAAGTCTCTTATTTCTTCATCAGTCATGTCTCTGGGCTTCCACCCTGGCTCGACATCAACCATTATTTTCATCCCTATGGCTTTCTTTGCAGTTTTCTGGCACTGTGTAATGATTATCTTGATAACACAGAATCCTAGCAATACCATTGCTAGTAGAGCTCCAAGAAACTTGAATATATCTGCCATCCATTGTGGGACCCATACGAATAGGTCTCCAAACCAGCTGTTATCGTCCACTTCATCACTTTCATCGATCATCTGGTTTTTCCGGTTTGTCAACATGCTTATGGACTCTGTTAGGATTCCGTTTTCTTCATCGTGTGATGGTACAAATGTGCAACATGATTCTCCGATTTTTGCACACACACCTCCATCCATTGCAGTGATCGTGACAAGCACATATCTGTTTTGGAGGGTCATCAGTCTGATTGCTCTCAGCTCTTCTTTGATCACGTTGAATCCTTTTATAGTGGTATTGATGGTCTTCAATAACTCCCATCTGGTTATCTGCAACCATTTAGCATTCACTCCAACTTGGATGTGGGGCAGGAGTAGTGTTGTGAATACTGTTGAGGTGAGGCTGAACAGCCTGTGTTCATACGGGATTGCATGGAATGCCTCTTCTGATTTGGGATAAAAGTAATTTTCCCTCTTCATCCTGGATACCAGTTCCACAGATGGTCCTTCTTCTTAGATGAGCATCTGCTTTTGGAAAACTGTCCAACTTCAGGTCATTCTTAGGGATCACTAGCGCGGGAATGTGGACATTCACTAGTGTGCATATGCCTCCCCAGGTTTCGGCAGCCTTATGTATGCCTTGGATCCACACGCCCAGTAATGGTCCATGATAACTGCGGCTCCTTGTGTCATTCCTGGAGCTTCAAAGATTCTTCTGCAGTTTACATTCTCTCCCATCTTCCTTGTGCCATTACTTCTGAAGCATAGTTCCGGGCTTTCCAGTGGTACTATTTGCAGGGGTCCTCCTCTATCTTCGACCCATGTCAGCAGTTTTACCACCCTTGGCCACAGAGGTTTGCATAACCTCTGCGAGTTCTCTATTGCTTCTTTGCAGGCTCCAAGGACTATCCATGCTCGGCAGATCACTACTAATTCTTCCCATCCATTTGGGGAAAGCATTGTTCCCCAGATCTTCATTTGGCCTCTGTTCTTCCAGATTTGTGCCTCTTCTGCAGTTTTTCCGTGAATATTCAGTCTCGGGTTTGTTACCCATCGTGTCCCTGATCCTTTGACGTCAGGATTCTCATATCGGATCACGTGATTCCTGGTGTGTGCCCTGTTTCTTGTTCTAATGTCCTGGACATAGCCTTCTTCGTCAGGGTAGTCCTTTTCAGTGGCCCATATCAGTGAAGCTTCTCTTCCCATAAATTGTCCTCTGGTGTTGCATATTGCTACGTGTGACATACAGTGTGCTGTAGGGACATCAATTTCTACAGCCACGAAGATCTTGGATTTTCCCATGCTGTATGGTAGGAGAGCACAGACGAAGCATTCTCCTTCTGATTGCCTTCGTCCTACTTCCTTCATGTGCTGGTACCTTATGTTGTTTCCGAGATGGGCTGTGCTGTCCAGGTAATCATTGAGTTCATTGTTATCTTCGTGTGGGCTTCTCTTGGTTCTCAGTGTTCTTCTGTAGTTTGCTATGTCTATGTCTCTAAATGCGTCTGTGCTGCTTTTCCATCTGGGTTTCTCAGTGGAGCAGGCTGCCTCAAGTGCATCGCTGTGGTTGGAGAAGGGTTTGTGTTTCCGTTCCTTCCCTTTTGTATGTTGTCATAGACTTCCTCTAACCGCCATTGGCTCCCCAGCCTCCCAGCGTCGTGTTGTAGGCTTGAGGCTTGTTTCTTGCATTGGAGCAGGTGTGCTTGTGTTATAGTCTCTATAGTCCTGCCTTTCAGCTCCTCGTGCAGTTTCTTTGCTCCGACTATGAAAGGGAACAAATAGTCTATCAGCATTTGTGTTTTCTCTGTGAATTCCTTCGTGGCCACTTCTGTTCTTTTGAGGGATTTTGTTGTGCCCTCTCTCTCTAGTGTTTTCTTGGCTCCTCTTGGGTACTTACACTGTTTTCTGGAACTGATTGTTCGGCAGGCAATCTCCCCTTCTCTGCTGCCTTCGTTGGAGGCCCTGTAGCCATTGACACCTGCCCTTGTCTGTGTGCATCCTGTGTGTGGGTGCGTGCAGTGGTCAGTGCAGCGTTTTTATTCATTCCGTGCGGACCCTGTCTCCAGCTTTTCTTTTCATTTGTTACCTCAAATGTGTCTAAATCATTGCTCATTACATTTAAACTTAGTTTGTTATTTTTATCATCAGGTTTTCTTGGGACTGGAATGACTATATAGGGTCTGGATGCTTTTGTAGTCCCAAGATGTTTATTATCTGGTGGGTGCACTGAGATTGGGACACTTTGTGCACCAATAAAGAAATCAGTTCTGATTGTTAATGACAGAAAAACAATAATAATAATTATACAGATACACATAATCGTTCGGAACGACAATTTGCAGCTTTTTCTTCCAAGGAAGTGGGGGCGCCCTTCTGTTGGGGGCAAAACCAAGTTACTGTTCTGGGCCCCCATTTCAAATGAGTTCATAGTCAGTTATTTATTCCTTCTCTTGCTCTGGTCTCGTAGTTCGAGAGTTCATTACTATTAAGACCAGTGCTTCTCCAAATGTCCCCCCTCATGTGAGTGACGATGGTAGTCTCTGGGTACTCAGTACAGTTCCTGTGCTAGACTATGGAAGAGGGTTAGGCTAGCAACTTTGGTACATCACATTCATTATGCATATCTATACTAGGTGAGGTCCCAGTGCTCTCCTCGAATTTGCTTTGGTCCTGAGGACATGCTGGAACTTTCTCAGTGCGAAAGAATGAAAAGATGGAACTGCTAAAAATCACGCAAATAGAATGTTGTAAAAATAAAAACAAAATAAAAATAAAAGTGACCATATGAAAAAAATAGGAAAAAATGAGAAAAATGAAGAAAAAGGAAAATAAGATGGTGAAGTTCTTGTGTCCGCTCCTTTCGCTCCTCGATCTGCTCCACGGCGGAAGGCTGACGAAAAGGATAATAAGAAAAATAGAAGAAAAAATAAAAATAAACTAGGAACAAGATGTCGTAATCCTCATTTCTGCTTTTCTCAATCTGTCCTCGGCGGAAGAATGAAGAACTGTGTCTTTGTCTCCTTGGTTTGTCCCCGGCGGAAAGCCTCACTGGAATCTCCTTAGGAATTCTCGCTGGAAGTTGGACAGCTCCACTTGGAGCATTATACCATAGAGAAGTGTAGTCATGTGTGGGGCGTTGGCCGGATCTATAAGGAAGGTGATGACGTCAACATCTGCAGGCCTTCCTACCATTTCTGGATAGCCTGTGACTAATCTAAACAGGACGTTCTGTGCCAGCCGGGTGTCCTCGGGTGATATGGACATTTGCCCTGTTTGGCTGTGTCCTAATCACAAGCTTTTCTTTTGATTCGCACAGTCTTTGCACCTTCCCGTTGTGTGGATTACCACCAAATGATTTAATTTAGTCCACAGCTGACTCAGTTGAGCTAGGTGTCTTGGATCTCTGATATAAGTGCGTGCATCAGTTGTTCTCCCGACGAGCCCTGGGCATTTCTCGATTATTTGGAAGAACAAATTAAACGTGAGTTCATCAATGTCTATTGGCGGTGGAAGCATTTGTGTCCTTCTCTCCATGGCTCTGGTAACTCAGCGAAGACCTCTGCGATTACGGTCAGCAGCCGCCTGATTACTTTTTTGTTAGCTGGATCTTGAATAAAGTCTGTGACACTGGCTCCTCTCGCTATGAGTGATGGGTATGATAACACCACAAGTTCGAAATAGGTTAGCACATCCCACTTGAGACTTCTGCTAGAATGTACCATAAATTCTGTGAACAAAGTCTTGATACAGATTGCTTCAGGATACTGTGTTACACTCTCAGGCAATGTCTTATTTGCAATCTATCAGAGTCTTGATTCTTTGTACTACTTGGGCATGACGTGCTTTCACAAGTTCATTTTATCAATGTTGTTGTGGCTTTGGATGTGCTTCTCTTTACCCTGCAACTCTGCAACTGGGATGTACAGAGTGTTCGTTATGTCCTTATACCCCTTTGCTTGGGGAACCTGTCCAGTTTTATGCCACAACTTGCATCCGGGTTCTTTGTCTTGGTTTTCCTGCTCATGTGTCCTTCTTTCTCGCCATGGATCTTGTCTGCACGTGCTGAGGTTCTTCCCTGACGTCTGTGGTTTCCTCGCAGTTGGATGCAGCAGGAGGGCTCTCCCCTATATATGGTTTAATGTCATTTATGAAGATCCATGCCCTTCTGCCCTGGAGCTTGACGGCGGAGGGGGTGCAGTCCTCTACGATGAAAGGGCCATTAAATCTTGGCTCGTCCCACCTCTTCCTGCTAAAGTTCTTCACAAGCACGCTGTCAACAGGGAAGATGAGGGGTGCATGTACACCTTGCTCGGTGTCTGCTTCAGCACTTCCTGCTGTGTTTCGTGCTGCACCGTCACCATTTCGCCATCGCTGCAGCTGGCCTGTAATGACAGACGCACTGGATGTCATACAGCTCAGGTAGTCCTTAATCTCTGTTCCCAGAACCTCCCTAGTTGGCTGGGCATCACATCTAGCTCTATCTCGGGGGGTAAGAGGGGTTCTCATCCGTCTGCCTGTAACTATCTCGTGCGGCATGAGATAATGGTCGGAGCCGGATTGGTTCCAAAATGCATACAATGCCAATGGTAGACAGTGCAGCCATCCCTTCTTTATGTGAGCTTCAACTTGGCTATCCTCTCCTTAAGCAAGCCATTGATCCGTTCACATATCCCATTCCCCTCAGAATGATACGCCGACGAGAACTTGTGCTTTATACCAAGCAACAAGCTAATCTGTTTGAAACTGAATTTACAAAGTGAGCCCCGTTATCTGATCTCATTACTTCGCACACCCCCCATCTAGGGAACACTTCCCTCACTAGGAACTTGGCAGCACAGGCAGCGTCAGGGTGTGTACAGGGACCTGCTTCTATTCATCTAGAGAATGGACACACCACCACAATTAAATACCTGTACCCGTTGCACACTTGAATCATGTCGACGTAGTCGATATGCAAGTGCTGGAAGGGCCCATTCGGTCTGGGGATGATCCCTCTCACTACCTTTAATGTGTGCCTAGCGGTGAATTGCAGGCAGATTATGCAGTTCACCATACAAAATGCAACATGCTCCGCTAAATTCAGTGTGAACCAGTCTTCTGCGAG
Organism: Ambystoma mexicanum; assembly: GCF_040938575.1. Taxonomy (NCBI): domain Eukaryota; kingdom Metazoa; phylum Chordata; class Amphibia; order Caudata; family Ambystomatidae; genus Ambystoma; species Ambystoma mexicanum. The sequence goes on from NC_090932.1 coordinate 1,567,033,167, forward strand.
CGTTTCATCCAGGTTTTCTTTTGACATGTGGAAAGGGTAGTGCAGTTTTAGAAGGTCGACAGGCATTACTGGTTTACCAGTGCTGTCTTGCCTCCACAACCCGTCAGAGGGGTTTAAAGAACACCCTTGACGCTTCCACAAATTTTTCTCCTCCTGAGGTGCCTCCCCCTTGAGCTCCATTAGCTGAGTCTGTCCCATATTGCTATAGGCTTCTGGTGTGGTTCGCGCTACCATCATCCGCTAATGGGTATGTGCCACCTCCACGTCCATGATTGTTTCATTCTTGGATGCCATGCGCTTGGCTTCCATGTCTGTTTCATGATTTCCACGTGACACGAAATCCGTCCCCTTGGTATGAGCGGCACATTTCACGACCGCTATGCCCACTGGGAGCTGTAGTTCTTTTATCAGCCTGTCCAATAAGGCTGCATGTTGCACTGGCGAGCCGTCTGCTCAAAGGTAGCCCCTCCTTTTTCAGCGCGCTAGACCTGCATGTATTGTGGACGTCACATAGGCTGAGTCACTGTACACAGTTACTTCCTGGTCTGCATGATTCTCAATGGCGAGTATCAGTGCCAGCAGTTCTGCAGCTTTCGCAAAATAGTGATAGGGTATTTGCGCACTGACGAGCACTCAAAACTCTCCATTCACTAGGTGTTTTACCACGGCCACGCCTGTATACCTTTGTCCGTCTTCTTGGTCGATTCTCCAATAACCGTCAATGAACACGATTTCGCCACCTGCCAGGTCATTTTCCTTTCCTCTGGGGATTTCATCATAGAATTCCTCATAATTCGCACAGTCATGTATAGGTTCTTCTTCTGCGACTGGCTCAGCTATGAATGTAGCAGGGTTCACAGTTTTACATCAAACTATTTTGATCGATGGGTTACAGATAATCACCTCATAGGTGGATGCTCTCTGAGATGTCAGTGTGCCCTTTGGCTTCTCTAGTATGGCGAACAGCGAATGTTCAACATACAATGTCATGGAGCACCCCATCACGATGGATGACGCCTTTTCGATAGCGAATGCGGCAGCAGCTACATTTTGTTCACATGGGAAGTGGCCCTTCATAACCGGGTCCATACTCCTGCTGTAATATGCTAGGGGCTTGTACCCCAGCGAGGTTCACTGAGCGAGCACTGCTGTCATAAAATTACCATCAGAGTGTGAGAACAGGAAGAATTCCTCTGCATAATTAGGAATCCCAAGAACGGGGGCCTTACAAATTTCCCCCTTAAGTTCTTCAAACCCTTTCTCCATTGCCTCAGTCCATTCAATTTCTCCTTTTGTTGCCTGGGCTTTCTTCAAAGCCTGAAGCAAGGGCTTGGTATACAAGCTGTAGTCAAAGACCCATGCTCTGACATAATTGCACAGGCCTAAGAAGCTCTGCATTTGTTTTATCGTGCGCGGCTTGGCCATGTTCATGATAGCTTCAGCCCTTTCTGGGATTACCTTTTTTCCCCTCATGAGAGATCAGTTGCCCTATGTACAACACCTCCTGTTGACAGTACTGCAATGTTTCCCTATCAACCTTGTATCCCTTCTCAGCCAGTATAGTCAATAGCTGGACAGAGTCGCACCTGCATTGCTCTTCAGTGGTGCTGCAGATCAGAATGTCATCTACATACTGCAAAACAACACTGTCCACTGCAATATTGCTTAGGTCCATTTGCAGGACTCTATTGAAAATAGACGGGGACTCGCAATACCCCCGTGGCAACCTCGTACTTTTCAGGTGCATTTGTCTGAAAGTGAATGACGTCAGGTCTTGTGAGTCAATGTGCAGTGGAATTGAGAAAAACGCATTTTTCAAATTGATCACCTTGAAATATTTTGCCTCTGTGTGTATGTTACACAGTATTGTATATGGATTAGGGACTGGAGGGAACTCGGCTTTAACAACATTGTTTAATGCTCTTAAATCTTGGATTAAATGCCAGGACCCTCCCTTTGATTTTTTGACAGGGTAAATCACCATATTGCAAGGTATTCTGACGTCACTAGGATGCCCTGCTCCATCATGGCGGAAATTGCCTTCGCGATCCCTTCATCTGCCTCTCTGGACATGGGATATTGTCGCAGCTCGTGGTAAACTTGCTCCTGCTTTCAGTTTAATTTTCACTTCACCTGCCCCCTTCAGAAGTCCTACGTCATAGGGCCCTGTAGTCCATACTGCGACAAGCACTTGGGCCATGTCGTCATCAAAGTATTCTCGACGTACCAGCATCAACATCATTCTCCGTGGCACCTCCCATTTGATCATTTTGACCCAAAATGTGAGACTTACTTCCATTCTTGTCTCCTCTAGGTCAGGGTGCTCTTCGAACAGATCGTCATCGGTGACGTCAGTCACTCGATACCCTTCTCCGATGGCGATAATCGCACACCATTGTCTGGCTTCGTCATCATATCCTTCGACCAATACCACTTTCCCTCGCACTGCAGCAGATTGTATCATTAAGGGAAATACTTGTCCCTCCTCCTCATGCATGGGTATTCATGGTCTGAACAGAAACTCATCAGGGGTTCTCATAGTTTTGTCTGCGAGGCCTGGCAATCCTGCCATGAGCACCCGCACCCCATATGCGAAGACTTCTGGCTCTAATGGTATAGCTCTCATGGCTATACGTCCGGTATTTGCTCTGATAATTTTGCACACATTTGAATAATGCATTCCTGGAGTGGAGCACACTATACCGTTCTCAGTAAACGAGATTGTCATATTCAGCTTAGTCATCAGGTCTCGGCCCAGAATATTTACTAGGGTCTGACGTGAATATAATAGGGGTACATTCATTTCGCGCTCTCCCACTGAGACTGGGAGTGCGTCTGTAAAGGGAACTCTACTATGAGCTCCAGTGAAACTCTGAGTATCTATAGCCTCGCCGGACAAGGAAAATTTTCCCTCTCATATGCACGAGCGCATTGCAACCGTGTCAACTAAGAAGGAATATTCTTTATCCCCTATGACGACATTCACCCTAGGTTCCCTGTTAGGGTCTGGTGTCACTGATAGGATAGAGCACATCAGAGTCCCCTGTGAGCTGTCCTATTTCATATATAAGTTCGGCCCACTGTATACTTGTTGATTTCCCCCAGTCCCAGGGTTAACTCCCCCTCCGGAGCTAGTGACCTGTGACATTTGCGGTGGTGCCTGCTGGGATTGTCCCTGTGGCAAGTTCCCCATGTTTGGTGGTTGAACCACTTGCTGTGCACCTTGCTGCATGCCTGACTCCTACTGCTGTACGGTGTAAGTTTGTGCACTGTCCTGTTGCGGGACAGCAGGCTGATTCACCATGCCTGCCCCCATCCCTTGGCTATTTTGCCACATGCCTTGGCTTTGGCACGTGCGCGCCACATGTCTTGTCATTCCACACGGCCAACACACTGGCAGTGGTCGGGCCATCTGTCCATCTGGCGTAGCTGGACTGCCCATCTGCGCATTCTGAAAGCCACCTTGAAAATTCTGAAAACCTCCTTGGTTACCTCGAAACCCTCCTTGATTACTCTGCCACCCTCTTCCTCCAAAACCCCTTCCTCTTGGGTAAAATCCTGTGTTACCCTGATTATTCTGCGATGGGTTGGTTGCTTGTTGTGCATTTGGTTCGGCTGGGCTGGTGGGCATGGCTCCCTCGAGAGCATACTTCGAGAGCTTCTTTTGCACCAGCTTCGCCTCCTCGCCTTACGAGTTGCTTCCTTTTTCCGGTTCTTTTCTTGCAACAATCTACAGTAATGTGCAATTGTCAACTGTATTTCAGCCCATGGTTTTGCTTCTACTCCTAACAATTTTTTGAGCTGCTTCTGCACCAGTTCAGGCAACCCCTGGCATAATATGTGGTAGAATGCAGGGATAGATTTCGTCCAAGACTCATGCGTTTCGAGCACCCACGCGTCTTGAAAATTCTGGATATAAATCAACGGATCCTCTGACTCTTTCATTTTCCGAGTCATTATAGCTCCCATATCAGAAGTGTCTTGGATACAGCGTTTGCAGCGCTTTGCACACTGCTGCCCTACATTTATTAAATGGCGCTCCGTCATGGAGGTGTTAGTTAGGGTTACCCTAGGATAGCCTGCCCGTTTCCATACATCATCTGCTCTTTCACCAAGTATGGCAATTAGGAGGCCCTTAATGTCCCCTATGGCTAAGGTGACTCCTCCCGTCATTTTCTCTAACTCATGTATCCACTTTCCGGCTCCCGATGTCAGCATTGGAAGCTTATTTTTAAGGTTCTCTCGGTCCATGTGTGGTCATGGAATATATTGTGGTCTTGCTCCCCCATTTCTAGCAACGGGAATTGGAATGCGCAGTCCTCCTTCTCTTTCCCCATAGCTCTCCGGTCTATCGCCGGGGTGGCATTCCCGCCTTGCCGTCTACCTGGCAATGTCCTTTGTCTGTATAGGCTGGTGCTGACGCCCCCCTTTGACCGTGGGGTGTTTCTTCATGTCCGCCGGACTGTCCAGCACACTTCGGTGTCCTCGTTACGGACCCACTAGCGTCTGACCATCGTACCCCTCGGTCCCCTGGGAGCCGTTTTTCGCACCGTCTCCCTTCTTCATGTGCCACATCCTCCATTTCCCCACCGGAGTGCATACTCCCAGTTTACACAACTCCTTGCATCTTCTTCATTCTGCCCAATCTCCAGCCTGTCTAGGGACAGTCCCCTGCTCCCACTACTTCGGGTGACATCCTCAGTGTCATATAGCTGAGTGCTCTCTAAGCACTCATCTTCCCTTCCCCCTTGGTAAATGAGATCTAGACCCATCTCGTCATAGATTTTATCAATCGTTTCCCCGTTGCTTCTGGTGTCGAAGTCATCTTCAATATTTGTCCCGCTTGTACCTGGTACCGCATCGCTTGCAGGAAAGAATTCTTCTACGTCTTTCCATTCTACTGTAGGATTGGGGTTAATTACTTCACGCTCCAAATATCGTGCCCTCTGTCTGCGCTTACGTTCCATTTCCTCAGATATTTCTTTTCGCTTCTTTGCTTCTTCTCTGGCCTTATCTACTTCCCTCATCCGTTCATTTCTACCTTCCTTTGCCCTTCTACTTTCCTCATCTTCCTGCTTTTTTACTTTTTACTTTCCTTTCTTCCTCTGACTTTAGCATGTTCTGCCTGTACTTTTCATAGGCTGCATATTGTGTGCGACTGAGCGGTATTCCTTGCTCTTCGCGATATAGGTGTTCCCGCCTTAGCCTATCTTTCTTTCTTGTCCTTTCATCCCTTACTTCCATCCCTTTCTCTCTCTCTCTCCTTTGCATCTCATCAGACCTCTCCCTTGGCCTCAAATCATCACTTCCTTTTCCATCCAACTTCAGTAATATCTGACCTCCCATCTATTCGTCTTACGTGAATGCTATCTCATCACCTCTACCTTCATTTCCTTTACATTTATTTCCCTCTTTCTCCTTATCTGGAGGTACACAACTCTGTGCCCAATCTTTCCCTTCATCTTCGCATCTCTCTTTGCCCCTTGAGACCGCAGAGGCGATATTGTTTTCCTATCCTTTTCCCTTATTATCGTCACTACTGTACGTAGCTGACTCATATGCGGGGTTGCTTTACCCCGTGGCTGCCTTAAGTTCTCTTAGTGGGTAAAGCCCCTCTGTTTTACTCCCTTCAATGTGTAAGAGGATTCAATTCAACACTACAGCTAAGTCAATGCCTAGTCTGGGATACTGAATGGAAACCCTTATTGATATATATTTATGTCCAGTTCATGAGTTCTGGATAACTACCCCTATATAACACCCCTCTCTTAGAATCCCCCTGGCCCCACTGAGCCAAGAAGTAGTTCTGTTTTGCAAGTTTAAAAGGTTTATTTGAGAATGTAAACAATATATATATCACACTTTATAATAAATAAATAATTGAATATCACACTTAATCTGAGCAGTAATCAATAATGGATAGTCTGGCACTAGCACACTTCTTTATAATCAATGATGAGTGGGTATAGGATGGATAAGATAGCAACAATACTTTTATGGTTTCAAATAGATGCAATGTGGAATGAAAATGCAGTACAGAAAATAACTTGATAGGATTTCAGCAACAGACAATGTAATCACTTTCTTGGACAATTCACCCCCCCCCTTTATGCAATGTAAGGAGATGAAGATGAGAGCACACAGTTCTTAGGAATGCAATCAAATAGAATTCAGTTCAATTCCCCCCCAGCAGCTTATACAACAGATAGGAGTTTTGAAACACAGGCAAAATGCTTTGAATATGGTGACAATGCAGTGAGAAATATGCAGAAAATGGTTTTAATTCCCTTTAGGAGGTTCAGGGTGAGTGAAAGATACTTGGGATGAGCTCAGGCTCCCTTTAACAATGCTCTAGGAGTAACTAGCAGGTTAAACGAATTTTTGGCAAAGGAAAGCAAGGAAGCTGCTGTTTTCACACGTGGCTGGATTTTTAACCAAATCGCGAATCGTGGCAAAATTCGCGAATGCGTGAATCACGATTACAGCAAAAGTATAAGGAGTAGCAAGTCGGTTGTAGGTTCGTTGAAAAGCTAAGATTCTAAGCTTTCAGAGGAAAGTTAAAGTTTCTAGCCCAAACGGTTCCAAAGATATGAACGAATTTGAAAAGGTCGTTTTTCGAATTTAAAGTAACTCAAATTGACAGGTGACAGCTTTTGAAAATGACAGGTGACAGCTATGCGGCTGCAGAATTGACAAGTGACAGTTAGGAGGCAGTTCTACTTAGATTAAATAGATTGAATTATATCACTGGAAACTAAGAGATTTGGTTTCACACCGTCCTAGCTGTACTCACAATGTATTTGGAAGGTCTAGGTCTCACGGATCTCTGGGTACAGCATCTGTGCACAGCTCCTGGATCTTTCTGCACAGCTTTCTCTGGACACAGCGCTGATCTGCACGGCTCCTGGATGCTGCTACCGCTGTTAGGTTTGCTGGATGCTGAGGCCTGCTGAGAAGAGTTCTCAGTTTGTGGGTTTAGGCCTTTGCTTTGAGTTCTGAATCAAGTTCTTTGGAGTTTCAAAGTCTAAGTGTTGGATCTGGTATCTTCTGGATGTTGTGTGGTCCGGCAGAGTGCGTTGCAGCAACTGGATTTGAATGTCTCTACCTGTCCCAGCAGTCTCTTTTTATGTGTTTTGAAAATGGGTGTGTGCCTGGGCCTAGCAAAGCCTACCCCTCTCTACTTGTCATTGGCCCAATTCTCCCCTCTCCCATGATTGGGGGAAGGAAATGTGAGTCAGAGTGATGCTGTAGGTTTTATGGGTCAGAGGATGCTCCCCTGGTCAGTTTGCCCACAAATCTATATTTGATTCAAATACATATTGCACAGATACACAGTTGTTTAAAATTACATGCACCCATCACATATCACATGAGGTATACGCTGTTCAAACTCTGCTCTTCCTGGGGGCTTGCATTCAAAAATGGCAACTTATTTTCGATTTTAGTGGATTATGCAACCTTGGTTCTTCATTAAAAGTTATACACATATACACAGGCTGTCCATACCTACTCCAGTAAATTCCCATATATCTAGCTTAAACACAGAGTATGTGGTGTCAATAAATAGCGGGTTTTTGCCCCAGAACATTACACAAATTGGAGTTTGGGCTTGAATCGAAGGTACATTTTTTAAATTAAGGCTCTCAAAGTTATACATTCCTGTCTTTGATTACAAAGAGTTATCAGTATTTTTATAAACTGTATTTTTACTGCAATTCAGCTCTCAGAGCGTTAGTCTCCTCCTCCTAGAACTTGGGTGGGTCAGAAACCATGCCTCTGCTGGCAGGCAGGCCTTTGTTGACAGGAAACAGTCAAAATCAACATATTCTATTCAAGTGCAAGAGCCTATTGTGTGGTCTCTGGGAGGCTGAGGTCAGCAGACCAGGGGGTCACTTTGCATTTGGTTATTATGACCATGTGATATCCTGGGCTGTGGTGTGAATCTCTTGAGGTGAGAGGGTTTCCCAGGCTTCTGGCCTCTGGGAACAGCAGGTGGCTAATTTTTTATTAAAATGCAGCCTTTGAAGTCAGCTGAGTCAAATTCCTTTGTCAGCAACTGCACTCAGTTCTTCTGTCAGAGTTTAGACCACTAGCGCCGCCTTGGGGATTTTGTTGGTACTGCATCCATTTTTGGGATCTTTCTTGGATTAATGCATTCCAAACAGGAATGGTTCTTACATGGTAGTAAATAATCCTTGCTTAACATTGTTTTGATGGGGCTCCTTACAGTAAAATGGTTATGTGGAACCCCACAAAAGGGTTGAATCTTTAAAGTGGTCCGATGAGCCACGATTTCAGAAACTTTTTTGACATCAGTAACAGTGGATTTTTTTAACAAAGATCTTTCTTTACACTGGTGGGTGGCAAGTTAGGTAACCATTTTGGTGTGCGCACAAACTGCGTGGTTCTCCTGGATTCTGGCGCACATGTGGGCTTTTTGGCCATCTTGGATTTTCTGAGCCCACAGCACCAAATGTTGCAGCATGATAGCTCAAACATGGGTCAGGACACCCAACAAATGACTGGCTCAGGCAGGGCTGGTGGCGCGGTAGGCGTCTCACCCCCCTCCGTACATACATTTAGTATCCAGTCTGTGGGTTGTTCTTCCACCTTCGTTTCTTCAAACATCTTCCACAATTCTAGAACAGCAAGACGTTTCTCTAGCCTCTTGCCTGTATATGTGGCATGCAGAAAAGTAGTCATATGCTGTAAGACGGCTTTAGACAGTGACCCTTTCTGGGGCCATGGCATAAACATCTTATTGGGGGTACCCTTAACCCACTCCGTGCTGTATTTCTTTAGTTTGGTGCATGCTTGGGTAGCTGCTTGCACAAATGCGCAAGCGGGGTAACTTCCTCCATTTTTAATTTCGTCACTAACAGTATTTATACAGTTCTTCAACCTTCCAATAGTATGAGCGAGCATCACATACGCAAGCTCCAATCCAATCTTTTCCCGCCAAAATGTATACCAACAATTTACTCAAAACCCATCAAAACCCATCAATTCAATGGCGATTCCCTCTTAGTTCGCGTAAAGCCAAAATGCATTTCAAACAATCATTAATACAATTATTTCACATTTGACATACAACAAGACACGTATTACAGACACTTGACAGACTAGACGAACACCAGCAGGACACACGTATACCTGCCTTCTAATCAATACCCCGACATGGGGTGTAAATGAACCCCTGTGATGCCGTCTTTAATCGTCACCGTAGCCTAATCGTCCCCCCACTGTGGGCCCTGAGTTCACGTTTCTTCTGACCGCTGTTATAAAGCGCAGGAATAAGGCGAATCCTTATGTAATCCTTACGTTTTTATCTCAGGTGCCCCCCTGGTAATCCTTACGTTTTTATCTCAGGTGCCCCCCTGGTAATCCTTATGTTTTTATCTCAGGTGCCCCCCTGGTAATCCTTACATTTTATCTCGGGTGTCCCCCCGGTATCCACTCTTTATTTCTTATGCTCGAGTCATTACCCCCTATATATATACAGTCTTCTCTACTTCTAACTACTTTATTTTTTTCTCTGCAACCCTCCGTTACCTTTCCCTTACTTACTCTAATGCCTACAAGACATTTGCCAAAGTAACGAGTTTACTGGTTCACTCACCGATCGCATCTTTTCCTCCCTGGAACTTCGGGATCACCGCCCCTTCCTCTTCCAGCTTTTAAGGTTTTCGTCTGATTGGCTGCCCGTGGGAATGAGAAGGGTTATGCTTGGAAAGGCGGGTTCCTTCAGACCCACTGCAGTTTTTTGAAATATTACTCTATCATTGTCCACGGGGAGCTTCTCAGTCTACTCAGCCGGAATGGCGATAGGACTCATTATCTTGCCGAAGGCCCGGAGTTACTTTGTGCCATCGGTCTAAGGTGTCTTAGTATTATATCATCAATAATTAATGGCCGAATCCATCCTCTGCTACCAAGTGTTCCGGAGGAGAGGAATTCACTGACGGGCCCATAGGTCGGCGCTCACCCTCTAGAACTTGTAAGACAAGATAGCTGCACCTTGTGAGGACAGGGGGGGCAGGATTCACTTACTCCAACACGACTCAATAATGAGGACTCAGTGAGTTGGCAATGGGAAGTCCGTTTAATGACAAGTACATCAAACAGAGAAACAAATGGAAATCAGCAACATTGCGATCACCTGTCTCGCTCCGACTTCCTCGAACTTCAGTCGAACAGTCATTGTTATAGGCAAAACTCGTCATCACTGATGTCTAATTCTATAAAAAATCATCATGCAATATAATTGGTTAAGAAAGGTAACTTAAGTATAGGTGTTATATCTGTATATGATAATAGGGCATGCGGATTGGATAACTCTTATCAGGTGGGCGTCTGCGCCCATCCCTCTACATCATGCGTGATGGACGTCACTACAACTACGACGTATTGTGATTGGGCAGGTTACACCCCTAGACATAAATCCTCGTTTTAATTAGCAGCATGCAGAATGGACACCCCAAGTTTCAACCTGCCTCCCTTCCATCAATCTGTGTTTTAGGGCGATGTGTCAATTAGTTGGCTAAGGATGGCCTCGAAACTGTAGTCTCTTATCAGGAAAAGTTATGGCATCCTCGGTTCCTGGATGACATCAGGCAGTGGTACTTCTTCGCGCCCGGATGGTCACGTGTTAGTTCACCATGAATCTGCTTCATGTTCCAGCTTTTTTCTGTTTCAGCCTCGCCATCTGCATGGGCCCCCCTTATCTTGACCTTCATGAGGCAGGCTGGTATGCTCTGAAGTTTGAGTCTTGTTAGCTGACGCTCTCCTCCCTTTCTCTGGTTGACCTTGATTTCCTAGGCATGAGCCACTCTTTGTTGAGTTTCGATTCCGCTCCTTCTCTTGGCTTTGGCTGGGTTACAAAACTTGGCCTGTCAGGCCTCTGGCAGCCTGGGTACATTTCTGCTTTTACGAAATGGAGTCGCACTTGTATAATGTGCCTTATTGAGGTAGATATATGGTTGGCGTTTGCTGCTCTATCTTCTACTAAGCCATGCAAGCAGTATCGATTTCTTAGCATCTTGCTTTTCAAGCCTATTTACACACGTTTAACAGGTCGGTTGCTTCCATCTTGTCTCATAGCACCGTTTCCTTACGTTTTAACATTGTCTCTTCTCTGTGTCCAATACATTTATTTTCGTAGTTACTCGCACTGGCGTGTTATCTTTGATAGCTGCTTTTGTTCATTCATGAGTCTGTTCAGGCCCTTGTCTCATTTCCACTGGCCTTCCATTAAGGCTCTTTGGGTCTCTTCATGGACCGTTTGTAGGTACTCTTCGTTTCGTATCAGCGGCTGGTACGGCTGTCTGATAGGGTACCGTGCTGTCCAGGGTTGTCTGGTTATGGGCGCTTCAACAGGTATGGATCTTCTGATGTAATCATGGGCAGAGTCCCAGTGCAGCTCTTTGTAGATTCATTTGCTCTTCATACGTCACATACCTTGGCGAGTATGCTCCTGATACCTCGAAATGAGGGGAAGGGTGCAGGCCATGTCTGGGACCTCCTCTACACAGGAATCCTCCCTTCTGCATGTCTTAAATTGGTCTCTTTGATTAATCCATCCATAATAATAATATGTCTATATACTCCCAATTGTATAATCTAAAATATTCTCACACTCTGTCATCAATGATGCTGCATATTTTCATTGGTCAAATCCTTTCATCGGCTCATTGAACAGTCAGACACTCCCAAAGAATACACCCCATCTCTATCGGTTGATTATAATTTCTGTACCTATGAAAAGAAGGTGGGGGCTGTTTGCTCTTACACCTCCGAATGCAAAATCGTTTTTATTCACTGATTCATCACAGCAACATGTTACCTTGACAAAACATGGATCTCTGGGGTTCCTCTGTGCAGACACACCTTCCTCTTCTCTTCCTCCTTCTCTCTCCCTCTCCCCTGCTAACCTCTAACTTCCCCCTCCTGCCTCCCTCATCCTTTATCCTCCCCAACTATGTTCAATTTTCCTGAGTGGTCGCCTGGTGCACCTTCAGAGCCTCACAGGTCCCAGGCTCCCTCGCCAGTCCCACACTTGCCTACGAGCCGCTGCACTCTGCCTTGCACTACTGCACTCGGAATATGCTCCATGTGAGGGGCAGCCTCTCTGCACTTATCCCAGGCCCCTGATGGACTGAACTCACTTGCTCCCCCTGCACCTCCCTCGCAACTCCTGTCTGCGCACTTACACGAACTTGAATGCACTAGGCCTAGCAAGACCGTCCTCACCTCGTCTCCCCTCCCTAGCTTGTCTGTGCATGTCATACACGCATTATTGATGTTGTCCTACTCATCAATCTATCGGAATGGAGCCAAGCCGAGTACGGTAGTTTATTGTTCTGTGTGTCCTTTTACCCTCCCCCTCCTTCTCTCCACACTCTTTCTCATGCACCTGTGCTATTCAGACAAGTTCTTAAGCCTAGTACAGCAGTATTGATTCTATGCTCCTTCCTTCTCCCTCCCCCCTTCTCTCCATCCTTCCTGTCATGCACTTGCACTAGTTGAAATGCCTCAGGGCTAGTATGCGGGTTAATTTTTGTTAGATCATTCAGAAATTTCAAGGCCTAAGAATGACTACTGTATTCCCTTGTTCCCTTCCCACTTTGAAGCGCTTTGGAACACTTCACTTGTGTATAAGCCATCTACAAATAAACAATTACAATTACAATTACAATTTAGATATGCACCATGAATGTGTAGTATATTTATTCATAAAGTAATGAATATTACTAATTCTATTTATTTGTACTCAATGTAGAAAATATGAAAATGCATTGATGAAATAGAGCAGATCTTCATGCTAACAATGCTCTCTTTGGTTTTTCTTTAAGTCATATGGTTACATACCTATGATTTGTTTCTGTATATAAAATGGAAAGGAAAATAGCATTAGTACACGGAGATAGATATTGTGCTTCAGAGTAATGACTCGTGTGACAATTGTTTGGTAATTGCTTCAGGCAATGATTGATTCAAATGAGATGACAGGTCATCTTTCTTTTTCTGCAGAAGTCCCATCAGACGGCTGTCTAAATTGCAGGGTAGGGTTCAAAGGCTCAGCAATAAAACAAAAAGGCTAATCTCCAACCACACAGCAAAGCTGAAGTTATTGGTATTTGCAATTTATTTTATTTTTAGAATCCTCTTAAAGGTTGTCCCCAAGGGTGGGGGATAGTTTGCTCTGCGTTTAAACTCTGGCCAAGTGAAAGCAACACTAGTAGGGATGGGATGGGCAGCAAGTCAGTTCAGAAAAATGCCTTTTCCCTTCATTTTCATTATAATGTATTATTTAAAATCCACCATATTATCATTACCTTTTACAATGACCCGACAGTGGTTGGAGAAATAAATAAAATTATACATTAGAGAAAACTTTGAATACAGGCATCTTCCCATTTGGCTTGCCTTGATGTATAATAGGGAAACAGCCTAAGTGATCCATTCAGAAAACTTGTCAACATCCTCATGACTTTTGTCATTTTAAAACAAATGTCTTTGTAGCACCAGTTGTGCTCTCTTGCTGGTTCAATCATATTTCTGACCCCCCCTTGACCCCCTCTGGCCTTCTTCACATTTCTAATATGCAGTCCCATCTTAAACTAGTTCTTTCTGCATCTACTGTTTTCACTTTGCATTGGTTAAAGCCTAGTCTTTGGGTGAAATGACCTTGAGAGACAATATGGATCCTAGGATGGTTTAGTTTGTGATAAAATCCACATCATGTGTCGGGCGCTTTCTCTTTGGTGTACAGGTGGCCACCTGTTTCCCACAGGTGCCCCTTATTTTCATCAATGGAAAAATATTACACACGTGAAGTAGGGAAATGCATTATTCCAGCAACTCTCACGTTGAATTCAGGCAGTCTTCATATGCCCTTCGTATTCTCCTACTCTCTGTAACTACCCTTGCCTGGCAGTTGGCGATGGAAACCTGGACCGGAATTCCTTCCTGGGGACAGACACCTCAATGAGCTGAGATTGGGGGGTGACCCTTTCCCCTTTGGGTATAGTTGGGAAAGCCAAGAAATGTATAAGGAGAACCAAGCCAGTGCCTAGGCTGAAGTCTGGCTTGGCCTTAAGAACCAAATCACGAGCCAAGCCATTAGAAAAGACATGTGTGATTTAGACAGCCTACTATGTTGCAAATAACAGACGTGACATAAACATGTTGCATTTATCATCACCCTATTATATTATAAAGATTTTTTTTATTTATCTATGTGCAAAACTGAACTAGAAGGTCTCTCGAGACTGATTAACTCTCATAATCACTATTAACCACTTACACTGAAAAAGCATTCCAACCTCATGGAGCACTGTCTTCATCAACTCTAGCTCCCTCCTTGCATTGGACAGAGGGTCATGTGTACTACTGTGGTATGACCCCATACAATTATACTGAAAAAGCATCCTAAACTACAATTACAGAGCTTGGGTATACATTAGCCTGTGGGTTGGACTAAGTCCCATAGATGTTGGTCATATCACAGGGATAGTTGCAACATACTCAGGGTTTCCTACACTTCCCAAAATAAATCTAAAGATACTCAGTTTCTGCCTTTGGTTCATCTTTACAGCTTTGTAATAATGTTCAAGACTGTTTGTGGAAACTGCCTGTATTGTAAAAAACGATATATCTTCGGCAAGATGAAGTGTGACTAACGCTGTTATCAATCAACTCAGATTGCACCCATTCATGTTTGTGAAATCCTTACTCACATACAGTGAGGCACATTTGAATGTTCCAAGGCTTATGCAAAGGGCTAACGGGATATGTTGGTGCGTAATAGCAATAACAAAATGTCGTTAGAAGGTAATTTTAGTAAGAATTGATAATCATCTTCATACCTTCCAAAAGAGTGTCACTTGAGGGCAATGGACAGAGGATCCTTGTTTCAACTTCGATGTGTTGAGATATATGTAGAGACCTGAGACAACTGAGCCATTGGAAAAAGGCATGCAAATCATGTGGCCTAGTATTTATTAATTAAAAAGCAGAACTGATAATGAAGATTGCCCCTGCATACTGCGCAGGCAGTCTTGATTCTATTAAGGACACAGAGGCTAGCATTATGCTTTAACATCTTTAATTCTACTCTTCAGCAGTTTTGACAAATAGACTTAAAATTATCTTATCTTTCCCTTTTCCTTTTTTACATTTTTTAAACTACATTTCCCTCTTTTCAAACCCCTATCTGTAGTCCATAACACTTACTGTCCTTGGCCTCTATCCACTTCCTGTCCTTTGCTCCACCTCTTCTTTGGATGATCTGAACTGATCCACAACACTGCAACTGTAACTCCAACATCACACGAAACCACATTGTCCCTGATAAATCCTCAGGCAATCATGACCTCCTTCCTCAACGGGTCCTGACCACTCGCGCCAGCGCTCTCGAGGCTCGACTTCCGATCAGCCGTTCTTCTGGTTGTCTCCTGTCAATCCAGAAAGGATACCATTAGAGTGGAGAATGCACTGCCCTACACATCTTAAGGGAATAGCTGATTAAATAGATTTAACTCATTGTGCATGCACTGGGTGGGAAAGTAATGCTCGCCTCCATGTCTTTAATAGAATCAAGACTTCCACCGCAGTATTTAGGGGTAATCTTCATTCTATATCAAGAGCAAAGGTGAGCATTATGCTTGTCCAAAGCTTTCAATCACTGCCTCCACCACTGACAGTACTGGCTTAAAAGAAAACATCTTAAATGAGCTATCGGTAGCCCAGTATGCCGCTCTTAAGATATCTCCTAGTGTTACTCCAGCTGCGAGCGCTTTGGAAGCTATCGTTCATCTCACTGAGTGTGCCCCAAATCTATGCCGGTCAATCCCTGCCTGCTGCATGATATCACGGAACCATCTAACGATGGTGGCTGTAGCCACCGCTCTGTAGGGCTTTCTATGAGCAATCAGCAATTGAGACAGCCCAGCCAGGTGTAGCTCTGCGGTCCTGTGTTCATATTCCCGAATGCGACCTGCTACACACAGCTTTGTCTGTCCAGTCAAATTGGGATACGAGATCGACGAGGAGTTGGTCTTCGTTCTCCTAGTGAGCGTGAAGGTAACTCCTGCCGGTCCGTACGTTTTCTTATCTATGTCCAAAGTTCTAAAGTCTGAGGCTTGTCTGTATGACACCAAGCACAGCAGCATAGCCAGTTTCCTTGATAATTGCATCAGGGACGAATGTCTGTTTGACTGTCAGTCTGCAAGAAATCATAACACTAAGGTCATGTGCCATAGCTGTGTATATTCTGGACCCAGAGGAACTCAAAACCGAGCTCCATTCATGAGTCTGACCACCGACGGATGATCTCCAAGTGGTTCCACCTCTACTTGCGTATGACCTGCCAATATGGCTGACTTATACAATCCTATGGTCCTGAAGGCTTTGCCCTCCTCTAGGAGGGACATCAGGAAATTGAGGACCGCTACTACAGGGTCAGAAACGGGAGGAATATCCCTCCCTTTGCACCAGGCTACCCATTTATTCCATGCCGCTTCGTAGCTCCTCTGAGTGGAGGGGGTCCACGAATCTGCAATGAGCTGTGCAGCTTAGCCCGCAATGCTTGGCAGTGTCCATCTTTCCCTGATACTTTGCACGCCATCTGGGGCAGAGTTCCCTTCATTCTAAGAGGGTGAAACAACCCAGTTGGGTCCGTGAGTAGGTGCTCTCCTGAAGGGAGAATCTGCTGGAAATCCAAGGAAACTTACATCAGAGCAGGAAACCACACTTGCAACTTCCATATAAGTTCCCCAACTATTATCATCACTCTCTCTTTCCAGATGTTCATCAGCACTCTGCTCATCACCATGAAAGGGGGATACGCATAGTGCAGTTTCCCACTTCAGTCTTGAAGAAACGCATCTGTTCCCTGCACGGTCGGGTCCAGCCTCTAGCTGAACTACTGAATCTTCTGCGTGTTCAGCCTGGAGGCAAACAAATCCATGTCCATCGGCCCCCACAGCTGCTCCAACTGACTGAATACCTCCTTGTTGAGCTTGCAGTCGCTGGAGTCCGTCAAATGACATGAGTTCCAGTCTGCTACTATGTTGAGCGTTCCCGGAAGATACTCAGCCGTCACCGTGATCCATGTCTGCTGGCAATAATGCCCAAAATCCTTTGCTAATTCCGACATAAGTCTGGACTTTGTCCCTCCTTGATGATTTATGTACCGGACTGCTGAAATGTTGTCCATTTTCAGAAGTATGCAACAGTTTGCTCTGCCCTACATGAAGTCTTTTATTGCGAATGACCTAGCTAACAGTTCTGGACAGTTTATATGAAGCTGCAACTCTTCTGCGCTTCATTTGCCTCCTGTCTGTAGCGGGCTGCATCATGCTCCCCAATCTGCTCTGCTGGCATCTGATTCCACAACTAGATCTGGGCAGTTTCTGAAGATGGTGTGCCCATTCCATTCGTCCATATTCTGTAGCCACCACTGTAATTCTGTGTTCGACTCTTGGTCTAATGGTATTGCCTGGTGATATCTCAGGTCTTGCCGAAGGTGTCTGATCTTCCACCTTTGGAGAGCCCTATAATATAGGTGTCCCAGATATATGGCTTGAATGGAGGACAACACAAGTCCCACCTCTCCAACAGTCCCGCCACTCTTACTAGTGCTCACAGCGTAATCACTTGCCTGGCGAGATATACTTTGATCTCTCTCTTGATCTCTCAGATATTTCTCGCCATCAGATCTAGTGTCGCCTTCTTTGTGTCCACTAAGAAACCCAGAAAATCTAGCCATCTCGTCGGCGTCATATCTGATTTTTCTTGGTTGATCAAGAAACTTAGTGTCGTCAAGAGGCCTTTCACCCAGGTCTTCGGTCGTCTGCTAGCAGCAGGATATCGGCTAGCTATATCATTATACAAATCCCTTACTCCATGATAGCTGCTGCTACCAGTCTCATCGTTTTAGTGAACGCTCACAATGCCGACGCAAGACCGAAGGGCATTGTCTTTAATTGCCAGAATAGCCCTGCCCAACTGAACGCTAGAGGCAGACAATATTTCACTTCTACGAGTATCGTGAGGTAAGAGCTTTCAAATCTATCCTCGATAACCAGTCCCCTTCTCTTAGGATATCTCTCAGTTCATGGATACCTTCCATCTTGAAATGTATGTATATCACCCAACCGTTCAACTCTTTCAAGTTTATGTCTGGTCTGACTTTCTCTTTCCTGTGAACCAGGAACATATTGCTCATGAACTTGGGTGGCTGCGTGCATAGCTCGATTGCTCCCTTCCTTTCGAGCTGCTTTAGCTCATCGTGAAGGAGTCGTAGCTCTGCTTGCGGCATGTGTATGGAGCATGGGCTCGACTCTTGCATTGGGTCTTGGATAAACTCTAGCTGTAGCCCTCGGGTAGTCTGCAACACCCAGGAATCAAATTAAAGCAGAACTGCAATGTCCTTCCCTCTTACTGGCAGATAAACAATGGGTCTTACCTGTGCTAGAGCTTTGAGTTCTTCTGACTCCCCTGCTTCTGCGTCTCGTGGGGAATATCCCTCTTGTCGGGATGAAGGAGTCCTGCTGTCTTGCTTCCCAGTAGTGGGCTCTGCTGCCCTGGGGCCTTTGTGACGACCGAAACCGACCAGCTGCTCGACCCCTATAAGGGGCAGTCACAGCAAAAACTCTGTTCAGAATAACCTATTTAATGGAGGCCTAAGCCTTCTCTAGGGAGATATAGGTACCTACGAATCTCTGCATTTCCTTAACAAAGGCCTCTCCGAAGAGTAAGCCCTGCGCTCCCTCACTGGCCTCGTAATTGGCGAGGTTGCTCATTTTTTGCATTGATCTTTAAGAGGAGCCCTCTCTTCCTCTCAGAGGAAATTGCGCAATTAGCATTCCCCAGCAGACAGACCATGCTCTGCACCCAACTAGCCAAAGTGTCCTCATCAATTTCATCACCAGTATCCCTGGCTCTCTCCTCTAGAACCACGATCTTAGCCAACGGACATGTGAGGTCTAGTAATGTTTCTTGCCAACTTTTCCAAGATGTGTCCATACCCTTACACAGGTCTTTGGATGTCTTTGTGACGAATGCCAGTATTTTAGGATCCAGCTCGGGTGCTTCAGCCACCTTACGTGCTAGATCTGGACGTGGGCATTCTTCTGACTTCTGCTAACGTCTTTCCCAGGCAAAGATTTGTAAACGTTTTTTTACACAGTGAGATTAGATTCTGTCTTGTATCCTGAGATGCCAATGTTTGCTGCTCTCTAGTCCACATTAAGCAGACTGATGCTTCAAAGGGAGGATGTCACCCACATATTTTTCTTTATGCGCTGCAGAAATATCTGCATTAGTGGGCTCCACACATGGTGTATGTGCTGTTGCGATCCTCAGTGTCTTTACTTAAATGGGTGATCGCTGCTAGTAGCACCAAAGATCCTAGCGCCGTTTCAAGACAAATATACTCACATCACACTGAGGAAACTCACAGTACACTCGCCTCCTTTGTTTCGACCACGAAAGGAGGACACAAGGAGACTCGGCCTGCTTCAAATCATATCTTTCTTAAAACTAACACTCCAACCTTTTTTTGGCCCCTCCCTTTCTCACGGCGCAGCGCTCCCTCGAAAGGGGTCTGGCCTGCAACAATCCTTGGCTTGCAACACCTCCCCCACACATATCTCTTTACATCCATGTCTCATCTCTTGGATGAGTCTACTCAGTCGCTTGATGGTTCCTTGCGGCTGATCACCTTGGGTACCTTCTTGTTCCGGTGGTCCTTGCTCTCCCAGTCACTCAGCTCCTTCCTCAGCATCCATTACCCTGTCACTAATCTGTGCCTGGGCAGGCTCCTATCCCGGTGTTCTCTCCACATCCGGTATGAGGTGCTTAGAAAAGGACGCGTTGCAGGTGATCTCTTTCTCCTCGTTCTGGGCTGTAACCATTATTCCTTTTATTCCTGTCACCTTCATGGGCGTGGTCTCATAGCTGGAGTCCGTCCTCCGTTGTACCCTATGTTTTACTAGTACTTCATCCCCTTCATTGAAAACCTTCATTTCTGCTCCTCGTCCAGTCGGTCCACTATCTCGTCAGTTCCTTTCCTCTTGCATCGTTCTCTTGCATGTCTGCTTCTGTCGCTTCCACTTCCCCTCCTTCTATCCACTTTACCACAGCTTGGGGCAACCTTCTCTTTGCCTGGTAGGCTATCATCAGGTCGGCGGGTGGCACTCCTGTGGCAGTGTGTGGCATATTCCTATACTGCCGTAGCATGCTACACAGCGCTTGATGTATTGGCATCCCCTCAATTATGGCATTCTGGATTGTTCATTTTATCAACACCATGAACCGTTGAGCCATTCCCTTCGCTGGTGGGCACAGATGTGTGATCCTCTGGTGTACAAACAGTAGCTGTTTGGAGAATGCATGGAAGTCATGGCTATTAAATGGCGGCCCGTTGTCTGTTTTCACTGTGTGGGGAATGCCCCACTCACTGAAGACTTCATTTACCACCACAACAACATGGGTGAACGAGGTGGAGGTAGTCCTCTTCATGAAAGGAAACCTTGAGAACTCATCCATGATGATCAGTAAGTAGTTTCCCATCTCAAGGGGTCCACAGAAGTCCATTGCGACTCTGTGCCACACGCTCTCAGGAATCTCAGTCACTTGTAGGGGGACAGGTGGGGCGCTTTTGGATGTGCACTGGCATGGGAAACACTTCTTGACTGCCTGCTCTACCCCTGTTCACCCATTATATTTACACCTGCATCTATCAAGAAGCAGTGTGTTGCCTCTCCTAGTCTGAACATTTACGGGGCCTCAGTGCCTTCCTGCACACCGTGCATCGGGTTAACGATATCATCTGTATATTCTGGGTACAACTCTTGTGCACATTGGTCCTATTGGCTGTATAGGTCCCCAGGTTAGTCATAGTGTTCAGGAAAGTAGCCAGCCTGGGACGGCTGTTCTTCACCTGGTGGTTTTCCATAATCCAGGCCTTGTTCCATTGCTCTTATTGTTCTCCTTAGCATCTGTGGATAGATGGGCGGTGACCACCATGGAGCTTGTGGACTCGGGCTGGCTGCCGCCCGCCACCCTGTGGGCATTGACTGTCTGCTGGTTGGGAACGGTCTTCCTTCACGGCAGTCTCCATTGAAGTTGCTTGTATCTCCACTTGTTTGTGGACTCTCGCCATCTCTATGACCCCATCAATCATGAGCAGCTTCTTTAGGTGTAGTTCCCGGAGAGCGGACGGCACGCAGCCCTCGATGACGCGAAGCCAGATTGTCTCATCATCTGAGAACTGGGAGAATTGGCAGTGGACCTGTTTCTGTCAGAGATGCGTGATGAACTCTTCCACCGTTTCATGTGGAGATTGAGAGCACTGATTCAATGTGTATCTCTTATAGTTTCTGTTGGGCTGCATCACCAGCCTCTTGTTCAGGGCGGCCTTCCTTACCCCCGTCCTCCCGTCCTCCCTCCCTCCCTTTCTCCCTTCCTCCCTCCCTCCCTCCCTCCCTTCCTTCCTTCCTTCCTTTCCAAAGGAGGCATTCAGTGTTACTTTGTGACACCGAAGCACACTGGTTACAGAATGTACTCCTCTGGCAAGAAGGTCATGTGGAAAATAAAGTGAATCATTATGCAGGAGCTGAGCGCTACTTGTGAATCTGGATCCTTTCCCTGAAAAGGAGAAGAAGGGAAACAAAGCACAAGAGATCAGATTGTTGTCTCATCTGTAGGCTTGGTGTGTCACCTACTCTCTCTCGCACTCTCTCTGCCATCTACAGGCCACCTGGTTCTATTTCTCTTTTCCTCTCTGAATGGGCTAACCTCACCTCCTGCCTCTCTACCTCCTCTTCCAAACTCCTCCTCCTTGGTGATTTCGCTATCCACCTTGACTCCCTTGAATCAGCCACCTCACAGTTCTGTGTCCTCTGTGACTCCCTTTCTCTCACTATTCTTCCTTCCGGTCCGACCCACTCAGCCGGACACACTCTGGATGCCCTCATCTCTGGCGACATCCCTTTCTCTAACACGGTTTCCTCCTGTTTGGGCCCCTTGGCCCTCTGCCTGAGCTGCCCCCAGCACTGCCAGCCTCCTTCGATGTCATTTGACTGATAAAGCAAGTGTCAGTCACTGCTTTTGCTTCCACGTTCATCCCCCTCACTCCCCTGACTCTCCCTCTGACTCTGTCCTTGCTAATCTGCACCTCTCTATCTCTCACATCCTCGATATCCTTACCCCCATCATGAGGATCCATCTGAAACTTGCCTCCAAGTGCAATGGCTGGTATGACTCCGATTGAGCCTCTCTAAAACATTAGTACAGAGTTGCTGAACGGAAGTGGCAGACCTCGGGCTCATCAAATTGGCCTGTCCCCTGCTCCAATGGCAATAGCGCTTCTCTATCGGCTCCAAGAAGAGCGGATAGAGAATTGATTTTAACGATTCACAAAACAGTGAATGAATTTTTAATGAACCCAAGATATCTATAAAATTAATAACACATTTATTCTCGTTGTTTTTGGGGGGGTTCCCCTCAAGCCTTGTGTTTTTTTATTTATTGATACTTTTCCCCCACCCCCAAAACTACTATTCCCGTTCCCAACCCCATATATATATATAGGTATAACAAATTAGTTTATTATTTTCTAGACCTTTTGGGTTTGTTAAAAATTCAATTCGTTATTTTGAATTCGACAAAATCACTGCATACCAAGAAGAGAGCCCACATTCATGCCTGCATCTCTGGAACCACTAACAACACGGCTCAACTTTTAAAAATGTGCAAGAAACTCACCAACCCAACTACAGTTTCTATCTCTCCTCTTCCCTCCCAAACTCTATGCACCGTTGTGGCCTCCCACTCAACATCTAAAACTCAGGACATCCTGTCCTCACTCTCTTGCACCTCCATCTCGACTCCTGCTCGAGCCCACTTGCCTCCCATTGCTCCCCTGCTTCCACCCCCCTTTCCACGCCCTCCTGCCCATAGCACCAGATGAGGTCTCTAAAGATGTCCGCTCTATGAAGGTCTCCTCCAGACAGGTGCCCCCCTGCTCCTGTAGAACCATTAAGGACAACGTCTCCTCCCTCACCACTGGCCCTTTCCCTCTATTTCGCAAACACTCCCTTGCGCACCCTCTCTTAAAAAAGCCATCTGCAGATCCTTCTTGCCCTGCTAACTATCGGCCTATCTCCACTATCCCCTTCCTGGGAAAACTCTTGGAGAAACTGGTACTCCCCCAACTGACCCTTCAAACTGAACTTGTTGGCTGCCTCCATGACCAATAATCTGGATTCAGCACCTCCAGAAGGACGGAAACTGCTCTCCTGGATCCCTGTGAAGACATGCTTGCAAATCTTGACTCTAACTCTCCTGCTGTCCTCATTGGCCTGGATCTCTCCCATGCCTGCTTTGACACATTCAACCATTCTATCCTCATAAAACAACTCTGTGATACCCTTGGAATCACAGACCGGCACTGGATTGGTTGACCTCTTTCCTCACTAACCGCCCCTCCCAGTTGCAACTGGGCCCATTGTCCTCCACTACCATACTCCCTACCTATGGCGTCCCCCAGGGCTCTATCTTATTATTCACACCAGAAAAAATACAGACTGCTGGTGAAAAAGGCCCAAGACACTGTTGCCAGGATAACAAGTATTTATTTCCACAAAAATAGGAATGAGTCAGGAAAGAACCCTGCGGCAGCGGAACGTTCTGAGGTCCGTTGGCATGTGCGGTACATTATAAGGGTAAACAACGTCACTAATGACATCATCATATATTGTGCAAATCTACAATACGGACTGGTGGAGGTCTATAGATGTAGGGCCTGCTCCATATGGGATGCCAGGCCATTGTTCCATCCTCATCTGTCCATCTTTGTTCACGTGGGTGCTGCTGGGCTTGTCATCTGCGTTGAGCTGACCTAACAATTAATTATCTATTCTGACACACAATGTTATTCTTATGATTGTAACAATGCACATGGCAGATACAGCGATGATCTTGGGGGAGAGCCGAGGTCACACTAACTCATACACACTTCACTCCATCCCAGACAGATCAGCAACCCCCAAGCTCCTTCACCTTAGTTTTAGGCTATTATTCTAATGCCACCCTGCACCTCACTGCACACATCATGTGGCCCAATCCTGAAGGCGCAATAGCTTTGCCTTCTGATCTTAGTGATCCATCGAGGGGTGAAAGGTTTTATGGTCAGTGATCTGGGTTTGGAGGGTGCTGTGGCATGCGGGGGGACTTGGGATGAAAGTATGGCAAAGCTGTATTTCTCATGCGGGGATCGCTGGGGGCAGGAGGGCTTTGCTATCTGCTCCGTGGGATAGTGCTGCCAAGAAGTGCTTGGCTCCCTTCTCATGATCTTGTAGGGCACATTCTTCCCAGGCCGTGAGGCCTGTAACTTGCTGAGCAATGGAGGAGGTTGTGAATGTCTCACATCTGGCCAGGTGGGGGTGGTGTTTGCGCTCATACAAAGGGTGTAATACTAACATATAAAATTCTGTTCGCTGCACTTGGGTCTAACCTCTAAGATTGGCTGCCACTTGCCAAGATGGCGTTCACACCAGCATCTTCCATATAGCTTGTAATGAGTGCACTAAGGTGATCGCGCAACCCTCTTTATGTCCACGTCCCTGCTCCCTGTTTGTACATCTAATTCTTGTTTGGTATCTCCAGGGGGGTGGGAATACCCTCTCTCCTTCCCAACACTATCACCGTGGCTCTTAAATATCTATCTTGCCCCTCTTGCTCACCTGCTCTCTTCCTCTCTCCTCATTTCCAGTGTTATGCTGATGACACACAGATTTCCTTCAAACTTCCCTCTACTACCTCTTCCTCCTCTCTCATTCACGATTGTCTAACCGCCATCCAGGCATGGTGTGCAGCAAATGATCTCTGTCTAATGCCAGCAAGACGGAGATCCTTCCCATTGGGACACCTGCGCCCTGTGTCCCCCCTACCGTCAGTCTGCCCTGCTTAGGCCCGTACCCTCACCATCCTGCAAGGTCAAAAACCTCAGGGTCATCTTCGACTCAACTCTTTCCTTCTCTCCTCATATCTTGGGCCTCCTCAGAGGTATTCTTCCTTTCCTCACCTTCCCCTAGAATCTCAATGTCTCCAGAGCTCTGGTGCTCTTTAGGCTGGACTACTGTGACAGACTCTTCCTCAATCTCCCCCTTTCCGCCCTACTCCCCGTCCAGCTAATCAAGAATAGGGCTTCAAGACTTATCCTTGGCCTAAAGCCCAGGGACCACATCTCTCCAGCCCTAAAATCTCTCCACTGGCTCCCTGTGGCCCCAAGGATCAAATTCAAGACACTCTGCATCATCCACAAGGCTTTCTGCGGCCTTGGACCATGCAAATCTGCAACTTTCCCTCCCTAAATACTCCCTTGCTAGAGCCCTGCGCTGATCTAATTCCAACTCTCTGCTTGTCAAACACTTCTCCAAGCAGAGAGTGGGGAGCAGGCCTCTCTCCTCAGCAGTACCTCCCTTTGGAACAGCCTCCCTGCCCCTCTCAGACTTGCACTGAACCTCCTTAAGTTCCCGAAACACTTCAAAACTCTCCTTTTCTCTACCTCTTTCCCTCTTCTCTTTCCTTGCTAATCACCCCACTGCCACTGAGACTGGTGGCCTGGTCCTCATGAATCGCACAGGTTACCAGGTCTACCGCCCAGTCATCACCAGCACTCTTCCCCCTCCCCTCAGCACTGCCCCTGTGGCCCCCCTGGCGGCTATGCATCCCACCCTGGGATTTGCCCTAGCATTTAGCCTAACGCCCTCCCTTGGCTCCCCCTGGGACCGCCTTCTGGGCTCCTACCAGCATTTGTCCAATATTTTCTCTCCCCGCCACCCATCCCTATCCTACACTTTCCTCACTGCACTTGCACGTCTGAATGCCACATAGCCTAGTAGGACCACAATTGTATATTTGCTGTTCTTTATCTGCCAATGTTATTTCTCCCCTTGTTCCCTTCCCATTGTCCCTTGTGGCTCCTGGAAACACCATTCGGTTGTATAGGCACCTAATAAATGATCAATAAATAAATAAAATAAAATAAAATAAATAAATCGCTCCTGCTCTCAGGCCAAGAAGGTATTAAAGCAGATGCTGAGAGCGGAAAAAGGGGAGGAGAAAAAGAGCACATGCAAATTCTTCCTCTGCATCTTCTTCTTCATCATCTGCCTCTTCCTCCAGTGAACCAGTATCTTCCAAGGACGATTACCAGAAAGAAAGCCCTTCACAAGAGATGCTGTAGCAGGAGTCCTAGAGGAGGTGGTAGAACCCTTGGCTTTGGAATCTCTGGGCACTGGCCAATACCCCACGGTACACCAATTCAAGCAGACAAAATCTCTGGTACAAAGAGGAAGATACTTTGACAGGAATTTGAAAATATGACAATGCCTCGTTTTTATTCCACGCTTTATAATCTTGTAGAGGACGTGCCAAACTCGATTTGCACTCCAACCGCCCATTTTGAAGTACAAGGAAACATTCACGCCAAAATATGTGACGTATGATGAGTAAATGAACCAGCAGACAGCCGCAGTTGGGCTCTGTCCAGTACCTATCAGAATAACAGCACCTGTTGAAGTACAGACACCTAAGAAAATCTGGACAGTAAGTAAGGTACCCACTGAGAAAACCATATCGACAAGTGAGACAGAATGATGATTGTCAGAATGCAATACCTGAAGAAGCTAAGAAGCTAAGAAGATACTGAAAGAAGATGAATGATGACGTCATGAGAACCCAGACTGACTCACATATAGAAGATATAACGACCTGAGAATGATGACATGAGACGAAATACCATGGATAAATTACATCCTGAGCCTAAAGTGAAACAATTGATGTCAAGATGTCAGAAAATTACTCCACATGCAGGATGAAGATATTCAGTTAGTTTAAATGTGTACATATGCAAAATGACCGCAAGAAAATCAGAAATCGTGAGGCTTGCTTCTGCTTAGTAGTAAGATAGATTGCGGCAAGCACCACCTGTAAATATCTACCTCAAAAGAGCACTTTATATAAGTATACTTCCACTACGCACAAGAGCAGCGTCAACCAAAGGTTACTAACGGTCTCAAGAGGAGAGTTTTGCAGCAAACAAATCGAGAATTAAAGACAGAGAAACTCAGACGAAGGTAACCATGCCAAGAAGCCAAGGTCGTATCAGCTGAAATAGACCAACAGTGGATACAATTAAAGAGACGAAGAACAGAGTATCCTGTTCAGAGAAGGTCAAGATAAGCCAAAGATGGCAGACGACTGGCAGAATTAAATCAAATATATGAAATTGCACAAAGGAAAGGCTGATTTCACGATGTCGGAATCATGTGACCAGACCAGCAGGAAGGGGTGAAACTTTCACACCTACGCATGGACCTTTGCCATAACAGACGCCTTAACTTTCCCAGAACAAGAAGCAGACTTGAGGCCAACCACAAATAAATAATTGACACATGACCACTGAGGTGATGCTTGATTGTAACAATAAAGCTGGGGTGCAGACAAACTCCCTGCACGTGGTCGGCTATTCTGCACGCTGTTAAGCGCAAGTGGAAAAGTATGAGTGGGGTTGATGCCAACTGAATCATAGTGGACCGTGTAATCTAGGGTCCTATAGTTAGTAGAACCAATGAGACGTCGTACTTTTAGTGACGTTTACAGTAGCCATGTTGGAGGAAGGGCTTAGTTGCCCCAACTGACATTGTTTATCCAGTTCCCTCTCCCCGTTACCATATACAGATATAGTACCTATATTAAAATTACCTTCCTAGAACCAATCAAGTTGCATGCTAAGTTTGGAGAGTTATACCTCAGTGATGACGAGTTTTTGGTATAAATGTTATGTTTTTTTCTGAAATTGAGTGGAGTTGAAGCGAGAAGGAAGATCGAGCGATTGCTGATATTCATTGAACTCCCTGTTTTTTGTACTTCTCATTAAACTGACTCCCTTTGCCAAACTATTGAATTGTCATTATTGATTTGGTGAAAGAGTATGAATCTGCATCCCCATCCATCTCAAGGGTGCTGCTGCTCATCTTAAAGTGATGTTTGGAAACCTTGAGTCCTATGGGCCGGCTGGGGTCCATCCTGCACAAACTCATCTCTTGTGACTTCTGATGGCTTAATCGACCACAAGAAATAGTAACTCCATCCATCCAAGGATCTTAAGTACATAGGTGTCCACTTCAGAACAGAGCTGAATGAGGCGTCGCCTCCCCAAGAGAGGGTAGAAAGGTTAGAGAGGTGCTCCAATCAATTTTTCAGATGAACTCAACCTCGAGCAGGCACCTTATTTAACTACAGGGGCACATGGGCAAATGGCACAGGTGGTTCCAGAGGCAAGCTTTCATCTGTGCCCTATGGTGGCCCACATTCACAATCACTCAGTCCCGGCCTCCCAGGCGTACTAGGTAATCATTCAGGTGGACAAGTTGCTGAGGATGACGATGCAGTGACAGGTTCATTAGGGGAACCTAGCCATAGAGTTCCCCTTGAGTTGGCAATTGTCAACCACGCTTTCCAAGGATGCCAGTGTGGTCAAATAGGGAGCATCCCTGGATCAAATTTGCCATCAGGATAACTGGCAGCTGGATTAGGAAGGAATTGGCTGTGGAAAAATGATGACCCTGATGATAGTAAAGCAACTAAACGCGTTGAGGATTTTCTTAACCTATCTAACTTAAAGGAACTCTATCCATAATGTACATTAATAAAACTGCTTGTTGTTATCAGCACTACTCTGGATATTTGTTTGGATACAAATTAACATAACAGGTGCTTTTGTAGAGCGCACTTTCACCCCCGTAGAGGCATCTATTGACAGATAACAGATGCTTGTTAGTACCCACCTTAATGGTACTCATTTTTTCAACCTTAGTTGGATGAAGGGCTGAGTGGATCTGCCTGGGATTCGAACCTGTGCCCATGTAGTCAGACACAGGTCCTTGTAGTGGATGCATTAACCCACTGAGCCACATGCCCGGACCTTTCATTCAAAAGCCTTTGGCAATACTAGAGTGCATTGTGGCTCGAGGAAGTTGTTCCAGCTGGCATCCCTCATAGTGGATAACGTCTGTTCTCGTGATCATCACTTTGCACTGGATGGTGCACCAGTACCATTGCAGAGATCCATACACTGCAGCCAATTCCTTCCTACTGAGGGCATGACCTTTCATTTCCAGCTCCAAAACTGTTGTATATTTTGAAAGACTTGGGGTTTCACCCTAAGTTACTAAGGGTATTCCTGACACTGATCGCTTGCTTACTGTGCTGAGCGAGGGACAGTTTCACCTCGCTGATGAGGCACAACAAGGCTGAAATACGTGTCTGGGGTTGCTCTTGGTACTCTTGTTCAGAAGAGCATTGCCTAGCATTTCGGGGCTGGTCTGCACTGGTGGGTGGGGCCCAACTGATATGCAAATGTAATTTTCCTCTGTGAAAGCTAAAGTGAGCTAAAACATGGTAGTAGACCCTCCTGAGTGGGAAAACTCTCATAGAGCAGGTTATATGTTAATGGCAATTCCCACTACAGGAGCTCCAACATTTTTGTATATTTCTAAGGTTTTTCCACCAGGTAGTCCTTGTTTTCTGTATGAAACATACCACAACACTGCATTATCACAAACTATAAATACATGGAGTGCGTCGCCGTCTGGCTTTCCTTTTGTTCTGTATCAGAACTACGTCCTGTATCAACGGGCAAGAAAATCCAAGGTCTTAGCATCTGGTGACTCTAGAGTTCCAACTGGGTTTCTGGGCAGAGAGTCATCTCTCATCCCTTCGGGTGTTCCACATAAGTGGGTGGGCAACTCTGCAGCGGATCTCCTCAGCAGGCTTGGACATCTCCTCCTTCTGAATTTCAGGAGATTTGCATAAGGCTTGAAATACCCTCCTTAGGTCTCGCCGCAAAAGAGGAGAATGTGGTACTTCTGACTTTCCGTTCCAGATTCCTATGCGACGGCGCATGGGGGTAACGTTATGAAATGGAGCTGGTCAATGGGAAACTTTCTACCTTTCCCTCAATTCCCTAAGGTCCCAAGGTCATCCAGAAGGACAGGGATTCTCCAGGGCAGAGGTTATCCTAGTGGTTCCCCATTTGCCAGGGAAGATCTTTGTATCTGCTCCTCCTGCAGATCTCAGTGGCTTGGGGTTGGCAATTGTCCCCAGTTTCGGGGCAATCAGTAGGTCCTCAACACAGCAGTAGGAGGTGCAGGAGTTGGCAATTGACAGGCAGAGCAAGCAAAAAAGGGGTTTCGCAGAGCAGGTAGCATAGGCAGGCCAGAACTCCCTCGTCTAGCTACCTACAAAGCTTACAGCAGGCATTAGAGACATTTTGTGGACCTGGGTAGGGGGTGGAAAGAACACTGCTTCACACTCCTGTGGTAAAGGACTGTAGATCTCACCCCTAATGATTGATCATTAGGGTCTTCTGTAAACCCTTGGGAGGGTTTTAACCTTGTTAAAAGGTTTCCTGCTGTCCAGATGCATCTCAGTCAGGGGTTCCCTACTTGTGCCTTCCCTTGGTACTCAAGTGATGCAGTCTCCTAAATTTGAGCCTATCAAATCCACTGATTTTAAAACTATCCTTTAGTTGCCATCATTTCGGCTAAGAGTCTAGGATACACAGGAGCACTTCTATCTCCTCTCCCCTCTGACTATCTAATTCTAAAATATGATTCCCTCTTTTCTTCCAAGGAAGCCTGAAAATGTCATTGCTTTGCTCCCAAGAAGTAATTCTTCCTGCATTTTATCCAGAGCTTCCCACTCCTGAAGAAGAGCTGTGGTGCCACTTGGGTGTGTGAAGGATGCTTCTGACCTATCTGGGGAAACCCTCATCCTTCAGAAAGTCAGACAATTTGTTTATGACATTTGAGGCAGCTGTGGCATAGAAAGGTGCCTCAGTGGCCTCCATATGTACATGGATACGGTCAGCGATAGATGGATACATTCAGAAATCTCCAATGCCAATGAAGTGTCAGGTGTGCCTTTACCAGCCAGAATCCAAAGCCAATCAACTAAAGGCATAGCAACTTACTGGGTGGATGGGCAGACGGCGCCATTTTTGGCTATTCGTAGGTTAGCGCGAGCTGAAGACCGTTCCTTCTCTGTTCTTGCCCCTTCCTTGTGGAATTCTTTGCCATTTCAGCTTCGCAAGAACACTGACCATCTTGGCTTTCGCAAAGTGCTCAAAACCTATCTATTTTATGTTTTGTGTGTTTTATTTTCTGCTCCCTTGTGGGCTGCCCACCTGTCTGCCATAGCGCCTAGATGCCCTTGGGCCAAGCGCTCTATAAATATAATTACATTACAGCTACATGTGCAAACCCAAACACCTGTAAAGATCACTACAAGGTGAATGTCGAAGGTCATACCTGTGTGATTGGTAGAGACATTCAGAGCCTGGGCACCCGCTGATGAGACAGGATGGTATGTCTAGGATATATGATAAAGTTAATGGGGCGAGCCCTCCTTACCATGTGGACTCTGTGGACCTTGTCCATCACAGCACTTTGGTATTCTTCAAATGTAAGTACTTGCACTAGAAGGGGGCGGGAGTTGGGGTTGAGAAAGAGGGACGTGGAGGCAATGCTCTCATTACTTACTGGACATTTCCATTACTCCTAGTCCTACTCTTCCTCGTCAGAATACTTACTACCTCCTCCCTACCCCTATTGGAATGGAGGGCCATAACCCAGTCGGAAGTTAATGAAGGATTGTGCGATATTAGAGACATTGGGCCTCATTACGACCCAGCCAGTAGAGGGTTAACAGCGCCGGTTGAGCTGCCGGCGCCATTAACCCTCTACTGCCTCATTACGAGGTCTGCTCGCGGGTCCCGCTAAGGACGTCTGGTACTGCTAGCAGACCAGGATGCTAACAACGGGCCCGTCATTAACGGGCCCATTGTTATCATCGTCCCCATTCCCATTTGAGCCCTGTAAGGCCCTATAAGGGCTCAAATGGGAATGGGGATGTACCGGGTCCGGGTTCCCGGGAAAGGGAATTACCGGGCACTCCAAGGTCGGAATGGGCCAGTAATTCCCCATTCCAGGAACCCGGACCCGGTACCCGGTATGGGGGTAGCCATGCCGCTAAAAGCGGCATGGCTACCTCCATACTCGTTATGAGGCCCATTATGTACCTCCTAGGGGGAAAGGGGCAGAACATTTCAAAGTTGGGAAAATTGCTTCACCTGGAAGGTGGATACCTCAAAACTAAGAGCTAACTGCCTCATTCTGAGTTTGGTGATAATTCAGCAGTAAATCAACTGAATTACCACCAACATCAGTTAGCATTACCGCTACCGCTTCTGTGCGTAGTGGACTTACCACAGGATTCTGAGTGTTGGTATGGCTTTGTCAGTCACCATTTTTGGAGTCCATAGGACTCCATGGGGATTTCGGAAGAGTTACAGTGAGTGGTAATCCCGCCGCAGTAAATCTGACGATTGTTGGCGGTAAAGTGGAGGATTTAGCGCCAGCATCAGCCTGGACTGTACTGTGATGAGGAAGAGTAGAACTAGGAGTAATGAGTGAGTAATCAGAGAACTACTCGTCCCTCCCCCAGTGCATTGTGAGAGACAGGCCTGCTATTCGAGGGCTCTGGACAACTCAATTCTTCTTTCTTCTCTTGGCTTTCAGAGTTCCTAATAAGTGCAAGAATGAAATATGCTTCTGCCATAGTGTGCAAGGGGTCTATCTGTTTACAGAACAAGCCCCAGCGGGTCGTTCAGGATGAAGAAATGAGAACGCAAAACCAAACTCGCCTTCCGCTGGGAAATGCACAAGCTACTAAGTGACAGGAAGCAGATTTTCTTGTTAACAAAAAGTAAGCGTTTAAAAAATGTGCAGATAAAAATAACTTTAGGAGTGCTCACGCGCAACCCTTCCAACCCTTCTTCACGGCCTTGGCGCGTTTTATCCCTGCGATGTGCTAACTTCTCTGGACGTTTCTATTGGAGTCTGTTGGGCAGGAAGAATGCTTGGGGGTGTGGGGAGCGGGAGGGGGTGCAGAGTTTCAAAATAATCGAAAAATGATCTGACCCACCGAAGGGAGTTTTTCAGGCTGGACTCCTTTGCTGTGAACTGTGTGTGAACTCACGCAGCAGACATACGCCTAGCCTTCACTGTAAACATCACAGCCTTCAGGGGAGTGGTTCAATAAGTCAAATTGTTATTAAACATTTAAGAGAATCTTTTAAATCGGGGTCACGTCATACAAATTATTTTCATTTAAACTTAAAAAAGAGATTTAAAAAAACAGTCTTAGCTGTTCCACTTAAAGAAGTTGAGACTGCTTGTGTGATGGTTCGGTGGCTCTGAACCCACCCTGTCCCATTAAATGTCACATGGGAGGGTTAATTTGGTGCAGGGTCTGTGAGCCCACCCCCCCCCCACCCCTTCGGAGGGTTGAATGCTGGTCGTCTGGGCCCTCAGGTGCAGCTATAGGTGGGGGAGTCAGAGAATGAATGGGTAGGGTAGAGCCAGAATCAAGCCAGGGGCCCCTGGCCGTGCTCTTAGGCCCAAAAACAAGCAGAGCTGGCACACTGCCATACACAGATGCCAACATGCTCCATTCCGTTTGGGAGATGGTATTTCAGCCCTGATTTTTTTCATTGCATTCTGGGATTTTAGTCTCAATTAATGGTGTTAAATCCCCTATATTACTAAATATTCTAAATAGAGTAAATCAATCCAGACTTTCCCTAAACAAGGGAAAACCGTTTCTCTACCGTCTGGGAAACGCCAATATGCACATGTATGAAGACGAAGGAAACATTCACCAAGAGTACTGGTGACCAAATCTTCTACAATGCTCAATCTTGAAAAAATGTATCTAATAGCATATTCATAAAATGAAAATGTGACTTTATTACAAATGTTTTAATATAAAAAGTGGTACACAAAATGTATAAAACCGCATAAAATCCACAAAGAACTCAAGGCACATAATAGAAAACATAAAAATACACACATTACTAATTTACATTCACCAACAATTTCACAACAGGCGAAATCTACAATGGTCCAGTTTGTGTACATACAAAGCCCAACATCTTTCTGTCTATATCAAACAATTACTGGGACATTCCTCAGGGGCTATCCACTGCACACTTGCAAAGTTTTTGATAGGTGGGTATGATGGTCTCCACAGAGTTACAACCAAGTCACAGGATTGCTAATACTGTTCACTCTGCATGGTATTGTCCGATATGCAAAAATACAAATTTAGTCCTCGATGTAGAACTTCAGAAAGTATGTAAAAGGCCTCAAATGGCCAGTGCCAACACTGGAATCTCTATTAAAGCTCCATCAGCATCTGGCTTAAAAGAAGACTCATACTTTCTTCTCGAAGGTTTCACAGTCCAACAATTTCTTCAGCTAGCTGTAGACATCGGGAGGTGACCCGGGAGTGCGGCGTGACTGGAAACAGAGGTGTTTGAAGAAATTGTTGTACTTGAAGCTTTCGAGAACAAAGTATGAGTCTTCTTTTAACCCAGATGTTGATGGAGCTTTGATACAGATGCAATGAATAGCCCCTGATGAATGTCCAAGAAATTGTTTGATAGAGACAGAAACATATTGGGCTGACTTGTATGTACACAAATTGGACCATTGTAGATTTTGTCTATTGTCCAATTGTGGATGAATATAAATTGGCAATGTGAGTATTTTTATGTTTTGTATTATGTACCTTGTGTTCTTTGTGGGTTGTATGTGGTTTTATACATTTTGTGTAACAGTTTTTTATATAACAAAATTTGTAATACAGTCAAATGTTAATTTTATGAATATTCCATTAGATCATTTTCTCAGGATTTAGCATTTTAGTATATTTGGTCACAAGTACTCTTGTTCAATGTTTCCTTTCTCTTCTTCTTCAATATCTTGAAGGAGTGGAAGGAAAATCCTTCAGAGTCTAATGCCACCATTTTGTCCAGTTTGTTACAGGAGGATTCGGATAACACCACTTTAATACCACCTGAACTTAATAACAAGCATGATATGTATGATCTCATAAGACAATTTCCTGACGTGTTCAGAGAAGAGCCAGGAAGAGTGAAGGATATTTATCATCATATCCGCATCCAGAGGGCAAAGTGGTACATTTAAAACCTTACTGAGTACCTGAATCCCGAAAGGAAACCATTATTCAGGAAGAAAAGCAGATGCTAGAGGCCAATATTATTGAACCATCTACTAGCCCCTGTTCCTCTCCTATCGTGTTGGTGGCATAACCCGATGGGAGATGGAGGTTTTGCATCAGATTTAGAAAGGTAAATGCCATATCTGCCTTTGACACTTACCTAATGCTGTGTATTGACGAAAGTATTGACCGGCTGGGTAATGCTTCCTTTCTCTCTACTATAGAACTTACGAAAGGCTATTGGCAGGTTCCACTATATCAACCTGACAAAGAGAAAACGGCCTTTGCTACTCATATAGGTCTGTTTCAATTTAAAGTATTACTATTCGGTCTACATGGGGCTTCTGCAACATTTCAATGATTAATAGATAACATTCTACAACCTTATTCAAACATTTGCAGAGCCTATATGTACGATATTGTGATACACAGTAAAACTTGGGAAGATTATGTTGCACCACCTTTACACAGTCATGCAAGTACTAAGAAAAGCAGGCCTAACTGTGAGCCCTAGAAAATGCAAATTGGCTCAGCCTGCCGTTAAATACCTAGGGTTTTTTGTTGGTAATGGTGCAGCTCAAACTCAGCAAGAAAAGGTTACGCCTGTTCTTAATACCCCCATACGAAAACAAAAAAAGATCTGAAGTCTTTTTGCGGTTAATATGCTACTACCTCTGGTGTATTGCAAACTTTTCAAACAAATCCTCCTGACTCACTGACAAACTAAAAAATGGCGCGCCTCACAAGATCCGATGGGATGAGGAAGATGAAATATGCTACACCAGTTCAAAACAAGCCCTGTGTCAGAGCCCCATTTTAAAAGTAGCAGATTTTTCCAAAGAATTAATTTTACAGACCGTTGCTTCCTTAATGGGTCTAGGGACCGACCTTTCTCAAAATCATAACGGGCTAGTACACCCTATATTATACATCAGCAGGAAGTTATTTCCAAGGGAAAATAACTACTGTTATAGAGCTTGAGGCACTGGCGATCAAATTGGCTGTACTCCACCTTAAATAATACCTGTTAGGCTGAACATGTAGACTGATCACGGACCACTCCCCTTTAGTATTGATCAGTCAAAGAATGGAGTCAAATCCAAGAGTTATGCAGTGATTCCAGGACCTTCAGCCCTATTGTTTCACAGTGGAACACAGAAATGGTTGAGATCAGGAGAATGTCGACTTTCTTTCCCGGTTTCCATGTGAAACTGCCAGGTCCACCCCACATACGTGAAGGGTTTGTGAGGCACCTGAGGGCATCCTACCATCTTCTCCCCTTGAATCTTCCTCTCAGATGAGCAGGCAAAAGCCATCGCTTTTGGATCCCGACCCTGGGGGTGGATATGCGAGGGAGACTCACCTGGGTGGAGGGACCTTGGGGAGTGGGGAGAGGATGTCTTTAGGGGAGGCATGGTATCCCCCTTTCCCTTTTCAGAAGGAACTCTACCCTCCCCCTACCTTCGTAGGTGTTTGTCAGTCTTACTCTCTTTCACCCACACCATCTGTCCTACATTCATACATTCACACATTCATACTCCTTTAAGACTGGGATGAGGAAGAGGCAACTGGGAGTTATGCACACTTCCAATTATTCACACAACTTTGGTACTGAGATGAGGAAGAGGTCTATGGAGTACCCTTACAATGGCCAAGCATGTCCCACTAATATAATTAACTATGTTCAGGCAAAGGACTTGCACCTGCAACCAATTGAGAGGCTACAGGTTCATAAACGGAGAGACAGACAGGAGCAAGGGAGACACTCGCCTGGGATGAAGGATGCACCAACCCCATGTGGGTCAGGCTGGACAATGGGCGCTGAAAAGGATGCCAAACGTTGCAGTGGGGTGAGAGAAATGCAGGGGGCCTGAGCGTGCCATGAGAGGGTCAAACCCCCTGCAATCCCCTCTGCGATGTGTTCCTAGTCGGAACTGTGGGACACAGAAGACTCCAGTGCACTGCAGACCACTGCAGCAAGGCTGGCAGCGAGAGAGAGTCAGAAATGAGAACGAAGACACCAAGAGGAGCGGCCAGACACGAATGAGTGAAAAAAAGGGAACACTCATTCCGCGGCGCTCCAGTGGCAGGAATTGGGCAGATGGAAATGCTGATAGAACAAAAACGTATAACTAATTAGTTTGGAGACTGAATGGAAGAATATTGAATATAAAAAAAGCTGCAAAATACTTTTGAAATGCTCTAAGTATTATTGAATACCAAACCAGGGAAAAGATAAATCAAGTATATGAAAACACAGTACAAGTGAAAAGAAAGTGATATGCATCTATGAACGCAGTAAAACAAGTAATAATCATTGATGGACTTTGTGAAAGTATGAACAAAGTGAAAGCCATTGATGAGCATATATGAACTAAGTGAAAAGCAAGTGAGACGTACTAATGGACGATATGAAAGCAAGGTGGTGAAAAGGAATAAATACCACAGAATGATTTATGTATGTGGCATGGTCAAGAGACTGCCGAGGAGAAAAAGAATTGAATGTGGACTAATGACACAGGTCCAGAGAGAAAAACTTTGTTGGCAAGGAAGTCCACAGGAAAGCCAAGAGGATATTGGTTGCGTGACCTGTAATGGGTGGACCATGTGGCCCAACAACTGCACCTACACTGAATAACCCCTACTTGGGAAGAACCAAGGAAAGTCGAGATACAGAAGCAGTTTGATTTAATAAGCATTGAAATGATTGAAGAAAAGGGAAATCTATGTGAACTATAGGAAATCCTGAAAGGTACCAAGTTGATCTGGAATCATTATTGAAAGCTAAGAGATTTGAATTGATTGTGGTTTTGAAGCAGGAAGAGCTGCCCTCTTGGTGAAGCGCACCCCAAGACGTTGTGAAATGTGTTTACCTTGGGGATGGGAACACAAGGTCTTCTGGAGTTGTTTGAACTTGGGGAAAGTGAACCCTGAGGCCTTTTTGAATGGTTTGAACTTGGGGAAAAAGAAGCTGAAAGTAAGCTAGGAGCTGGAAGAAGCTTGTAACTTTATGTTAAACATTGTTTCTTTTATTGCTGACATCCCTACACATTGTATATATTTAGTTGTGACGACGAGTATAGGTTTTGGACACAGACTATCCTTAGTTTCTTTAGGTACGGAAATCTCACATTAGCGGTAGACCACATTAGGGTTACCAAGACACAGAAACACAGGAGAGGCTAATGTGTGGGTAACAAAGACACAAAAGAAGCCAATGGGTGGATTACCCAAACAAAGCAAGCCAACCGGTGGGTCACAAACACAAGGGGGTAGAAATAGAAAAAGCCAGTGGGTGGTTTAGAACCACACAGAGGAATCCAATGGGTGGATTACAACAAAAATCCAATGGGTGTGTTAGAAAAACAAAGAGGAAAAGAATGGGTTAGTTAGAAAAACACAAGGAAAGAGTGGACTAGGAAGACACAGAAAAAGTTAATTGGTGGGTTGTGAGGGCAAGTATAAGTTTTGGACACAGACTATCCTTAGTTTCTTTAGGTAGGGAAATCCCACATTAGCATAGGGCAAGTTAGGCCTTACTCCATCCTGCCATATAAGAAAAATAAACGATTGTGTAGAAAAGTTTATCTGTTGTCTGTGTCTTATTTCATAATGCCTTCATAGGAGGCAATGTATGGGTCAAAAAGACAAGGGGGATAAATGGAAGAAGCCAACGGGTGGGTTACATAGGCATAAGAAGCCAGTATGTGAGTCAAAAAGTCAAGGGGGAGAAAGAGAAGAAGCCAATGGGTGGGCCAAAAAGACAAGGGGTGGAAATAGAAGAAACCAATGGGGGTGGGGGATCCTTAGGCATAAGAAGCCAATGGGTGGGTCAAAAAAACAAGGGAGGAGAAATAGAAGAAGCCGATAAGTGGGTTACGTAGGCATAGGAAGCCAATGTGTGGATGGAAAGGACAAGGGGGATAGAAGAAGCCAATGGGTGGGTTACGCAGGAATAGGAAACCAATGGGTGGGCCAAAAAGACAAGGGGGAGAAAGAGAAGAAGCCAATGGGTGGGTTACATAGGCATAAGAAGCCAGTGTGTGAGTCAAAAAGACAAGGGAAGAAATAGAAGAAGCCAATGGGTGGGTTACGTAGGCATAGGAAGCCAATGGGTGGTCAAAAAGACAAGGGGGATAAATAGAAGAAACCAATGAGGGGATTCCTTAGGCATAAGAAGCCAATGGGTGGGTCAAAAAGACAAGGGGGAGAAATAGAAGAAGCCAATGGGTGGGTTACATAGGCATAAGAAGCCAGTATGTGAGTCAAAAAGTCAAGGGGGAGAAAGAGAAGAAGCCAATGGGTGGGTTACATAGGAAGCCAATGGGTGGGCCAAAAAGACAAGGGGTGGAAATAGAAGAAACCAATGGGGGTGGGGGATCCTTAGGCATAAGAAGCCAATGGGTGGGTCAAAAAAACAAGGGAGGAGAAATAGAAGAAGCCGATAAGTGGGTTACGTAGGCATAGGAAGCCAATGTGTGGATGGAAAGGACAAGGGGGATAGAAGAAGCCAATGGGTGGGTTACGCAGGAATAGGAAACCAATGGGTGGGCCAAAAAGATAAGGGGGAGAAATAGAAGAAGCCAATGGGTGGGTTACATAGGCATAAGAAGCCAGTGTGTGAGTCAAAAAGACAAGGGAAAAAATAGAAGAAGCCAATGGGTGGGTTACGTAGGCATAGGAAGCCAATGGGTGGTCAAAAAGACAAGGGGGATAAATAGAAGAAACCAATGAGGGGATTCCTTAGGCATAAGAAGCCAATGGGTGGGTCAAAAAGACAAGGGGGAGAAATAGAAGAAGCCAATGGGTGGGTTACATAAGCATGGGAAGACAACGGGTGGTCAAAAAGGCCAGAGGGAGTAATAGAAGAAACCAATGTGTGGGTTACATTGGCATAGGAAGCCAATGAGTGGGCCAACAAGACAAGGGGGAGAAACAGAAGAAGCCAATGGGTGGGGTACATAGGCATCGCAATGCAATACAAGGTTCACAAAGACAAAAGTGAAGAAATAGAAGAAGTCTTTTTGAGTGTTACAACAACACAGATCACATCAATGGGTGGGTTACAAAGACATAGAGGAAAACAATGGGTGAAGTAAAATGACATTAAAGAAGCCATTAGATTTATTACACAAAAACGGAGGAAGCCAATGGGTGGTTTAAAGATACAAAGGGAAAGAAATGATCGAAGCAAATGGGTGCTTTGCAAAGACTCAGACGAAGCCAATCAGTCACTTATAAACACACAGAGGAAGCCAATGGGTGGATCACAAAGACACAAACGTACTCAATAATAATGTACCAATGTCCCCAGGGTCCAGGGGGGTTGTGAGTACGGGGTTCATGCCCTTGAGCTGTTTCAGAACACCTCTATTGAGGCAAGCGGTTTGGACATTCATGGGCTTCCGAGTCTTATAAGTTAATCTGAAGAGAGCTACAACACACCTGAACACCTTAAAAGCTCTAAACATAGCACTCAACACATTGTGGAGCATGTGTTGCTGCCAAGGATAGAATTCAGGGAATAGTCAACAAACTGCTATTTTTCATCACGGCAGCACTGCAGTAAATCATTGGAACTATCGCCAGACATGTTTTCCGTCAACGCCACTGGGTCCCGTGGACTTGCCACAGAATTACAAGCGGTGGAAGGGCAGTGGAAATCCCAATTTTTGGAGTCCATCGAACTCCATCTGGATATTGTTGGTATTAACATGAGTGCAGGGACGTCATTTAACCAAAATGCCAGGGGTAGCAGAAGTGACATAACACAACCCTTGACCTCTGATGACATAACAGGAAGTGATGTAATCCGACCCCGCCCCCAGGTGACATCACAGGAAGTGATGGCACATAATCTCACCCCTTGACAAGGAGCATTGTCCCTCAGTACACTAAGAAAAAAATGGTTACAATATCACTGTAATATCAGTTTAATATATG
Source organism: Ambystoma mexicanum (assembly GCF_040938575.1). Classification (NCBI taxonomy): domain Eukaryota; kingdom Metazoa; phylum Chordata; class Amphibia; order Caudata; family Ambystomatidae; genus Ambystoma; species Ambystoma mexicanum. The sequence goes on from NC_090932.1 coordinate 1,567,074,270, forward strand.
ATGTACATTTCATACAAGAATGGATCACAATATGTAGCGTTAATATCAGTGTGTATAGGCCCATGTTACCAAATTACTGTGAATGTAAGCAGACGTCCAACACACCAACCTGGACTATTGTACATCACTCTGGCTAAACTGTAAACAGACAGAGCATCTCAAAGAGGCCTAAACCCCAAAGCGCAGACATCCAGTATTTGCCAAGTGTCTGGCCACAGACTGGAAACAGCAACTGACAACACAAGTCCAACCAGAAGACAATCAGAGGCTGTATCACTGCATGTTTTCATATTTGGACAATACGCGCAGGGATTTTCTTGGAATAAGTGCAATTTGAACCATTGCACAGCAACCCACTTCCACCAGTCATCCAGAGCCTGAATATCCCCCAACCATTTTCACCAGGGGAACACCACCATCCACTGCGAGTTGCTAAGGGCCCTCCGTCAACAGTTTTAAAGGTCTGGCACCCGCCCTCCAGCACCTTACACCTCCAATACCTTGATCCAACACCTTCATGTTTCCACAGTGCCACCCTCAGCAACTTAAGTCTCCAGCATTCTCCAACACCATCGACCTCAAGCTAACTAGCAACGTAAGTCTCCAGTACCCTCCTTCAACACCCCAAAAGTGTGAGTCTCAATTACCCTCCCCAAGCATCTTATATCTGCATTCAATGCCTTTCAACTCTCTTACAACACATTACATCTCAAACACTCTCTTCCAACATCTGTAAGTCACTCACACAACATCATAGGTCTCCAGTACCAGCTTCCCTAACACTGAGCCTCAAGCACACACCATAAACCCAGAGCTGTGCCAGTGGTTATGCATTATTTCAAACCTTCCAGCCAGTGGTGTTGCTAGGTCTGGAAAAGATCCAGGGCTACGCTAATGTCGGGACTCGACGCTAGCTAGCCTTTTAGTTGTAGCCCCTGAGCTTCTATCCGTGGCTACAACCAAAAGGCTCTGTGCTATAGCCCCCTAAGAACCTACCACCCCCCTTAGAAATGTCTCTGCTTCCAGCCATCACCTTTCTGTTTTTCTTATTTGGTAAGTAGTCCACTGTTTTATTGTTAGATGGGAGATGGAGGGGAAGGATGCATTGCAGGCCACCGTAATTGCAGTTTGTTTACATTTTAAAATGTAAACAGCAGCAGCAGCTCCATGACATCACCCCTAGAAAAGGCCCATTTTTATTATTTTCTTTCATCCTTTATATGTTGCTTAATTGTAGCCTCCTCCAGCTTCTAAGCACTGGAACAGGAACTGAACCCATGTTGCACTGCATCCTCTTGTTCCCAAAGCAAGTGTATAGCCCCTAAGCTATCCTTCCAAATATATATATTTTTTGCTTGAGGAAGCAACCGATGGTTTACTTCAAAGGCGGAGAACAACTTCATGTACATTAATTGTCTCACCTTGCGTCTATCTACAGTATACCTGTGATGCAGGTCTGGCAGATCTGGGTCAGGTCACACAGTGCCCAGGCAGGATTGGAGGCAGCAGCCACTGGGGCACACCACTCTCAACTCAGGCACAGCGACTCACTGGATGTGCAAAGCAGACAGCAAGAAACACTGATTGGCTTTGCGTTCATGCCGTGCTGTCACCGAGTACTGCAGGCTGCTCTTACTCATTCCCAGCTAGCTAGACCCCAACCCCTTCCTGTTGCTACGGTACTGGGTATGAGCTGCACAGACAGCCCCGCCTCTGAGCCCAACCATTCAGGCATTCTTCACTATGGACTGACAACCTGTTAGTGATGGTGGCTTCATGTTGTTTTCCTGCATCCCTGTTATTGCTCCAGCTAACAAGATCTACGTTCCAGGTGAAAAGAGCGGTGGCACATTTAACTGCATTTACAACTGGCTTTTTCAGGTGCAACACAGATATCTGCTCTTGGTACTGCCTCTTTGTCCAGTGGACCAGGGGAAGCAAGGACAGGCCTAGGGGAAGCAAAGGAGGAGCCAGGGGTGCAACTGCTACCCCTGGCAACCCCCAAATGACATGCTTGCATGAGCGTTAATTCTGTCAAAGTAATTCTGCCGATTTTGGGGCTTAAAGTGGATGGTTTGCCTCCAGCCTGAGCTAGATCCTCTACTAGCTTCCACTTCCAGGTCATACTTGGAATTCAGCAGTGCGATAAAAGCAGTGGAAATGCTGTTACCGCCAAAAACAAAGTGTCAACACCTTTTTTTATCACGCCACCAAACTCATAATGAGGCTATTTTTCAAAATAAAACAATGGAATATATTGCAACGCCTAGGCCTCATTACAAGTTTGGTGGTATTTTCTGCAGTTGCTATGCTTACAACCATGTAACCATTACTATGTGCAGTAACAATCAAGATGTCACCCCGATTGGTTTGCAATGGAAGCTTCTCTTGTTAGAAGAGTATGTAGAAGTGAACAGACTTAACATCAATCCTGCAAAATCAGAAATTCTGACACTTCAAAACTTAAAAGGAAGGAAGGGCAACAACAAAAAGAAGTTCCAGTGGCACCTCGGAAAAAGAAACATTACATTGTGTACATTTCCACAAAATACCATGGGATGTGGATCAATTCCAACATCAATGACGCTCCTTGGGTGGAAAAAACAAAAGCAAAAAATAAACAACTGACAGCGCAAGGTCAACTGGTTTACAAAAAAAAAATTCTGCTAATTTTCGTTGAAGGCAGTAATTTGCTTCTATAGTTAAAAAGTGGCACCTGCACTGATTCACAGAGCGGAGTGTGCATTAGGATGCCCTTGGTCACTATGGTCAACTCTTGAAAATAACTTCTGGCGGACAGTGCTATGGCAACCCAAAGGTGCTCCAACATCCTGCATGAGATACGAATTGGGACTAACGTCAATTAATGCCAGAGTGGCGGAACGATGCGAAGAAACCCTGGAGGCCCTTAATAACAACATAGACATGTTGGTATCAAATCCTGAGTTGGTCAAAAGAAGCTGTGGCAAAAAGACTGGATGGACACAATAGAGCAGAGAAGCAAACACGAGTTGACGGAAAACACTGGCAGTGAGTGTAGAGCTCTAAATAAACCTCGGAATTATGTTGAAGAATTCCCAAGCCAGTATCACAGGAATCTCTACATGAAATGTGGGCTTATTTTATTTCAAACAAAAGAATTCTTAGGAACACAAACAAACAGTACTCCCAAAGACACAAAGTGCAGGTTTTGCGAGGACACTGCGGAAACACTGAAGCACTTAACATTGTATTGTGCAACATTAAGATCGCTGAGAACTAGACAGTTGGGAATTCTCACAAATGAAAGACCGACAATGAGCCGCGAAGATTTGTGTTTACTATGCTGCAGTGGAACGAACACAAAACGGACTTTTGCACTTACCACCTTTTTGGACCAATTAGAAAAACTACTGTTGGAGGTAGAGAAGAACATGCATCTCTAGCTCTAATTTTGGATTAACTTCGCTGAGAATAATTCTGAAAGAGGAATACCCAATCTGTGGCAAGAGGCTCGATGCTAGACTTATAGGAATTGTTTTAATTCTTATTGATGCGTGGAATGCACTGTTTGTTTCCATGTTTTAAATGTTTGTAATAAACTAATAAAATAAAAAAATAAAAATAATAATAATTTACAGGTTGATTTTGGGTAATGCTACCCATTCCTAAATCCCATAGGATTTCATTGAGGGTTAGCGGTAATACTGCATGGGCTAGGTCCGCATGCCACACTACTGCCACTTTTTGGGAGATGATACCGCCGACAAAAAGAGGGCAGATTTTTTGATTTTTGGTTCCAAACCCCATAATTAGGAGGAGCAGTACCATTTCCCAAAAATGGTAAACAAGGTCATGAATCTGAAAGGGTTGATATTAGTTCTTAAAGAAATACCGAGGGAGCAGGCATACATATTGGACCATGTTTAAGTAGTAAGCTAAAGGAGCCAGGCCAGGACAACATTTTTTAAAAAATAATTCTTTACGATAGAAAAGTTCCCTAAGGATTCACATTGTGTAAAACGGTCAAACTCATTAAAAAAATGTTGTGCTTTTAAATATTTTTTAGGTAATATATTGTTAGATCCGTCTTCCAGGCTTTTTTTTTCTTTTCCTCCGGGAGGATGTCTTTGGGGCAATAGACTTGTCTCAAAAGCAAGACTGCGCGCGCGGCGCAGCGCGGGTCCGATAGCCTGTCCCACGCTTCGAGGCTGGAGTCCGGCATGAAGCACGTTACAAAAAACACATTTGATTTGACATATCTGAATACAGCTGCAGTCCACGTACAACACAACTCAAACTGCAGCCCTAAAATGGAAGAAACTCAATGCTGTAGCTGCCTGTTTAATGTAGAAAGTGAAAAAAAATCTGACCCCACAGTGACATTCTCCTAAATATATACCCAGGAATGAAAGTTTACTTGGAGTTCAAGTCACAAATATTTAGATGTAAGCACAAATAACGTTTTCAAAATCTTACAAAGTTATCCAGCTGTGACCACTTAGATTTTTCTTCAACAAGCTATTTTTAAAAATAAGTTGTCGAGATATTTTTTTAATTACTTAATTTATTTATTTAGCCCAGTATACTAACATATGATTTACTGGTGATAGGGCATCATCAATGTTCCCATCGTGACCCGCGCCCATGGACCGGGCACATAATTCACATGCACGGAGAGCGCTGTCCAGTGCTTTAAGTTGGATAAGAAATCGAGGGGGGGGGGGCTCCAATGCATAGTGATGCAATACTTGGGGGCGGGTTCTATGAAAGGGTCTCGAGCAGGCTGACATCCCAAACATCTACTTGAGCTTTAAAAGAGGAGTGGCCTGTGTAATTGAAGGAGAGACTTGACAGAGCCAATCGAGTTTTCATTTCTGCAATTGAAAGGGTGCACATTCTGATTTAAAAGATGTATTTACATATAGTTAATGTGCGTAAAAATGTTGACCAAAATACATTTATTCAAAATCAAATCAAAAGGGGCAGTACACCTTGCAATCCTCAGTTCTTGTGAAAGAAATCCATTATTCGTACATACTAATTAAAGCCATTCTAATGACAGTACTTTAGTATAAATTCAAGCAATGTATTCTCTTATAATTTCCCTTTCCTGTTTGAAAACTACCTAATTTCAGATTTCTTTAACTGATGTGATTCTAAACATTACTGAAGGTGACATCTACTGGCAAAGAGCAGTATTTTTAAAGATATTTGGGAAGGGAGGTCAGTTCGGAGAGTCCTGGCAGAGTCCTGGCTCAAGGGCAATATGTGGAGACTGCCAGGGCTGCGTCCTGTGTAGCCCTGGTCTACTTAAAGCCCTGATTCAGTGTGTAAGATTCTGATGGACTGAAGTGAAGTCTTTGGGTCTAACAGAAGCACAATGACAAGTCGCGACTGAAGAGGAGTTTTCTGCTGTAGACAGGTTGTGCCATTAGGATGTCAGGTGATGTTGGAATGCCCTCGTATAATGATAATGTTTTATAGACCAAAAGAGGGGTCATTAAAAGTGGATAATGCCCGCCCCCTCCCCCCAAGTTACTGCCCAAGGCGAATCCACAGGCTGTAAGTTAGAGAAGGGTCATTATCCAAAGCAGCAATCAATAATTCTGAGGACGGGTCCATGAGGCTTTTGGCACATGGTGCTGTGCAACTAAAAAAGAAAGTATTTTATTGTGGAAGGAATAACAGACTTAAGTAACTTGTCTTGTTTAATTTAATTCAATAAAAATAAAATAAGTGACAATAAACTTTACATATTGTGTGTTTCATCATATGTATACCGTACAGGTGGATTGGCTGAGACCTTCTTCAATTGTTACAAGCTCCGGGAGCCGGCAGGCGATGCCGCCCCCCTCCAAGGGACCCCCCTTAGGGTGTCTCACAGCCTCTGTCTGGGCCTGTCCGGGGCATACGGCGGATCAGCGACAACCTCTACTCCTCACTGCCCTGAGTATCCCCGCTTGCACCCCACTGTAACCTAGGCACCTCACCTGAGGCGGCGCCTCGCCACTGCGCCACACTGCAAGTTAAGGTAAGGAAGGCTGCAACCCCCATCCCACCGGTTCTTACCTTTGTTTGCCTGCCTGCTACCTGTTTTTCCTTGGACTAACCTACACTGCTCCCAATCCTACATGCGCAATACTAGCGCTACCCGCAGGTCTGCGCGATGCCCATTACGGAGCTGCGTGTTCTGCCAGCGCGCGATGGCCACTCCTACTGTTCCCTATATCACCTTTCTTTCCACAAGCGACTGGTGTCACGGCTACATCCCCCCTGACGTGCTTATCCCAGACGCTCCGCAGACTTTACCGTTCCATCGGTCCTGCTTATCTTGATACCAGGAAGCTGTAATTAAAACTACATCAACTTCCCTATTACTCTATCCATTGTGACCTAGCAGCATTTTCCTTAATTTGTATTGCCCAGAAATCACCTAATTTGTCTTTAACAGCATTTTAGCTCTATGTGGCCGTTACCTACAACCCACCTATCATGCATGACCTTAGCAAAACGTTTGCTGCATTTGCATTGTGCCCAGAACTCACCTAATTTGTCTTTAACAGCATTTTAGCTGTATATGGATGTTACCTTCCTCTCATTCACACATGCCTGCATACTTGATGTAGCCCCATGAGGCATGGCTTTGCCAGTTATGCATTTAACATGTGTTTTTCTCTTATATATCTGTATATCTGATGTAGCCCCTCGCACCATGAGGTGCAGCTTTGCAGTGTATGCATTTACCCTGATTTTGTCTCTTATATATCTGTATACCTGATGTAACACCCCGCATCACAAGGCGCGACTTTGCCAGTTTATGCATTTACCCTGATTTTGTCACTTAGATATCTGTATACCTGATACAGCCCCCTGCACCATGAGGCGTGGCTTTGCCAGTTTATTCATTTACCCTGATTTTGTCTATTATATAGCTGTATACCAGATGTAGCGCCCCACACCACAAGGTGCGGTTTTGCCAGTTTATTCATTTACCCTGATTGATTTTGTTTCTTACATATTTGTATACCTGATATAGCCCCTGCACCATGAGGCGCGGCTTTGCCAGTTTATGCATTTACCCTGATTTTGTCTGTTAAATATCGGTATACCTGATATAACCCCCGCACCACGAGGCGCAGCTTTGCCAGTTTATGCATTTACCCTGATTTCATCTCTTATATATCTGTATACCTGATGTAGCCCACCGTACCACGAGGCGCAGCTTTGCCAGTTCATGCATTTACCCTGATTTTGTCTCTTATATATCTGTATACCTGATACAGCCCCCTGCACCATGAGTCGTGGCTTTGCCAGTTTATTCATTTACCCTGATTTTGTCTATTACATAGCTGTATACCAGATGTAGCGCCCCGCACCACAAGGTGCAGCTTTGCCAGTTTATGCATTTACCCTGATTGATTTTGTCTCTTATATATCTGTATATCTGATATAGCCCCTGCACCATGAGGCGCGGCTTTGCCAGTTTATGCATTTACCCTGATTTTGTCTGTTAAATATCGGTATACCTGATATAACCCCCCGCACCACGAGGCGCAGCTTTGCCAGTTTATGCATTTACCCTGATTTCATCTCTTATATATCTGTATACCTGATGTAGCCCACCGCACCACGAGGCGCAGCTTTGCCAGTTCATGCATTTACCCTGATTTTGTTTCTTATATATCTGTATACCTGATACAGCCCCCTGCACCATGAGTCGTGGCTTTGCCAGTTTATTCATTTACCCTGATTTTTTCTATTACATAGCTGTATACCAGATGTAGCGCCCCGCACCACAAGGTGCGGCTTTGCCAGTTTATGCATTTACCCTGATTGATTTTGTCTCTTATATATCTGTATACCTGATATAGCCCCTGCACCATGAGGCGCGGCTTTGCCAGTTTATGCATTTATCCTAATTTTGTCTGTTAAATATCGGTATACCTGATATAGCCCCCCACACCACGAGGCACGGCTTTGCCAGTTTATGCATTTACCCTGATTTCATCTCTTATATATCTGTACACCTGATGTAGCCCACCGCACCACGAGGCGCGACTTTGGCAGTTTATGCATTTACCGTGATTTTGTCTCTTATATATCTGTATACCAGATGTAGCCCCCCGCACCATGAGGCGCGGCTTTATCAGTTATGCATTTACCCTGATGTTGTCTCTAATATATCTGTATAAATGATGTAGCCCCCCGCACATGAGGCATGGCTTTGCCAGTTATGCATTTACCATGTTATTTTCTCTTATATATTTGTATACCTGATGTAGCCCCCCACACCACAAGGCACGGCTTTGGCAGTTTATGCATTTACCCTGATTGATTTTGTCTCTTATATATCTGTATACCTGATATAGCTCCTGCACCATGAGGCGCGGCTTTGCCAGTTTATGCATTTACCCTGATTTTGTCTGTTAAATATCTGTATACCTGATATAGCCCCTCGCCCCACAAGGTGCGGCTTTGCCAGTTTATGCATTTACCCTGATTTCATCTCTTATATATCTATATACCTGATGTAGCCCACCGCACCACTAGGCGCAGCTTTGCCAGTTCATGCATTTACCCTGATTTTGTCTCTTGTATATCTGCATGCCTGATATAGCCCCCTGCGCCATGAGGCGCGACTTTGCCAGTTTATGCATTTACCCTGATTTGTCTATTATATATCTGTATACCAGATGTAACACCCCGCATCGCAAGGCGCGGCTTTGCCAGTTTATGCATTTACCCTGATTTTGTCTCGTATAAATCTGTATACCAGATGTAGCCCCTGCACCATTAGGTGGGGCTTGCCAGATTATGCTACTAAAAGCCACCGATATGTTGTAACCTGTGTGCATGATCCTGCACTTTTAAGAATGTCACTGCGCACTTACTGTAACTAGCACCCTGATGCCCGAGGGTTTGGCGCACTGCTATAAATACAAAATAAATAAATGCTCCTCTCTGCCTTCACACAGCTGAAAACAATTATTTCTGTGCCCCTTTTCAGATGCCTGCTGAAGTCAGAATGTTTGAAATGAGGCCTATACCAGCGATCATGTACTGCACCCCGAGCATTCTGATTGGTGGAGGTCTATAATGGAATCCATGTGTGTATCTGTGTTAAATTATTTTACACAGCATTCAAAGTAACTCTTGTTTTCAGAAGAAAATAAGCCTGTGAATGGCCAATTAAAAGAATGATGTAATGAGGAATGTTTCGCAATGGAGGTGTTGACACACTCTGTTTCGCAAAGGGAAGATGTAGGATAATATTCTGAGTGTATATTTTTGCTGTACTAGTGCACGAATTACAATCAAATGAGAATAGTTTTTTTTTGTTTTTATGAATGTTAAATATGATTCGGGTCTAAATACCAAAAATAAAAGACCGACTTTGCGGAAGGCAGCACGTGAAGGCCACCCTTGCAAGATCCGTCTTTTGTTTCCGCTCCCTTCAACTAGTTATTTTCGGCTGGGGATCCCACCTGCCTTTTCCGTTGGGGATCGCACCTCTCCTTTACTACGTGGCCCTGCCACTCCTCATACCTGCCTAACATCTGGGTTTAGCCCAGAGACTCTGGATTTTTACTAGTGCTCTACCGAACTTTGGCTTTGAGTAAGTATTCGGCCAAATTCCAGCTGAATAAAAGCTATTCGGCACCGGCCCAATAGTTCATTGTTATTCGGCTCTTGCTGAATACTTTATCATTCTCATTTGAATACAATGCAACAAGAACTCCGAAAGGCAAATATATACTTCGGTTTGCAAAACTGAATAGAATAGACAAGACACTTAGCCACAAGACCGGACACATGCTCTTTAGGGCATGTTTTGTTACAGATTCCTAGACATAAAATGTGCTCACCTTTTATACTTAGCCAGAAACAATACAGGAAAATCTTTTATTTTGGCAAATGTTTATATACATATATGCAATATGCACTTTCTTCAGTTGGAAAGGACAAACTGAAAGAAATGTGCATATTTCACTTTAGGATACATTCAGTTCCTGTCATGTTAAACTCCACCGCAGCGACTTTGCAACTAGATAGAGAATGCAATGCGTCTGATTCACAAATGCAGTTGCAACTTGCAATATCTATTTTGTTCATTGCAACCTAGTCCTTTTGCATTTGTGACGCCTTCTTTGACTGGCACTGGTTTTGAATATGCAAAAACCTTCTGTACACGTGGTCCCTTCATTTTGGTTAAATCTGCTTTTTTTCTGGCCGTTTATACTTTAAATGAAGATGAGAAATAAAAGTATAGAATGTCTTTGAAATAGTGCTTTATTCTTTTTTTTAATCAAGTTTGGAACATGATTTTTTAAATAAAGCAACCATTCAGCTTCTTATTCAGCTTTAGCCGAATAGTTGACAAACTATTCGGCCGAATACTATGGGGCTGATTCATGGAATTATTTGCCCCAAAAAACGGGGATTTGTGCGCCATTCTGCCCGCAGATCCCCATTTGTTAAACAGGGATTTGCGGGCAGAATGGCGCACAAATCCCTGTTTTTCGGCGCAAATAATTTCATGAATCAGCCACTAAATATGCTATTCAGCACAGCCCTCGTTTTTACGCTCTTCTACGGCTCTCCAGGGAAAAGCGTGGAGTCTCTGGGTGCTTCGGTCGCTCGAGCATTGCCACCCATGCCTCCATGTGATTGGCTACAAGAAAACTATTAGAGGCCAATTACATGGAGGCAGTGGTGTCGCCAGGAATCACATTTAGTAGGGGCACACGGGGGGCGAAACCCTCTTCCCCATCTGAATCTTTAGCTTGCCTCTGAATCGCTCTATTGTCCTAGCCCCTCTCTCCCTCTGTTTCTCAATCCCTCTGTCTCAGCAGCTACCCCTCTCTCTCTCTCTCTTACTCTCTCACTTTTCTTTCTCCCCCTTTGTTTTTCTAGCTTCCCTCTCTGTCCCTCTCTCGCTTAACATCTGCTTCTCCATCTCCCCCTCACTTTCCCTTCCCCACTGTATCACTAGCTGCCCCTTTCTCTCGCTATATCTGTCCCTCCAACTGCCCAATTATTTTCTCTCCCTCGCTTTCTTTTATCCTCTGTACCTCCAGCTCCAACTCTCTGACTCTCTCTCTACCCCGTCTGTCATTTAATCTCTCCTCTCTCTGTCTCTCTCTCTCTTCCTCCCTCTCTCTGCCCCTCCTCCACAGCTCCACTCCCCCTCACCTGCGTCTTTTCAGCTCTCCTCTCTCTGGCTCTCTCTCTTTCTCGCTCTCCCTCTCGCTCTCTCTCTCTCTCTCTCTCTCTCTCTCTCTCAATCTCTCTCTTACTCTCTCTCTCTCCCCATCCTCCACTCACCCTCCCTCTATACTTTCAGCTCTCCTCTCTCTGGCTCTCTCTCTGGCTCTCTCTCTCTCTCACTCTCGCTCTCTTTCTCTTTCTCTCTTTCTCTCTCTCTCTCTCCCCATCCTCCACTCACCCTCCCCTCTATCCTTTCAGCTCCCTCCTCTCTCACTCTCTCTCTCTTTCTCTATCTCTATCCTTCTCTTTCTTTCCCCTCTGTACCTCCAGCTCCAACTCTCTGACTCTCTCTCTCCCCTCTGTCTTTCCAGCTCTCGTCTCTCTCTCTCTCCCTCCCTCTGCCTCTCCTCCACAGCTCCGCTCCCCCTCACCTGTGTCTTTTCAGCTCTCCTCTCTCTGGCTCTCTCTCTCTCTTTCTCCATCACCCACTCCCCCTCTCCTCTGTCTTTTCATCCCTCCTCTCTCTGCCACTCCCTCTCTCTCCCTCTCCCTCTCCCTCTCCATGCCCCTCCTCCACAGCTCCACTCCCCCTCCCTCGTATCTTTTCAGCTCTCCCCTATCTCTCTCCCTCGCTTTCTCTGCACCTCTCCACAGCTCCACTTCCCCTCCCGTCTGTCTTTTCAGCTATCTCTCTCCGGCGCTGGCGCTCTCCCTCTCTCTCTCTCTCTCTCTCTCTCGCTCTCTCTCTCTCTAGCTCCCTTCTCCACTCCCCCTCTCCTCTGTCTTTGCAGCGCTCCTCTCTCTGGCACTCGCTCTCTCTCCCCCTCTCTCTGCCCCTCCTCCACAGCTCCACTCCCCTCCCTTGTGTCTTTTCAGCTCTCCTCTCTGGCGCTCTCTCTCTCTCTCTCTCACCTCCACTCCCCCTCTGTCTTTTCAGCTTTCCTCTCTTTGGCTCCCACTTGCGCTCTCTTTCTCTCTCTCCTTCTCTATCTGCCTCTCTCCCTCCTCCACTCCCCCTCTCCTGTGTCTTTTCTGCTCTCCTCTCTCTGTCTCTCTCTCTCTCCCTCCTGCACGCCCCCTCCCCTGTATCTTTTCAGCTCCTCTCTCTCTCTCTCTCTCTCTCTGTCGCTTTCTCTATCTCTCTCACTTTCTCTGCACCTCTAAAAAGCCCCACTCCCCTCCCTTCTGTCTTTTCAGCTATCCTCTCGCTGGCGCTCTGCTACTCTCTCTCTCTCACTCTCTCTCTATCTCCCTCCTCCACTCCCCCTCTCCTCTGTCTTTGCAGCGCTCCTCTCTCAGGCACTCTCTCTCTCTCTCCCACTCTCTCTGCCCCTCCTCCACAGCTCCACTCCCCTCCCTTGAGTCTTTTCAGCTCTCCTCTCTGGCTCTCTCTGGCTTTCTGGCTGGCGCCCTCTCTCTCTCTGTCCCTCTCTCCCACCTCTCTACCCCTCTGTCTTTTCAGCTTTCCTCTCTCTGGCTCTCTCTTGCGCTCTCTTTCTCTCTCTGTCTCTCTCCCTCCTCCACTCCCCCCTTCTCCTCTGTCTTTTCAGCTCTCCTCTCTCTCGCTCGCTCTCTCTCTCCTCCACAGCCCCTACCATCTGTCTTTTCAGCTCTCTCGCTCTCTCTCTCTCTCCCAGCCTTCCCCCATCCCCCCCTCATCCATGATATCTTTGGACTCATGCAACACCGGGATCAGACCCTCTGACGCCCAGATCGCCGCTGCGGAGTGAATTATTCTCAGCTTACCCTTTGCCGGAGAATCTGTGAAACCCCCGAGGGGACTCAATGTGGGCAAAGGATACACATTGCCGGATAGCTCATACACAACAACGCTTTGCTCTGGCTCTTGATAATGACATTTAAAGTGAGTAGTGCTTCTGGGAAACGGTGGCACGCTATGATCTGACTTCCCACGGAATCTGGCGTGCATTTATTTATGTATTTAGTTATTTTGTCATTTGTTAAGCGCACCTAACCCTGTGGTTAGGTAACGACTGCAGTGATTGGAATCTGCTCCAATGGGATGATTTCTCTGTTGGAAGTGGGGCAGACAGATGCATTAATGACTGCAGCGATTGGAATCTGCTCCAATGGCATGATTTTTCTATTGGAAGTGGGGCAGACAGATGCATTAATGACTGCAGCGATTGGAATCTGCTCCAATGGGATGATTTCGCTATTGGAAGTGGGGCAGACAGATGCATTAATGACTGCAGCGATTGGAATCTGCTCCAATGGCATGATTTTTCTATTGGAAGTGGGGCAGACAGATGCATTAATGACTGCAGTGATTGGAATCTGCTCCAATGGGATGGTTTTTCTATTGGAAGTGGGGCAGACAGATGCATTAATGACTGCAGCGATTGGAATCTGCTCCAATGGCATGATTTTTCTATTGGAAGTGGGGCAGACAGATGCATTAATGACTGCAGCGATTGGAATCTGCTCCAATGGGATGATTTCGCTATTGGAAGTGGGGCAGACAGATGCATTAATGACTGCAGCGATTGGAATCTGCTCCAATGGCATGATTTTTCTATTGGAAGTGGGGCAGACAGATGCATTAATGACTGCAGTGATTGGAATCTGCTCCAATGGGATGGTTTTTCTATTGGAAGTGGGGCAGACAGATGCATTAATGACTGCAGCGATTGGAATCTGCTCCAATGGCATGATTTTTCTATTGGAAGTGGGGCAGACAGATGCATTAATGACTGCAGCGATTGGAATCTGCTCCAATGGGATGATTTCGCTATTGGAAGTGGGGCAGACAGATGCATTAATGACTGCAGCGATTGGAATCTGCTCCAATGGCATGATTTTTCTATTGGAAGTGGGGCAGACGGAATCATTAATGACTGCAGTGATTGGAATCTGCTCCAATGGGATGGTTTTTCTATTGGAAGTGGGGCAGACAGATGCATTAATGACTGCAGCGATTGGAATCTGCTCCAATGGGATGATTTCGCTATTGGAAGTGGGGCAGACAGATGCATTAATGACTGCAGCGATTGGAATCTGCTCCAATGGCATGATTTTTCTATTGGAAGTGGGGCAGACAGATGCATTAATGACTGCAGTGATTGGAATCTGCTCCAATGGGATGGTTTTTCTATTGGAAGTGGGGCAGACAGATGCATTAATGACTGCAGCGATTGGAATCTGCTCCAATGGCATGATTTTTCTATTGGAAGTGGGGCAGACAGATGCATTAATGACTGCAGCGATTGGAATCTGCTCCAATGGGATGATTTCGCTATTGGAAGTGGGGCAGACAGATGCATTAATGACTGCAGCGATTGGAATCTGCTCCAATGGCATGATTTTTCTATTGGAAGTGGGGCAGACGGAATCATTAATGACTGCAGTGATTGGAACCTGCTCCAGCGGGATGGTTTAGCAATTGGAAGTGGGGCAGACATATGCATTAATGACTGCAGTGATTGGAATCTGCTCCAATGGGATGATTTCTCTATTGGAAGTGGGGCAGGCAGATGCATTAATGACTGCAGTGATTGGAATCTGCTCCAATGGGATGATTTCTCTATTGGAAGTGGGGCAGGCAGATGCATTAATGACTGCAGTGATTGGAATCTGCTCCAATGGGATGGTTTCACTATTGGAAGTGGGGCAGACAGATGCATTATCCAATGGGATAATTTCGCTATTGGAAGTGGGGCAGACAGATGCATTAATGACTGCAGCGATTGGAATCTGCTCCAATGGCATGATTTTTCTATTGGAAGTGGGGCAGACAGATGCATTAATGACTGCAGCGATTGGAATCTGCTCCAATGGCATGATTTTTCTATTGGAAGTGGGGCAGACAGATGCATTAATGACTGCAGCGATTGGAATCTGCTCCAATGGGATGATTTCGCTATTGGAAGTGGGGCAGACAGATGCATTAATGACTGCAGCGATTGGAATCTGCTCCAATGGCATGATTTTTCTATTGGAAGTGGGGCAGACAGATGCATTAATGACTGCAGCGATTGGAATCTGCTCCAATGGGATGGTTTAGCTATTGGAAGTGGGGCAGACGGAATCATTAATGACTGCAGTGATTGGAACCTGCTCCAGCGGGATGGTTTAGCAATTGGAAGTGGGGCAGACATATGCATTAATGACTGCAGTGATTGGAATCTGCTCCAATGGGATGATTTCTCTATTGGAAGTGGGGCAGGCAGATGCATTAATGACTGCAGTGATTGGAATCTGCTCCAATGGGATGGTTTCACTATTTGAAGTGGGGCAGACAGATGCATTATCCAATGGGATAATTTCGCTATTGGAAGTGGGGCAGACAGATGCATTAATGACTGCAGCGATTGGAATCTGCTCCAATGGCATGATTTTTCTATTGGAAGTGGGGCAGACAGATGCATTAATGACTGCAGCGATTGGAATCTGCTCCAATGGCATGATTTTTCTATTGGAAGTGGGGCAGACAGATGCATTAATGACTGCAGTGATTGGAATCTGCTCCAATGGGATGATTTCGCTATTGGAAGTGGGGCAGACAGATGCATTAATGACTGCAGCGATTGGAATCTGCTCCAATGGCATGATTTTTCTATTGGAAGTGGGGCAGACAGATGCATTAATGACTGCAGTGATTGGAATCTGCTCCAATGGGATGGTTTAGCTATTGGAAGTGGGGCAGACGGAATCATTAATGACTGCAGTGATTGGAACCTGCTCCAGCGGGATGGTTTAGCAATTGGAAGTGGGGCAGACATATGCATTAATGACTGCAGTGATTGGAATCTGCTCCAATGGGATGATTTCTCTATTGGAAGTGGGGCAGGCAGATGCATTAATGACTGCAGTGATTGGAATCTGCTCCAATGGGATGGTTTAGCTATTGGAAGTGGGGCAGACGGAATCATTAATGACTGCAGTGATTGGAACCTGCTCCAGCGGGATGGTTTAGCAATTGGAAGTGGGGCAGACATATGCATTAATGACTGCAGTGATTGGAATCTGCTCCAATGGGATGATTTCTCTATTGGAAGTGGGGCAGGCAGATGCATTAATGACTGCAGTGATTGGAATCTGCTCCAATGGGATGGTTTAGCTATTGGAAGTGGGGCAGACGGAATCATTAATGACTGCAGTGATTGGAACCTGCTCCAGCGGGATGGTTTAGCAATTGGA
This sequence comes from Ambystoma mexicanum, assembly GCF_040938575.1. Taxonomy (NCBI): domain Eukaryota; kingdom Metazoa; phylum Chordata; class Amphibia; order Caudata; family Ambystomatidae; genus Ambystoma; species Ambystoma mexicanum. The sequence goes on from NC_090932.1 coordinate 1,567,090,620, forward strand.
AGTGGGGCAGACATATGCATTAATGACTGAAGTGATTGGAATCTTCTCCAATGGGATGATTTCGCTATTGGAAGTGGGGAAGACATATGCATGAATGACTGCAGTGATTGGAATCTGCTCCAATGGGATGGTTTCACTATTGGAAGTGGGGAAGACATATGCATGAATGACTGCAGTGATTGGAATCTGCTCCAATGGGATGGTTTCACTATTGGAAGTGGGGCAGACAGATGCATTATCCAATGGGATAATTTCGCTATTGGAAGTGGGGCAGACAGATGCATTAATGACTGCAGCGATTGGAATCTGCTCCAATGGCATGATTTTTCTATTGGAAGTGGGGCAGACAGATGCATTAATGACTGCAGTGATTGGAATCTGCTCCAATGGGATGGTTTAGCTATTGGAAGTGGGGCAGACGGAATCATTAATGACTGCAGTGATTGGAACCTGCTCCAGCGGGATGGTTTAGCAATTGGAAGTGGGGCAGACATATGCATTAATGACTGCAGTGATTGGAATCTGCTCCAATGGGATGATTTCTCTATTGGAAGTGGGGCAGGCAGATGCATTAATGACTGCAGTGATTGGAATCTGCTCCAATGGGATGGTTTAGCTATTGGAAGTGGGGCAGACGGAATCATTAATGACTGCAGTGATTGGAACCTGCTCCAGCGGGATGGTTTAGCAATTGGAAGTGGGGCAGACATATGCATTAATGACTGCAGTGATTGGAATCTGCTCCAATGGGATGATTTCTCTATTGGAAGTGGGGCAGGCAGATGCATTAATGACTGCAGTGATTGGAATCTGCTCCAATGGGATGGTTTAGCTATTGGAAGTGGGGCAGACGGAATCATTAATGACTGCAGTGATTGGAACCTGCTCCAGCGGGATGGTTTAGCAATTGGAAGTGGGGCAGACATATGCATTAATGACTGAAGTGGTTGGAATCTGCTCCAATGGGATGATTTCGCTATTGGAAGCGGGGCAGACATATGCATTAATGACTGCAGTGATTGGAATCTGCTCCAATGGGATGATTTCGCTATTGGAAGCGGGGCAGACATATGCATTAATGACTGCAGTGATTGGAATCTGCTCCAGCGGGATGGTTTAGCTATTGGAAGTGGAGCAGACAGATGCATTAATTACTGCAGTGATTGGAATCTGCTCCAATGGGATGGTTTCACTATTGGAAGTGGGGAAGACATATGCATTAATGACTGCAGTGTTTGGAATCTGCTCCAATGGGATGATTTAGCAATTGGAAGTGGGGCAGACATATGCATTAATGACTGCAGTGATTGCAATATGCTCCAATGGGATGATTTTGCTATCGGAAGTGGGGCAGACTTATGCATTAATGAATGCAGTGAATGGAATCTGCTCCAATGGGATGATTTCTCTATTGGAAGTGGGGCAGGCAGATGCATTAATGACTGCAGTGATTGGAATCTGCTCCAATGGGATGGTTTAGCTATTGGAAGTGGGGCAGACGGAATCATTAATGACTGCAGTGATTGGAACCTGCTCCAGCGGGATGGTTTAGCAATTGGAAGTGGGGCAGACATATGCATTAATGACTGCAGTGATTGGAATCTGCTCCAATGGGATGATTTCTCTATTGGAAGTGGGGCAGGCAGATGCATTAATGACTGCAGTGATTGGAATCTGCTCCAATGGGATGGTTTAGCTATTGGAAGTGGGGCAGACGGAATCATTAATGACTGCAGTGATTGGAACCTGCTCCAGCGGGATGGTTTAGCAATTGGAAGTGGGGCAGACATATGCATTAATGACTGAAGTGATTGGAATCTGCTCCAATGGGATGATTTCGCTATTGGAAGCGGGGCAGACATATGCATTCATGACTGCAGTGATTGGAATCTGCTCCAATGGGATGATTTCGCTATTGGAAGCGGGGCAGACATATGCATTAATGACTGCAGTGATTGGAATCTGCTCCAGCGGGATGGTTTAGCTATTGGAAGTGGAGCAGACAGATGCATTAATTACTGCAGTGATTGGAATCTGCTCCAATGGGATGGTTTCACTATTGGAAGTGGGGAAGACATATGCATTAATGACTGCAGTGTTTGGAATCTGCTCCAATGGGATGATTTAGCAATTGGAAGTGGGGCAGACATATGCATTAATGACTGCAGTGATTGGAATCTGCTCCAATGGGATGATTTAGCTATTGGAAGCGGGGCAGACATATGCACTAATGACTGCAGTGATTGAAATCTGCACCAATGGGATGATTTCGCTATTGGAAGCGGGGCAGACATATGCATTAATGACTGCAGTGATTGGAATCTGCTCCAGCGGGATGGTTTAGCTATTGGAAGTGGAGCAGACAGATGCATTAATTACTGCAGTGATTGGAATCTGCTCCAATGGGATGGTTTCACTACTGGAAGTGGGGAAGACATATGCATTAATGACTGCAGTGTTTGGAATCTGCTCCAATGGGATGATTTAGCAATTGGAAGTGGGGCAGACATATGCATTAATGACTGCAGTGATTGCAATCTACTCCAATGGGATGATTTTGCTATCGGAAGTGGGGCAGACTTATGCATTAATGAATGCAGTGAATGGAATCTGCTCCAGTGAGATGATTTCTCTATTGGAAGTGGGGCAGACAGATGCATTATCCAATGGGATGATTTCGCTATTGGAAGTGGGGCAGACAGATGCATTAATGCCTACAGCGATTGGAATCTGCTCCAATGGCATGATTTCTCTATTGGAAGTGGGGCAGACAGATGCATTAATGACTGCAGTGATTGGAATCTGCTCCAATGGGATGATTTCTCTATTGGAAGTGGGGCAGACATATGCATTAATGACTGCAGTGATTGAAATCTGCTCCAATGGGATAGTTTGGCTATTGGAAGTGGGGCCGACAGATGCATTAATTACAGCAGTGATTGGAATCTGCTCCAATGGGATGTTTTCTCTATTGGAAGTGGGGCAGACAGATGCATTATCCAATGGGATAATTTTTCTATCGGAAGTGGGGCAGACAGATGCATTAATGGCTGCAGCGATTGGATGCTGCTCCAATGGCATGATTTCTATATTGGAAGTGGGGCAGACAGATGCATTAATGACTGCAGTGATTGGAATCTGCTCCAATGGGATGATTTCTCTAATGGAAGTGGGGCAGACAGATGCATTAATGACTGCAGTGATTGGAATCTGCTCCAATGGGATGGTTTGGCTATTGGAAGTGGGGCAGACAGATGCATTAATGACTGCAGTGATTGGAATCTGCTCCAATGGGATGGTTTGGCTATTGGAAGTGGGGCAGACAGATGCATTAATTACTGCAGTGATTGGAACCTGCTCCAGCGGGATGGTTTAGCAATTGGAAATGGGGCAGACATATGCATTAATGACTGCAGTGATTGGAATCTGCCCCAATGGGATGATTTAGCTATTGGAAGCGGGGCAGACATATGCATTAATGACTGCAGTGATTGGAATCTGCACCAATGGGATGATTTCGCTATTGGAAGCGGGGCAGACAGATGCATTAATGACTGCAGTGATTGGAATCTGCTCCAGCAGGATGGTTTAGCTATTGGAAGCGGAGCAGACAGATGCATTAATTACTGCAGTGATTGGAACCTGCTCCAATGGGATGGTTTCACTATTGGAAGTGGGGAAGACATATGCATTAATGACTGCAGGGATTGGAATCTGCTCCAGTGGGATGATTTAGCTATTGGAAGCGGGGCAGACATATGCATTAATGACTGCAGTGATTGGAACCTGCTCCAGCGGGATGGTTTAGCAATTGGAAATGGGGCAGACATATGCATTAATGACTGCAGTTATTGGAATCTGCTCCAATGGGATGATTTAGCTATTGGAAGCGGGGCAGACATATGCATTAATGACTGCAGTGATTGGATTCTGCACCAATGGGATGATTTCGCTATTGGAAGCGGGGCAGACAGATGCATTAATGACTGCAGTGTTTGGAATCTGCACCAATGGGATGATTTCGCTATTGGAAGCGGGGCAGACAGATGCATTAATGACTGCAGTGATTGGAATCTGCTCCAATGGGATGATTTAGTGAAGTGGGGCAGACAGATTCATTAATGACTGCAGTGATTGGAATCTGCTCCAATGGGATGATTTAGAGATTGGAAGTGGGGCAGACATACCTATGGGGAATCGTATACAGGCCACATACGTTGAGGTGAAGAGGAACGTGACATATCCAGGGCCTAATATTAGTCTGAACTCGCCCACAGGCAGGAGGCTATTATTTATGTCTCGATTAAATTTACTTCTGCTCTTTAAAAGAGCAAGTTGGTGCAGAGCCTCACCAAAATGCCTATGTGGATTGGGGTTTGACGAAGATTTGGCCCATTTCTTCCTGATCTGCCCTTTTCATCGCTGTATTGTATTGAATGGCTAAAGTCGCACTTTCTGGAGCATCACATTAGATCTTGTAGGGAAGAGCTTGGCAAGGTTTATAGACGAGGCTCCTAATATAAGAAGGTTGAAGACACACACTTAGACTATAGGTTAAAATCATCTAGAGTAGTGTTGCCAAAACGGGTAACTTAGTATTAGCACCCGGCCCAGGGGAGGCAGCCAATGAGGTGGCAAGGAACCCGGGCTGAATCTCCCGATGTAAGCCTGCATTCCAAGCTGCCTGATGACTGCTTCCCCCCACGTCCCCTCCCTTTTCTTCTCGCTCCCCCTTTCCCCACTTACCTGATTGCTGCCACCACAGCTGCTGCTGCTTCCCCTCCGGGTCCGTTGTCCCCACTGTCCCCACTGGTGATAGCTGCCAGAGACGGAATTGAACAAAAAGCCACAATATATTAGTGCGGCAGAGCTTGATATTACGGTTCTCCAGTAGGACACCTTCCAACAACAGGTGAAAACCCAGTATAACAGCACATTTAGGGGCTGAAGAGTGGGTATCCAGAGCATCCCACCACCCCCCCCCCTGATTAGCATGTGAACTTAAGTCATTGATGCAAGCACCCCCAAAATCACTCCCTTTTGAACCCCTCAATCAGCTAAAAACCCATGTAGTAGTGGGCTTACTTGTGTTATAGGCGTGAATTGAGTCAGGGATTCCCCCGTTAGGAATCATGGTTCCTTCTGGAACTGCCTTTACCAAAGAGTATGGCAAGTCTTTTTGATGAGCACCAGTGAAAGCCGACTCCTGTGAGACCGGCTTATCATTCACACCACAACACCAGCAGAGAATACATTGGGTGCTAACCAGGCTGACGACGTACCCCCAAATGAATCTTTAGAGAGAGCAATACGACACTGATCAACTGGGAGTAGTTTGGATCTCAAGGTTCTACCACTGATATCTTGCGCAGCACGCCTCAGTAGATTAGCAAGAGATTTACCAAAGAAGAACAAATCATTTTGAGTTATTGTTTGCAGGATGTGTGACAGTGTTGTAATCATTTCGCTCACAGATCTATTACCACACATACACGTGTTGAATTGTGCAAATTTGACTCAGATAATTGTGACAAATCTTGAGCAGGCTTCATTAGTGCCAGCGGGCCATGATGATTATTGAAGCCACTGAAAGACGATTGACCCCTAGCACCTAACACTTGAGGTAGTGTGTTCTCCAACCTTTTGGACATTAGGTCCGCGAGACTCACCACCCCTAATGAGGTTGAACATCACAGGTCGCACATACTAGGTGTGACGTCAGGGGGGTGGGCTGTATTTACAGATGAGGAACAAAGCATAGACTGTGTTGAGTGAGGGTTCACTCCCAAATTATTTAATTAAATATCCAGCAGTCTACTTAACTACCCTCTTTCACTGTGGTTCCCAAATTCTTTAATTCCGACATTTCCTTTGAGTGTGCTTGAACTTCAGGGGTATTTGGCACCCACCTTTTACGGGCGATTAAACCTTGATGATTCTTTTTACCCGTTCCAGCTCTCTGTATTATCTTAGTTAATTTACCTTTCGGGGGTCTAGCTATAACTCTTAATGGCGACAAAGGCTGATTCCGAATGGGAATATCCACCATCACCAGAGAGTCATTGGGAGTCTGAAAGAAGTCAAGAGCTGTCTTGTCCACATCACCGACCGCTACAATTGCATCACTGTCGTTTATCATATCAACCGCAGGTGCAAGTAAAGTGTAAGGTGAGGAGTCAACCAGGTTATCGATCATGCAATGGCCCTTTTGATTTGCAAGGGTACATGCCGAAACAAGAGTCTTTCGTCTAACATTTCAATCAGCCCTTACCGGTAGCTTAATATGGCCTTTCAGATGTTCACTGGAATATGACATCCCTGAAGCCAGTGGGGCGTCAGAGGAGCAAAACCATCTGTTTCCCGATTCTATGGGGGATTGCTTTTTATCTAACATTGATGCCATATCGGATGCCTCGTTGACCAGAGCCACAGATGGCAATTGGGGATACATGCCTTTCCATCAATTTTTTTTCATTGAAGAGATGTTTCATCAATTTTCTTCAACAAGTTATTTTTCATCTAATGGCGTTTCATACCACTTTTCATCGAAAACCTGTATAACATTTTCTTTTTTTTTCTTTTTTAAATTGGGCGGGGGCGGGGGCGGGTCCCAAACCCGTTTTCCGCCCTTTAAACCAACCCAAACATTCCCAAATATTTTTTTTTTATTGGGGGCTCCCCCCAATCTCCTGTATTCCGAATTTAACCCTTTAACCTTTTAGCCCACCAGTACATACATTTTCAATAAAAAAAAATGTATTGAAAGATTTTTCGATGAAAAGACGGTAAGCTGGAAATTTGGGATTAATCCCCTCAATTCTCTAGCTTTGCAGCGAGTGACCCTTCAGGTTAGAATTGTCTTGCCCATAGCTCATTCAAAAGGATTTAGCAGTATCAAGCAACTTTATATCATCAAATTTAGCCAGAAGGGCCTCTCGCATTACTGAGTGGGATTTAGACTCTGTTTCTAAAGCCTCATAGAGCAGAACACATAGAACTTGATTTATTTCCAGTAACGCTTCACTTCGAGAGGAGCCCGAGTTGTCTTTGAAGTTCTGAAATGCCACCAACAGTCTGCGAGGAGGAATGAATGGTGGGGTGGAGACAAAACTGGACAAGGAAGAGTCTAAAGTCTGTGTTTTGCCAGGAGAAAGTGAGGGCAGCGTATTTAACATATCGCTTGAGTCCACCAATACCAATTGTTCATGATTCCTGTTGGCAGAAACATTTAGACAAGACTGCACAGTGATTGTAGATAGGTCTTAGCCGTGAGAGAGTAAAAGTCAGTAATTTTCCCAACCTTTCAGGGGGAGCAAACATCAATACGCCGATGGGCCACCACTCCATAATTCTCCTTTGGCATTTGAGTAGGTTCAACATTATCAGAGCTTACCAGCACGCTTTCAATACTGACGGCCCATCCATGAATAGGAACCTCAGTTGGAGACGGAGGTAGAGGAAGCAGCATTGCAGCCAACATTGCCATAGCAGTAATGTCTGCTGAAGTTAAGTTAGTTGTGGTGTGCGGTGTTGCCTGCATCTCAGAACTCCTAATATGCATTGGCAGCAAATGATACTTAGGCTGAAAACGTTACCAGGTATGTTTCCCTAAATAAGGCACAAGAAAACCCACACGGCATATTCAATTGAGGGCTATGGCAGGCTATGATAAAGCAAAACTCAGATCCACGCTATACCACACTCACGCACACACTCCAAGCGATGACGCCGTTCAGTCAGTTGAAAGAAGACTTGCATTCTATTTTCCAGCAGACTCCAAATCAGCACCAGCCACAATACACCAATACAAATTGGTTCTGAAGTCATAATCAACACCGCTGGGACCTGAGGATCAAGTCAGGCAGGCACAAATCCACACAACTGCCACACAACTGTGCATAACTTTGCTCACCACTTCACGCGTGATTCGCGCACAGCCTCGGGTTTTAACTCCCAGCATGCTTAGTTCTCTAGGGAGGAAGACAGAGGGCTCAGCAACAGATGCCTCCAGGCCTTGCAATCGCACCCAGATGGCATCAGATGCCGCCGGCTCAGGAAAAGAAAATCACTGCTGAAACTGCCACACAACTGTGCGTGACTGTGGTTTATTATTATGTGTGAACTTTTCCAAGTCATCCCTACAAAGACAAACAACACTTCTGTTACGGACTAAACCTGGGAAGATATGTGGTCAAGTGTCTAATTTGTGTGATTGTTGGCAAATCATTTGTTCTCAATGTACCCTTGCTGCCAAAATAACAGTCACTAGAAGTGATTTAGTACACAGTGTATGCTGTTCAAAAAAGCCTGACTTCTTGTATTGTCAGAAAGTAAATGGAATCACATGGTCCCTGTGGAAACTCTGGTTTCTATCCTCCATTCTACCAACATCGACACCACTCCATTTGCTGCATCACCCATTCCAAGATGGCAGCTGTTGTGGGCCGCACTAACAACTGAACCGTACAAAAGTGGCTTTGATATCCAATGCTCGAAGTCGCTTCCTCTGCAGGATGCACCATGATGGCAGCCATACTGGAAGCTATATCATCTTGGAGTGAGGACCACTGACGTGTCACAACAATCAGGTGTTCTTTTCCTGTGTGCAGGTGTTCTCCCTTCTTCATGGTCCAACTTTTTAAAATCTTTGTGTCTCTCAGCTTATCCTTGGTATTCCTGGTACCGTTTCCTCTGCTCATTTCCCCCGATTCTGGTCCTTCCTCTGCAAGTCAGCTATCTCTCAAGACCCCTCCTGAACCTTGACCTGCTTCCACTGCAGTCTGCCGCCCTCTGAGTCCTCTCCTGGAGTCTAGTCCGAGCACCACTGCAACCCAGGACATCCAGTCCACTGAAGACCTTAGAAGGGTTTCCTGCCCATAGAGGCTTTCACCTCAGGTGGTTGCCTAGAGGCTACCTACACCCCTCACAACTAACCAGCAGGACTGCCCGTAGTACCAACAAGGGGCTTCCATCCTCCTCTCTACGCTGCCCCATCGCAGGTACCTTCGCTTTTTCTGAATTCTAACAGTTTGTGATGCCCAGCACTACATTAAAATGGGCCAATTACAACAGTTTGTGGTAGCGGTTCAGTCTTTGGCTGCAGAAGCTGAAGACCGAAAATGCCACCTTGATACGGATAGTTGTTGCCTTGCCAGAAACCACCAGGACCCTGAACCACTGTGGAGACCCTTGCCTAGTGGGAAGTTTAATGGCGATCACAAGAATTTAAAGGAGTTCCTTGTTGCATGTATCGTGCAGCTCACACTCAAGACTTCCTATTTCCCCACTAATCGCTCTGAAGTTGGCTACATGATTTCTAACTTGGCTGGCAGTGCCTTGGCACGGGCTATCCTGCTCATAAGCACCAGTAATCAGGTCTTGGATGGCTACCAAGGGTTCATCATGAGCTTGAAGCTCATGTTCGAATGTCACGAATTAACTTGTTTAGCTCAGGACGCTCTGTTAGAGTTCTGGCCCAGCTACACTGATATATTGAATTTCATTACTCATTTTAAACAATTGACCGCTGATACTGCTTGGCCTGACGAAGATCAAATTACTCTGTTTCAGAACAGGAGCATGAGGTAGAATGTTTTGCTCGTTCCACCAGCCCTGCTGAATTAATACACTGGTCTCACATCTGGCCTATCACACGCAAGAGCATCAGTCGGAAAAGAAGGAGAGCACAGCCTCAATGTCGTGTCCGACCCAGGCGTCGTCACGTTTTGTGCCTACGGTTTTGGACGAACATGGGCCTGTGCATAATAGCACCACTGGTAGCCCCCTTTTCCACCGAAGAAGGATACAGAAGACCTAATCAAGAGCTTTGTGTGTACTGTGCCTCCTAAGAACACCTAGTGAGAGACTGCCCGTTGACCCCTCCTCAACGGTCAGGAAACGAATACCCCAGATCGTAGAAGGGACGATGTACGGGGGCTCAGATATAGTAACTCGTCCCTCCGAGTACTCTCTCTTGAATATCACACATCAAGAGATGCAACTGGTAGGACATAGCATCTCTATACATTATGGGGAGTCCGCCACATTCGATGTTCCTGCCTTAGTGGATTGTGGAGCTGTGGGCAATTTCATGGATTCCTATGCTCAGCCTCATGGCATCCCTCAAGTACATAATACAAGGGTGCCTTTCGAGGGTGTTGATGGACAACCACTGGTTTCCGGTCCCATTTTAGAGAAAAGAGATGCATTGACAAGAGCATTGATACTCATGTAGAGTCCCTTTCTTTCCACCTCAAAAAGGAGGTCCATTTCACAGAAATCCATGGATTTCCGTGGCTAGGAATCCACAAACCATATCTTAACTGGACAGCCTGAACATTGATTGTGTTTCGTATTGTCTGAAGAAGGACTCTGTTGGACTTGTCACTGCTGCCATACGCTGTCTAGACAAGGACTTTGGGGCATCAATGATCATGGTAGCACTGTTTATAGCATGCAAAGTACCCCCCTTGGAGTTATGGCACAGGGTAGGGTGCAGGTTGTGTTTGATTTTAAATCACTTTTAATGAATATGAATTGGTTGATAATTGGGGGTTTCCCTTTGTTTTCTCTAGTGGTTCTATGATGAGGTCTCTCATATATGTATATCTCCCTGTCTTTTTAGAGTTGAATTGTCATTCTCCTGATGAAGGCGTAACTCAATTAAAGTTAACTACGCCGAAACCGGTTGAGAAACCAGTGATGAGGTCAACTTTGGACATCGATGTGACCCATCCTAAACTGATGACCACTTGAATAATCTGTTGTTGTGGCTTTTCATATATATATATATATATATATATATATATATATATATATATATATATATATTATATATCTCTTTCTCTCTCTTTTTTATGAAGACAATAAGTAAATCAATTGTTATGACTTTTTTAGGATAAAGTTTTACCTTACATGTATTATTGTGATGGATGTATGAATGGTTATTGGATGCCTGTGTACGAATGAGATGGATTATATGTGAAACTATGTGAAATTATGTGTTCTTAATTCCTTTCCTGCAATGTAAAATTATTGAGTGCTATGATTAATTCTCGATTAAAATTTGATATTAAAATAATGGATCAGGTTCAATTAAATTTCTTGATTCCTTCTGTCTCCAAAATTGTATCCTCTGGTTTTCTTCCGTAATTAGTAATGTACTAATACCCTGATCCAGAGTGTGGGGTTTCCTGTGTCCTTCAGATAAATATGGACAAGGACGTAACCACCATTGCGGATGTAGTGCATCCAATACCGGAACAATACTGAGATTTCCAGGGTGTACTTTCAGACTCATTAAAAAGGGAATTGCCCCCACATCATACTGAAGACTGTGCTATCGAATCGATTCCCATCACGGAAGTACCGTTCAGTTGTATGTACATTTCCTACAGAGTAAGGATTGTCAAGACACACTGCGGCAAAAGATGCAAGGATTTTTATCAAAATACAGAATTGTATTTATTGAAGTGTAGTAGTCAGCCTGACCCGTGTTTCGAGCCTAACCCGACTCTTCATCTGAGGCATGTATATATAAATTGCCAAATTACTCTATTGCTTCGCAATTGCGGCAAATGGCTAACGTCAAGTGCATTTGCCGCAATTGCGAAGCAATAGAGTAATTTGGCAATTTATATATACATGCCTCAGATGAAGAGCCGGGTAAGGCTCGAAACACTTGTCAGGCTGACTACTACACTTCAATAAATACAATTCTGTATTTTGATAAAAAAATCCTTGCATCTTTTGGCGCAGTGTGTCTTAACAATCCTTACTCTGTATCTAACTAACGTGGTAGTGGATTGGCAGTACACCCACACTCCTCGAGACGCCCGCTGCCCTATTGCTAACTAAAACTCTTTGTACAAGCGCTGTGGATATTACTGACTTTCACTGACAATTTACTTGTTTACATTTCCTCCAGTCCCGTGTTTGAATACTTCCAGACCAACCTTCAAAGCAGTCTCATACCAAAAAGCAAGTCTAACGGACGCATCACTATTTTTTGGTTCCCAAAAAGGACACTCCTGAGTTGAGACTCTGTCTGGACCACAGAGGACTACAGAAAAAAGTAGCAGTCAAAGACAGCTTCTACTTTCTACTTATTTCTGACTTTCTGGAAACTATTCTTGAGGCAAAGAAATTATCAAAACTTGATTTACGGGGAGCATATCTTCTCATATTCATACATGTTGAGGACGAGTGGAAGACGTCCTGCGGAAATCCCCTCGGTCATTTGGAAAATGGAGTCAAGCCATTGGGCTGTTTCAGTGTTTTATGGATCACATTTCCCCCAACCTTCTGCTCCATTCGGTCATCCTCTAACTCGGTGACACACTCATTTTAAAGATAAGGAGAACCTCAACTGTTTTGTGATCATCATCTGTTGGCCAAACCAAAGAAGTGTGTCTTTCATCGGTCCTCTATCCTATAACTGGAATACGCACTCTCATCAAATATGATCGCTGTGGACACCCGGAAGATCTCCAATATTGTAGAATACCAGACCCTCAAAACATCCGGGAAGTCTAGGGGTTCCTCTAATTAGCCAATTTCAGTAGGAACTTTATTCCTAATTTCTTCCAGAAGACTCCACCCATTACTGGACTCCTTAAGAAATGAAATGAATCTGTTTTCTTGGGATTTGGTTACTACAGAGGACTTTAAGTCCCTGAAGCATTAATTCATCTGAGCATCAGTGTTATGTCAACCCGACACTAGGAAGCCATTTGTTGTGGAGTATATTGCCTCACAAAATGCCATGGGAGCTGTCCGAAACAACTGCAGGAGGACAGATGTGAACACCCTATTGCATTTCTATCCCAGACTTTAACTGCCTCAGAGCACAACCACTCGGTCCTTGAAAAAGTATTGTTGGACATGAAGCAAGCCTACATTGAATGCATGCATCTACCCATGGGTTTACTGTACCCAGTGGAAATGCCAACTGACCTTTGGCATCTTCGGATGCTGCAGCCGCTGGAGTGTAAGAACAGCAAACAAGCCAGATGGGCATATTCCTTTTCACAATATGCTCTACTACTTACTTATGTGCCAAGGACTACGAATACTGTGGCCCTTCCCTCTGTCTAATAATGGAGAATCAAAGAAGTAAACTTGCAAATGAGAAGCTTCTGCCCACAGCCAAGTTTGTTCTTCCCAACATTGATTTAATTCATGAAGTCAAGCAATTGAATTTGAAGGACAATTCTATTTGTACCCGTACCCTGGCACAATGAAATCTCCTGCATAAGGATCCAGACCTACCATTTCATGAGCAGGATCAAAGCATTCCTACATGCACTCTTAGCTGCAGGTGCTACAGATGTTCCACAATAGGATGTCTGCCGAGAATAAAGGAATCAGAGATACTACTGAACTTGTCCAGCAACGCTTGTGGTGACTACAGCTGCATACTGATGTGCAAGATTCCATATCTGCTTGTGCAATATGACATCAAAGTTTCCAAGAAGACCACCCTTTGGGAAGTTCCTGCAACCAGTCTTTCCCTCTATACCTTGGCAGAGCATCTCCACCATTTTTATTGTTGACCTCCCTCCATCTGACAGTCACACAACGATTATGGTCACCATTGATTCCTTGACCAAGCTTGCCCACGTTATACCACTGCCATCCACCCCTGAGATGGCCAAATACGCTCTACAGCATATTTTCAAATTAATTAGTCTCCCACAATCCATAATATCTGACAGAGGACCTCTGCATGTTTCCTGTTTTTGGTCACACATGTGTAAGATCCTGGAAATCAAAAGAGTGCTATCATCTGGAATTCATACTCAAACCAATGGGCAAACCGAAAATATCGACGAGTCTCTCGAACAATACTCCACAGATGTTTCCCACCACCACAACACCAAAAAACGATTACCCTCTCTAGACGGGTTTATAGCAGAACTTCAGGAAGGCCATGCAATGTCTTTAAGACTCACTGACCAACGCCAAATGTTATGCTGATCGCAAACACACTCCAGAATCAGCTCCAGAGTGTGGGGACTAAGGGCCTCACCACAGTTTTGTTGCTCTGGTAAAATTGCTGGTATAATTGCCGGTTATGCCACAGGTTTGCCTGGGAGCACTGATTTACCTCCAGCCAAAAGCTGCAGGTAAATCAGGCCCCCCCACCAGCAAATAAATACCGGAATTACTAGCACCGGTATCACTGATTCCGGTAATTCCATCAATCCCATGGAATGGGGATTTACTGCCTTTTCCACCGTAATATCGCAGTCAGTGCGGGATATCAGGCAGCAGAAACGGTAGGGGCAGTTTAACGTTATCCCGCCAGAATTACCAGTGGGATACCGGCAAACTTGCAATACGGCCCTAAGTGTGGCTCTACTCCAGTGTCCTACCCTCTTGCCAACTACCATCAACATGATCATGACGTTGCTTTGGAACCGTTAGAATAATCAAACGTATCAATCTAGTGTCTTGAGCCTTACAGTTGTATACATCCTGGTCATAGGTCCATCCAGTTCTTCATGTTTCCCAGCACAAACCTCATATGTCTTATTATTTTCTAGGCTGCGCCAAAAGACTTCCTGTTCCTACCTGGGCCGTAGGAGGACCTGAATATGAAGTATCTTACATCTGTGGCTTCTGATACCATCATGGAAGACTCCTGTATTTGGTTGACTGGAAAGCTACAGGCAATGCGATCGCTTGTGGGAACCCGTATCCAGTATAGGTGTATCCGTATCGATAATTCACTGCCACCGTTTACACCAGTGGAAGCTGGACCGGTGGGTCTAAAGAAGGTACATACTTTTCAGGAACTTTCATGAAACGTCATGATTCCCGTGGAGACACTGGTGTTTGTCCTCTGGTCTTCCAGAGTGGATCCTGCTCCATGCGCAGCATCTCTGACGCAAAATGGCATCCGTGTTAAGCTGCACCGCGAACTCAACCTCCCCAAGATGGCATTTACGTTCAACCCTCCATGTCGCATTTCCCGTAAGACCTGCCACGATGGCTGCTGAACTGAGGTGATGACTTTTTGAGCATTAGGAGTGGTAGCAGTAATCTTCCAAGAAATTATGTTTTAATATCTGTTGGGATCCTTTCTTTCTTTTTCTCTTGGGATTTTAGTGATATTAATCAAGTGATTTTATGAATGTTGTGGTTTGCATGTGATTACATGTAAGATTTTATATGATATTTAGGATATTTGATACTATTATTGAATATTATATGTTGAATGTTCTGAATGCTTTCTTAATGTTTTGTGTAAAGTTTTATACTGAAACACAATAAATAAATAAATAAATAAATACATACATAAATAAATAAATACATAAATAAATAAAAGCTGCTGCACTCCAAGTTCGCAGGTCAGCGATAACTTTGCAGAGCGAGAGCCATCAACTTGTCGCAATGCTCATGTGTTGTTTCCCTGTGTGTGCGGGCGTACATTCTCCCATCTACATTTTCCATTGTTTTTGAGTCTCTGTGCCCTTGTTGTTCCTGGCCCCATTTTCTCTGTTCCTTTTCCTCCGCAAGTTTGGTACCTCTTCCTCAAGCTCGATCGTCTTTCAGTGGAGCCTGCCACCCTATCCGTCCTCTCCCGTAGTCCAGGTTTCTCTCCACTGCAAGCAAGCAGCGCCCAGAACATCCAGTCCACTGAAGATCTTAGAAGGGTTTCCTGTCCCCAAGATGGCTTCCCTACAGATCGTCGCCTAGGGGCTACCGGCGCTCGTGATAACTGGCCAGAGCTGTAATGACTAAACTGTTTGTAGCAATCATAATGTGCCAACGACTGCTACCAATCTTGTACCACCTGTAACTAAGTTCCTGCAAGTAACAGCGCCGCAATGCCCCTGGGCTGTCTGCGCGCTATATAAATGTAAATAAATAAATAAATAGGACTGCTTGTGGGACCCATAGGAGGCTCTTTTTCCTCTTCTCTACACTGCTTCATCGCAGGTACATTAGCGTCAGCTGAATAGTGTTTATCATTTTAAAGAAGTACAATAAAAACATATTCATGACATTCATGTAATGCTTTATCACTACTAATGTTTTGCTGCATCAACTCATCCAAATAATATACTAACCATAACAACATTCCATTATCTTATCAACAATAAATCAGTTCAATACGTTAGTAGAACACAATAACAGAGATATCAAAGCTAGACAATTCATTCACAACAAACACTAACAAACAGAAAGACAACGCTCCTTAATATTTCCATATCCTTCACGTCATATCAACCCTTCATTATGATACTTGCCTCAACTATACAATTCATCAAATGGTCCCCAAATCTCAAAATATTTGCCTTCCTGTTCCTGTTTTTTAAGCATAACTCTCTCATAACTAGCCAGTATTCGCATATCCTACAACCGACTGTAATAAAGTCTCTTATTAGTCACACGGGACACACAGACCAGCTGTGGAGACTGATGTTGATCCAGGTATGCTTTATTGGTACAGAATATACAGTTCCAGTTACTCTTAGGTATATACAGTAGTATGGATGACAGGACATGGACAGGGATGGGTAGATACAGTATATATGAAGGAGTAGACCCACCGGCCATCCACTCATTCCAGCTCAGGCCCCCGACTGACTCACTCAGAACATTCATACACTGATGCACTCAACATTCTCCTGGCTGCATCATACATCACATTCTATTGGCAATCACTCCAGGCCAGTGACAATGTACAAGACTATATATAACACTGACCCCCCCCCCACATCTGGCTCTGCATATCATAATAAAATTAATAATAATAAAAACAATAACAGTGATCATTCAGCTATTGGACATCTTGACTGACTCCTGGCCCCTTCCTGTGATGTAGCTTCCCATGGTGTCCTTGAGTGTCAAAGGCTCGTGTCCCTCCCTGAAGCATCCTTTTCTGTGACATCACACGGATAGATATGCAAATGAGGGGATCTGCATGCCTTTTGCCGTGCAGGCCCTCGCGCCTCCCGGAAGCAGTCTCTGCACAGGCACAGCTGCAGCCTTCCTATGTGTTCTGCGTCGGGAAGCAGGGGGGGTCAGCAGGGGTCATGAGCAGAGAACCTGAAGCTCAGGAAACTGCAGGCATTGCTGTCTTTTCTTCACCATCGGCCCATGTGCTGGCTGGATAAACCTGCTAATGATTAAACAATACATGCTTTTGTTCTGTGTGATTACGGGGCATCCTGTTAGCTCTCAGAGTTCCTGGAGATAAGGCGCCTTGAAGATTTGGCTTTCAATGGTACTCTCTTCTGCAGAAGTGGTTTCGAAATCATAATAAATCAGCTTGCCAAATTCTTATAAAAATATGTCAGACAAAAAGAGAATATGGTTGTAGCTTTATTTTCCCCATTTTGTACTGAAGCCGAAAAGCACCAGAGAGCAAAGTAATGGGAGCCTTAAAAAATCCTCTGGCTTTTGATAATGTTCTTGCAAGACACAAATACACATAACAAAATCTAATTTGCGATAAGGTCGATCTATTATATATGATGTGAGGAAATTGAAGCCTGGAAAAAAAGCAAACCCTCCATTGTGTGCGTCAGTCAGTCGTTCAGTTAACACTTTATTTAAGATAGAAATCTCATAAAGCAAAAATAAAACATTATCATGCAAAGCATTACACATATAGTATGTACCCAATTATTAACACCTAACACTTTAAGTTACTGCCATATACAATATTATTAAAAACAAAAACACAAAAAGTAAATATATTTCCCAGTCATTGCTAAAAGACAGATATAGCAGCGCGGCTTGACGACTAACATGACAGTGCAGCAACGGTGCAAGGTTCTTTCCTCAAAGTAACCCTGGTCCTGTGGTCTGCAGTTTGGGGTTTGGGGTGCAGTACGAATATGTCTGAAAACCCAGCCCAGCATTCTGCACCCGGCAGTTTGGCACTGCTTTTACTCCTGTCCCTTCCGAGCGGCCAGTAGCTTGACTGTAGCAGTAGCTTGACTGCAGCAGTAACTTGAATGCAGCAGTAGCTTGACTGCTTTGCTGCCTGGTGCGTTTCGTGTTCTACATTCAGCAGTTCAACGTGCTTGAACGCGCAGTGAGGTTCTTCCTTCCGCACGCACACACAGTGTGCTGTACTTTGCTGAACTCTGCTGTATAAGGCAAAATATCCCCTTGGGGGGGGCCGGATAGGTGCAGGTGGTGGTAGACAGTGTGGCAAGGGTGGTGGTGGCTAATCTGTAATGCACTGGAGGTGGCGAGTGTGAGGTAATTTATCTCTTGCTCAAACTTTTCCTCAAACCTCTGCTTAAATTACATCCTGAGTCAGCAGGAGGCCTGAAGTTACATGCTGATTAATGGTATGGCGCTTCTACCTGTTGACTGCTATCTGAAAGGAACTGCGTATTGAAAGTAAATAGTGTTGGTTGTCAGAAGCAGCCTGTGTTGAAATTGAGGGAGGTGTGGCTTGATGCCTGACGTTGACGCATACCGCTCCTCTTCTCTCTTTTGCAAGGGGGAGAGTGGCAAGTGAGGCGGCTTGTGAAGCGGTCCACGCCTGATGACTGAGAATGGTCCTGATCTGGGGCTGCTGAAGGGGAAATGGCTGCAGATTAGGCATGGTGGCGAAACCCCACGCACGGAAGACAATTATAAAACAAAGGGGGTTCCGTAGCTAATTAATCTGGCATGAAGGCTGCTGGAGCCTGTAAACTACCTAGGCAAGCTACCATCAATTGGGTGGCCCAAAATCAGAAGGCCATCGGCCTGCCACTGTAGCTGTGTCAAATGAGGTGGTTGAGGTGGCGGACCGAGCCGTTTAGCACTAGCTGCTGAAGGTGACAGTCTAGCCCTTCCAGAGAGAGTTTGATTCAGAAGAAGTTGTAAAGATGAACATGGTGCAGAATTCACCCCAAGGAAGGGAGTAATGCCCCTCTTGACTCCCATGGCCTGCATAGTGTGTCATTTTGACTCCTGATACGCCACACAACCTGATATCCAACCTGATGCCTAACCCAGGGCATGATACTGGTTTTGGCCTTGAGGGTGCTCTTATCACCGCTTGAGATAAAGAACGGACTACCTAATGAGGAACATCAATCTGCAGCTGTTGTCAGTCCCTCGGATGGATACATTTTGGAAGCGCTAGAGCGCTCACTTGACCGGTATTATGTTGAGAGGTGGTGTGCTACCCTCAGTATTAGGCACAGACGTCTCTGAGATTGATCTTTACATGGGTGATCAGAATGGTAGCCCCACAATGGTGCAGACAATGACCAATTCCTTTGGTGGTTTGATAGGCGATGGGGTGGTGGCCAGGAATGTAGCAGATGTAGGAAAAGACAATTTAAAGAGCTCCCGACTATCCCGATTATCAAGGATTTCACTTATAACCAGCCCGTGCGTGTGCATTGAGAAGAAGGAGTGAGACGAGAAACATTGGGGACACCAAAGGTTCCTCTGTAGGATTTCGAGCCCGATGGTTGCATTGCTGGATTCTCAGATGGTCCAGCAGAGGTTGAGTTATCATGCAAATGTAGATTGCCTCATAGTGCCTGTCACTCCGGCTCTCAGAACTTCTCACACCTGCACCCTTATGGACTTAGTTCTAATCTAGAAGGTGAACCAGTTGAAGGGCCTAGTGTGAGTGCAAATGCAGACAAGATTTTAGACTTTCTGCCGCCTATTTGGAGTTGAAAGATGCCTACAGGCAGTTACTGGATAGGTGTGAGAGATGCTGGAAATATTAACATTTATCTTGGGTCGTTAGAACATTGGCAAAATGCATGACAAACATGTTGGCTGGGGTTAGTAATATCAATAAGAGTCTGGGGCTCTGGCAGGGTTTGACCACGTTGGTGCCCAAAGTTACTGAGGACTACCTAGAGACTCAATCAATGGCCACATAAGTGGTGGAGGCAGAAGCATGACCAGTGGAGTCCAGTGGTGGGGAAGATATATTTTCAGGCCAGAAAACTGTGAAGGGTCGAAGTTGTGTCTCAATGCAAACTATAAAACCGGATTGGGACAATAACAGCACATCCAACCATCAAAGAGCACCTGGAAGCAAGAAAGGAAGTTTGGTTCAAGACGGAACTGTTAATCAAAGCCCTGTTGCATACAGGCAAGCCACCTGTTGTGGAGTAGAGATGGGGATGTCCAAGGAAGACCACCTGGCCGGTTGACGGAACATGAACTTAATATGCTGTTTTAAGGGCCTAACACACAGTAATAAAAATGCCTATAAAAGAGCTTTGGCGAAAGCTTTGTCGTGAATGGTATTTCTTTCAAATTGTTCCCCAACATTCGTATCCTATCGGATTGCATCTTTTGTAAGGGATGTAACGTCTGTTTTTACTTTGTTGATTCAAACTTCCATTTATACATACTGCAACGGCTGAGATGCCTTAGCGATGAAGGGCATTGAGGTGTTTGAGGACATTAAGGCAGATATAGGTCATATGCATGACTCCTGGTATTCCTGGCAGTCTGATGGTGGCATTTTAGATGAGCATGAGGTAGCTACTAGGAGCACTGGATCA
Source organism: Ambystoma mexicanum (assembly GCF_040938575.1). Taxonomy (NCBI): domain Eukaryota; kingdom Metazoa; phylum Chordata; class Amphibia; order Caudata; family Ambystomatidae; genus Ambystoma; species Ambystoma mexicanum. Next base: position 1,567,111,115 of record NC_090932.1, read on the forward strand.
AGTCCGCGAAAGGTAACAGCTGTTGATACCAATCGCCCAATTATTGACCTGACAAGATACTGTTCATAGATGGTTTCCAATCATTCCAGATTCCAGGACAAAAGAACATGACAGGCCGGTCTTAAGGGGATGGCAATTTTTTTTGTCAAGTCCCTGTATGAATGCCATCGTACTGAACTGGATGCCCTAATCTGTTGTTTACAAGTGGTAATGGTTATCTTACATGCTAACATGAACATTATTATATTAATGGCATAAAATGGGGTACATCAGTAAATGCAGTAACACTTACCAAAGCAATCAGGCTAAATGTGAGATATGGCTAAATAACACAATCTACCTGGATGCGTGATATGGCTCACACAAAATACCTCGTTGAAAGATATGGCTGACACCCGACAAAATACCTAGATGCAAGATATGGCTAACTAAAACAAATTACCTAGATGCAGGATATGGCTGACTAACACAATCAGACTAAATGCGAGTTATGGCTAACTAACACAAACTACCTAGATGTAGGATATGGCTAATACAATCAGGCTGTATGCAAGATATGGCTAACTAACCCAAATTACCTAGATGCGAGATATGGCTGACTAACACAATCAGACTAAATGTGAGATATGGCTAGCTAACACAAACTACCCAGATGCAAGATATGGCTAACACAATCAGGCTGTATGCAAGATATGGCTAACTAACACAAATCCCTAGTGCAAAATATGGCTAACACAATCAGACTAAATGCAAGATATGGCTAGCTAACACAAACTACCTAGATGCAAGATATGGCTAACACAACCAAGCTGTATGCAAGATATGGCTAACTAACACAAATTACCTAGATGCAAGATATGGCTGACTAACACAATCAAGCTAAATGGGAGATATGGCTGACTAACACAATCAGGCTAAATGCGAGATATGGCTAGCTAACACAAACTACCTAGATGCAAGATATGGCTAACACAATCAGGCTAAATGCGAGATATGGCTTACTAACACAAACTACCTATATGCAAGATATGGCTAAGTCAATCAGGCTGTATGCAAGATATGGCTAGCTAACACAAATTACCTAGATGCGAGATATGTCTGACTAACACAATTAGACTAAATGTGAGATATGGCTGACTAACACAATCAGGCTAAATGTGAGATATGGCTGACTAACACAATCAGGCTTTATGCAAGATATGGCTAACTAACACAAATGACCTATATGCGAGATATGTCTCACTAACACACTTAGGCTAAATGGGAGATATGTCTGACTAACACAATCAGGCTAAATGGGAGATATGGCTGACTAACACAATCAGGCTAAATGCGAGATATGGCTAGCTAACACAAACTACCTAGATGCAAGATATGGCTAACACAATCAGGCTAAATGCGAGATATGGCTTACTAACACAAACTACCTATATGCAAGATATGGCTAACACAATCAGGCTGTATGCAAGATATGGCTAGCTAACACAAATCACCTAGATGCGAGATATGTCTGACTAACACAATCAGGCTAAATGCGAGATATGGCTAACTAACACAAACTACCTAGATGCAAGATATGGCTAACACAATCAGGCTTTATGCAAGATATGGCTAACTAACACAAATTACCTATATGCAAGATATGTCTGACTAACACAATCAGACTAAATGTAAGATATGGCTGACTAACACAATCAGGCTAAATGGGAGATATGGCTGACTAACACAATCAGGCTAAATGCGAGATATGGCTAGCTAACACAAACTACCTAGATGCAAGATATGGCTAACACAATCAGGCTAAATGCGAGATATGGCTTACTAACACAAACTACCTATATGCAAGATATGGCTAAGTCAATCAGGCTGTATGCAAGATATGGCTAGCTAACACAAATTACCTAGATGCGAGATATGTCTGACTAACACAATTAGACTAAATGTGAGATATGGCTGACTAACACAATCAGGCTAAATGTGAGATATGGCTGACTAACACAATCAGGCTTTATGCAAGATATGGCTAACTAACACAAATGACCTATATGCGAGATATGTCTCACTAACACACTTAGGCTAAATGGGAGATATGTCTGACTAACACAATCAGGCTAAATGGGAGATATGGCTGACTAACACAATCAGGCTAAATGCGAGATATGGCTAGCTAACACAAACTACCTAGATGCAAGATATGGCTAACACAATCAGGCTAAATGCGAGATATGGCTTACTAACACAAACTACCTATATGCAAGATATGGCTAACACAATCAGGCTGTATGCAAGATATGGCTAGCTAACACAAATCACCTAGATGCGAGATATGTCTGACTAACACAATCAGGCTAAATGCGAGATATGGCTAACTAACACAAACTACCTAGATGCAAGATATGGCTAACACAATCAGGCTTTATGCAAGATATGGCTAACTAACACAAATTACCTATATGCAAGATATGTCTGACGGTTTATAGTCATAATATCGAAAAAATAATGTCGAATTCAAAAATGTCGAAAACACATACATATAATAGAAAAAGTCAATAATTCGACATTTTGACTTTCGATATTATTGAATTCGACATTATGACTGGACACCCTTTTGTGTCCGTCACAGAGGCTGACAGTTCGATTTAGAACGACCGCTCTGTGCGGTCACAGAGCGGTCTTTATTAATCCGTTTTTTTATTTTCGATTTTTTAAAAAAGGTCTTTTGACCTAGAACGGTAATTAGTCATCAAATGGATTATACATAAACCAATATTCAGAAGAGACAGCGTATAATTCACATTTTAAACCACTTTTCTTGTTGTTGTTTTGGTGTTGTTTCACTTTGGTCCTGAAGAAGACATGGCACACGACGTTTAAGATGAACCTGTCAAAATTAGCAGGCTCCAATTAATGGTAATGCTAACGAACAACTTATTTAAATCGAGAAAAGACAGTCTTTACTGTCTCAGTTAGCCTACGAAATTTTTATAATCGAGTAGAAAACATTCATTCAATGTTCTGTGCTTCTTTGATTTACACGTGTACATTTTTTTACAGAATGGACTGTTTTTGTGATTAATTCCCTTGATGTTAAATTATTGGTCAGCACTTATTTGGTGTGTATTTTTGATTGTGTTTTAAAAAGACTGTAAAAGGAGATATTGATTGAACACTTTGTGATTCAATAAATAGATGTTCCTCTTGGATATGTTGTCTCAAGGAAAGCTGCCTCCACTGACTATACAAAAGGATATCTATGCTAACCCTTTTTTAGAAAGCACATTTTACATCAAAACACTTGTTAGATGTAGGCCAGAGGACAACACTTCTCTAGTTTATTTTTGATATTATATCCCCAGATGTTGATGGGTCAAAAGGATCACAACCCTTTTCTGTTTTTGATCAACCCTCATTGTAACATGTTCAGGGGCTGTGCTCAGTGACCTGCTGGGACTTTCTCCCGTTGAGGGCAGGGAAAGGCATTTGCCAGACATTGGTCGGGTCAGATGCCAGAATCTGTGCTCATTTCTCCCAGAGTTCTACCTGCTGTCTCCCATAAGCTCCAAACTCTTCTCATACAGTCCAAAATGATAATTCTCCTCCTCCCAAGCCCCCATTCACATCTCACCAGGCAGCACTAGGACTTCAGTATCTGATTGTTACTGCAACCCTACAGCGGGTTCTTCGCGTCTAAACAAGGAGAACGAAAAGATGGAAGTTGGAGTATGGACTGTGGAATAATGACCCTTCTCTCTGCCCGTAAGCATATAACAATGACGAAATAATGAGTTGGCGATTCCTGATGGTTTGCCCATGTTTCTTGTAATATGAAATCTGGGCAGATTGCTATGTTGTGTTTTGGATGCCTGTGAGACCACACAGGTTGAGGCAGTCACAAAGGCTTAGGAAGTGTTTTGAGGAAAGAATAGATACATCCTCTCCATGACTTTAAAGCCCCCTCTGTGAGACGTTCCATTGACCATGGGGTAATTAGCTTTTTATACGTTTGTAGGTAGTTGATATGATATGATATGGCATTTATAACGCGCCTATACACAAGTGTTTCAAGGCGCGATGAGGCAAGGGAGGGAGAACAGAGGGAAGATAGGCAACGATCCTACTAGGCCAGGTGTCATTCAGATCGTGCATGGGAAGGGGCAAGAGGGAGAGTTTGGGGGCGAAGGGGGAGGGGACAGTGCAGTACATGGGATAAAAGAATAAATAAACAATAAGTAAAAGTACCAGCAGGTGGCAAGTGCAAGGGTAAGTGCAGACATCAGATGTCAAGTGCTGGTAGTGGGACTGTAGGGATACAGAAAACAGTCCCCAAGTGCAGGCATTGCCAGGAAGGAAGTGCAGGTGTGCGACTGGCGGGGGAGGGGTCCTGGCCCGAGTTGCAGCCTTTAGCCAGTAAAGCCATGATTTCACAAGTCACAGTGCCTGATTTCAACAGGTTTGCACTGGAGCAAATAAGGAAATGCCGAAAAGAGCCTCTCAGATGTGCACCTGCTTCTGCACAAAGCCTAAAACTGGAGCAAATCTGGAGATGAGCATTAAGATGCTCATATGCAAATGAGATGTACAAAGATGTTCTCAGGGGCATCTTAGAGATGCCCCAAGCATCTCCAGATTGACTCCAGTATCAGGGAATCAGTGTTAAGGTGGCAAGTGAACGGAGGATAGCACAGGGGCATCTGTGCTGGTCTTGGATGCAAGACCATGCAGAGCAACAGAGGTTCGAATCCCCGATCCGTGCTTAGAACCCGAACTCAGGTGTCAAGCATGTTGGAAAAAATAAAGAAATAAATACAAATGCAAATCCTAGATGCTCAAGGGAATCTGCTCATTTGCTCCAGCGCAAATCTTTGTATTAGGTCAGGCACTGAAACGGCCCTAATTGACCTTAAGGCTCAAATCGACGAGTTGAAGGATAAAGGCAACACAGTTATGCTCCTCCTCCTTGACTTATCAGCGGCCTTTGACTTGGTGGACCATGCAGTGTTATGCAACCACCTAGCATCTGCCGCCTACTTCTCAAGTGAAGCGATAGTGTGGGTACAATCCTTCCTGGCCAACCGGACGATGAGAGTGTTCTCCCCTTCAGCCTCTGCGGACCCAATACATATCACCTGTGGTGTCCCAAAAGGTTCATGTGTCTCCCCCACAATGTATGATATCTTCACTAAGCCACTCTTCGACAAACTTGACAGACTGGGGATAACATACACCAACTATGTGGACGATACACAGATCCTCATACCACTTTCTGGCAACTTTGTCGAAGATACAGCTCTAGTAAATAAGGTTTATCTCCTCATTCAGGCATGGATGGCCTCACACGGCCTCTGCCTGAACAACGACAAAACAGAGATACTGATCTTGGGCTCCGACTCCAACCTCAAAAAACTCAGTCTCAATTACCGTGCCTTCAATATTGATGGCAATTTAATCAAAGTGGCAACTGAGGTAAAAACTCTAGGTTTCTACCTCGACGCTACACTTTCTCTCAAAAAACCAACCAATGCCCTCGCATCCTCGACGGCCTACACTTGCAAATTAATCAGGGCTTGCAGACCTTACCTCTCCAAATCCAACTTCATAACACTAGCCAACGCCCTAGTAATGTCGAAATTAGGCTACTGCAACACACTCTACTCGGGGGCCAGCAAGTCTATCATAAACAAAATGCAAACACTTCAAAATAATGCCCTTAGAGCAGCTCTGGACATACCTCGCAGAGCACACATATCAAATACTAGGAAAGAGCATCAGTGGCTAAAAATTAGCGACAGAGTCCTCCTCAAAACACTATCCTTCACTCACAAAGGACTGAACAACAACGCCCCTCCATACATTTCGGATAAACTAAATATAAAATCGTTCACATACCACACGAGAGCAGCTAACCACCTCTTGCTTGTAATTCCGAGATTGAAATTAAAAAAAATGGGCGGAGCCAGTTTCCCTGTAAAAGCTGCTTGCGCATGGAACGCCCTCCCCGCTGCACTGAGAGCTAATCTACCATACTCGAGCTTTAGACGCCACGTAAAAAAGTGGCTCTGGTCTAACGCCAACTAACTAACTCTCTTGGCCTGGATTCACCATTGGAAACCCACGGTGAATAACCACTATGTCATTCCTGATCCCTGACCTGACTTCCTTGTGGTATAGGAACCCCCCTCCTCCTGTACCCCTTATACATGCTTGCTAAATTGTTAATAACATTTTTGCCATATCTTCTGTAAGCACTATTGTATGTAACTAAGCTCAAGTATTCTTGTAACTGCTGCGCTCGGCTACCCCTGGGTTTTGGTGCGCATTATCAAATAATAAACTAAACTAAACTAAACTAAACTAATGTGTGTTAATTGCAAGACATGTTTCTGTATAATGGCGCCACCTGCTCCATGTCCATTAGGTATTTTTCTGGAGAGGAGGGTGCAATCTGGGGTGCAATCACTGGAGTGAAGTGTGAGGAGGCACGGGTGAGCCAAATATCAGTGATTAGAATATCATTGAGATTTCTAAGTTGAAATCATAAATAGGGCCTCAATTGGCGGTAACCAGGAAACAGGCTGTATTACTGTTTACCATCGGTTGTACCGCTCTGTATGATTATGAGGTCTAGGCTATTTACCACATGGTGTGTTCGCAGCAATATCATATGTGGCATGTACCATCTGATTATGCATTAGAATACCGACTAAAACACCTTATTTTAAAATGTTTTTTAAACATTTTATTTCTATAGCATGTGGTATTTCTGGAAATCCAAAGAAAGACGGCATGTAGTATTTCTGGAAATCCACATGCATAATTTTTCTATTTTTTAAAAATATGTTCCCCCGTTTTGAGACTAAAAATGTATTTAACATCTATACGAATGCCTTGCACCATACTTTGGAACATGTGGACGACGTGGTTTTTAAGTCATGCAAATACATCTGCTATAGAAGAAGAAAGGTTTTTTCTTTTCCGTAAAGGTCGTCCGCCCGAGTAGGGTTGGCTCTTTGGACTCTTTGGGGATAAGATTTGCTTGCAACATTAGAGAGGCTTCTCATCAAAACAAACAAGCAATTCTCTTGCAACAAGTGATTGGTGGCCTCTTCCGTTTTGCATACTATTTGAAATTACAACCTGCAGACATGCTAATTAAGGTTCATAAAGCGAAACAGTCCCCTTAGCTCCCTTTGGGCGCAATTATTACCCCATTGTTTCCTCATTGTTTGTAAAGTGGTGCACCAAAATTAAATGGTAACGATAATTTGAATTTAGGTTGATTGTGTTAGTTAGCTATATCTCGCATTTAGCCTGATTGTGTTAGTCAGCCATATCTCCCATTTAGCCTGATTGTGTTAGTCAGCCATATCTCCCATTTAGCCTGATTGTGTTAGTCAGACATGGTGTCCAGTCATAATGTCGAATTCAATAATATCGAAAGTCAAAATGTCGAAAAAAAAATGTCGAAAATAAAAATGTCGAATTACAAAAATGTCGAATTTTTTTCAATTTTTTTTTTAAATAATGTTTAAATAAATAATTAATTATATTTTATAAAACATATATTTTTTAAATGGTTAAAGGTATATCCATGGTGAGTGGGAGGGATGGGGAGGAGGGGGGGGGGGTTGGGGTAGGGGTTTGGGATGGGGTTTTTTAATAATTAATTATTTAATTAATGTTTTATTAAATACTTTTGTAAAAAAATTAAAGGTATATCCATGGGGGTGTAGGGGGGGATGGGGAGGAGTGGAGGGTTGGGGTAGGGGTTTGGGATGGGGGGCTTGGGGGGGGACCCCCCCAATAAAAAAACATTAGTATATGTGATATTTTACATAGTTATTTTAACATTGGTTTTTCGATTTTTTTTTCGACATTTTATTTTCGAATTAATGACTTTTTCTATTATATGTATGTGTTTTCGACATTTTTGAATTCGACATTTTTTTTTCGACATTTTTGTAATTCGACATTATTTTTTCGATATTATGACTATAAACCACACAAGTGCACGCAGGGGCTGACAGGCACGCTAGGACCCGGAAGCAGCCACGAGGGAGAACGGGTACGTTTGTCTGTGTTCGTGTGTGCTTTAGGTGTACGTGTTTGTGTGTGGTTTTGTGTGTTTAATGGTGGGGGAGTCTTGGGAGGGGAGGAAGGTGGCAGGGGCTGAGGGAGGGAGGTTTGTGGGGTGAAACCCTCCCATTTTTAACTAATGGAGCAAGTGAAGGAGGGGATGGAGGGAGGTGGGAGAGGGGCAAAGAAATTTCATTTAAACATGGTGTTGTGCGCCATTGCACAACGATTGTCCCGTTGCGTTGAGATAGTGTCATGCGTCATTAAGCAATGACTGTCCCATTGGGTTTCCATTAGCTAGACAGTTGACTTAAGGTTGTGTATTACGGCAAGTTAGACGACATACTGGGCCACTATTAAAGTAACATGTGTTTCATAATATTGGACGAACTCATTATTCAAGGCTCATCTAAATTCAAAACATTTTTGTTGAAACCCGCGTAGGTTCTATAGAAATTGATTAATATCCTTATATAAAATTTGCCAAATCTGATTGTCATTAAAAGAAACTGGATACACATGACAGTATTGTGCTTAATAAAGCAGTTGATAAAATAAGGGAGCAGCATATCTCAGCATATCTCAGAATAATCAAATGAGGGGCATACATTCCTTTTGAGGGGTATCCGGATATGAATTGCACACATCCCAACTGGTGCCATTCATCATAGCCATTCAGGCCATTGAAGAAACGTTTTGTCATATATAGACAAAACTGTTATGTCCCTGTGCAGGCACAGCATGGGTTGCCTGGGTTGTGACAGACCTTGTAAGGGAACAGAAGACCAGTCTGCCCGAGTTATTATCATGTTTTTATTAATATATTGGGGTCATTTTCGTCCCTGTTGTATGAAAGTAAGGTCTAAAACCATGCTGCAAGCAGTTTAACGCTAACCTTTACACATAGGATCCTTTTGGAGCCGTTTGAAAGTAGAGTATGGACACAGCGCTTCATCATGAGTTGGGCAGGATCCTGGCTGTACTATAGCCCAACTGTAATAGCGTTAGCGCCAACCGGTCGGCTATTAACAGTAAATCCCCATTCCCCATTGGCTCCAAAGGACCAATGGGGAATTTCCAGCGCAAATACTGCACTAATACAGCCAGCGGTAATACAGGGTGCTAAATGTGATTTTCACCTCCATAAAAAGAGGTATAAAAGCCCATTTAGCACCCAACTCGTGAGAGGGCCAACACTTAAATGCAGCAGTAATACTATTACCGCCACGTTTATGGCTACAGCCCAACTCGTGATAAGGCCCACAGAATAGAATAAACATGGCAGCCGTGCATTTCTTTTTTGCCTTCAAGTGCCGCATAGTTTTACACTAACATTACATGTTTTCGTTCTGGTGTGAAACCAATTGATTCTGATGGAATCCGCCTGTTTTCAGCGGGTGCTAAAAGCAGGGAGATTCCATAGGAATTCATTGTAAATGCTGCCAGCCAAGCATAAATGACGGACAGCATTTATACTTTTTCTTTATTTTCAACGAATTTGAATTGAGCCGATACCCGACCCGTCTCACACCCCCTTTTACAAATAGCCCGGGTCACAATTGACCATGAATCAGGCCGGTTGGTGGGAATACAATATTTATTTATTTTAATTTCAAAAGAAATCACATAATCTTTATATGGAGCACAAATCACCAATGGGGTGATAATTACAATGAAAACAATTGAAATACACTTGGGTAACCTTCTACAAGAACATATTCAAAGCACAAATGAATAGGAGCACTTTTTCAATTAGGATAGATAGCACCCAAGTTAAGGTTTCCCCGGCAATGATCCCTCAACCCACAGTAAATCGAAATCTGAGTGGATAGAAAAAAACAGCAGGTAGTCAGGGATATGAGGCAGCAAACAGAATCAAAAAATCTGACCTCACAAAATAAGAGGCAAAAACTGATTTTAAAACCATTGCAATGGCCTAAACTGACACTAGGATTTTAACAAATAATACATTATATGTGTGGTTAAATGATGATGTACATATGTTTTATCACAGTATCAGGGATGTTATATCACTAGCAACTATAAGGTATTACAAAAGGCATACAGTTCACAAAGCAGGTTGAAAATGAGGACACACAGCCGTCAAATCACAGCTTTAAATGTCAAAGACTTTTTTTTAAACGGGTGAAAAACACAGCATTGGAATGTGGTTTTTAGGCTGGGTGATAGATGCACATCAAAGGGACAATATGGAAGAGAAAGAGTGACTATAGCTGAAGAATTTAATGAGATTTTCAAGGTGGAATGAGGTTCCATTTTAGGTAAAATAAAGCAGTTAAGAAAAGAAAATCGGTTTTAAAAAGGAAAGGCAAGTTTTACTTAAACTAAATTATCTAGACTATATGGTTAAAGAAAGACACGGTACGTTCCAAGATTGATTCGCGCTGTCAACCTTTTCACCCCACGTTCAACTTTAATTAATTTGATTATTCCAAATATGACTAAGGACTTATGATCTATGCAAGACAGAAATTAATTGAAAAGTGGCGCTAACGCTTGGAGATCAATGACAAGATGCAGAGAGAATTCTAACAGTCTTAAACAAGTGTTAAATCTTAATTTCTTAGTAAACAACAAGTTAGATATAATTAGGATCTCACCTTGGTAGACAGACGATACCAAATGGAATAGCCAATGCTTAATATGGAAAGCTCCCCCGACCAGCGTGTCTCTCCCTAACCGGAATGAAATAACCCGAGGGAAAGGACACGACCGTCAGGGAAACCCTCTGGGGAAGAAAACCCTGGTTGGAGTTGGGAACCGGAATCAGGATAGTAGTCGAGATGATTTTCACCGATGACTGAAGTGGAACAGGATGCGGGAAGGCTTCTTCTAGTGACAGAGAGACAAAGGAGTTGAGAAGAGACTTCTGGAGAGAGAAAGGAGCAGGACTGGATAACAGAGCAATACGGGAAGATTTTCCCCACCTCCTGCTGTGACCTTAATGAAGAATCAGAGGCGATTCCTTGGAGACTGGAACTGGAGTAAAAGGGAGACGGGATCTCTAAAACAGATAGAAGGGTAAGCAGGGGCGAGTATTGGGAGAAGTTAATCTCTAACGATAAAATAGAAGAAACTCACTCTAGCCTGTTTCCAGAGGGAAGCATAACCTGGAAGGACGATCAGAAGCGAAAAGGGTGAGGAAGCTCTTGATGGTCTCAGGCCCGCAATCGGGGAGTTTGGGCGATCAGGAAAACCCACTGAGGAGATCTGAACAAGGCGGAAGCAAAGAGTTAGAGATACAAGGTAAGGGGAAGGTACAGGAAGGGAGAGTAACAATTAGAACCTCTAGAAGCAAAGTCACGGAGCGCCTGCAACAACAGTAGCGACGCGAAGGACGGTCGATCTCTGTTCAGTATAAGGAATCACGTGATCGATCCTCGGCGTCTCTTGTGGACGTGCAAAGACTGAAACGCTGCTCTCCGCCCGGGCAGTACAACGCTCCTCCATCTTGGAAGTACATAATCTAATCGAACCGCATAAGCGGCTCCGGGACCAAAGGGATCAACGACCAGTATGTGTAACAACAAGTTACCAAGGCAAGGATAGGATTACTGAGAGAGTAGAGCAAAGACAAAGTATCAAGATGGGGTAGGCTATGTGTTGCTATGGGATCAGGAAATACTCACAATCTGCACTTGAGTTTGGGGATTTGGGCAGCCAACCGGTTCTAGACTCAAAAGCGCTGTTCACAGGATAGCGGCGGACACTCCTAACATCAGGCAGCTGGGCAAGTCTGGTCGCTGGCTGGCAAGGATACAGCGGGCATTCGGGTAGTGGGCAAAAAGCTCTGGTCCCAGGAGGCTCCCAGAAGGGTACCACAGCTTTTTCCCTTTGTTATTGGGATTTTAGTGGAATTTCTGAATCAATGGCCTTGCTGGGATAGGGTCAGCAATGCTTTGGCCTTGCTGGGATAGGATCAGCTATGCTTTGGCCTTGCTGGGATAGGATCAGCTATGCTTTGGCCTTGCAGTAGAGTCAGGAATCTTGCAAGAGTGGATCTGGAATGTCAGGATACTCAGGTGCTGGAAATTCAGGAGAGAGTGTGTGTCCCTGTGAGCTCCCACCCTTTATATAAAAGCGAGTAACATCATCAGGTTTATTGTTAAGCAGAACTGAGCTACACCTACCCCCAAGAACCGGATAGGACAGCCAATGTTGGTTGCCTCCTCTAGGATGAGACTTAGTTTATGGTGTTGTATTTTTATGAGGTGCAAAGCCTTCCCGCTGTCCTTTTTGACAAAATCAATCTTAACATAAATTACACATTTGTACAGTTGTGGCACATTCACAAGTTACATAAGCAGATTACATATTTTATACAGAGCATGGTGTTCCCACTCCCAGGTCTGTACACTATTGTTTCGCCCTTGTACCCTTGTAATAGTTTTTCACGATTTTAGTGAGAACTGCTTCACCCAAAATCCCACAATTTTAGGTGTGTGTGCATATTATCATAGGGCATATTTCTATTACTTTTTAACGTTCCACCATATGTACTTTCCCCATGATTTACATTCTCCTGGGGTTTGTGTCCCATACATGCTATGGACGGCCGCGATAGCTTGTTTAGAAGCCGCGGAAATCACATTTAAACTGCACAACTTTTGCATTTCTGGTTACAGAATTAACAGTCTTAAAAGTTTATTAATCAAATAGTATTTTGAGACAGATGGTCAGCCTTTGTCCTTCAAATGGGACAATTTTTTTCTTCCACCAACTGACATTTCAGCCAAGGGTGGCTATGGGTGTTTCCCAGTTTGATTGAATGTTTATTGCCACTTCCCCACTTCACACATAAGTGTCCTAAAATCTATTGTCTCAGCCTGGAGCACAGACAAAAGTCTGACGAGTGTGTGACATTTCTTTCTCTTGGTCCATTCAAAGTTTTTAAAGGTAGTAGTTAACATGCATATGTCCCAGAGGTTATATGGTGGCTCCTTTTGGGGGAAGGCCTCAGTTTAACCAGCAGAAAAACCTTTTCTGGAGCTTCCTCAGTCAAACCAATGCATTTAATTCTTTATTTTATTTTATTTTGTTCTGAATCAGAAGCAAGCCTATTGAAATAGGACATCCCATACATGTTTCCCAGCAAAAACCTCTTTACATTGCTAGGCCAGGACAGGGCCTTATCCAACATACACTTTTAAAACCGGTATTTTTCTTATTTTGCGAAAACACATTTAAACATGTGGTGAAGTCTGCTGGGCTACCAGGTTTTCTCTTCTTTCTGAATTTCCCACATGGTTTTGTAGCACTAGTCAGTTTCTCTCATACAGCAATCTGTTTAAGACACAGGTCCACTGAAATTGACCTATGCGCAGAGAGCTAGGATGTTTTAAAGGGTTGATTTTGACATTGTGTAGCCCCAAAGTCAAGCGTTTTTCCGTGCAGCTGAATGTAAAGCTTCTGTTGATTTCCCAGACTTGGTCTGACACAGCCTGCCATTCAGGAATAATGCTCTTTTCTGATGGAACACAATCTGAATATGGATGGGCATGGCAGGGCCTCACTGATAAAAGCAGAGTAATGTAGAACAGATTAAAAGAGCATCAGAGCGGCATCATTTTTAATGTAAAATATTTCCCTTTTCAAGGGGAACTTTTTCACAGGCAGCAGCAACGCAGCCCAGCTTCTCCCTTCGCTCCTTTAGTACACACAAGAACACACCCTGGCAGCCTTTCTCAAGGTGCTCCCTGTGCCAAATTGCCCAATGATGTTTGGCAAAACAGTGCAGCCATCCTTTTGTAGCTGCTAAATGCAGTTTCGATGCGCTGCAGTGGTGCTCAAAGGAGCGAGCGCAACCATTTCGCTGGTTCTGCTAAAGTGCAGCTTGGTGATGTGGGGAAGTACTGCTGAGTGGGTAAATATATCCCACAATACTGTTAACTGTGTCTTTTTAGAATTGAATAATGTTGATTTTTAATTATCATTACCAGTGTATATTGTTGTCTTAAAAAGAATGTTACACTTATCTGACTGAGCAAAGAATATTATCAAATCTAGAATAACCATATCCATTATTTTCTGATAAAAAAAGTTACCATTCCAAGATGGACATTCTGTTATACTCATATTGTCCTCTTTGGAAATACCACTATGAGATTAAAAAAGGAGTCAAGTAGCACCAATGACGGTTGTGTACTGCTTTGCATAAAATCAAAGAGCATTTTGGAAACCTTGAAATGACACCTTCTGACTGCTCTGAAAAATAAAGCAGAAGCAAAATAACACTCAAAGCTACATTTAAATGTCTGTAAAGCAACCCGATAATACTGATTATAAAATCTCAAGAATTCTCTTTACACAAAGTAGTACATATTTAGAATTCCAAAACCTCACCTCTATGCTGTGGCTGTTTTCACTGTCTATACCTTGTCAAGATGTACAAAAAAAGTGCACAAAATAAAACCGTACATAAAAGAAACATGGCAACCATTCTGTTATTATACATATGTTGTGGGCAGTCACATCTGAAGTCATCGGGACAGTGTTCATGGCCTACCTCCAATTAAGCAAATGTTCTCCATTTGTAGACCACGTGGCCCTCAGGAGAGCTGCTCGTGTTAGTTTCTGTAATAATAAGGATGTATTTATTTTATTGCGGGTATTTATTGAGCATGAACCGAGATGTGGGGAGCAATGAAGCTTTACACATGTTGGGTTTACAGGCATGCATTAGATGGCTACAGTCATTGAAACAAAGCATTTAATACAGGCATAGCCTTGTTGGGCTGCAGGCAATAGTTAACATGTTTACTTAGTTGGGGACATTACATTAAACAGTTCTGAAAGGAGGTGGGAGGATGAAACAGGGAGGTGAGGTGCAAAAGTGGGTCATTGTGGGAGTACTGGGTTGGGTGTATTTTTTGGAGTGGGTAGAAGGTACTCCCTGAAGAAGGGGGTGATCTTGATTTCTTGTCTGAATTGCGTGATGATGGAGAGAAGCTGATATTGATGCATAGAAACACTTGTGTAAAGGCGCATTATAAATGCCATATCATATCATATGAGGTTCCACAGTCTCCCACAGACCGGTGGAGCCTGTTTCCTGGTTCTTTGTGTTTATTGCATTTCTGCGGCTCTAATCTAGCCTGGCCCTGACTTCTGGTGATGTGTTGACCACCAGAGATGGTACCTTTATTTGCTAGTTAGGAGGGGAGGGAGCTGTGAACATGATGCAGCCGGCCTTGACTGCCATGGGGGCCTTCAGGGACAGCCAGTGAATTTCAATGAATCTGGGAATATTGTGATCGCATTTATGGGAACCTTTGATGGAAAGGCAGCACCGTGGAGGAGGATCTAAAAAGTCAGCCACATGTCACACATGATCCTGTGCTGATTAGGCTGCATCAAAAATAATTGCCCCCTGTGCCAAGAGTTGTAAGAAAAGGAGAGTTGAAACCTGTGTATTGTGTGGGAGCACTTTTCTCAGCAATTTAGAAATCTATTAGCGACTACTTAGGGCGTATGGATCTTTAAGGGGCCAACATGGCTTTAGGTTTCACATCATACTTGCACTAACAATTTTCAGAATTGTAAGTGTTCGAGGCAAACAGTACAGTTTGACGTGTATCTCAGAGGTGTTTGTGTCTGAGATGCAGGCATGGGCAGTGTGAAAGCTGTGAAGGCCCTGCCCTTCGCAGAGAAGAGCAGCCGTTCTACTGTAGCTCACACTGATGGAGTGATCGATGGTAGAAGGGTGCTGTTAGGTCAGCGGTGGAATTTCAGGTAGTTTGAGCAGGATAGACTTTTTCCTCCATAGGTCATACTGCAGTTCCTACCTTGTAAGATCTATCGGTTTGCTGTGTGGCTTGTGTTATGTGTAGTGGTTGAGTTTCTAGCACTGAGAATGCCTTTCAGTGTGGCTTTCAGTGTTCCTGCTTATTTACCTCTCTACCTAGGTCCACAGCAAACTTGCTTGCATACGGAATGCTCTCCTCACATGCCCTCACTTAACCAGGGGGCCAGATAAGATTTTGAGGCAAGAGTATTTTAATCATTAGGTTTTGAACTTGGGAGTAAGAGTGTATTCCTATTGATATTGATAGTTTATTTGTATAGCGCCCATACACACATGGGTTTCCAAGCGCTTCAAGGCAAGTGAGGGAGCAAGGGACAATACAATGACATTCTTACAAGGCCTTGAGACATTCAAAATGTAAAATTAACTATCGTAATAGGCCTGACGACATTTCAGATAGTGCAAGGGCTTTGACAATGATAAGAAGGGGAGGGAGGAAGGAAGGGAGAGGTAGGAGGTGAGACAGACAACAACTATCATACTAGGCCTGAAATTTCTGGTAGTGCAGGAGAATGACAAGAGGTCAAGGAAAGGGGGCGGGGGGAGGGGAAATGAACAAAACAAGCAACTGACGTACTGGCCTGATGACATTTCTGGTAGTGCTGGAGATTGACAAAAGGCGAGGGGAAGGGGGAGAGGAACATAACAAGCGACTATCATACTAGGCCTGACAACATTTTTGGTAGTGCAGGGGGATGACAAAAGGTGAGGGAAGGGGGGGGATAAAACAAGCGACTATTGTACTACGCCTGACAACATTTCTGGTAGTGCTGGATATTGACAAAAGGTGAGGGGGGGGGAGGAACAAACAAGCGACTATCATACTAGGCCTGATGACAGTTCTGGTAGTGCTCAAGATTGACAAAAGCTGAGGGGGTGGGGGGGAGAGGAACAAACAAGCGACTATCATACTAGGCCTGATGACAGTTCTGGTAGTGCTCGAGATTGACAAAAGCTGAGGTGGGGGAGGGAGAGGAACAAACAAGCGACTATCATACTAGGCCTGATGACAGTTCTGGTAGTGCTTGAGATTGACAAAAGGTGAGGGGAGAGGGAGAGGAACAAACAAGCGACTATCATACTAGGCCTGATGACAGTTCTGGTAGTGCTCGAGATTGACAAAAGCTGAGGGGGGGAGGGAGAGGAACAAACAAGCGACTATCATACTAGGCCTGATGACAGTTCTGGTAGTGCTTGAGATTGACAAAAGGTGAGGGGAGAGGGAGAGGAACAAACAAGCGACTATCATACTAGGCCTGATGACAGTTATGGTAGTGCTCGAGATTGACAAAAGCTGAGGGGGGAGGGAGAGGAACAAACAAGCGACTATCATACTAGGCCTGATGACAGTTCTGGTAGTGCTTGAGATTGACAAAAGGTGGGGGGGGACAACAAGAGAGGTGGAGTGTACAAGCCCTTCCCTTCCCGTTCCGGCATGACAGACATGAACGGTGCACATCGCTACTTCCCACCATTATACCACCAAGGTCACAGACGGCACTCACTGAAGCAGCCCATCAGCCCATAACCGAATGGCATTACCAAAGAAATGAACCTGCAGGTGATGGGATGACTAAATTAGTTGGAAGTATGAAGGGGCAAGTGACGTCTTGACTGAACACATACATACAGACACAAGTAGATGCTTTAGACAAGAAGCACACATGCAGCCATGCACGAAGCTACACAGACACTTGGTCAAACTGCTCTTAGGCACAAAGAACATGTTTACAGTCACTAAGATAGAGATCACATGCACCCTATCTCTCTTATGTTGGAATGAAAATTGCACAAGAATACATAGGATTGTATACTTACTACAGAACGCAACTAAACTGAGTGGCCATGTAAACCAAGATGGAAGACGCAGCCATGCTAGATGAATCAGAGCTATTGAGAGGCCTTAGCACTGTAGGCAGAAAGATTCAGTCTTGCTGAGCCAGCGTAAAGAGCCAAAGTCTGGACAGTTCACCAGTTGCCTAGACCAACGTGGGAAGGCAGGTTTGAGTCAGCATTGGAAAAGTACAGACAATAACCAAATCCCAGCCGAGAGACATAACTCTATCTGAATAAATAAAGAAACAAATGTTGCAGAAGTGTCAGGTTCTCAGCAGCTCACACCTGAAACAGAGGAGAAAGCAGCCTGAGCAAGTCTCCAGAGGCCAAGGGAGGTAATAACATCCATAGCAAAAACCAGCTAAAATCCTCACAAATTACTCAGCAGGATAATCAGAAATGTGGTCCCGACACACGTGGCTTGCACTGGCAGAGAATGCCTATTCAGAGACTTTCGTTCCCACCCATTTCATTTGGACAAAAGATACAATACAGTGTGAAGTTGAAAGCTAGAATATCCTTGCTTTCGGCCAGGGGAGTCAAAGAGTGGTAACCTTATTGGGACATGCAGTGCCCTGGGGACCAGCTCAGCACCCCCTATTGTGCTCATGTGCTTGTAACCTTCCAAGGCACCAAGGCTGAGAAAGCCCCCATTGTCCAACCCCTACCCACCTTTAACACGTACTTACACTTTGATATGGCCGTACCAATTGGATCATCCACCCTATATAGATTGCATATCTAGCCATACTATTCACCCAATCCCATCTCATATGAGGTTTTAGAAATGTATTTCTTATGTGTGACATCATAGTCACTTAACCTGTGAACAAGTCGGTAACCAGTGGAGAGCATTGGACACCCTGAGATGTCCAGTACTATCCCTATTTTCTGAGATCTCATTGATAAAGCTGTGGTTTTGTCACATTTCTGGACTTCTCCGTTTCTTGGGTGTGGGGATTTACCCTGAACCAGACCTTTTGCTTTTATGATGGGGGCTTTCCCACCCATCCACTTCAAGAGGATATTTTAGGGAGTAGAACTGTAGTCCGACTGTCAACTGGAGAGGATTCAGGCAAGTAAAAATGCATTTTAAGTTTAAGACCTTTGGGTGTTTTGTGTTGTGACATACTGTTGTGTCCAGTAATCCCATTAATGAAAAGCTGTTTATTTTATAGCATTTCTTTAGCTCAGATAACACACTAGTAAAGTTTCTAAGTGCATTGTTGTCTGTGGTTGAAACAAATCTGCACGTAAGTGCACGCAGAAACAAGAGGTTGATACCTGTTACTCCCCATTGCTTTTCTAGAGAGCTGTCTGTGACTGACGTGATATCCCTCATATTCAAGACAGTCATAACTATATCCATTTGAGGAAGGTGCTTCGATAAACCATTGGTTCATCCACGCTCCCTCACCTTTAATTACGCTGGTGAGGGCTGATGGGAGTTGTAGTCCTGTAGGATATTTTGTGCAAATTTGGGTTTTGGCAGGATTTTTCTTAAAATATGAGCCGTGGTTTGGTGGTAAATTATCCTTGCATTTAGATTGGGTTTGGCCTCAAATCATTCTAGTGACCATATCTTGTTATATTATATTGGAGAATCTAGTAATATATATATATATATATATTATTTGCGGTATTTTGTAGTGGTATGTTGTTTGCGGTATTTAGTGGTGAGCATAGTTTTCTTCCCTACATTATGACCCCATCATAAACAAAACCTTCCTTTCTATTAGAATACCTCCCAGTGATCTATAGAGAGCCTTGGACCTATGCATACAATGAAACCCAACACTTTTATATAGAGCGCCACGTAACAGTTTGTGGCCGGTATCACTGGCTTATCTACACCAGCGATCTATGCGCCCTTAGGCATTACTGGCTCATAGACCTCCAGTAATCTATATGTTATATTAGATTCCCTCCAAACAACATGCAAGGAGGACACACACACACACACACACACACACACACCTATTTTATCACTGCTTATTCTGGTTGTTATTCTCTCTGCATGTACAAATTGACAAATGTACTACCAAAGAGAATTATTCTCCCCTGTATCTTCATATAAAATCCCAAATGCAAAAATGACACTAAACAATTTATTTTTATATTCTGATTATATTATATGCAAATACAATTCACAATTATCAATTCTTAAATTCTTACCATGAACATTACACCATCATCTGTAATACAAGAAAAAGAAACAGAACAAGCAAGCCTTTTAAGAACATGGGTTACTTTTTAACATTCTTAACATGACGAAGTAAAATGCAGAGGATTTCCTTTGCTATCCTGCCTACACGACATTCTAATTCAGTCATCCATACGACCGTACACAGTGACCTCACTTAAACGTATCTGCTTACCAGAAGTATTTGTTTGAAGTTCTCCCACACAACCTTGCTTTGCTCGCCTCAGAAAGACAGACCCAGTCAGCGAACTGCTCTTGTAATCTTGGGTGTCTGGAATGTGCAGCGAGAAACTCTCATGCCAGTGCTCAGTGACACCAGGCACTTCTGTCTTCAGAGCCCAGTCAACCTGAACTGCCTTCTCTCTGTAAGTTTTCCCATTAGAAAAACTCAGAGCCTTCTCACATTCGACGTGGCATATCTGCAGACACTTTCTTCCAATCATATTAGCAGAAAATGTGTTCTGTTACCACCCTCATGTCCCAAACAATGAGAGCTTCAGAGCATAATAACTGTATCTTTTTGGTTTCCTGTTGCCTTCCTCTATGCTTTCTGCACTCAACACAGAAAAAGAAAAGAAGAAAAAAAATACGCCAGTGCACATTTAAAAACGAATTTCAAAATATGTATTTTCACCTCATTTTGTACATGGGACTACATTATAATGTTAAAGAAGTTACAGTTAGTGTTAGTAAATGTTAATTAAAGTTAGTCAGTCATATAAATAATGTAGTCTTCTATGTATGAGGTATTCAAGAGAAGAAAAAAATGGTGCAATTTACTCTCTGCAGTTTCACATTGGGCTTTTGATGCTTTATGAATTCTATACCTTGCATGCCACCAGCAACATATTCACATGTTATATTGGCAACATAAAAATGACTATATGTGTGTGCCACAAAAAGAAATGCAATAAAATTTAGTGAAGCACTATATATATTATAAAGCACTATATATATTACTACAGTCCAAAACATCTGGTGATTTAAATGTGGCAGATGCCTGCTGCAAACCATTGGTCCATTCATGTGTCCTACCACTGATAACCTCTGCAGGACCAAGGGCTGTAATTTAAAGGAGAGTGTTCACCCTCACGAGCGACTTCCGCTGTCACAGCTCACATGATAATAAATGTAAAATGGAGCCCCCCATAATTGTACTCTGACTCTCCCTTTAACTGATCACAGTTTGTATTCGAATGAATCACCTTACAGTTTCAGCATTTACGCAAGGATTGCCAACCAATCACATTCATTTACTCTCTCACAATCTCAGAAGCTCCAATTCAGACCTCATATTACAAAGCTTCACATCTTGTTTAGATATTTCACCAAGATGTCAGAAAATGTGATCTTTCTTTAGTGCCACACCCAACCATGTACAACAATAAAAGGGACACACCTTTAATTTATCAACGCTCAATAATAATGTCTTTGTCAAACTTAGTGGGAGATAGACTTGCACCAAGCCATAGGTAATGCAAGTGAATGACTTGCACGACACATGCCCTAATGAATAAGGAGGATGCGCACACTGAAGCAGGCCGTGCCTGCAATCACGGGCACCATACATGTAAAGGAGATTCAACCCTTTGTGGCTATGTGTGTGCTGGTGCATACCGTGCATTTCCCCTATGTGCGCTCCAAAAGTGTGCAAGAATTCAGTACTCAGGCTTAAAACATCCGGGCTCAGACAACACTTTGCCGGATCATTTGACTTGATTGACTTTGTAGCGCAAATTGTGGAGTGAAGCACCTCTAAACGCTACATGCTTGATCCAATGAGAAGGGAGGCGCCAGATTCCAAAAAGTAACTATTGAAACCGGGCGATTTTTTGGCTGTACCAGTAAAAGACTGCACTCCACTCCTCAATGGTGATAAGACTGAGCTCAACAACTAGGGGCGCAGACTGAAAATCTGACAGCATGCCAAGGAAGTGAGTCACAATTAAATAAGAAAGATTACGAGCGAGAGGAAATGTTTAGCCCATGACTAGGCAAGTATGTCTGTGGTGGCCTGGAAGGATCACAGGACACTGGTGGTGTATAGTAAGGTGTTTATTGAGACACCTGGGCAAATGAGTAAGAGGGGTATTTAGTCCTGAGACGGGAGGGTACCAGTACTCGCAGCCCTATTGTTCTGGCAGATACAATTATCTTCACTGCACAGCCTCAGTCCAAGGGTATTAATGTCCCTGACCAACTAGAGCTCCCAGGACGCTGTCTTCAGCCATGGAATTATGCTCTGCTGAGAGGGGCCTGGGTAAGACAGGCTGGCAGCAGGAGGAGCGCCAAGGCTCATGTGCACTCTCATGCCTCGGCTCCTGTTCTTACGCGGGTCGTGTTCTCCTCGCGCTTCGCGCTTCGAGTCTCGCGAGATCTAGTGGCCGAGATCTCGTGAGGAGGAGTCCCCAGACACCTCCTTCTGTAAGAAAGGCCGGTTCCTAGTCCATGACGAAGTCTGTGAACCAGGTTGGTTTTCTTCTCTCCCTTTGGGGCCTGTTCGGGTTGGTGGTTGCACTTAGGGATTGGGTGGTTGTGCAGGGTGTGTCAAATGAGGTTGAGTCCATTGAGGTTGCTTCCCTGTGTGGTTCACCAAACTGGGGCATGGAGCTCATGTGGGCATGTTCCCCTTGGTTTTTTTCTTCCGTGACGTCCATCTCTGGTTGTTGAGGGTCGCTTAGTAATCCTCATTGTTCCTGGTCATTACCTGATCCCCTGGAGGGGTAGGTAGTGGACGCTCTCTTCTGGTACACGGCCACTCTTACCAGGTTCCACCTTCTTCCATCGCTGGTGTGGACATGATTGGTTCCTTTACATTTGACTTCTATGGCCTTGCTGTATTTGGAGCCTGAGGAGGCATCTTTGTGGGGTAGGCATATATTCACCAAGTCCCCTTCATTGACCTCTGTGCGGTGGGCTGTTCTGCGTTTGTCACCTTGAGATTTCATGATTTCCTTGTTATTTTGCAATCTGAAGACAATGTCGCTCATGTCGATGTCATCGTCTTCTCTAACTTGGTGTAGCCACTGTGGTACCAGCGTGGATGCAGCCCTTCTCCCTCTCAACAATTAAAACGGAGATACTCCTGTGATGGCATTTGGCATCAAACGATGCGCTGCTACCACCTCTTTGATGATCTTGTATGGATTCATGCCTGATGCGCATGCCAGTTGTAAGGCGCCTTTGATTAACCAGTTTGCCCTTTCTACCGGTCCATTGGCTTGTGGGTGATACAAGCTTGTGCTTAACTGATGGATATTGTGTTTTTTTAGGACGCTTTTCATCTCACTAGACACTAGTCGCACTCCATTGTCCGTTACATTCTCTTTGGGGAGCCCTTCCCTTTGAAAAACAGCACAGCGTAATTCTATGACTATGCTTGTGGTGATGTCTGGCACAAATTCAATTTCGACCCACTTGGAGAAGTGATCCACCATGACTACTCCGTACTTATGGTCGGTCGACATGCCATCCAACAGGCCACTAAAGTCCAGTCCTATTTTGTGCCAGACGCTGTGTGGGATTTCTGTGGATATAATGGGTGCCTGCCTCACTTTCAGTCTTTTGTCACTGTTTGTGCATTCATGGCATCTTTCGATCATTGCCCTTACGTCTTGGTCCATCCCGGGCCACCAGTACATGTCGCGTACTCTGCGTCGAGTCATGGTGCTGCCCAGATGACCTGCATGCGCCCTGCACAATATCACTTTGCGGATGCCTCTTGGGGGAATTACCCGGTCACCTCTCATTATTAGACCATCCATTTCTGTGATTTCATCGCTGACTTTCCAGTATGGTCGCAGACCCTCTGGCACTGCTCTCTTGTTGGGCCCCCTTTGCGGGCCCATTCTGCTACTCGGGGCAGGACATCCTCCTGTTTCATTTCTTCCTGCCAATGTAGCTCACTCATCTCCATAAAGTCTCTGTCCCTTAGATCGCCTATGGATGCAACTACATATTCGTGTTTGAGGAATGTGGTGCCCGGGGTACTTTGGTGCAGTAGCCTGAACATGCAGTCCGCTTGGGCATTCTTCCAGCCCACAATGTGGGTAATCTCATATGTATATTCCTGGAGTTTGACAGTGATTCTTGCTATTCGGTGTGTCGCTGTGTTGGTGCCGCCAGGGCTCAGCATGTGTACTAGGGGTTTGTGGTCAGTGACTAAGCAGAATTTGATTCCCCAAAGGTACATCCTGAAATATTCCATGGCCCAGGCGCACGCCAGCATCTTCTTCTCCACAGTGGAGTAGTTCTTTTCTGAGGTGGACAGGGCTTTGTGTGCAAAGGCAACTTTGTTTTCAGTGTCTCCCTTCTTCTGGGTAAGGGTGGTGCCCAAACCGTATGCACTGGCGTCTGTCGTTATGTACGTTTCCCATTCGGGATTGAACGGTTTTTGATCTCAGCGAAAGCCCCGACTTTCTGGGATTCCCATGTGTATAATGCGCCTTTCTTCAGGAGCTCTCTCAAGGGTGATGTGGTTTTGGAGAATCTGGGAATGAATTTCGCATAATATTTTGTGAGACCCAGGAACGACCGAAGTTCGTCCTTCGACTTCGGCGCTGGGGCATCAACTATGGCTTGCAGCAGGTTTTTCTTGGAGCTTACCCCTTTATTCGAGATGCGATAGCCCAGGTACTCTACTTCACTGGCACCGAATAGGCACTACTCATAATGTAGGTGGACTCCTGCGGTCTGTAGTTTGCTCAGCACTTCACTTAGTATTCTGTCATGGGTTCCTGTGTCCTTGGCATATAACAGGATGTCGTCTTGGAAATACGACATGTTTTTGATACCGTGGAGCATGGAGCTCATCATTCTCTGGAATGTTGACGCTGTGGAGGAAAAGCGGAATGGCATTTGTGTATATGTGACACAGCTGGATAAGTGTAGCACCACCACAGCGAGACAACCCATAAGGAACCAACAACAACCCCACCCTCAGGGATACAGCTTAAACGGAACCAGAAGTACCTGAACCAGGATACAGACCCCACTAACCCAACCCTCAATTTTCTCCATACTTTACCCACACAAAACTCACACAACCATTTCTCTCCCAGCAATCCGCATGCACTTTACCACGCCGCATCAACACATAGACAGCACCCACAGCACACAAGGCCTCACCCAATCCGACACTTGCACCAAAGCCCAGCACTCGGTGTATACCGAGCTGAAGCCGCCAACAGCACAACACCTCTCCCAGTCTCCTACTCCCCTCCTCCCAACTAACCCTACCCGCCCTCCTTCTTGTTTAAAGATCGACCAGAGCACCTGGGGACCAATTTGGTTGGTCGACGGTGCGCTATATAAGTACCTTTAACATAACATAACATATATTGATACGTGCCAAATGGGGTGATAAAATCTGTGAGTGTGCGTGAGGCATTGTGTAGATCTATTTGATGGTAGGCATCTTGCATACCAAGTTTCGAAAATATAGTTGCTTCCTTCATTGTTAGCATGATTTTGTTGATGCTAGGCAATGAAAAACTGTCTGTGACTACTTCTAGGTTGAGGCTGCGTAGGTCTATACACACTCTTAGCTCGTTAGAGGATCTCTTCTTTATGAGGACCACCAGGCTTAGCCATTCAGAGGACTCGACTGTCTCTATGACCATTTTCTGGAGCTGGGATTCGAGTGCCCTTCTTGCTGTCGATGGAACAGGCCTGACCTTGTGCTTGACCAGTACTGCATTTGTTTTGAGGCGGATTTTGTGCACATAGTTTTTTATTTTCCCGGGTGTTTCGGAGAACAGTTTGGGGAATGCCTCTTTTAGGCTTGGCGCTCCTCCTGAGGAGACCGGCCTCACTTGTTAAGGGGTGCTGGGGTCTAGTCGTATGCTCACCTTTTGTCGGTCATCCCAACCCAATACGGCTGCACCCTGGGACGAAAGGTAAACTTTCGTTGTGGTGCACCTATCTCTGAATTCAATTTTTGCCTTGATCTAGCCCAGTAGATCTACCTTGGCTCCCGTGAGGATGGTTGGCTTTTGTTTGGTGCTTCTAATTTTGACCCAGTCGCGTCCCATCATGTCCTTGTACGTCTGGATGGGGAGGATGGTCAGGTCAGACCCTGAGTCGGCCATGATGCGCATTTCCATTCCATCCGCTTTCACCACGCAATGGGGTTTCTCCCTCCTTGCTCGAGATGAGTCGACCATGATCACCATGGGCTTGTCATACTGATCAACATCATCAGTCAACCCTCTTTCACCGTCGATGTGTGACATTCTTTTCCCGCCAAGTGCATGCTATGGCCACGTGCCTGAAATGCCTGCACTTGGAGCATTCCTTGTGGGACATTCTCGATCGTTCGCCATGTGCTTTGTGCTGACACATCTCTAACACTTGGGTGCTTCTCTCGACTTTGGACCTTTTTCGCTGAAGGTGTCTAGGGGCTGCCGCTCCCTGCACCCCTTTCATTGCATGGCGGCCCTTTCGGGTGAGGGCAACGGCCCACTGATTTTTTCTCTGTGCCTGCTCGAGGTTTCCTCTTGAGCCCTTGCAATTTGTATGACTTTATCCAGGTCTATTTCTTTCTCCTGTATAGATTTGTCTTGGACTTTGCGGGAATTTGTGTGGACCACCAGCATATCGCAGGTTAATTGCCCTCCTGTTTCTTCGTGTAAAACTTGAGTCTGTTGAGGACCACATTTTCTTTGTTGGAAAATCTTTTGACTATGCGGCAAACCGCCTCCTTGTAGACATTGTCGTCCTCATTCACGGTGGGCACAGCCTTTATCCCTGCGAAGATACGCTGCCCTTCAACCCCCATAGCATTGAGCAGCATGGCATTTTCTCTGGCTGGTGAATAGCCCATACCTCCTAGTGCCTCCAGGTATGAGGAAAACCATGGCTCTCATTGCTGCCACGGGATAGCCGGCGTGCCGGGGGACTGAAGAAAGGTGGGGGCGGTGTCGCCAAATATGTGGTGGCCTGGAAGGATCACAGGACACTGGTGGTTATAGGAAGGCGTTTATTGAGACACCTGGGGCAAATGAGTAACAGGGGTATTTAGTCCTGAGCAGGGAGGGTACCAGTACTCACAGCTCTATTGTTCTGGCGCATACAGTTATCTTCAGTGCACAGCCTCAGTCCAAGGGTTTTAATGTCCCTCACCAGCTGGAGCTCCCAGGAGGCTGTCCTCAGCCATGGAATTATGTTTTGCTGAAAGGGGCCTGGGTAAGACAGGCTTTTCAGAGGGCTGAGTCCCACAGCAGGAGGAGCGCCGAGGCTCGTGTGCACTCTCATGCCTCGGCTCCTGTTCTCGCGCGGGTCGTGCTTTCCTTGCGCTTCCCGCTTCAAGTCTCGCAAGATCTTGCAGCCGAGATCTCGCGAGGAGGAGCCGCCACAATGTCTTACACTCAGCAATGATATATTCTGGGCGTCCGCCAACCAGACATGTGTGTACGATTTAGAAAGTTCATTCGAAAGCGCCCTTTAATCTGCGAGCCAAGAAAGCCTCCTCAGGGGTGGCGAAGTATGGTCGCAATGCTTTCTCTTGGAACAACTTGAGAAGCCGGGGCATCAACATGATGGGTTATGGAGGCCAGTTACTATGCTAGCATGCAAGGCAGTGCAGCAGGCATTCTCTCCGCTCTCATCACTGCAGTGTTTCAACAGGCGGCGAATCTGCCGCAGTTTTTTTCTTCTCAACCTCGGCACAATATATGATGTGTGATTGTGTCATGCATCTGGCACTCAGCACCATGCCAGATAGGAGTGAGAACTGCCATGTCACCATGTGAGTGCATCACAGCCATATTAGGATTTCAACTTAATTTGTATTAGATTATTAGATTATTGATTAGGTTCAGATCCATCACTGATTGGGGCACAAACGGATCGAAAAAAAACAGGATGAAAAGTAACATCATTCAAGTATGAGTATCCAGCATTGTAAGAGTGGGGGCCGAGCCACGAAAAAAATCTGGCTACTTTTCCCCGCAAATGCAGTGTGTGCAATTCCATATGGTCTCATTCGTGCCCCCAAACCGGCCACCTCTGCACCAATCCACTTTTTTGGTAACATTAGTGGCAGGGGGCATTCTAACACATTAAAAAAAAACTGCAGAATCATTACAGTTGCAGGAAACTCATCTATTAGAGCTCTGTCCAGGCGCTCTGGGGCAAAACACATGCAAACCTCAAAATGTGCAAATGGATTGCACCAACAGAAGTGACTTCACAGAAAAGGACGTCGCAAGGACCATCGTCTTTGATACTTGGGAGGCACCATGGAAGTGACTTTAGAATAAGTTGCCATAAGTAATCCGAGTGCCAAATAACGTTGTGGTGCAAAATACCTAAATTGCACTATAATTATATCTGGAGGAACTCTATAGTCATTAGGTTTTTTTAAATAACAGGATGATATATTAACATAAGCTACGAAGTGAATCACTTACAGAGCTGCAGAAAAGTCACAGTGTGATTAACTGATTTGCTCAGGATCACAGCCTTTGGTTCAGTGGTGTAACCGGGATGTGGACAATCACATCTTCCCAGGTTTAGTTGATATACATATGTAAGGTTTTGCTTTGCATTTCATTTGCTTAAATAATACTATATTTATAGCAAGGCCTTGGAAGCAAACACCATTACATAATAAACTATCCTTTCATAGTAAAGTAACTGTACCCTATCAACATTGTCCTAGAAAAATATTGATCAGTAAGAGGGTGGCTTTAGTTCTATTCTCCCCACCCTGCATGCAAAGTCACAATAGCATCATGCAGGTTAATGTGAGCCTATCATATCCCCTTGGGCTTTAAAGCCATAGGGCCTCATTACACGGAAGGCGGTGGTCCAGGGTGCTATTAGCACCCTGGACCATGCCGGTAAATTACCGGCACCGCCTTGGCGGAAAGGGGATTTACCGCCCCATTCCAAGGTTGGTGGGGCGGTAAATCCCCCTTCCGCCATTGCCCTTCCCCATTCCCATTTCTGCCCCATAGGGCTCTATGGGAATGGGGAAGGCGCTAATTACGCCACCGCAATTTTGCGGTGCCGTAATTAGCTCTGAGGTCCCTTAGCGGGTTGGTTATTAACGCCTGCAAAAAGCAGGCGTTAAAACACCAACCCGCTAAGGGACCTGGTAGTAAGGCGGTAATGGTTAACGGCCACCGTTACCATTAACGGTGGCCGTTAACCATTACCGCCTTCCGTGTAATGAGGCCCATAGTAATTCCATAGGGCATGCTGCATTATAGGTCAGTGAGCCAGTAAGGTAGCTCAGTGGGTTGAGCGCTCACTGCTGTGATCTGCAGGTCGCATGTTCGAGGCCAACTCAGCCTTTCATCCTTCCGAGGTTGATAAATGAGTACCAATTTCGGTTGGGTGATATTGTATGTATATGTGTGCTCCGTAAAGTGCTTTGGATGAAGATGCTATATAAATAACACATCATTATCATTATGCATCCTTCTCACTGCTGATCACTCCGTCCATGCACATTTCTAAAGGGACAAAAGTCCCTGCTAATAATAAATAGTCCCCCCTCCCTCCCATCAGTGCCTAATGGCTCTCAGTTGACACAGAGCAACGTGAGAGCCCCTCTGCTGCCCGCAGCTCCTTGGGGCATTGTCCTGGCAGCGGGACACCTCTCCCGTTCAGAAAGGGCAAGGTGGCCTGCTGCCAGGATAATGAGCGTGCTGAGCAGGACTTGCTTGGTACACGTTGTCCTCCCAGCGGGACCCTTTCCCATTGGGCGCCCTCATTGAGTTGCCAAATGGGCGGGGTGTTCCACTGACAAATGCTAAACGGGAGAGGTGTCCCACTGACAAATGTCCTGGTCTGGCTCTGAAAATAGTGCATCATTTTTTTTGAGTTACAAAGCAATAAGCCATAACAGGAAGTACATTCTGTGCTCTCTCAATCATGTTCGCCAGCTTTAGCTTGTTTTAGGGCCAGTTCAGTTCACATAAGATTTCAAGCAGGGTGTGCCCGTCACCAACCTCGAGTTCCAGAATCTTCCTTGTTCTTCAGTGGTTCACTCAATAAGTAGTTTGTGCTCTATAGCGTCATTTTTGTAAACATTTTGCATAGAGTGATGTTAGGCCTTGGAAAATATATTCTGTATTTGTTATATTGTATTATGCTTGTATTGTGTCCTAAAAGAGTGGTAACATGAAGAGCGCAGATGTTATTTTTTCAGCACATAACCTGCTCTCTATGTCGCTCAAAAAGAATTTTATTTGTTTTAATTGGCATTTAAATTTGTGAAATCAGACCCGCAGAATGTTGAAGATTGTTGCTATTGGTCCCCTGCCCCCACTGGGTATGCCACTGGGCCTTGGTTGATCTAACGCTGCTCTCTGCGAGCGCAGTGTGCACAGAGTAGATTCACATGCGAGCGCACTGTGCGCGGTTGTTTGCCGGGACTCGAGCAGAGGCAACCAGGATCCCAAGATCCGGCTAGAGAGCTGATGCCGGATCTCGGATCCGGCGAGAGCCGGCCCATTGGTCAGCGCTGGGTATATTAATTAATGCAGGTCTGTGTTAGGAGCAGCTCCGCTCCCCACGCCGCATACCTTATCCTGCATGGCCCCAGCAGCATCCCCATCAGCTCTTGCGATACTCAATGTCCCATTCACCTCACTGCTCCAGCATACCTCTCTCAAAGGATCCACCCCGTCTCCACTACCAGGCCAACCAGATCACCGTACACCAACATGCTCTCGGTGCCACTAGTAAAAAGAGTAAAAGCGGGCGGATCCAGCTTCCCCTATCTCGCGCCCACTCACTGGAATGCCCTACCTCCCACTATCCGAGGGGAGGCCTCCCTCACCACCTTCCGCAAAACTCTGAAAACTACCCTCTTCACATAAGACCCGACACACCAGCACGATTACTTATCATATATGTTGTAATATACGTCCCAATGCAATAACTGTACCAACAGTACGATATCTTGTAGTATTCATAATGTGTTAACAATCGCTTTCATGCCTGTACCATGTAACTAAGTTATTGCAAGTAACAGCGCCTCAATGCCCCTGGGCTTCTTGCGCGCTCTATAAATATAAATAAATAAATAAATAAATAAATAAATAAATAAAATAAATAAGACTAGAGTGTGTAGGGCTTTTAAAAAGAATGGTTTAAAAAAAAAATGAAACTTAACGTACCAGTTGGTGACACCACTCCTGTCAGTTGAAATTCATTCTCCCTCTTGGTTGCGTCACAGTAATCACTGAAAACAGACTTTGAGTCACGTGGTCATTGATAGCTATGTTAAGTTTAATATTTGTTTTGTATTTAAAAAATGCCTTTAGCACGCAGGTCTGGGGATGGCAATAATGCCTGTATTGGTGGGCCGACCCTGCCAGTAACAATACATTTAAAGGAGCTTTGCTGCGCTCAGGCCCTTAACTTGGGCAGCGGGCTGTTACCGGCAGGTGCGTCCCGGATACTGTTACCTCCAGCCAATGATCACAGACCTAATATTTGCTCATTAGTTGTCTGTGTTTGAGGTTTGTCCCTGGGAGCTGTTCAGCAGTTGGCGGTATTTCTTTGTGCCTCGTGCTTGCCTGTGTGTTTCCCAGAGTGCTGTGCACCTTTGCTGGACCTTCTTAGAAATCAGATTCGGATTTTGGTTTCCTGTGTTTCTCTTGCTTCTTTCAGAAGTCTGTGTTTCTCGCATTTTGGATTTCCTCTTTCACCAGTCAGGCAGTTTTGGATATTGTTAAAGTAGTTTTATTGGGGTCTATGTTAAAATGTCACATTAAAAAAACTCTGTAGTAAATACATAGAGGTAAACATTTAATGTTACTTTAAAAGTAATATAATCAGTAAAATTCAAGAAACTAAAAATTGAAAAAAACAAATATTTAAATTGACCATAATACTTTGATTAATTTACTGGCCATGTATTATCTTTCAGAAAAGGGAAAAAGCATATGTAATTGTAAATGTGAAACCACTTTGACCCCGCCCCGCACGCTCCGCCCCTATCACTGTGCTGTAAATAAATCGATGTCAAACAATATAACATTACTACAATGCATGGGGGGGTGCCTTGAATATCGGGATACATTCTGCCATAATCTCTAGATAAACTGGGTGGTGCTAATAGTTATAGAACTTAAGTGAAGCAGGTATTGTACGACTCATGCATGCCTAATTCTCTCAAAAAAGAAACTACAAACAAAGATGTCCGCGATTTGAACTATTAAGGGGATGTTGTCCTGTTTCTCTTTCCATGACAGGGATTCTCCAGGTGGCCTGGACGTGGAAGGAGGTGAACGGGAAAGTGGAGAAGGGAGCAGTGTTAGGCAGTTGGTCGGTGTCCATAGGAGGGCGGGAGTG
This sequence comes from Ambystoma mexicanum, assembly GCF_040938575.1. Classification (NCBI taxonomy): domain Eukaryota; kingdom Metazoa; phylum Chordata; class Amphibia; order Caudata; family Ambystomatidae; genus Ambystoma; species Ambystoma mexicanum. Next base: position 1,567,143,364 of record NC_090932.1, read on the forward strand.
CAGCACCCCATTGGTGGGGTTGAGTGGTAAGAGGGAGATGCGGGCAGTGGCACCAGCAAGGTGGCTGGGGGATAGGCATAGGAGACTGGCAAGGAATGCGTGGGAATACTGCCCGATTCTGCTCATGTATCGGGCCACATGATTGGACAGCATCTCTCCACCAGGTGCTATTAAGAACTAAACATTAAGGCAAAACCTATAAACACCTAATTGTCAATGTCCCATTCATTGGAAAAATCATCAAGATGATAGTGACCCAAAAGGGCTGGAATAAAGTAAGTTACACAGCCTCTTGCATAATCACATTCAGGTCACAGGGACAGAATCAGCCATGCCCTCTGAGACATGGGGCCTCATTAAGAGAAACCCGATCGGGAAAATGCTGGTAAAACGGCTGCTACTACCAGCTCTGGCATTTTCTCCGGACCGGGTTACTCAGAGTCTGCCGGTAGTTCATGCCCCTTCCCGGAAGATAATTCACTGAAGCACTGACACTGTTAACAACGGTGTTGGTGGTTCAGGGTTCACGAAATGGGAACTTACCGTTCTGTCGATGCCCATAATATGTTAATGTTAAAGGGTTTTATACCATGCACAGGTGCCACTTAAGTGGTCTTTTGGCGCTCTGCCGCTTCTGTGAAACAATAAGGAGGGGAGACGATACGGTTAGTGGGAGGAGCGGGAAAAAGAGCAAGGGAGCTCTGATGGGCTGTTGGCAGCTTCATTTCCGATGCACCGTTCACTGAGCCTTGGTGCAAGATTCAGAGGCGGCCATCATGTAGTGTTGTGCACGGCTATGTGTGCTATGTCCTGTTGTTACAGTGTTGTGAACTATGTGCGGTTTGCTGTGCTGAGGAGCAGTGTGTGAGAGGTGTATGCGAAGGGTTGAGTTTTAGTATAAGTTCACCCAGATGCGAGCAATGGCTAAGCAACACAGTTCGCCCAGAATGACAAATGGCTAACTAACACAGTTCACCTAGATGTGACAAATGGCTGATGTTCACAATTCTGTCTAGATGTGATGCAGGCTAATATTCACAATTCTGTCTAGATGTGATGCAGGCTAATATGTGTGATTCTGTGTAGATGTGATGCAGGATAATATGCATGATTTTTCAGATATGACGCTGGCTAATATTCTCAATTCTATCTGGATGTGACACAGGCTAATATGCACGATTCTGTCTAGATGTGACACTGGTTAATATTCACAATCATGTCTAGATGTGACGTATGTCAATATGCATGATTCTGTCTAGATGTGACGTATGTCAATATGCATGATTCTGTCTAGATGTGACGCTGGCTAATATTCACAATTGTCTGGATGTGACGCAGGCTAATATGCATGATTCTGTCTGGATGTGACACAAGCTAATATTCACAATTCTGTCTGGGCGTGACGCAGGCTAATAGTCACAATTCTGTCTAGATATGACACAGGCTAATCTCAATTCTGTCTGGGTGTGATGCAAGCTAATATTCACATTTCTGTCTAGATGTGATGCAAGCTAATATTCACATATCTGTCTAGAGGTGATGCAAGCTAATATTCCCAATTCTGTCTGGATGTGACGCAAGCGAATATTCGCAATTCTGTCTGGATGTAATGCAGGCTAATATACACAACAGTCCACCTGGATGTGAGACATCGCTAACTAACAGTTCTCCTAGATGTGAGACATGGCTAGACAACACAGTTCACAATTCAGTGAGTCTATATGGGGCAACAATTGCTAAATAGAAATAGTTACATGCAGGCTACAAGCTATTGGGGGGTGGGGGAGATAAGATTTGAGAGAGGTGGGCCATTTTAGTGGGGCACAGGGATTGCCGGGATATCGGTTGGCAGAAACGGTAAACCCAGATTGCCTTTGGTAGTACCGGCGGCAGACCAGCAGTCTTGTAATGATGCCCATGATCTCCTGAGGGCATTAGGTGCCATCTCCTTGGCCATCCTCATCCCCTTGGATGTTTCTACAGCCTTTGATATGGTTAATCTCCTAAATTCCACTAAGTCCTTCATTGGTCTTTCAGGCTCTGCCTGGAGCTGTTCACATCTGTTCGGGCAGTCATGAGATTCAAATCAGGTCTGGCTCTTTCCTTTTAAAATCCCCTTTTCTAGCTTGCAGAGTCCCTCAAGGCTCCAACAGACCTTTTCAATGTGTACCTCAACCTCTGGCAGATCTCATAATGCCCTTCTCTGCCTACTTACAAACCTACACGCATAGTATGCAACTAGTCTTCCATCTCATTGGCTCCTCAGCTGACCTGTGTCACATTCTGAAGTGTTGACTACAGGTCCATGACTGGATGATGGACAAACCTGTTTCCCTGACTGCGATGAAGACTGAATTAGCAGTCCTTGGTAATTCATCTCTCCATTGTGTTTGGCCCCCTATTCCAAGGGCTCCTCGCCGGTCAAGTGGCACAGCGAGTAGAGCGCTCGCTTTGACATCCATGCAGAGCCTGCGAACGCAGGTTCGAATCCCGGCAGCGCCAAACTCAGCGTTTCATCCTTCCGAGGTCGATAAATGAGCACCACACACCGTGGGTAATAATAAGCAGCGCTCAGATACCTAAGGGTTCGTAGCGCTATATAAATGCCAAATTTTTATTTTATTATTATTATCTCCCTGTTAAGATGGATTTCTAAACTCTGACCTGGTGGGCAGAGGTTTAGGAGGCCACCCTCAGTTTATGGAAACAGGGGAACCTTCTGGACAAGCCAGACCAATCTAGGTAGCTTGCCATTCGGTCAAGACTATGTCTCAGGAGGGGAGATATTGATCGGAAGACCACATTGAGCACACAGAGTAACAAACCACAAATTAAACAGGTGTATATGAAAAATATCTATACATAAACAGCCTGATTCATGGAATTATCTGCACGTAAAATGCAGATTTGCGTGCCATTCTGCCCGAAAATCCCTGTTTGAGTTATGGGGATTTTCCGGCAGTATGGCACGCAAATCTGTGTTTTACGTGCAGAAAATTCCATGAATCAGGGTGTTATTGTTGGCCGGACCAATAGACACAAGTAAATTTTAGTCATATGAAAACAGTCACCACACAAAATACTCTACTGTATAACATATATACAATACGTTTACTAATGCGTAAAAATTAGTAAAACACAGCCACAACCTGTAATGAGAAGGGTGAGTTAACACACTAGGAGCATTAGACAATTCTTCAGAGTTGTTCCCTAACATTCGAGTCCAGCCATAAGAAGTGGGGAGCCTTGTGCTCAACAATAAAGTTGTGCATAGAAACGTACAATCACGCAGGCAGAACAAAAAGCGTGTCTTCTTGGGGGAGCTGTAGGAAGTCAGGAAGGGGCTTGAGGCAAGGAAGAATTGGTTCCCACTATTCGAGTAGGATTTGCCCTTGGCGGCAGAGCAGTTTTCAAAAGGTGAGAATAGCTAGGGAGCGAAGGCTAACCCAGCCAAGATCGAATACCTTTTAAGGGATATTCAAGCGTAAAAGGGATTGGTTGTGCCAGGGGGCCACCGGTAAGTGATGCAAGTACTCACCGACCCTCGGCAAAGTTTGAACCAAACTTTGCCAGTTTAGTCGAGGTCGCTAGTAAGTTTGAGTGCTGTAGTTTCGTGGTGCTCCGGCTCTCGGAAGCTGCGGGATAGAACAATCATCTGTGATGGGACAGTTGCCTTTCCTCAGCTTCTGAAGGAGGCATGAAATAAAAAATTCCAGTGCAGCAGACGTCAGGACACAGGAGGGCAGAACAGCAAGGCACCTACAGCGACCGCCACCAACAGGTAGTGATGCAGGAATCACAGATGCAGGCAGCATTACGCACTCTCCTTATTCGGGACCTTGAGGAGCTAGGCCTGCAAAATTTGGCGAGAGAGGGCATGGGACCACAAGAAAGCGATGTCCCAAGTCTCGGGTTTCAACTCAAGACGGCAGCGATTTTGCAGAGCTGAACAGTTCACTGATGGCCCAGGAACACTTCTGAAGTTGTTCCACTACTCCAAAAGGTCGAAGTGCCTTGGCAGGCCCTCTCGATCGATGAGGAAAACAGGGGTCTGACGGGACAGCAGAGGGGGGAAAGGTGCCAAACCTTCCACAGCATCTGCAGCGGTTCCATGAGTCTGTTTCTTCATTGCAGGATACTTGACTCCTTCTGTAGTTCGGAGAGAACTCAGGTGATCGACATGGAATGGAAGCAGAGCCCCTTCTCTTATCCAAGATTAGCTTTGCGCCAAAATCGAGGACCTCCAATTGAAGACCTGATCTCATGCAGGCATCCCGGTCGTGGACAATCATGGTTCTATGATCCCAGTCATTGAGGCACTCCAGACATCCTGGCACCAGTAGTGTGGATTGGGACCAGACAGTCTTAACCCGCTTCCTAGACACACACACGTGACAGGCAGAAGCATGCAAAAGAGATTGGTTTTCGCGGGCGGCTGCCTGCCCAAAAATGGAAAACCTTGGTTACTCGACCTGGGTGAAGCAAGGGAAAAAATGGCCATGGACAGAACAAAAGACTTTGTGGCTCGGCCATTTTTGGATATGGCCACAGTCTTGAACCAAATGTGGTAAACGCAATATGATTCCGTAAAAATTTGTAAAACACTTTTCAAAAGTAACTGCTGCCACCAGTTCATCCCAGGCACACTCATACAATCACCAAAAAATCTTTTGAGGGTGTCTATGGCCATAAAACAGTCTGCTGCAGAGTCTTTTGGTCGTGCCTGGAGAGAGACTCTACAGCGTTTTGCTCCTGATTCCAGTGAGGGTCTGCTTTACCCTCTTGTCCTCTTTCTACTTCCACACTTTGAGGACTCAAATTACCCAGGAAGCCGCGGAGCGGCCGCGGAGTCTGCTGCAGAGTCTTTTGGTCGTGCCTGGAGAGAGACTCTACAGCGTTTTGCTCCTGATTCCAGTGAGGGTCTGCTTTACCCTCTTGTCCTCTTTCTACTTCTACATTTTGAGGACTCAAATTACCCAGGAAGCCGCGGAGCGGCCGCGGAGTCTGCTGCAGAGTCTTTTGGTCTTTAGGCTCTGCAGGCTCCGCGGCGCTCCCACACCTTATATCCCATTGGAACCTTCTTTAAAGAGACCAACTAGAAGCTCCCTCAGAAAACAACAAACGCAGTACACTAACATTACACCACGCCTGAGCTGATACCCCCTCCTTCCTCCGACAACTGTTCCAGTGTCGAAAGTTGCACTCCGCGGACAGCGCGTCACCAAGTCTCCCCTCCGCCAACAACCAAGTTAACAGGTGAATTTGCGCCCGTCAGCCCCCCTGGTCCTGTCTGCTCCCCAGTACTCCTGGCCGCGACTGCCGGTGCCTGCGCGAACACAAGTTTCACCTACGCGCCGGCTCCGAGATATCACTAGAACTACCGCTCACGAGGGGACCCGAGAGCTCCTTGCTCACCCCCCCCTCACCCTGTCTCCGTGAGTCCCATCGACAAACCCCCTCGCCAGAACGGAAACAAGTCAATCAACTACCTCTGGCCCTCTACATCAGGCACCGGGTCATTTCACACCGAACCCAATCCCCCCCTACGACCGGTTTTCTCTGTTTCCCTCGCCTACCATACCTACTACTCGCGGGCCTGTCTGCGACTCTTCCACATGATATCTCGCAGCTGACGTCTCTAAAGCCAGCAGTAAACGGCTCATCTCCCTGCTGTGAAATTTAACACAAAGTGCTGCAGTGCCAAATCCCTGCTGTGAAAATTAACACAAAGTGCTGCAGTGCCAAATCCTCCCACGCCCAGGGCGTTCACTGAGGATAACATGGGACTCGCTGATCACTCGTCCCAGTGATTGCTACTCAGTTCGAAAACACCACACGCATCTCGGTGTAGAAAACCTGCGGAAAACTCAACACGGCTGCTCGCTACAAAAGGCCCCGCCACTTGAACATTGACAGCCTTGCCCAATTCATCTGCGCTCCAGGAGAACGAAAGGGCTCGTCCCTTGGATCCTGTGAGCGCCAGACCTTCAACAAACAACATCTCTACTTGATAACATCCTGATTTGAGATATCGAAAGAGCAACCTCCTTGGATACACCTTGGAATTAGACAACCCGGCACACACCACCTGCGCCCCACGAGACCGCAAGGGCCCGCCCCTTGGATACTGTGGGCTCTAGACCTTCAACAGATAACATCTCTCCCTGATAACACCTCGCTCTGAGAGAGCGAAAGAGCAACCTACAAGGATACACCTGGGAAACAGACAGTCTTGCTCATACCATCTGCAATTCAGGAGACTGAAAGGGCTTGTCCCTTGGATCCTGTGCGTGCCAGATCTTCAACAGACAAAATCTCCCCCTGAAATCACCCACTACACCAGTACTCTCAAACTTGGTACACTGCAGGAGACCGAAAGGGCTAGCCCCTTGGATCCTGTGGTCAGCTCTTTCACCACCTCAACCAATCTTCTAGGAGGAACTAAGTTACCACCACCAAAGGAGACCGAAAGGGCTAGCCCCTTGGATCCTGTGGTCAGCTCTTTCACCACCTCAACCAAACTTATAGGAGGAACAAAATTACCACCATCAAAGCCTGAACGCGTCAGGACACAACAGATCCGCCAGCAAACAAAGTAGAAATGTTGGCAACTCGACCCAAGCAACCACCAGCTGCCCGCCCGAAGACGAGACTGAGAACAAAACTCAACACAGCGGCCCAATCTGACTTGGACTTGTCACAACTCACGATGGAACAATCCCTTTCACGAGGACACCCACCAAAAGTTGCTCCGAATCATTATCCACACAAACTTGACAATCAGATTGAGCAACTTCTCAATATAGACCATTCCACAAATGCAACAAGTGACCCAACAGGGCAACCAAACGACTAGCGTGACCTGCAATATCAAATTAGCATACAAAACCAACCATACAATACATCTGAGACTTCTGAACATCTCACTAACAACCCTCGCGTCAATATCAGCGAAGATGTTCAGCTAATTGTCCAAGCAGAAGACTCCTCAAGTGCACCACTACATGACACTCGAATTTACGATGACTAAGACCCCCTGCTAACATTAGTCTGCAACAACTCTAACACCCAAGATGGCAAACTTGCATCTACAACTAATGAAGAAGGAAACCCCCCCGTCTGGACCAACGGACACCAAGATTATCGACACCACAAACCAACTTCACGAAACGACAACACTACCATTTCAAAGAGATCTAGCCGTACAACCAGCGGAAGAAACGAACAACAGTCTCATTCAAGAACAACCGGAAAAGACAAACAACCTACTGAAAAAGCGCCCTGAAGATACACGCGAAGAGTCGCTCCTGATTAACACCGTCATGCAGCTCTACGCAGAACCAAGTGCAAATAGAGAGACCTCTCTCTCAACCAAACTGCACGACAGAGAAAAAGATTTCGGCTCAATAGAAGACACAACCAACTCCCAACTGCAACTAGCCATAGCAAAACACCAACAACGAACCAGTAATACCGAACAAAAGAACAATGGAAAACAAGGGCTACTGGATAATACTACTAGCTCCTCCAAAATTCACAATTATAATAAAGATTATCCTTCCTACAAAACCGTAGATTTTCCTAACCATGAACCTATCAAACCGCAACCAGAAGAATTACGAACTTTCACTATACCACGCACTTCTCTAAATAACACACTGCAGCAAACAAAGAAGGAAAAAGCAAGATTGGCCAAAATTGCATGGCTACAGACTCACAAATTAATCAAAAGCCCCCAATTGCCAGAACCTACCAATTCCCAAATTCTACTCAAAGCAAAAAGACTATCAATGGACATAACAGAAATAGAATCAATCATGTCAAGCCTTGACAAACGCAAAGAAATATTTAGTACAACTATAGGAAACCACCAATCACAGATGACATCAACCCCATGTCTAACACAAGAAACAGGAAAAAGAATTATTAAGACAGAACGCGACACGAATCAAACAGGAAACCAGAACATTCCCAACCGATTCAACTACGACACGATAGAATCCTTCTACACACCAGATAACATGAACAAAAATGATAACTCAATGCCGCTAGCAGGATCAACAGAACGCAATTCTCCTACCTCAACACCCAACAAACCGGAAAACGACGAAAATACCAATCCAAGAATTCCAACTACAATGCTCGATTTGCAAAACATGTTGATGGCAGTACTTTCTCAAACCATGATACCTTTTATCAAACTACACGAATCCATGAACGACAATATTAAATACCAAGGAACCCTCTTAGCAATGATTCATTCCAAACAGATCTATATCGAAAATTTTCTAAACACAACAGAGGTCCGTCTCAACTTAGAAGCAGAGCAATCAAATCGATGGCAACAACGTTTAACAGAAATGGCCAGAAGTGATCGACAGGAAAAAACCAACTTAAACAACGAACTTCTAGCTCTACTTAAACTACAACAACAACTCCAATCAAACCAAAAACTAGTCTCAAAGAGCATTCAACTTCAACCACCTCAGCGTCCAAACACTCAACAGATTGCCACACAAACTGAAAGCTCTGACGCAAGCTTCGCACAACAACCGATGACATTGGCTTCATCCCTCCCAACAGAGACTCAAGTCACTTGTCAATCACAAGTGACCAAACCAGAACAGTTTAAGATCTTCTCGAAAGAAAAACCAATCCCCACAACCAAACCAACACAGCCCAAGACAACTAAGAAAAAACAAACAGGCTCTAGAGCCTTCCTCAGAACAATAAAAACTACGGATCAAGCTTTACAAGCGACAAAAGAGAAAACACTGATACAGGCTCACCAAGCACCACTGCATCAGGCAATACCACAGCTGACAAAACCTTCAAACAGACAACAAGATCCTCAAGATACCTCAAATTTTCAACTGTCACAACTTCTCCCACACTCAGCCTCCACTGATGAAGAACTTCTAAACTGCTCAACTCAAAAGACCGTGAAACAGATGACACACCACCACCCATTCATTCTACAACACCATCAAGATACATTATTCTTGACGAATACTCCATCAACCGCGAACTACAAACCTCATATCAATATGAAGATATTTCAGAACATCCTTTACAGGAAACTTCCAAGATTTCCTTGAACACTTCCGCCTGCAGATTATTACTTCCTGATGACTACGACCAAGTCTCAGATGATTCCCTTGTCTCCCATACAACAGATTCTACCGACTGCACATCTCCCTCCTTCATCAATCCGTTAGAACAAAACCAAATTTATCAAATTCACATTGAAAATCAAACTACCAGATCAAAACCTTTAATACTCAACAGAACTAACACTCTTAGACTATTTGGAGCGATATCAAAGCTAAAACACATAACAACTAACACGATTGACTTAATCATTTTCAAAGATGAAAAGCACCTAGATAAAATTATTGTAGAATTATGTGATCCAGATGATCAAGAACTTATCATAACAAAACGCGAGCAACTCCTCAAACTCGGATTCAACTGCTGGGCTTCAACGTCATCAAGGAAAAATCCTGCGAAAAAGTATACGCAAAATCGTACCAACAACTACTCAACGAAATACTCAAACTCGCCGTATTTCCCAAATCCCGAAGAATCGAACACACAAGAGAGACCACTCAAAAGAATTTATGATTCAGAAATGTCATTTACAGAAACCATTTCCTCAAGAAGTTCAACCTATTCCCACTCATAACAACTAATCAATAACAATATAATATGGTCACTCTGTTCATGGAACACAAGAGGAAACCTACATTTGTTTACTCAACCCTCATCTGATCTTGAGAAATATCTCATCATTTGTCTCCAAGAAACTTGGATCACCGAAACACCAGCATGCGACGGTTATCTTACCTTCCTAAATCCTGCCATAAAAAAACATCAAGGAAGACCAGCATCAGTCTACTCACACTAATCAAAATTACCCCGCAATGGAAAGTAGTGCGCAATGAAAATATAATCCCCTGGACTCAATTGACTATAATAACAACACAAGCGCACCAACAACGAAAAAAAGGAACTGGCGAAACAACAATCGCCATCTTGAACCTGTACTGGAATCCTGCAGCCATTACATCTGTTGCATTCATCGATGGTGTATTCATGACAATAGACAACTTAGTAGGGACCCATCAACGCCTCGAATTTATACTGTGCGGAGATCTCAATATCAACCTAATCACATCAACTGGCACCCCACGATCACTCGAACAATTGACAGGCAAAGCATCGACATGGATGAAAGAAATCATAACGCAAAATCTTACTCTCCTAAACCATGCAAAAGATAACTCCACTCCTTTTGTCCCAACATGGACCAGAGGCCATTCAGTAGCAATTATTGACTACATATTTCTTTCGCAAAACCTTCATGACTCGGTCAAGGCAGCTCTAACGCTAACGTCTGATAACAGCGACCACAACAAGCTAACTGTCACCTCACATATTATCAGCCAACAAAACGTAAAAGTTGCAATGCTTGAACTTACTGGCACATCTTCAAGGCTACGAATACCACAATCAGCGCTATCACTCCTGCCGACGAAATTACTTGCTTCAACAAAACCAGATCTCGAAAAGTTGAATTATGAATGGATTTTGCTTCCATTTCATCAAACACTAAAAAACTGTCCGCAAAGAACTCATGTACACTCCTACAACGAAGAAATAGCACAAAGAAAAAAGGAGCTGGCTAAACAGATACGACATCTCAAGAAAAACAAAACACCAGAAACTATGACGGAGAGTAGAAAATTGAAACTTCGATACAACAACTGGAGGAAATCACAACAAGCAATTCTCCTCCAGACAGATGCAGAATCAATAATGAAGACCTACAAGGCAAATAATACAAGAGAATTGTGGAATTTACTGAACGACAACCAGCAAAAACAACACAAGCTCACAGATAACGTACCAGAACAAACATGGATTACTCATTTCTCGACCATGTATGCAGCACACGAACACCAATCTCAAGAAAATCTCAACCCCAAACCCAAAACAAAATGGACTGTAGTCATCACGCACGAAGAGCTACTACACATTATCCAAAACCTCAATCCCTCAAGAGCTCCGGGCCCTGATGGACTCTCTAATGCTGTCCTTAAACAAGATCCTGTGACATGGGCAGATTTTATGACACAGATTTTGGAAATTATAAATATACACAATCGAATTCCAACTACCTGGAGAACAGCCACTATAGTTCCGATCCACAAACAAGGACCACGTGACCTCCCTCAGAACTTCCGTCCGATTGCCTTGCTTGACCCACTCGGAAAAATCTTCGCAACAGCTCTCTTGAGGCAACTCACTGCATGGGCCACTTCCATTGGACGACTTTCACCACGACAAACAGGCTTCACACGTAACCTTGGAACTAGCATCAATCTTCTCCTATTGCACGTCATCAAGCACGAAGCAATAAACAACAAGTCCATGATTTACACGGCATTCATTGACTTAAAGATGGCCTTTGATGCAATACCTCGTCAAAAGCTCTGGGCTAAACTGAGCAAATGGAACTGCCCTGCGAACATCCTTGAACCCATTATACAACTTTACTCAAACACCGCAATAAAAATCAGACTCACAAAACAAGGTTTGGCAACGGAGCCTATCAACACAGCAAATGGTCTAAAACAAGGATGCCCCCTCGCAGCGACTCTATACAACTTGTTTACATCAGACATTGACCAACACTCGAACACTCAAACAAACCCTCCAAAAATAAACTCAATACCGGTCCCTATCATGTCCTATGCAGACGACATCGTCTTGCTCGACAGAACACCATTTGGACTCCAACTTTCTCTTACAGCACTAAGTGACTACATGAAACAAAACGAGCTAACAATCAACAGTACAAAAACAAAAACCATGTTTCTAACGAAATCTAAAGCAAAAGCAAAAAAACCACCGGATTTCAACATCAATGGAATACGACTGGAAAATGTCACAACATTTAAATACCTTGGCATTATCATCAATCAATCAAAGACAGAAACAGACTGGCTAGATAACCTAGAACAAAAGGATCAAGCGCTCGCATGGCAGGGATGTATTCTACACAGAAAATACGGAAAATTCTCATTTAAGCCCATCATCATGTTCTACAGACAAAAATACATTCCCATCATAACATATGGAACTGAAACAATGATGAATGCAGACCAGGTAGACTGGGTGAAATTTGAAGCAATATTCTGGCGCAAGATCTTAACCCTTCCTCAATCATATCCCATGGCGAGAATTCGCTACGAAGTAGCTACCCAATCGATCGGTTCCATGGTACGATGGAAAAGACTAGATATCTACCGCAAAATACTGTCGGATGACAAGACCCCTGCAATCCAAATCCTGAAAACCAACTCAACTGCTCTAAATAATACAATACTACAAACCTGGAAAAAAACAATAACCAAAGAAATGGAGCAAGAAGACATATCGGAAGAACTTCTAACGAAACGCCCCCAACACGCCAAAATCAAAATGCTACAAAACGATTGGATCAAAACCATCGAAAAGAAAAATACATACAAACGGACTTTGCAGTGCAATAAGGACAACAGAAAACTACATGAACCACAACCATACATCTTATCATTCCCTGATCCAACTATCAGATCAACCTTCTTAAAAATCCGGCTGAACACCTTACCAACTAATGGCTACTTGGCATCAACAAGACAGATCCCAAAAAACCAGAACCACTGTCGATTTTGTGAAATCATCACAACACCAGAAACCATATTCCATCTGGTCATGGAATGTCCCTCTCTCGCCAACCAGCGCAAGCAGTTTGGGGCCTACTTTGACCTTGCCACGCAGCAAATGACAACAGACGAAAGATGGGCTGCGATTCTCAGTGGACAAAATAACAAATACACATTCACAACTGTACTTTACCTTCACAGCATTCTTGAGATCAATGGAGGAAAAATGCTTTCCTAGCATCGCAGACTACACCTTTTTTTTTTCTTTTTTTTTTTTCTTTTAACCACGTATTTCGCACGAATCACAATGATGAAAAAGTTTGAGACAAAACTAAAACATCAACAAAAAAAAATAAATAAATAAAACAAAAAGGACCCCAGCGCACGGTACTGAAAGGTACATTGTGCACTGTTATAAAATTGACCAAGAAATGGCAACATAGTCAAAAACTAATTGAAGCATAGTTTCCCAGTATTGACAGTCTGAAGGATGTGTCAGTTTCCCCATAGCAAGTGAGCAAAAGCCCAGGGTAGCGCAGCTGAAGGCTGGGCTCCACTGGCAAAAGTCAGAATAGGAAAGCAAAACAAAAGCAAAATGTTTGGGGGGGTCCATATCTGGAGGGAAAATTACACATTGATGACATCTTCCCTAACACTCCCCAACAGACAAAATCTTTGAGCTGTGTTTGCTAAATTTTTTGTTCCGCAAGTACAGGAACTATCGAAGAAATCACACTTTAAACGCCATGTCCCAAACAAATACGTTTGCTTCTGAAACATTACACAAATGATCCAGGTGACATCTGCCGTCGTCCTCCCATATCAGATTTAATGTAATAGTCTCCTTCTGGGCCTTCAAAAAAATGTCATCCAACATCGTCAAACAAAACAGAATAAAGCAACCAGGCTTGTCTGGACCCGTATGCGGTCTTTTTAACTTATGCACTTATCACTGTCTAGTGATTGCATTTCCTCTGCAGCTATATGCTCCCTTCACCATCCCCTTTGTTTTTCACTTAAATATTCTGAATGTTTCCAAAGCCTGTGAAGTGCAGACTCTCTGTCCCTATCAATTTGTTTTGGAAGTGCTACGAAGTGACTGTGCTTGAGGTTGGCTCCTTATTCATTCATTCATTCATTCATTTCGTCATTTGTATAGCGCCTTTCACCAAATTCATGGTCCCAACGTCCTGTTGGTTGAACCCCCCTCGGAGGGACCGGAGTCCAAATTTGGAAGAAGTTGGGAGGTACTATTATGATTTCAGCCATTAAAGTTATGTGAGGGTGGCCCAGAACTTCCTAGTCACCCATGTCTGAATGGCGTGTGGATGGGTGCAGTGGAGGTAAACTATGAACTAAACAGGGGTGGGTTATGTTTAAGGAGATAGAGAAGTATGTGAGAAGCTTGAGTTCGCTTTTTTTGACGTTAAAGGTTGCTTTATTCTAATGGCAGAGGTGTTGTGCAGTAGTGTTTGTTTATATGTGAGTGCAGGGTGTGTGGAATGAGCCAGTGCCTTCCGCTAAGTTATGAAGGTGCGGTGTGCGAGGGGGGGGGGGGGTTTGGCTGTGTAAGAATATGGTTGCCTTACACAATTAGGCTAAATGCAAAATATGTCTGACTAACACAATTGGGCTAAAAGCAAGGTATGGCTACCTTACACAATTAGGCTAAATGCAGATACTTATTTTTTTTTCTTTAAATGTTAGTAAAAAATACACGTTCTATAAAATAAATGTCAAGAAATGTATTTTCTATGTTTAACACTTTGCTTAACTAACAGTGCCCTGGGGAACATTTGTGACAAATTGTGTGGGCGGACCCTCAGTAAACTCACTTACCTGGAACACACTATCACGAGTGGGAGGTATCCTGGCGGTAAATCCGCCGGGATACTGCCCAACGCAAATACCGTTACTGCAACTCGGTCCAGTGCTGTTGGGACGGGGGGAGGCGGGGGAGCACCCAGGTACTCGGCGCCCCTGGCTGCAAGTCAGCTCTTAAGCACGTTGCCTTGTCAATATCGTTCAACCTCTTCCAAGACAGGTGCAGTAAGACCCTTGGCGGTGTGGGCAGCAGCGGACAGCAAGTGCGTTCACTGCTCATTGCTGCTGCTGTATCTAAATGTACAGCTGACAGTAAGGAGACAAGAAATGCAGCCTCTCTGCCTGCCTGTCTGTCTCCTCGACAAAGGGGGGACTCTGGAGAAAGGCAAGGTTGTGAGGTCGCCAGCTGCCCTCTATGCAGAGGGGTGGGATGGGACATCAAGAGACGCCGGCCATCCTGGCAACATTGTTTTTTAATCAATATTTTTCAATCGGGACCACGCATGGCTATGGGCCTTTTCTTGTGCCAGTGGCTCGAACTTGCGGTCAGTCTCGAGTCAGGCACTTCACACAATCCAGCCCCAGACCTACCGAATCACCCATTTTTAGTTTGGGCAATTAGCGACACCTACAATCCGAAACTATTGCGTTAGAGTACAAATAGGAAGGAATGGCATATGAGGAGGAACACACAGCCTGCAGGAGTTGTTTGGTTATGTTCCCACCCATTGGCTGCCCATAGCCATGCGAATCCCTGTAGCCATTCCCACGCAGCTCTTGCCCCTCCCTGCTCAAAACACATCCTCATTGGAACTCTTTCAGCTTGCTTTAATCAAGCCGTACCATCAAACTTTGCACTTGAAGTGCCTGCCAGTGGTTGTTTCAAAGCAGTCTTCTGAGAGTTAATGGGCCTCATTCCGAGTATGGAGGTAGTCATTGCACTATTTGCGCCATGACTACCTCCCATACCAGGTTCGGGTCCGACCTGGTTCAATGGGGATTTACCGGTCCATTCCGACCCTGGAGTGACCGGTAAGTCCCCATTGAAAAAGGCAAGCCCCATTCTCATTGAGCCCCCATAGGGCTCAATGGGAATGGGGAAGGAGCTAATAACGGTACCGCCATTTGTGGTACCGTTATTTGGTCCCTGGTCCCTTTGCGGCTCCCGCTAAGGGCGCCTGGTAAAACCAGGTGCCCATTACAGGACCCGCTAAGGGACCTCGGAATAGGGCGCAAAGGGATTACCGGCACTGGTGTCCTTTGCGCCCACCTCGGAATGAGGCCCACTGACTTAATTGGAGCTGTAAAACCACTACCGCTGTAATAAAAATGTCTTACCAGGTCTGCCTTCAGCCACACGATTTATAAGCACGCTGCGTCTCCTTCACTGAAGTCCTGTTAACAACAAGCATTGGCAAAGTCAAATGTTTTGGCTTGTGTATAAGTATTAGGCATTTACCAGGCACTGATATTAGAAGCCCAGGTACTCGCACTATTTTGCACCTGCTACAATCAATGGCCAGTTGAATCACACTATGTCTCTGCCCGTCAATGTGCCCGTCAAGTGCCTTTCCCATGCCTACACAAAAGCCAGAACTGTTGGCATTATCAAACCTTTTTTAAAATGTTTATTTGTACCTTGTATTTATTTTAAGAATAGGGATGTCAATTTTGATCAGAAATGACTTACAATGGCACATTTACAGATGGTAAATATTAGAGTAGATTTCCATCTTTGTGCAAAATGTTCTCCACATGTGAGTTCCCAGCACTGTTTGCTGGACTCTTGGAATTTTATCTGATTTTCCTGAGTGAGTGGGACACTTTTTCCACACTCATTCCTTCGTTTACCCTGATCTTGGGAACCCTTTTCACCTTTTTTGGGTATTTTATTTTGGAGTCATGCTTTCCTCCATCTTTTCTGGCATCTACATTTTACTGAAGTAGCACACAGCACTTTCTGTGCAGTGTTACTGGAAGGGTACATGAAAATAATCTATGGTCCTCCAGGTGAGAATACAACAAATACACAGAAAATTGTTAGATCGAGGATGGCAGTATGCTACTCATTTCCTTTTGCACTCGTGGTGCTGTAGTATTGCTCTCCATAGTCTCGTAGAGAGCGATACTACAGCACCACAAGTGCAAAAGGAAACTTTCAAACCCTGTGTTGCCGTGATATACTGGGACTTCACTCGACAGACAACAATAGGAATTTATTCAGACCCCATTGGACACCCTCAGTAGAAGATAGGCGAGGTTACATTAGACACTCGAGGAACAAGAGGAAACTGTGTCCTCACGAGGTGCTGTGGAGCAACTAAATAAGGGTTACTGTGTTAGAAGTAGCTGCCGCTGTATTAAATAGCTCGGGCTAGAAGATTGTGAACTTGCTGAGTTTGCATGAGACAACGGCCAGAACTATTGTGCTTCCTCCAAGATTTATATTGGGGTTGATGTCTCTCACTCCATCTACTTTGAAGCAAGGTATAGTTTGCAGATAGTTTCCGTCCTGATGAAGGTTGGATCAGTACAAGGGCTACAGGTGTAAAGCTCTGCAAAACCGACCAAAACATGTGTCGACTTAAAAATCGTCTGTGGTTTACACAGATAAGACACACCTGTACTCGGAAAACGTTCAATGTATGAATGTATGAGTGCGTGTCAACGATGGGGTAATTGAACTAGAGTATTTATCTTTTATATGTGTGAGGAAAACCTGTTTTTTGTATCTTAAACTGTATGATGAAATAAAATCATGATGAGAAAATAATTAATGAGTAGCATACTGCCATCCTCGATCTAATTGTCCATTTTTGTTGTATTTGTGGCAGTGTACCTTTTACATGACTTTTGATGAACTTTAATCACAGGTTGCTGTCACTATGGGACACCAGGGTCACATTGACCCAAAATGGTGGCTGTATTCTTTTAAGCCCTGATTAAGATGGCTTGTATTTTCTTAGGTCTTCTTCTACCTACCTGGGTGGGGGAGATTCCTCTATTTCCTTTGTCTTCGCCAGGGTTCCCTTGCAAATCTGCAAAGAGTCTTTGAGTGACTGGTAGGACAGGAAGTGGGGAGGGTCATCCAAAACCCTCCAGCCCTTTGTCCTGCAGAATGCCCGAGAGAAACCAGTTCTGACTGAGAGGATGTTGCATGTGATATGATTGGTGGACTCAGCCAGTGGTCCTCCAAAAATGCCAAGGTCCTGGAGCAGAAACTCAGAGTTGACCCCCAGAACAGAAGAATTCAAAGAAGCCCGAAAGAAGAAGCCGCCAGTCACTACCAGCGACCGCCAGAGCCCGCTGAGTAACCGCTGCTGTCCTGCCCTCCACTTCTGAGCGACAAGGAAGATCCGAATGAGATGATGTCTTCCCTTCCACTGGACTGGTGAACCTAACCAGTCTCAAGACGAACTGCATTTTGTATCATCCCTGGAAAAGCTGCGACCTCCACGGTGTGCAATTCACCAATACCCGGGGTCCTGTGCCACTGTGCTGTGCATCGTCACCCAAAGAACAAATTTGCCTGGAACTTTGTGGGGACCCTTCTGAACCTGCAGTGACTTGAGCCAGTTCCCCAAAATCCCATCACATGAGACGAAGACCAAGAAAAGAAGAGTCAACTGCTGTGACAATTTTCTTTTAAGCAAGACTGGAAAAGGCACCAACAAGCCAGAATGGAGAACGTACTTTGATGGGCATCTGTCTGCACAAGAGCTCTTGCCAGATCCACCAAAGTCCCTTTCTTCTGTCACCAAGATCAAGAAACCTGTGACCGGTCTGCTGTCACCTCAACGGTGGAACGGTCCTGCAGCAACAGCTTCTTAATTTTAAGGTACTGTCCTGCTTTTAGTAAAACGTACCTGGAGCTTTGCTTGCTGATCCTGTATTCCTGGGGGCTGCAGATAGCTGTTTTTAGAGATACATTGAGGTGGACAAAATATTGTACTGACCCTGCCCTAAGACACTGGTCCTTGGGGCAACTCTACAGGAGAAAATCCTGATACCCCTGATTAGAACAAACCAACTTTACTTACCTGCAATCCCTGAAGAGATCCTGCTGGAGTCTACCACTTTTGAACCTTGAACACTGTATGATGCCTATACTGCTCAATGACAAACCTCTGGAACCCTAGTGCCCTTGAACATTGTGAGACTCTCATAAAATAGGGTTGGACTTTTTAAGATGGCTGAAAGAAGGTTAATAAATAAAAACACTAAGTTGGAAAAGTTTGCATCTATTGTTCAGATGGTTTTACTAAGAGATTTGTTACTGTAAAAGTGGTTCTAATGTTCTATTACTTAAGAAGCTTGCAATTGTATGCTCCATGTGTTACTGTGTTTTAGTACTTACCATGCAAATATTTAACAGTATGCATATATATATATATATATATATATATATATATATTTATATATATATATATATATATATATATATATATATGCACATTACCATTTTATATAACTTTAAGTGTATCAGTGTTTCCCTGAATTAGTTTGTGCTCAGAGTTCTTTGTACCTTTCTACAGTCCTCCTCCTCTCCTAGACTAAGCCTGGCTGCTCAGCCATTCTACCAAACCTTTGTGTGGTTCAGGCCAAACCTAAGAGTTGGAACCCTGTACATCCAAGGTGGGCTTTTCTAAGTTCTGTCACTGTCCCTAACAGTGAATTCATTCCCATGAAGGATTTCTGTAAAATAGTACAAAGATGAGAACAAGCGGTGAGTACGCTTATGATGTTGTAAACAATTAGTGCTTATACCGGCGACAAAAAACAAAAATAAAATATAAGAAAATAGGTAACATTAACCTAAGGGGGCAGGTCCTTCAAACTAAAGAGGAGTACTATTTAAAAATTCAAAATGACATTGGGGGTCATTACGAGGTAAGTGGTAAGGGATTACCGGCACCGGTAAGGACACCGGTGCCGGTAATCCCTTACCACTCTATTCCGAGGTCCCTTAGCGCGTCCCTCCCTTAGCACCTGGTTTTACCAGGCGCTATGGAAGGGACCCGTTAAGGGACTTCAGAGCTAAGAACGGTACCGCAAATTGCGGTACCGTTCTTAGCTCCATCCCCATTCCCATTGAGCCCTATAGGGGCTCCAATGGGAATGGGGAATGGTTTCCAGAATGGGGATTTACTGGGTCCTCCAAGGTTGGAATGGCCCGGTAAGTCCCTATTTTGGGAACCAGGACCCGGAATGCGGTAAGGGGGTAGCCATGGTGCTAATAGCACCATGGCTACCTCCAACCTCGTAATGACCCCCATTATCCCTAGAGGCAGTGGTGGGGTCAGTAAGGGAGGATGGGAGAGAGGACAGGGGAGTCAGGCGTGCTCCCTTTAGCAAATAAGTGACGTTTAAGCCGATCTCCATAGCTGTGCTGCCATTGATTGTTATGGACAGTGGGTTCCAGTGGAGCGGGGCGAGTAGGGGCATTTCCCCCACATCAACACATTTCAATTTTTCGGTGCAGCTAGCAACATGACCAAGGTTTCTGCATTGGTGCGGAAATACTCCAGGCCATGTGTTTTTTAATGATTCATCTGAATTATGGCAGGTTTTCCTCCGTGAACGGAGGCCACGCGCTGGTCTTGGATGCAGGACCACGAAGGGCAACAGAGGTTCGAATCCCAGATCTGTGCTAAATTAAATTAAACATTTTCCTCTGCGCGCAAATCACGTGACATAGGTCAGAATCAGTGGTGGAATGGTGGCAGCCATTGGTGCAGTGGGATGCTCCATTAAAATAACAAACATCACAGTTTCTCTTCTTCACCCCACAGATCTCTGCACGGGGAAGATCCCAACGGATCCACCACATGAGTCCCAGGTTTCCAGGCGCTTCCTCAGACACACCCGCTGAATAACGGATCTGTTTCTGTTATGTGCAGAGACAGATCAAAATTGAGGGAAAGAACCCCGTCGATTGGCTGTGCAATTGGCCGGGGTCTCTTCCTCAGCTCTTCTGAGAAGATCTGCTTGAGCACGCATCCTGAATTGTCAAGTATTGCGACAGAACACTGCGCACCTTCTATTGTGTCCCATGCTTTAAGATGAGAGGACATGGAACATTTAGTGTGGCTTGGCATACCGCTTGAGAGTTGTTTGCAACTTTTATGCGCCAATCTGTTCTTGGAATCGACCCAAGCACAGCGTAATTCATACCGTCCATAAGCAGGGCATTGCTGCACCTCATCGTCGTGCCCATGGAAAGCTTGTTGTTTTAATAATGGTAAGTGTTCCTGCACTTTTGGCTTGCGAGCACGCGCCACCTGCTCCTTCTTCTGCACCCCCAGGCTGTGTCTTGCTACTGTGCCTTCTAATCCCTGCCTTAACCAGCAACACATGAGTGCGTCATGCTCTTTGAACTGTGATCGAGCGTGGGAAATGTTCTCGGTGAGACGCTGTGGGAAAGGCTTCGGTCAGACGCGAGTGAGTACTTTCCTTACACGCTTGCGTGGATTCCTGGCACTGAGTGATACTTGACGGGGCCTGGGCTCTGTTCTCACCTGAGATCTGAGGTGCCTAACCCTGAAGCATCAGAGATGAGGGCCGAGAATTTCCCCTTTCTCAGGTCTAGGCATGTTGTTAACTCAAACCTTGAAACTGCCCCATCCACATCCTTAAACTCGGTTGGCCTCATCACGGGATGTAGCCCTTAAATACGGCAATAACGGTATTACCGCCGCATTTAAGGGGTGGCCCTATCACAAGTTGGGTGCTAATGGGCTGTTTAACCTCCAGCTTTTATCTGGAGGTGAAAATCCCAGTTAGCGTCCTGTATTACCGCCGGCTGTATTAGCGCATGGTATTAATGCCGAAGATTCCCCATTGGGTCCAATGGGCCCAATGGGGAATTTGTTGATTTAGAGGTAACGCCCAACCAGTGATCTGACGGTTATACCGCCAGACCGGTGGGCGCTAATGCTATTACTGTCGGGCGGTATTACAGCCGGGATACCACCCAACTCGTGATGAGACTGTGTATGTTCTATCTTACCTTGACTGAAGATCCTGTTTCAAGTGCCCAAAACTGCACATGTATTTTTCGATTTGCACCACAAGCCACTGCACTTTGATCCAGTGACCTGCACACATCTATCCAATGAGCTGAACCTTGACCCATTGATTTGCACCTTGACCCATTTCTAGCTGTCCCATTTCTGCACCTCTATCCAGTGCGTTCTGATGACCAGAAATTAACCCTAATATGAACAAAGCAACCTCCACCTTCCTGTTGTGTTTAAGGGAAAACAAAGATGCCCTAAAACATCCAATGGATAATGTTATAGCAAATTGTTATAGTCCAGTTAAAAATGCAAATTATACTCCATAAACAACCAATGACATACTGTGTGATACACAAACATTGGCTCAATACAAAAAACGCATACATAAAATTGACAATTGTAAACAAAACTTGTCCCTAAGAACTGTCTAGCACCTTTCTATGAATAACAATACAGTCCTATGTTGACATATATAGCTGAAAGTCCTTATGGGTACTTTTATTAAATACTGACTGGAATGAACCTTGTTATGAACCCAGAGCGTTCCATAACCAAAGGTCGACATCCATTTGAGAATTGACTTAAAAGCTTGATTGCTTAATGGGGACCCTGACAAGGTCGGCTTCATATTTTTAGAATTCCATTAGTCTAATGTTGGACTTTCAAATATCAACACTTTTAAAAGTAGACATCTTTTTATGTGTCATTTTGTTAAGGTGTTTTCCCATGAATTATTTTACCCTCCTTCACTTCCATATTTCCTTAACGACCTATCCTTGTGTGCATGCTTATTATATGTGAAGATGTTGCCTGGATGATCTTTGAACCGGCCAATCTTTAGCAGTCGTACTTTAGGTTGTATTTGTTTTTTTATATGCTTTCTGATCTCGGGCCCAGGACCCCTCCCCCACCAGTTACCCACCTGCACTGCCGCCAAGCAACACCTGCACTTGGGGGCTGTTTCTGTATCCCTACAGTCCCCACCAGCCCTTGTCACCTGATGTCTGCACTTACCCCTGTACTTGCCACATGCTGGCCATTACTTTCTTCCTACTGTTCTTATTATTTTATTAATTTTACTGTTGATCCTATGTATTGCACTGCCCCTTTCCCCCGCACTTTTCTCTTTCACCCCTCCCCTGCACTTGTGCGATCTCAATGTCACCTGGCCTACTAAGATCGTTGTTTTTGTCTTCCCCCTGTTTCCCCTCCCTTGCCTGTCACGCCTTGAAACACTTGTGCATAGGGCGTTATAAATGCCATATCATATCATATCTAGCATTCAGCTGTCTTGCCATCCAAAGCATAGTGGCAGTAAGAGTTATTGATGTTTTGCCTGTACAGGACCTATGTGACGCGTGAAGAAAAGGTGGGGGTCGATGGTGAAGCCGAGGCAATTTGACAGGCGTGGAGAGGGATATGTGTGGGTTGTCCATGGCAAGTTCTTTGATCCAGGGGATGAGTTTGGATTTGTGTCTAGGGGGCAAATGAGATATTCTGTTTTGGAAGGACTCAGCTTGAAGAAGTGGTTGGCCATCCATGTGGTGATAGTGAAAGGACAGCATTTGAGTGTGGAGTTTGGAAGGGGGTGAGATTTGGAAGTATATGTGTGTTTCGTCTGCATATTGGTGGAAATTGATGTTTTGTTTGTTAAGGGTCTTTCCAACAGATTCAACAAATAGGTTGAGGAAGAGTGGAGATAGACTGGAGCCTTGTGGGATGCCAAATACGACCGTGGTGGAGTCAGATCGTAAAGTGGGCATGGGGACAAAGTGTGTCCTGACAGTAAGGAAGGGGATGAACCGGTCATTCCCATGTCGCGAGGCAGAGTGCTCCAGGATTCAGGCACTTGCTCTGAGAACAATCTCTCAGCTCTTGTTCTAGTTTGATTTTTCGAGACAATGGCCAGGGGTGTTGCTAGGTCTGGCAAAGATCTGGGGCTACACTAATGTCGGGACCGTTGAGACTTGGGGCTAGTTAGTCTTTTGGTTGTAGCCCCTGAGATTCTATTTTGGGCTACAACCAAAAAAACCGGGCTATAGCCCCTTCACCCCCCCCAGCAACGCCTCTGGTGTGGTGACTTAGTTTGAGGTACTCGCTCCTTGAAGCACTTGTGTATAGGCGCGTTATAAATACCATATCATATCATATCATATCATACTCAAGGTCTAGGATTGGATGAACCACTGTCCTTCTGACTCAGTATGTCTGATGCCAGGTGAGCCCAGCACCTTTCCAGACTGTGTTCTTCCCGGGATGGAGATCCCTTGCATCTGTCTATGGTCAGATCTACATAGACCTCTCTGAGTTGAGATCGCTATAGAATTGTGCCTTTATGCAGTGTATGGGATGGAAGGTGGGTAATTGTGACAAATCAACTTCTAGGACACCAGTGGTCCAGGGATGAATATCGGTTTCTAAGCCATCAATCAGCCCCATACCTCTAATAAACCAGAAGGGATCCAAACAGATGGGAAACACAAGCAAATTATAAACCTCCTTGTCCAATTTTGGTAACATGGACGGAATGGCAGGCTTATCTCCGAAAGGTCGTGGATCATTGGTTAGTTGCACCACAGCGAAAAATACAATTATTACCCAGTGATAAAAGGGACTGTCCAGTTAAGGTTGTATACAAATATCTACTTTATTATCACCACAACAGACAGTTCTAGCACACTAGGAAATACAACCCATCCACTAAAAGAATGCATAAGACAGACAGTTTCAAAGAAGGAAAAGGGATGCACTCTGGATACTGACAGGAGGGTGGTCGGTATAGTCATTAATCGCACTAGTTCAATGATAATTGGTTTCAACACTAAGGGAGCAGTCGGTCATAAAATGTAACTAGAGACCTTTGAAGAAGGACCAGGGGGGCAGAACCACAATGTACCCTGTGCTGTAGTGGTTCTTGGTGCCCGACAGGGTCAAGCCGATTTCGGGGCACTTTGCAGCTTCTGCTTCGACGACACGGTTCAAGACGGGAGACAGCTGCGGGTATCAGGCGACAGGCAGTTCCGCAAGCAAAGCTGGATGGACGGCAGCAGGCTGACCTACACGGCAGCGAAGGATCAGGAATCATTGTCTTAGTGATGGTCAGAGCATTCTGAAGCACAGGACGGGGCCTCTCTGACAGCTTCAGTGACTGCAGCGTAACAACAGTCAGTGGTGCAGTGGGTTGCAGCTCGACTGGCTCGAAAATGTCCTTTAAGGCAGACGTCGGTAGATGCTTGTCGATGCACTCCTACTAGTTTCTTCAAAAGGCTTATGTCGTCCTTTAAGGCAGACGACCCAAAGCTGAGGAGAGTGTTGCAGGCAGCTGCCTTGTCCTTGGTTTGGTTCAGAGACTGTCTAGCACTTTCCACCTAGGAAGCTTGGTTGCAGAGCCTAGCAGGAGCCGCTGTGTGCTGGCTGGGTACCGGTTCTGGAGCTGCTGCAGGGTCCTCTGGATTCAGTATCTCCCTCTGTCCCTCAGAAATGTTTAGGGGAGGGATCTTGCTTCCCTCTTGAAGGTCCTGCCCTTCCTTCACTGGCAGAAGATGTAAGGCAAACTGTACCTTCAGCCACAGTCCAATTATGAGTTTTTCTTGCTATTCCTTACAACGTCTTCAGACGATCTGCCAAAAGAGGGGCTTGGCCCTCTTTTAAAGCCAAATGAACCACAGGGATTGGTGTAGGCTAAGCCTACCTTAACAAACCAATCCTGGGTCCCCACCAACAATCTCCTGTATGTGTGAGGTCATAAACAGTGTGATTTGCAACAGGAAAGGTAAATGGGTGAAAACTTGTACTATTAAGTCCCACCTATCTTCCTGTCTGTTGTGGATCAAAGGGTCCCTCTGGTTAATGGAGTTCTCTGTGGTTCCTGATTAAAGCGGCAGGTCCCCCTTGAAGCTGCAGCAAGATCAGACTTTCTGGCTCCGCCAAACCACATTCTCAAACATTCTGAATGGGGTCCCCGTTCGGGGATAACTACTGTAAACACGCAGTCCAAGACATGACATTTCATTGTCAATCGATACTAAAGGCAGGAGCTGGCTTCAGGTTGACACAGTGCATATGCATGGTTGTTGGGGTTTTCCTGTCTCCTTTGTTATCCTCTGCAGCCAGGATCCATGTGAGCTGTTTGAATTAAACTCTGTTTAGTATGTGAATGCTGCATGGCTCAACGGAAGACACAGCAAATCCATGGAGCCTTTGTCAGTTAATTAGGCTGGCCATGGCATAGCGAAGGGTTGGCCCTCCCTCTTCTGGAGATAAATTGTGTACTCCACTTGTCAGATCCCAGCCAAATATAACAGGAGGGGCTGTGCTGTGTCCCCCCAGAGTACATGGGTCTATGCGTATGTCATGCGGTGAGCATAGGAAAATGTATGCGGATTAGCCGCACACATTTTCTGGAGGTTGATCTACCATCATTCAATTTCATTTAAAAAAAATTTAAAAAACAGACGCGCGCACACCCACCGCGCGGATGGTCGAATTCCTCAGAGTAATGATGCCATGGATTTTATGTATTGTCTCTCGTGGACCGATGTCAGGAGGAATAGCAGCCTTCTCAAATGGGGTCACAGCATTAAAGAGACCTCAAGTGGTCTTTGGAAGAATAAAATGAGAAGACGCTAAACGGGTATGAGGGGAAGTATGTATTTCAGATAAACTGGAACAGTCAGATTTTCAAAATGTGTTCCTGGTGCTGTGTGCAGTTCACCAATTTTTGTATTTGTTTATTTTTTATTAAATGTTTATCGTTTCAAATAAAACTTTACATAAAATACAAAAGTAATTTCATATTCTTGAAAATAGACAAGGCGAAATTGAACAATTTTACACAGATATCATAATTACATATTTTGTTTAAAACATATACTTTATCTCATTTAAAACACTCAAAGAGCGAATATTGAGTTAATACACTCATTACAATTCATCATTCAGATAATTTTAAGGCATTAAAAAAAATGCAACTGCCAGCCGATCAGAATTCATTGTCCCCGCCCCCAGACAAAAACTCAATAAGTGATCATCATTTAACCATTCCATCTTGGTAAAGATTGGGGGAAGATAATTCATTCTTAATCTTTCCAGTGCGCTACAGTACAAGATTAGGTGTTTAGCTGTTTCAATACCATCTTCAGTCTTACAGAATGCTGCTTCTCTAGTGATCATTCCCCTTCTTAATAGTACACTTCCAGTCGTTAACAAGTCCCATCGGAATCGCAGATACATGGAGCGATAGTGTCGATTACGAAACAAACATAAATAAGCTGCCAGAACTCCTCTTTTCTTATGTTCATGGACCAAATGCCGAAGAGAGGAATAACTATGAAAGCTTTCCACCGTAAGTACCCAATCAGCGTCAAATAATGCCGCCTTTGCTTTACATGGTGTTTTAACGAAATCTTCAAGGTCATAATGTAACTCATTCCAAATTGTTTTACACGCCTCCTTAGAATGAGTCACACATTGTGTGGGTCCCACCAGGGGAAAGCCCTCCATACACTTTCATAATTCCGAGTATAGTGTATCCTTGGTGTTACCCAAATTGATAGTTTCTAATTGACCGTATGGTACGACTGGCCGGCCAGTACTATTTGGTCGTTTGGAAACAACCAATTTGGGTATCACTACCAAACATGGGGAGCAGGGGTTGCGGTGATGTCCCCTGCTCCCCATGTTTGGTAGTGATTGCCTTTTCCTTTGGGGCTAGCGGGGGTGTCCCCCGCTTCCAGAGGTCTGGAAGCAGGGGACCAAAAAAAAAGAAAAGCAGACCCTACGGTGTCGGATCCGACCCGCGTAGGAGGGATGGATCTAATGCTGCAGGGTAAAAACATGCACGGACGGTGTAAAGGTAAGCAGGGGGTGGGGGTGTGTGGGAGTGGGTGTTTTTTTAAAAATTAGGGCTATTTTGAAATAAGGCCGCAAACAATTGTGCCACGGCCAAAATGTATACATCTGTATCCTTTATAGGAGAAACAATACTCCTCAACAAAGAGAGCAGTCTCCAAAGTATCAATTTTTTATTTTTTTGTTTATTGGGTTTCAACCAATATTGCGACTTTCCACATAGTACAAAAGATACATTTCACATAGTTTACTTTACACTAAAAAAAAGGGATAACAAGGAAGAAATCTAAATCTTAGACAGACTTTAAATCAAATGCAACTCTCTCAGAGCGCATTCTTTCCCAGAAAGATAAGGTCCAGCAAGCCACCAGTCGTGACCCATAAATCTTGAGAATTTCTCTACTCTCGGGGCCCAAGTACCATATGTGTCTGAGGGTCTGGGTGCCTGAATTCCCACAGAGTGTACACAGGTTGGTGGGATATTGATCCTTATGTCTAGCAAAAAGGATCTCTCTTGTTGGTAAAAGATTGAGGCGAAACCTGAAGAAATCAGTGCTACACTTTGAGTTGGAAAAACACTTTAAATAACCCAATATGAAGACTTTCGGTTGATCACATGATATTAATGACTGAAACAATGTAGCGCTACGCACTTCTGCTATTCTTTATAGCCAGTCCATTCATTCCAAACACCTTTCAGCATACATAGGGTTACATATCATGTCATTTTCCACACATCCCCATTCCTGGAGTATTCCAAGAGCGTGTGTTCTCAGTCCACACAGGAACCGGTTTGAATAAGCTGGTAATGTGTCTTTC
Source organism: Ambystoma mexicanum (assembly GCF_040938575.1). Classification (NCBI taxonomy): domain Eukaryota; kingdom Metazoa; phylum Chordata; class Amphibia; order Caudata; family Ambystomatidae; genus Ambystoma; species Ambystoma mexicanum. The sequence goes on from NC_090932.1 coordinate 1,567,171,586, forward strand.
ACGTCTTTATGTAATGAGTTTGCCCTAGGTTCTAGGATCAACCTATACAATGAGATTACCCTCCACTCAGCATGTCAACGCAGAGACTGTAGGCTCAGTTCATACCCAAGGCAAGCTATGGGCAGACTCTGGTGAAGAGTAAGGACATATTTCTGTAAGTTGCCCTCCATCCTTGCCCAACCCAGCGTTTTTATTGCTGGATTTATATCTAGACCATAGGTGAGGGAGGGGATTACCTTACCAATATAGAACTTGATCAGGGGTACCAGACAAACCTTGCAGTAAAGATGATTGAGTTTCTTCATTTGGCAAACTTGTTGGATTAGTTTGCCTTCAATGGTTATCCTCACGTGTCCCAGCGATGGAAAAGATCTCAATTTGAACCCCAGGTACAAGACTTTGTTGGCCACTGGTATTATCTGGCTGGATAGCCTCCAACTGAATGGGGCCCTTTCTTCAGTGGTCATTTGAATACAACTATTTTTGACTCAGAGGGGTTTATTTTTAAGTCATTGGTCCTTGCATGCTCCCCAAAGGCATCCAACAGATGTTGGAGTTCTACGGGGGTGTATTGAAGAAACCCAATTGGCCTCATTATGAGTGTGCCAGTTGTGGTAACAACGGTGCCGGTAAGCTACCGGCACCGTTGTTACCGGACCGTCACACTCCGAGTTCTGCGGACAGGTGCCGTCCCACCCGCTAGGTCTAACCTGGCGAGCAGAAAGACACCCGCCCGCAGACTTTGACGGATGCACCAGCACTGTTGCACACAGTGCCGGTGCTTCTGTCCTCCCCATTCCCATTGAGAGCTATGGGACTCGAATGGGGAGTGACTTTTTCCAATGTCTAGCTCCAGGGACCGCCAGGGCTGTAATGCCCCGGTGATTCCCCATTGCCAGGTGCTGGAAAAAAACACAACTCATGCCGTGTTTTACCACACAGCTACCGCGGGGTCGTAATGACACCCAACGTCATCAGCATAGGCTATCCAGGTTATCCTCTCCAAACCAATCTTCTGGCTTGCCAAACCGCATTCATCCAAGCTGTCTGCCAGATCCGCTAAGTACAGGTTGAAGAGGCAAGAGGCAAATGCAACCCTGCCTCACCCCTCTCCCAGTGTGGATCGGGGCAGATCCCTGAAGATTTACCCTCAGCTGTAGATAGGAACATTTGATAAGTTCTACCATGAATGCTAGGAGTGGTGCAGGGAGTCCCCACTGTTTGAGCTTCAACCATAGGTGGGCTGGATCTACTGTGTCGAAGGCTTGTGACAGGTCAATCCAAGTCCCAAACAGAGAAGCAACCTCCTTTCACAGATGATTTACTAGAGACTGTACTCATAATTAGGCCATTTAATGATGTAGACAAACCACAACAGAATCCAATTTGATGTTTAGACAGGATTAATTCCTTCTCTGCCCAGAGTTTGAGTTCTTTCAAAACTATTCCTGCAAAAATGTTGCTGTCGGTGTCCAGAAGGGAGATTGGGCGATAGTTTGTCAGATAAGCCCGATCTCCCTTCCTATAGGTCGGGATAATTATAGTCCCATGCCACGGCAACCGTGCACGCGTCAGGATCCAGTTACTCGAACGCAGCTTTATGAGAGCTGCTCGGTCTCCGATTCCTTCTAACACGATTTATACCGTGTTCTCAAGGTAAGACCGCATGACACCCCACTAATACGGCACTACTATGGCAACCTAAAAACACCACTCAATCCTCCCTTAGCAATTATCACCTTGCACAAATTCCATAACGGGACACAGCATTATACTAACAGCAATACAACCACTGCATGCTTTTCCGCAGCAGTTATACCAAAGCCGAACTAACACACAAGGAGCCAACCCTGCTTCCGTTCGTGGATTTATATCCACTCTATTGTTCATTACCATTTATTTGGACTGGCAAACAAAGTGTATACAGGCACTTAACCACTGCCTTTTCAATACCCTCCTTTTTAGCCAATTGAAGGGGTTATGATGCTTAAAATCCACTCCACTTAGACGACATGACCCTCTATCGTTCTTTCCCGTTTTACGGTTTTATTTGGACTGGCACACAAAGGGTATACAGGCACTTAACCACTGCCTTTTCAAAACCCTCCATTTAGCCAATTGAAGGCGTTATGACAATTAAAATCCACTCAGGCCTGGCCACCAGGGGCGCATGGATGAAAGACTTCTCCGTGTGAGCACCGTCCCATGGTCCCTAAAATGCGGGTTGAGCCACTGCTCCAAGCCCCCGGCCCCAAGAGAAGTCGACGGAATACGGTGTGGTAAGTGGTCGTTTTGGTCACGTAAAGCCAATATTATTTAGTTTTTGCTTTTCAGAGAAGACTAATTCAGAGACCAGTTTTGAGTTTAAGTTGAGTATACAACAATTTGCATTTTTCTTGTCAGGGAATTCAACTCTCTGTATACCCACCACAGACAAAGCCCTAAGGTTTTGTGTTTCGGCACAAATCATAAGAACGTTATTTCTGTTCAGATAGATTGTATCAGTTTCCCAACTTGTTAGTGAACATTAGTTGATTCCCTTTATTTTGGGTTACCTCCTAATCAATACAAGATTGGTATCCAGAAATAGTGCATGTGATTTGCGCCCATTCATGCTATCAGAGCTTTTTGCATTTCTTAATATACTAAAGAACATCTTATTTCCAGTAAATTCCGATTTTTCTCCCAAGGAGGGGATTTTCTCTCTATCGAGGGTACTGAAAAACTCCTCAGCGAATTGCCCAATTGAGTATTTGGTATTATACTCTGAAACATGTGGTTTATCTGTACGTTGTAAGAGATCCTTCTGGTTTACACTTACATTAGGCCTTTGCACTTTATTAAGACCATTCTCTGGAAAAAGGTTCTCTTTAAGTGTTTCGGTGATATGATATAATTTGGTACCCAGCTCTAATTGAGAAAAACAATTCACCCTACCCTCCCTCCTACTAAGGGATGATACCAAAGCTGTGTTCTGAATCGGATTATGATCATTTTGCCTTATTTCGTCTTTTCTTACATCATCATTATAAAAATGTGTCTGGGAACCCACATTGCATTGTAAGAAAGGGGATTTACTACTTTTGCAAATCTTTATTCCCCTGACAAATAGAGTTCTTATCAGGATCTCCTCTATTAACACTCTGTAAACATGTACTATCTACTCACCGGAGATTGATTTCCCCCACCATTCTCAACATCATGAACAGTGCCATTATCAATTATATCAACATGAGTATTAGATTCCACAGGATTATGCATTGTGTCTGTTTGAACCACACGTGACACTACCCATGCCGTGATTTGCAGTAGGCTTATTAACACAGAGAGTGCGGCTGGGATTACCAGCAGGCTCACTCACTTTCCCCGCAATCAGCGGTGATAGGTGTCCAACTATGGACGTGCCAAGAGAACCATTTTTCCTGCCCCTTAATAATTCCATTATGGTCAGGTTTTTTAAAAGTGTACGAGACGAAGCATTTTTCTTTTTCATCGTTCTTTGATTCTTTATTTTTCTTTAAATGAGAAATCGACCCCTTCAGAGTCTTTGAACATAGTCTTTTTTCCCTTCTTGGGTCCTGCGTTGAGTGTCTCTGGCTGGATTTGAATAGAGCATATATCCTTGTGATTGCCAACACATACATTGTTATCATTGCCTTTTGAATTAAGATCTTCTGTCACAGCTGCAGTGTTAACTTCATTTGTAGCAATAGTGGTTCCGACTTCTTCATCGTACTCCATTGAAATTACAATTAGTGAATTATTTAGAATTTGCATTGTAGGCTTCCGACATGTTTCATTTGCATAAGCGTGGCAGGTAGCAATTAAGGGGCGTTCTATGCTAGTCAGTTCTTCAATCTTAAAATTAATGTTGGCCAGCATGATCGCATGACCTCTTACCTCATCCCATATGTTGTCATAAAGTGTAACGAAGGAACTTAAAACCATATTGAGTGCAGATAGGGTGGGTGAAGTACGACGAATACAGTTCTCCGCCTATTTGAGAGTGTGATGAATATTCTTGACCCCGTATGCACCGTTGCCATTCAAGGAATTAGATGTTACATCATCTTCTGTTGCATTTTCTATGAATATTGCACGTTCCGTCGGAGAACCTTGGAGGGGTGGGTCACAAGTATGTTGTACCACGCTATTGCCATTACGCCTAGCATTTTCCAAAATTATGGAATCTACATGCTCAATTAGACTAGGATCATTCAACTCATTCATGTGTGTACCATCCATAGTAGCAATGGCTTTAACACTAGAAGATTTATCCACTGTATTTGCACCTGATACTTTTAAAAAGTCAGTAATAGCCTGACCTGCAATTGGACGCAAGGATTAGTGTGGTGATGAACTATTTGAACTATATCCTTGAAAGAGTTTCAAGGGCTTTGTTACCACCTTTCCCCATTTGGGACGAGCACCAGTACGCACACCCTCCTCAGCATGTGCTTCCATATCATTTAGAGAGCCATCCATATGGATACCGTGATCGGCCAAATTGTTCATCGGTACAGCCCCAATTTCTGCTTCTTTATGAGGTTGACCGGCTGAAATAGGTGCATGGTCATTGAGTTTGGAAGTTTGACTTAACTGTACCATATTATCTGCACTATTTACCGGGGAGGTAGAGGAGCCAGGCACCGCGGCCTCAATCTGGCTTCTGAGCCCCGATCGCAGTGCCATAATTCACCAAACAAGTGTTTACCTATGTATTACGCTCCGGGGGCTTAAAGGGTAGAAAATCCAACAGTCACGGCAGTCAATTTCTAAGAGTTCAGTGATCTTTCCAAATTATGAAAATTTCTGATTTGCTTCACTTCCACGGCTCAACGAGTAAATAAACCCAGCTGTCCCCGTGACATAGCGTAGTATCACCCAGATCAGAGTAATCCCTCACGAAAGCAAAAATCCAGTATTACAAATACAACAGCTCAAAGGGTAAAAACCCCTGCAATCACTGCAGTAAGAAATGTCAAGGTCTTAGTTAGTTTAGCTCCAGTTTTCCTCACATTAAGGTAGAATAGCCCAATTTTCACATGTGGTTCACGTAAAGTGCAATCAGTCAAACAGGCAAAAAGTATTTAAATAAATATTCACGCTCCCCCACTGACCACTTGCAGACACTTTGCGCATGCTCCGCGCCGGAATGGGTTTTTATGTCGGTTCACGTCTTCTTCATGATTGCGTCGTCGTCCAGTCACTGAGATTAAAGGAACAGCACCACCACAGGACAGGAGCTGTAGGGGACGTAACATAATTCCTCCAAGCAAGGTTTTCGTATTAAAAAAGCATAGGGAGCCAACACAGCCACTGTAGATCACTTGCCCACACTTCCACCAATTCATTAAGTATCCTGCTACACCTAATAACACAAGGGCCTTGTTTCGGATCCTATATAGACTACAGGACCCTTGAACGGCATTCATGGAATTCGTTCTTCTCAAATACGGTGGAAATGTGGTGCTATAATCAGCTCTTCTGGGCTCAGGTCATAACCTGGGCATTGCTCCATCTTTGTACCAACACGCTTGCTCATTCCATTCGCCCCCTTTGAAACCCCACCAAGGAAAAAGATGCAGAATGAGACATTCTTCCTTTGTTGGCATAAAAAGGCGGCAGATTTAATTTTCACGACATTCTTTATAACTACCAACCTCAAAACACGGGGCAAATGTGCTTACTGCACACCCCCCCCCCCTACCCAGAGGGGTGGGAGGAGAGGACGCTGCCCTGTTATTCGGGCGCCTCCTCCATTGCTTTACGTCGACACCTCCATTCTCCTCCCTGTCTGGGCACTGAAGGCAAAGAGCAGACTTGCCTCCGATCATGTGACCAGCACTCAGTCGCTTTACGAAGTGTGGTTCTTTGTCTAATGGTTCAGCTGCCGTAGGTTCTCTCCCACCAGTTGGGCCTACAACATGTTTCTTTGGGAAGTCTCTTCTTTCATCCACACGGCTCACGCCTCATCAGGGCTTCTGCCTGTCCTCTGCCAATTACTGAACCGGTGCCTGACCCTTGGACATTCATCCATCTGCTAAAACAATACACACACCTCTGGCTGCGCCACCCAAAATCATAATCTATAAATAGCTCACGGATCTTGCATACATTTGTATTTCAACAGATGGAACCTGGATATTTTGAAAGATTGCTCTTTCAAAAAAACACATGCTTTTAAAAATACTGCCATTTGTTGCTTCATTCCTCAAATCTCATCTTGTTCTTTAGGTTAAATCTAGGTGTTTACCATGAATGTGTGATGAAGTAGACACAAAGCCAAGAGTCCTGCAGACAAAGGCAAGAGTCCTGAAGACAAAGGCAAGAATCCTGTAGACAAAGGCAAGAGTCTTGAAGACAAAGGCAAGAATCCTGAAGCCAAAGGCAAGAGTCCTGAAGACAAAGGCAAGAGTCCTGAAGACAAAGGCAAGAATCCTGTAGACAAAGGCAAGAGTCGTGCAGACAAAGGCAAGAGTCCTGCAGACAAAAGCAAGAGTCCTGTAGACAAAGGCAAGAATCCTGAAGACAAAGGCAAGAGTCCTGTAGACAAAAAGAGTGCTGCAGACAAAAGCAAGAGTCCTGCAGACAAAGGCAAGAATCCTGAAGACAAAGGCAAGAGTCCTGAAGACAAAGGCAAGAGTCCTGTAGACAAAGGCAAGAATCCTGAAGCCAAAGGCAAGAGTCCTGAAGACAAAGGCAAGAGTCCTGAAGACAAAGGCAAGAGTCCTAAAAACAAAGGCAAGAATCCTGTAGACAAAGGCAAGAGTCCTGCAGACAAAAGCAAGAGTCCTGCAGACAAAGGCAAGAGTCCTGAAGACAAAGGCAAGAGTCCTGTAGAGAAAGCCAAGAGTCCTGCAGACAAAGGCAAGAGTCCTGTAGAGAAAGGCAAGAGTCCTGCAGACAAAGGCAAGAGTCCTGTAGACAAAGGCAAGAGTCCTGCAGACAAAGGCAAGAATCCTGAAGACAAAGGCAAGAATCCTGAAGACAAAGGCAAGAGTCCTGTAGAGAAAGGCAAGAGTCCTGTAGACAAAGGCAAGAGTCCTGCAGACAAAGGCAAGAGTCATGTAGACAAAGGCAAGAGTCCTGAAGACAAAGGCAAGAATCCTGAAGACAAAGGCAAGAGTCCTGCAGACAAAGGCAAGAGTCCTGAAGACAAAGCCAAGGGTCCAGCAGACAAAAGCAAGAGTCCTGAAGACAAGGGCAAGAGTTCTGCAGACAAAGCTAGAGTCCTGCAGACAAAGGCAAGAGTCCTGAAGACAAAGGCAAGAGTCCTGCCGACAATAGCAAGAGTCCTGCAGACAATAGCAAGAGTCCTGCAGACAAAGGCAAGAGTCCTGAAGACAAATCAAGAGTCCTGAAGACAACGGCAAGAGTCCTGCAGACAAAGCTAAGAGTCCTGAAGACAAAGGCAAGAGTCCTGAAGACAGAGCCAAGAGTCCTGAAGACAAAGCCAAGAGTCCTGCAGACAAAGCTAAGAGTCCTGAAGACAAAGGCAAGAGTCCTGCAGACAAAGGCAAGAGTCCTGAAGACAAAGGCAAGAGTCCTGAAGACAAAGGCAAGAATCCTGAAGACAAAGGCAAGAGTCGTGCAGACATAGGCAAGAGTCCTGAAGACAAAGCCAAGGGTCCAGCAGACAAAGGCAAGAGTCCTGAAGACAAGGGCAAGAGTCCTGCATACAAAGCTAGAGTCCTGCAGACAAAGCAAGAGTCCTGAAGACAAAGGCAAGAGTCCTGCAGACAAAGGCAAGAGTCCTGAAGACAAAGGCAAGAGTCCTGAAGACAGAGCCAAGAGTCCTGAAGACAAAGGCAAGAGTCCTGAAGACAAAGGCAAGAGTCCTGCAGACAAAGGCAAGAGTCCTGAAGACAAAGGCAAGAGTCCTGAAGACAACGGCAAGACTCCTGAAGACAAGGGGAAGAGTCCTGCAGACAAAGGCAAGAATCCTGAAGACAAAGGCAAGAGTCCTGCAGAGAATAGCAAGAGTCCTGCAGACAATAGCAAGAGTCCTGCAGACAAAAGCAAGAGTCCTGCAGACAATAGCAAGAGTCCTGCAGACAATAGCAAGAGTCCTGAAGGCAAAGCAAGAGTCCTGAAGACACAGGCAGGAGTCCTGCAGACAAAGGCAAGAGTCCTGAAGACAAAGGCAAGAGTCCTGAAGACAGAGCCAAGAGTCCTGAAGACAAAGGCAAGAGTCATGCATACAAAAGCAAGAGTCCTGAAGACAAAGGCAAGAGTCCTGCAGACAAAGGCAAGAGTCCTGAAGACAAAGGCAAGAATCCTGTAGACAAAGGCAAGAGTCTTGAAGACAAAGGCAAGAATCCTGAAGCCAAAGGCAGGAGTCCTGAAGACAAAGGCAAGAGTCCTGAAGACAAAGGCAAGAATCCTGTAGACAAAGGCAAGAGTCGTGCAGACAAAGGCAAGAGTCCTGCAGACAAAAGCAAGAGTCCTGTAGACAAAGGCAAGAATCCTGAAGACAAAGGCAAGAGTCCTGTAGACAAAGGCAAGAGTGCTGCAGACAAAAGCAAGAGTCCTGCAGACAAAGGCAAGAATCCTGAAGACAAAGGCAAGAGTCCTGAAGACAAAGGCAAGAGTCCTGAAGACAAAGGCAAGAGTCCTGTAGACAAAGGCAAGAATCCTGAAGCCAAAGGCAAGAGTCCTGAAGACAAAGGCAAGAGTCCTGAAGACAAAGGCAAGAGTCCTAAAAACAAAGGCAAGAATCCTGTAGACAAAGGCAAGAGTCCTGCAGACAAAAGCAAGAGTCCTGCAGACAAAGGCAAGCGTCCTGAAGACAAAGGCAAGAGTCCTGTAGAGAAAGCCAAGATTCCTGCAGACAAAGGCAAGAGTCCTGTAGAGAAAGGCAAGAGTCCTGCAGACAAAGGCAAGAGTCCTGTAGACAAAGGCAAGAGTCCTGCAGACAAAGGCAAGAATCCTGAAGACAAAGGCAAGAATCCTGAAGACAAAGGCAAGAGTCCTGTAGAGAAAGGCAAGAGTCCTGTAGACAAAGGCAAGAGTCCTGCAGACAAAGGCAAGAGTCATGTAGACAAAGGCAAGAGTCCTGAAGACAAAGGCAAGAATCCTGAAGACAAAGGCAAGAGTCCTGCAGACAAAGGCAAGAGTCCTGAAGACAAAGCCAAGGGTCCAGCAGACAAAGGCAAGAGTCCTGAAGACAAGGGCAAGAGTTCTGCAGACAAAGCTAGAATCCTGCAGACAAAGGCAAGAGTCCTGAAGACAAAGGCAAGAGTCCTGCCGACAATAGCAAGAGTCCTGCAGACAATAGCAAGAGTCCTGCAGACAAAGGCAAGAGTCCTGAAGACAAAGCAAGAGTCCTGAAGACAACGGCAAGAGTCCTGCAGACAAAGCTAAGAGTCCTGAAGACAAAGGCAAGAGTCCTGAAGACAGAGCCAAGAGTCCTGAAGACAAAGCCAAGAGTCCTGCAGACAAAGCTAAGAGTCCTGAAGACAAAGGCAAGAGTCCTGAAGACAGAGCCAAGAGTCCTAAAGACAAAGCCAAGAGTCCTAAAGACAAAGGCAAGAGTCCTGCAGACAAAGGCAAGAGTCCTGAAGACAAAGGCAAGAGTCCTGAAGACAAAGGCAAGAATCCTGAAGACAAAGGCAAGAGTCGTGTAGACATAGGCAAGAGTCCTGAAGACAAAGCCAAGGGTCCAGCAGACAAAGGCAAGAGTCCTGAAGACAAGGGCAAGAGTCCTGCATACAAAACTAGAGTCCTGCAGACAAAGCAAGAGTCCTGAAGACAAAGGCAAGAGTCCTGCAGACAAAGGCAAGAGTCTTGAAGACAAAGGCAAGAGTCCTGAAGACAGAGCCAAGAGTCCTGAAGACAAAGGCAAGAGTCCTGAAGACAAAGGCAAGAGTCCTGCAGACAAAGGCAAGAGTCCTGAAGACAAAGGCAAGAGTCCTGAAGACAACGGCAAGACTCCTGAAGACAAGGGGAAGAGTCCTGCAGACAAAGGCAAGAATCCTGAAGACAAAGGCAAGAGTCCTGCAGAGAATAGCAAGAGTCCTGCAGACAATAGCAAGAGTCCTGCAGACAAAGGCAAGAGTCCTGCAGACAATAGCAAGAGTCCTGCAGACAATAGCAAGAGTCCTGAAGACAAAGCAAGAGTCCTGAAGACACAGGCAGGAGTCCTGCAGACAAAGGCAAGAGTCCTGAAGACAAAGGCAAGAGTCCTGAAGACAGAGCCAAGAGTCCTGAAGACAAAGGCAAGAGTCCTGCATACAAAAGCAAGAGTCCTGAAGACAAAGGCAAGAGTCCTGCAGACAAAGGCAAGAGTCCTGAAGACAAAGGCAAGAGTCCTGAAGACAGAGCCAAGAGTCCTGAAGACAAAGGCAAGAGTCCTGAAGACAAAGGCAAGAGTCCTGCAGACAAAGGCAAGAGTCCTGAAGACAAAGCAAGAGTCCTGAAGACAAAGGCAAGAGTCCTGCAGACAAAGGCAAGAGTCCTGAAGACAAAGGCAAGAGCCCTGAAGACAAAGCAAGAGTCCTGAAGACAGAGCCAAGAGTCCTGAAGACAAAGCAAGAGTCCTGTAGACAGAGCCAAGAGTCCTGAAGACAAATGCAAGAGTCCTGCAGACAAAAGCAAGAGTCCTGCAGACATCACCTTCTTCAAATTCCATTACCTTTCCATCATGTGACGTCACGCAGCACCTAGAAGAAGAAAGTCAAACCAAAGCTTTAGAGAACTGTTGCCTTATACAGCCAATCAACAAGCATTGGCTCAAACAGCTTCAGATAGCTTTCACTTTGAGCCCATATATTTTTCCTGGTTGGTTAGAATGAAACCCCATTATTTAACTTGCACTTGGAGTGTTACAAGAGGCTTCCAAGCACAGATATCAAGTCAACTATTTTTAAGGTGTGCTGGAACATGACAATACACGCACAGGTTCATTCTCCTTGGAATAGCACCATCACTCTCATGGCTGCCACTGGAAGTATTCCCAGGGGATTCCCCTTGTGCTCCGAACCCTCTGGATACAGATCATTGATCCCCAAAATGTATGAAATCCTCTTTGGGATCTGTGTCAAGGGATTTTCCCTGCTGTTTCTTTATAGATGTGGACAGTCCTCAGTTTCTCTCCGCTGTGCATCGATGCTGCAAGGCAGCAGGAATTCAAAGGCAATCCATTTCCATTTCTCCAGGTCCCGGCATGATCCTGCCGCCTCCTGCCTCACACACCACCCTCTAGCCTAATCCCTGGAAACCATTTGTGAGGCCAAACATTGAGAAGAGGCCTGCACCAAGTCTTGAGTGGTGCAGGATCTTCCAGAAAGACTGCATGATCACCGCAGTGCTATTGTCCTCAAAATGGGCCTGCCGGTCTGCTGCATGTGTACACCCACAATGAATCTGCAGGCCTCTGAACACCGCGCCGGCAGACCCCCCACCCAGGAGAATTTGTGGATGCCGAGAAAAACATTCAAAGTATTTTTCAGCAATTTATCCCCACACCATAAAGCACCCAAATGAGTGCGAGAATATGGAGCATGGAGTCTATATATAACAGAAAAAAACCTTCAAATGTTCAAATACAAAATGTGATATCTTTATGCCTCCGTATCAGTGGAAGGATCTTATTGTGATTTTTCTACTTATGCTGCACAAGTTCACTGCATGTCTCATCGTGAAAATGAATAGACAGACATTAATGTCTCTCAATAATAGAAGAAGAGAAGGCGGAGCAAATACCACTGGGGATATTTCTTTGAAAACATCAAAGACTTTTCTGACAGTGATGTATTTATTTATTTATTTATTAACATTTATAAAGCGCACATCAGCTTGGGGGCATCGTGGCGCTAAACCAGAAAACAGTCACACAGCCACAAGAGCCGCCAAGGGCCAACACATACACAGAAAGTCACGCGCATGAACAGAAGTCAGGTGTGAATGATCTGAACAGTTAACTTCTGTTACAGGTAAGTGATGTGTTTCTTCTGTGGGACTGCCTTGTTTGGACCCCCAAGTATAACGACTGACTTTAGACAAGGCCACATTCCTTCTCCCCACTGCGCTTTCCCCGCGTTCCCCTTCTCTGCATAGTCTATTCCTGGCTCTGGCTCTTCTGGCAGTTGTCCTGGCAGACCCAGGTTATTTCCCTGGGGCTCGGCACGGGGATGCCTACAACTCGCTACCTGGCAATTCTGGCCTCCACGCTTCATGGGCTTCCTGCGCACATCTCAGAGTCATCACACAACCACGCCTCCACTAATTTTAGTGCTTCCTTCCGTGGAAACATGAACTTCCATCGGTGGAAAATTCATCATTGCAAGATGATTTCTTATCCTGCCTCTTTCATGATCTGTTTTCAGTTTGGTCCACGGCCGACCATTACACACGCACCTCTACTTATACAACCACATTCCCTTCACCACAACCTCATCATCGTTTGTTAGTTCTGTGCATCCCTGCCCAGCCCCGCTTCACCTTACCCCTCACTTTTGTCATTTTTCCTTTCTTCTTCCTCCACGGTTGGTCCGAAATGTTGCACACTTTCTACTACTTCCACTGGAGCTGAAAATACTATTCAAGTTCTGCCTGGTGCACACATCCATCTGGATGCGTTTCCGTGTGATTTAATCGAGGAGAAACCATGGGGTCCGATTTCGTCAATTTCTTTTTATTATTCAATTTGGCCGAAAATGTATGTGGGGGAGACCACCTGCAGCCTTCCCACCTCCCCTACCTTAATTATTAACCTTACCACCCCCACACATATATATGTGGGCACATTAGTTTTTAAAAAACTCCCCATCCCCAGGGTACTACCCTCTCTTCTACCACACGTGCACCTCTGCAAACTCTTCCCACTCCAGAGCTGCCTCTGAAAATAAATCTTCCAACCCAGAAGCTACCTACCGCCTGCGATGCCGGCTCCTCTGTACTTAGTTCCCAGAAACCACAGATGCAGGATCTCAAAGCCACCACTTAATGACGTGGAAGCGCTCAACAGATCTGCCTACCACACAGACCTGCCTGCCCGTGCAATGGCAATCAGCACTCTCTGTACAAGGGAAGTGCCAACGGGTTGCTTATGCAATATGCATGCAGCAGCATGAGTCACCTTTAGTAACCTTTAGTCAATGCTTTCAGTGCATGTAGCGCTTTGTAAGACTTCTTGTAAGCATGGCACGCGAGTCTCAAACAGTATAGCAAGCAAAGGGCGCTTGTCTTCAATGACGTATTGTGATATTCACTAATGTAAGCAGCTTTTGGCTGTTTTACCACCATACTCCAAGAAGACGCGACCACCGGATCTTTCATGACACTGTCACTGTAGGGTCACCGAGCTACAACAGTAGAGCATAAAAACGCTCTCTTGTTTCTTTCACACACAATAATTGGCCATGCCAGCAGTTTTGCCTTTTGTGTAGATATGGAAAGGGTCTTTGACAGGCATTTCCGTAAATGTACTAACTGGCCATTAATGGAAGCAGCTTGGAAATGGTGCACGTACCTGGGAATATGATAGAAGGGCCTGGCAAATGCCTATCTAACACCTATCAGCAAGCTGAAACTGTTGGCAAATGCTTGTTTTTAGCAGGACTACAGTGAAGGGCACAAATACTGCTTACAAATCAAGTGGCTAAAGGCAGACCTGGGTAAGACATTTTTATTACAGCACAAGCGCATGTACAGCACCAATTAAACCATTAGCTCTCAGAAGACTGCTTTGAAAAATCCCTGGCAGGCTCTAGTGCAAAGTTTGATTTCAAGGCTTGATAAAGTTATCTCAAAGAGATCCCAGGAGGATGTGTTTTGGGCGGAGAGGGGGAGAAGTGGGTGTGAATGTCCATCGGGATTAGCATGGCCATCGGCAGTCAATGGGCTGGTAAATAATCAAAACAACAACTACAATCATTGTATGCCTCCTCATATGCACACTCTCCCTAGCTGTTCTCAAATGCATTCGTTTTAGTTTACAGGTGGCATCAAAGCACCACCTTGTAGGCAAAACTAAAAAGCACAGAGATGTATTGCGTGCAGGTCTTTAAGAAATGCACAGGTCGCCGTATTCACAAAGGTGAACAGCTCACTGGCCAGCCCTCTTGCTTAAATTAGTGTTGGGGGCACACTACCCACAATAATACATAAAAGAGCATTTCCCAACATGAAATTAAGACAAAAAGTAAAAGCATTTCTCTCCCTACTTGAGGTAAATAAATGCAAGAGGGGACAGACAGTTTAAGCTGCTGCTGCTGTAACTCCCCATAAAATGGCTTGAAAGGGTCAGAAATGATCCTCGCAAGCATTGTGCACCCCCTGCGCCTGCCAAAGCAAGCTCAGAGGACTGCTTCTCTGCTTTGTGCATTTAAAAATGCATCCCATTTATGAATTCAGAATTTGGATGTGCTTTATAAGGCCCATTAACTCATCCTTTTTTGCGGAATTGAGCAGAGGGGTTGAAACAGGGCATCTGCACACATGCACTCCCCTTTTTTGAACGGGCCCCAACTTTGTTCGGCCCAAGTGAAGTAGATGCGCTCACGCTGGACATTGAGCTGTAGTCCCAAGACGATTTCAGAGCAATTACATCCCAAATAAATTGCCACTCTGCACGTTTGCACGTTTGCGCATTGTACTTTTTGTACCTGTTTGTTTATATCTGGGGGCCAGATTGCAGACATTTTTCACCGGTGCAAGTGCAAAGTTTGCACGGTATTAGCACTAAGGCAAAGTTTGCCCTATTTTTTAAAAACACTGGAACACATAAAAAAATCATCGCACCTCGGCAAGTGCAGTTTGGCATATTAAAAGCACCAGGGCACTAATACAAAAAAGAGGCATTTTCACTACATTTTTGCACCAGGGCAAAGTTTGCCCTACTGCTAATACGGAATGGTATTAGCACTAGGGCAAACTTTGCCCTGATGCAAAAATGCATCAAAAATTTATTTTTTTAGCACTAGGGACATTTTTGTCCTGGTGCATTTAATATGCCAAACCGCACTTGTCGAGGTGCAATGGTTTTTTAATGTGTCCCAGTGTTTTTAAAAATAGGGCAAACTTTGCCCTAGTGCTAATACCGTGCAAACCTTGCACATGCACCGGTGCAAACTTTCTGTAATCTGGCAGGTGCAATAAAAAGATAAGAAAGACATATTAGACTCTAGGTAAGCATCTTAGATACAAAAGAGGCTGACGAGGGAGAGTTTTGAGAAGAAGGAAGAAGGCGCTTGTGTATCTCCAATCAGAAGCCAACAAATATCACTTGTTATTGATAATTATAGATTTTATTTTTAATGTCAGTATTTTCTTAGATTTTTATAACGCTCTCCTTGGCAACTTCGGTGCGTTTGGACAAGGAGGTAAAAAGTGGAATGGTCCTTCATCAGACAGTTGTCCAAACAGTACACTGTACGCAGGAATAATTCTGAAAATGAAGAGGTAGAAATAACTTTTACTGGAAATAACTAAGGTCCGAAGGAAAAAAAGCAAAATATGTTCAGATTTAATATGTAATTTAAAAAAAAAATAAAATAAAGCAAAACAAAAATAAAATACCTTCTGGCAGGAAAGTTTAGAGCCTGTGATGAGAGCAGAGGGGGGCTGAGATGGTGCCTGTGGGGCCTGGAGCTATAACTCATCTTGAAAACATATCTTCCAGGCTGGTGTAATAATAGTAAGTGCTAATAATGGGGTGATGGGCTTAGCTGGGTTTCCTTGGAATCGCTAAATCAATACGAAATCAGAAAAACATTTTTAAAACAAATAAATATATTTGCACAGCATTTGCTTTTTTTTAGAATAGAATCAAAATAACACAATCAGTTCTTTTTACTTTATTCTTAACATCTCTATTTTTACTGGTTAAGTTACGTTCAGTGAAAAAAATCTGTTGTTTTTACCTCCATTTCTAGTGCTTCATTTTCAGCCCTGTCTACTTTTTCAGTATTGTTTGGCCGTACAGGCTGACTTGAAGACGCGGGTACAAGTCCAACCTTTGGGGGATTTAAATATTAGGGCACCTGGCAGAGCCCTGAAAGACCCAGGTGGGTATACTTGAGTAAACAAAACAACATTTTTTCAGGGTGAGAGGTCCCACAGCTCCCAAATGTCAAAATGTATAAATATCAATACAAATACATTCTTTCACATTGGTGTGTTTTAATAGTCTGAATAATATTGGTGATAGAGTACCCAGGGGTATTCTGGAAAACAATACAAATGGGTATGATACGTAACAAGAAAGGATCTTAATGAACAAATATACAACAGCAAATGATTACTATCAGTGCGGTTGCAAAACCAGGACACAAATCACCATTCATTGACAAAACATAAAAAGTCACAACAACAACAGTGTTTAAACTATACACTGTTCATGTAATGTTTTGTAGTCGACACAACAGTGTTTCGGCCTAAAGGAGCTGTAGAGTGCAGCTAGGTGAACAGGCCTTCATCAGGACGTGAGGTGGAAAAATGGTAGTCCCAGGGTCTCTATCTATAAAAACAACGACAACAAATGGAGTGCAGTGAGTGGAGGGGGACTTCAATGGTTAAAATGATAATTCAAAACAAAGCTCTCTATAGATGCTATATTACATAAAGAAAACAAAGCTCTCTAGTTGAGAAGCCTATGTCTTACCAAAGGCTTATCCAATGCCAGGGTAAGAGGGGATCCATTATGAGTATAGGAGTCCAACGGCCATTCAATGCACAGTAAACAAAGACAGATTCGTATCTGTGGTACCTGTAATGACATGTGAGGATCTGCCAAAATGCCATCCAGGTCCTGGTATCTTACACAATATCCTCTAAAACAGGGTAAGGGCTTACCTCAAGTGGTAAACAGTGTCTTCTACGTGGTAATGGCGGAGACAATTCCTGCGCGAGTTTCTCTCGTGGTATGTCTATGGTTGACAAAGCCTGTGTGCAAAAAATAATGCACGAGTGTGATAATCTGCCACTATATCGTTTTTGCAAAGAATAGTTACGAGCCCAGGACGGCTCAGAAACTTTATCCGATTGAAACAGGCGCATACTATTACGAACCAAGTAAACTGGCGTGTATGCGCTCTACGGAATTAAAACAGCATGACAGAAACAAGCCGAACTTACTTCATTGGAATCGAAGAGAAGCGTAAACTGGCGTCTGCTCTGCGCGCAGCGGTAACCGTGAAAGTGAAACCGTTGTCTAGGTGACACCGGGTAATCAAACCAGTAAGTCACGCTGATTGGCCCTGAAGTGGCGCGCCCCTGATAGGGCGTCATGGGTCCTTTGACCAATCCCCACCGGCCACGCAGACCAGGGGCGGAGCCCTCGATCATGGTGCACCGTGTACAAGGGATGCATACCGCTTAATAGCGTAACCACGACCGAGTCGTGCCTCAGAAAAAGAGTGAAGGAAAACCAATACGCACATAGTCCATGGCCGCCGTGTCAAAATGCACGCAGTATTGATCGGCAGGCACGAACAGTTACTGCGACAAGTATGTCAACTCCCCAAGTTACGCTATTAAGCAGTATGCATCCCTTGTACACGGTGAACTATGATCGAGGGCTCGTCCCCCTGGTCTGCGTGGATGGTGAGGATTGGCCAAAGGACCCATGACGCACTATCAGGGGCGCGCCACTTCAGGCCAATCAGCGTGACTTACTGGTTTGATTACCCAGTGTCGCCTAGACAACGGTTTCACTTTCACGGTTACTGCTGCGCGCAGAGCAGACGCCAGTTTACGCTTCTCTTCGATTCCAAGGAAGGAAGTTCGGCTTGTTTCTGTCATGCTGTTTTAATTCCGTAGAGCGCATACACGCCAGTTTACTTGGTTCGTGCCCATAATAGTGCATTTAATAGTATGAGCCTGTTTCAATCGAATAAAGTTTCTGAGCCGTCCTGAGCTTGTACTTATTCTTTGCAAAAACGATATAGTGGCAGATTATCACACTCGTGCATTATTTTTTGCACACAGGCTTTGTCAACCAAAGACATACCACGAGAGAAACTCGCGCAGGAATTGTCTCCGCCATTACCACGTAGAAGACACTGTTTACCACTTGAGGTAAGCCCTTACCCTATTTTAGAGGATATTGTGTAAGATACCAGGACATGGATGGCATTTTGACAGATCCTCACATGTCATTACAGGTACCACAGATATGAATCTGTCTTTGTTTACGGCACATTGAATGGCCGTTGGACTCCTATACTCATAATGGATCCCCTCTTACCCTGGCATTGGATAAGCCTTTGGTAAGACATAGGCTTCTCAACTTGTAACGCTCACCTGATTCCCGTAGAGGCGCCGGTCTTGACTGGGCGTATACCGTATCTTCAAAGGTGATGTGTAACACACGGCTGGCTCTTTGGGCTGGACCTCTGTGCACTGTATGTCTGACTCGAAGGGTAAGATGTCTGCAGATAGAAAATATGGGATTAATGAACTGGGTTATTGAATGTCTCTCTCTTCTTCCCTTTCTCTTCTCCTGTAGAACCCCAAAGGTTAACGCTCTCACCTTAGGTAAGTGAACGCCGTGCTCTCCATCTGCCTCGGGGCAGGGTGCTGTAACCAGTTTCTTCACTGGATAAGGGGAGCAGGCCTCTTGACTTCAGAGGACTGCTGTCCGTCGTTTACTGCACGAACGGTAAGTTTCGAGTAATTCTAATGTCTTTAAAGTCTTTAGTAATGATGTCTCTTGTTTTGCAGGGTTCCGGCGATGGCGGATGACGGGCTGAAGTGAGTTGAAGATGGAGCCCGTGTGATGAATAGAAGCGCCTGGAAGCACGTAAGTAAGCGCTTGTTGCCTGCTTCACGATGCGCTCTAACTGTCTTTTTATTTTGCAGGTACAAGTTCGGAGCGGCTGCAGGGTGCCGGAATACCCACTGGGTTAGATGTGGAAAGGAGTAATGGCACGTGAGTATTAAAGTTCCCCAATGTCTTTAAACGCACCTTGTTTTGTCTTTCAGATGCGGGATGCAGCGCCGAAGGCCTCCGGAGCGTGCGAAGAGTTGGTAAGCTTTTGTCTTTCAGATGCCGGAATGCAGTGTGAAGACCTCCGGAGCGCACGAAGAGTAGGTAAGCCTTTGTCTTTCAGATGCCGGAATGCAGCGTGAGGCGTTGGTGACAGCCGATGGACCAGGTAAGTGAAGGGCTGTCACTGAAGACCGTAATGCTAACCTGTTCTTTCTTGTCTTTATAGGTGTTGCTGAAGACTGGATTCAGGATGGTAAGCCTTTTTCCTTAGGCCCAGGATCAGATGCAGAAGACACGATGAGCGTTCTGCTGCAGAGGATACAGAATAACGCAAAGCAAGATTCATCCATCGGGTGTGGTTTAAATAGCCTCCTGTAGTGCTTAGGTGTCTCCTTCCACAGCCACGCCTAGGTAAGAAAAGAGTTCCTGCTTTCCAGAAGAGTTCCAGTGTTCTGAACCTAGGGAGTGGCTCCTGCCCCACCCAACAGGAAAAGTAGTTCCAAACAGAAGAGGATCAGAGGCTCAACTGGCAGGCAAGTAAGCAGCATGGTCTGCTGCAGGTAAGTCCACCCAAGCATTATGAGCCCGGCGCTTCCAGCGCTGGGACTGGGCATATTTATGAGCCTGGTGCCACTGGCGCCAGGACTGGGTCCAAAAGGTCCCAATTGGGACTGGTTGGCACTCGGAACCTGGGTTATGGATCTGCTTCCAAGGGAGTTGGGAAAACCCTGACCTTTTGGAAGCAGAGATCATGACAGTACCCCCCCTGAAGGCCCCTCCCAAACCGGGCTTCTCCGGGGGTTTTGGCTTGTCAGGAAATGTTCGGTGAAATCTTTTGATTAGGCGAGGAGCGTGGACATATTCAGCAGGTTCCCAGGATCTCTCTTGGGGGCCGTAGCCTTTCCAGTCAATTAGGTAAAATAGTTTAGATTTGGAGATCTTGGAGTCCAGAATGCTTCTGACTTCAAACTCGAGTTCTCCATCAACTAGGATAGGTTTTGGAGATTTAGTTAGTCGGGTTTGAGGTTGCACAGGTTTTAATAGAGAGACGTGGAAGACCGGATGTATCTTCATGTGCGGGGGCAAGTCCAACTTGACCGCTACTGGGTTTACTATGGTAGTGATGGAATAGGGACCAAGGTATCTTGGGTTGAATGTGCGTGGCCCTTTTAGAGGTAGATATTTGGTGGATAACCAGACTTGATCCCCTACTTGATATTGAGGGGCTTCCTTCCGATGTTGATCTGCTCCTTTCTTGTATTGTTCTTTAGCCCTTTGAAGGTGAGAAACAGCTTCCTTAAAGGCTTGGGTGATTGTAGAATGCAGATAGTCTACTGCTGGTGTTTCAAGATCTTGGAGGGGATCCAACTCCGAGGTTCGAGGGTGACTGCCGTACAAAAGAAAAAACGGGGTTTTCCCAGTTCCCGAATGGACAGAGTTATTGTAGGCATATTCGGCTATCCAAAGGATGTCTTTCCAAGTTTTTTCAGTTTGTTGCAGCATGCAGCAAAATACTGTTCCAGAGTTTGATTGGTCCTCTCGGTTTGTCCGTCGGTCTGAGGGTGGTGACTGGTCGATAGTCTCACATCAATTTGAGCCGACCGACAGCAACTTCGCCAAAAATGAGAAATAAATTGACTACCTCGATCCGAAATTAGAACCGAAGGAAAACCGTGCAGTCGGACGATGTTTTCGAGAAATTCTCGGGCCAGAGTTGCTGCTGTTGGCAAGCCTTTGAGCGGAATGAAATGCGCCATCTTGGAGAATAAGTCCACGATTACTAGAATCGTATTGTATCCGGAGCATGGAGGTAGATCGGTGATGAAGTCCATAGAAAGCGTATGCCAAGGGCGAGGTGAGATGTCAATAGGGCGTAAGAGGCCTGCTGGTCTTTCCTTTTGACTCTTGTTTTGGGCGCATACTCCACAGGACATTATAAAGTCTCTGATATCTTTTTTCCAAGACGGCCACCAGAAGTAGCGCTTGATCTTTTCTGAGGTCTTGGCCATACCGGGATGTCCTTCCATTAAAGAATCGTGATAACAAGAGATTACTTTTTTCTGTAAATCTGTGCTGGGCAGGTATAATCGTTCTTGGAAATACAATAAGTTGTCCTTTACTGCAAAGTCCTTTCCCTGCAGATGCCAATTCTGTATGTCTGCTGGAGTTACAAGTTGCCTGGCTTTATCCTTAACTTCCTCTATGGATTGTGTGGCGATTACACCCAGAATTCTTTGTTCGGGAATGATTGGTACAGGTTTAGGGTTGATCAAGTGTTCTTCCACTCCCATCCGAGAAAGGGCATCAGCTTTACCATTTTTTGTACCAGGTCGATAGGTAATTATGAAGTCAAACTCGGCAAAGAATAATGCCCAACGGAGTTGTCTAGAGGATTGGGCTTTTGCGGTTTTCAAATATTGCAGGTTTCGGTGATCCGTAATCACAGTAACGGTGTGTCGGGCCCCCAGCAGATAATGCCGCCAAGCCTTAAAGGCAGACTTGATAGCCAGAAGTTCCTTGTCAGTAATCGTGTAATTGATTTCAGGAGGCGAGAATTTGCGGGACCAAAATGCCACGGGATGCAACTGATTGGTTACCGGGTCCTTTTGTGATAGAACTGCCCCCATGGCAAGGCTTGAAGCATCAGTTTCCACGATGTAGGGGAGTTCGGGGCGAGGGTGTTTTAAGATTGGTGCAGAGATAAATTTAGTCTTCAAATCCTGGAAAGCTTGTTCCGCCTCGGTAGACCATTCAAAACGTTTGTTTTTCTTTAACAAGGCAGTGATGGGCTGGACTATTCGAGAGAATTCGGGGATAAACCTGCGGTAAAAGTTAGCGAAGCCTAACATGCTTTGCACACCTTTTACGGAGGATGGTGATGGCCATTTGAGAACTGCATCGACCTTCTTTGAATCCATACGCACTCCGCCAGGTGATAATATGAATCCCAAGAATTCAACTTCAGTCACGTTGAAAACACATTTTTCCAACTTAGCGAAAAGTTTGTGTTGACGCAATCTTTCGAGGACCATTCTCACGTGTTTCCGATGTTCAGATTCCGATGAAGAATAAACGAGGATGTCGTCAATGTAAACAACAACACACACATCTGTGAGCTCTCTGAGGACATCGTTCATAAAATATTGAAAGGCGGCCGGGGCATTGCAAAGTCCGAAGGGCATGACCTGATATTCAAATAGCCCATATTTGGTGCGGAAGGCCGTCTTCCATTCATCGCCCTCTTTTACTCGTACCAAGTGGTAAGCTCCTCTAACATCCAGCTTTGTATATATGCATGCTTTTCTGACTTGGTCCAGGAGTTCAGGGATCAAAGGTAACGGATATCTATTCTTAACGGTGATCTGGTTCAGGGAGCGATAATCTATACAAGTTCTAAGGTCTCCTTCCTTTTTTGGAACGAAGAACAAAGCTGAAGAAGCAGGGGACTTGGAAGGACGAATAAACCCATTTGCCAGGTATTGATCCAGGTATTGTCGAAGGTGAAGGTTCTCAGGCTCGGTGAGGGCATAAATTCTACTACAAGGAGGAGTAGATCCAGGTATAAGGTCTACCTGGCAGTCATAAAACCTATGAGGAGGTAGAGAGTTAGCCTGATCCTTCCGGAAAACATCTTGGTATTCTAGGTATTCGGGAGGTAACTGGGGAGTCTCTGAAGAAATTGCTGCCAGTGCAACACCAGGTGGAGGGTGACAAGTAGAGACACATTCTGGAAACTGGACCGTTCTTGCTCGCCAATCGATCAGAGGATTGTGTTTCTCTAACCAAGGTATTCCTAGAATAATCTGAAACTGAGGGGCCTTGATCACATCGAACACGATCTTCTCATGGTGTCCATCTTGACTTACTAGCGTCACTTCTTGAGTGGTATGCGTTACTGGCCCGGAGGCTATCTCCGTACCATCCACCGTAGTAATGACGTCCTTTACAGCCTTGGGACAAAGAGTTAGATTCATCCTCAAAACCATTTCATGATCCACATAATTGCCGATGGCACCGCTGTCGACGTAAGCTTCAATTGCATGTAATCGATCCGGATTATCAGGGCTAATGAGGACCATAGGTATCACGAAATGCGAGGTTACGGAACTGGTTTTCCCGCTCGGCAAGAGGACCTCTATTCTTGTCGGGCGAGGTCGTTTCCCTGCTCAGAGTTTGTAACTTTGGTAACTGCAGCTCCTACTGCCTTCTTGGCAGGTTTCACCGGACAGTCTCGAAGAAAGTGCCCTGAGTTTCCGCAATAGAGGCATAATTGCAACTGTTTTCTCCTTTCCCGCTCCTTTTGTGTTAGAGGACCGTTCAGACCCCCTATTTGCATGGGTTCCCCGGAGTCTACTCCTTTGGAAGGAGTTGGCGGTTTGGAAAATACTCGAGCATCAAACTTGGAACGATCGGCCTTCCTGTTCTGCAGTCTGTGATCTATTTGAATGACTAAGTCTATATAGTCCGAACAATCTTGTGGGGGATTCACTACTTGGGCTAACACATCTTTGAGCTCTCCACGTAGACCTCTATAAAACAGCGTAATCCTTTTGTCCTCAGGCCATTGAGTTTCCACTATCAGTCTGTTGAAAGACGCAATATAAGCCAAAAGGTCTTGATTACCTTGTCGCAACGAAAGAAGCTCATTGTCCAAGGCCTGCCCCTGTGAATGTCTTGCGAACAGTTTTTCCATACTAAGCTGAAAAGCTTGAAAATCATGGAGGACCGGATCATCTTGATTTACTAGAGGGATCGACCAGTCTGCCGCATTGCCACTAAGGTACGAAAGCACGAAAGCTACTTTAGCTTGATCAGTTGGAAAGGCTGCTGGCCGGCATAAGAAATGCAACCGGCACTGATTGATAAATACTGCAAACCTCTTTGGGTCACCAGAAAATCGTTCGGGCGGAGCCAGAGGTACATTCCCAGGTAGGTTGATCTGCACTGGATTCATAGAGGATGTAGAAGGAAGATTTCCCCCAGATGCGGGTAACGGGGTCTGTCCGGCTTGTGACTGTAGCAATTGTCTAGCGAGATCATCTGTTCGCTCCTTGGAAATAATCAGTTCCCTTCTTAGAGCGTTTGTTTCCTGACAGGCTGCATGCACTTCTGCCCTTAGTTCCCCAAGTAACTGGGCTAGCTGGTCGGTATCCGAGGTTTCCATAGCGCCTGGACGGGAGTTTTGTGGTAGGCTTTGCGTTCTGTAACGCTCACCTGATTCCCGTAGAGGCGCCGGTCTTGACTGGGCGTATACCGTATCTTCAAAGGTGATGTGTAACACACGGCTGGCTCTTTGGGCTGGACCTCTGTGCACTGTATGTCTGACTCGAAGGGTAAGATGTCTGCAGATAGAAAATATGGGATTAATGAACTGGGTTATTGAATGTCTCTCTCTTCTTCCCTTTCTCTTCTCCTGTAGAACCCCAAAGGTTAACGCTCTCACCTTAGGTAAGTGAACGCCGTGCTCTCCATCTGCCTCGGGGCAGGGTGCTGTAACCAGTTTCTTCACTGGATAAGGGGAGCAGGCCTCTTGACTTCAGAGGACTGCTGTCTGTCGTTTACTGCACGAACGGTAAGTTTCGAGTAATTCTAATGTCTTTAAAGTCTTTAGTAATGATGTCTCTTGTTTTGCAGGGTTCCGGCGATGGCGGATGACGGGCTGAAGTGAGTTGAAGATGGAGCCCGTGTGATGAATAGAAGCGCCTGGAAGCACATAAGTAAGCGCTTGTTGCCTGCTTCACGATGCGCTCTAACTGTCTTTTTATTTTGCAGGTACAAGTTCGGAGCGGCTGCAGGGTGCCGGAATACCCACTGGGTTAGATGTGGAAAGGAGTAATGGCACGTGAGTATTAAAGTTCCCCAATGTCTTTAAACGCACCTTGTTTTGTCTTTCAGATGCGGGATGCAGCGCCGAAGGCCTCCGGAGCGTGCGAAGAGTTGGTAAGCTTTTGTCTTTCAGATGCCGGAATGCAGTGTGAAGAGCTCCGGAGCGCACGAAGAGTAGGTAAGCCTTTGTCTTTCAGATGCCGGAATGCAGCGCGAGGCGTTGGTGACAGCCGATGGACCAGGTAAGTGAAGAGCTGTCACTGAAGACCGTAATGCTAACCTGTTCTTTCTTGTCTTTATAGGTGTTGCTAAAGACTGGATTCAGGATGGTAAGCCTTTTTCCTTAGGCCCAGGATCAGATGCAGAAGACACGATGAGCGTTCTGCTGCAGAGGATGCAGAATAACGCAAAGCAAGATTCATCCATCGGGTGTGGTTTAAATAGCCTCCTGTAGTGCTTAGGTGTCTCCTTCCACAGCCACGCCTAGGTAAGAAAAGAGTTCCTGCTTTCCAGAAGAGTTCCAGTGTTCTGAACCTAGGGAGTGGCTCCTGCCCCACCAAACAGGAAAAGTAGTTCCAAACAGAAGAGGATCAGAGGCTCAACTGGCAGGCAAGTAAGCAGCATGGTCTGCTGCAGGTAAGTCCACCCAAGCATTATGAGCCCGGCGCTTCCAGCGCTGGGACTGGGCATATTTATGAGCCTGGTGCCACTGGCGCCAGGACTGGGTCCAAAAGGTCCCAATTGGGACTGGTTGGCACTCGGAACCTGGGTTATGGATCTGCTTCCAAGGGAGTTGGGAAAACCCTGACCTTTTGGAAGCAGAGATCATGACACAACTAGAGAGCTTTGTTTTCTTTATGTAATATAGCATCTATAGAGAGCTTTGTTTTGAATTATCATTTTAACCATCGAGGTCCCCCTCCACTCACTGCACTCCATTTGTTGTCGTTGTTTTTATATTGGGTGTAGAAATGTATCCATTCTGAGGATGGTAGCTGGTAAAGTGCAATAAACTATTGCGATCCGTTGGTTTGCTGTACAGTTCGGTATGGAGATTGTTTCCTGATCTGTATATATGTAAGTCAAGAAAATCAACCGCCTGATAGCTCCAATCAATGGTGAAATGGATGTGATCATTGCATAGATTGATCCATTGATGGAAGAGATGTAAACTAGCTTCAGTGCCAGTCCAAATGAGCAGCACATCATCAATGTACCGTCTCCATAAGAGGATCTGTGATCTGTAGGGGTTAGAGTTGTTGTGTATGTGATCCATTTCGTACTGAGCCATGTACAGATTGTCTACATCGGGGCAAAGGTAGCCCCCATGCTCACACCCTTTATCTGTTGATATAATTGATCTTTAAAGAGAAAAAAGTTCTCTGACATGGCGAGTCTTACACATTCCAAGATGAAGTCTGTCGGTGTAGTGGTCACATCATTCCTTTGATTGAGGCAAATCTTGAGTGCTTCAAGTCCTTCTCTTTGTGGAATGGACATATAGAGAGCTTCCACATCCATTGTCGCCAAAATGCAATGTTGTGGTAAGTCAAGATCTTGTAATAACAATATAACATTTGTGGAATCCTTGATGTAAGAAGGCATCTTATTTATGAATGGTTTGAGAAAGAAGTCTGTATACAATGATAATGGTTCTAGAAGAGAGTCACATGCCGAAACAATTGGTCTCCCTGGGGGTTGTTGTCCGATCCCTTGTCTACCTCCCCTTTCTCCTCACCTGTCTCCTCCGAGGTATGTACACAAGGATCAGTCTCTACCTTGCTTGGCTTCTCCTTAGTCCTTGGAACCTTGCTTTTCTGGGTCCTGGTCTTCTTTTCGTGAAGATAAGGTCTGGCCCCTCCGGAGGCCACCTTGACAGAAGGTTGGACCTATCACCGGGGAACCCCAGGGGGCCAGCCTCAGTTCTAGGGAAAAAGCCCGAAGGCGGAAAAAACCCTAGTCCATAGATGGGTTCGGAAGGTAGGACTTAGATGGTGTCAATCAATAAATGGCAACTCCAAGATATCAGAGTAGATGATGTTGTTGATGAATTGAGAATCCAAGAGACAAGAATATATTATACGGAGGAATAGGGTAGAGGACCCTGAATATAGGGTAGGGAAAGGATGGTATAGATAAGAAAAGGGGTGCTGTAGGAAAAGTAATGGAGAAGGACTACTATACCCAACAACAGTGAGAAGGTAATTGAGCTGGCAATAGAACTGCCTAAGTAGTCTAGAGCAGCACTAACCCACCACGGCGGATTGGAAACGGAACCACACGCCAGCAGGTCTACGCCGTAGGGAGAGAAAAGAAGGTAGAGAAGTAGGCTAACGAAACGCTGAGGCTTCTAGCACAGCGCTTTCGTGAGAGAGGAATAATGAAACAACCAGTCAGAAGGGCTGAAGGGACAGCCGATAGTAAGGTAAGTAGGAAGCTCCTGTTCCCGGACGCGGAACACAGTGTGCGAGCACCCTCGCGGCCGGAGAACCAGGTTAAAAAGAAATGTACAAGTTTTAAGCAAGAAAGAAATAAAGAAGCGGAAAGGCACCGCAGCAGATATTACAGCGGAACTCGTGTGCGCAGAGCAGAACTGTAGCGAACACGGAATAGTAGAAATGAATGACAATAAGGAAACAAAGGAAGGAACAAGGGGAAAAGAGAACTATAAGGTAAACACAGGATGGCAATAATCCACAGACGGAGCGTTGAGAGAGAGTGAAACAACAGATACAACGCGCCGAAAAGTGGGCGGAGCCAGATTATATAAGCTCCAGCGTCCTGTCGGGCGCCATGTTAGGTGAGGACTAGACCGGTCATCATCGGAATCGCCATCGATACCAATGTTTCCAATCTTGGTTCCTGACAGTATACCCCTCTCCTCTCGGTGAACCTCCCGGCTTGCCCGGGTGAAGGCGATGAAATTTTCTCAAGAGCCTAGGAGCATGAATATGGCTTACTGGTTCCCAAGACCTCTCTTCCACTGGATAGCGTTTCCAGTGAACCAGGTATTGGAGAGTCGACCTATGTGGTATCTGGAGTCCACTAGGTACGCTACTTCATATTCTTCTGGAATGGAACGTACCTGGGCTCGACTCTTATTGATGGGTCTGAGGAACGGGTCTACCTTGTACTCTTTGAGCAAAGAGACATGAAACACCGGGTGAACCCTTTTGAGATAGTCAGGAAGTTTGAGTCGAAAAGCAACCGGGTTGACCTGTTGGAGAATGGGAAATGGTCCAAGATAACGGGGAGAGAATTTTCCAGCATGAACCCATCGAGGAAGAAAAGTAGTGGATAACCAGACTAGTTGTCCTGGTTTCCATGAAGGGTTAGAAGCTCTGCTCCTATCTGCCCATCTCTTCTGTGATTGTTGACTGAGTTGGTGTGCCTTCTTGGCGAGATCATGAATCTCCTGAAGATCCTGTAAGACGCTCTCCAGAGTTGGAATCTTAGTGGCTAGGGAGCCAAACCCTGGCAGATGTTTGGGATGAAATCCATACGTACACAAAAAAGGGCTCATTTGGATAGTGGTATGCAGGGTATTATTATAGGCGAACTCTGCTTGAGAAAGGAAATGATACCATCTCTCCTGTTGGTTGCTGCAGAAACACCTTAGATACTGTTCCAGGGTTGCATTTAACCTTTCGGTTTGTCCGTTACTCTGGGGGTGGTATCCCGAAGAAAGGGCTCTGTGGATACCCAAGACCTGACAAAGCGAAGCCCAGAATTTGGACGTAAACTGAGGTCCTCGGTCAGATACAATGGTCTGTGGTAAGCCGTGTAGACGGACTATATCTCTGAGGAAGATAATAGCTATCTCAGAAGCAGAAGGGATTTGTTTGAAGGCTGAAAAATGGGCCAGTTTGCTAAATGAATCTATTGTGACCATAATCACCGTCATACCCTCAGAAGGGGGGAGATCGACGATGAAATCTGTAGAGATATGTTCCCATGGACGTGATGGTAATGTATGTTGTTGTAAGAGTCCGAGTGGTTTACCGGTACGATATTTGTTAGAGGCACAGATTGAGCATGAGGTAACATACTGATATACATTAGTCTTTAATCCTGGCCACCAAAATCCTCTTTGTAAGAGTTCATAGGTCTTTCTGATGCCTGGGTGACCCGACAAGGGGTTATCATGACACCACGAAAGGACGAGCTTCTGGAGATTCTTGTTGGGAATGAACAGAGCATGACCATGATAGTACAGTCCATCCTTGCCTGGGATGACTGTGGCGGGTAGTCTTGCACCGGACTGATAATGAGGTATCAGATCTTGAAAAAATGAGACAGTGGAAGCCAAGACCTTGAGATTAGGGAAAAGGTGATCATGTTCATTGTAGGTCCCTGAACTGTCTCCGATACTTCTTGATAAGGCATCTGCCTTCTTGTTTTCTGTGCCCGGGATATAGGTTATTAGGAAATCGAACTGTAGGAAGAAATATGCCCATCGGGCATGTCGGGCATTGGTGCACTCCATTTGTTGTAGAACTCGGAGATTGCGGTGGTCAGTTCTGATCACGAAAGGATGGGCAGCGCCTTGTAATAGATGTCGCCATTCTTGACAGGCTAGCTTGATGGCTAGAAGTTCTCTCTCCAAGACAGAGTAGTTCCGTTCACTACTGGTAAGGGTCTTCGAGAAATATGCCACCGGATGTTCATGGTCATCGGCTGTCTTCTGTAATAAGATGGCACCTACCGCTCCTATCGAGGCATCCGTCTCTAGGATATATGGTATGGTCTGATCAGGCTGTATCAAAATGGGAGCGGAGGCAAAACATTCCTTAAGAGTCTGAATTGCTCTCCTTTGTTCATCTCTCAAGGCAAACTTGACTCCTTTTTTGAGCAGAGATGTGAGAGGAAGCACTAGGTTGGAGAAGGTTGGTATAAATCTTCTATAAAAGTTGGCCAACCCTAGGAAACTTTGTAGTTCCTTGATAGTGCTGGGTTCTCTCCACTCCATAATAGCCTTAACCTTGGCTGGGTCCATCTCTATACCTTCCCCTGACAAAACGAATCCCAGGTAGGATACGGAAGTGGTCTCGAACTTGCATTTTTCCGGTTTCACCAAAAGTTGGTGTTCAAGAAGACGTTGGAGTACCCTTCTCACCTGTGACCTGTGTTCGTTTAGTGATCGAGAGAAAACTAGGATATCGTCCAGATACACCACCACCGAGACAAACAACATATCTGCAAACACCTTATCCATATACCTCTGAAAGACAGCGGGGGCGTTGACCAGGCCGAATGGCATCACCCGGTATTCGAATAATCCGAAAGGAGTGCGAAACGCGGTCTTCCACTCGTCGCCTTTTCTTATTCTTAGGAGATGGTAGGCGCCTCGTAGATCCAGTTTGGTGAAATATACAGCTCCTTGCACCGCCTCCAAGATGTCTCGATTAATGGCATAGGATATCGGTCTCTGATTGTCACCTTGGTGAGCCCTCTATAGTCAATACATGGACGTAGTTCGGAACTGTCTTTCTTTGGTATAAAGAATAAGGAGGCTCCACAGGCAGATTTCGACTCTTGAATAAGCCCATTTTGGAGATTAGAGTCCAAATATTCTCGTAGGACCTTCCTTTCTGGGAGTGACAGAGGGTACATTCGCCCGAAAGGAATCACGGCATCCGGTACTAGATCTATGCCGCAATCTTCTGGTCTGTGAGGGGGAAGATCACGAGGTTGGATGTCTATGAATACCTCAGAGAATTCGTGGTATTGAGGCGGAACTGAGGCTATGATTGTGGAGCTTGGGGTAGGAAGTGGTTCTGCTTCAGGATGGGTGGAGGAATCCATGTAACCCATACAAGTTGACTTACAAAAGAGGGAGTTGAAGCTCACTCTATTAGCCTTCCAGTCAATGTGGGGATTGTGTTTCCTTAGCCATGGAATACCGATGACCAGAGGGAAATGGGCAGCTCTGATCTGATCAAAGATCAGGTATTCCGAGTGATGACTCATCTCCATTCTTAGTGGTATTGTTTCTGTGGTAATGGGACCGGATGATAGTGGTCGACCGTCTACACCCTCTACCGGAATGGGAGTTATCTTAGGTTTGGTAGCTATGTGATGTTCTATAGCCCAGTTAGCATCCATGAAGTTACCTGCAGCTCCACAGTCCAACATA
Organism: Ambystoma mexicanum; assembly: GCF_040938575.1. Classification (NCBI taxonomy): domain Eukaryota; kingdom Metazoa; phylum Chordata; class Amphibia; order Caudata; family Ambystomatidae; genus Ambystoma; species Ambystoma mexicanum. Next base: position 1,567,202,482 of record NC_090932.1, read on the forward strand.
GCAAGTACTTCAATGGAACTCGAAGGAGACAACCATAACTTAACTTGGAACACCATCAGGTTATTTTCCTCAGAATTGTCCATGGCTCTTGAGTGGTTGCAAGGGTACTTGGCACTTCCCCCGAGACTTCCCTTGCTGTAGATCGGGGGTTGAAGTTTTCCTTCTTTCGGGGTGGCACTTCTGGACAATTTCTCAATAAGTGTTTGGCGGAACCACAATACATACATAATCCGGTGTCTCTTCTTCGTTTACGCTCTCCCGGTGTAAGAGGTCCCCGGGTAGTTCCAACTTGCATGGGTTCTTCCGAAGGGGCGTTGGTCCGGGTTGCTGGAGAAGGGTTCGGTAGACTGGGAGAATGAGGATTGTTCCTGTATCGTCTTCTTTCTTGCCTTCTTTCCGTTAATCGGAATTCAATCTGTAATGCTAGGGTCATCAATTCTTGACAAGATACTGGCCGGGCTACGCGAGCTAACTCATCCTTGAGCTCGTCGTGGAGCCCTCTCCGAAGTATAGTTTGTTGGGCTGAATCTGGCCAGTCAGCCTTCGCTGCTAGTCTCTGAAAGCGGGCGATATACGTCTGGACATCTGTGTTCCCTTGTTCGACATCTAGAATAGCTTCTAGGGAGGAATATAGTACCTCTGGTCTGTCAAATCGTTCCTTGAATCCTTCTATAAAACGATCATAATCAATCAAAGAGGGATCGTTTCTGGCAACAAGAGGAGTGGCCCAAGCCAGGGCATTTCCTGTGAGATTGGCGATGATGAAACCAACCCTAGATCTTGCCGATTCATAGGCATGGGTACGGAAGGCAAAATACACACCACAGGCATCAAGGAATTCTTTCATTCCTCCCGGGTAACCATTGTACTTGCCAAAGGAAAGGGGCATCGCAGGTAGATCTCCACGGTCATCTCTATGCAGGACTACCTGCTGTCGGAGTGATATGTTCTCTGTCCTCAAGGCTTGGACTTCAACCGTGAGATTTTGCATTGCGGCTACCAGTTCTTGGTATTGTTCCAAGGAAGCCATGTTAGGATTCGGGCGTTGTATTCTGTCCGATCCCTTGTCTACCTCCCCTTTCTCCTCACCTGTCTCCTCCGAGGTATGTACACAAGGATCAGTCTCTACCTTGCTTGGCTTCTCCTTAGTCCTTGGAACCTTGCTTTTCTGGGTCCTGGTCTTCTTTTCGTGAAGATAAGGTCTGGCCCCTCCGGAGGCCACCTTGACAGAAGGTTGGACCTATCACCGGGGAACCCCAGGGGGCCAGCCTCAGTTCTAGGGAAAAAGCCCGAAGGCGGAAAAAACCCTAGTCCATAGATGGGTTCGGAAGGTAGGACTTAGATGGTGTCAATCAATAAATGGCAACTCCAAGATGTCAGAGTAGATGATGTTGTTGATGAATTGAGAATCCAAGAGACAAGAATATATTATACGGAGGAATAGGGTAGAGGACCCTGAATATAGGGTAGGGAAAGGATGGTATAGATAAGAAAAGGGGTGCTGTAGGAAAAGTAATGGAGAAGGACTACTATACCCAACAACAGTGAGAAGGCAATTGAGCTGGCAATAGAACTGCCTAAGTAGTCTAGAGCAGCACTAACCCACCACGGCGGATCGGAAACGGAACCACACGCCAGCAGGTCTACGCCGTAGGGAGAGAAAAGAAGGTAGAGAAGTAGGCTAACGAAACGCTGAGGCTTCTAGCACAGCGCTTTCGTGAGAGAGGAATAATGAAACAACCAGTCAGAAGGGCTGAAGGGACAGCCGATAGTAAGGTAAGTAGGAAGCTCCTGTTCCCGGACGCGGAACACAGTGTGCGAGCACCCTCGCGGCCGGAGAACCAGGTTAAAAAGAAATGTACAAGTTTTAAGCAAGAAAGAAATAAAGAAGCGGAAAGGCACCGCAGCAGATATTACAGCGGAACTCGTGTGCGCAGAGCAGAACTGTAGCGAACACGGAATAGTAGAAATGAATGACAATAAGGAAACAAAGGAAGGAACAAGGGGAAAAGAGAACTATAAGGTAAACACAGGATGGCAATAATCCACAGACGGAGCGTTGAGAGAGAGTGAAACAACAGATACAACGCGCCGAAAAGTGGGCGGAGCCAGATTATATAAGCTCCAGCGTCCTGTCGGGCGCCATGTTAGGTGAGGACTAGACCGGTCATCGTCGGAATCGCCATCGATACCAATGTTTCCAATCTTGATTCCTGACAGTTGTCTTGGGTTCTTGTGGATCTTGGGTAGAATGTAAAATGCCGGAGTCCTAGGGTGTGTTTTGTTTAAGAAATGCTGTTCTCCCTCACAGATCCAACCCTCCTGTTCCGCATGTTTGGATAGGCTAGTAATCTCTTCCTGGAGTCTCATAGTCGGATCCCTCAACAAGATCTTATATGAAGTGTCGTCGGCGAGAAGACGCAGGCATTCCTTGTCATAGTCAGCTGTTGACATAATGACAATCCCGCCCCCTTTATCAGCCGGTTTCAGGGTTACGGTGGGATCTTGGTTGAGGTCTGCCAAAGATTTCCTTTCTTCACAAGTGAGATTATCTTGGTAGTAGTTCCTCTTGGTGAGGCCTTCATCCAGTGTTTTAGTGACCAATTTCTCAAAAGTTTCAAATTCTGCTGGTATGGTGTGCGGTGGCGGCATAAAAACTGATTTGGGCTTGATACCCGTGATGTTCTCTGGTGTTTCATGATTGTCGTTAGCAATTTCTTGGTGGTCCGGTAAGTATACCTCAAAAAAATACTTTAGCCTGATGCTGCGGAAAAATCTTTTCAATTCCATCTCGGCTTGGAAAGGATTTGCTCGAGCAGATGGTACAAAAGATAAACCTTTACCAAGTAAGGTCTCTTCCGACGCTGTCAGTGTTCTAGAAGACAAATTAAAAATTGGTATTTGTTGCATCATGGCTGGTTTGAGTACCACTGGCGGGTTCTCATATACTGCCCTTGTTGTTGCGGTCGAGATTGGATTGCACCATCGTGTGAAATCGCAAATGCACAATGCAATGTTTAATGTGTTCTTAGCCAAGTATGACTCAATTCCATCTGGTTTGGCACTACACCCACATTGATATGTTGTAACATAGCGAGCATATGTTGACATTCTCACAATACTATATGAAAAACATGTTTGTTGAAAATTGTATTGAAAAAAATGTTTTTTGAACAATATGTCATGCTTTGAATATGTCGGCCATGACCAGCGGTTAACCAATATCCAGACACATGTGGTGGAAAAATGGTTGCACGATCTAGTAGGCTTATTTAGACACACCTTGGCAGATGGGCGGGACAGACACATTGAGGAACTTGGGGAGTTGACATACTTGTCGCAGTAACTGTTTGTGCCTGCCAATCAATACTGCGTGCCTTTTGACACAGCGGCCATGGACTATGTGCGTATTGGTTTTCCTTCACTCTTTTTCTGAGGCACGACTCGGTCGTGGTTACGCTATTAAGCAGTATGCATCCCTTGTACATGGTGCACCATGATCGAGGGCTCGCCCCCCTGGTCTGCGTGGACGGTGGGGATTGGTCAAAGGACCCATGACGCCCTATCAGGGGCGCGCCACTTCAGGGCCAATCAGCGTGACTTACTGGTTTGATTACCCGGTGTCACCTAGACAACGGTTTCACTTTCACGGTTACCGCTGCGCGCAGAGCAGACGCCAGTTTACGCTTCTCTTCGATTCCAAGGAAGTAAGTTCGGCTTGTTTCTGTCATGCTGTTTTAATTCCGTAGAGCGCATACACGCCAGTTTACTTGGTTCGTGCCCATAATAGTGCATTTAATAGTATGAGCCTGTTTCAATCGAATAAAGTTTCTGAGCTGTCCTGAGCTCATACTTATTCTTTCCAAAAACAATATAGTGGCAGATTATCACACTCGTGCATTATTTTTTGCACACAGGCTTTGTCAACCATAGACATACCACGAGAGAAACTCACGCAGGAATTGTCTCCGCCATTACCACGTAGAAGACACTGTTTACCACTTGAGGTAAGCCCTTACCCTATTTTAGAGGATATTGTGTAAGATACCAGGACATGGATGGCATTTTGACAGATCCTCACATGTCATTATAGGTACCACAGATACGAATCTGTCTTTGTTTACGGCGCATTGAATGGCCGTTGGACTCCTATACTCATTATGGATCCCCTCTTACCCTGGCATTGGATAAGCCTTTGGTAAGACATAGGCTTCTCAACTAGAGAGCTTTGTTTTCTTTATGTAATATAGCATCTATAGAGAGCTTTGTTTTGAATTATCATTTTAACCATTGAGGTCCCCCTCCACTCACTGCACTCCATTTGTTGTCGTTGTTTTTATAGATAGAGACCCTGGGACTACCATTTTTCCACCTCACGTCCTGATGAAGGCCTGCTCACCTAGCTGCACTCTACAGCTCCTTTAGGCCGAAACACTGTTGTGTCGACGACAAAACATTACATGAACAGTGTATAGTTTAAACACTGTTGTTGTTGTGACTTTTTATGTTATGTCAATGAATGTTGATTTGCGTCCTCGCTTTGCAACCGTACTGATAGTAATCATTTGCTGTTGTATATTTGTGCATTAAGATCCTTTCTTGTTACGGATCATACCCATTTGTATTGTTTTCCAGAATACCCCTGGGTACTCTATCACCAATATTATTCAGACTATTAAAACACACCAATGTGAAAGAATGTATTTGTATTGATATTTATACATTTTGACATTTGGGAGCTGTGGGACCGCTCACCCTGAAAATAAATTGTTTTGTTTACTCAACCTTTGGGGGAGGCAGTAGGAACATTTTTGATGGGGAAGCCTTCTTGTGAAGGACCAACCAATGACCTTGGTGGTGAAACTGGCTTTGGGAATAGGCCTATTCATGTATAGCTGAGAGTAGTTATATAAAGTCTGCAGGCCCATGCAGGTATAAGCAGGTTCCTTCATCAGGTCTTAGGTACACAAGTCACAAGTATAGAGGAAGGGGAAGACCCGCCGGTCCCCACCACCAAGATAGCTCTCTTCGACTGAAGCTCCTGGAACCTATTGGAAGGAACCTGACATGATATGCCTACATTCCATCACTCACTCGTGACATCACATCCAGAAGGTAAACACACACTGGGAAGGGAATGGATTTAAGATGCTACAGTAACCAAGGGCTGACACGCCAGGTTTTGATAGATGAGGGAAATCATTTTTCCTTTCTGCCAAATGCTATGGCAACAAGGGGACATTACAGGATGCCCCCATTAATCTTAGGTGAAGGGGGCTTCATTGGAACCCTCTGTGGGTGGGCTCCGCCACCAAAAATTGTATATTTGGCTCTGCTGATGGTAACCAAGGTGTGAGATGCCAATCTCGGTTGTTTATTTGGAGGGTAAGGCTGCAAGTTCATGGTGCAATAAATGCAATATGCAATAAAGCAGGGCGTTGCTGTATGCCATGGGCTCGATACCCCATCAGGCTATCTTGGCCCTTCACCACGACCACCCACACACGATAAATTCAGCACATTGAGCCTCATCACGAGTTGGGAGGTATCCTGGCTGTAATAGTGTTAGTGCACACCAGTCCGGCAGTATTACCGCCAGATCACGGGTTGGCCGTTAACGGTACATCCCCATTCCCCATTCGGTCCATTGGACCGAATGGGGAATTTTCGGCACTAATACTCCCGCTAATACTTCCGGCGGTAAAATAGGGAGCTAAATGGAATTTTCTCCTCCAGAAAAAAGATGTAGGTAAAACAGCCCAATTAACGTCCAACTCGTGATAAGGCCAGCCCTTAAATGAGACGGTAATACTCCCGCTCAACTCGGAATGAGGGCCATTTAAGAGGAACAAGAGTGAAATCAGATGGGGCGTGGCTAACCGCCATGTAGGAAGGACGTGTTCGGCGCAGCTCCGCTCGATACGATTATGGATCCGCCGCCAACTACCGCTTAAACTTGACTGCAGCCACTTGAAAACAGAATATAGGTCGTGTGAAGGAGTGTTCCGCCGTTGACGAAGTTTGGGAGCCTCACGACCCTCTGAGGGCCCGCACCATCGAAAAGAAACGGAACGTCGTACGAGGACAGAAAATGGCGGCCATGATGATGCCCAGCCCGACGCTGTAGCGGAGCCCTGTGACCGACCGGGAACTCGATCTGAAGTGGTAGAGATTGCCTAAGCTGAGACTTGTGCTCCTGTGTCCCGAAGAAGAGCAGCGAGGAGACGGAGGGGGGAGCGCCTGATGCGGCCTTAACTACACCCTCACCGGGCCCTGCTGAGCGGCCCACTGGCGTAGCCCGGCGGGCGGCCGACGCACAACCCCCCCCACGAAGTATCCCCAGCACGGCGCCATCGGACACAGACTGTGTAGTGCCTGCCGAGGCCTGACGGACCACGAAGATAGGACATGACCACTAAGGGCGCCCGAAGCAGACACCGCCAAACTACCATGCAGTCCTTCGCGGCCGCTGGAGCGATCGGACCCGCGGAGGCTTCTGCCCCTGTGGAGGTGCCGGGCGCCGCAGGACCCGAGCCAGCCAACTCCCAACTGCTAGAGGCCATCAAGACACTCCAGAAAACCATGGAGGACAAGATTGATGCGGTTGCGATCGACCTGAATTTACTGAGGCAGGATGTGCGCTCTATCACCGGCAGAACGGACGCTCTCGAGATCCAAGTCCGAGACAATACTGATGCCAAAACTCAACTTTTAAAGGATGTAGACATTTTGGCGCAGAAAGTGAAGAACCTAGAGGACAGGGCTGAGGAGGCCGAAGGAAGGGCCCGCAGAAACAATATGAGAATTATCGGCCTGCCCGAGGGCATCGAGGGCAACGACCCTACTAACTACGTCGAGAACCTGCTCATACAGGAAATAGGGGCCGGGAAACTGTCGCAGGGCTTCACTATTGAAAGAGCCCATCGCTCCTTAGCCAGGAGGCCCCCACCGGGGACCCCACCAAGACCCGTAATAGCCAAAGTCCTCAACTATAGGGACAGGGAATCCATTTTGGCCTTCACCAGGATGGGCGGATCCATACAGAGGGACGCCGCAAAGATAGCAATCTACCCTGACTACACCCTGCAGGTTCAAAGGAGCAGGGCCCAGTTCCACCACACCAAGGAGAGACTCAAGGAAGCAGGCCTGCGCTATCTACTCCTCTACCCGGCTAGACTCAAGGTCCTGCGCAACAACAAGGCCCACTTATTTGATAACCCAGCAGAGGCCTGCGAATGGATGGACAGAGAACAGATCCCGGACATCGAACGGAAGCAGCGCGGGCCCTATCCGCCCGCAACAAAGGAACTTCTCCACTCATTGACTGCAGTCGCCGATCGTACATTCATATGACAATAGACGTGGCGACACTGATGGAACCAGAGCCGCGCCGGTCGTGGCGCACCTCCTGACAACACCTTCGGAGGCAGCCCCTTTCCTATCCCCAGGATACTTTGGGTGAGTTCACCCGCCCGTAGGGCACCGGAAGACCCTGGTCTGATGGGGCAGAAACGGGGATGTCAGAGCAAGGGCAACCTCGCTAGACGTGTTATGTTTGAAGTTGTGTTTTTTGTTAAGTTAGACGTTGTTGTTTGTGGGGGTTTGAACCCCAAGTTGGGATCGCAGTTTGAATTGGACACAAACCGGACCGGGACCAAGCGCAGCGGAATTGCAACCAGGACGACCAGGTTCGTCAAACCCCTCAACCTCACGCTTCCCACAGCCGCACGACCACACACAGACCATGGCTGAGAGGATCAGAGTCATGTCCTGGAACGTCAGGGGGCTAAACAGCTATATCAAACAGCGCCGCATCCACGCCTACATGAAACGCCACAGGGTCGGAATCGCCCTCCTTCAGGAGACCCACTTATGTGGCCCTAAGCTTGCAGCGCTGGCCAAGGTCTGGCGGGGCACCCTAGTGGGCTCCCCCTACTCCACCTACGCCAGAGGCGTCTTGATATGGATCGCCCCCTCTGTCCCAGTCAAGCTGACCCACACCAAAACGGACAATGAAGGTAGGATGGCCCTGGTTCAGGGCACCATAGAGGGGCGGGACGTCCGCCTGATTTGCACCTATGCCCCGAATCATGATGCCACTGTTTTCTTTCGCTCGCTGTACGCTCGGCTGACCCCGAGTAATGAATGCATAACGATATGGGGAGGTGACAACAACTGTACCCTGAACCCTCGCATAGACAGGTCGGATGGTAAACATGGGGACCCCTCCCCACCCGCCAAGATATTGAACACCCTCACGCAGCAATATGCCCTGAAAGACCTGTGGAGAGTGCAAAACCCCGAAACCAGAGGCTACTCCTTTTACTCCCCCCCACATAAGGTCCATACCAGGATAGACTGCCTGTTCATTAGCGAAGAGCATGTGGCGGGATTTGAGGACACGCAGTACCTAGCCAGGGTACTTTCAGACCACTCCCCTTTGATAACCTCGTGGGTGACCACGACGCCCAGGCCCCCCATCCCCACGTGGAAATTGAGGAGCGAAGCGCTGTTAGACAAAGCCTTCAGCGAACAAATCAGGGAGGGTTCCACACATTACTGGCAGACCAACATTGATAGCGTCAGATACTTAGGCACAGCCTGGGAAGCCTACAAGGTGGTAACTAGGGGGGAAATGATAGCCGCGGCCGGAGGGGCCCTAAAATCCGTCACGTCCCTGCTAGCGCACGCTGAGACTGAACTCCAAGATCTCGAAGCCACCCCGTCCCCTGATCCCGCCCACCTGCAAAAGATGATTGATCTTAAACAAACATGCCTAACACACTGGGAGACGCTGGGGAAGTTGAGCTATACAAAATTCACGGAGAGGAATCATGCCCTGGGCGATAAACCCGGGAAGCTTCTTGCATGGCTTTATAAACGAGAAACCCCCAAATACCCCATTTGCTCCATTCGTAATACAGACGGCCTGACCCTCCACACGCAAGTGGGTATCAACGCAGTGTTCAAACAATATTACCAAACCCTTTACTCCGATCCAGCCCCGCCCCCTGACCACGCGATCGAAGACGCCCTAGACGCCATCTGGCTCCCACGCCTGGAGGACCACCTGGCAGATCCCCTCGGAGCCCCCGTCACCCCCGACGAGGTCACAGCCACCATTAGGTCATTGCCCTCGGGTAAAACGCCGGGACCGGACGGTCTCCCGAGCGAATTTTATAAGGCCTATGAGGACATACTGGCCCCCCTGTTGTCCAAAGTATATAACGAGGCGTATGACATAGGCCACCTCCCCGACACCATGACTGAAGCCACCATCATCCCCTTACTTAAGCCCGACAAGGACAGCTCTGACTGCGGCTCATACCGCCCACTATCCATGTTGAATGTAGACAACAAAATCCTCACCGCATTACTGGCCAGAAGGCTTCGTGCAGCCGTCCCGTACCTCATACACCAGGATCAGACGGGCTACATGCAGGGTCGCTCTATGTCTGAGAACCTGCGAAGGCTGCACCACGTGATACACAGCACAAACGGCATGCCCGGTAAATATGCAGTTGTGTCCCTCGACGCCTCTAAGGCCTTTGATTCGGTCCGATGGACATGGCTTTATGCCACCTTAGCAAAGATGGGGATCGGAACGGCTTTCTTGAACTGGGTCAAACTCATTTACACCAACCCCACCGCCAGAGTGCGTACCAACAACACCTTTTCTGAAAAATGGAGCCTGGCCAGGGGCACTCGGCAAGGGTGCCCCCTATCCCCTCTACTTTACATCTTAGCGATTGAACCAGTGGCAGCATACCTTAGGCAGGAATACGGTGACGGGGGAATAACGATAAATGGTGTGAACCACCTTGTCTCCATGTATGCGGATGACATGCTCCTCTACCTGAGGGATCCCGAACACCTTCTCCCCTACATCCTGGAAACCCTAGACGGGTTCCACAGATGCACAGGGGTCCAGATTAACCACAGCAAGTCTTGCTTATTCCCCCTGGCTGCACTTAGTGGAACCAAGGAAGAACACCTCCCCCCTCTGGCCCTTAAATGGGAACCCACTACGTTCAAATATCTGGGCGTCGTGATCCACCGGGACCCTGAGACCGAACACGTTCTGAACACGGGCAGGGCTAAGGAGGGACTGGCTAAATCAATCGACCTATGGTGCAAATTGCCCCTTTCGATGGCTGGTAGGGCGGGACTCCTTAAAATGGTAGCACTCCCCCGTCTCCTACATTTCTTCACCAACGTCCCCTACAACATCCCCCAGCGTTTTTTCAAAGACCTGGCCATGCTATGTAGGAAACTCTTATGGAGGGAGGGGAGGCACAGAGTTGCCCTAGACATTACTCAAAGACCGTACGAGAGGGGAGGCCTGAACACCCCCAACTTTGAGCTCTACTACATAGCGGCCCAGCTTAAGCACGTGATCCAGTGGATGGCTGATGATGCCATGACGGATACACGCCTATTGCAGCCCCCAGACGCACCATGGCTGCTCAGGGACCTCCTCTGGATTGGACCAATGCCCAAAACGCTGGACGCGCACCTCATCCGCCTAGGCACTCAAATTTGGAGTCGGGCCTGCAAGTTGGTCAAGCTGTCCGACCCCTACTCCCCACAGATCCCTATAGCCGCCATCATGTCCACTAGGCCGGAAGACCGGAAGGCGATCCGGAACATATGGGAACCCTCCGGCGTCGCCACTCTGGGCGATCTGGTGGACGACCAGGGCATCCACACATTTCCCGAGCTGCATGAATTGACTGGGGTCCCACTGGGTCAGTTCCTTCTATACGGGGCGGTGCTGGACAGACTTAGGAGGCGATGGCCGGATGCAGAATCCCAATGCGCCGGACACGAGGCCATAGAGAACCTGATAGGTGTGGCAGAGGGGGGACACGAAACCTCTAGGCTTTATGAGATCCTAATTGACAACACCACACATAGCGAACTCACATGCAAGAGCAAATGGGAGGCCGAGCTGAACACACTATTCGGCGACACGGAGTGGGAAACAATAACACACTATCACAAAAAGGTTTCTAGGAATGCCCGATTCCAGCTTATCCAATTTTACATCATCCATAGGGCCTACCTTACCCCAGCTGTCATCTCGAGATTCAATGGCGCTGGTGTGGAGCGGTGCCCCAAGTGCCAAGAACCCGCGGCCTCCCTGACCCACATGTTTTGGGCCTGCCCGAACATACGAACCTTCTGGTCGCAAATTCAGACCAAGGTAGCAGAGGAGGACATAACGCTAGACGTGCAATCCCCCAAGGCATGTCTATTGGGCTCGTACCCACGAGGGAAAAAAAACAAACCTCTCAACAGGCTCAAAGACTTGATGTACATCCTCGCAAAAAGGCGCATCGCAATGGCCTGGAAGTGTCCCAGGGCCCCTAAACTTGTAACATGGTGGGAGGACCTTCGCAGATGGACTGTGCCTGAAACCGGGGCCTGGGAGCTGGCGCAAAGACAGCAAAAAATAAATGACTCGGAGGACCTCCTGCAGTGGATTGCCCTCACGACGGCCCTGTTCAGTCCTAAGGAAGCCAGCACCTCAGGCGAGGACCCGGACAGCCCGGGCTCACCCTAATGCCAGCAGCAGACTGCGCAACCCCGGTCCGGGTTCACTTGGGGAGGGAGGGAATGGGAAATTATTGTGGATATTTAATTGATTGTCGTGTTGATGATACTGGTTGTATGTTTTCTTGGAAAAAACAATAAAAATATATTTAAAAAAAAAAAAAAAAAGAGTGAAATCAATTATTACAGTGCTTGCAAGCTGGATACAGGTGTCACAAAGCTCTATATGCATATCACAAATTCATACATCTAATTCTCTAAGAATGTCTGCGCATTGGGTACGGGGCATGCGCATAGGCTTGTCACCCCCCCCCCCAAGTCCCCTAACCCCCAGATGCCAAAATCTCCTATTTTAAAATTCTGGCTTGATTGGACCCTATAACCCCCAATTGAGTGATAGATGTCACAGTGATGTTATCCTCACACTCACATGCGGAGGGTCTCCAAATGAGTATATATGCCTCATGGTCACTAACAGGTTAATGTTCGTGTTGTGAAACATGAAATATAGGCCAAGGCCAGTGTGTATTGTGTACTTAGTGATTCAAGCATACACCCCTTTTATCATAGCCTTATTTGTCAAAAATAAACATCTGTGGCCATTCCTATGTTCCCAAAATGCTCTTTGAATTCATGGAAAGCAGACAAGAACCCTGGAAACACGTGTGTATAGATGCCATACAAATGTCCAATAAAATAAGAGTGAAATAAATGTGTGCTATGTATCTTGCTTTTCATAGGGATATTTCGAAAGAGTACAATAAGAACATTTTTTATATCGTTATTCTCGGTTGTTTTGTGTAACTTTCTTATTATAACTACAATATATACTGAGTGAACCTTGGACATGCATATTGTAAAATGTGAAAGAGTGCCACTTTAGAATGTCACATTAAAAACTTTTTTGAATAGCTGCTTTTGGCAAGCATACACAACATTTGCATATCAAAATGCCCTTCCTTTTTGGAAAAGCTCATGCCCACGTAAACACCAAGGCAATGTAACATTGTGTGCACTGACCACTCACTGCACAAACACTCATAATTTACAAAAAATAGAGAATAGCAAACACATTGGTAGAGCCTACAGCCTGGTCCTCTGGTCTCTTACAAGGGCTGCCAGAACCTCAGCAGCTCCCCCACAGCCTGTCCACACCCTCTCACCAGCCCCATATAGACAATGTGCACTCAGTGTGATGGTGGCATTCCTACAGGAAAAACTCGATGAACATGTATGTGTCCAGGTAACTGGGCATTATCCACCCTGCGGAATGCCTCTTACCATGCTGCGCTCAACCGAAGTTCAACCGTAAAAGACAGCATCTCCTACACCCCCTTCCATGAAGCCATGTGTGTGTTTTCCCTGGTATTAGTGCTGTCAGCAACCGCTGGGGTGGCTCTAGCAAACATGCACTTGACAATGCAAGGCTTGTTCATTAGGAGATAGAGAGGGAGATAGAGAGGGAGAGATAGTGATAGAGAAAGAAAGGGAGTGAGAGAGTGAGTGTGGGAGAGATAGAGAAAAAGAGAAAGAGAGAGAAAGAAATAGAGAGAGAGAGAGAGAGAGAGAGAGAGAGAGCGAGAGAGGGAGAGAGAGAGAGAGCACACCCTGGATCAGCACATGTTATGCAGGGTACAGCTTTGTTAATATTATTATTAGTAGTAGTACTAGTATTAATAGCAATAGTAGCATTAGAATTGATAGTAATAATAATATTAATAGTAGTAGCAGCCGTAGTGGTAGTAGTAGTAGAAGTATTAATAGTAGCAGTAAACGTAGCAGTATCAATAGTAGCAGCAGTAGTGGTAACAGTAGTAGTAGTAGTAATAGAAGTAGTAGTAACAGTAAAAGTAATATTTATAGCAGTATCAGTAGTGGTAGTATTAATAGCAGCAGTACTAGCAGTAGTAGTACATTAGTAGTAGTATTAGTAGTAACAGTAGGAGAAGTAGTGGCAGTAGTAGTAGCAGTAGTAGAAGTAATAGTAGTAGTATTAATGGCAGTAGTAGTAGTAACAGTAGTAGAAGTAGTAGTAGTGGTAGTATTAATACTAATAGCAGTAGTAGTAGTAGTAGTAGCAGTAAAAGTAACAGTAAAAGTAGTAGTAATATTAGCAGTAGAAGTAATAATAGTAGCAGCAGTAATAGTAGTAGTGGTAGTAGTAGTAACAGTAGTCGTGGTAGTAACAGTAGTAGCAGTAGAAGTAGTAGTAGCAGTATTAGTAGTAACAGTAGTAGTCATAGTAGTAATATAAATAGCAGTAGTAGTACCAGTAGTAACAGTAGTAGTAGCAGTAGTACTAGTAATAGTAGTAGTAGCGGGAGAAGTAGTAACAGTAGTAGTAGTAGCAGTAGTAGTAACAGTTGTGGTGGTAGTAGCAGTAGTGGAAGTAATAGTAGTAGTAGTCGCGGTAGTAGTAGTAACAGTAGCAGTAATGGAAGTAATGGGGTTTCAGTGCAGTGATTAGTCAATGCTTCCTTGCCCAGGGTGAGTTCTGTTACGTGGTTTTTGGACTCTAAAGAGTGATTTTCTGGAATTCCTGTTTATGAGGTACTACGGGAGTCCAGGGTTGATGTCACCACTGCCAGAATGAGAGCTACTTTGTCAGAGGGAGGGTGCCACACAGCGGCCAGAGGTGGTGAGAGGGTCTTTTAGTGACTCTGGTTACCTCTAGGGTAAAGGTGAGGTCACTAGGTTTAAACTAGATGAACGCGCCCTCATGCATTTGCAGTCAGCATTTGGGGGCGTTTAGGAAGTGGGTGTCCTGCAAACTTTAAAGTGGTTTCCTCACTTCACCCATGTGGTCTACAGCCTCAATAATGTAACGTTCTCCTCCTTTGCACACAGCCCATTGCGCTCGTGTGCGCTCCTGGGACATTGCACATTACCCTGGGATAGCCAATCCGCGCTCGCTTTATTTGCAGGCACGCATTCTATGGGTGACACTGCCCTCATTTGCATGAAGGAGAGCCCTGGGCAAATGGGTAAATAGGCTCGCCAGTGTGCAGTATTATCAAGGCATGCGCACAAGCCCTGGGCAAGTGCGCTACTCGAGTGTTGTCACACATGCATTCTGAAGACACCGGGTACACATGTCAAGGGATACAGGAAGTTCCTGGGCCCATCACGTGGGCGATATAGTTACAGGCTGCACTTCCCCCCTACACCCAGTGGGGTGCGGCGGGCATGTGGCATATCCCCCTTCAAAAGTGCAATAGGTTTTGACCTGCGTTAACAGCAATAGTTGGCCCCAAAATCTAAAATATTGCAATAAACGTGCTCCCCCACTGCAGAGTGCTGCGCGTACACTGGGGAGCTGCACTGATTGCTCTTAATGGAGTGCAAAGATCTAAGCGGCATGTGTGCGGTGCGCTGCCTAGCCACTGGGATGTGTGAGGCGACATTAATAAAACACGAATGCGGTGGGAAGTTCTTTGATTCCAGCGCATTATTTGTCAATGTTGTGTCGTGGTGAGTTCCACCTTTGGGGATGCACTGAGAGGCGACACGTTTACTGGGCCAGTATCTCTAGAAAGGTAATGGAGAACATGATTATTCATGGAACTGTGCAAAGTCAGTGCAAAGTTCATTTTGTGCTGCAAAAATAGCTTTGTACTGATTTGCACAGCAAAAATACACTGTGCACAGTTCCGTGAATCAGGGTTTGTGTCGGCAGTGCAAAGTCACTTTTCAGCAGCGTGAACCGAGTAAAAAAATCCATAATCCGGGGCCTAAACGCATTAAAAAAATATTGTAGGCATGTTTTATTACCTGAATGAATGTTGCCTTTTACCTTTTTATCATCTGTGTACTGCAACCGGAGGATAGCTCAGGGGAAATGTGCTCCCCTTCGAAGCAAGACTACACAGAGCAACCCTCGGCGCTTACAAACGTCTGGGTGTTAAGTGTGCTATAAAAAGAACAATTATAGCGTTTGGTGGTTTTTAAAACGTCAACTTTTTTTTTAAAAAAAGAGCCTCTTTATATGTTTACATAAAAAGAGGCTCGGCTCTCAATAGCCCTCTATCCAGTCAGAGGCTCAGGCAGGCTAAGGCCTGAGCGGGCAAGGCCCACCCAAAATCTATACATGCCCACTCAACAGATGTTAATGTTCTTAAACAATCCTGGCTACGCCTCCGTATCCAGTGTTCAAGACACTAGGTAGGCCATACTCAGGTCAGGCACCTCTCTGCCTCTTCCACCTCTGGCGGTGAGCCTACACCTCTCCTGTCTCTTGCACAGTAAACTGACCGTTCACTCATTAAGGCTCTGCTCCGGGCGAAGATTCCCTCCACTTCCAAGGCCTACACATGTGCGGTCCTCGTCTCCAGAGCCAGGCTTTGCACGAGACTTCTGGAAATCCAGGAAAGGGGGAAATACCCAATTGTTCGCATTCACCACATGAAGACAATGATAGCACAAAAGGGTTGATCTCAAAACCCCCCAACATGTTTCGCCCTCATTTTAACCTGTAATGTTGCTTTCTGGGGTAGTGCTCTGAAGCGGCCAACAAACAGCAAATATGCTGTATCGTTAAATAAGGTATATCAAAAGTGTTACAGCCCAGACTGGGGCATGATGCCCCCTTCAGAATAGAGTCATCTGCTCATGCCACCATTGGAGCCCCATTGGCAGGGTTGTTACCAGGTCTTGAAAAGATCCGTAGCTATGCTAATGTCAGGACTCGGGTCTATCTAGTCTTTTGGTTGTAGCCTCTGAGCTTCTATCCGGAGCTACAACCAAAGGACCTGTGGCTATAGCCCCCTCAGCTTCCCCCTAGCAACGCCTCTGCCCTTTGGTCATTGGGCCAGATGGGTGCAGCTTGGAGAGTTGATGGCCTCCTTCGGTTTATCCAGGAGCCATGTCTCGCTTCAGGTTGAAGCGTAGAGCTTTTAGGCCACGGTGCATGGTATCCTGCATGCAGGACATTGTAACATCACTCCCTGATGCCACCCCATTTGCCATCGCACTCTGTTATTATGTGTGCTTCAAATGTCAAGAGTGGGAGGTGAATACAGATGATGGCGCAGGAGGGGGTGGAAGCTGCTGCCTGAAGCTTGTGTGTGACGTTGCATGTACTTGGGGTACACTACCCAACGTTTCCCAGTCCATATCTCAAAGAATAAAGCTAAATGAAGACCATGAAGAGTTGTCTTTCGATGCTACCAGAACTTCTTTCTGAGTTCCTTGGGGGTTCCAAGTGTGGGACATCCTTGCAGTTCCCATTTTCCAGTGTTTCTGGCTTCCTGCTTACTGTAGCTCGCGCCATAACCGCGCAGCTCCTGGCGTCTGGGGCCTTCGCTGCCTTGGAAGCAGATAGATGGGAGGTTAGACTCCTGAGAAGATGCAGCATTCCCATGGGTCAAACTCCTACCATTTCATCAATTTGGGAGGACATTGCCCCCATCCTTGAAAGATTATTTTAATGGGTACCATTCCGTTACTCCGCAGTAGACAAGCCTCCCGCGCAATCTCCTTAGAGCTGCGTGCGCGGGTCTGTTTATTTTTGAGCCAGAAGCTCAACTTCCTATCTTTTCATCCCTGTCCAAGTTCCTGCCGCATCATTAAGGCATCCTTTCTGCGAGGATTCTTGGCCAAGCTGAGATGATAACACTCAGCGACTGCTGCTCCGAAGGAAGTTGAACTTCCAGAAGTTTGATTGTAGGCCATGAAATGACAAGATGGCCGCTCTGTTGACA
This sequence comes from Ambystoma mexicanum, assembly GCF_040938575.1. Lineage (NCBI taxonomy): Eukaryota > Metazoa > Chordata > Amphibia > Caudata > Ambystomatidae > Ambystoma > Ambystoma mexicanum. The sequence continues at coordinate 1,567,219,737 of NC_090932.1, forward strand.
GTCGAGAGTCAACAGTGAGCCTTTGCACCTGCTGCTCCAAAGATCAGGAAGCTGAGACCACACGCGCTCAGTTGCAGCTGTTGGTCAAGATGAGGTTCATCCATGGAATGTGTCCCAGCGCTTTAAAAATGATGGGCAAGACATTTTTACTTCATTTTTTATTTTTAGATTCAATTAGTCACCTTCCTATCCCCAAAGATGATGGGATAGTGCACACATACAGCAAATCCAGAATATAAGGGCAGGGATCGCTGATGCAGACCAAGTGAAATCTAGAGGTATTTAGCATCAACAGCAGCACAGCTCGGAATCCACCAGAAAAAGATTCAAATCTGGGTCTCTCTTCCTAACCCCTATCCCCTGTCTTTAATTCTCTGAATCCCCTCTCTCCATGGCTTTCAAAGTATAGGCTTAATATGCTTCCGTTTGAATAGCTCCTATTGTACTCTGTCACTGTATCCTCTTGTTGTACAGCGCTCCGTTGATTCACGGCTAGGTTTGCACTATTTAAAACAACCACATACACTATAAAGCAAAGAGCAAGTGAGCAAAAGGAATAAAAACACAAGCAAAACGATGAAAAAAGCGTAGCCGAGCATGTTACGAATAAAAGTCTGCATTGATAGTCAACTTGCAAAAAGACAATAAAGAAAATCACTAGACAAAAAATGTCTTTTACTCTTATTTATTTATTTAATTGGTATTTTATAACGCGCCTAATACTGTACTTGAGTTCAGTTTCTAAGCGCAGATCCGAAATCATGCGTGGACTTGCTTCCAAGGCCAACGTAAATCTCTAAATGTGACATTTAAAACACATAAAGTTAGTAATAAATTATGGAGGAAGGATCATTTGCCATTGAGGGATGACGCTGTTTCTCTGAGAGTCTGATACAATCCATTCAAATGGCAATTAGTTATTGATTAACATTCCATGAAGCTGATTGGTTGAGGAGGTGATGATGTGCAGCCAGCATGGGCTATTTAAGCTTTATAGCGCTACTCCGCAGGCTTAATCGAGCTGCAATGGCCTAAAGCTCAAGTCAATGTAAGAGCAAGGGGGAGCACTCTTTTTCTCAGGTGCGGAGGAAGTGAGCGAGCACACAGGAAACAGTGCAGCAGCCAGTGTGTGTGAGAGGGAAGAGAGGGAGGGAGAGAGAGAGTTAAGTCAAGGGATTCAGAAAGGGCATTAAAATAAGGAGCTGAAACGACGCAACAATATTTTCAACTCAATAGGGCTTCATTGGAATCGAAACAGACGCTATGGGAGGCATACAAAACAATCATAAGGGGAAAGGCCATAGCACTTCTGTAGGCAGAAGGGAACCTGAAGAAACGACAATATGTGTTGGGGGTTGGAAGGCCCCAATGAATACACGGACACCAGCGGGTGGAAGTACGTCTCTTTATTCCTCATACCAAATCACCAGTCCCGTTCCCCTGGTACCCTCTTCCTCTCCCTCCGTCATTTCCTGTGGTGACATCTCACCACCTAACGAGGGCTGCCTTAAAGGGGCAGCCACTCACAGCAACACCCCCGGACAAATGTCCTTGTAAGTAACTTTGAAAACTGTCCAACTGGCAATAACCTTAACACTCCTCCACTAACCTGGGAGGTCTCCTGATGCTCCTTTGGGGTCTTCCTTGCGGCTCTAGACTTGGGCCGCCGCCAGCATCTTCCTTAGGGTTGACCTGACGTTGAACCTGTGGTCCGAGGGGGACCCACGCTTCATCGTGAGTGTCAATATGTTCAAATTCAGGATCTTCGGAGGGTGGCCTGTCTTCTGTTCCTCTCACGACATGCTTAAACCTCGAGCTGTTGCGCGTCACTTCACGTTCTTCATTCGCGGCTGTGACCATCGTTCCTTTTACCGCTATTACATGAAGCGGCTCGGGTGCAAACTGTGAGTCTGTCTTTCTTGTTACAGCCCTTTGGACCCACACTTCATCTCCTAATTGAAATTCCTTGGACTGGGCTCTCCTCCTTCTGTCAGTGTGCTCCCGAGTCTTCTCTTTTGTTTCTTCATCTCTTTTGATGACTTCTTGGTCTGCTTCGGGCCGCCTTGCTGGATTGGTGACGATTCTGGTCCTGACCTGATATTTCATCATGAGCTCTGCTGGGGTTCTATTGGTGGCTTCGTGGGGTGTGTTGCGATAGTCTCTCAACATCCTGCATAATGCTTGGTGAGGGTCAACCCCCTCTAGACATGCTCTTTGTAAGGTCTTTTTGATGGACGCCATGAACCTTTCTGCCATTCCGTTCGCTTGTGGCCACCTTGGTGTTACTCTCTGGTGACGGAAACCCATGTGTTTTGCAAACACTCCAAATTCATGACCACTGAAAGGCGCTCCATTGTCTGATTTCAGTGTGTCCAGTATTCCCCATTCGCTGAAGACTTCATCTAATGTCGCAGCGACATGGGCAAACGCCGTTGACTTGACATATTTCACAATGGGGAACCTAGAGTGTTCATCGATGAACAGTAGCAAGTAGTCGCCTTCCTCCCGTGGTCCATAAAAGTCGACCGCGACTCTTTCCCAAGGTAGTTCCAGGATTGTGGTTGTTCTGAGCGGTACTGGGGGTTCAGGTTTTGCAGTGCACTGACATGCTGTGCAGTTCTTAACCCACCGGTCAACCATATCGTCCATGAAGGGGAACCATACATTGCATCTTAGTTGCTTTTTCGTGTTATCCGCTCCACAATGTCCCTCATGTGCCGTCTTGATGACTTCCGAGCGTAAAGTAGTGGGGATAACTATTCTGCATCCTCGTAATAGGATAGACTCATCCTGGACTGCTAATTCCGTGTGCACCCTCGCCAGTCTCTCAATCTCATCGCGGCATGCGGCTGGGTGTTTTTGGACCGCTCTGCGAAAGTCTTTCCATTTGCTGTTTACTGTTAAGCTGATAGCTAGCGCCATTGATGGGTCTGCGGCTGACGCAACAGCAATAGTTTCGATGGATATGGCGGGTGGTAACGCGTTGGCAGTGACATAGCTGATGTATTCCGAGTCACCCTGCCGTGGTGCGTGGTTATCAACCGGGTCTAGAGAGGCAGTCCGCTGGATTGTTCTCCCCTCCTGGTCTGTGTATAATGTCAAAATCATATTCTTGCAGACGGATACCCCATCTCTCGATCCTGGGGGGCATTTTCGTTCGTGGGTTGCCAAAAAGGGACAGTAAGGCTTGATGGTCTGTGATTAAGGTGAACCTCTTACCAATGATGAAATTATGAAAGTGTTTGCATGCCCAGACAGCTGCCAGGCTTTCCTTCTCTGCCTGGGAATAGGCAGATTCAGGCGGGGCTAGGGCTCTGCTGGCATACGCCACTATGTGCCTTGGGTGCGTGTCCTGACCACTGGTTTGCGCTAGGATGGCACCTAGGCCCACCGGACTGGCGTCTACCACTATCTCCGTGTGCCACTCGGGGTCGAAATATGCTAGCTTCCTCGCCTCTGTGAGGGCGTGTTTAATAGTGTCGAAAGCTACTTGGCATTCCTCAGACCATGCAAACGTGACATCTTTCTGCAGTAGGCGCCTTAGGGGTTCAGTGATGGAAGCAAAATGCGGAATGTAGCGAGCGCAGTACCCGGCCATCCCTAGGAATGATCTGATGTCGGCCACCTGGGTAGGTTTGTCCAGCTGAAAGATGGTCGACACTTTTTCGGGGTCAGGGGTCATTCCATCCGCCGAGAAAATGTGGCCAAAGAACTTGAGTTTGGCCTTGCTGAACCGACATTTGTCAATGTTGAGGGTTAGTCCAGCATCCTGCACTGCCTGGCATGCCTCTCTGAGAGCTTCATCATGTTCACTGCGAGATTTTCCAAAGACCAGGATGCCATCACTGTAATTAAGAGTCCCTTTTACAGGACGTATGACCTGTCGAATTGTTTCATGAAAAATCTCAGCCGCAGAGGAGATCCCAAAATTGCGCCGCTTGTAGCGGAATAGTCCATCATGGGATGCAAATGTGGTGATGGGTCCTGACTCAGGATGAAGTACCAGCTGATGGTATCCCTGGTTTAGGTCGAGCTTCGAGAAGAGGACGGCTTAACTGAACTATCATGTCCTCAATCTTGGGTCCTGGATGTCGCTCTCGCTGAATGGCCATGTTGGCTACTCTCATGTCCACGCATAGTCTCAGGCGACCACCCTCTTTTGGGACAATTACGAGAGGTGAAACCCACGGTGTCGGTCCCGTGGCTCTTTCAATGTTGTCGTCGCGTAGCAGTTGGTCTAGCTCTTTTGAGACTGCATCCTGTAGGTGGAATCCTACCCGACGCGGGTGTGGTGGGACTGGTTGAATGGCTGGGTCTATGTGTAGCTTAACCGGTGGGCCTTTCATTTTACCTAGACCCTGACACAGTTGTGGGAATTCCTTGATGATGTCATCTTTCGTGATGACAGAGCTGTCATGAGATACCATGGTACGTATTTGTCCCAGCTTGTTGGCATTTGACTCTGAAGATCCGACGACATCTCCCTCTCGGACTGGTATATTGATTAGACCCAGGCATGATGCTGTCCTATAACTCAGCAAGCAGCGCCCTTTGGTGGGGCTTCTTATGACGTGAATGACAGTGTCAGTGGATTTGTCGGCGAAAGTTAGTCTCCTTTTGAATGACCCTATGCATTTCAGCGGCGCATCTGCTCCCCATTGGTATATTTTCGAAGTTGACGGGCGCAGAAATGGCTTGTTGTGAAGTGATTGAAATTCTTTTTCTCCCATGACGTTTACCGTCGCTCCTGAGTCAATCAGAAAACAGAATCGATTGTCACCAATGTCTATTGGAATTCTGGGCGCCTCCTGGGCTTCCTGTTCATCCATTATAAGATTGACAAACTCATCATGGGCATGCGGGTCAAATGCGCTTTCGTACTCGTAGTCCCTCTGAGAATCGAATAGCGATGGTGGTCCATCATATTCATCCATGACTTGCACGGTTTGTCCTTGGGCCGCATATTCCTGGCTGTCTTCATCAGGATATACTTCCTCAGCCACTCGTACATATCGCCTCGGTCCTTGTGGATAGAACCGTGCCTGGTGAGTTTGGGTTGGGAACATTCTTTGGGTCGGTCTGTTCTGCGAGCTCACACCCAAACATGGTGTGGGAAATGGTATTCCTTCCCTGCATACAGACTGAAAATGTCCTTCCCTGCCACAGTTGCCACATTTTTGGGAGAGCGCCGGGCAGGAACCTGCATGCGGAAATGCCATCCCACATCTGTAACATTGTCTTTGCATGCGTGGGGTCGATGTACCACTTTGGGTGCTGCTTCTGTCGTAGCTTTTGAAATTGCCAGCATTGATTGCCGCAATGACATCACACTTGTCGTGTTTTGTGGAGGTATTGCTGGCCGTGTGTGAGGTTTGTTTTTCTACTCTCTCCAGTATGCGTGCCATTTCGCTCACTTCTTCAATAGTAACAGGTTTTTTTAGAAGCTGCTTCTGTAGCGTCGCTGACACACATCCCTCAATCACCCTGAGTCGAAGTGCTTCATCCAGTGAAAATGCGTCAAACTGGCAATGCGCTCTTTTGACGCGAAGTCTCGTGAGGAATTCATCTACCGTCTCGTCACTGCGCTGCCAACATTGGTTGAAGACATATCTTTCGTAATCCCTGTTGGGGGCAATGACAAGGCGCTTGTTTAAAGCGGCTATGAGACTGTCAAAGTCAGTGATTTCCGGGGGTGGAATGGTTTTAATCAGCGTTTTTATCTCTGTACCCGCCGTGTTAATGAACAAACTGCGTAGACGTGGGGAGGTTTCTTCCCCTGCAGCATCAATGAAGTTATTGAAGTCCTCCAACCATTCCACCCACCTTGCTCCTTTGTCAGCTTGAGGTGTCATGGAAAACGGGGGCGCCATGCGCCACGCGGTGGCGGTGGACCTCATGACTGCAGGTGGTTGTTGCGAGCTGGAGGTAGCTTGATCGGCTGTAGTACTCATGGTGAGGCGATTGTTGTTCCTCGCGGGCAGCGTTTCCCTCAAGCGATGACACAGTAGGCTGGGATGACCGTGTTGTGATGATCTGTGGCACCACCTTCAGTTGGGGGGGCGCTCCTGGGCGTTTAGCTGTGGTCGTGCGGCAAGGGGAACACTTTGTGGTCGTTTTTGTTTTTTTTTTCTTTTGCTTGCCCATGTGTCACGTACTGTGACGAGGAAGAGGGTTGTAGCAGGATGAGGAGTAGTCCATAATCAAAAAATAGCCGCCGGATCCTGGAGACCCGGTGAAAATGTCTTGGGGGCCTGGTTTGTTGCACACAACTCCGGCAGCAGCCTTGAACCTGCTGCCTGTGCAACGATGCGTGCGGCAGGATTACTGCACAGCTGTTTCTCCTCTCAGTGGGACTGCAGGCGGGAAGGAGGCGGAGTCCAGGAATGGCGTTCGCAGGAGCGGGGATCCGCAGGCCGGTGGGATCACTGGGATATCAGGAGGAGCACGCACGGAGGGATCTCCGGCGTGGGCAGGAGGAGGACCGCTGGCCGGAGGTTTCCTCGTCGCCAAATGTTGGGGGTTGGAAGGCCCCAATGAATACACGGACACCAGTGGGTGGAAGTACGTCTCTTTATTCCTTATTCCAAATCACCAGTCCCGTTCCCCCGGCACCCTCTTCCTCTCCCTCCGTCATTTCCTGTGGTGACGTCTCACCACCTAACTAGGGCTACCTTAAAGGGGCAGCCACTCGTAACAATATGAAGGGACTGAGGCTCAAATAGTGCGCTTTGAAGGAAAGTGGCGGGACATGCAAGCAGAGGAATTGTCACAGTAGTTTAAAAAGGCCAAAGAGGAAGTCAGAATCAGGGCACTGGGAAGGGCCACGGTAGGGTGGTGGCATAAGGGTGCATGCTTACATGAATAGGGGGACAAAATGTGAAAACTGCTAGCTTGGTTAGTGCAAAAAGTGGATAGAAACTGGACGATTGAGTAAATGATAATAGGGGAAAACGAGGGGAAAGCAAGGGATCCACATGGATACAGCGCAGGCCTTTGTCGCATTCTATGAGCAATTGTACAAGACACATTTGGAAAATACAGAGACGCCGGCATTCCTGGATCACTTCCCAATTGCCTGATTGACTGACACACAAAGAGACACAATGGAGTGTGAATTACAAATAGAAGAAATCGACACAGCATTCACACAACTGCGGAGGGGGAAGACGGCAGGCCCAAATGGACTGCCGCTGGATTTCTGGATAAAGCAAAAAGACGAAGTCCCTGAAGTCATGATGGAGATGTTCCATGAAAGTCAGGAAAACGGGAGCCTACCAGCAGATTTAAGGGAGGCCATGATCATGGACATCCCGAAGGAGGGAAAGCCGAGGACCCAGTGTGGCCCCTATAGACTCATATCCCTCATCAACACTAAGACTAAAATCCTGGTCAAGATGTTGGCGAACAGACTTCAAAAAATAATACCGGAAATAGTTAGAGAGGCCCAGTGTAGATTCATACGAAACAGATGCACGAGAATGAACGTCAGGAGACTCCACCTAACCTTGGAATGGCCAATAGGTTACAATCCCCCCTGGACATTCTATCATTAGATGCACAGAAAGCATTTGACTCAATCGAATGGAAATATATTTTTGACATACTTGCCAAGATGGAATTAGGAGATCCTTTCACCATTTGGGTGATGGAATGGTTCACCTGGTATCATACCTTTGAGGGCTTCAAATGGCCAGAGGGAAACAAAGAAAAATATCGCTCTATGCGGATGATATTTTACTGTCCCCGAAAAACACAGAGAGCTTCATATCCTGGGCAATTAGTATAGTAGAGGAATTTGTGAGGTTTACAGGCTAAATTGGGAAAAATCCATACACTATTCCATCATGTGGGGGAGGGTAGGGTGGGAGCATTCCTGCTGTTGAAAACAGCGGAAACAGGATTCCCCTAATTAAATATTCATACAAAAAGACAACAATGAACTCAACCTTATTTCGGGCCATCAAACGCTTTGAAACGGACACTAAACATTGGCACACACTGACGCTCTCTCTACTAGGAAGTTTGGCTTTCTATGAGATGGTCACATTGCCCCAACTCTTATATATAGCAAAAACGTGCCCCAAGATCGATGATGACCGGTGAGTTTGTAAGGATAGATAAAATCCTGACGGAAATCCTTTGAAGAACAAGACAAGCAGGCTCACGTTGGAAACGCTATACAACTCCCAATGGGAGGGTGGGATTGGACTCCCAAATTTAAAACTATACTTTTGGACCTCCCAGCTTGTCATAGTAAATGGGTGTAAATACCTAAAGGGCAAAGGCGCATTAATCTATATGGAATTACAACTGTTAGGAAAGAATGAATGGGAAAAACTTCTATACCAAGGGGTAACATGTCTGGAGATCCCCCAATCCATAAAGGCGGCTTGGATAACATGAGCTCAGGCTACTATATTTTTGGGATGGGTTAAGTGGCTAATGCTGGCATCCCCACTATGGGAGAATGCTGTAATCAGTGGTATACAATATTGAGGTGGGCGGTTGAGTGGAAAAGCAAGGGTGTCACAATAGTGGGGACGTGATTAACCCCCCCACTATGAAATCCTTTCTAGACTTAAGAGCGGAACGAGGCCTAGAAACACGGATCTTTACAAATATGTGCAGTTAAAACTGCCAACGGCACCACCCATTGGGTGGGGGAAACTGTCATAGGCCTCATCATTGGAAAGAAATGTTTTGGATGCAGAGAGCGATTAGCTCAAAACAAGTCTCAGCTCTCTATCAGGCACTATCCTTTCACTGCTCCAGTCAGCTAGACGAGATGAAAGACAGGTGGGAAAGAGACCTGGAAGAGATGGATAATGAGAACTGGAGAGAGGCCCTACAACACCGCAGACAAGCAGCCGTAGAAGCAAAACAAAGACTGGTACAGTTTAACTATCTCCACAGGGTCTACTACTCCGGGGAAAGGCTGAGAATGATGGCATGTGGAAGGGATGACACCTGAGCCAAATGATTCACAAGCAGTGGGTCGTTCTATCACATGAAAAAGGCCATAGTGATGCACTGGATGGACACTGCCTCCCCACCCCCAAAACTGTCTGACTGGTGTGTCCGGAATGGACACCATCAAGAGATGGGACCAACTGGTCTACAGGAGTAGAGGGTGTCCATGGAAAAACAAAAAGATCTGGACGGCGTGGGAATGATAGGAAGGCCGACTAGGCTAAAGGAAATTAACATCTCCCGGGGAAAAGGGGAGGCCCTAGGTGAGAAAGGCAGAGAAAAGATAAGACGCAGCACATTGTTTTAGAAATACATACCTGAGGGCTAGGTTGAATCTTCTACACACCAAAGAAATTGTATTCATCTCCAACAACCTTTGCAGATTTTGCAACAAAACAGAAACAGTTTAAACTGTGAGGCATCTTCTACTGTTGTGCCCTGAATTGTCCTCAAAAAGAATGACCCACATGGGTCACCTCTTCAAAAACAGATGTTGTAGGGAAGAAGATCACTGGTGGAACATTCTGATGACGGGCGACAACATCAAAACAGTAATCGCGGTCGGACAGTTCTTTCAGAACACAAACTTGGCGAGAGAAGAAACAATCTGAAAACAAATTAAGAAAGCAACTCACACCGAGAATAACGAAAGGATCAAATGAAGGAACATATTCTACACCTTTTGTAAAAACTGTGAAAAAACAGTTTAGTCAAAATAAAAAAAATAAAAAAATAAAAATTGTTTAACCAATCAGGGGAGGTGGTGAAACAGATAGATGAGTAATCAACTTAGACTGCTTGTTACTGTTTTCAGTTGTTGTAATGTTACACTGCAAAAAAGCAAAGAAAAAAAAGATTTATATTAAGAAAAGGAGCTGACATTGGGAGGGGTTGTGTCTATTGAACCTAAAACATTTGACCTAATCACATTTGATCGAATTTATTTTACCTTTTTTTCAGTCTAAAATACGGGGGGGAGACCCCCTGCAACTCTCCACCCTTCCCCTCAACCCAATCTATACCCTTACTCACTCCCATATATGTATTTAATTAGATTTGACCAAATAAAAGGTCAAAAGCATTCGATGAAATGTTTTAGGTCAAATGTTTTCAGGCCAAGTATGCTAATACCTATTGGGGAGATGGACAAGAGCAGCGAGCCGAGCATGAGCAGCCAACAGCTTGCTCAGAATGCAAGTTATACTGAGGCGATATGCCCCGAGGTGGCGGCCCACCCTGTGGGTAACGGCTCACCACCCAAGTTAAGAGCCGAGCGGGTGCCTCCCAGGGTGCTAATGATAGAGAAGACCCAAGAATAGAGCTACCTGATTGTTTGTTGCACCTGCCCTTTGTGCTAATTGCCTTTAATAATCACAAATTCATGATGTTTGCAAGTGTACGCTGATGGCATATTACTCTCCTAGCACAACCTCAGTTTTGCCTAACACCGCACAACTATTCCCTTACAGCTGGGTATGAACTCAGCAAAGAAGGCAAATATGTGCCTTCCACTGTCTAAGACCTGCACTACTGATGTCATATCTAACTCGGGCTTCACATGGGTGTGAGCAAGTATTTTGAAATTGCAATCTCCCTGCGATTAGACATGCAATTTTATGATGAAAATTGAAATGGATAGAAATGATGTAACAAAATGGTCTCACTTGTACCTACCCTGGTGGTAAAGGCTTGGCTCCATCGAGAGAAGGATGCGATCCATAATTCTCTGCTCCCTCACACCGCTTTCTATGACACCCCTTTCTTGACAAGGTCTTCAGAGACTTAAGTACAACAGCAATGACGTTTTCATGGTGAGGCAGAAGAGCTCAGATGTGTTTGTCAAAGTTGTAAAGTTTCCAAAATTTCAGAAGTGTACGTTTAACAATTTTTGGCAATTATCAAACATCATTTGATCTCAAAATGTAATTTGGGATACATTCAATTGAGAATATTATGTTTTTTTTCTCATTTTAATTTTATGTATCTATTCAAATGACAGGGAAAGCATACATGTTTGGCACAAAACGTTCCCATTGATAAAAGAGGGGAGAGGACATGGTTTCTTTACAATGGGGTGAGAGAATGTGACCTGAAGACCAGATGTTGGAGGGGAAGGTGGAAACATAAACCAGGGATGAGTGCAGGACAGAATGACATAGTAACAGGACGGTGGAGGAAGTGCTAAAGTAAGAATGGAGAGGTGATGGATGGTAAGGATGGTTTTGGGGTTGGATTTAAATGGTGATAGAGATGGAGTAGTATGGAGAGGGAGATGAAGAGCATCTCAGAGTAGTGGAGTGAGGAGAGAGAGAGAGCGGAAACCTGAGGAGCACAGGGGGCTTGAGTGATGTCAAGGAGGTGAGCTCAGGATGATTGTAATGAGTGAGGAGGAGAGTAGGGCGTGAGATGAGCAGGTAGCTAGGTTGGGCGATGGATGGATAGTTTTGAAGATGATGAGAAGAAGTGTGTACTTAGCCCTTTGTTTTATAGATAGCCGGCCAATCTGGCAACGGGCAGAGGAGGTAGAGGTAAAGCGAGAAAGGTTAAAATGCGTGCAGACCACGAAGTTGAGGACTTTGTCCAGAGGTAAAAAAGCATAGATGGGAAGGCCATAGAGGAGACTGGCAGAGTAGTCGGATCTAGAACGGACTAAGGAGGATATAAGCTCTTTAGCAGTATTGAAAGGAAGATGGTGGGTTTTCTAATATAGAGGTGGTTGAGTCTAGATGCAGTGGCAGATTTGGAGAGGAAGAGCGAGAAGTTGTGTGATGGGTACAAGAGGACACCAAGGTTACGAGCGGAAGCAGAATAAGGAAGGTGGTCATGAGAGAAGAGAAGAAGAAGAGGCCAGGAAGAGATAGCCTGTTTAGCTGCGATATAGAGAACTTCAGTCTTAGTGGAGTTGAGCATGAATGAGTGAGACGCCATACAATATTTGATGGCAGAGTCAGTTTGAGATTTTTGACAACAGCTCATCAGATAAGGAGTGAAAGGAGAAGCCATAAGAAGAGATCAGGATGCCACGAGCTGAAGTATAGACAGTGAAAAGAAGTAGACCAAGGACAGACCCCCCCACGGAACTCGAACAGTAAGGGGGTTATTGCAGACAGACGGTGCATTCTAGAGAGCTATAGAAAGAGAGTGAGATGTAGAAGCATAGCAACGTTGAGTTTGAGAAAAACAGAAGTGCTGGTGTAGATGCAAGAAGGGGAAGTGTAATGGAAGTAAGGGTTGGAGAGGGTTTTGTGAATAGATAGAGTAGTGGAGTGAGAAGATAGGTGGTGTTGAGAAGAGGTGATAGGGATGGAAGATAGTTGAGCTAGTTCTGGGCGGTGGAGAGTGAAGAGAGAAGTAGGAGGGAAAGGAAGAGATAGCATGAAAAGTGCATGGAGATGGTGACGCTGAGAAGAAGCAATAATGGTCACTTATAGACAAGTAGCAGGACACAGCAAAGCATATGCTCGTAGGCTTGGAAGCGAAGAGGCTGGTCAATGGCTCCTTTTCACCTTTCACTGTGTCGCCCTTAACTGGGATGTTCCTGGCTGGTCGCCCCAAGGGAGTTCAGAAGGGATGTCACACGCTCTTGTCACCTGATTTCCTAGTCCATCAGTGGTTGGTCTCTCTGATTTTGTCCTAGTGTTGCTTGGATGAGGCAATTTATTCCTGACTGGTGTTCCCAGAGGAATCTGTTGTGGCTAGAGATTGCACTGATTGAAGACAGGCCGCAGGAAGTGATGTCACCAACCCAAGATGGCCACAGGAAGTGATGTCACCAATCCAAGATGGCTGCTGGAATTGAAGTTACAGACACAGACTGAAGCCAAAGACCAGAAGGGATGACACTCACTGTTGTCATCTGATCGCCTATGTTTCAGCCATGATATGATATGAAAACAAATGGGGTTCTGGGAGTCTCTCTACTGGCACAAACACAGCCCATTGACCTGTTCTTGGGTGGATGCCCCCCCGGAGAGTCTCAACCAAGTCTTTAGCTCACTGTCCCTTTCCCAGAGGAGAATTATCCCTTCATATCAGTCTTTGTCCTGCCCAGGGGCAGTCCAGCACCGAAATGCTAGGCAATTCTCCTCTGATCATGCTGCTAGAGAGACTCCCAGAACCCCCTTTGTTTTGAATATTAAGTAACTTTGGGTCTAACCTTAAATTACCAGGGGAATCCAGACGTGGACCCCTTGCTCACTGTTCTCAGAGAGGCACAGCTCCCCCTCACTGATGATGCCCAACAAGGCTGAAACACGTGTATGGGGTTGCTGTTGGTACACTTGCTTACAAACCTCAAGCTGCAGACCGTTAATGCTCCCAACCTTCCACCGCTCCAATATGGGGTTTGGGGGATCCTCCCTACGGCTGCCTGTGCTCTTTGATTTTGGGGCCTGCACCGGTATCGTTCGGCATGCACCATAGACCGACTCGGACCACTGAGCCCTGAGGACACAACCGATGTTGCACAAACAATTGGCTCTGGACTGCCTGCCGCACTTGCCCGTGATCTCCGAGCTGTGCAGGCTCCCAGCCATTGAAGCCAGACTCATACCGTGGATCCAACAGGCGCAGCATGGAGGTTGTGACACCTCACAGGGGTTTGGGCTGCAAGGTGGCTAACGCAGGTCCGGCAATGTGTGAAGCCGCAATCCTGGGACTCTGCTCCTGCTCCTGAACTAGGGAACTGGACTGCCTCATCCTCCGTTCTATACCTGGGCTGCGGCTCCTCCCACAGACATACCTGTACTGAGGCAACTAATCAGACTGGCTAGGTGGCTGGCACTGGGGTATCCTGCACCCCCGGTGACGCGCCCTCTGCCGCTTGGGGCACTCGGTTCCCACTGCCCTGCCGGACGTGATCCCAGCTGAGTCCTGAGGACAGAACTCGCCCATGATCTCTGAGCCATGCCTGCTCCCTGCCCCTGTAGCCTTTATCATACCCTGGGCCCATCGGGAGCAGCTCGAAGGGTGTGACGCCTCACAAAGGCTTGGCCTCTGCGGTGGCTATCGTGGGGTCAGCGACGTGTGAATCCCCAATCCCGGGGCCCTGCACCTTCCACTGAACTAAGGAACTGGACTACCTCATCCTTCCTCCTACACCTGGATTGCAGCCCCAGCCACAACCACAGCTGCACTGAGGCAGCTAATTTGGGCTGCTGGGCAGCTGGCTTTGGATGTCTCATAGTCCTGGAGAAGTGACTTGTGCCGCATAGGACACCCGGTTTCCACTACTCTGCCGGGGGTGTTCCCAGCTCTGTGCCAGGACTGGCTCCTTCTACTGGTGACTTCTGTGGCCCTCAATCCCGAGGGGTAACTGTGCTGGCATCGACCCGTGCTGTCGGAGATGTTGACTTGACAGCATCCATCACTAATTGGCAGTGAGGGAACTGTGTGCCCTAGACCTTTCACCCCCCTGCGATGAGGGACCTGGACCATCCCTCCATTCCCGCTTCTGGCTACTATACCACCCCTAGAGCACCCACAGTGTTGCTGCACTGCACCCCGGCACGCATGAAATGCTGATGGGCCTGGTGGCTGACAAGTATTGGTTGGGCCCCCAGGGGACTGTGGAGAGTGGCGCTGGGGGACCATATTGCGTAAGGTAATCCATACATCTGTACCCTGGCTATTGGTCCCTCTAAAAACCTGGCACAGACCATCCCCCCTTGCTGTTAGGTCTGTGCGTTCCTGCTCGTGCTCTAGAGTGGTCCATGCTCGGAGATCCGGCCTCGCCGCATTATCCTTCCTACCCACTGCTGCCGGCTCTCTGCCGACGTGCTCTGCTAAAGCTACATAAGCAACCCTGTGCTGCCATGACTCAGGGGACGGGAAGAAAACAAAGCTCAATAAACATGTTTGCCAAGGCAGTGACAAAGCCCACCGAATCTCATGGCGAGACCGATGTCCTCCCCTCGACAGCAGGTGAACCCACAGAACTCCAGAAGATGGAGTACATGCATGAAGGTTTCACAACACTGCACACCAAACTCGATGATATGAGTGGGGCGATCAGCTCTATCAAGGCCTGCATGGAAAAGACTGACTCATGTGTCACTGAAGTGGAAACAAGAGTGAGCTCAACCGAGGACGGCATCATGGCACTGGGGTCCGAAATCACCTTGCTGTCAAGGCCGGTTCAGGCTGTCAGTAAAAAAAAACGAGGATTTGGAGTCCAGATCACAGCGCAATAACTTGCGCATAATCGGGGTACCAGAGGACAACGTTGAGGGGTCCATGAAGGATTTCGTGGAACGCATCCTTCTCCCCCTACTAGAGAGCCCCAAACAGTCACCACAGTTTGTGATTGAACAGGCCCACTGATCCCTAACTGCGAAACCTAGTCCCGGGGCTCCACCGTGGCCCATAATAGCCTGAGTTCTTAACTACTGCGATAGGGATGCACTACTACAGAGCAGGGTCACCCACATGAAGGATGCAGCAAACAACTGTGCACGTAGTGGTATCATGTTGCAGATGTTGGGAGGGGGATGCTTGTGCACCACCAGTCACACGGACATGTTCCACTGTGTACAGCACATGGTTTGTATCCACTATTGTGTCCACTGGACAGGAGTCAGTCCACCAAATGACATGGTTCACCAAGGGCAGTAATTCCAATGCAGCCAGATGTGCACCACAGTTATACATCTTGGTGATGCATTACTTCACATACTCAGGATGCTTAATGTTGGTCACTCACCGGATGTGTCCATGTAATTTTCCAGGCCTCCCACGCCTTGCACCTGCTCCAGTAGTATGAATTGACTCGTGGCCTCTTCATGCTGGGTCAGCTCCTCCTTCTCTGGTGATCTCCCTCCAGTTGACAGAGCAAAGGCCAGGTTGGCACCCAGCTTGGACTTGGTGCCACGGGTGAGATCAATCCAGCACTTCACTACCTGTGCAGCAGTGTGCTTCTCATACCCTAATGCATTGATCTCATCCGTGACATGCTGCCAATGCACCATATGCTGAGCAGTTGTATGGGTGCTCCCCGGATGCTGGCACATGTCATGGTGGTGGCTGGCCCCCTAGTCCATGAGGATCTGGAGTTCTTCATCATGGAAGTTCTTCTCAATATGCCAGTGTCCTGTGTCGTGTCATGGAGTTGTGCATGTTCCTGCTGTGCAGGCTTTGCCTTCTTGCCACGGGTGCCACAGGGTGTTGGTGCATCCCCTGTGTGGCTGGAACCACTTTGGGATCCAGATGCCAGACCACAAGTAGCCTGGGGCATTGCATGACCCCGTGGGGCTGGGGCAGCTGCTTCAACAGCACACCCCTGACCCCTTAGGGCTGGGGAAGCTGCTTCCACAGCACCCAGAATAGAAACAAATGCGTACACGACTCATCGTTAGCCTCGCAAAAATCAAATGTGTATGCGCGGAGGCCACCAGGGGGTGCACAGGTAATGGCTGCCTGATCGCTGGGTTCCCGCCGAGGCTTGGCCTTTTCAGGGGAGTGAGCCCACCCAGGACCCCCAAGGTGGATTCACTTGACCGGACCGCGCCAGTGACCCCCCCGTGACGCAACCACGCGAAAGGGCGAAGCTCCAGGGCCCCGGCAAACCGGTTTACGAGCGGTGATGGAGGAACGTTGGGGCGCGCGTCGACACAGTCCGCGTTGACGATGGAGAGGGGCTTCACCTCCATTCTCCAGGAGATCAGGGAAATGCGATCTGACATCGCCCAAAAGTTCGAAAAGATAGACCAAAGGGTGGACAAAGTCGAGGACAGACTCCTACAAGTGGAAACTAACCAGTCTTCCTCGGCTTCCCAGGAGGTTCAATTCGATATGCGGCTAGCGGCCTTGGAGAAGAGGGACAAGGAAAGAGCCATGCAGATGGATGACTATGAAAATAGGGAAAGGAGGAACAACCTTAGATTTTTTGGGGTCCCGGAATCGGAGGGCGAGACGGAGAGGGATTTGACCCGAGTCGTGAAGGACATTATTACTCTACTGTTTGCAGAGGAAATGACAACTGAACCCACGTTCGACCAGGTGCACAGGGCTGGGGGAAGGGCAGGGAGCCCCAGATCGGTACTGTTTCGGTTCCACTACTATACCAAAAAAACTAAAGTCCTGGAAGAAGCGAGGAAGGCGGGGGTGATTACTTACAATAACACCCAGATCACCATTTTTCAGGACCTCTCCGCCTATACCTTAGCCAAACGCAGAATGTTCCGCCCCCTAACACAACTACTGAAGGAGAAGGGAGTGCGCTACAGATGGGGATATCCCTTCTCCCTGGCCTTCGAATACCTGGGCCAACAAACTTTGCTGGTTACAGAGAAGGACATAAAAGGAGCCATCTGGGATTATGTGGTGGAGCCTGCCCCCCGGAGGGGCCCAGTAGGCCCAGAAGCACTCGGTAGGGGCACCCCCAGCCAGTCGGGTGCCAGGAGGAGGAAAACCAGTTAGAGGAAATTCAGAAAATTGAACACCCCGCCGTCTGCAATGGAGGAGGGGCATATCGAATCAGAGGGTTGATGATCAGGGCTCCCGGGCCTGCCGTGGAGCGGGAAAGGAAGACATGAAGGACGCACCGAGGACAGTTTCCCCATGAACAGCAAGTACAATGGGGGCAATTGAAGGGGCACAACTATGGGGGGGAGGGGAAACGACATACTGAGGTCCTGGCAGGGGAAGGTAGGCTGGAAATCTGGCCTAGGGGAGTGGATGACCAGAGAGGTACGGGGAAGTCCTGACCATTCATAGATCAGGACCCGAAGAATCGGGGGTTAAGTCAAACTTAGAGTCCCTCTGAAAAGCGATCAATGTGGGGTGGACCGAGGGGACGAAGCTGGGGGGAGAGGGGACTCACGAAATCGAGCTTGGCAAACAACGCCTGGCCGAAGGGGACAGGCTGATGGTCCGCCCAAAATGATATGATATGATATGGCATTTGTAACGCACCTAAAATGCCAGAAATGGCGGAACTAACTGGCTTGACTCCCGGGGAGGGGGGTGGGGGGTCACGAATTTGTTGGGGTTTGTTTGTTTGGGAGGAAGTTGGGGGAACAGTTGGGGAAACGTTCTAAAAGTGTCCAAACGAGGAAACAGAGTAGGCAGGGAGAGAGTAACGATGCAACGTTGCTGACCACTAGAAAGGTGAACATAGACTATGGCTGATGACCGACCGGCCCTGGGAGTGGGTACCCTGAATGTGCGGAGTCTGAACACCCCTACGAAAAGGTCCCTGATCTGTAGGGAATTTAGGAGGGCGAAACTAGACTTGCTCTTCGTGCAAGAAACACACTGGGCACGGGGGAAAGAGCCCAAAATGCGAGGGGGAGGAATCGAGGAGGTTTTTCACGCATCCCATAGGGCAAAGAAAAGAGGGGTGGTCATCCTGGTAGCTAGGGGCGTAGGTTTCGAGAAAGGGTCAGTCCTGAAGTACCCCGAGGGCCGTTACCACTTGGTGCGTGGTTCCTTACAGGGCTCTCCCCTGACCTTGGCGGTAGTGTATGGCCCAAATGAAGGTCAAGCCCTATTCTGGGAAGGAGTAAGGGACAGGCTCAAACTGTTTGTGCAGGGTCCCTTGATAGTGGGAGGAGATTTCAATATGGTCCTGGACCCATCCAGGGACAGAAAGCAGATAGGCCCCCAAATCCCTAGACCCGCAGACGAAGCCTTGGCTCGATGCTTTCAGAGGGCGAATGAGTGCTTGGGGCTGGCAGACACGATCCCGACCCCCCGAACAGGTGTTCCCTCCTTTTCTTACTACTCCACCATCCACAACGCATTCTCTAGGATAGATTATATTCTGGTGGATGAGATCCTTTGCCCATATATCGCAGGCTATAGGATAGACCCGGTCCCTTGGTCAGATCATGACTTGGTCCGAGTTGCCTTAGCGGTAGGCTGGTGTAGGGAACGCAAGGGTCGCTGGAAATGTAATGACGCCCTACTGAGAGACGAGGCCCACGCCGAAGCTGTCCTGGACGCTATAACGGAATTGTTAGACCTCAATGATAACGGGGAGGTGGGCACGCACACGCTCTGGGATGCCTTTAAGGCAACCCTAAGAGGAGTACTTATAAAAATGGGAGCCCAGAAGAAAAGGGAGAGGGAGGCCCAGGAAAAAATCCTGCGGGAGAAAATAGCCCGTCTCCAACCGGGGGGCTCTCCGGAACAGGCCTTAGGGAGTGACCGGGTGGCTGCGCTGGAGGTCTACAGGCTCCAGCTAAAAGACCTACTCCTACACAAAACGGAGAGGAGCATCCAAATGGTAAAACAAAAATACTATGACAAGGGGGACAAAGCGGATAGTATCTTGGCCTGGAAGTTGAGAGAGGTCCAGAGAAGCAGAAGGGTGAAGGAGGTAAGGGACAGCCGGGGGTCCCTGGGCTACGACTCCCCCCATATAGCAGAGGCCTTTCGCCAATACTACGAGTCACTATACTCATCTGAATATAACGGGAGTTACTCCTAGATAGAGGACTTCCTGAACTCCATACAAATCCCGTCGCTGTCGAGAGAGATGTCAGAGAGGTTGGAGGGCCCGGACACAGAGGAGGAGGTGGATAAGGTGATCAGTGGAATGAAGGTGGGAACCTCCCCCGGGGAAGACGGCTTTTCAGTCTATTTCTACAAGAGATTTCGTTCCTCCCTGATCCCTTACCTAGTGAGAGTTTTCAACGCCGTGCTGGAGGGGGGCTCCCTCCCCGACTCCATGATGGGGGCCATAATAGCTGTTTTACACAAGGAAGGAAAGGATCCAGCAGAGTGTGCCTGCTACCGGCCCATATCATTGTTAAACATTGATGTCAAGATCCTGGCCAAGGTGGTGGGGAGGTGGATGGAGGGGATTATGCCGAAGCTAGTCCATGGGGACCAGGTGGGCTTCATCAGGGGCAGACAAGGGTCGGATAACATTTGTAAAACATTAGGCCTGTTCAACTTTGCCCAAACATCAGAGCTTAATGCGTGTGCCCTCTCGCTTGACTCGGAGAAGGCCTTCGACAGGGTCGAGTGGAGATACATGGAACTCCTTCTCCAGAGAATGGGCTTCAGGACACACATTATGAGCTGGGTGGCCGCCCTCTGCAGAGCCCCCACGGCAAGGGTTCAGGTGAACAGGTCGCTGTCCGAATCATTTCACCTCTCCCGGGGGACAAGACAGGGCTGTCCGCTCTCCCCCCTAATTTATGTCCTTACGATGGAGACACTAGCCATAGCTATTAGATCCCACTGAGACATCGAGGGAATTAGAAGGGGGGAGGTGGAATTTAAGCTTTCCCTGTTTGCGGATGACATCTTGGCTTATTTGGTGGACCCTTGCTCCTCGATCCCCCCCCTCCTGGCCCTGGTGGACACTTTTGGGTGCTTCTCGGGGCTGAAAATTAACATGGCTAAATCTGTCCTGCTTCCAATAAGACCAGCGGACCCGGTGTTAGACCCCCTGCGCAGGTTTCACAGGATTGCTGTGGGGACAGACGCCATAAGATACCTGGGCGTCCTTCTAACTAGGGACTTATCGAAACTAGGACCCACTAACTATGACCCCATAATGACAGAGATCACATCCGACTTGAGGAGGGGGGGCAAGATGATTCTCTCGTGGTACGGCCGGATGACCGCAGTAAAGATGAACATATTAACACGGCTTCTGTACCTCTTCACAGCGCTCCCAACCAGTGTCCCTGCTCAGACTTTCAAGGACCTACAAAAGGGGGTCCGGGACTTTGTGTGGCAGGGGAAGACCCCGAGAACCGGGAGGACCACCCTGACTTCACCGAGGGAGGAGGGGGGATTTGGGCTGCCAGACTTTCATCTATATTTCTATGCCGCCCAATTGCGCGTCCTCCTAGAACAGATGAAAGATGGCCTAGGAACGCACTGGACATACTTAGAGGATATGGATGTCCACCCTTTAAAGGTCCGTGATCTCTTGTGGGCCCCGCGCAAGACAATCCCAAAGCATGTGAGGACCCACCCGACCCTAGGAGTTCTCTGGGACATCTGGAAGGAGGGCCCCTGGACAACACACCTAACCTAATGGCTGTCCCTGATGACCTCCCTATGGGGCCACCCCCTCAAACTGGGTGGCAGGGGGTTCCGGCATTCCCAGCAGTGGTCGGACATGGGACTGAAATGGGCAGGCCAGATGTTCAGGGGGGTGGATCGCTTTCCATTTTCGAATACCTCCGCCTTAAGGGCATCCTCTGCGATCAGTCATGGGGACCAAACCTGAGGAGACAACTGACCCCTTTCGAGAAGCTCCTTGACTCGGCGACCTCCAGAAAGGGTGCGGCGTCCAGTATGTATAAAATCCTAAATACTTACGACCTTCAGGGTGGTAGGAGGAGCTTCCGCACATTCTGGAACGACCTGGCAGGCGAAGAGATCTCAGAGGACGCCTGGTAGACCCAGCAAAACTGTCAAAGATGTTTCCGGGGGTGTCACCAAGGTGCCCTACGGGATGCGGCCAGATAGGCTCCAGAGGCCACATGTGGTGGCATTGCCCAAAGGTCCAGGCCTACTGGGGGTCAGTGAGGGGCTGGATAGTGGAAGTAACAGAGGAACTCCTACCACATAATCCCCTGACCATGTTGCTGGGACTCCCCCCGGAGGAAGCAGAAGTTTTTCTAATGTTCTGTTTTATTACAAAATGCTAATAAAAACTAAAGTTTAAAAAGAAAAATGTGTATGCGCAGAGGCAAAGCCCCACCAAAATAAAAAGTACGTACAGTCCCTGAAGTGAACAGAATGTGTGGCACCCCAAAATACGTGTGTACTACACTCGTCCATCCCCACCCCTTTGCATGCACATTCGGTGTTGCTTTTACACATACATCTGAATATGGCGTGCTCAATGCCTGCGAGCAGCGCGTGTCACGCAAGTTACGCGCTCAGGGCCTTTCTTCTGTTTTCATGTGTCCCGCTTTTCTCTGTTTTTACGTGCAAAGTCCCTTCACTCTGTTTCCGGTTATCTTCATTGCGAGACACGGAAATCCCATGCTCCTTCCTCCATGCCATTTTACCTGCCTCCTCCCTGTGCTGCATCCAACTTTGCCATTTGCTGCTGCCTGTACATTGTGTGTGCCTCCTGCCCACCTGCACTGCGTTTGGAGTGCCTGCTGTCCAGCCATTGCCTATGCTCCTGTCTCCGTCCCTGTGACCACTTCAGCTGCTTTGTCCGACTCCAATCGTGCCATACTACCACCACCGCTCCACAGCCCAGCTCCAGGACCACCTTACCAACCCACACCTGCCTAAGGGGTTGCCATGTCAGCACCATCATCCTCGGATCAGAGTGGCCACCACTTGGCAGCGAGGCAGAGGGCTATTAACTTCAGCACCAGGGAAGTTGACATCCGGGTGGAGAAGGTCCTGGTGCATTAAGATGCCCTCTTCAACCCTGTGATGCAACGCAGCAAGGAAGGACGTCAGCAGATCTGTGACGGGATGGCAGATGCCATCAACGTGGAGGGGGTGGCACTCTGCACCTTTAAAACCGTACACAAGCGCTGGGAGGATTTGAATTGCAGGACCCACAGCAAGGCCCTGCGATACATCCAGGCCGGTGCTACGGTGGAGGGGCACCGTGCACGTAGGTGCAGGTTGTCGGGTAACAACCTGCGGGTCCTGGAGTGGTTCTGCCCGGAGCTGCATTCCCACATCTGTGAGTTAAGTTACGCCAACGTCTGGAGTCGAATGGTGAGTAGCCTTCCGGTGCACAGCTCTACAGTGCATGTGTGTTGTGCAGGTACCAGCATGTTGGCAGTGACCCCCTTATGCTTGCAGCAAGTATGTTTCTGAGACAGATGTCTGCATGCATGCCCCAGACATTGGTCTCCACTTGTGCATTCAGACATCTTAGAATTTTAAATGTGTTCTACTTGCACTGTGTGTTGTAGTGCTGGGTTGCAGAGTGTGTACATGCAATGTTACTTGTGTCTGAGATGTTCCGGGATGGAAAGTGTGCCAGTTGAGAAAGTGTGGCCCACACCATGTGCATGCATGATGCTCATTTGTATGTGCCCAAAATGTGAATGTGTGACTAGGCATCACTCATGCCTGGATGCAACACGTGCATTTGGCTGTATGGCTAAGTCATGTTGAGGCATTGCAGTTCCTGGGACTCTCATGTGATTGGTCATGGCATTGCTTCGGCCCTTTGAGCTGATGTGTGTGCATGACATGTGTATGTGCTTGGTGCCATGGCATGCTCACATGTACATGTGCAATAGATGCATGTGTGTATAGCATACGCAATTGATTGGTTGTGACAGTGGCATGTAGTTTGATGTGATTGTGGGGAGTGATGGCCAGGCAGGTGTCTGCATGGATGTGGATTGCATGTCCATTTATGTGGGTTTGGAGGTTGATGGTTGGTCCCTCGACAACTCATGTTCCTGTGAATGTTGGTGATGCCATTCTGGCTTTGGTGCAGTACATTGATGTTGCTGTTCTGTGTCTCCTTTTCCACAGTGGCATCTGATGAAGAGGCCGGAAGTAGTGCTGTGGAGCATGGATGCAGGGATGCCTCCACCAGGCAGAGGCGTAGGCCACAGCCACACCCCCGTGACAGCTCATCTTCGGGGATCGATGTGACTGGGGCAGCGCAGGTGACATCGGGCATGGCTGAGTACAAGAAGGTGAAGGTTTGCCTGGACTCCTCGGCAGCAGTGGTTCCAGGTGATGCCAAACAGGGGCCATTTATGGTGGAATATGTCCTGGAGTCTTCCAGGTTGACGGAGGGGGAAGTGGAGGAGGTGGCCATTTCAGCCCAGCCCATGGGGTCGGGTGGGGGTGATGAGGTGGCGTGCTTGGTGCAGTCCTGTCCCAGAGGCATGAGGCTGTGCAGGACACCATGGAGGTGCCTATGCAAAATCCTGTCCCTAGATCACCAAATGCAGCAGTGTGCGCCTGCCAGGATGCCGCCACCCAGACCCAACACCTCTTGTCGGCTGCTGTGTCCACCCAGACCGACACTCCCTCGCCATCTGGTGTGTCCATACAGGATTATGTGCTGCCCCTGCTGGCCGGGTTGGCGAGGTGGACAGGTGTCATTTGTGATGATGGGCATGCTGCTCACATCACAGTGAGCTATACCACCTTGTGTCCTGGCTTACAGCCTGCCTGTTCCATTGTGGACTCCATGGGCTGTTCACTGCTGCGACCACCTCCTTGTCCTCCTCCTCTGTGCACCAGTCATCCTCCAGGTTGCATTCTGGCCAACATACCAGCTGGGCCCCCTGTGCACCAGTCCCACCCACAACACCCCGTCTGGTGGAGCTCTCATCCCTGCCTGAGGTGGGAGGCCCAGGCACAGCAGCTGAGGTGGTCATCGAGCCTACCCAGGCACCAATGGGGTCACAGGCAATGCAGGACAGCAGGCACCTAGGAGCAGTGCAGGTGCTATACGCCCCCGGGGATCGTCATCAGACCAGAGGGCGTACCAATGTAGCAGGCACTGGGCACTGAGGCAGCAGGTGGCAATGAGGAGGAGGTAATTGGTTGCAGGGCAGACTTCCCAAAGGAGGCAGGTGAGAAGTGTGAACAGGGGCTACATGTGGACGTGAGGCACAGAATGTCTTCCGTGTTCCAGCAGTATGAAGGACAGATCATGGATCAGAGGCAGCGGGCATGGGAAAGAAGAGTACTGATGGCCAGGGCTGGGATTGCGCTGCGTCAGGCAAGGGGACGGCTGACATCCTGGAGGCCACTTGCAGGGAAGCGCGAGTGATAGAGACACAGATGCTGGCTGACCTGCAAGCTCTCCAAGCAACAACGGAGGCCCTCCTGAGGGGGGGCGTGGTGTTGGACCCAGCCGTGGTGGAAAGGCTTTGTGAGATCGGAGAGGAGGACTAGCCAGCTGCCTTTGTGCATAGTTATTTAGGTGTAGGCTTCCTTTTTTCATTTATTATTTTCCCTGGACTTTGCAGACTTTCCTTCCCAGTTTTTCATGTATTTAGTTATTTAGGCGTAGGGTTTTTATTTAATTTCATATTTTCCCCTGGACTGCTTTGACCTTCATTCCCCCTTTTAATTGTACATATTTATATTCAATACATCTTTCATTTGGTTACATTCCACGCTTCATGCAATTCAGTTGTGTGTCAGCAACTTTGATAGTTCACTTTTCAGCCAGTGCATCTCTACATTGCAAGTCAGGTGTCTTCTAGCGGGCTGTGTGCTAGTGTGTTGTTGTTGCTGTGATGGTTGCGGCTGGAAGGATGCACATGTGCCTGACATGTAGGGGTGGGCCCATCAGATGACTGGGTCTGCACTGTATGTTTTCATTTGCATTTACCTGTGCAGCATCACTGTGTGTTGGGCATCAGGGTGGATGGGGTGAAGGGAGGTGTGCTCACTGTGGAGGTGTTCCATGGTCACGCTAATGGCACATTATTTTTTCATTGCTGTGTTAAACCCATGTCCTGCAGACACGATCACCAGCATGTGCAGTCACACACTGCCTTCTCTCATGTAATGCTCCACCTCTGACACTGGAATGTAGTACTGAGCCATGTTAGCTCTTTCGAGTGGCAGCACAATTCTCCGGTCTCTGTGACTCATGCACTCTCTGACTGCCCTCACATCACCCATGCATGGCCCTGTCATGTTATTGTTCCCTGACAGGTATTTTGACACCTCTTCCACCCAGGTCACTGTTGCTCAGGCTGTGACACGCCTGGCCATTGTTTGTTGATATTGCACATTTTTAGTATGTTTACTTCTGTCGTGGGTCGACATTCAGTTAGTGTGCTTTGAGGCCTTAGCAATGTGCAATGGCCAACATGCACATGCCACTTGGCATTGCATTCACTTGTCACATGTGTATGGGGTGGGCTGATTAAGGTCTGGAAGGGTGTGTCAGCAGATGCTCCAGTCCTGGATGGATCTCCGGTGCTTCCTGTTGATCGTGTTTGCGGTGAACATGTTGGTGTTTCACTTCAGGGTGCTGGCAGACCACAGAGGTTCAGGTGAGCTGCAGACATGCATTGCACTAGTATTAGTGGGAGACTGTCATGGGGCTGCCTGGGGGTGTCACAGGTGAGGAAGGCTGGTGGGTGGTGTCCAGACTGGAGGAGACTGGTGAGTGGTGGCCAGACTGGAGGGGGCTGCCTGGGGGGCTTTCACAGTTGAGGCGGGTTGGTGGGTTTTGTCCAGACTGGAGGGAGCTGCCTGGGGGGTGTCACAGGTGAGGGGGGCTGGTGGCTGGTGTCCAGACTGGATGGGGCTGCCTGGGGGGGTGTCACAGGTGATGGGGCTGGTGGATGGTTTCCACACTGGAGGGGGCTGGAAGGTGGTGTCTAGGCTAGAGTGGTTGATGTGTTGTAGGGGGGTATATGGCCAGAATGGGTGCCAAGAGTGTAGGGGGGTGGACTTACATTTGCGCAGATGTGCAGCCTGGACTTGTGAGATGAGGCACGCAATTCCACTGGAGTGCAGTCTGGCCTTGTGAGAGAAGGCCCGCGTTTTTGCAGGGGTGCTGCCTGGGCTATTGAGGTGAGGTGTATGTTTTCGCTGTAGTGATGTCTGGCTTTGCGAGGGAGGGCCCGCGTTTTTACAGGGGTGCCGCCTGGGGTCGCGAGATGAGGCACCATTTCGCTGGGGGGCAGTCTGGCCTTGAGAGGGAGGGGCCATATTTTCACAGGGGTGCCACTTGGGCTTGCGAGGTGAGGCGTGCAATTTAGCTGGGGTGCAGTTTGGCCTTGCTAGGGAGGGCCTGAATTTTAACAGCGGTGCAGCCTAGGCTTGCGAGGTGAGGCATGCGATTTCGCTGGGGTGCAGTCTGGCCTTGCGAGGGAGGGCCCACGGTTTCGCAGGGTTGCAGCCGGGGTTTGCGAGGTGAGGCACTCAATTTCACTGGGGTGCAGCCTGGCCTTGCGAGGGAGGGTCTGTGCTTTTGCCGGGGTACAGCCTGGGCTTGCAAGGTGAGGCACGCCATTTAACTGGGGTGTAGCCTGGGGTTGCAGGGGAAGGTGCGCTTTCTCACGGGGGTACTGGATGGTGGGTCAGGGGTGGACTTGGAGGCTTCCACCTGGTTTGGCCTTTATCTTGCTTTTTGGTGTGCGTGGGAGCATGTTGTGGGCGTTCCTGGCGCAGATTGTTTTGACTTGCGCGACGGCTAGTAAAGCGCCTTTGAATCCATGAATACACGGGGCGTTCAATATATTTCCTCCGCCACGGCTTGTGCAGGGGCCTCCTTGCCACGCAGACTTTGCGCCATTTCTGCGCCCGATTCCATGAATCGGCCCCAAAGGGCCTTATTTTACACAAGGCCCCTAAAATACCCTGGAGGACGGCGTCCGCCCTCTGGAAAAGGTGGGGGGACGCCGTCCACCCACGCGTGCCCTCGACTTGAGCCCTGTTTCTAATCATGGAAAATGGGTTTAAGTGCTATGCCACCTATGCCATCACCGTCACGTTAAGTGCTTTGATGCAGCATTATCACTTCAAGTAGCACTGTACAAAAGAAGTTCAATGTACAGAGCAGACCCTAAACTCCCCTGTGCACGGGGGAGGGATTGGCCAGCAGCCAACGTTTTCCGCGGCTTCTGCCTTCCCTCCACTGGCAACACATGAAGCGTACAGCAGGCAGCCAGGCATGCCACATGCCAATGAGTCTATGCCATGCTCCAGAGAAAGAGAGGCATTGTTTTGCCTGTGCTTTTTGCTTATCACTGAGCGGGCTGGGACACGCTGGCCATGCCTTCTCCTTTCCAGAGTCTGCTGCTCTTGAAGCCTGTGGGACAGAGGCAGATTGGCAAATGGGCAGGTTGGGGGATTGTTTTAGGAGGCCAGTGCCTCGAAGCGGTCAGTAGTGCTGGGGCAGAGTCAGTCCCATGACAGGCAGGTTTATTTTCCAACCCTACAGATTTAGGCAGTAGGCTAGTGGTTTCCAAACTTAGTTATGCTGACCCCACCAACCTCCTTAAGTAAAAATGATGTTGGGGGACCCTCACCAAATGCCAGAAATACATATGTTAAATGCAGTCTCCATCGTCCCTTTTGGAGATGCTTTGCGCCCCCTCCCCCCCCCGGACATCCTATTGCTTTTTAAGTAGCCCTATTGCTTACAGATTTTAATAACCTCTCCCACCTCTTTTCTGTGTTTATCAGGGTAACTCCAAAGAGCTGTGCGCAAACATTCCAGCCATAAACTTATTTTGTCTCTGAAGAGGCCCAATGAGGCCAAAAGATGTCTGGGGTTGCTTGTGGTCGAGTGCACACTCCACCCCCAGGGCTCCACAGTCCACACAACCGGGACATTTTGGAATGTGCCGGGACATGTCCCCCAGCTGCTCCTTGTGCGGTGGCCGCTGCGGCTGGATGGAAGTTTCCCGCCCGTTCATCCTTCTGCAGTCAGCCCCCGGTTGTCGTGTATTCGAACTTGCCTTTAACAATGCCCTGTGAATGGGCACCGATGGCTGCAACCTCTGCCTCCCATTTGGGGATTTTGTTCAAGGGGCCTTGACACCTTGAGGGGTTGCATGAGCAGGAAAAAATGCAGATGACAAAAGGCACCTCAACAAAGGCCTCTCCATTTCTTCTATAAAACATGTCTTTTGTTTGCAGTGCCTTCCCCAGCCATACTGCTTAATCAATTGGTATAGAGATGGCACATGTCCATATGAAAACCCCCTAGACCCTATAGTTACCTACCGTACATGGGTCTGCTACCAAGACCTTATAATTAAGTAACGTAATAAAGCATCCCTTAAATATTCATGTATATCCATGATGGCCACTACCATGACCTTATCATATACAGGAATCACAGACTACCTCCTTCTCCTGTATTTTAATGCTCTAGACCCACAATAGTTAATACCTGTTGACTATAATTTCAACAGACAAGAAACAATGAATAGTCCCAAGACCTTGATGTTTTCTACATATAGCAAAATGCACTTTTTTATTTGTTAACCAAACACCTCTTCTACGGAGAGTGTTATATTGCTAAAAGCATATGTTACATAATAGAATCCATACTCACATACATCAATTGATTTCATTCTTCGTGGGTTAGTATACAATGCTGGCATTTCTCTTGTACCTTTCCGTTATTACCCTTTTTACATAACAGACCCCCCGCCCCCCAACAACAAAAATTGTTGGCATGTATGTTTGGCATACTGGATACACTAACATGACCTGCAAAAAAAAGGGTTTGCTTTTATGAGCATGCCCAGGTGTTCTAAACACCATGAATAGATGCAAGATGGAAGATTTTCACATTCTCTACATCTAAGTAATCTTACTGCACAATTTCTTTTAGTTTGTGTCTTAAAGTGCTAAAAGTACACTGATATTGATTTGTTTACTCTTTCATTATTTTGCATTCTGGGACTTGTACTTTTCTATTTAGGATGTGACAGTGAAGGCAAATTAAATGCTTTTGGCCTAACAGGTTTCTATTAGGATTTATATTTACAGGGTCCTTTACTATGTGATTCTTGTATTTTGCAATAAATCACGATACATCAGTATTTGTGTAGCCTTTATGTGTACCAATTGCAACTCAGAAAGTATGTGACCAAGTGTCTAAATTGCAAAGTGGGTTTAAAAACCGGATTCACTGTTTAACTAAAGTGTGTGATCCTGGGCAAATCATTTAATCTCGCTGTGATTTAGCTGCAAACATTAGAAGTAAGTTCACACTATTATTAAAAAAAAACAGCCTTACAATGGGGTAATCATTTTACCGACACAATGGTATGACTTTGTAGGCCTTTGTTAGTGGCTCTTGTGATGGTCACCTAGAGTTGTGTTATTCAGACCCTCCAGTTTGTAGAGATTTAGCGATTTGCAAAAATACCGAAAAAATCGGCAGATAACGCAATGGCTGCTATAAACATGAACATGCCTGCAAAAACAAACATGCATTTAGCTCTGGGCTGCTCAAAACAATGCAGCTCACAGCTGCCCTCCCGGCCTCCAAGGTGATGGATTTCACATCCTGGTGCATTGTTTTTATAACACCGTCCTTTTCCACATTTACGTGTCTTAGCCGAACGCATTGCATTTTAGAGTTCAGATCACATCTAATGTCTCCTGCGTTAGTTAAAGGGACATAAACATATGATTAAAGTGACAAATGAAGAACAGATTGTGCTCACATTGTCAATTTCTCCATAACTGTGATTGCAAAGTCAAGGTGATTAGTTCTGAGCTGTAAAATGCAAAGCCTTTAGCTAAAGGCAAGCAGGGGCGTCATTTGATCTGTGATCTCCCTTGCTACCCCTGTGATCTCCCTTGCTACCCCTTGTTTTTCAACAAATTGAACTACCTGGGCTGTGGCCAATGCCATGTGGCTATTTGAGCTGGGTGTCTTTCACGATTTCCATACAATAATTGCTAGACTCATTAAAGGTTTATTTCAGGGACACTTCAGGGGACAAGTCACTAATTAGTCTGTTCTTAAACACCTCAAATTTACAATGCAGACAACATCCTCCAAAAACCATTTAGAGTAGAATTAGCATCCATTTTGACCATGTATTTTGCTTTTCGCAAGTTGCAGTTATAGCATGTTTCTTTCTGCCAATAAATATGGTGATGGACTCTTGTTTGAAATGTATATCATGTTACAGTAATATTGTAACCATAGTGTTCATAGTATACTTAGAAACAATGCTATGGGATGCCACTTGTTTTGTCGAGGGGAAAACGGTCGTGTTCCATCGCTTCCCGTAATGTCACTTCGGGGTGGGGTCAAATGACACCACTTCCTGTGATGTCATCACAGGTCAAGGGTCGTGTGATGTCACTTCCGCTACCCCTCGCATTTTCGTGAAATGACATCCCCAAAGGCAAGTGAAGTCAATGAAACTAAAAAGAGTTTGGGGTTGGGGAGACAGAGGGAGGGGTTATGAAGGCAAAAATGGTGATAATAGAAAGGTAAGAGTGGGTGGAAATTAGAAAAAAAACAGAAGCAGCCGAGTGGAAGATACAACAAGTGAGTTATGGAAAAGATGAGGGAGATGGAGTGAAAGCAAAAGAGAAAACCAAAAAAAGATGGGAAGAGGTGATAGAAATGGGAAGAGAAAGGAACGTGCTAGAGAGGAGAGGAGAAACAGCAGAAAATGATAGACAGCAGGAGTAAAGGGGGAGTAGAATCACTAGATGGGCAGAAAACTAGTGAGAGGGTGAACTGGAGAGAAAAGTGAGAAGTGAATAAGAGCGAAGCAGACACAAAGAAACCGTGAGAGGTGAAAGAAATTCATAAGCATAGAAAGCAAAGGAAGAGGGAGAGAATCAGAAGGGACGAGAGGAAGAGAAAAAGATAGAGACCAAGTGAAGGGACACAGAGAGCGAGAAGAGAGCGAGGGATGAAGGCAAAGGGGAGTAGATGAAGCCGAAAGATGAGAGAATGGAAAAATAGCCTGACCCACAGGTGGAGACAGCGGCGGGGCGAGAGAAGGAGGCATAGTATGAGAAAGAGTGATGGTAGAGACGCAAATGTGCAACACTTCAGAGTGCTTTCTAAAATCTACCTTCTCAAAGACTGTCCCTGGGGGAGTGATAGCAAGCCCACCCTCCCAAATCCTGCATCCACTACTACTTGCCTGGAACCCCATGGAAGGGGCTTTCTGAAATATGCATGCACATCAAGCACAGAACGAGCAACACAAACACTGATCTTTCAAACAGGGAACATCTGGGACCCTTTCTGTTTATTTATTTATTTGTTTCGATTCACTATAGCAGAACAACATACAAAAGGAGCCAACAGTCACACCCTGGCCTCCAGCCAATTAAAGCATGTGTTGCCCATATGTCGCAAAAAATACGATTTGGTGCTGCACAATTTCAGGTTTTATGCCGCAAAATATTAATAAGCCGATTCATGGAATAAATGTGCGCCGAAAATCCCGGCGCAGAGGGGCCAATGCGTGCGCTGCGCCGAAAATCAGCGCAAAGCGCAGGGAAACCAGCGCACGTCGATTCATGGAAGTCCCTGCGCAAGAAAAGCAGAGGACGTGCGCGGAAAAAACGCGCGGCGCAGGCCGGCGCACAGGTCAACCAACGTCGTGCGCCACGGCCACTGCGCCATCACTCCGAGCGCAGCGCACAGCTCTAAAGTAGGCGGAACACAGGGCGGGACACTCGGAATGGGGAATAAAATGGGGCACAACACTCGGAATGGGGAAGAATGTGGGCGGCACGGGGAAAGTTCAGGAGGCAAGTGCGCGGAACGCCCACACGCTCGCATACAACACGTATTCATGGAATAGAATAGGGCAAAAAAGCGCACGCTCAAAGCAGCGCACAGGCACAAACAGGCACAAACACGACCGCCACAAGAAAGCAGGCGGTAGCGTGTCTGCGCCTGCAAGAAATGTGCGCTAAAAGGCGCGCCAACAAATAGCACCTATATACAGACATGACCAATGTACAATACTGTTGCCCTCCTGGACAAATGACGTACAAAGGGGTACCCACAAACACAGACACGCGCAGAGAGAAAAAATAAACGTGTGCGTGCATACCGGGGTGCGCGTTAAGTTCCACACGCGATATGGGCTGGGCGGGTACGTGGATTGCAGGGGTGCGCGGGAAGTTCCACACGCGATATGGCAGGGAACGTGGATTCGAGGGGTGCGCGGGAAGTTGCACACGCGAAATGGGCGGGTACGTGGATTTCAGGGGCGCGCGGGAAGTCCCACACGCGATATGGCAGGGAACGTGGATTCGAGGGGTGCGCGGGAAGTTGCACACGCGAAATGGCCGGGTACGTGGATTTCAGGGGCGCGCGGGAAGTCCCACACGCGATATGGCAGGGAACGTGGATTCGAGGGGTGCGCGGGAAGTTGCACACGCGAAATGGCCGGGTACGTGGATTGCAGGAGTGCGCGGGAAGTTGCACACGCGAAATGGCCGGGTACGTGGATTGCAGGAGTGCGCGGGAAGTTGCACACGCGAAATGGCCGGGTACGTGGATTGCAGGAGTGCGCGGGAAGTTGCACACGCGAAATGGCCGGGTACGTGGATTGCAGGAGTGCGCGGGAAGTTGCACACGCGAAATGGCCGGGTACGTGGATTGCAGGAGTGCGCGGGAAGTTGCACACGCGAAATGGCCGGGTACGTGGATTGCAGGAGTGCGCGGGAAGTTGCACACGCGAAATGGCCGGGTACGTGGTTTTCAGGGGCGCGCGGGAAGTTCCACACGCGATATGGCCGGGTACGTGGATTTCTGGGGCGCGCGGGAAGTTGCACACGCGATATGGCAGGGAACGTGGATTCGAGGGGTGCGCGGGAAGTTGCACACGCGAAATGGCCGGGTACGTGGTTTTCAGGGGCGCGCGGGAAGTTCCACACGCGATATGGCCGGGTACGTGGATTTCTGGGGCGCGCGGGAAGTTCCACACGCGATATGGCAGGGAACGTGGATTCGAGGGGTGCGCGGGAAGTTGCACACGCGAAATGGCCGGGTACGTGGTTTTCAGGGGCGCGCGGGAAGTTCCACACGCGATATGGCCGGGTACGTGGATTTCTGGGGCGCGCGGGAAGTTCCACACGCGATATGGCAGGGAACGTGGATTCGAGGGGTACGCGGGAAGTTGCACACGCGAAATGGCCGGGTACGTGGTTTTCAGGGGCGCGCGGGAAGTTCCACACGCAATATGGCCGGGTACGTGGATTGCAGGAGTGCGCTGGAAGTTGCACACGCGAAATGGCCGGGTACGTGGATTTCTGGGGCGCGCGGGAAGTTCCACACGCGATATGGCAGGGAACGTGGATTTGAGGGGTGAGCGGGAAGTTGCACATGCGAAATGGCCGGGTACGTGGTTTTCAGGGGCGCGCGGGAAGTTCCACACGCGATATGGCCGGGTACGTGGATTTCTGGGGCGCGCGGGAAGTTCCACACGCGATATGGCAGGGAACGTGGATTCGAGGGGTGCGCGGGAAGTTGCACACGCGAAATGGCCGGGTACGTGGTTTTCAGGGGCGCGCGGGAAGTTCCACACGCGATATGGCCGGGTACGTGGATTGCAGGAGTGCGCTGGAAGTTGCACACGCGAAATGGCCGGGTACGTGGATTTCTGGGGCGCGCGGGAAGTTCCACACGCGATATGGCAGGGAACGTGGATTTGAGGGGTGAGCGGGAAGTTGCACACGCGATTTGGCTGTGAGCTCCCAGGCATTACCTGTACACCCTCCACGGCCCCTGCAGGCAGCACACACCACAGGGAACTACCCTGCACACCTGCTCATGTCTCCCACCACCCCCACCCCCAGCACTGTGGGCAACCTGCCAGCAGGCCCCCACCCATGGCCAACCCATGTCTCCCACCACCCCCACCCCCAGCACTGTGGGGAACCTGCCAGCAGGCCCCCACCCATGGCCAACCCATGTCTCCCACCACCCCCACCCCCAGCACTGTGGGGAACCTGCCAGCAGGCCCCCACCCATGGCCAACCCATGTCTCCCACCACCCCCACCCCCAGCACTGTGGGCAACCAGCCAGCAGGCCCCCACCCATGGCCAACCCATGTCTCCCACCACCCCCACCCCCAGCACTGTGGGGAACCTGCCAGCAGGCCCCCACCCATGGCCAACCCATGTCTCCCACCACCCCCACCCCCAGCACTGTGGGCAACCTGCCAGCAGGCCCCCACCCATGGCCAACCCATGTCTACCACCACCCCCACCCCCAGCACTGTGGGCAACCTGCCAGCAGGCCCCCACCCATGGCCAACCCATGTCTCCCACCACCCCCACCCCCAGCACTGTGGGGAACCTGCCAGCAGGCCCCCACCCATGGCCAACCCATGTCTCCCACCACCCCCACCCCCAGCACTGTGGGGAACCTGCCAGCAGGCCCCCACCCATGGCCAACCCATGTCTCCCACCACCCCCACCCCCAGCACTGTGGGCAACCTGCCAGCAGGCCCCCACCCATGGCCAACCCATGTCTCCCACCACCCCCACCCCCAGCACTGTGGGGAACCTGCCAGCAGGCCCCCACCCATGGCCAACCCATGTCTCCCACCACCCCCACCCCCAGCACTGTGGGGAACCTGCCAGCAGGCCCCCACCCATGGCCAACCCATGTCTCCCACCACCCCCATCCCCAGCACTGTGGGGAACCTGCCAGCAGGCCCCCACCCATGGCCAACCCATGTCTCCCACCACCCCCACCCCCAGCACTGTGGGGAACCTGCCAGCAGGCCCCCACCCATGGCCAACCCATGTCTACCACCACCCCCACCCCCAGCACTGTGGGCAACCTGCCAGCAGGCCCCCACCCATGGCCAACCCATGTCTCCCACCACCCCCACCCCCAGCACTGTGGGCAACCTGCCAGCAGGCCCCCACCCATGGCCAACCCATGTCTCCCACCACCCCCACCCCCAGCACTGTGGGCAACCTGCCAGCAGGCCCCCACCCATGGCCAACCCATGTCTACCACCACCCCCACCCCCAGCACTGTGGGCAACCTGCCAGCAGGCCCCCACCCATGGCCAACCCATGTCTCCCACCACCCCCACCCCCAGCACTGTGGGCAACCTGCCAGCAGGCCCCCACCCATGGCCAACCCATGTCTCCCACCACCCCCAACCCCCCATCCACCTGGGGCACCCTCCACCAGGCCCCCACCCATGTCCCCCTGGCCCCTGGTCCTGACGATACACAATAATGGCAGTAATGACCAGCATACCCAGCACAAACACCCAGGCAAGGATTGCATGCACCCACATAGTGAATGCAATCACATGACACAACCCCAAAGGCAAGTAAGCAAAAGAACACATGTCCGCCACACACACATACACAATGGGTGCAAGTCAATGTCAAAACCCATATCATGGCATGTAAGAAACCAAAGAAAAAATGACACAAGTGTAAGATAATATTAAAATGTATTAAAAAATAAAAATAAAGTAAACTCTGACAACTATCTGGTAAAGCAAATAAAAGGTCCATGTCCGGGAACAAAAATGAGAAACCAAAAAACAAAGGATAGAAAAATGAATAGATTTTGTCCAAAGTAAACACATGTAGAATGAAATGAAAGATAAACCATTACGACATGGTGTGACCAATATGAAAGTTAAAAAATTTATCTCACAAAAAATAACTGTATTTACAGGATTGTTCAAGGGTCCATGAGCCCAACACCACAAATTAAACCTAATACTAACTATTTAAAAAAATATGTACAAAGAAGTGGCCATTGTCCAAGCGGTCCAAAAAAAAAAAATTAAATAAAGGAAACCTAGCACTAACTAACTAAAAAACTATATACAAAGGCAGCGGGCTAGTCCTGCGGCTCACTTGGTGATGCTGGCCAGGGCATCCTCGAACTCCACGTCAATGTCCTGGAGGCGGGACTCAGTCCTGGCCCCGAGGTCTCGCAGGGACAACCCCATGTGCTCTCCAAATTCCCTGCGAGCCTCCTCGAGGCACTCAGCCCGCCTCAATGCCTGATGCATGGAGATCTCCGCCCTGGCCATGGCGAGCCGCTCCTCTTCCGCCCGCTGCCGCTCCGCACCTATCCGCTGGCCAAACTCCTCCCACACGGAACACACCGCCATGCCAGGGTTGCCCTGCCCTCCGGCCGATGCCTGCCCCTCCGATCTTGATGGCCCTGAGCCATGATGCCTCCCACGTCGAGCCCGCTGCTGCCTGCGACGCCACTGCCTCTGCCAGCACGACGGCATCCAGGCTGATGGTAACCACCGACGCCGTCGTGCACGTGCCCTGCCCGATGATGCCGGCACATCTTCCATCTGCTGGGGTCCACTTGCTGTGTCGTCCACCCCTGCTGGACCTCCGACTCCCAACTGTGGCAGGGATGGGATCCCCACCGAGCTGGCTGCATTGGTCGGGGCAGGTCCACAGGGGGCCATGGTGGCATCTGGGCCGGAAGACGGCAAGGAGAACGACTGGTGGATAGCCTGCACAGAGGAGGAGAGGGCCGTCAGATTGGCCAACACATGCAGGAACCCCCCGAACATGGCCGATCCCAATTGGGCCACGTCGGCACGGTGCACTTCGTGATGACGTGCGTGCTCCTCCCGGGAAGCACGCACGGCATCACGAATCACAGCCGTGCGCATCGCGACCCCAATCAGGACCTGCTCCACGCGGCCAGGGGTTCCCACGGCCGCAGGTGGAGGGGAGTCAGTTGACATGGACATCCCCTCTACCTGCGGACGGGCCTGGGACGGGGCATCCCTGCTGGTGCATGGTGGTGCACTCACAGGGTCAGGGACAGCGACATGCACAGGCCCCTCCACGGTGACCTGTGCTGCCTCCTGCCCCTGGCCCTGGACTGCACCACTTGCACCAGCAGGGATGCTCCCACCAGGGCCCATGTGTGCACCAGTGTCGGCCTCCTCCTCCTCTGTGCAAACCACCAACCTGGATGGCTCCTCACCGTCTCCCGCCGTAGCAGGCCCCTGTGGGGGCTCACCCACCCCTTCCGCTGCAGCCGTGGGGGCATCCCCGCCGCCTTGCTCCACAGCGCCGTCTCCGCCCTCTTCTTCACTAGCCGCTGCGTAGAGGGAGACAAAGAACACAAGCATCAGGCTACTGTACAATGGTCCCCTAGACAGGAAGCAATAGCAGATGAGCACCCCTGTCAAAGTACACTTCCATCATGTCCCTCCACAACACATGGGTCAGTCCAGGCAAAACACACACAGTAACAGGCATGGTGCATGCCATGCACATTTCCATGCATGTCCAATTGACTCTTGAAACATTCAATGAAATGTAACTCACATGCATCATGGCTCATGCATATCACATGCACACACTACACCTCAGTCACATCCATCTGGCCACAATCACACCAAACACAGGCAAAACAAGGGTAAGGTGGGTGCGTCACTGAATCTGTGCATTGTCACACACATGAGTCATGCATCCATGGCATGCACAAGTCACAGACATGCAGGTCAGGCACACAGACATGGCTACCATATATGTACCTGGCATCAGCACCCATCCTCACCCCCATCCATGTCCAGGTACAGAGACTGGCATGCTCTCATGTCCCAAATCTGCATAGTGCTCCCCATGCCGCATTTCTACACATGCAACAACCATGTGGGTCACACATCACTGGTCGCACATGCATTACCATGATGTCCCAGCACACATACATGCATACATGGCACATGGCACACATACAGGCAAGTATCATAGAACCAGCACACCGCAACATGCCCTGTCTCACACAGTGATGCTTGGACACTTACCGCTCAACTCCAGACGGGTCTCCCTCTCAAGGATCTGGGCGTGGAGCGCTGGGCGTACGCGTTCCAGGACCCTCTTCTGGATGGAACTCATGTGGCCCCGGCCCCCCTCCACGAGGCGCCGGGCCTTCACAAGGGTCCTGGACCTCAAGTCCTCCCAGCGCTTCTTGATCTTCAAGATGTTGCGGGTTGCCACCCCCTCCGCGTTGATGGCAACCACACAGTCGGCCCAGATCCTCTCCCGTCCTTCCTTGCTGGTGCGGGACGATCCAAAGAGGGCATCATACTGCCCCAGGACATGCTCCACCAGGACACCAACTTCGGTGGCAGTGAAGCTGGTGCCCCTCTGCCCCTCTGGCCTGGGGTTGCCACTGGTGCCAGATGTAGAAGTGCCCGACATGGCAACCCCAGAGGCAGGTGTGGGTGGGCAACTGGGTCCTGGGGCTGGGCTGTGGAGCGATGTAATCCCAGTTGGGAGTCTTCAGTTCCAGCAGGGGTGGACACAGCAACTGGACCCCTGCAGATGGCTGATGTGCAGGCACCAAATGGCAGGGCACGGTGGCAGCAGGCAGGCAGGCAGGCAGGCAGCAGCAGATAGCACGTGGGAGGCTGCTCAGGGCACTTGGGGGGCAGTAACTCGGCCTTCGGGGCAGGAGCGTGGTGTTCCGTGTGTTTTCGGGTGGCCAGCTTGATACGGAGTGATTTGGCACGTGAAATTCCTGCACGTCAGCGTGAAATCCGAGGAAAGGCCCTTAGCGCGTAAGTGCGTCAGCACGCATACGCGATTCTATTGGACCAGAGTCCCTCATCGCGTAAGCGCGTCTGACGTGATCCGCACGGGCGTTCCCCACTCAGCACGTGAAGACGGAGCACACGTGGAAATCCTGCACGTCAGAGTGTCATCGCGTGTAATTGGCCAAAAGTGCGCGTACACGCCATTGGCCTATGTACGTGTATTTCATCGCGTGTAATTGGCCAAAAGTGCGCGTACACGCCATTGGCCTATGTACGTGTATTTCATCGCGTGTAATTGCCCAAAAGTGCGCTTACACGCCATTGGCCTATGTACGTGTATTTCAGGGGCGCGCGGCCACTTACACAGGCAAGTACGTCAGCGCACCTGTATGCCTGCAGCGTGGGAATTTCCACACGCGATTGGAGTGGGAACCCGATTCCAGGGGTGCGAGGCTCACACGCTGCCTACTACACGCGCAAGGCATTAATTTGCGCACTTTTCAATAAACAAGCCAGATGCCAGGATGAACATACCGTTCCTAGCAGCAGTGGCAGTGGGCTACCAAAGGAGGATGAGGAGGAGAGTCAGGGCCAGAATATTCACACCCAGAACCAGCCTATTCGGGATGCCTGATGACCAGGTGTATGGGAGGTACAGGTTTCCAGCACACATCATACTGGACCTGGTCAGTGAGTGGGAGGATGACCTCACATCACCCACCCTGTGCTCCCAAGCACTCAGCCCCCTGCAGAAGGTCCTGAATGTACTGCACTTCTTGGCCACTGGATCCTTTCAGCGGACAAGTGCCATAGTGGGTGGTGTGTCACAGGCCACGCAGTCACGCTGCCTACACCAGGTCTTGAACATCATCACTGCACGGCCTTCAGTCCGCAGGCACATATATCTCCCCAGGACTCATGCAGAAAGGCGGACGTGCATCCAGGAATTCTATGGTGTGGCTCAATTCCCCAAAGTGCTTGGTGCAATTGACTGCACACATGTGGCTCTACGTCCACCCAGGGCAACAGAGCACATCTATAGAAACCGCAAGCACTGGCATTCCATCAACGTCCAAGTTGTATGCAATGCCAAGGGAATCATCACATCAGTATATGCCAACTATCCAGGGTCCACCCACGACAGCTTCATCTACAGAATGTCTACCCTATGCCGGGACCTAGAGGCTGGCCAGCATGGAGATACATGGCTGCTTGGTGAGCATGAATGCCACTCCACATGCATGCATGTCAGATACTGGGTCATGACACAACACCACTAATGATACCCATCACCACCTCCGCAGGGGACAGTGCCTACCCTATCAGCCCCCACATGATGACCCCAATCCGGAACCCCACCACGCCACCCCAGGTAAGGTACAACACAGCCCACATTGCTACACGGGGCATAGTGGAGCGCACATTCGGAGTGCTCAAGTCACGCTTTCGCTCCCTTGACCGTTCTGGCGGGCAGCTGTTATATGCTCCCCGAATAGTGTGCAGGATCATAGTGGCAGCATGTGTCCTGCACAACGTTGCAACACGCCGGGGCCTGCCCGTGGACATGGTGGTGCCCCCACATCCACAACCACATGCACGCCCGCTGCGCATGGGAGGGGAAAGGGCACGGGGGGAGGCAGCCCGTACGCAACTGGTGGCCAACTTCTTCACCTAGGAATCACAGTGCTGGCTAGTGCACACTGCTCTGGCACATACCATCTGACAATCAATGATGACTCTACCTGACAATGTCTGAAAATTACTTGACAATGAACTGTCAGATACACATCAGCCTGAGATTGTTAACATGGAAGTGTCAATATGTGTGCACCCCTAGCTACACATACACCAGCTATGCATCACAACGCAAAGACACAACTCCATCAATCTAAAATGCATTGCCACAGGCGATTCACTACATGACAACATTGCCATGTCACCCACTCCCTTCACAGTCCCGCCACTGAGGACACCATGTCATGGTATGTGACAGCAAACAAACTGGCCATCACAACATGACACCAGTGTCACAAATAGCAGTGCCCCAAATGGAACATAGCCGCACTTGAGCAGCTAACCGCCCTGGAGCCACTACTACACACCTGTGTAAGAGTAATTTCTATCAAATTACACACCAACCCACCCTGAAGCCCACCCAAACAAGACACATTGCATGTAATCAATGGTAGTCTCATTACCTGATTCAGCTGGTATGTCCTCACCGTCCAGATGTACAGTGATGGCGCCATGCAAAAGTGTCAGTGCACATCTACAGACATGTAGTGTGACTCCAGAGAGTATGCCCTTGTGAAGATCTGTGTGAAATACCTGCAAAACATGAGCAACATATGTAAGTAGAGGCACATATCATACCATCATGCATAGTTAGGTGCAACAACAATGAACACTATGAATGTCTACACAGTATTGACTATGGACTGGCCAACAGCTCATGGGAGTCCAATGTCACCGTGTAATTTGCTGTCACTTGGGCACACCCTTTGCAAGCCCATGGAAACGGAAGCAGGAGGGGTGTGGATGTCTGCTACCCAAGCATCGAAACCAAACTCAGGACAAGCCTGCATGTGCCCAGCCACAATACAGTGTATGCCCAAGGCAACACTCTTGCAAAATAAAAATGAAAAAGAGAAAAAATGGCCATGAAAGGGCCGGCGGGGGGGGGGGGGCCACCTATGAGGTCCGAGGACAGGATGCACGCCACAATCCACCTGTGTGGATCATGGGAAAGGAAAACACCCCATAGGCTCGTGGCCCACACGGCTACTCTGTTGTGGGAGATGAGTCGCTATGGCTCTGCCCAGACCCTGCAGCTGACTCTGGAGGTGGGGGAGCTGCCTCAGAAGATGGTGTGACAATGGGAGGCAGCCCACGCAAAGCACGAGTTTGCTCCTCCATGGCTGCAAGCAGGCGGGTCTGGTAGTTCTGGTTCTGGGTTATAATCATGCGGAGGTCCCCATGCAGTAACTCCCGGGATGACCTGACCTCCGCACGAGTTGCCTGCATCTCGGCCGAGAGCGTCCGTGTCAGACGCTCCAGCTGCTCCTCTGTCCTTCTATGGGATGAAGCCTCAAGCTCTAACAGGGTCGACCTGAGGTGACGGAGTTCTTCCCTCAGGGCTTCCCTGTGGCGCTGGGACTCCATGGAAAGTGATTCCCCCAGAGTCGCCAGTGCCGCCCGCCTGTCCATGTTGGACGCCAACATATCCTCCCTGTGTGCCTGGCAGATGGACTCTGTAGCCTGCTCCAGTCGCTCCATCAGCCTTTCTGGGGGGACAATGGAAGTGGCCACCCTATCCATGGCCTGTGCAATCATCTCGGATGATGCTGCCTGTTGGGTGGCCATACCGTAGATGGATTGCTCCCATACGGTATTGCCAGGTGGCATACGGCCACCACGTTGACGGGCACCACACCTGCCTGGGGCAAGGCGGACTGCGCCTTGCTGTGCCGGCAAGGCCTCAGGCTGCAGGACTGCATTCCCTCTCTGATCTGCAGCCCCAGGAACAGGATCAGAGATTGGGTGGTGTGGCCCTGCATCCGTAACCACCGGAGGCTGATCTGCCGACACTGACATCCCCATTGAGGCCAATGGCCTGGCTGCAGGTGGGTCGGACAGAGGAGATTCTCTCCCAAGAACACTCACCTGCGACTGCACATAGGTGTCATCCTCCGAGTCTACACCTGAATACTGCTCGGGGGAGGAACCCCCAGAGACACCCCTCGACAGCACGGCCTGCAGCACTTGTGGGTTTTCACCCACAAACACACCACGTCCCTCACTTGTGGTAGGTCGGCCCGGGTTGCCCTCCTGGGACGGCTCCACCACCACATCCCCAGCATCAACAAGTGCTTCGTCCCCTGCAAAGACATGAAAGAGAAAAATGGAAACAGGCATTAGCACCATGGCATGCAACAAGGGCTGATGAACAACATAGGCAGTAGTCCTACGACACATGTCCTACATGACTGGGAGTCCTCCTATGCATTCACCATCACTGGGTCTGTAGGGGAGGCTCAGGGCATGCTATGTACTGATTGGAGAGCAACGCCTGCTCACCTTGATGCCTAGCACTGCCATCACACATTGGGCGGTGATTGCCATGTCAAAGGCACATGCCATCACACACATGGCATGTGACATAGCCACCAAGTGAAGAGGGAGAGGAGGGCTACTTTTTTGGATTTCAACCACTCTGGTCCTGACATTGCATCGTCACATCAATTAGTATACATGTTGTACATGGATCTGCTAGTCCAAATTGGCAACGATGCACAGTGCCTTGTCTACATCAACATAATGCAGTAAACATTGTGATTCCACCTCCCCAACACCTGTAACGGAATAATTTTGCATTCGTGAAGCACCGGTCAAGTAATGTTTGTAGGTGCAGCGGAGCACTGAGGGGTGGTGGGGCAGAAGGGGATGCCAGTCAACAATACTACTGGTGCTGGTGTCATTCATGTCACGCAAGTGCAGGGGTGGGTGGCACAATGAAGTGCAAGGGGGAGTGGCGGCTGGAAGTGCTGTACAAGG
Organism: Ambystoma mexicanum; assembly: GCF_040938575.1. NCBI lineage: Eukaryota > Metazoa > Chordata > Amphibia > Caudata > Ambystomatidae > Ambystoma > Ambystoma mexicanum. The sequence goes on from NC_090932.1 coordinate 1,567,263,159, forward strand.
TAAGTAGGACTTGACGTCAAGGGCAGATGGTGTTAGGCGCAGACAAGTGCTGGGGGGGTGGCCTATAGGGGTACAGAGACAATCATGCTGTGCTGTGGGCTCGGAGGGGACAGGGGAGGTACACACTGCCTCTGGCTCGGCAAGGTCCTTTCAGATTTCTATGTGTCCTGCAGAGTTGTCACATGCCGCAGATATGTGCCCTTGGATTGGGGATCTCATCTTGGTGAGAAGGGTGAGGCGCTATTGCCTTTGGAGCATGTGGCAGGCCAGTTTGCCAGAGGATGGCCATGATGCAGGACATTCCCTCTCTGCCACCCGGCACCTGTGGTTTGGGTTCCCAAGATCCGAGTCATGCCAGGACTCTGCATTGGCATGGGGCTTCAGACAGGTGGTCATGACCGTGGCTAAGACATCCAGTGTACCTGACATGGAGTGGAGCATGGAGTGGGCCCTGTCAGGATGGGAGTGAGCCTAAGGGGGAGCTGGATGGGGGGGACATTTTGGCAGCATGAGCCTCGACTGACACACACTTCATGGGTCGGAATACCAAGAAGGTGTGTGACAGTGGTGAGGGTGGCTTTGCCTGTGGGGTGTTGAGGGTGAGCTGGGAGGAGAGGAGAATGTGATCACTCCAGGAGAGAGGAGTGCAGAGATGGACGGAGAGGGGAAAGTCAGATGAGATCAGAGCATCAAGAGTGTGCCCTGCAGAATGAGTAGGGACAGACGGGAGTCTAGAGGGTGAGAGGGAGTTGCTGAGGTCACAGAAAGGTCACGTGGGGGCGTCAACAGGCATGCAGGTGGATGCGTACCGCACCAAGGATGAGGAATTCTGTGTCTGGGGACATGAGTGAGGAGGAGAGGTGAGGACACTCAGAAAGGAAGTAGTACATTTGACCAGTTTTCCCAGACACAGTACGCACTGTTTGAGAATGTCAAGGTGTGGTGGACAGAAACCTCACACAAGCCATTCCAGAGTGGAGTAGGTCTAAGTAGGTGTGACAGTGGCAGGAATACCCTCAGGGAAGCCAAGGGCACACCCCCCCTGCACAGTAGTGGCGGGCCAAGGAGAGGGTCAAGGATGCAGACAGAGCTGGCCGTCAGACATGTTTCCATGAGACCAAGGATGTCAAGGTGCATAACCTCATGTAAGTGACAGTTATCGGAGGAATGCCTGATGCAGCCGCAGTGAAAGGAGTGTAATTGTGGAGGAGGTTGACAGCCTTGTAGGACTTACGGGGAGTGCTAGAGATCAGAGGTGCCGCATGTGTAGGAGTTGGAGTGGGAGGCGGAGAAGGTTCATGGGAGGGTGCAGGGAGGCAGTGCAGGATTGATGAGGAGAGAGGAGGGGGGACAGCAGGAGAGGTAAGGAAGTTGATGAGATGTGGGTAGCATTTCTCAAGGAGATTGAGGTTGGCCTAAGGGCCTTGGACTGAGACGCTCCCATTACCATGCACATCAATAGTGGTATCTGAGGATTGGAAGGAGGCCAGGAGTACACCCCAACGGGTCCCACCTATGATGGTGGAAGAGGAGCAAGGAGAGAGGACAGGGACCATGTGAAGGGTCTATGGGACAGGCAAAGGCATGTATGAGCAGATGTCAGTGAGAGTTAGCTTAGAGTAGGCTCAGATGCACTGGTCAGCAATAGGGTGGGTCGCATTGGAGGGCAGGCTGCCCTCATTTGACTTTTGGCAAGCAGGTGTCGTGCGTAGGGCACGATGGTCTGAACTGTAGAAGTCATGGAAGATAGACCATGAAGAGCAGCATGGAGTGTGAGGGAAAGGGGCTCGAAACCAGACGGTACCAAAGGACCCAGGAAGGAGGTGGATGTCAAGGCTACATCCACAGTATGACTGCATGTTGGTAGGCATTTATATACAGAGGACGCATTAGCATGTGGTATCATTGCATGTCAGGCATGTGAAGATGAAACTTGAATGGCTGGGGGAAAGGAGAGGAATGGTATGTAAGACATCAGATGAATAGACAGGGGAGTATGAGCAACAATGTAGTGACAAAATTACTAATCAAGGGCAACTTCCATGGTGTTGGCCCATATGTGCACTGTTGCCAGTAGGGATAGTGCTGTGGCCAGATGGTGTTGCACTGAACATACTGGATGAGGCACATGGGTGCCACTATCAACTCTGCCACACACCCCCTTGACAGGCACCCAACATGAATGCTTCACACACACACCATGCACATGGATAATACACACATGCATGTGCACTCACCGGATGATGCCTCGTAATCAGGGAGGTCTCCCACACCTTGGAGTTGTCCCTCGGTGACGTAGGATCCAGCTACGGACTCGTGTGGTGTGAGTTCTATTTCCTGTGCTGGGGACCCACCTCCAGTCACCAAGGTTGCGGCATGACTTGAGGCCAGCTTATCCTTTGCCCTGCGCTTAAGGTCATTCCAGCGCTTCTGGCAATCACTAGCTGTGCGCCTCACTACTCCAAGGGCACTTATTCTGTCAGCAATGGTCTGCCAGTGTGCCTGGCGTCTGGCATGTGTGGTCTTGGACCCTGCAACGATGACCATTTCCCTATCATGATCTGACACATACTGAACAAGTGCATTAAGTTCGGCGTCTGTGAAGCTTGGCTTCCTTGATGGGCCGGACTGTGCAGCCGTGTCTGGGGCATCAGCCTGTGCCGGACGTGCACTCTTCCTCTTGCGCTTGGAAGGGGGTGGGGATCCAGAGTGTCCTACGCCGCTGTGGACACTAGGGGCAGGAGCCGTGGTGGACTCTGTACTGGGTGTGTGTGATTGCCCACTCAGCATGGGAGTAGGTGCAGGCATTGGGGGTAGTGGGATGGGGTCAGGCCTGATCTGAGGTGCATGAACTAGGACCGACACAGTCTTGGCAGGGTGTATGAGAGGTGGGGTGGATTGAGCCACACCCTGGCTACGGGGGCCAGCAGATGACCTATCTGGCATAGATGCGCGTGCCCTGATGACACCAATGTGCACCGGTGCACGTGCAGTGGACCTGCTGACCTGGATGTCAGCGATGGAATCACCCTCGGACAGGTCTGGTGCCACAATGGCCTGGTCCGACATGGGCTGATCAGGGTTGGTATCAGCCACATGACTCTCAACTGGGGGGGGGGGGGGGGGGCATGGGTGTCCCTGACTGTTCCTCCAGACTGGGGGGAACAGGGGCGCCCTGCAAGTCACAACCACGTCCCCTGTTGGATCCTCCACGGCCACCACGTGTGGCTCGGCCACCTTTGCCACCCTTACGGCTTGCACGCCTCCCAACCATGGCACTGATGGTATTGTGCGTATGGGAGTGGGTGTGCACAATTGTCCTGGGCAATTGGGTGTCAAAGGGGTTGGGTACCAGATGGTATTCGTACCCTAGTGCAGTGGCAAGGCTATATGACACCCCTGGGGAAAGATGACGGGTCACGCAACGCACAGGCACCCCAAAAAAGTTAAGGAACGTGCACAATACCCCTCCTAGACCACGTGTGCTGATGGAAAACCCTGCACTACGCTGTGGCATCCAGTAACACAATGAACGTATGCGTGTCACACGCGGCCTAGATTGACCTCTGAAGGGGTAGGCTACACACGGGGCAAGCACAGATGTTAGATACGTGCGTGACTCACCGTCTGCCAGGTAAAAGAGCGTGAAAAAATAGCACTTTTGGTTGGCAACACCCCCGCCAAAAGAAGAGGTGTACGCTGTCTGAGGAGACAGGACAACTGTAGAAGGGGACACTGTTTGAGGGAACAGGCCCAGGAAAACCAGTACAAGAGGAAAAAGAGAAAAGAGCTGTCAGAGGTAACAGGGAGTACGAACTGGAAACGCCGTGAAGTAAATCGCGTGTGAAACGACAAGAAGTACCGAATTCACCCACTCGCTCTCCACGAAAAGCACGTACAAGGAAATTGTGTTCAACACTACCTTTTATACAGGCCCACACGTACATCGTCACTTACGGCGTGTACGTGCTTGGCCCATTTTCACCAATCACACGCTTTGGCACTCCTGCGTGTAGGTATCTTTTCACCAATCACACGCTTTGGCACTCCTGCATGTGGATCCTTTTTCACCAATCACGCGCTTCGACACTCCTGCGTGTAGCTCACTTTTCACCAATCACACGCTTTGTCACTCCTGCATGTGGATCCTTTTTCACCAATCACGCGCTTCGACACTCCTGCGTGTCGCTCACTTTTCACCAATCACACGCTTTGACACTGCACGTGCAGGTAACTATTGACGCACATATGCTGGTGACGGGTTTTCGCGCGATGAGTGTGGGGTTTTCAGGTGCAAAATCACTCCCTATCAGGCTGTCCACGCGTTCTAACACGAAAGACCACGCTCCTGGCCAGGAGGCCGAATTTAAGTCCCCAAGAACCCTGAGCACGCTCCCACCTGCCATCGGCTGCTGCCTGACTGCCTGCTGGCCACGTGCCCCACAGTGCTGGTGGGTGGGGGTGGTGGGAGACATGGGTGGGGGCCTGGTGGAGGGTGCCCCTGGTGGATGGGGGTTGGGGGTGGTGGGAGACATGGATGGGGGCCTGATGGCAGGTGCCCCTGCACTGCTGGGGGGTGGGGGTGGTGGGAGACATGGGTGGGGGCCTGGTGGAGGGTGCCCCTGGTGGATGGGGGTGCAGGGGGACATGATCAGGTGTGCAGGGTAGTCCACTGTTTTGTGGGCTGCCTGCAGGGGCCGGGGAGGGTGTACAGGGTACACCTGTGGGGGCCCACCCAGCCTATTCGCATGTGATAATTCCCACGCACCCCTGTGATACACGTACCCTGGCCAATCGCGTGTTGAACTTCCCGCTACCCCTGTAATACACGCACCCTGCCTGTTCGCGTGTGATGATTCCCGCGTACCCCTGTAATACACGTTCCCTGGCCTATCGCGTGTTCTACTTCACGCGTCCCCCTGTAATACACGTTCCCTGGCCCATTGCGTGTTGAACTTCCCGCTACCCCTGTAATACACGCACCCTGGCTGTTCGCGTGTGATGATTCCCGCGTACCCCTGTGATGCACGTTCCCTGGCCTATCGCGTGTTCTACTTCACGCGTCCCCCTGTAATACACGTTCCCTGGCCCATCGCGTGTTGAACTTCCCGCTACCCCTGTAATACACGCACCCTGGCTGTTCGCGTGTGATGATTCCCGCGTACCCCTGTAATACACGTTCCCTGGCCTATCGCGTGTTCTACTTCACGCGTCCCCCTGTAATACACGTTCCCTGGCCCATCGCGTGTTGAACTTCCCGCTACCCCTGTAATACACGCACCCTGGCTGTTCGCGTGTGATGATTCCCGCGTACCCCTGTGATGCACGTTCCCTGGCCTATCGCGTGTTCTACTTCACGCGTCCCCCTGTAATACACGTTCCCTGGCCCATCGCGTGTTGAACTTCCCGCTACCCCTGTAATACACGCACCCTGGCTGTTCGCGTGTGATGATTCCCGCGTACCCCTGTAATACACGTTCCCTGGCCTATCGCGTGTTCTACTTCACGCGTCCCCCTGTAATTCACGTTCCCTGGCCAATCGCGTGTTGAACTTCCCGCTACCCCTGTAATATACGCACCCTGGCTGTTCGCGTGTGATGATTCCCGCGTACCCCTGTGATTCACGTTCCCTGCCTAGTCGCGTGTAGTACTTCCCGCGTACTCCTGATTTGGAGATTGCCCGCTTTGCTTTCCTTGTTTGCCTGCCCTGTGAAGTGGTCCGGGGTTAGCGCAGCCCTTAGCGATGATTTAGCGCTTTTGATGGCTTTTCCGTGCGCGAGGGCGTTCTTGGGGGCGTTACTGGCGCTGCTGCAGGCTCGCTGCGATTCTCTGCGCCACGGCTGTTTTGGGAGCTTGAAATCCATGAATACGCTGTGCGCGGAAATCTGTTTTAGCGCACGTGCCTGGCGCAGACTATCGCAGGCGCACGCTGTGCGCCAGCCGCGTGCGCTACTTGTGCGCTGGATTCTATGAATTACCCTGTAAATGTCATGCAGCAATAACCTGGAGGGTCTGGGTATTGTTCTGCTGACTCTCCCTCTATCCAATAACGCTTGATTTGACAGGCAGATGCATACTCTAACGAGCCAATCGTTGCACCAGAAATTCTAGTATAGTGGACTGACTTCAGCAGGACCAACATTCATTTTCTCCCCTGTTGCTTCAAGTCACTGAAATGGATTGGGCCGTCCAGAGTACAGCCACACGGGTGAACGAGTGAAACTCTTTCATTTATGTTATGTATTCTTGCACTGCTGTTTTCATGGGTTCCTGGAGCTTTGTGATCTACAAGAGGTGGGGTGGGGATTAACACAGAAGCATGGGAGCAGGACATGGTTGCTTTGTTGCAATGTTGATATGTGCAGATCTGGAAATATAGGGCATCCTGTGTTCTGTACATTTTATATAGTTGTCTGGAGCAGTGGTTAATGTAGACTCCAACTTTGCGAACATACATTGTTTGTGGGGTTTTCCGTATTGTCTGACAGAGTTTTTTTTTTAATTGATATTTTATTTCTATTGCACTCGTACACAAGTGTTTCAGAGCGCGACAAGGCAAGGGAGGGGAACAGGGAAGAACAAAACAGCGATCTTACTAGGCCCAGTGACATTGAGAACGCGCAAGTGCATGGGAGAGGGGGAGGGGAAAAGTGCATGGAAGGTGGGAGAAGTGGAAAGTGCGAAGCAGAGGAGAAACAGATAAATAATAATAAATAATAAAGGCAACAAACAGAGGTAGTGCAGTCAGCAATTTGCAAGTGCTAGGTTTAAGGCAGCAGACAGGGTAGGTTTGATAAGTGCAAGAAGATAAAGGGGGGCCGTATGGGTACAGATACACCCCCTAGTGCAAGGGGTGCCCCGCAGGCAGTGCAGGGTGGTGGCTGGGTGAGCAGGTACCTGGGCCCGAAGGACAGAGGGTGGCCAGGTGCACAGTGCCAAGAGAGAACAGATCAGCAGGGCAGAGGGGGAGCGAAGGCAGAAGAAAAGAGGAAGGTCTTGAGGTGCTTCCAGAACCGGAGATGGCTCTCCTCAAGTTTTAGAGAGGCAGGGAGGCTGTTCCAGAGGGAGGCCCCAGCCGAAGACAGAGATCTACCCCCAGCTTGTTTCTTTGAAAAACGACTGACCCTGAGGGAGTTGGAGGTAGAGGAGCGAAGAGCTCTAGAGGGGAGGTATTTGCGGAGGGATAGCTGAAGGTATTTTGGACCCAGGCCCCAGAAAGCCTAGTGGACAATGCAAAGAAGTGTGAAGAGTCATGTTGGTCTATCTGTTGTGAGTTACTACAGTCAATAAGGAGGTTTGGTGTAGGCACGTGTCTTCGGGTAACATGTTCTATTGTGTAACCTGTGTCAAGTGTGTCAGGTGGCATTTTGTAGTTATTGTTATCATGCCTTGCCCAACTTATTACCCAATAATTTGGGACAACCTTTTTGTTTATGTTCATCGTGTAAAATATTCTTTCTCCAGCTGTTATCCCTTATTATGCCATGATAGAGGATGGTAGGGTAAGTGATGCCACGTCAGGTGGCACTGTGCCATGGCCCACTCCAACTGTAGCGTCACCCATTCTTAAATGGGATTATGACAAAATGTAAATGAGCATGCAGCATAAACCAGCAATTGACAAAGCCACTATCTGAAGTGTTAGTCTACTCCTTTACCCCAGACTTTGTGTTGTAGTTGCGCCCCTTGCAGCAGACATGGCAAACAATGCCAGGGTAGACCTCTGATCTCCTTGAGTGTTACAGATGATTGTTTGATGTGCAAATGTTGTATGTGTGATGCATAACTTTTTAAAACAATGACTACACGCATGTGGGTCTATCACAAAGACTCTTGTGTGGGGGTGTCTGTCTTTGAGTTGTCTTGGAGTTGAGGTGTGTAGGGCAGTTTAAAGAGATCTCAATTTGTCCAGTGTCTATTGTGAAATAATGTACCATTCCAGGCTTTTAGGCTCATAACAAAGAAGAAATATAGTTTTTAAAAAAAATAGTGTATTTGCATGTGTGCTTGTTTAAACATGTTTGTGTGTACATGTGTATGTGTAGGGGGCACAGTTTGTGCAACCGGGAGTGGCCGTGCCCACCAGATATTTCCACCTCCTCCTCTTCTGTACAGCCTCCATTTCTGGAGTTTCCACATCCTTCTTCATCCTTGACATCTCCACCTTGCCTAATACCTTGTGGTGTTAATTCTTCCAATCTACCACTTTCTCCTCCAATCTTTGTTACCTCCTGGCAACCACCTACTTTGCTTGCTGCTATCACTTCCACCTCCTCTGTACCGCCTTTACCACATGATGTTATCGCCTCCACTGTATCATTTCCAGCCCTTGGTATCATCAACTCCACCTGTCCCTTTTGACTTACCACCATCTCCTTATAAACACCCTCTTTGACTGATTTTGCCACCTCCCCCTTCGACCTTGGTTTTAACATCTCCTTCTGACTACCACTTGCTCCTCTACTTGGTCTTAGCTTCTCCTTCAGCCTCCTAGCTCTCACTACCTTCTCCCACTCTCCATGGCTGCCACTTCTCCAACGTCCACCTTCTTTCCACCCTAACCTTTAATTCCTCCACATCTCTTCGCTCTCAAACCACTGCTAAACTTGAGCCTCCTGCTCCTCCAAACCAAAGTGGTTGACTTGAGTGCCTGCTTTTTATAGTGGTTTTACAACTCCCTCTTGGTGGGGATTTTAGTGAGGGTCGGCATCTGTGTTTTGTAATCAGAGCAGGGTTTGAATTGGCTGTCCCATCGTGCTCCCAGATCCACTTTGGGCTTAGAAGACCCGACCAAGACTTCATCTGGCCTGTCCGTCATCTTGGCTTGCACTCACCTGCTTTCTGCGACTTCTTGTGCCGTGCCCACATCTCCTGTTCCTTGATTGTTTGAGTTATTTGTTAAAAAAACTCTTGGTAAGGTGTCAAAACTTGCTGGATATTTAGAAACTGTTGGTTTGAAGTGCATATGCAACATTGTATCTTTGGTGAGAGTTAGATTTGCTTGTAGATAATGCATGGAGCAGAGCAGCCAGAGGCACGGAAACTGCTCTTCTGAACAACCATGAAGTTTTGCTCTCTAACCTTTACTCCAGCTCTCCCGCTGTCCTCATCCTCCTGGAACTCTCCTCTGCCTTTGATATGGTCAATCACGTCATCCTGATTAATCATCCCTGTGAGAACCTGGGCACCATGGATCAGGCTCTGGCGTGGCTGACCTCCTTCCTCTTGGACCGACCCTCTCAGGTCCAACTTGGTTCCTTTCTCTCCACCACCTCTCTCTCCATTTGTAGTTTCCCCCAGGGGTCTATCCTCTCACACTGGCTCTTCAATGTCTACTTGGTCCGTTTGTCCCAGGTGATTTCCACCTTCTCTTCCAAATTCCAGTGTTATGTGGATGACACACAGCTCTCTTTCAGGCTTCCCTCAGCCTCCTATCCTTCCTCGCACATCACTGACCGTCTATCCGCGATTCAGAAATGGTGCTCCTCCAATGATCTCTGCCTCAATGCCTGTAAGACTCAGATTATGCTCATAGGGACCCCTGCTCCCGCTTTCACTCTGGCCGCCCTCCTTGGGCCCTCTACCCTCACCCTCCTTGGAGGCAAAAAACCTTGGGGTCATCTTCAACTCCACTCTCTCCTTCTCTCCTCACATCACAGACCTTGCCAAGAAGGCCCACTTCCAACTATGCCTCCTCAGAGGTATTATACCCTTTCTCACCTTCCCTTGAAGCTCACTGTCTCCAGAGCTCTGGTTCTCTCCAGGCTGGACTCCTGCAACAGCCTCTTTCTCAATCTGCCGAACTCTACTCTTCGCCCCCTTCAACTAATCTATAACAGGACTGCAAGACTTTTTATTGGCCTCAAGCCCAGGGACCGCATCTCTCCATCCCTGAAATCTCTGCACTGTCTCCCAGTGGCTGCAAGGATCACGTTCACGACCCTTTGCATCGTCCACAAGGCTTTCTGTGACTGGGGCCCACACTATATACAATTCTCTCTGCCTAAATACCTTTCTTCTAGATCCCTTTGCTCTGCTACCTCGAACTCTCTGAGGGTCAGACGTTTCTCCAAGCTGGGAGTGAGGGGTCGAAGTCTCTACTCTGCAGGTGCCTCCCTCTGGAACGTCCTCCCTGCCCCTCTCAAACTTGAGCCGGACCACCTAAAGATCCGGAAGCTGCTCAAGACCGTCCTTTTCTCCTCTGCTTTCTCTCTCCCTCATCCTTGCTAAGCTGCTATCCTGTCTGTCTACCCTGACGGGCTGCCGGGTACCCTCAGAGTCTAACAGGGTACCAGGCCCCTCCATGACCAGTCTTCCTGCAGTGCCTTCGGTCCTACCCCGCACTTAGGGTCTGTAACTGTAACTTCTACTGCCCCCTGGCTTCCATGCACTTACCCAGATCTGCCCTGCCCTGGCTGCATTTACTCAAAGCCTTGGAGCCCTGACTGCACTGTCCCCTCTCCCTTTCAAATGTACTCTTGTCGCACTTGCACGATCCTAATGACACAAGGCCTAGTAGGATCATTTGTACTGTTTTTCCTCTGTCTCCCCCTTCCTTGTCTTGTGGCGCCTAGAAACACTTGTATACAGGCGCGTCATAAATATCGAATAATATCATATCATTTTTGCTTATGTTTCACTCTGTTAATTCTGCTGCCGGAAATCGCATGCCTATACCCAATGCACAGGCAGTTTAAGAGAATTATGGTTAATGCATGCATGTATTTACATTTACACACGCAAATAGGTGTGCATAAAACCACATCTTAATGTTGAGCACTCGAAGGAATTGCATCTTTGCATTGATACCCCTATTGTGTACATACATATTTGCAGTTTGGTTTTTAATTACATTTTTATTAAATCATTTTTAATAAAATAGCATTTATATAGCGCTACGAACCCTCAGGTATTTGAGCACTGCTTATTGACCTCCGAAGGATAAAAGGCTGAGTTTGGCCCTGCCAGGATTCGAACCTGCGTCAGCAGGCTCTGCACAGATGTGCTATCGCACTGGTGGTTACACTTGAGTTGTCATATTATTAGATTATGCTCTTTTAGGTACAAAAAAGGTCTACATTACGTTGCGTTACAACTCGCGCAGTTGAGGCTGAATGGGACGTAGTGTTTGCCCAGGATCACAGACTTGAGTTGGTTCGTGGCTACAGGATTGGGCTTCTAGTCTGATGTTTGGGGATGGAACTGCATGTCTCTTCAGGCCTAGCTTTTGGATGTGGGCTAATGGTTGACTTTCAATAATACTCTGGCCTGGGAAGATGCCCCGGCTTGTGGTCCATTTTGCCGCAGGCATGTTGGCTTGTTTTATCTGGAGGGCCGAGTTGCTGATAGTCCCCTGACACAGGTGGTCCTTGCGGTGCATGTCAAATAGGCACTCTTCGTGGAAATAATAGCAGTGAGCACATAATTGGGTGGTCAAGCTATGCCTTGAAAGAGGGTGGAGATTTGAGATACTAGTTGGGAACCTTATTGAGCTCTCAGAAGCAATTGCAAGCATCTGTGTTCTGCCCCCTTGATCATTTTAGTGACTCGTGTCCAAAGTGGGGCTCCCTCATATGAGGCGCTTAGGGATGCCTGTTATCACACTCTTGGCTTGGGAAGTGGTGCCAGGGCAGAAGCCACGCCTTGGTCCGGGGTCTTGGCCGCCTGTTATTAGCATTCCACTGACTTAATAACCAGTCACAGCTTTAACTCCATGGGCAGAGGCCTCTGGGTGCATTAGGTCTTGACAGTCAGTATTCTTCTGTCATTGGCATTTCGGTGGCTACTCTGTTAGGAGACCCGAGTGCCATTTCGCAGGTGGCTCTTGGCGTCTGGGACTCGGATGTGTAATTGGTCTAGAGGGTGGGAGGAGGCTGCGACCCCTCCCTTCCACTGATCTATGGTATTGAAGTAGACTGATGGGTGCCAGAACTTCCTGGCCTTGCTTCTGCATTAGCCTGGCCAGCCCTGCTAAGCCTTATAGCAACCAAATGCACACACACGCATTCGTACTCCGTGATCTCCCACACTCTGAACTTCGGTCCATGGAGGGTGGTCCAACTAACAGTGCTTTGAGACTATGGGCCGCATTAGGACCCAGGCGGCCGCATTAGGTTAACGGCGCCGTAAAAGGCTGCGGCGCCGTAAACCCCTTAACGCCTTACTGCGAGGTCCTTTTGCGGCTCCCGACCTGAACGACCTGAAAGTAGGGACCTGCAAAGGGACCTTGATGGCAATTACGGTACCGCAATTTGCGGTACCATAATTGCTGCCTTCCCCATTCCCATTGAGCCCTGTGGGGCAAAAATGGGAATGGGGAAGGGCCATGGAGAAAGGGGGAATTACCGCCCGCCAACCTTGGAAAGGGGTGGTAATTCCCCCTTTCTCCATGGCGGACTCCGGCATGGACCATGGTTTAGCGCCGGATCCTAATGAGAGCCTATGGAAATGATAAAGGCGCTGTATACATGCCAAGTACAATACAATATAATGGAGTTAAAGGGGGCATTCGAACAGCGCTTTGAGACTGTGAAAATGATAAAAGGCGCTATATACATGACAAGTACAATACAATGGAAGTAAACCAGGCGTTCCAACGGCGCTTTGAGACTATTAAAATGATAAAAAGGTGCTATATACATGACAAGTACAATACAATATTCACTCATGACGGAGCACAATAGGCCATCATTTGGAGTTCTCTTGATTTGTGACATAACATAATTGCATAGCTGCATGCATTCTTAAATGCACCATCTCATATGGGCTCATTGCATTTACTCTCCCACAGCCTTACATATTAGAATGCCTGCTATTTTCAGGAAAAACCATAGATTCACCTAAGAGGTACCAATATATATGATGCCGTTTAACATTTAAAAATATATATATATATATATGAGCTAGCTGCGTGCTCGCCCTTGATATCTATGCGCAGCTTGCTGTCGCAGGTTCGAATCCCTGCAAGGTCCACTCAGTGACCTGTTTCTCTGAACTGAAGCTGCGAACAGCACGCAAAAGCTCTCTTGCTCTTCTCCCTCTCAATCCCACTACTAAACCCTGCAACCCCCCTTGCATTGCACATCCTCCAGAGCGCCAAGAGACCACGCAAGTGGCGACAGTGTGCTGTACAAGACCCATTAACATCCTTCCAAGGTCGATACATTGAGTGCCACTCTGTGGGATAAAAATGTCAAAGACAACGGGAGGATAGCTCAGGGGCAATGCGCTTGCCTTGGAAGCAAGATGACGCGGAGCAGCACAGGTTCGTTCCCTGGGTCTGTGTTTAGAAAAATCTGGGTATTAAGTGTGTTATAAATAACCAATTACAATCTGCTATTTTCAGTGCTCTGCGTATGTAGTGCTACATATGAAATAGATATTATTGGTATCATGTTTACATCATGCCTGCGGGTATCTTCTTTATGTTGCATAACCTCTGTTATGCGTTAAGCTCTGGTGAATCTTTGACAAGTAGAAGTACAAAATATACATGTAATAGCTGCTTAAGTGTAGCCACTGTAGTAGTACGCGCGCGCGTGTGTGTCCACGTGCGTGCGTGCATGTGTGTGTGTATGTGTGTGTTGTCGGAGGATAACTAATCACTTATTTATGAACATACCTAAAGTAGCTCTGGGCACACTGATAGTACCCCTCTGTGTGATGCCCTGTAACTCAGCCTGGATAAGGAGTTTGGGATCCATTCTTCTATCACTGGGTGCATGTTACTAGGATTTTGTAGCCTGCTCCCAATTACTGGCCTACACACCTAAAATTGATCATTCAATCTCATCCCACGTCAAGTGGCCAAGTAGGTTTGGAACTTGGAGGATCGAGATGACCCCTTCCTCCCCTCGCTCCCTTTTGTGCTCCCCGCATTCCCCTTCACACTACCAGCTCTTGGCCTGGGCAGCTCTATCAGTCGCCGGAGCAACACCCAGATAATTCTCCTGATTTACTGTTAGGCACACTTAAAAACTTTTTTCGGCAAAGAAACCGCCACACTTCAAGGGTATGCTTGAGCACATCTCGAGTCCATCATGCAACCATGCACTGACTGGTTTTAGACCCACGCAATCAATGCACTAGAAACTACATCACAGAAATGCGCTCAGCATCGCCGACGGGCTGTAGTCCCAATTTACCCAATAGAAAAGGGTTTGATCCACTATAAAATGATTGCGCGCACCCCTCATACTTCCAAAATCATGTGCCCTCTCACCCTAAGTTACTAGGGGAATCCAGACGTGGACCCCTTGCTCACTATTCTTAGAGAGGCACTGCTCCTCCCTACTGATGAGGTCCAACCAGACCGAAACATGTGTCTGGGGTTGCTGTTGGTACTCTTGTTCAGAGGAGAATTGCCTAGCATTTCGGTGCTGGACTGCCCCAGGGCAGGACAAAGACTGATATGTTTGGGATATTTCTTCTCTGTGAAAGATAGTGAGCTAAAGACTCTGGGTAAGTCTCTCGTAACTAGGACTTATGTCTGGCAGAGGGACTCCCAGGACCCCCCTTGTTAATTTGCTCCCCCCCTTGTACCTTTCGAATAGTTTGTCTTTTATTTCTATTCTATTCCTGCTGCTCTTACCCTCTCACATGTTCTCCATTTGGTTTCCCCATCAGACCCTGGTCTGGTTTACCCCAGGTGTGGGCAATATGCTAATATCCGGACAAGCATTGATGCCGGAAGACGACCAATGAGTGTAGTATAACAGCATATTAACACAATAGGGGACTGCAGTGCTGCACCATCGGCGTGCTGTTGTATGCCCCTCCGAGAACTGGAACACTGATCCTAACAGGCCGACGCAGCCTTTACAGAGGGGCCTCCATCCGCTACCTCCCTGTTGATCCCTGGAGACCCGCGAAAAACAGTCCCCACACGCTGCATGCTGACCATCCCACCCCCGGAACCATAAACTCCCCCAGCCCGCACACTAAAATCACTGGGCTGGTGGGGGCATTGCTGAGGAGGCGACGTCCACCATCATCTACCCACACATAACCGAGTGGCGTCTCTGAACGTCCCTCATCATGGCGGCCAGGAATAAGACGAAAACAAGCACCATGGACACGTATGTATCCGCAAAAGCGAAAACTCCTCCGCAGCCACGCACTTCCACCCCCGAACCTCCCCAGGCAAAACCCCGAAAATCAAGCCCATGTATTTGAGGCAATTGCATCACTGCGCTCATTTATAGATTCCAGAATCGGGGAGTTCAAATCCGAGCTACAACTCATGCGCCAGGATGCCCGCAACTTAACAGAAAGAGTGACCACTACCGAAACAACCATATAAGAAACGTCAGACGACACAGCGGAACTGAAAGCTAAGGTGCTGGACCTGGAACGAAAGGTGTTCACACTTGAGGCCAGAGCTGAGGAGGCTGAGCGCCGGGCCAGACACGCCAACATCAGAATACTTGGGGTCCCGGAAGGAAGCGAGGGCTCCAATCCGACAGCCTATATAGAATCCCTGATACAACAGGAGGTGGGTGCCGGAAGACTAACGCAAGGATTCTCGATCGAAAGGGCGCATAGATCACTTCAGAAGAGACCCCCACGGGCTTGCATCCTCACCCTATAATCGCTAAAGTACTCAACTTCCAGGACAGAGAGACCATCCTCCGGCACTCCAGAGAAGAGGGCCCCATTGAACGTGGGAGCTCCAGGATAACAATCTACCCCGATTACACCCCGAAGGTCCAACGAGAGAGGAACTCATTTGTGCCGATTAAAGCCCGGCTCAGGCAACTGAACCTGAAGTACATGCTATTATACCCCTCCAGACTGAAAGTGATCCACAAGGGGAGGGCGATTTTCCTGGAATCCCCAGCAGCTGCCAACATATGGCTGGAAGACAACAATCTAGCTGCAAATAAGGATCCTCAACCCACGGAAAACTGAAGAATCACCAGCGCTTGAGACATGGACGGATCCATGACTCACAAAGCTAACTCAGACGCAAGGCAAATAACCAAAGAGAAAGTAAAATCACCCAACAGTAAGCTACATAGATGCGGCCCTCGCTCAGCCCACACCAGGCACAGAGCCCTACCCCCACGAACAGTTCAGGACAGGCCAGTTGCCTGACCGACCTTACTCGTGCCTGACAACCAGATGGATCCTGACGGTACGAGAGCGCCTGAGCACCAGCAGGAACTTGTCGTTGCTGGGCGCACCAGTTCCAGTTTTGTTAATCGTTTTGTTCACACCACAGTCCACGAAATATTAAGAAAGGGGAAGCACGGGACCGGAGGTCCTTGGGGGCCGAGGATGAGAAAACACCGGAACCCAGGAGGAGAGCTTCATCACCTGGAGAAGGGGCCGCCCCGTGAAATCTGGGGCGACCGGAAAGATGAAACCAAGACACCAACTCAATGGCACTCCAACTTAAGGTGATGACGTGGAATGTGAGGGGTATGGGCACGTACCTGAGAAGGAATCAGATCCACTCATACCTGCGCAGGAAAAAGGTATCGATAGCAATGCTTCAAGAGACCCATCTCACGGAAGAATCCACAGCCAAATTATCCGAAAGATGGGGTGGGATCGGAAGAGGGGCACCATACTCCAAATTTGCTAGAGGAGTGTTCACGTGGGTAAACCCGACAGTGCCCTTCCAGCTACTGGACTATGAAGCCGACAAAGAGGGCAGATATCTAATACTATGGGGAACTATCGAATCCACGCCAGTGTGCCCGGTGAACTTATACTCACCACAACACGGAATACCCTCACACCTCAAAATGCTTAGTGCTAAAATGATCCTTTGCAGAGAGAGTGCGTTCATATGGGGTGGTGACTTCAATTGTATCAGGAACGGAGCTATGGACAGATCAGATCCCCCCCATCTTTTAAATAGCCCTGCATCTAACGTCCTAAACACCACAATAGAGAAACTCGACCTCGTGGACATCTGGAGGGAACAACATCGCACCGAGAGGAGCTATTCTTATTACTCGGCCCCGCACAAGGTCCATACGAGGATAGACTATTTGTTCATAGATCGTGAGCTGGCTCAACAAGTAGACTCCACAATGTATCTAGGCAGAACCATATCAAATCACTCTCCGCTGATTATGCAATGGGCTCCTAGAGGACCCAGACCGCCAATCCCATTATGGAGAATGCCACCGGCAGCACTCACAGACCACGCATTTAAGGAGGAAATTGGTGCTAAACTCGAAGAATACCTAGACATCAACACAGGCTCAGTGTCAAGTTGGAGCACACTATGGGAGGCCATGAAGGTTGTGACACGGGGAGAAGTCATATCCGGAGCTGGTGGCATCCGCAAGCATCTGAAGTCGGAACTGGAGGATCTGGAGAATAAGATTACACACCTGGAATCCGAAATCGACATCATGCCGGACTCTGAAACAGAACTGAAGGGCACCCGGGAGGAATGCCTTTTGGCCTGGAATAGACTGTCTAAATTCGACTACACGACCTACATCGCCAGAGCGCACAAAGAAGCAGATAAACCTGGTAGAATGTTGGCCTGGCTGTGTAAACGCGAGTTCCCAAGACACCTCCCGACGGAAATAACTGATGAAAGGGGGACAACCCACAGGACGCAACAAGATATTAACTCTGCGTTTGCGGCATTCTACTCTGAACTGTATGCCCACGACACCAAAATACCAGTGGAGTACATAAGGGCTACACTGGCAGAGATTGAGCTCCCAAGACTGACGGAGGCCCAAAGTGAGCTACTGGACGCGGAAATCACTCCAGAAGATGTGATGGAGGCGATTAGTTCGCTAGCCACCTGCAAGACCCCCGGGAGTGATGGGCTTCCGCCAGAATTCTATAAAGCATATGAAGCGACCCTCACCCCAATACTACACAAGGTGTATATGGAGGCATACGAAAACGGAATCCTACCCAACTCCATGAAAGAAACAATTATCATCCCTATACTTAAACCCAACAAACCTGTCGACAACTGTGAATCATACCGCCCAATCGCCATGCTAAACTATGATTGCAAGATCCTGACCACAATACTGGCTAAGAGGCTGGCGAGGGTGATAGGAACCCTGATTCACGAGGACCAGAATGGTTTCGTTCCAGGACGCAATACTACTGCAAACCCGAGGAGGCTCCAGCACATCATGGCAGAGACCTATGATCAGGACGAGGACCTAGCGGTGCTATCGCTAGACGCCATAAAAGCATTCGATTCCATCTACTGGGAGTGGCTGATAGAAGTGCTGAGGGAATTCGGCTTTGGCGAGGGCTTTGTAAAATGGGTCGAGGTACTGTATAATTCACCGGCAGCGAGAGTGAAGACTGGAGGGACGGTGTCCAAAGCCTGGGCGATACAGCGGGGCACGAGGCAAGGATGCCCACTGTCCCCGATGTTGTACATACTGGGCCTGGAGACAGTAGCCGCCTATTTCAGAAAACAACTTTTTGACGCGGGCATTGAGCTGGGCAGTGACCATTCCATAATATCCATGTACGCGGACGACGTCCTCCTGTATTTAAATAACCCTCAGCTCAATGCACAAGTCGGGTTGGACATCCTAGACAACCTTGCCCGATACTCTGGGATAACATTTAGCAAGCTAAAGTCGTGTGCGTTTCCACTGGCCAGACTCAGGGGTCTGGATAAGTCCGATCTACCAGACATCGGGATACAATGGCAATTAGAGAAGTTTAAGTACCTAGGAGTCGATGTGTGTCATACCCCTGCACTACACGCATGAACACAACACTGAAAAAGCAGTGGGTGCCCTCCGCAAATCCATGAACTTTTGGTCGAAGCTACCACTGGCAGTGATGGGCAGAACGGCAATAGTCAAGATGATAGTTCTCCCCCGTTTTTTATATCACTTCACGAACGTCTGCTTCTACATCAGACCTCCCTTCTTCAGAAAACTGGACTCTCTAATCAAAGACTTCATATGGGGGTCATCCAGACACAAGCTCTCTTTACCTACACTTACGCTCCCGTACAAGGAAGGAGGGATACAACTACCCGATCTGCAAAGGTACTATCTAGCTGCACAACTCAGCCACGTGACGAAATGGCTCTCCGATGACCCGTCAGCTGAAGTGGGGCTCCTGCGACATGCGACCTCCAAGCTATTCCCCAAAGAAATGCACGAAAAAAGAACCCGACGAAAAAAACATCTGAAGTTCCCATGATTGTTACCCTGGGCAGGCAGATATGGGCCAGAACTGGCTTCCTTCGACAATTAAAACATCCCTACAATCCCAACACCCCCATTCTGGCGGATGTATGCAAAACTCAGGCGGACCTAGCGACAGCCAGGAAATGGGAGAGAGCCGGAATCTACACATGGGGAGACCTGTTTGAAGATGGCATCTTCAGAGAACTTGAATCGCTACAAGCTAATGAAGGCATCTCGAACACCCAATTCCTGTGGTACCACCGCCTCAAGAGGATAGCTAGGGCACAATGGCCTATCTGGCCAGAGGAACCCCCACCGGACCCCCTCCTCCAGGAAATGTACGACCTAGCAGATGGTTGGAAGCCGGTCTCCCGCTTATACATCAAACTGAACGACAGATCCAATCCAAAAAGCGCATCCCTGAGACAAAAATGGGAAACCGAATTGGGGATCACACTATCTGACAGTGAATGGGAGCGAATATTACTATACCCCAAAGAGGTGTCGAGGAACATTAGATTCAAACAAGTTCAACTGAATGTCCTATACAGAACATACATGACCCCACTAAGAGTTGCTACCTTTAACAAACAAGCACCGCCGAACTGCCCCTGGTGCGGAAATGATAAAGCGGACATGATCCACATGTTCTGGACCTGCACCGAAACAGCGAAATTCTGGTCCATGGTAGAAAGCACCTGCACTAAAGCGGGACTCACAAGATATGAATGGAGCCCAAAGGAATGCTTACTGGGAGCGCATCCCAGACTGAGCAAATACAAACACCTGGTCAAACTAATGGACCTAGCCTGCATCCTCGCAAAAAGGTCCATAGCTATGGCATGGAAATCACCAGGGGGCCCGAGGCATGAACGTTGGCTTAAGGACCTGGAAAAGTGGACAGAGGCAGAGACCAGAGCCTGGCAAGATGGAATCAACTCAAGCGATGATAACTCCAATGACACCCTAGAATCATGGAGGGCCCTGTTGCGCGACATCCAATACGCTTCGGATCACAAATCTCCCTGAGTTCTCACCCCTACCAGAGACTTGCCTGGGGTTTACCCCCAAGAATGGACAACCCGTAAACTCAACCCCGTGACCTTGGGTACACCGACCACCGGCCCCCCTCCCCCATCACCACAACTAAGAACAATACGTTGAGCTATGAAGACTGTGGTAGTTAATTGGTTGTTGTTCGTTTGTTATGTTACCGTTTGATGGTTGTTATGTACTTATATAAATGCCAATAAAATACTTTTATTAAAGAAACAGCATATTAACACAATGTAACATTGTTATCCCGCAAATGATTGGGCCTTGTTGGTGGCGACAATAAAACCAATGCATGCGTTATAACTGGTTTTCGCAAAACCAAAAGTTGATGGCTGGAAGGCAACCCTCCAGACCATAGTTCTTCGCCTGCCAAGCCATCACAGAAGGGGAAAGACCATCTGCAAATCAGATTTGGTCTCACCCCGAAAGGGGCCGTCCAGCCCTAACTGCTTGGTCACATTCCTTCTGCACGAGACCACAAGCCTCCCCAGACATGTTTCAGGCTTGTTGGGCGTCATCAATGAGGAGTAGCATGGGTCTCTAGGCCCAGCAGGCACAGGACCCATGCCTGGGCATACCCGTCCCTCTCAGGGTGACTACAGCAAAACAAAAGAGGTGATGGATGGAACATGTTTCATTCCATTTATGGTGACCACCACAGCCAAAAACACTGTCCTCACTTCCTGAAGCCTACCACCTGCCTACAGTGAGAGGTGGTGATGTGCATAAGGGGGCTAAGAAGAGCCAACTTCCCTGTTAATTAGGCTGTGCTTTTCAATATCCCAAGTTCACATCCTGCACGAAAAAAGTAAGTTTGTAAGCAGCTGAAGCAGAAAGCATTTGCCAGCAGGATAGCTTCCAAGTGTGCGCGATACAGCTCCATTCTGTGTTCAGACTGCACCCCCTCCCACCCGCTTTGCACATATTTGTTGGGCAGGGGGCATGAATGAACTTGCCTGGCAGTATCGGCTGCATTATCCCGCTTCCCCGTGGCCTCAACATTTTTTTCACCAGGTACTGTTATTGTATCCTCATTACGTGTTTCCGACAGGTCGCTACATGGCTGACTTCTTCAGGCCTGGACACTCACTCACACATTAATAGAAACAGAGAGAGGACTCATTGGCATGCTGCTTATTGTGGGGAAGAATGATTTGGGATTTTTATAAAGCGGAAGTAGGTAAATGTGTTGGGTGAGCCACTGCGCATTCAGCCATGCTTTATTTTGGGTACCGTGAACTACTTGTTATGTTATGTTATGTTATAGTTTAATTAGCAAGTGCACGTTCGGCAGCAATTGCCTCTTGGCACGGTGTAGCCTGTGGCCCAGTAGGGTCCGGCTCGAATGGGCTGTGTTTTTGGCATCGGGCCACGTGAGGGGCCCATGGTGCCCGTCGCCCAGGCTGGCTGGACACACGTATCGACATTAAAGGGCCCATTCAGCTTGGCACTGCTGCCTGGTCCGAAGAGATGCCCAGTCTCGGCCGCGTGTGGGGGCAGCCTGAATCGGGCAACCTTGCCATGCCCCGGTCTCGACCCACCTTGTGGCCAGCAATGGTGAGCCCTGTTTAGAAGTCCTCCAGGTTCGGCGCATATCAGGCGGACCAAGAGGTGAAGAGCAGAGAAGTCCACTATGCCTGCTCTGTCCCGGGGTGCCCCGTAAGGCAGCCTAGTTGAAGAGCAGAGAGAGGTAAGTCCTGGACTTCCCTATTGTGGCAGCCCGGTTGAAGAAAAGTACTGGGCGAAGAAGCCCGGGTGAAGCGTGAGGTCTGGCACTGCGCCAGATGTTCTAGGAAGAACCACAGCCCACTCCATGCATGTCTGGGACACAATACAGAAGGGACAGGTCCCTGAAGCCAGAAGCTGTGTCGCAGGTGTGGTGGTGAACATGTCAGTAATGAGAAGGCCGTCTGAGAACAAATTGGCACAGCGGGTACGAGCATACCAGGTCATGGCGCCTCCCAGAAGATTGGAAAGTGGCTACGGGTCAAAGCAGTGGTGTCAGGTGGCCCATCAGGCCATGGGGGCTGACAAGAAGATCTGGTGTGCCACTGTGCCAGGCTATTGGGGCACCCTGAAGACACAGATGGCCCTTGAGGTGCGGCTGTGTGTTCATGGGGGTCCCTTCAAGGCACGAGGCTGCCGAAGACGAGGAAGACGGTGCCCAGGCTCGCATTAGTGAATGGGTGGGCCACCAACTGAGCAAGGGCTTGCCTCAAAGACTGTTTTAGGTGTGGGTCACACATGTAGTCATTTTGGGTGGCCCCACATGGTGAACGGGGCAACCTGAAGAAAGAATAGTGGGGCTAAAACCCAACACAAGCAAGGGGAAGGCCCCTCACGCACCCAAGGCCAGACCCATGAAGGTACTGTAAGGGTGTGACTGACTGCAGCAGTCACCCCCGTTGGAAATAGCATATTGTATGTCTTTATGTCAGTGCTTGTTATGTATATTTATGTATATATTTAAGTGTTCAATAAATGTTAAATAGGGTAAATGTTATGTATGGGCTATTATGGGAAACGGTATGTAGGTTATATGTATAGTACATATAAGTGAGTAAGGGGGTTCAACCGCAGATGTGGTAAGGAACTCGGCGTGAGGTAGTGGAAGAGGTGGTGGCCTGCTTGAGGCCACATAAGGGGTAGGTCCACCCACGGAGGCCACCGTTTCACCTCACGCATCAGTGGGGGGTACCAGAGGATAGGCATGGGGTTGGCTTTTTCAGTCGCACCCCGGAAGTCTCCCTGTGACCCCTCCAAGGAAGGGTGGGCTGGTGGGGCAGATCCCTGTTTGTTATGTTATGTTATGTTATTTCAACTTATAAAGCGCATGGTCGCCAAAGGGCATCATGGCGCTAGAGAGGAAGACTGCTCAATGAAGAAACAACTGGTAGAGAAGCCAGGGACTAGAATAAATTAGTTTTCAAAGCTCTTCTAAAGCACAAGTGGTTAGAAGTGGCCTTAAGTAGCAGAGGGAGATTGTTCCAAAGTTTGTTCCAAAGTTTGTTTAGATGGAACATCTGGGACATTTAAGAAAGAGACTAGGAATATTTAATAAGCGGTAAATAGCTGTCCCTAATTTGATTTTACAAATGCAGCGCCCAACCCCCCGTTTTATCCATCTGGCCTCGGGTTCCATGGGGTCTGTCCCTAGTCTGGGGTGAGGGAGGCGTACACCCTTGCCTGGACCACGGCTGGAAAACATGGGCTACAACTGACACACACAACTGACACACCCTAACCCAGGAGCCTGCAGAGGTTTTGGACTAAAATTACCAGCATCCCGAGCCAGCATATTAAATGGTGAGGAATCATGGGAATCGTAGTCCAAAACATCTGGAGAGCAACAGGCTGCAGACCTAATAGATAGCAGAGAACTAGTAGTTAATCCTGAAGGAGATGAGATTTTAGGTGCCACTGGTGGTGGCCTCCTAAGCTTCTGTTATGTATAGCCAATAAATTCCAAAGGGAAGGGGCCAGATAGGAGATGGCCTGACTACCTTATCCGAGTCATCTTATTTGTGTGATAGCCAGCTGTGTATTATTGAGGTAGCGTAAGCGAAAAGGGGGAATGAACTTTTTGCGCCGATCAACAAGACGGCATAGAATGGTTGTGATCCATAGTTGGTTGTCACTCAATGCACCCAGGTTTTAAATATGATCATTGGGGGGAAGTGGTGTTCCCAGGTGTATCAGACAGAATTAGTTGGGTTTCATTGTAAGTGGTTCATGCCATGCAGTGGTTAATGTGAGAAAGACATCGCTTTACAGTATCAGCTGTGATTTTATTGGAGTCTTGAAGTCGCATCAGGATCTTCATGTTATCAACATCTTGATACATGTCTGGTACCTACTTGTTAGTTGTGTTATTTATCTGAAGAAGCATTACAACCTGGAGGTTTCTAAGTGCACGACAGAAAACACACAAGAAAGGTGACAAATAAAATCATTTTAAGAAGTAGGTCTTCAGTTTGTGTCGAAAAGTGTATAAATTGTCTCACTGCATGATCCGATCAGCAGGACAGTGCTAAATGAAAGGAGCCTTGGGTCATCTCAGCTGCTTGTAATGGGGCCCCATAATCAGCTGTCACTTTGTTCCATCGGTGGAGGGGACAGATCACTTCCCCGACAGCCATGTGGAGATTGACTTCATAGCGACACTTGGTTTCCGCAGTATTTGGCTCCCACGTCTGTGTGTCAGTATCACTGGAGGACGACGCCAATTGGCGATGAGAACCACATGTGTGGGGATTGATGCAATATCTTTTTGCGAGAATGGTTTTTATAACTGCGAGCTCCGCGACATCTCCATCAACCAGCGATTCAGAAAGCCCATTTTCTTCCCACCAAATGTACACCGTTTAAAGTCATTGGCCCTCATTACGACCCTGGCGGAAAGGGGTTTACGCCAGCGTTATTCGCGGCGGACCCGTCCGCCCTACTACGAGTTCCCGTAGCGCCATGGAGCGTTTTCCGCCTGGTTTTTCCGGGCGGAGAAATCCATGGCGCTACGGGACCTTGTTGTTAATTACGCCACCGTATTTTACGGTGGCGTAATTAACGCCTTCCCCACTCCCATTATACCCTATGGGGCAAAAATGGGAATGGGGAAGGGTAAAATGGGGGATGGGGATTTACCGCCCCGCCAAGGTCGGAATGGGGCGGAAAATCCGCCAACCCCCATGGCGCTATCGGCAGCTTTCCGCCGTGCTCCATGGTGCATTTTGCACCGCGATTTCCGCCAGGGTCGTAATGAGGCCCATTGACCTGGAGCAAGAAGAGGAGGATAGTCAGCAAGACGACCTCTCTTAAGAAGAGGTCCGAGACATACGCCCTTTTCCGCTTCTGGAAGTGGATGAGAGTAAGATCTTTATGAGAGAGATGTAGTGCCACAGCAGCCAGAGGATTATATTGTCCCCAAAGATATGCCAATCCCAGATGCACAAAGACATTCTCCATTTCAAGACTCAGTAGCTAAGAGGAAAGTTGATCTTATCCTTACGTGTTTTCAACCAAAGGGCCTCATTACGACCCAGGCGCTAATGGGTTAACGGCGCCGTAAAAGGCTGCGGCGCCGTTAACCTATTAGCGCCTAATTACAAGGTCCCTTTGCGGGACCCGACCTTAACGGCTGGTGTAGACCAGCCGTTAAAGTAGGGACCCGCAAAGGGACCTTGGTGCTAATTACGGTGCCGCAATTTGCGGCACCGTACTTAGCGCCTTCCCCATTCCCATTGAGCCCTATGGGGCAAAAATGGGAATGGGGAAGGGCCATGGAGGAAGGGGGAATTACTGCCCCGCCAACCTTGTAATGGGGTGGTAATTCCCCCTTTCTCCATGGTGGAGTCGGTAACTTACCGGCATGGACCATGGTGCTATTAGCACCATGGTCTTTCGCCAGGGTCGTAATGAGGCCCAAAGTGCTTTATATTGGTCTGCTTCGAGGATGCTCAGTTGTGGTGTGGTGGATAATGAAACCTGCCTGGGATGCGGGAAGGTGTGTGGGTCCCTGGCACATATGCTTAGGACATGTGATGAGACCGACTGGGTGCTGGGTAGAAGTATGGGCTTCCACGGAGCCGATGAGTGGGCGTGAACTCCCAAGAACTCCTTCTATGAACCTGCTGGAGGTGTTCCTAAGCAAACAATCTCCGCGTTGGAGCCAAGCAGTGGACGCGTAGAGGCCTGATTGAGGTGAAAGAAAAGTTCGGATGGACGATGAACTTCTGAGAAATGAGCGACCCATACCTGTTCTGCAAGATAGTTTCCTGGGTTGAGGGGAATAAATTGTTCAAAGACAAAAGAAAAGATACTCAAGGTTTGGAAGCCGGATAGAAAGTCATTCTGTCATAAGTGGTTAGAGGATATGGCCTTACTCTCTGCCAAGAAAAATGTTGTCTACCAGAACAGAGGTTACATAGGAAGATAGGCTAGAAGTCTTCCAAATTATCTGTATGTTTGACTTGCAAAGTACCGATCCAGTCCCCTTTTAGGATCACCTTCCTTGTCCTCCATCTTGCCCATGCAGCTTTCCTATACCACCTTGTCTTTTTCCTGGTTGTCGTTCTCCCCTTTTATGTGTAGCCAGTGGTGGCAATTTGGTTCCCCCTAACTGCCTCAAGACAGATCAAAACTAGCCATAACCCAGGATCTGCATGGTGGGTGGCACTAAAGCAGATGGTATACGGATCGCTGCCCTCCTATGTGCTTCTAGGAAGCACTGGTATATTTCTATTGAATGGAAACTCAGTGATGGTGGTGAGCTTTGATAATGTGACAGGGTCTGCGTACAGGCCATGTCGGGGGATGGAGGGAACCCTCTGGAAACACATAGTGCCTGTGCCAGTGCAGGCAGTCCCCATCCCCACCTTACAGGTACTGATGGCGGCGTCCCCAACCGTGGGAGAAAGCCAGCAAAGGGGGACTGCAACAGGGAGCAGAGGCAGAAGACGTCAGGCTGGTCCACATGGCCCAGTATTAGAATGTCTCATGGGGTGCTGCAAACGCGGCCACACCGTTACAGAGGAGGAGGTGGCACACGCACAACCAAGGGGTGCAGCAGCAGGGACAGCACCGGCTGCTGCAACAAGAAGAGAGTGCGGCTCCGGTTGGCAGTGTCAGCTGGAGCCTGTGCGAATGGACAAATCCATTTGCCCACTAGGGAGGCCCGTAATAATTAAGAAAGGGCCCCCTACAGGGCTCAGGACTAATCCAATAACCTGTCAGGGATATTATTAGGTGAAGGCCTCCAGGAGGGCCTGGCAGTCCCTGAGAGCCATTACCTGCTCCAAGTTAGAAATGAAGTTAGACAGCATGGAAAAGAGGCTGGGTTTACCAGCCCTTATTAGCCCTGACTAAGCCTTCCCCAGTCACGTCCCACTAAAGGAAGGTTTGTTCGTTTGTTTGTTTGTTTGTTGGTTTATTTTATTTCTATAGCGCACCTGACCCTGAGGTATCTAGGCACTCTTAGAAGCAAGTACATTGTTACAGACATAGGCATTATAGTCAAATACAATTTGGACAGTCACAAGTAAAGAAAATTACAGGCATAGGATTTGTAGTCAGATTACAGTTACATCAGTGGATTTCCATGTGGTAAGAATACAGGCGGAACAGATATAAAGAAACAGCTGAAGCAAATATGGGCAAGTCGTAGGAGAGTGGTTCCTTAGTTAATGAACTGTGGGCCAGAAATTCTAATTACTGTTATCTAGTTCTTGCTAAGTAACCAGGAATGACATTTCTTCTGAAGTTAGAGAACAGCTGGGTTGACTTAAGGGCAGGTGGGAGTGTTGTGCCGCCATGACCAGGAAGCTGCGACCTCCAGATCTTTTTAGTTTGTATCTTGGGATCATCCGGCAAGACATGTTGGATGATCTAGTGATCTGTGTGGATGATCTCATAGTAAATTTTTCAGTGAGGTACGGTGGGGATGTATGATTCAGTGCTTTGAAGGTGAGACACAAGGTTTTCCACTCAATCTTTTCCTTTATAGAAAGCCATTTGTAATGTCTTCTTGTTGCTGAAATGTGCTCTCTTCTTGGTATATTTAATGCAACTCTAAGTGCATTGTTCTGCATTATTTGTAATTTGTTGAGCACAGACTTATTTGCACCCAAATACAGACCATTACAATAGTCCAATTTGGACAATATGAGTGCTCTTGCTAAAATGAGGCAACTTTCTGTTGATAGCAATGGACTACAGGCCCTTACTAGTTTGCCCATGTAGGCAATGGCTGAGGCAGTCATGTTCACTTGTTTATTTAAATTAGATCTAGCGTCCAGATAGAAACTTAGTGTTTTTACTTCTTTGGCACTAGGATGGTCTTCCCATCTATATTGAA
Organism: Ambystoma mexicanum; assembly: GCF_040938575.1. Taxonomy (NCBI): domain Eukaryota; kingdom Metazoa; phylum Chordata; class Amphibia; order Caudata; family Ambystomatidae; genus Ambystoma; species Ambystoma mexicanum. Next base: position 1,567,291,212 of record NC_090932.1, read on the forward strand.
GGAGGCATCATTTGAACTCATCTTATTTATGTTGGCTGGTGAACCCACCAAGAGGAGTTCCGTTTTGTCGCCATTCAGGCAGAGGCCATGGGAGGCCATCCATGCCTGAATGATTATGTAGATTTCGTTCACAAGTTGTACATCCGTGTCGTAGATCCCTGTTAGTGGTAGGAGGATCTGAGTGTCATCTGCATAGTTTGTGTAGGTGACACCCAGGTGGTCTAGTTCATCAAACAGTGGCTTTGAAAAAATATTATACAGGCTGGGCAACACACACGGACACTGGGGCACTCCACAGGTGATAGGTATGAGGTCAGCTGCTGCAGACGGCGAGAAGACTTGCATGGTCCTATTGTTTAAGAAAGATTGAATTGCCGCTGTGGCAAGGTGATCACAAAGTACACCGTGGTCGACCAAATCAAATGCTACCGATAGGTCCAAGAGGAGCAGAATTGCAAGTCTTCCTTTGTCTTTGAGTTCATCAATCTGGCTGTTTTGGTCAATGAGGGCCATTTTGGTCCCATGTTGAGGTCTAAAGCCAGACTGCCAAGTCCCTAAGAGCTTATTAGTCTCTAAATAATCTTGGATTTGCAGGGATTTTTAGCAGAAATGGGACCGTTGTAATTGGTCTGTAATTGATAGGTATAGTTGGATTTAGCGATTGTTTTTTGAGTAATGGGAGTAACCAAGATTCCTTCAAGATGCTAGGTACAATACCACTTGAAAATGAGACATTAATTAATTTGGTTAAGAATGGGGCCCAGTCTCTGGCCGCATTTTTAATGATCTGTGCTGCACAGCTATCCCCCTGGCACTTTGAAGGTTTCAGAGAAGCAATGATTTTTTTGTACCTCTGGTACGGATACTTTTGAAAATTTAAATCCTTGGGGATGTTGAGTGATAGGTTCTTGAGACGGCTTAGTTGAAGCAAGGTTGGTTAGGTTGCGCCGTTTGTCAGCTATTTTAGTATGCAGGGTGGCGATTTTGTTAGTGAGAGCATTCTGAATGTTCGTACACCAGAGTTTGTCTTTTTGACATGAGTCAGTCGGGGGGTTGGGCATCTCCATTTCTCTCAGGATGATGAAGAACTCTTTAGTGCTGGATCCATCTTGGTTAATTCTATTGTTAAAGGTGTCACGTTTAGTACGGATGATCTCTTCTTTGTTTTTAGCAGAGAGGTTGGCTAGGTTAGTTTTGTTCTCTGAAGAAGGTGTTTGTTTCCAAAATGTTTCGAGTTTTCTTTTTTCAAAACATAGAGTTTTTAACTCCGGGGTAAACTAAGAATTTAAATGGCCTCTTTGTTTGCCTTTGCGCATTTTGAGAGGCCCAAAGCTTTAGACATGGTGGAATTATAGGTGTCTACTAATAAGTTAGGGTCGGTAGTATTCAGTAAACAGTTTAAGGTGGGGATTACTAGAGGCATAATTGCCTCTGCAGTGATGTTACATTTGTTTCTAGTAGAGCACGGCAGTGCTATAGGGCTAGTTTATTGATGGTAAACTGAAAGCAGAGAAGGTAGTGATTGGTCCATGGTTGAGGTAGGATCTCATTCACTGTGATGTTACAATTTAGGTCTGCAACCCAGTCAAGGATCCTCCCTTTCTCATGGGTGGGCTGGGTGATTTATTTGCAGGAGTCCATGTTCAGCCAAGACATTGGCTAATGAGGTTTCTATGGAGTCATTAGGGTCGTTATAGCCTAAGTTGAAATCACCTAGTATTAAGATTTGCGAGGTGGTTTTAATGTTGTCAGAGAGTAAGGTCATCAGGTCTTCCTCGAACGAGCCTATAGGCCCAGGTGGTCTCGAGATTAAATGGTACTTTTATGCGAGGTCTGGAGTTTGGCCGAGAGCAGTTTGCATGGAGAGAGCGAAGGTGTAGTGGCTACTCTCATGTCTAAAGTATTTTTAAAGATTATGGCAATACCCCCTCCTCCGGAGTCGGGTCTGTCCACTCTAATTATAGAGTAATTGTCTGGTACTGCTAGTAGAAGTGAAAGGCCCGCTGCAGCATGCAGCCAGTATTCTGGTACTGCTAGGAAGTCCAGATTTCAAGCTAATATGATGTCTGCTATGTCAGTAGCATGAGCTATCAAAGACCGAGCATTTATTAAGGCTCCCTTGATGGTGTGTTTGGGATCGTTAGAAGTAGTAATGCTAGGTTTAAGTTGTTTCTGATTCTCATTTTGTCTATTCGACGTTATATTTATGGCTGAGGTCCCCCTCGGAGGGTTTCTCTTGGTAATGGTAGGTTAAGAGTTGGTAGGTTTGTTATGGTTGTTTTTGAGTAATGGCTGGTTAAGAGTTGGTAATCTAGAACAGAGTCTGGAATTTCTGTCGTTGATGCAAGGGCTATTGGAGGGTGAATCTGTGGTGGGACCTGCGGAGCCCTTGTTCGTGGGTAAGTTAAGCACGATAGTGTTAGATTAAGTGATTTTAATATTACTTGATGTGTACTGACGTAACTTCGGTAAGAAAGTGGTGGGCCTGAGTGAGGCCTTCAGTATGTCGAAGTTTAATGAGGGTAAGAAGGGGTTGGCTTTAATCCTAGGAGCAGTAACTTTAGTTGGGGTCATATTTAAGCAAAGATGTTGCTCATTCGAGGGGTATAGGAGTAAAGTATACCAATTGGCAGCCCCAGTGAGGGCCAACACTAGTAGAAGTGTTGGGAATAGAGTGTGCATGTTGTGCCTTTTTAGAGGCAACTGCCTCTTGGGGGCTAGCAGGCTGGATGCATCACACAATAATAACACAATGATAGGTAGGCAAAATGCAGGCCACAATGGTAGCACAGTGCACAGGTAGACTAGGTGCAGGCTAGATGCAGCAGGCTAGATGCAGGATACAATGATAGCGCAATGGAAGCATAGGCTAGGTGCAGGCTGGATGCAGTACACAATAGTAACCCTATGTTAGGTAGGTGGTATTCAGGCTAGATGCAGTATACAATAGTAACCCAATGTTGGGTAGGCTAGATGCAGGCTAGAGGCAGTACAGAGTGGTGACACAGTAGAAGGGTAGGCTGGATGCAGGCTGGAAGCGGCGCACAATGGTAACACTATGTCAGGGTAGATTGGGCACAGCACATATCACATGAGTGCAGTGTTAGGGGCTAAGTCTAAAGCTAAGGCAACGTCATTTATACAGTAACTTACATGTGGTTGTCATGAAAGGTTGTGATGCATTATGAAGGCATTCCATGATATGATACAGGCAGCGATAATACGGGCCAGTATGCTAAATCCATGCACAGAGCGGAAATTTCTCAGTTTGCGAATAGTGTACGTGAAGGAGGAACCACGGAGTAGGCGAGACATAAAGACTTGTCTGTGGATAAGGCGATGGTGAGTGGGAGGCATCTTATAACAGTGAAACCTGTACACATGGGCTTGGTGACTTAATGTTTATACATATGTCAATCAGGAGACCCTAAGGCCAAGTGTCGGCCCAAGCAGGTGACATTAGTGAGCTTAGTGAGACATAGAATACATTTGTGCGACGTTAGCAAAGGCAGCGGGGGCATGAGCAACATGCGATCAGGTGGGCCGAGTTTAGTGGACGCCAGAAAAAGTATATGAGGCTGGCTATGGGTAGTAAATGCAGAGATACAATGGCAGTGACGGGATAGATATATTAACTCAGTGTCAAAGTCTCACCAGATAAATCTCATATAACAAAAGCTTTGGTCGGAAGGGACGACCGGTGCCCTTATGTGGCTGAAGAAGAGTTGAAGCCATATGAAGAGGGATCACGAGGAAGTGAGAGGGCTGGAGCAGCTTGCAAAGCGGCACACTCGGTCAGCTTCGTCAGGTGCCTTTACTCAGGGCCTTCGTTCTGGGCCGGCGCTCGGCCGTGTGCCCTGCTATTTGGTGTCTGCAAGTCAGCCATCTGCAGGGGTCCAGTTGCTGTGACCACCCCTGCTGAAACAAAAGACTCCCGACTGCAGTTGCATCTCTCCACAGCCCAGCACCAGAACCCAGTTTCCCACCCACACCTGCCTCGGGGGTTGCCATGTCGGGGCAAACACCATCGGAGACCACTGGCAACCTCCAGCCAGAGAGGCAGAGGGCTGCCAGCTTCACAGCAGGAGAGGTTGGCATCCTGGTGGAGCAAGTCCTGGTGCATTATGATGCCCTATATGGAAGAACACGCACCAACAAGGATGGACAGGAGAGGATCTGGCTGGACATCGTGGTTGCCATCAACGCGGAGGGGGTGGCAACCCACGACCTACCACACGTCCCTAAGCGCTGGGAGGACTTCAGGTCCAGGACCCTCAGTAAGGCCCGACACCTCTTGGTAGCAGCGGATGCAGTGAGGCGCCGGGTCCACCTTACCATCGACAACATGAGGGTCCTGGAATGCATTAACCCAGCGCTTCACCGGCAGGTCCTCGAGAGAGAGACCGGTCTGGAGTCGAGCGGTAAGTGTCCATGCATACATATTGGATGCCGTGCATGTTGAGGTGTGCCAGGAGTTCGCAACTTGGACATATGTCTAAACAGGCCCATGTATGGATGTGTATGTGCAGGGACATGACCGTGCTGCATGTGAGTCCAGTCATGTGTGATGCACATCAATGGTGTATGTGTTCCAAAACATGATGCACAACTGCATGTGGAGATGCAGACATGTTAGCATTTCTGTGTATGTACTATGGCATGGTTGGGGTGTGACACATGGATGCTGGTTCCACCTTCATGTACGTGCATGGCATACATGTGCATGTGTGTGTTTGACATGTGTGCGACAGTGATACGGCATGGATGCATGTGACCCAGACATGTAGGAACCCGATTGGCAGATGCGACATAGTTGCCAATGATTGCATTGTGACAGGTGGTGGAGATGTACAGATGCATGTCTGTCTGGAGGCATGTGTGGGGCACTCCCCATGTTGCTTGTGACATCATGCCAACCTTCAGATGTTCATGCTGGTGTGTGTGTATGGATGCTGCTGCCTGCTCCACGATTCCTGTCAATTTGTTCATGTGTGTGGGTTCAAATGATATGAGTGTTGGGGAGTGTGATGCCATCTGTGAAGTTTGACACTGCCACTCATGTGCCACCGCCAGCCCCAGCTCTCCTCCCACGTAGTCATCTCTTCCGGGAGTGAGGAGTCTGGTGCCGCATCCATGGCCGCAGCTGCCAAGGGAGGGTCCAAGAGGCGGAGGTTGGAGGTGGACTCCTCGGCAGCAGTTGGGGCCGCTGATCCCCCACAGGGGCCTATGGAGGAAGATGGCACAGAGTCATCCAGGTTGGTGGGGGGTTCGGTTGAGGAGGAGGCAGTGGAGAGGGGATTCCACTGGTGCTAGTGATGCAGTCCAGGGGCAGGGACAGGAGGCAGCACAGGCCGCCGTGGAGGTGCCTGTGTGTAATCCTGTCCCCGATCCTGTGACTGCATAATCCCGCACCAGCAGCGATGCCTTCGTCCAGACACGTTTTCAGGGAGGGGATGCGCAAACAACAACTGGCCTTCCTCTCCCTGCGGACGTTGCAATCCGTGACCGTGTTGAGCCTGTCCTAGCTGGGATGGTGTTGCGCCAACGTGGTTTTCAGGATGACGTGCAGGGTTCTCGTAAGGACAATGCACGTAATTTAGAATACCTTATTGACCGCGTCACCCTACTAGGACCGGTCGCTGGCGCTGGGTTGCTCCGTGTGCTGGATCTTCTTGCGACCCCCTCCTCAACTGAACCCCCAATGCGCCAGTCATCCTCGGTGCCATCTTCCCACCCAAGTATCACCTGGGCCCCCTGTGGAGCTGCCCCTGAGCCAGAGAACTCCATGCGCCGGGCGTTGAGGCGGGGTGAGTGCCTCGAGGCAACTCGCAGGGAGTTGGAGGAGGCCATGGCTGCATCCCTGCGAGACCTTGAGGCCAGGGAACAGGCCGGCCTCCAGGATGTTGCAGTGGAATTCGATGATGCCCTGGCCCGGGACATCAATGAGTGAGTCGTCGGACTAGCCCACTGCCTTTGTGTATAGTTATTTAGTCCAGGTTTCATTTGGTTTTTATTTTTATTTGGAGTTCACGGACTTAGCTCCACTTTTTGTATATAGTTGTATATGTTATAGGTTTTTTGGTAGGTTTCCTTGTGTTTTGGGATCATGGACCCTTCTGACTTTCAGTGTAAATAGTACCAGACTTGTACATACTTTCGTTTTTTCATCGTTATTTCATCATTCCATGGAGCAATGGTTTTTTGTGCTTTTGTTTTTTATTGACTTTATATGGACTTTGGCGATGAACCACTTTTCAGTTTTCATGACGTCGATTTTTGTTTTTCATTGGATTTTACTTTATTTTTGGTATTGCTTTCATTAGTTCATCATTTGAATGTGTGATTTTCATTATGTCATTTTTTAATGTTTTTTAATACATTTCATATATCTTCATCATTGGTTTTGTGCATGTCTCTATGAGCATTGCCTCAGTCATGTGCTGCCACTGTGTGGCTCTGTTGTACATTTATTCATGGCCATGCTGTTTTTTTTCAGACTCTCATGGCATGGGTAATTTGGGAGTGGGTGCAGTGTATGGTTGTGTGCTTGTACAGGGGGGTGGGGGGATGTGGGTTGGCATTAGGGCCATGGGTCTGTTTTGTTATGACATGGTGTTTGGTGGGCCATATGTCGAGGCCTGCTGGCAGGTTGCCGTCACTGGGGATGGGGTGGGGGACATGAGTCGGGGCCTGCTGGCAGGTGCCCGTCACTGGGGGTGGGGTGGGGGACGTGACTCATGGCCTGCTGGCAGGTTGCCGTCACCAGGGGTGGGGTGGGGGACATGAGTCGGGGCCTGCTGGCAGGTGCCAGTCACTGGGTGTGGGGTGGGGGGACATGTGTCGGGGCTCCCAAGTGCATGGTGCCATTTGGGCTGCTTGCGGGTCATGGTTTGGGGTGATGGGCTGCCTGCAGGGCATGCCCAGGGGTGATGGGCTGCCTGAGGGTCATGGTCTGGGGTGATGGGCTGCCTGCAGGGCATGCCCAGGGGTGTAGGGTGGTCCCCTGTGGTGTGGGCTGTCTGCAGGGCATGGGGAGGGGGAGAGGGGCACACCCGGGAGGCCCCACAATGCCAAATCGCATGTATTACTCCCCGCGCACCCCCGGAATACACATACCCCAATCGCGCCAGCCCAATCACGTGTAAAACTCCACGCGTACCCCGGAATACACATACCCCGCTCGCGCCAGGCCTATCGCATGTAAAAGTCCCTGCGCAACCCCGAAATACAAGTAACCCGCTCGCGCCAGGTCAATCGCGTGTAAAACTCCATGCGCACCCCTGAAACACACGTACCCCGCTCGCGCCAGGCCTAACGCATGTAAAAGTCCCCATGCACCCCCGAAATACACATACCCTGTTCGCGCCAGGCCAACCACGTGTAAAAGTCCCTGCGCACTCCCGAAATACGCATACCCCGCTCACACCAGGCCTATCGCGTGTAAAAGTCCCTGCGTACCCCTGAAATACACAAACCCCGCTCACGCCAGGCCAGTCGCGTGTAAAAGTCCCTGCGCACCACCGGAATAAAAGTACCCCGCTCGCACTAGGCCTTTCGTGTGTAAAACTCCATGCGCACCCCCAGAACACACGCAGGTAGCCCATCCATCCTCCCCATGCCCCGCAGGTGGCCCATCCACCATGCCCCGCAGGCAGCCCATCCACCATGACCATGACCCGCAGGCAGCCCACACCACAGTGGGGACATTTTCCACACAATTTGCCTGGCAACGGCGGAGTATGCGTATTCAAGGGGGTGCACGTGTTGATTTCCACACGTTTTGGCAGCCACGAGCGGGGTACGCGTATAGAAGGGGGTGCGCAGCGAGATTTTCACGTGCTTTGGCTCCCGCGAGCAGGATACCCATATTCAAGGGGATGCACAAGTACATTTTCACGCGTTTTGGCTGCCGTGAGTGGGGCATGCGTAATTTTCCACGCGATTACATTGTAGCGGCCCTCTAAACTGGTCCGGGGTTAGCACAGCTGTTTGCGCGGTATTGAGCATTTCAATGGCTTTTACTTGAGCAAGGGGCGTTCTTGGGGGCGTACCCGGCGCTGCGGGATGTTCTCTGCGCCATGGCTCCAAATGGCTTGGAAAATCCATGAATACGCGGTGCGCCAGTATGCTGTTTAGCGCACACGGCTGGCGCACGCTGGCGCACACTCCGTCTCTGCGCTGCTGCTGCGCTGAATTCTATGAATTACCCCCAAAATGTTTTTTCCAATTTTCATGTGTTACACCGCCAATTTGGTTTATTACCCTATCTTCCTTATTATTTAATAAAGCCCATAATTTTCTTGTATTTCTTCATAGTTTTTAGAATTTCTTCTGTCATTTTGATTCAACATCGCATGTTGTGAGCGTATACAGTTTCTCTAATTAGTTCTAATTTTGTGAAGGTCATAATTGCCATGGGTAAACAAAAGCTTTTTAGCTTGAGCCATTTTTTTCCTGACATTTCTTTTCATTTGTACAATTCTCTCGCAATAATGATGTTTGTGATTCTTTCTCTGCAAATTTGAGTTTTTCATCTTCCTTTTAAAAGGAATTAATAAACCCAAATAATTCACTTTATTTTCAGTTTGTACATTTGGATCTTCAAAGCTCTTTCTTATTTTCCAGTTGTTCGGTTACTTGAGGCCATCTCATGATTACTTTTTTATGGTCACTATGTTGAGTTTCTATGACTTCAAAATCTTCAAATCTGGGAATTATTGTATGCGAGACTTACATATAATCCAAAAGGGAGTTAGTATTTTTCCCTATTCTCTTCATTTTTAGGCAGTTCTTTCCTTGCCATGATTCATTAACCATTACCAAGTCGCTTTTTTTCATTTCATTTTCCAAAATGTAGTCTTTTCTCTGTAACATTTCAGAGGGTATTCTTGTACCATCTTGCTTGAAGACATGCATGTTAAAGTCTCGACATATAATTATCTCAAGAGATTTATATTTACAAGTGAGCTCATCGATTTGAATTAGTATTTCATCTATGAAATCTTAATACGAGATCTCGTATATCTAGTACTCCAGTAAATATTGACAATCGCCAATTTTTTCCCGCACTTATCTCAATCAATTTTTTGGGGAATTTCAGTAATACTGGTAAGTTCCAGTATTGTTGCTTGTATAAAAGTATTTATATTCACAGCTTCTAAAGTGTGTGATTTTATCTCAGTTTTGATGGCGGTGATTAGTCCGGCAGAAGGACGACCTTTCAATCTCTGGATAGCAGGGTTAATGTTTATTTTAAAACCATCAGAAATTGGGGGGTCACTTATCCAAGTTTCTTGCAAGCAGACTATGTCTACTAGATTGAATTCAATATTAGTCTCCTTAAATAAGTGACTGAAACCCCTTGTATTCCAAGAGCATAATGTTAATGTGTTTTCCTTGTTTTTCTGATGGTTAATCTTCATAAATTAATTTTATTATTTCTTTGTTTTTATTTATCCTCCATCTTTCATTTATTAATTCATCATTTGAGTGTTTAGGTGTTTGAAAGCCTCTTATTTTTTGATATCTTGTATTTCTTTCTATTTCAAGTTGACTATGATCAATCTCATCTGCATTCCGTCTTGTTGTTTTCTAACATATTTTCCATGTTTTCGTTCTTCTGTGCTTCATAAGAGGTGTTCACTGTTGTATCTTGTGTTACTCTGAATCCTGATACTTCTAATTGCTCTTCATTATCCAAAATTTGGTTGTAGCTTTTTTTATTGGCTATTTCAATGTCCACCATATCTAATTGAGCCTCATTGGGGAATATAGCACATTGTATGTCTTCTGAAGAGATATCCTTTAAATTTCCAATGGCATCAAATAGTCTTAGTATGTTGGCTCTGTTCAATATTAAGTCATCTTTTATTCTATCAGAGTGCTCAATCATTATCTTAAATTGTTTGCGTGGTCTCCTAGGATTGATAAATCTTGGTTGTCTTATCTGATCTTTTCCTTTCTATGCCATTCTTTTTTCCTCATCGACAGTTTCCTCCTTCTCTGATGATAATTGTGTGTTATTCGCTGTGTGATTTGTGTATATTGATATACTTGAGTATTGTGAATGAATAGAAAATTCCAGCTCATTGTCTGAAGTTTCTTCCATCGATAGACTATGTACTTCATTGGCCTCAGCTTCATCAATCTCATATTCGTCCACGACATACAATGCTTCATTGATCTCCTTCCTTGATGACTTTTCAGTCGTTGCTTGTTCATCACTTTCGTGATCATATGTTGACAAATGAATTCATAATTCAATTGTTTCTTCGTGTGTTCATTATTTCTTCTCTACATTAACTGCTCTTTCTTCAGATGTATGTAGGTTTTTTATATACGTTTTGGATGTTTCTTTTGTTTTCCAACTTTGTGGAGGCAGTGTTAAGTTCCTTAAAAAAGCTCTTGATCCCCTTTGTTTCCCTTTAGCGTTAGTTTTATTCAGGGATTTTTTCTCTGCTGTTTTTTTTACATCTTGTTTCCCTTTATTTTCCTTTGTTGGTTTATTTTAAAAATAGAAAAGCTTTCCAACGATGTTACCTTCTTGATGTTAGTACCTATGTTATCTGGGGTTTTTTGTTTCTATTTTTGCATTTATTCATTTTTTTCCAATTTTTGCCCATCCCGTTCAGGATCTGTTGTTTTGTCTGAGATCCGGATACTCTCTTTATTAGAAGTAACTGTTTCATCTTTCTCTTTTCCCGGTTCTGTGCCCATCTTTGCAAGTTTTGTTTTTATATGTATGTTTTCCTTATGTGTTAATAATGTTATTTCAGTCAATGCTTTAGCTAATGTTGCTTTCTCCAATCTGTCGTTAGTAATCATTTCAAACATTCGTTCTTGCCATTTTGTTGTTGTTTCAGCTTCTTTGTTTACTTTTTGTTGAACTTTCTCTGTAAATGCTTCCATAAATATCTGTTCAGTGTGAATCAAGGCTAGCATCGTTGTTTGGTCTTTCATATTGCCTGCCATGGTTTCGTATAATTTCGTGAAAGGTATTAGAATATGCGTTGCTGCTGTTGTTAGAGTATTCTGAAGATCCAACATTGTTGTAGGAATTGAGGGGTTATTGCGATCTCATGTCTTCTGTTTTATCGCGAGCAGTATTCAAGTTTCCAGATTTGTTCTGAGGCAGATCTTGTTGTTCAGATATCATCTGGGGAAAGGCCAGTGTTTTTCTAGGTACACCAAATGTTTTCCCTACACAAGTTTTTTCTTGTTTCCATTTCCTAATGCTATTTGTTGTGATTTAATCTTCCTTATTACCATGATTTGGTGTAGATGTCATCCCCCTCTGTAAATAGGGGGTTTCATTGATATTTAGAGTATTGAATATCTTTCCTCTTTTTTCATGGACCATCATGAGGTATTCAATCTCTGTAATATCCAATGACAGGTTTCGTATTTTTTGATTGAATGCTGGGGGTTGTATTTTCTGTTATCTTCTGCTTTTTATATTCCTGATATCTCTTTTTCCACAGCATTTTTGCGTGCTCAGCTTTATATTGTTGCGATAATTGCATTATATCACCTATTTCCCCGTCTATGTTACGGTCGCCTTTTTGATAATTTTGGTCAGTTTCATTTCACTGTAATGGATCTAATGAAATTAATTCTCCCTTTGAATGTTAAGGCAAAATCGTTTTTTCAGGACATGCTTCCTGTTTCATTTACCTTTACAAACGTGTGTATATTTTTTAGCATTTCTTGAACTAGTTTGACATTTGAATTAGATAATTGCATGTCACTGTATGTTTGACTTTAAGTTCCATATTTTGTTCACTTTGTTTATATCATTTGTTACATTTCTTTTTAACTCATTGATCGTTCCGAGATTCATCTCGTATTTATTGCTCTCCTTTATGTTAGGGGTTGATTTTAGCTGTTGAGCTATGTTCTTTCCATTAAGTTTTTCTATCGTCGTATTTCCAATTTCTTCCTTGTGATGTTGTTTTATTGCTATTCCTGGTATTTCGACAATTTCTTCTTCAGACAAAACTAAGTCTGATCAAGCCAGCAATTGTTGGTCTCTGGGATATATACTTTTGGGAGGGCAAAGTTTGCCTGAATGTTTAGCAGCTATTTTAAATAGTTGAGTGACCAATTGTTGTCTGTCATTGGTTTGATGGTTATTGCGCATTCTCTGAGTTTTTTTAAGCTGTTTTCATGCGCTGCGCTACGCAAATTGTAGCTAGACATGTCGTTGGCTGTTTATATAACCACAATATCACAAACTGGATTGTCCAATTGACTTAATGATCCTTCCTGTAAATCAATGAGCTTTAACTCAGTTTGGCGTATTGAACGTTGCGTATTCATGGAACCTTGCGCTGAGTAAACAAGATGATTCAAGGTAGATCCACTCAAAAGGGTGTTTGCTTGTTTAAATACTGCTCTTAGTTTCCAAAGCAACAAAATAAATATCAATCGCGCTCTGCTTAACTGACCGTGTGCTTTCGTGTCAGCGGTAGCAGTCAGCGACCAGCGCAAACAGCAGGAACAGCGAGTAAACACAGCTCTTATCTCCACACAGGGCTTCTCGCTGCAAGGGTGCAACACCTTTGTTTTTATACAGCGTTTCCGGGGGTGGAATTCAAGTTGCTCTTATCCCGGTTAAGACAACAGGACACCAGATGGCAAGGCTAGCAGCCTTACACAGCGAGAAACAGCGAGTAAACACATCCCTTATCTCCACACAGGGCTTCTCGCCGCAAGGGTGCAGCACCTCTGCTTTTATACGGCATTTCCGGGGGCGGGATTCAAGTTGCTCTTATTCCAGTTAAAGCAACAGAACACCAGATGGCAAGGCTAGCAGCCTTACACAGCAGGAAACAGCGAGTAAACACAGCCTTTATCTCCACACAGGGCTTCTCCAATATCACTGGGGTGGGGGGCATCACTGTTAAAAGCAGGCTAACTACATGCAGGGCACACTATTGTTTTCCAAATGTTCATCTTAGAAAGAAAAAAACAAAAAAGACATTTCCAAACTGAAACATAATCTTACACTTACAATCACTAGTTTTCTTTAAAATGTGTTTAGTTTTTTTGTCAAACTGCCACATAAATACTGTGTGATTTTTGTGCCCCCCCTTCCTTTGTGTTTTTATCACAGGATATATTTCTAAAGCTGTTATATGCTTGTCAACCTGCTTAATCACAAATAAATATTTCTATTGTGCTGACAGCAGTTATAACGAACACTGTGGGTTCATGGGTGCCAGCTTTTAATTTTCACTATGGGGGCAAAAATTCCCCCACCCTCACTCTGAATATAAGCAAACTACCACCCTAACTCATCCCCTGGCCGAACACATTTTATAGCACTTGTTTTTTAAAAAAAAAGAATTGCAAAAAGTCCTAAGATTTACAGCCAGTTTTAAATCTATAACTTCTTAGCAACAGTCACTCAAACTGCTGAGCTTCCCTGTAGCCATCTACTGTAGGACATGTATGCCTATGGATCCCTTAATGTGTTAAAAATTGCTGCATTATCAAAAGTGCAGTTCATGTACATTACTTCAAAGTCAACAGTATTCACTCTCCAGCTACACTGACTATGTGAATGGATTAATTGACGGTGTGCTTTTCCATAATGGGCGTGGGGTGCCAACCCATGGGTACCCTCGCCCATTATGGAGGAGCCAGAGAGCCAGCCCAGTTTAAAGACTGAGCAATCCTTCAGCTGCTTTTTGCAGCTGAGGAAGCGCTTCTCGGCTGGCTTGAACTGTTAAAGGAAAACGCAATTTCCATTTGAAGTTCTGTTCCGCAGCCTTGCATATCCAAAGAGCCATGTAAAGCCGGGGGCGTTTGCTTCCCCAACATTACATGGCCCATTGGGGATGCTAGCTGAGGAACTGCATCTTTGTATGTGCGATGGGAAGCACTGTTGTGCCTCCTCGCACATACAGGCAGAGCAGGCCACTTCATCATCAGTGCTCCGCCTCTTGCACGCATTTGCACGAACCAGCAAGTGCTCCTTGCTTCATGCTTCCTGTTCTTGCTACCCGGAAGCTAGGGCGATGGGAGGGAGAATCAGGACAGGGTCAGAAGGAATGTAATTTAAATATGTGCATGTATGTGTGTATGCTTGTGTTGTGTTTAATGAGTGAGTGAGTGTATGATGATGGGTGACCGTGTGAATGAGCGACTGCATGCTGCATGTGAAGGCTGTGTGAATGTGTGTGTGCATGAGTTTGTACTGGGACGTGGAGCATATTTTGGCAGGAGGTGGTTGTGCATCAGTCCAACATGAACTCCCCGAGCAAGGCACTGGGGAGGCCGAGGGGGGCTGGCATGGTATTTTTTTTACTGTCCATTCATGATAGATGCCTAGTAAAAAAATATCATGCCTACTCCTTGGCCCCCCCAGCAACTTGCATGCACACATAATCACATTGTGTGTTTGTGTGGGGTCGTGGGGGACCCAGAGGACAGGCATTTTTTACTGGGCATCTATGATAAAGCAAGCATGATAAGTGTTATTATGTAGCTAGACTGGAATTTTGTTGCAACTCGTCTAGCCATTTTTTATGGCGGCATGCCTTTTTGTATTGTGCTTCTTTGACAAAGCAGGCATGGTAATTGTTATTATGTAGCTAAACTGGCATTTGAATGCACCCAGTCTAGTCATTTCTTTCTGTACCATGTTATTTTGTATTGGGCATCTTTGATAAAGTAAGCATGATAAGTGTTATTACGTGGCTAGATTGGCATTTTGAGGCAGCCAGTCTAGCCATTTCTTATTGTGGTCTGCCATTTGTATTGGGCATCTTTGATAAAGCAAGCATGATAATTGTTATTATGTGGCTAGACTGGCATTTTGGTGCAACCAGTCTAGCCATTTCTTACTGTTGCATTACATTTTGTATTGGGTATCTTGGATAAGCAAGCATGATAAGTGTTATTATATAGCTAGAATGGCATTTTAATGCAGTCAGTTTGGACATACGTTCATACTGTGACAGGACATTGTTAATGGTAAAGCCAACTGGAGTATGTTCTTACGTGGGATACTGCCATATTTTGTCAGAACAAGTGTGGACATAGGGCCTCATTACGAGCATGGCGGTAACCAAAAAAGGAAGGTGGAATGGTAATACCGGCATCGAGTACCAGTCCGGGCCATTACAAGCCGTAAATCCCAGCATTACAGCCACCGCCTGTACTGTGCCTCTTCTTACCGGCATGCGTGCATCCACACGCCCTTCGTGGCGGCAATACCGGGATGCCGCTAACAGGAGGACATCACAAGTAACGCAGGCATGTACCTACTGGCATCCTGAAGGCAGTAAATAGGGCCTGAACGATGGTGGTACTAAAGGCATCGCGGCTCACCCATAAATAGCAACCTGCTGCGTACCCAACTGCCACAGGTGCACAATCACCACAGATGGAGGCAATGGAGCCTGTCCCTGCACAAAAGGAGCACACCCACACACCACACCCCTTCATACACCAAAATGATCCCACTTGCTGTTGCAATCCTGGGGCTGGAGGACATGCCTGTACTGCTACACCAGCAACAACAACAACTACAACAACAACAACTACAACAACAACAACAACAACAGGCAGCACAGAGGAGACGCAGGAGGAGAAGGAGGGTGAGACAGGCCCAGCAAGTCCCACCAGTGCAGCCAGTGGTACCACGTATGCAGCCACCAATCCGTTGCATCAGAGCCAGTCCATTCAACCTAACCCCTGTGCAGATCCACACCCTGTACCGGTTGGACCGGGACACCATCACCACCATAGTGGACATGAGACACAAGAACATCGTCAGCCTGATAGAAATCCGCACTGCCATCCCCCCTCTACTGAAGGTAGTGTCTGTGCTCCACTTCCTGGCCTCAGGCACCTACCAGCACACAGTGGGCCAGCTGCATGGCATATCACAACCTCTCTTTATATGCATGCTGACCCAAGTGCTGGATGCCCTCCTGAAGCACGCACGCATCCACATATCCCTACCATGGACTGGCCAGAGCTTGCTGACACTAAAGATGGCTTCCATGCACTGGCAGGCATGCCCAATTGCATTGGTGCCCTCGACTGCACCCATGTAGAATTGGTGGTCCCTCATGCCATTGAGGTGGTGTACTGCAAACATAAGCAATACCACTCCATCAATGTGCAGATGGTATGTGACTCCAGCAAGATGATCACACATTGTTGTGCCCGATATCCCAGATCCACACATGATGCCATGGTGCTGCGTAACTCCTCGCTACCCCGCTACATGGAGCGACATGCTGGACGACGTGCCTGGCTGCTTGGTAAGTTGCCTGACAGGCCCATGGCAGTGCAGTGGGGGGGATGCATACTCCACCTGGGTGAGATTGGGGGGGTGCATACTCCACCTGGGTGAGATTGGGGAGGAATGCATACTCCACCTGGGTGAGATTGTGGGGGATGCATACTCCACCTGGGTGAGATTGGGGGTGGAGGAATGCATACTCCACCTGGGTGAGATGGGGGGTGCATACTCCACCTGGGTGAGATTAGGGGGGATGCATACTCCACCTGGGAGTGATTGGGGGGGATGCATACTCCACCTGGGTGAGATTGGGTGGTGAGTGGACAATGCACATACAGCTAAACACTGTGGCTCTGAACATCCCAACCTGAACATGACACATCAATGCCATACATAAGACCAATGCTGCACAGCAATGACAATATGCCAGATGTACAAGCAGGCCACATCTCTCAAAGCATCGACTGCACGTCTAATTAGCATACCCTCTGCGACACAATCCAGCAACATGCAGTGAGTATGCGTAATGGACATGACTGCAGCAAAGCACAACGCAGGACATGCACCCTTCAGTGGTAACGAAGAATTTCCAACAAGGGTATACACTGATTGTCACTGGCCCACCACCACAGTCATACAGCACGCCACCATGGGAATGTCAAGCGTTGGATGACAAAGCATGATTACACCTGTGGCAATGCCACTAGTGGGAATTCATACAGAGTACTATACATCACCAATATGTGTGCAAAAACAATGTTTCCTCATCCACAGTACATCTGCATCAGCATGCAAGTAAACACCCTGCATCATCTGGACAATGCAATCCACACCTGCAGACCATAGTACAGCACACATTGCGTCAAATGAACCTGTGTGCATACATCCAGGGACATGTGCATATGAACACCAAATAGCTGCAGCCATGGCAGTGATTTCTAAGGGTGTCAGGTCAGATATTGACTCACACATACCTCATTGTGCTCCCATGCAGGTGATGGTGGCTATCCCTATAAGCCGTGGCTACTTATCCCTGTACGGAACCTGCAGAACAGGCACGAATAGGAGTACAATCGGTTTCATACCCGTAACCGTGTTGTGATCGAGCAAACCTTTGGCCTATTGAAGGCACGTTTCTGCTGCCTCAGCAGGTCTGTTGGAGCACTCCTTTACGGGCCTGAGAAGGTGGGAAAGATCACCATGGTCTGTGCCATGCTGCACAACACGTGCATCCGGTGAAACGTACACTGCCACCTGACATTGACCTGCATGCACCGGGTGAGGATGATGAAGATGATGGAGGAGATGCAGCACCCCTGCCAGTTTGTGATGCACAAGATGGCCGTGCTGTGAGCCAATCAGAATCACTGATTGACGATTTCTTCTGAACCACTGGGATGCTGATGGTTCTGTGTTAATACTACACTGGGCACTGGGTCGTGTGCATATGGACACAGGGTGTGTGGGGAGTTGGGCACTGTGCGCTGTCATGAATTGATGAATTGAATAAACACACACGAAACGAACAATGTCCAGTCATGACATGATATTGAACACAACGGGTGTATTGGATATTTAACATTGTTGTGGTTGAACACTCCACCTCACACACACCCTCCCCCTCCACCCACCCCAACCACCCCAACATCAACTCACCCCTCCCCCAACACATCCAACACCCCATAATCCCCCAAACACCCCCAACACCACCTCCCCGCTCCCCCAAAACCCCCAACACCACCTCCCCTCTCCCCCCAAGACCCCAAACGCCACCTCCCCCCTCACCCATTGTCATCCCACATATGGTGTGCCGATCATGGTTTTCCCCAGGATGCAGTTAGCACATGCAGGGAGGCCCTGCTACTTGCGGCCTCTCTTTAGGTCTGGGGGCAGCATGTCCGGTGTGGCTTGTGCTGTGCCTGGTCTGGTGCACGGGGCTTGTGAGAGCCAAGCTGGCAGGTGTGGTGGACGGGGAGAGGTGGATGCCTGTGCAACCGTCGGTGCAGGTCGTTGCTGCCGCAATTATTCAACAATCCTGCCAAGGACCTGGGTTACTGAAGCTAAGCTGTCGCGGATGACCATGATGTTAATGTTCATGGCTATGATGTTAGCTGCATTTGCTTCACGTATCTCACGGCGGGTCAGTTCCCCCTCCGCCACATACTGCCGGACCAACTCGATCATGCTATCCTGGCGGGCCTCAATCCTGGTCAAGCGGGCCTCAATGTTTGTGGTGGCTGTGGAGGTGGACGGTGCAGTGGCAGGGTGGCCAATGCTGGATTGCCCTCTATTGGGGACGACAGATGTGGACTCCCCAGTACTGCGGCATGTTCTTGCATGGGGCTGACTTGTGTGCCCTGTGTGGAGTGCAGGGGGGTGGGCTGGGGGCTCAGGGTATGAGGACATACCACATGGATGTTGTCGTCCATGTCAAAATGTTCCTCGACGTGGCCATCCACTTCGCTGAAGGGGGCTGAGGCAGCTACCTCCCCAATAGAACTGGTGGCAGCAGACTGTGTGCCATCACCTTCTGCCTCTACAACAGTGGACGACTCTGCTGTGGCAGTGTCATCGGGTGGTGTCTCACTTGTAATTTCCTTCTCCGGTGGCCTGCCCTGTACTGCTGGTGCCTGGATCCCTTGGAGGAGGTCGTGGCCTGTGCGGCAGACTCCTGGCCTTCACTGTCTGCATTTGTGTCTGTGGGGGAAACAAGAGATGCACGGCATCAGTGATGGTGGTACGTGCAAGATGCATAAATTGGTGTTGTTCAGTAGTTCACGTTTCATGGATTGCATTCTTGTGGGTGTGACGCACAGGGTCCTTGCAATGGGCGGGGGCCATATTAGCACATGTCGTGGACTCTCCTTTCTGGACTGATGTGTACTATGTGGCATACCATTGTATTGCGGTTTGCGTGATGTGTGACATGTGATTTCTTCCTGTGTGTTGGGTGTCTGTTGGTAATGGGATTGGCACACAGCATGCATATCATTGTGTTTTTATACTGGCATATATTTGAAGTGGGAGAATGGAAGACCAGGCTCCCGTCCTTCACCTCTCGCGCTTGGCCTAAAGGGTCACGTCCCAGGCACCCGCCACGAGAAGAGTTTGCCCATCTACCAGACGACCAAATACCCTGGTACAGGAACATACGGATGTGTCCATCTGCCTGCCCAGCAGCCCGCCCTGGCCATGCCGACACCTGCGGCGCGGATCAACTAGACTAAAACCTACACGTCGTTAGAGATGCCATGACGACCTAGCCCCTGTGCAGATCCACACCCTGTACCGGTTGGACCGGGACACCATGACCACCATAGTGGACATGAGACACAAGAACATCGTCAGCCTGATAGAAATCCGCACTGCCATCCCCCCTCTACTGAAGGTAGTGTCTGTGCTCCACTTCCTGGCCTCAGGCACCTACCAGCACACAGTGGGCCAGCTGCATGGCATATCACAACCTCTCTTTATATGCATGCTGACCCAAGTGCTGGATGCCCTCCTGAAGCACGCACGCATCCACATATCCCTACCATGGACTGGCCAGAGCTTGCTGACACTAAAGATGGCTTCCATGCACTGGCAGGCATGCCCAATTGCATCGGTGCCCTCGACTGCACCCATGTAGAATTGGTGGTCCCTCATGCCATTGAGGTGGTGTACCGCAAACATAAGCAATACCACTCCATCAATGTGCAGATGGTATGTGACTCCAGCAAGATGATCACACATTGTTGTGCCCGATATCCCAGATCCACACATGATGCCATGGTGCTGCGTAACTCCTTGCTACCCCGCTACATGGAGCGACATGCTGGACGACGTGCCTGGCTGCTTGGTAAGTTGCCTGACAGGCCCATGGCAGTGCAGTGGGGGGATGCATACTCCACCTGGGTGAGATTGGGGGGGTGCATACTCCACCTGGGTGAGATTGGGGAGGAATGCATACTCCACCTGGGTGAGATTGTGGGGGATGCATACTCCACCTGGGTGAGATTGGGGGTGGAGGAATGCATACTCCACCTGGGTGAGATGGGGGGGTGCATACTCCACCTGGGTGAGATTAGGGGGGATGCATACTCCACCTGGGAGTGATTGGGGGGGATGCATACTCCACCTGGGTGAGATTGGGTGGTGAGTGGACAATGCACATACAGCTAAACACTGTGGCTCTGAACATCCCAACCTGAACATGACACATCAATGCCATACATAAGACCAATGCTGCACAGCAATGACAATATGCCAGATGTACAAGCAGGCCACATCTCTCAAAGCATCGACTGCACGTCTAATTAGCATACCCTCTGCGACACAATCCAGCAACATGCAGTGAGTATGCGTAATGGACATGACTGCAGCAAAGCACAACGCAGGACATGCACCCTTCAGTGGTAACGAAGAATTTCCAACAAGGGTATACACTGATTGTCACTGGCCCACCACCACAGTCATACAGCACGCCACCATGGGAATGTCAAGCGTTGGATGACAAAACATGATTTCACCTGTGGCAATGCCACTAGTGGGAATTCATACAGAGTACTATAAATCACCAATATGTGTGCAAAAACAATGTTTCCTCATCCACAGTACATCTGCATCAGCATGCAAGTAAACACCCTGCATCATCTGGACAACGCAATCCACACCTGCAGACCATAGTACAGCACACATTGCGTCAAATGAACCTGTGTGCATACATCCAGGGACATGTGCATATGAACACCAAATAGCTGCAGCCATGGCAGTGATTTCTAAGGGTGTCAGGTCAGATATTGACTCACACATACCTCATTGTGCTCCCATGCAGGTGATGGTGGCTATCCCTATAAGCCGTGGCTACTTATCCCTGTACGGAACCTGCAGAACAGGCACAAATAGGAGTACAATCGGTTTCATACCCGTAACCGTGTTGTGATCGAGCAAACCTTTGGCCTATTGAAGGCACGTTTCTGCTGCCTCAGCAGGTCTGTTGGAGCACTCCTTTACGGGCCTGAGAAGGTGGGAAAGATCACCATGGTCTGTGCCATGCTGCACAACACGTGCATCCGGTGAAACGTACACTGCCACCTGACATTGACCTGCATGCACCGGGTGAGGATGATGAAGATGATGGAGGAGATGCAGCACCCCTGCCAGTTTGTGATGCACAAGATGGCCATGCTGTAAGCCAATCAGAATCACTGATTGACGATTTCTTCTGAACCACTGGGATGCTGATGGTTCTGTGTTAATACTACACTGGGCACTGGGTCGTGTGGATATGGACACAGGGTGTGTGGGGAGTTGGGCACTGTGCGCTGTCATGAATTGATGAATTGAATAAACACACACGAAACGAACAATGTCCAGTCATGACATGATATTGAACACAACGGGTGTATTGGATATTTAACATTGTTGTGGTTGAACACTCCACCTCACACACACCCTCCCCCTCCACCCACCCCAACCACCCCAACATCAACTCACCCCTCCCCCAACACATCCAACACCCCATAATCCCCCAAACACCCCCAACACCACCTCCCCGCTCCCCCAAAACCCCCAACACCACCTCCCCTCTCCACCCAAGACCCCAAACACCACCTCCCCCCTCACCCATTGTCATCCCACACATGGTGTGCCGATCATGGTTTTCCCCAGGATGCAGTTAGCACATGCAGGGAGGCCCTGCTACTTGCGGCCTCTCTTTAGGTCTGGGGGCAGCATGTCCGGTGTGGCGTGTGCTGCGCCTGGTATGGTGCACGGGGCTTGTGAGAGCCAAGCTGGCAGGTGTAGTGGACGGGGAGAGGTGGATGCCTGTGCAACCGTCGGTGCAGGTCGTTGCTGCTGCAATTATTCAACAATCCTGCCAAGGACCTGGGTTACTGAAGCTAAGCTGTCGCGGATGACCATGATGTTAATGTTCATGGCTATGATGTTAGCTGCATTTGCTTCACGTATCTCACGGCGGGTCAGTTCCCCCTCCGCCACATACTGCCGGACCAACTCGATCATGCTATCCTGGCGGGCCTCAATCCTGGTCAAGCGGGCCTCAATGTTTGTGGTGGCTGTGGAGGTGGATGGTGCAGTGGCAGGGTGGCCAATGCTGGATTGCCCTCTGATGGGGACGACAGATGTGGACTCCCCAGTACTGCGGCATGTTCTTGCATGGGGCTGACTTGTGTGCCCTGTGTGGAGTGCAGGGGGGTGGGCTGGGGGCTCAGGGTATGAGGACATACCACATGGAGGTTGTCGTCCATGTCAAAATGTTCCTCGACGTGGCCATCCACTTCGCTGAAGGGGGCTGAGGCAGCTACCTCCCCAATAGAACTGGTGGCAGCAGACTGTGTGCCATCACCTTCTGCCTCTACAACAGTGGACGACTCTGCTGTGGCAGTGTCATCGGGTGGTGTCTCACTTGTAATTTCCTTCTCCGGTGGCCTGCCCTGTACTGCTGGTGCCTGGATCCCTTGGAGGAGGTCGTGGCCTGTGCGGCAGACTCCTGGCCTTCACTGTCTGCATTTGTGTCTGTGGGGGAAACAAGAGATGCACGGCATCAGTGATGGTGGTACGTGCAAGATGCATAAATTGGTGTTGTTCAGTAGTTCACGTTTCATGGATTGCATTCTTGTGGGTGTGACGCACAGGGTCCTTGCAATGGGCGGGGGCCATATTAGCACATGTCGTGGACTCTCCTTTCTGGACTGATGTGTACTATGTGGCATACCATTGTATTGCGGTTTGCGTGATGTGTGACATGTGATTTCTTCCTGTGTGTTGGGTGTCTGTTGGTAATGGGATTGGCACACAGCATGCATATCATTGTGTTTTTATACTGGCATATATTTGAAGTGGGAGAATGGAAGACCAGGCTCCCGTCCTTCACCTCTCGCGCTTGGCCTAAAGGGTCACGTCCCAGGCACCCGCCACGAGAAGAGTTTGCCCATCTACCAGACGACCAAATACCCTGGTACAGGAACATACGGATGTGTCCATCTGCCTGCCCAGCAGCCCGCCCTGGCCATGCCGACACCTGCGGCGCGGATCAACTAGACTAAAACCTACACGTCGTTAGAGATGCCATGACGACCTAGCCCCTGTGCAGATCCACACCCTGTACCGGTTGGACCGGGACACCATGACCACCATAGTGGACATGAGACACAAGAACATCGTCAGCCTGATAGAAATCCGCACTGCCATCCCCCCTCTACTGAAGGTAGTGTCTGTGCTCCACTTCCTGGCCTCAGGCACCTACCAGCACACAGTGGGCCAGCTGCATGGCATATCACAACCTCTCTTTATATGCATGCTGACCCAAGTGCTGGATGCCCTCCTGAAGCACGCACGCATCCACATATCCCTACCATGGACTGGCCAGAGCTTGCTGACACTAAAGATGGCTTCCATGCACTGGCAGGCATGCCCAATTGCATCGGTGCCCTCGACTGCACCCATGTAGAATTGGTGGTCCCTCATGCCATTGAGGTGGTGTACCGCAAACATAAGCAATACCACTCCATCAATGTGCAGATGGTATGTGACTCCAGCAAGATGATCACACATTGTTGTGCCCGATATCCCAGATCCACACATGATGCCATGGTGCTGCGTAACTCCTTGCTACCCCGCTACATGGAGCGACATGCTGGACGACGTGCCTGGCTGCTTGGTAAGTTGCCTGACAGGCCCATGGCAGTGCAGTGGGGGGATGCATACTCCACCTGGGTGAGATTGGGGGGGGTGCATACTCCACCTGGGTGAGATTGGGGAGGAATGCATACTCCACCTGGGTGAGATTGTGGGGGATGCATACTCCACCTGGGTGAGATTGGGGGTGGAGGAATGCATACTCCACCTGGGTGAGATGGGGGGGTGCATACTCCACCTGGGTGAGATTAGGGGGGATGCATACTCCACCTGGGAGTGATTGGGGGGGATGCATACTCCACCTGGGTGAGATTGGGTGGTGAGTGGACAATGCACATACAGCTAAACACTGTGGCTCTGAACATCCCAACCTGAACATGACACATCAATGCCATACATAAGACCAATGCTGCACAGCAATGACAATATGCCAGATGTACAAGCAGGCCACATCTCTCAAAGCATCGACTGCACGTCTAATTAGCATACCCTCTGCGACACAATCCAGCAACATGCAGTGAGTATGCGTAATGGACATGACTGCAGCAAAGCACAACGCAGGACATGCACCCTTCAGTGGTAACGAAGAATTTCCAACAAGGGTATACACTGATTGTCACTGGCCCACCACCACAGTCATACAGCACGCCACCATGGGAATGTCAAGCGTTGGATGACAAAACATGATTTCACCTGTGGCAATGCCACTAGTGGGAATTCATACAGAGTACTATAAATCACCAATATGTGTGCAAAAACAATGTTTCCTCATCCACAGTACATCTGCATCAGCATGCAAGTAAACACCCTGCATCATCTGGACAACGCAATCCACACCTGCAGACCATAGTACAGCACACATTGCGTCAAATGAACCTGTGTGCATACATCCAGGGACATGTGCATATGAACACCAAATAGCTGCAGCCATGGCAGTGATTTCTAAGGGTGTCAGGTCAGATATTGACTCACACATACCTCATTGTGCTCCCATGCAGGTGATGGTGGCTATCCCTATAAGCCGTGGCTACTTATCCCTGTACGGAACCTGCAGAACAGGCACAAATAGGAGTACAATCGGTTTCATACCCGTAACCGTGTTGTGATCGAGCAAACCTTTGGCCTATTGAAGGCACGTTTCTGCTGCCTCAGCAGGTCTGTTGGAGCACTCCTTTACGGGCCTGAGAAGGTGGGAAAGATCACCATGGTCTGTGCCATGCTGCACAACACGTGCATCCGGTGAAACGTACACTGCCACCTGACATTGACCTGCATGCACCGGGTGAGGATGATGAAGATGATGGAGGAGATGCAGCACCCCTGCCAGTTTGTGATGCACAAGATGGCCATGCTGTAAGCCAATCAGAATCACTGATTGACGATTTCTTCTGAACCACTGGGATGCTGACGGTTCTGTGTTAATACTACACTGGGCACTGGGTCGTGTGCATATGGACACAGGGTGTGTGGGGAGTTGGGCACTGTGCGCTGTCATGAATTGATGAATTGAATAAACACACACGAAACGAACAATGTCCAGTCATGACATGATATTGAACACAACGGGTGTATTGGATATTTAACATTGTTGTGGTTGAACACTCCACCTCACACACACCCTCCCCCTCCACCCACCCCAACCACCCCAACATCAACTCACCCCTCCCCCAACACATCCAACACCCCATAATCCCCCAAACACCCCCAACACCACCTCCCCGCTCCCCCAAAACCCCCAACACCACCTCCCCTCTCCACCCAAGACCCCAAACACCACCTCCCCCCTCACCCATTGTCATCCCACACATGGTGTGCCGATCATGGTTTTCCCCAGGATGCAGTTAGCACATGCAGGGAGGCCCTGCTACTTGCGGCCTCTCTTTAGGTCTGGGGGCAGCATGTCCGGTGTGGCGTGTGCTGCGCCTGGTATGGTGCACGGGGCTTGTGAGAGCCAAGCTGGCAAGTGTAGTGGACGGGGAGAGGTGGATGCCTGTGCAACCGTCGGTGCAGGTCGTTGCTGCTGCAATTATTCAACAATCCTGCCAAGGACCTGGGTTACTGAAGCTAAGCTGTCGCGGATGACCATGATGTTAATGTTCATGGCTATGATGTTAGCTGCATTTGCTTCACGTATCTCACGGCGGGTCAGTTCCCCCTCCGCCACATACTGCCGGACCAACTCGATCATGCTATCCTGGCGGGCCTCAATCCTGGTCAAGCGGGCCTCAATGTTTGTGGTGGCTGTGGAGGTGGATGGTGCAGTGGCAGGGTGGCCAATGCTGGATTGCCCTCTGATGGGGACGACAGATGTGGACTCCCCAGTACTGCGGCATGTTCTTGCATGGGGCTGACTTGTGTGCCCTGTGTGGAGTGCAGGGGGGTGGGCTGGGGGCTCAGGGTATGAGGACATACCACATGGAGGTTGTCGTCCATGTCAAAATGTTCCTCGACGTGGCCATCCACTTCGCTGAAGGGGGCTGAGGCAGCTACCTCCCCAATAGAACTGGTGGCAGCAGACTGTGTGCCATCACCTTCTGCCTCTACAACAGTGGACGACTCTGCTGTGGCAGTGTCATCGGGTGGTGTCTCACTTGTAATTTCCTTCTCCGGTGGCCTGCCCTGTACTGCTGGTGCCTGGATCCCTTGGAGGAGGTCGTGGCCTGTGCGGCAGACTCCTGGCCTTCACTGTCTGCATTTGTGTCTGTGGGGGAAACAAGAGATGCACGGCATCAGTGATGGTGGTACGTGCAAGATGCATAAATTGGTGTTGTTCAGTAGTTCACGTTTCATGGATTGCATTCTTGTGGGTGTGACGCACAGGGTCCTTGCAATGGGCGGGGGCCATATTAGCACATGTCGTGGACTCTCCTTTCTGGACTGATGTGTACTATGTGGCATACCATTGTATTGCGGTTTGCGTGATGTGTGACATGTGATTTCTTCCTGTGTGTTGGGTGTCTGTTGGTAATGGGAGTGGCACACAGCATGCATATCATTGTGTTTTTATACTGGCATATATTTGAAGTGGGAGAATGGAAGACCAGGCTCCCGTCCTTCACCTCTCGCGCTTGGCCTAAAGGGTCACGACCCAGGCACCCGCCACGAGAAGAGTTTGCCCATCTACCAGACGACCAAATACCCTGGTACAGGAACATACGGATGTGTCCATCTGCCTGCCCAGCAGCCCGCCCTGGCCATGCCGACACCTGCGGCGCGGATCAACTAGACTAAAACCTACACGTCGTTAGAGATGCCATGACGACCTAGCCAACGGTCAGCACACCTGTACAAATATACACACTGGACACTCCCGCACCAATCTACACGAAGAATATACTCAGTGCTATGACGTAGGCGACAGACATACTCACGGACGTGCATCTTTATTATTTTCCACATAGGCTTTCAAAATGCAGAAACGCAAGACGCATCATGAACTCATCTAAAAGAGCTTGCTTACGCTTTTCCTAAAAACCAGGTGCCACAATGAGAAATATAATGAAGACACGATACTGGTCATAAGACAATATGGTACTGTAACCTAAAGCGCCTGTGCACCAAACGGTTCCACCTATACACCAGGCCTAAGTAGACAGCAAGCAAGAGCTTCCATGGACGTTAAAAGAACAAGAGTCAGGTTGCTGATCCTGCAGAATGAGCCCGGCGAAAGCAAACAGCCAAGGTTGCAATGTTGCAAACCCACATTCCGAAAGCAGACCATCAAGGGCACGATGTTGCAATCTCGCACGCCGCACACCAACGTTAAAGTCACACCTGCAAATTAAACCAAGCACACAGTGGAAAAACAATATTAATTGTGCAGAATTCTGCCTCAAACACGGTCCCACCTCACGTGACCAAGCCGAACCTGACAGGATGCCAAGCCCAGAAGGAAGAAGGCGTCTGGATCCCTCGTTACAAGACATAGGCAGATACAATTAAAAGGCTCAATGGACATCTGCGACAGTGGGAGTAGTCGGTCTTCCAGCTATGAATAAGTCCTCACATTGTCTGCACGTACTCATAGTGAAACATTGTTGCAAATGACAGGTACACCGAGAGCTGGGAACAGCGATGGTCCCAGGCTGGGAAGCTCGCGGGCGCACCAATCAGAACATGGGGCTCCTATCACTGACGCCATTAACATTAACCAATCATCAGGGGTCTTCATGTAACAATTCTCATGTATCTAATTTTAGGGACAACCCAGATATATCACCTGACTAACCCTTGTCCACTAATATTGTTCTCTATACGTATGCTATACTAACTCTACCACTCGAGCAACCAATTAAGAGTGGCGATAGGTTTTTTGCTAACTTTCCAAGGTGACGCAAGTAGCGCGTCATACTAAGGTAAAAAGGGCCTGCGAGCCCTACGATTGTGTGTGTGTCAGGACGGACGCGTACGATCCTTGACCCATCCCTGCCGTTTTTGTCTAATAAACAGCAGAGTCACCTTGCTTCTTGCGTGTGTCTCATACTCTATCTTATCTGGGATATACGGGAGGAGTTGGGGCCTCCCTGCCCGGAGGTCTGCGGACGGCCCGGCCGACCCCGGCAGAATTTCCCCCCGACAAGTTGGAGGCACTGCTGAGATCTGTTTAAGATCCACCTTTTTATTTTTACTTTTTCCAGGCACTCCCGTTGCGAGGAGGCCCGGCGGCGCGGCCCCCTCTGCCTTTGCCCCCTTCTGAGGACTACAGGACCATCGCGGAGCTGCGAGAAGACCGGACAGCGCAATCCGGATATTGGCCCTCGGGAGCCGGTTGAGAAGTATCCCGCCCGCGGTTGGCGAGTGTCCAGACGTGGTCCAGACGAGGGGAGGTGAAGAGCCACTTGGAGGGGTGCACGCAGTCGAGCGGCCCCACATCAAGAGAACTTGGTGAGCATGCCACGCACAACAAGCAATGTGAAATTGTGAGGGAGGGGGGAGGAATGAAATACGGGAGGTGGGAGGTGTTGCACAGGTGCGTGGCGAAGGTTTGACAATTTAGTATTGGCAATGGAATGAATGGTAGTCGAACGAGTGCGAGAGCAGTTGGCTACGTCACGCGAGAGAGGGGGGCGGAGCACGAAAACATCACGTGCGGCCGCTCGTAGAAACTGATTGGCCTAGGTAGCGACTACGTGTAAGGGTGGGTGTGTGTGGTTTCCTACGATTTGGCATTTATTGATCGATGAGTAGATGAGGATCCCTATTGTTCGAGCAAGAAACTCGATAGGTAGATGACGTTTCCCTGTAGGCGGTAGCTAGTTAGTTGCCCAATACGGAAGATAATTGGCTGGTTAAGCCCTCCTGTTGAGGGGCGTATCACACGCGAGGCGACGCAGCGTGCGCAGTCCGATTATATTATTGATTTGATTACCTTGTTCCAGGAGTGACAGGAAGACAGCTGTAGGGTTAACGGGGGTAGATTGCAAGTGTATTTTGAACTTAAAGAATATATGAAGAACTTACCAGTAGCTCGAAGAGATCGGTGACGTCACCAGTAGGGCTTTCATAGGATATCGCGAGCACTAGGCATCTTCGTTTTGAGAGTGGTGGGGAAGAGAAGTGTGGTAAGGGATTGGAAACGGAGATAAACGGTAAATGAGTTGATTGGGGAAAGGCGAAACGGGGGACGTGGCTGCGCACGGAGAACGCCGGCCACGGCAAGTGTAGAAGGGGGAGGAGCACGTGAAAGAAGGACGACTGTATAAGAACGTCATAAGGGGTACGCAGCCGCAGGGGGCTACGTGCGCCTCGGCCACAGGGGGCCGTAAGGGTGTTGTATAAAGAAAGAAAGAAGAAAATATACAAATGTAAAATACTATATTTTTTATAATTTTCCTTAGCGGACTATCGTAAGTCCCCAAACTTACGGGGCCAGGTAACGATATAAGGTTGTATATTGTAAACTACAAGTGAGATAAACTGCTACCAGATAGGGGAAGGGTAACAAGTGGAGCGCTACTATGTCATACGGGACAGGATCGGGAGGGTGGGGGAACACCCTCACTACCCCACTACAACACATATGCACAACACTGCCACCCCATAGGGAGAAACTGATTAAGTACAGCATAGAATGGACCCAGGGGACGGATAACAAAATGCTAACACTGTGGCCGCCTAATGGTAGCTTCGATCCATATGCCCAACATTCACTATTAAACCATCTGCACAATACATACAAGGGGAAGAAGTTGGCAAACCATGTGGAGGTGTTTAACTTATGGAGGATGTTCCAAGGGTCCCGACCAGGACCAAATGGAATGTTCACTATGGGGGAAATAACGGAAGAAAAAGAGATTAAGGAGGAAGGAGAGGATGGGAAAAAGGGGAGTGAAGACCCAAAGAACACGGGGAATGGACGAGAGGGAGGAGAAAAGAATAATACATCAGATGACATAAAAAAGGAACCAAGCAACGAGATACCCATAGCAAAGGGAGTGAAAACAGAGGGAGGGGGGTTGTACCCTTTAAGAGAATTAGGAGAAATAGAAAGAGGACAGTTAAGGGCGGCTGAGGGATACTCGAACCCGGCATACAGCCCTCCACCATATGTGGCTCATAGGAAGATGCCAGCAGGGGAGGGGAGGACTGGAGAAGACCAGACTGTGGAAATAGGAAATGATGAGTGGGTAGCTGCACAGATATTATTAAAATTACGAGGTTCATTAACGGGAGAAGAGAAGGAGGTAGTAAAGAAAACAGACGAGGATAATGCCAGGGAGAGTGAAATGAGGGGGGAAGAGCTATTACGACAAAAGGAAGAGATTTTGGAGGAACGACTAGCAAAGCTAAGGGATGAGCAGAATGAATTGATCAAACAGCTCGAGAGGGAGGAGAGAGAGAGAGCGAGGAAAAGGAAAGAAGGTAAGAACGAATTGGAAAAAATAAGGGAACGGAATGAGGAGCAAAGGAGAGAAGCTGAAAGGGTAAAAGCAGCAGCAGAAAGGGTATCAAGAGTAGTGCTGCGAGAGAAGAAAAGGGAAGAAGAAGAAAAGGAAAAAGAAATGGCAATGTGGAAGAGGAGATTACTATCAGAAACAACTAAGAAATATGAAGAAGGGAGGGTGATAGAGAGTATAGTAGAAAGAGAAAGGGTGAAATGGGAAAGGAAGAAAGAGGATGAAAGAATATTGGAACAGATGAGCAGTGAAGTGATGGAGGAATTAAAAAGGAAAAGGGAGGAAAATACTAGGGAGGTGGAGGAGAGAAATGAAGGAGAAAGAGAAGATAGGAGAAGGGAGAGTGGAGCATGGGGGGATGTATATAGAAACACAGAAGTAGCAACAACATCAGCACAAAGGGGAGCGGTTGATAAAGGAGAAAAAGGAGAACTGGACCTAATAGACTTACAAACAGTAACGATCAAGGGGAAAAAGACAGAGTGGGGGGTGCCGTTTATGGCTGACTTTTGTAGTGAGGAAGAAGAAGGAGTGGAGAAGGAAGGAAGAAACAGTGAAAGGGAAAGCTTAGATAAACTATACATCACCCGGACCAACATAGACTCACCATGGATCAGTAGGAGAAAGGATGAGCTGGAGAGAAGTGAGGAGGGAGAGCAAGGAATAGTGGAAAGACAGACACATGAGGCCGCACCATCCCCATCCCCATCACGCCCTCCCCCATCGCACCCTACATGCTCAATCACCTCACGCTCGTTACGCAAAATAAAACTTGCGCCCTTCACAGACGAACTGACACCCTATGCATGTCGGCTTAGAGACCTCCCTAGTCGCAGGCAGGACAGACGAATACACATGCCCACATTAAATACAGGAAATGATGGAAGAAGGGGAAAAGATGGAGAAGAGAGAGTTACGAGCAGGGGTAATAAGGACGAAATTGAAGATGTAGAAGAAAGGGAAGAGGAGGAAGGGTGTGAGGACTCGATATTATGGAACACAAAGGGTGGAACGAGACATAACTTAATGCCACTTTTGGAGAGAGGAGGGGTTAGACCACAGTATGTCCCTTGGAAGCATACAGATAAAGAAAATATAAAATGCAGGCTCCCATCATTAAGTGGAGGTGCGGGTAAGTGGATATATGAAATGGAAAAACACACCGCAGGACAGAAACTGGCAGTAGGAGATGTAAAGGGCATTTTAATATCAATATTAGGGGATAGAGCGGATGACATTTGGAAGAGAGCGGGTTTCCATGGGGTAACAATAACAAACACATCGCATGATGGGGCACCATTCGCAAACTGCAGACATGCACTGTGGCAGGCCCTGAGGGTACAGTACCCAGACACATCAGACATAGGAGCAATTACCTCCCGCAAGATGCGTGAGAATGAAGATCCTGTTGATTATATCCAGGAGATCCAAGAGAAGTGGCGCATGGAAACTAGAGAGCAATGGGATAAAACACCAGCAATATTCTATCATATACTAGTACAAAGGCTCCCAGAAGGAGTTCAGAAACAACTAAAGAAAGTAGTGGGAATGGAAGCAAAACCATGGCCAGAAATACAACTGACTATAGTGCATCATTGCAGGACATGGCAAGGAAAAATGAAACAAAAGGAAGAGGACAGGAAAACGGAAGAGGCTAAACTAGTACAGAAAAAGCTTACTAAATACACAATGGAAGGGGCACTAATAACTACGCCTACAACAATGACCCAAAGCCCCACACAAGTAGTGGCTGCACAAGATTCCGCCCAAATACCACCTTCACAGACTGTAACACAACAGGCGCCGCCACTGCAACCATACACAACCAACATGGGAGGAGGACACCCAATGCAAGGAGCTGGGTATTATAATTACAACAGGGGGAGAGGAGGATTTATGAGAGGGAGAGGATACGGATATAACACCCAACAGCAGGTGGGAGGACTTAGAAATTCCTACCCCACAGGGCAACCAGTATACCAGGACAACACAGGGAGCTTCCCATGGCAGAGTAGGGAACCACCGGTGTGTTGGAGTTGTGGACTATTAGGGCACATGTCACGCACGTGTAGAGTTAGACCAGGAACACCATCATGGAGTGAACAGGGACAACCAAGGCCCTCACAGGAACAGCACGGCCTACAGCAACAGCAGACGTTGCAACAGGGAAATGAACAACAACAACAAATAACACAACAACAGCCACAGACATATTCACTGCCACAACAACAGGTAGCGATGACACAACAACCCCAAGCACAACAAACACAACTGGGTAGGGTGACGGTCTTGGGACACAACCCTTACACAGGAAATGGCCAATCATTGTACCCTCAATAGGACAGCCCACAGACGGCCTTGGTGTGTCCCATCCTGTCAGTAACACCTAAAAGTGCGGAGGAGCCACGCATAGAGGTAACGATAGGTGACAAAAAATTATCATTCCTTGTTGACACCGGGGCGACCCGGTCTTGCATAAGGGAAGGTAAATTTAAGATGTCAGGCGAAGCCATGAACACCCAAGGATTCTCTGGGGCTAGAGGGTTGGTTCCCTTTACTGATAACATTACCTTATCTATTGGAGATTATGATCTGTCAGTTCCACTTCTATATTATAGTGCCTCACCAGTAAATATACTGGGGAGAGACATAATGAACAGGTTGAATATGACGATCTCCTTTACTGAGGACGGCATAATTTGCTCTACTCCAGGGATTAACATGCTCACAGCACGACAGCTTATGCAAGCATACTGCGGACAGACAGCGATTAGGGCGGAGCCAGTAGATGGCAAACTATTTCAGTATGGAACAGATATGGCATTTGCATGGATGCCAGGGATAGAAGGGAAAATATGGAGGAGGCCAGCAGCCTATCTGTTCAGACCAGAAACACCTGTTAATGAACCAGAAGGAAAGGTGGTTCTAATGGACATTGAGAGCATTATTGCAACAGCTGATTACATTTCTGTACATGCCCAAGACAGAGAAGGAAGAGCATGGAGGGCAGTGATAGCACTAGCAGAAGGATGTAGGCTGACCCAGGTGTCAGATGAAGAGCTGTTCTCAGAAGAAAAGGAGGAAGGTGAAATGGTGTTCATGATGAGTGTAGAAATATGGCTAAGAGTGGCTTACAAACAAGTAGCACAGAAAATTGCAATGGCACTTGAGGCACCCGCATGCACCCAGTCCCCTTCTTTAAGGAGGATATGTCAAAGGTACCCAAATCATTGTGGACTACTAGCCCCTATGACGTGGGGTGCATAAAAAGCATAGGGGGAGTAAGGATAAAATTGAAAAAAGGTGCAATACTCCCCAGAGTAAAACAGTACCCACTATCAAAAGAGGCAGATGAGGGCATATATGAAACCATTACGGCCCTTAAACAATGGCATATTGGTCCCCTCAGAATCACCATGTAACACGGCTGTGTACCCAGTGCGCAAGGCTAAAGGGGGGTCTTGGCGCTTCATACAGGATCTCAGGCCCTTGAACAACATAGTAGAAGCAGAATATCCCGTAACAGCAAACCCGGCCACAATATTGTGTGGCATTCCAGCAGAAGCATCACGATTTACAGTGATCGACCTTAAAAATGCTTTTTTCTCAATACCATTGCACCCAGACTCACAAGATGTCACACCGCTCCCCGCACAAGCTACTACTCTTCCTACAAAGACACGCCCCTCCACGTCCACAGCCTCTTCTCAACCAGCACCCAAACACACACGTCCCGACAGGGGTACCTTATTGCCTTATCAGGTGTCACGCTATGGGGCACGGCGTGGCATGCTCGGCAGGGCTGGAGTTTATCGCCCTTCATGTTTGTGGCAAGCGAACTGGAGGCTTCTTCATCACAGAAACGCACGGAGGACTGCGTGACCCAGCGCGGCTCGGAGCACGTGACTCGTTGCCTAGCAATACTGCAACGCTTGGGTACATGTGTCACGTGACAGTGGTCACGTGTTACCTTTCCATGGATAAAAGGAGTCCGGTTACGGAAAGCGTTGCTTCACAGCTGTTCTCTCTGGATCACGTGTCGCTTGCGCTTTGTTTCAGGACTCCTTACTTCATCTGACCTCGGCTTTTGTTCAACGGACCGCTCAGTACCTAACCCTTGTCTGCTTTGGAATCTTGGATTATTTGTTGACGAACTATTTTGCCCAACGGATTGCTTGTGTCTTGGCCCTTTACTTACCTTGGAATTTGGATCCACTGATGCCGACCTACGCTCTGCCCTACGGACTGCTTTGTGTTTAGCCCCTCGGACTGCTCTGGTACACTCTACGGATCATGTGTTACATCAGGACTCCGGTCCTGTCTTAGGTGGTCACCTGCCCGTCCCTGCTGCCACATCTGCCCGGACCCGCTGCCACTTTCTAACAACTGGCTAACGCCTACGTCCGATTCCCTGAGACAACGCTCCAGTACTCACAGGTATTTAGTGCCCTGGATGTTTTCACTAAGATTACTACACTCTGTACTGTTACATAACCTTATACCTTCCTTTGCAGCGCTCCAGGGGTTTTTCCGGTTGTTCCCGAGTCCTGGCTCTACTGACTACCACCTTTGGCCCTAAACATCACTCTGGCGGTATTACCGTGATTGTCAGTCTGATACTTGGGAACAGAGGGATAGCCCATACTCTGCACGACCAACAGCTGCGTAACAGACTGTGAAGCCTTTTTGGTCATCCAGAGTATGAATCCCTCCACCGGGGACCCAGTGACCGCTTTGATGCAAGCAGTAGCGGCCCTCAGGACCGACATGGCCGCCGCCACAACCGCCATACATGACCGTCTTGACGCCTTACAGAGCACACGTTACCCATTACCCCCAGACACCGAATTCGGGGACTCCGGCCCCCCGGATCAGCCAGCACCTGTTCCGGCCTCTGCACCCACTCCTGTGTTGCTTCCGACACCCGTTCCTCTTGCTGCCCCAGAACGCTACCAGGGGGACCCTCGGAAATACCGTACTTTCATTAATCAATGTAAACTCCACTTCTTGTGCAGACCCTTGGCTTGCCCCGATTCAGTCACAAAGGCCGCATTTCTTCTGTCACATTTATCTGGGGTGGCGGCCACCTGGGCAAATCCAATGTTGGAAAACGATCATCCCGCTTTGTATGATTTTGACCTTCTCATAACGGAAATGGCCAAAGTCTTTGATACACGCCATAAGGCTCAATCAAGGGATCTGGAACTCCTGGACCTAACACAGGGTAAACTATCGTTGATAGAATACATCGCTCGGTATAACCAACTCGCCGCCGAGACTTCCTGGCCGGAGGAGAAAAAGGCGATTGTGTTCTACCGTGGCTTATGTAACACCATGAAGGATGCGCTTTCAGTGGTTCCTGCCCTTCCCTCAGTGTTTTCGGATCTGGTGGATCTCGCTTTACAGATAGATGCAAGGAGATCCGAGAGAAGGACAGAAACAATGTTCACTAGCCAGTCCGGCCAGGCCTCTTCTACCACCCCTTCCGAACCCATGCAAATAGGTGGTATCCGAAGCCCGATAACACCGTCCGAGCGTGAACGCCGGAGGGCAGATAACGCCTGCTTTTATTGCAGGTTAAACGGGCACAATATAAGGGAATGCCCCCGACGCCCTAAGAACAAAACCCCAGGTTTTCAGAGGGCTCGCCCATGATACAGGGGGCACCGGCGAGCCTGTCTTCAAACCCCTCTGAACCCGCCTTCGGCCCTGTCAGACCAGTGGTAGTCCAGGCCCTTATGAAACCCACTAGGAAGGTCGCACATGTGGTTCATATTGTAATTGACTCTGGGGCCACAGGTTGTTTTATCGATATAGCCTTGGCCCATCGTCTCAACCTACCCCTAGTCAGAAAAGAGCACCCGGAACCCGTACATGCTGTTGACGGCAAGTCCTTGTCTTCCGGCCCCATTCAGTTTCAGACTGCGCCCTTGGAAGTATTGATTCAGAGCACCCACAGGGAAATCATGTCATTCGACCTTATCACTACACCACAATTCGGTGTTATATTGGGAATACCCTGGTTACGGCAACACAACCCGTTGATTAATTGGGGGACAGGACAAGTCACGTTCGAGTCAGAGGTGTGTCAGCAGTTTTGTCTTGTGGATGGCGAATCGCTCTCCTCTCCTGCCACGATCCTGGGCGCCATGGCCTCCACTCGCATTAATGACGTAACCTCAGAGACAGGGCCTTCGCATACCGTGGGGGCCATCCTGGCTAATATCCCCATCGAATATCATGAATACCACATGGTATTTGATAAAGCCACGGCGGAGGGTCTACCCCCACATAGACCATACGACTGTCCGATTGATCTGGTTCCGGATGCACCTATACCCAGGGGTAGGATCTACTAATTGTCCCAATCAGAGGAGCGGGCCCTCAATGAATACATCCATCAGGCGTTGCAATTGGGTCACATCCGTCCATCGTGTTCCCCTGCTGCCAGCCCGATATTTTTCGTGCCAAAAAAGGAAGGCGATTTGCGTCCATGTGTGGACTACAGGAGGTTGAATGCTGTTACCATAAAAAACAGGTACCCTCTACCACTCATCTCCACACTGCTGGACAGATTAACAAGGGCTACTGTTTTCACCAAGTTGGACCTAAGAGGGGCATACAACCTGATCCGTATGCGACTTGGGGATGAGTGGAAGACGGCCTTCTGCTCCCGGCAGGGGTTATTCGAGTACACCGTAATGCCCTTTGGGCTTTGTAACGCTCCCGCAACTTCCCAGCGGTTTATCAATGACATATTCTCTGACATCTTGGATACATACGTGGTGGTATACCTGGACGATATATTGGTTTTCTCGTCCTCGTTGGAGGAACACATTTGTCATGTCAGAGAGGTCCTCTCTCGCCTTAAGGCGAACGCCTTGTTCGCCAAGCCGGAGAAATGTACTTTCCATTCAAAGGAAGTGGAGTTCCTAGGTTTCCACATCTCCCCCGGAGGCCTGTCCATGAACCAGTCCAAGGTTCGTGCTGTCATGGAATGGCCGACTCCGACTAACATTAAACAACTTCAGTCCTTTCTTGGCTTCGCTAATTTCTACCGACGGTTCATCGCCGGCTTCTCTTCCATCGTTTCTCCCCTGACCGCTTTGACCAGTCCTCTTGTCCCGTACTCTTGGACCCCTACGCAGCAAAGGGCATTCGAGGCACTCAAGTCCAGGTTTACTTCTGCCCCGGTCCTACAACACCCCGATCCCGACCTCCCCTACATCCTGGAAGCCGACGCCTCTTCGTTTGCACTAGGTGCGGTGTTGTCCCAGCCTTGTCCAGCCACGGGTCGGTTACATCCGGTGGCCTATCATTCTCGGAAGTTCTCGGCAGCCGAAACTCACTACACTGTCACCGAGAAAGAGCTGCTGGCCATCAAGGACGCCCTCCAGACATGGCGACATCATCTCATGGGGGCAAAGCACCAAACGGTGGTTTATACAGACCACAAAAACCTGCAAGACCTGGCCTCCCTGAAGTGTGTAAACAGCCGGCAGGTACGCTGGCACTTGTTTTTTGCTGCCTTCGATTTTGTTGTAAAACACAGACCAGGCCTCATCCATGGCAAGGCTGACGCTTTGTCCCGATCTCCCGGTGGTGAATCCTTGGCTTCATTTCCAGACACACTATTAGGAAAAAGCCATGTTGTTTGCATGTATACGCCCTCGCCACCCATGCTCACTGCCATTAGACAATGGGTTTCTCAACATCCTCATACACTCACGGAATGGGACATTACACTCCAGGACGGGCTACCTTTCATTCAGGGCAAACTATTCCTTCCTACATGCGATGCACGCAACCAGGCGCTGGCATGGTCACATGATGCGGCCATAAACGGCCATCCCGGGCAACAACGCACCCTTGAATTGTTACAACGCTGGTGCTGGTGGCCATCCATGAGAAAGGACATAGAAAACTATGTAAACACATGTTCTATATGTGCACAATGCAAAACACGCAGAGGACGGCCATTGGGGTTGCACCTGCCATTACCCATACCTCCCAGGCCTTGGCACACCATCTCTATGGACCTCCTCACTGATCTACCTCGCAGACAGGGTTACGATACCATATGGGTTATCGTCGACTCATACACCAAAATGGCCCGTTTCATTCCCTGCACAGGCATACCATCGGCCCCAACACTGGCCCGCCTGTTCTTCAAGACGGTTTTCTGTCTTTTCGGTCTACCACATGTCATTACATCGGACCGGGGATCCCAGTTCACGTCCTGCTTCTGGCATGCTCTTACCGGACTCCTGGGGATCGATGCTCGCTTCTCTTCGGCATACCACCCTGAAAGCGATGGGCAGACGTAGAGGGTTAACCAAGCCCTAGAACAGTACCTGTGCTGTCTGTCCCTTCAGTACCAGGACTCCTGGTTCAAGCTGCTCTACCTAGCTGAGTTCGCATTCAATAATTCCCGTCATTCGGCCACTGGATTCTCTCCCTTCTATTCTCTGTATGGACAACATCCTCGCGCCCTACCGCTCCCTGATTTCTCCTCTGTCACTCCTGCTGCTAACGCCTGCGTGCGTGATCTAGCAGGTGTTCATGCACAAACTTTGGTCCACCTCCGCTAGGCTCAGTCGGTGATGAAGGTTAAGGCAGACCGTAAGCGGGCCGTGGCGCCGGTGTATTATGTGGGCGAACGGGTATGGTTGTAGACCAGACACTTGCGAATCCCTGGTTGTCGCAAGCTGTTGCCCCGCTTTGTGGGCCCCTATCGGATCATCAGAATCCTAAATCCCGTGGCCCTGCGTCTGTCTGTTCCGCGTGCTTGGCGGATCCACCCGGTTTTCCATGTCTCCCTCCTTAAGCCATACCTTGCTTCCACTCGCGTCCTTGTTCCTCCCGCCCCCGTCTCTGTGTCTTCCCAAGACATTTTTGAGGTCAGTGCCATCCTCGGGTCCCGCTTCCATAGGGGCCGCCTCCAGTACCTGGTGGACTGGCTGGGTTATGGTCCCGAGGACCGATCCTGGGTTCCCTCCCAGGACGTCCAGGCCCCTCTTCTGGTGTCACAGTTTCATAGGGACAACCCGGCTAGCCCACGGGGTCGTGGGCCCTTGTGGGGGGATTCTGTCACACCGCTCCCCGCACAAGCTAATACTCTTCCTACAAAGACACGCCCCTCCACGTCCACAGCCTCTTCTCAACCAGCACCCAAACACACACGTCCCGACAGGGGTACCTTATTGCCTTATCAGGTGTCACGCTATGGGGCACGGCATGGCATGCTCGGCAGGGCTGGAGTTTATCGCCCTTCATGTTTGTGGCAAGCGAACTGGAGGCTTCTTCATCACAGAAACGCACGGAGGACTGCGCGACCCAGCGCGGCTCGGAGCACGTGACTCGTTGCCTAGCAATACTGCAACGCTTGGGTACATGTGTCACGTGACAGTGGTCACGTGTTTCCTTTCCATGGATAAAAGGAGTCCGGTTACGGAAAGCGTTGCTTCACAGCTGTTCTCTCTGGATCACGTGTCGCTTGCGCTTTGTTTCAGGACTCCTTACTTCATCTGACCTCGGCTTTTGTTCAACGGACCGCTCAGTACCTAACCCTTGTCTGCTTTGGAATCTTGGATTATTTGTTGACGAACTATTTTGCCCAACGGATTGCTTGTGTCTTGGCCCTTTACTTACCTTGGAATTTGGATCCACTGATGCCGACCTACGCTCTGCCCTACGGACTGCCTTGTGTTTAGCCCCTCGGACTGCTCTGGTACACTCTACGGATCATGTGTTACATCAGGACTCCGGTCCTGTCTTAGGTGGTCACCTGCCCGTCCCTGCTGCCACATCTGCCCGGACCCGCTGCCACTTTCTAACAACTGGCTAACGCCTACGTCCGATTCCCTGAGACAACGCTCCAGTACTCACAGGTATTTAGTGCCCTGGATGTTTTCACTAAGATTACTACACTCTGTACTGTTACATAACCTTATACCTTCCTTTGCAGCGCTCCAGGGGTTTTTCCGGTTGTTCCCGAGTCCTGGCTCTACGGACTAACACCCTTGGCCCTAAACATCACTCTGGCGGTATTACCGTGATTGTCAGTCTGATACTTGGGAACAGAGGGATAGCCCATACTCTGCACGACCAACAGCTGCGTAACACAAGATCTGACGAGCTTCACTTACAGAAACACAAAGTGGAAGCATACCAGATTGCCACAAGGGTATTGCGAATCACCCTCAATTTTCAATAGAGTAATACAGATGGATTTGGGTAACATTGAAGTGGAAAGCACAGTGTTGCAGTATGTGGATGACATAATAATTTGCAGTACAAACGAAAGAAAATGCAGAGAGGACTCCTTAAAGATGTTGACAATATTGGCTGAAAAAGGTTACAAGGTAGACATGGAAAAGATACAGTACTGTCAAGAACAGGTACTTTACATTGGTCAACTTATATCCCAACATGGAAGAAAGATTGCACCACTAAGAGCACAGGCCATTTCAAGCACTCCAATGCCACAAACTGTGAGGGAACTGCAGCAATTCCTGGGGCTGTGCAACTACTGTAGAGCATGGGTATTTGATTACAGTTCGTACATAGGACCCCTGCTTGAGGCGTTAAGGGAAGCTAATAAAGGGGAGAAAAAGCTGGGGTGGACGATGGAAATGAAAGAGGCTTTTGATGAATTGAAAGATGCGATATCAACTGCTCCAGTACTGGCATCCCCAGACTATGAGCGACAATTTTTTATATTTTCACATTGCGACTCAGCAGTAATGAAAGCAGTGTTGGCTCAAAAAACAAGCATGGGCTACAAACCAGTAGCATTTTACAGCGGCCACTTAGATCCTGTGATGTTAGGTCACTTCCCTTGCGAACAAGGTCTCGCTGCAGCTGCTTTTGCGGTGGAAAAAGCATCAGCAATCACCATGGGGTGCCCAACTACACTGTTTGTGGAACATGCACTATTTGCAATATTGAATAAACCTAAGTCCACCCTAACCACGCAGAGGGCATCAGGTTATGAGATCATTTTATCCAGAGCTGAACTATCAATTGTTAGATGTAGCACGGTCAACCCTGCAAGGTTCCTAGCAGAAGTAATTGAGGAGGGAGATTATGCCCATGACTGTACGCAAATAACTGAAATGTACTCATGTACTAGAAAGGTTGAAGAAAACGCACTAGAGGGAGGTGAGCTTTTGTTTATTGATGGGTCATCAACTATCGATCAAAGGGATGGGATAAGGAGAACTGGGGCAGCAGTGGTAAAAATGATGGAGGTACCGGTGTGTGTGGCTATGAAATGTGTACAATTACCACAGCATTACTCCGCTCAAGCAGCGGAATTAGTTGCACTGATCTTGGCGTTGAAGGAAAGCTTTGACAAACGAGTGACCATATACTCCAACAGCGCATATGTTACATCCACTGTCCACTCAGGGCTGTCGAAATGGAGAAGAAGAGGGTTTAGGAGAGCTGATGGCACTCCAGTGCAACATGCCCTCTTATTGGCTGAACTAATTGAAGTAATAAATGACCCCCAAGAATTAGCCCTAGTAAAATGCACCGCACACACCAATGGTGAAGACCACGTCTCAAAGGGGAATGCAGCAGCAGACACACATGCGAAGTATGCTGCATACTTTGGTGAAATATGGAACCCCCCAGAGTCACAGAGAGGGAGAGGGAGGGGAATGGCTAAGGAGATGTTGATAAGAGAAGGGTACACCCATCTCCCAGCCACGCAGATTATGGAGCTACAAGCGGCTGCACCAATGGCCGAAAAAGAAATATGGGTAAAAAGAGGATGCACAATGTCACCAACCGACGCACTATGGCGCCAGGGTGGCACTGGAAAGGTTGTAATACCATTGGCACTTTTGAACACCGCCCTGAGCCAACTACATCATCCAGCCCACACAGGCAAGGAAGTAATTGCAGCACGAATTAGAGAAGATTGGTTCTGCCCCGAGTTAAATTCTCATGTGTCAAATTTTATCAGCAATTGCCTCACATGTCAACAGTTTACGGCTGGCCATACCCTAAAGGTGATAAGAGGTACTATACCCCGGCCAGAGGGACCTTTCCGGCATCTCCATATTGACTATGTTGATATGATCAACGTATGTCAAGGAAATAGGTATATGATTGTAGTAGTATGCCCATTCTCTAGGTGGATTGAAGCAGGGCCCTGTTCACACCCAGATGCATTTAGAGCAGCTAAATTCCTAGTGAGGGAGGTCTTCCCCAGGTGGGGTGTGTGCGAGGTGTTAAGGTCAGACAACGGCCCACATTTCGCAAACGAAATGTTCCAGCACATCACATCCTTGCTGAACATAAAGCATAAATTTGCATGTGCATACCACCCACAGGCCAACGGTGTATGTGAACGCCTGAATGGCCTATTAAAGGAGGCAATTGCAAAGATACAGCAAGCAACAAAGAAGAGTTGGTTATATTGCCTTCCATTAGCCCTATTTGAGCTAAGGAATAGACCAGGGTCCGACCACCACCTCACCCCACACGAGGTGGTTACCGGACGTCAAATGCGCCTTCCCCTAACGCCAACATCAAGAGCATTTACCGACCACGAAAGCACAGCGAGTGTTCTTGGTGATGAAATGTACCAATATGTGTCTTCTTTGATTACTAGTGTAGTGTTTGTGTCTCAACAGCTCGAGCGCACACGGGGCGGGTCTAACAGCAATCAACAAGAAGACGCGGATAAAGAATTGGAAAAGGAAAGACTGTGTAAAATTACTAAAGGTGACCACGTACTACTTCGCAATTTCAACAGGAAATGGAATAGTCCACGATTTACTGGCCCCCATCTGGTAGAGGAGGTATCAACGAGAGCAGTAAAGCTACAGGACAAGCGTGCCTGG
This sequence comes from Ambystoma mexicanum, assembly GCF_040938575.1. NCBI lineage: Eukaryota > Metazoa > Chordata > Amphibia > Caudata > Ambystomatidae > Ambystoma > Ambystoma mexicanum. The sequence goes on from NC_090932.1 coordinate 1,567,334,864, forward strand.
AACCACCTACACGATGTAAAGATCTACAAACTCCAGACCCGCCCCAGCGCCACCGACAGGTCCATTGGGAGAACAACAACAACATCACCAACGGAGGAAGAGAGTTCTACCACAGCCAACGACCCAAGTGTTCCCATACCCTGTCACTCCCCAGATTCCCCAGAGACAATAACTGAAGAAGAAAGGGGTGATCCCCATACTGCCCACCCCATGGTCACACGCTCAAAGAGTAAAAATACTTCCGCCAGTTGAGCCCAAACCCCCTGCCCATTGACCCCTACCCCCACTACAGTAATAACTGAACTGAAGGACATTGCCTTGCACACGTACACATGTAAACACGTGAATGCTCTCTTTTCTTTTCTCTCGCACATGCAGGAACTGCGTATTATTGTATTGCTAAGAAAATAGACAACTAACAAATTCACTGCCCAGGAGTAGATGGTACCCTCAGACGATAACTACCCAGAAGAATTGTCACACCAATTTGTATATGAAATAAAAAGGCCAACGTACCTGAAAAGGAGAAGGGTACGTGTCTACTACACAGCATTCCTCTTGGCCATAGAATATTCAATGCCCCACCTCCACCCATACTTGCCTGTCCTAAGAGATAGATCGCTTAGAGTAGCGTGGGAACAGCTCTTCGTCTGGGCACTGAATGACTATTTGATAGGGAGAGCTTAAAGAAAAAAACAACTAACATTTAATAACCAGCATATTGAGAATTTTCATGCGGGCAACTTTAACGTCGCAAGAATACGCTGCCAGGACTGCAGCAAGGTAAGAGCAAAATGCCGGTGAAATTAGCATATGTAATAAAAATAATAGGGATTTTGATGATCACCGGGTTCTTGGCTGCCTCTGTATGGCAGTACAGCTATGCTATCCATCTTATTGCTGCACCCGAACCTAATACACCCCCATCCCCAGCTGCAACAGGTGTTACATCAGGTGATACTAGTAAAATTGCACACAAGCAAAATAGAGTTCAACGCAGCACATACTCAGATAATAAAGGTATTGATAATTATATACAAGATTCAGCACACGTCTCAAACAACATATGGTACCAACACATGACCCGCATTGGTAAGCAGACAACAGAGGACAGCTGCTACGTTTGCTCATTAATACCATACGCCATGAGCGCTTCTCGAACATTCGTTGCCACAGAAATAGATGAAAAGACAGCACGATGCATAATATACTTGGCACTGTTCCAAACGAAAGGAAGATTCCAAGGGACAGTGGTGCATATGGTGTGGAAAACACGAGACTCATACCCATATGAAAACAACTTCCTCAAGACCTATTTGAGTTACCACAAGAGCAGTCTACATGCTGAAGCATTCAAATACATAACAAGTGGTCCTGCAAAAGGGGAAACAAAGAAAGTAACACTGCAGTATTTACCATGTGATTGGTACGCCACTGAAGTTCCTGGTAAACCAGGATGTTGGGAGAGGCCACTGGTGACGATAACGGGGAAGGTGTACCTGGACAACAATTGGGAGATAGGAGTGATTGGCAGCAACATGGTAACAAAAGAAACTATCTCAACTATCGAGGCACACAACCACAGATGTTGGACGACGTGGATCAAGTACGTACCCATGCTCACGTGGATAGAGACGGATGAAGACCCAATAACAATACTGCCGCTGACTGCGCCTAAGGTATGCTCCCAACATAAAGGAGAGGTGGACGTAGGATACAACACCAACTGTGCAAGCGTGATGGAGTTACCTGAGGGGGGAGCAGGAACAGCAGTAATAATGGACCATTATTGAGCCTGTGGATAAAAGGCATACCATACACTGCCTCCCCTGTGGAATGGTGTGTGCACAATGGTGCACGTCAATGTACCATCACTAGTGGTACCCCAGAAGCATGTGAATGTGGCGAACTTTCCCAAAATGGATGAAGGGGACAAGAGAAAGAAGAGATCTGCACCACCTCAGGAGGAGCAAGGGAACAGGACCAACGGCAATGATACTGTCCTAAATAGAAGGAAAAGACAAGGAGAACCTCTGACAGGAAATTACCTATGGGGAAGGTCGGAAACGGCACTCACTTCAATTCCGCCAGAACACAGACTATTCAGCAGAGCAGCAATGTTCTTCTCCTCAATAATCCATCCGGGACTGCAGGCTTACGCAAACGCAAAATGGCTCCAGATAACTAGATGGGAACTAATGATGACAATCAATTCTACAGTAAATGGATTTAACGCAATAAAAGAGGAGCTGCGAGCTATAAGGATGGTAGCACTCCAGAACAGATATGTATTGGACCTCCTCACAGCCACGGAAGGAGGAGTTTGCGCAAAGATAGGACAATCATGCTGCACGTTCATTCCTGCCAACGATGCTGACAATGGTACACTGACAGAAGCAGTTTCACAATTGGCCCAGATGCACTCCAAAATGATGGATGAAAGTAAAGGTGTGAACAAGGATGAGAGCTGGTTTTCACTATTATGGTCATGGATGCCATCTTGGCTGTCAGATGGACTGAAAATTATAGTTGGTTGTACTATTTTGGCTGGAGCTACACTGATCATAATAAGATTTTGGAAGGCCCGGAAGGCACGCACCACTGACGAGTTGCTTGAAATGGTCGGTATGCACCCCTTGATGCCAGCAGATGACGGCCAACACACAGGCATAATCATACAAGAGAGAGAGAAGTTGCGCAACCAGATCATCACCAACCATCTGGACCCACCATCGGTGAAGATCGAGAACCCAAGAAACCCCAGGAGCTACATAGGGAAATGGGTATACTGTACTCCTGGAGGAACCTGTGAATATATGTATTGGTCATTTGAAGATCATGTGAACCACTATGGACATTTAGGAGGAATAACTAAGATATGGGGCCTCATTACGACCCTGGCGGAGGTCCATGGTGCAATTTGCACCATGGACCATGGCGCAGAGCTGCCAACTCCGCCATGGGGGTTGGCGGACTTACCGCCCCATTCCGACCTTGGCGGGGCGGTTAGTCCCCAATCCCCATTTACCCTTCCCCATTCCCATTTTTGCCCCATAGGGTATAATGGGAGTGGGGAAGGCGTTAATTACGCCACCGTAGAATACGGTGGCGTAATTAACAAGAGGTCCCGTAGCGCCATGGATTTTTCCGGCCGGAAAATCCGGGCGGAAAAATCACCATGGCGCTAAGGAAAGTCTTAATCTGGCGGAGAGGTACGCCATGCATTACGCTGGCGTATACCCCTCTCCGCCAGGGTCGTAATGAGGGCCATGGAGAGTAAGAGGAGATAATGAAAAGGATATGTTTGTGGTCGACAAGTCGACCAGAGGGGGGACTGAAGTGGGAGAATGGAAGACCAGGCTCCCGTCCTTCACCTCTCGCGCTTGGCCTAATCCAGACCCAGGCACCCGCCACGAGAAGAGTTTGCCCATCTACCAGACGACCAAATACCCTGGTACAGGAACATACGGATGTGTCCATCTGCCTGCCCAGCAGCCCGCCCTGGCCATGCCGACACCTGCGGCGCGGATCAACTAGACTAAAACCTACACGTCGTTAGAGATGCCATGACGACCTAGCCAATGGTCAGCACACCTGTACAAATATACACACTGGACACTCCCGCACCAATCTACACGAAGAATATACTCAGTGCTATGACGTAGGCGACAGACATACTCACGGACGTGCATCTTTATTATTTTCCACATAGGCTTTCAAAATGCAGAAACGCAAGACGCATCATGAACTCATCTAAAAGAGCTTGCTTACGCTTTTCCTAAAAACCAGGTGCCACAATGAGAAATATAATGAAGACACGATACTGGTCATAAGACAATATGGTACTGTAACCTAAAGCGCCTGTGCACCAAACGGTTCCACCTATACACCAGGCCTAAGTAGGCCGCAAGCAAGAGCTTCCATGGACGTTAAAAGAACAAGAGTCAGGTTGCTGATCCTGCAGAATGAGCCCGGCGAAAGCAAACAGCCAAGGTCGCAATGTTGCAAACCCACATTCCGAAAGCAGACCATCAAGGGCACGATGTTGCAATCTCGCACGCCGCACACCAACGTTAAAGTCACACCTGCAAATTAAACCAAGCACACAGTGGAAAAACAATATTAATTGTGCAGAATTCTGCCTCAAACACGGTCCCACCTCACGTGACCAAGCCGAACCTGACAGGATGCCAAGCCCAGGAGGAAGAAGGCGTCTGGATCCCTCGTTACAAGACATAGGCAGATACAATTAAAAGGCTCAATGGACATCTGCGACAGTGGGAGTAGTCGGTCTTCCAGCTATGAATAAGTCCTCACATTGTCTGCACGTACTCATAGTGAAACATTGTTGCAAATGACAGGTACACCGAGAGCTGGGAACAGCGATGGTCCCAGGCTGGGAAGCTCGCGGGCGCACCAATCAGAACATGGGGCTCCTATCACTGACGCCATTAACATTAACCAATCATCAGGGGTCTTCATGTAACAATTCTCATGTATCTAATTTTAGGGACAACCCAGATATATCACCTGACTAACCCTTGTCCACTAATATTGTTCTCTATACGTATGCTATACTAACTCTACCACTCGAGCAACCAATTAAGAGTGGCGATAGGTTTTTTGCTAACTTTCCAAAGTGACGCAAGTAGCGCGTCATACTAAGGTAAAAAGGGCCTGCGAGCCCTACGATTGTGTGTGTGTCAGGACGGACGCGTACGATCCTTGACCCATCCCTGCCGTTTTTGTCTAATAAACAGCAGAGTCACCTTGCTTCTTGCGTGTGTCTCATACTCTATCTTATCTGGGATATACGGGAGGAGTTGGGGCCTCCCTGCCCGGAGGTCTGCGGACGGCCCGGCCGACCCCGGCATAATTTCCCCCCGACATATTGTTTGCAAAAGCAACCTAAAAATGTGTTTGGTGAAATGCTCCTTTGCACTGTTGGTGACTCGCATCTATTGTATTTTTTCATGCTTTACCGTACAAAACCAATTTCAAACTGTTTGGCATTTTACCCAATTTTTGCGACATTTGAAGCCATTATTTAAAAAATAAATTCTGGGTGGGAAGCCCCCCAACTCCTCTTAATTGGTTTGGGCTCCCTCGCTATGCTCTGTCAAACTGCCATATTCGGGGGAAATATTTACGCCCCTCCAATCAAAAAATTCATCAGCCGACACTGGGGTTTACAGCCAGAAACTGAAAACTGTGAACAATTCTAAGGGGGCAAAATAAGATTCCTGCAACCATTGCAACTGTTGAACTTGAGTTAACTTTTTAGAATGCATATTAACTTGATCCAAAACGTTTATTGCATTAAACCTACTCTGAACATGCTTAATGACACTTTAAACTTGGCCGGTTGACCCTTATTTGATGTGCCACCACCCCATCACACCATGATGTATTTTTGCCCCCCGGTTTCCCCCCCTAATACTGATTTCTAGTGACGTCACTTGGGGAGTGATTCGCTAGGGTAAGTAACCAATCCTGGGAGGTGGATGGATATTTAAGGAGGTGTGTGAGAATGATTGAGATTGGGTTAGTTGGTGAGAACAGGAGTGTGTGGAGGATGTCCGAGGAACCAGAAGAGGCGAGAGCGACCGGAGTGCAGAAGCTATTGGAGAGAGGGGTTCTGCAGAGAATTTGTGAGTGAGTGGAGAGTGGGAGGACAGGTAGAGTAGGAGTAGCAGGGCAGTAGTGGTGTTGGAGGGGGTAGCAGTTGTGCAAGTAGCAGAGTGGCGGTGTGAGTAGGAGGTGGTAGTTGGTTATAGTGGATGGTAGTAAGTCTGAGTGAGTATTAGTGGAGTAGGAAGTAGGAAGTGTTAGTAAGTAGAAGCAGTGTGGTAGTAGGTAGTGGAGAGTGATAGCGCAGGCTACGTAAATAGTCAAAATAGTAGGAGTTACAGAATAGTGAGTGTCACAGTGAGTGGGAGAATAGGCTTAACTATCAGCATAGAGTGAGACAGAGAATAACAAGAAGAATGGCTGGAGTCAAGGAAGTGGAGTGGGAGGAAGGAGGAAAGAGAAGATAATGGAGGTAGAGGGGTAGTTGGAGGTACAAGCGATAGCAAGAACCAGAGTAAAAAGAGAAGTAAGATCAATGGGTGGAGGTGGATAGGCGGAGTGAGATATCGGAGGGATAGTGATGTGGTGGGGAGAAATCATGGTATCCAGTGTAAGGAAGGGATAGGTAAGAACGTGTGTGTAAGATGAGAGAGTGACACCAAGCAGAAGAAGGCACAATCCCTAACTGCCTAAGACTACTGTGCGGGTTAGATCAGGGAAAGTTAGAAAACCCCTAGGGAGTGAAAATCAGGGAAAACCACCATTAGCCCAAATCAGAAGGAAACAAACAGGTGTTACCATTGACTAGTACTAGCATCCCAGTAGGTTCGTGGGCTAGGGAGATGGGCAAGACTGGGAAAGTCGAGATAGACAGGGCCGGTCCTAGCTCCGATTCTCCAAGGACCCACTTAGCCCTGAGAACTACCCGAAAGTCTCTGGCCCAAGTTGATTGTAAAGATCCAATAAACCCCCTTGGACTTGACACTCGAGTCAGCATGGCTATTTGTGGCGGGCTTCCCCGTCACTGTAATCAGTGATTTTTTCCCTGGTTTGTGGATGCAGTGCTGCAGATGTTGTCCATGTTTGTTTTCATTTTGTAAAGCTGTGTTTAAAAAAAAGGAAGCACTAATGGCTGCTCGAATGCGGCATAGCCAACCCATATTAAGAGCCAAGATTGTAATCCTACCTTTCCAATGCCACCACATGAATTTTAACTTTAAAAAAAAGTAGCATCCACTTACATATATGGGGGGATCCAGTATGAGTATGTGTGTTAAATAAGATAACTTGGGCATGTGTTGGCATTTATTCTACCCTCACAAAAAGGATAGAGCTTTTGCTTGCCCATGTTTCTTTAACCGCTCTTTGACTGTAGAACCTCTGGTATAAACTTGCGAGGTTCGACAACATACAGGAAAACATCATCGACATGGGGCAAGATCTAAAGCTCAATCCCTCCCACTGCCACCAGTGATAGCTGTGTGTTCTCTCATTTCGCAACCAATGGCTAAAGTGTAAATCAAAGGGATAAAGGGCATCCAGGCATGGTTCCCAAATAAGGGGGGATCAGATGGGATGAAGAACCATTAGTGAGCACTGAGGCATGAGGACTGGTGTACAGTAGACGTGCTGCCTGGGTGAAGTATCCCCTTATACCAAATTTCCTAACAGTGGGGAACATGTAATCCCATTGCACTAAATCAAAAGCCTTTTTGGCACCTAGGAACAGAACCAGAGTCTTCACTGCATCAGGAGATATGATATGATAAGTCATTCATAGTGTGCCTGTACACAAGTGTTTCTAGGCGCGAACATAACAGAACATCAAGCAAGCACCTCATATTGTCAACGGATTGTCTCCCTGGCATGAACCCTGTTTGATCTTAATGAAACAAGCGAAGAGAGGATACTATCAACAGTCTAGGGAGGATAGTTTAGGGGCAACGTGCTCACCTTGGAAGCAAGATGACACAGAGCAACACTGGTTCGATCCCCGGGTCCGCGCTTAGAAACCTCTGGGTATTAAGCGCATTATAAATAACCTATCATAATCCATGCTGTTAAGCATTTCACAAAACCGTAGTATACATTTTGATCTGCGATATGTGTTTATTGAGAGTACACCACTTTGGAAACCGGCTCTGCTTGTGAAAAATAACAATTGTAGCATCAGAGAGGGTGGGTGGGACGGTCACAACACTCAGTGCTTCTCGATAGACCGTGATTACTGATTATGTAGCTCCAGAGATGTTTTAGACCATGACTCCTCCACTACTGATAAGCCGGCCAGGTGCAATGGAAGGTGAAGGCTGACAAATCGGGAGGGCCACATAATGATTAACCATGATAAAGACCAATTCCAGTTTCTGGGCTATTGTGCCAATTAATTCCTGGCAACAAATCAATTGGTATCAAGCCAGGCCCTGTAGCCTTCCATTTGTGGAGGCCTTTTACTGCCATCATTATGGATCTAGGTCCAAAGACCACTATCATAATGGCAGGAGGTGGCCCGATCAAGGCCACCCCCGAAAAGGTCCATTGGGGGGGGGCACCAGGGCATCCCTCTTTCCGGTTCTCCATCCGTTCTCCTCGCCCACCACACTCCCTCTGTTTTCTCCAACCCCACCACTTGCCTTAACCAGCCCCAACTCCATCTTCTTTCCAATCTCTGGGCCGCTCACCCGAAGTGCGACGTACTGTGTGTCGCCCAACATGATGCAGTCTTTCGTGCATCATGCTTTTCCACTAACAATGAGTCTCACATTATTAATACAGTGTTCAAAACAGAACTATGTTAAACAAGCAGTGGCAAATCCAACAGTTTTGGCTTTTTTTTTTTTTTTCTTTTTTATTGTATTTAACTGTTGTTAGCAGTTTTTACAAAAGTGAAGTGATTCTCATCAGGAACGGGCTAAGTCTTTTAAGGGCTCTCTGAACCTTCCCCGATGGCATCCAACTTCAGACTGTGTATAAAGTTTACCACCGCGATGACCGGTCTGCGATTTAGCCCGTTCATCAGGTGCGCCCACCAGTAGTCCTCGTCCATCTTTGAAAAGTTTGAGTAAAGGTGGTCCAGGTGGGTTTTCCGTTTACTAGCCGTCCCTGGGCAATGGATAATCAGGTGTCTTAGACTTTCCTTTAGCTCGGGATTCCGGCAGAATCTACAGCCATCGGATTTGGATTTTCCTCTAATTTTCAGTATCTCGTTGGTCTTTAGAATGTTTAATCTTGCTCTTAGGAAGGTGGCTCGGTGAGTCTTGTTCGGAAATTGAAGTAGGTAGCCGATAGGTTCATTCAATTTTTGGGCAAACGCCGGCAAGTGGGCTACTGATTTGTAGTTTGCTGATATTTGTTGGGTCTCACACCAATCTAGATCTTTGAGTTTTTTAGCCGTTCTCTTCGGGTTTGCCAAGAGCTCCTCGTCTGAGCTTCCAATTGTAACAAGGAGCTTTTGATTTTTTTCCCACCAGGTTTTGAGAGTTTTGTTAGACCCTTTTCCAATTTCCTCTCGAATCAGTGCATATATTTTCTCCGCCGATAATCTGACTTCTCTGTAAAACATCAAGGTATTGATGGATACTATTCCTAGTAGAGAAGTGAGGCCCAATTCCCTTCTTATCAAGGCTATTGGAATCGAGGGTGGTAAACGGAGCGCTTTTTTCCAAAGTGCGCCTTCCAATTTGGGCCATGTTGAATCGGGAATACCAAAGAATGCAGCTGTCCCATAAGTGAGTGCTGGCACCACTTTCATCTTGTAAAAATTTGTCGCCGCTTTTTTTGAGAAGCGGCCAAATTTTTTGTCCACTATTATCAGTTGGTTTAGTAAAGTTTTCTGTTTGTTGGTCAGTAGGTCTAGCATAGGTTGCTCATTTCTGTTGTTGCTGAACATCGTACCCAGGTATCTGATGGTGTCGATTTCTTCCAGCTGAATGTTGTTAAAAAACCAAGCCTTTGCAGTTTTGCGTTTGGCCGCTTTCATTAGTCGCATCACTTTAGTTTTTGTAGTATTGCTCTCAAGGTCGTTGATGTGGAGATATTCATTCAGATTGTCTAGCTTTCGCTGTAACCCTATCCTTGTCTGGTCAATAAGAATTATATCGTCCGCATAGAATAATCTGCTGACTTTCTCGGATCCTATGGAGGGCGGGAAAGCTTTAACGTTCTTTTCGGCGTGTTGGTAATCACCAGTATAGGCGTTATAAAGTGCCGGTGCCAGAGGGCATCCTTGCTTAACTCCGCTAGATGTTCTTATCACTGCCGATAGTAGCCCAGTGCCATTCAGTCTAACTCTCATTGATGTTTCCGAGTAAAGTTCTTGAATTGGGTCTAAAAGGTTCTCGGGGCAGTTCCAGTTGGCAAGTTTTGTCCAAAGTTTTTCTCTGTTTACCTTATCAAAGGCTTTTGATAAGTCAATAAATGCCATGCAAAGGGGAGGAGCTCCTTCCTGTACTCTGGCTTTCAAGATGTTAATGGTGAAAATGTTCGCCATGGTGTTCAAGTTTTTCCTGAACCCTGTTTGAAAGTTATCCCATCCTTCAGTGGACTCTATCCAGGTTTTGAAATTGTCCAGTAAAAATGAACCGAAGAGTTTCCCAATGCAGTCCAACAATGCTATTGGGCGATAGTTATTGGGGTCGCTTCTGTCTCCAGATTTATAGATGGGGACTACATTGGCTGTTTTCCAGGACTTCGGAACAGATATAGAGTTTGAACAGGATTTGAAAATTTCAGCTATTAAAGTTGACCAGACTTTTGGGTTAGATTTTAAATCCATATTCGACAGGCCATCAGGACCCGGAGCTCGTGATGATTTAAGACTCTTAATTTTATCTTCAATGCTGAGTGGGTCAGGTTCTATTGCCCATCGGTTAGGTCTGTTTTTCCTGGGTTTTATCTCGTTGTCCACTGGGCCAAAAAGGGTGGCGAAGTGTGTTATCCAAGCTTCTTCTATTACGCTTGATGTTAAGGCGTCTTTGCTTGATGAGATGTTAGAATTGACCAGCGACCAGAATGATTTTGTTTGCTTACCCGCCAGCACTCGCAGCATTTGTTCTGAGTCGTCTTGGTGAAGTTGTAGTCTAAAGCCTTTCAACCAGGTCTTATAGGCTTTGGTGGCTTTCGAAGCTGTTTCGACGTTAACGCGTGATGGTGAGCTCCTGGCCAATCTCACAGCTCTTCTCATCTCCCGTCTTTTGTTCCTGAGGGTTTCGTTGTTGTAATGGTTGGTCTTTGCTTGTTTCCTGTTTCCCGTCTTTCTAATGTAATATGGTTGGAGTAATGGGCAGTAGTCCATAAGAAGTTTATCTTCTTTAGCATTTGCCTGTGCTTTTATTTGGCAGTAGTTAGAGGTTAGTGACATTACTCCTAAGGTGTTCATCCTTAAACGCGTGGAATTTGCATAGATCTCCATGTTGGTCGATCTCAGCGCCACGTCACTCTCGTGCTTTTTGAAGCAATGAGCTGACCATGTCAGTTTCAGGAGGTTGTGGTCACTGTTTAGTGTTCTAGTGATGTCAAAGCCGGTGACCAGCGGGAGGAGATTTCTAGACAGATAGATGTGGTCTAAGGTGGCGCTCCTTCCGGCTAATTCCCAGGTCGGATAGTCGGTTGCGATGCTTTTCCCAAGAAGTGTGCGTTGTGTAGATCGTTGTTATCCATCAGATTTGACCATTTATTTCTTCTATCTTGTGAGTTTTCCGGCAATTGTAGCCGATTTGGTTTTGTTTGATAAGACTCCTGTCCATTCTTCTTGATGTTGACGTTTAGGTCTCCGCAAATAACTATACTTTCCACTAGGTCGTTTGATATAGCGTCTTTTAAAAGGTTTTCGATTTTCAATAGAAAGGTGTCTGTTTCACATTCTACCGGGTTCCAGTATAAGTTGATCAGGAGATATATCGTTTTTTTTCTTTTATCCAGATTGTTTTGGTTGTTACTTCTCTGTATCAATGTTGCCAGGATGTGCGGCTCTGTCTTTAACACTTTGAGAAGATGAAGGTCAGCTCCGATTCTTATTGCTGTGAGTAAGCCTGCTCTTGGTCTCCCCGATATTCCTTTCAAGGCTGGTGAAAAAGCAATCGTGTAACCTTCTATCGACGGTTTGTGTTGGATCCAGGTTTCTTGTAGACACCAAATGTCTGCGGATCCTAGGTTAACGTCTGAGGCGTTCATCAAGTGGGAGAAGCCTCGGGTGTTCCACGAACCTAGGGTTATGTTGATCTCCGAATCTATGTTCAGTAAATGGCCTGAGTACCTCTTGTTTAGCTGGCATTTGTTTGATTGCTATTGATTGTTGTTTTTTGCTAATGCTTTGGGCAGCCATGCCCAGCGATTGACTTCTTCCTTTGTAATTTGTTGCTTCTTCTCCCAGTTTAGCTTTTCTTTTCCTTTTAGCGGAATATCTTGCTCAATTGTGATGAACCAATTTTTTTGGGGGCCCGAGGGTACCCTTTCCAATTCTAGAGAGCTTGGTCGGTGGAGCTCTGTCTGCTTTCGTGTAGTCGATCTTGAAAGGTGCTTGTCATTCAGTACCGGGGTCTGGTCATTCCGGTATGTAGGTTCGCTCTTTACATGCTCTTTCGTCTTTTTCTCCTGGGGACGTCTCACTGGGTAGTTCGGTGGGTCTTGTTTAGAGTCAGTGCGCTCTTTGAGTCTTATGTAATCTGTAAGGTCATAGCCCAGCGCTCTCAGTTTGTTTTTTTCTTTAGTTAAAGCCGATTTGATGGTTTCAGATTGAATGTGTAAGTAGACACTGTCCACTCTTTTTTTTTCCCTGAATTCCACGATTGTAATATCATCTGTGGATAGAGTTTTTAAAGCTGGAACTAGGTGTAGTATTTTTAGAATCATTTTTCTGTTTAGGATGAATGATGGATCTTCCTTCCAGATGCTTTTCAGAGTGAAGGAGCGAGTCTTTGTAGACCCTATCAGTCGGTTTATGAGGTCTCTTCTTCTTCGGTGGTCCTTACTTTTACCCCTCTGTGTAGGAGGGTGCCTCTGATTTCTGCGTCCTCTGGACCTTGACGTACAGTGGTGGTTTGATGGGGATGAAGATCTCGATCTGTATTCTAGTTTATGGAATCTTTTTATACTTCTTGTTTTTGAGGGTGGGCGCTCATCTTTTTGTGAACTTTTGTGCACTCTTGAACGCCAACGTGAGGTGGGCGCTAGTGGTCGTTCCTGTGAAGTGTGTTTAGCGTCCTGACTCGGCGGTTGCGTCCTCCTAGAAGGAGGTGATCTAGAGTTGTCCCGTGCTCGGAGCGTTTCCATTTTCATTGTAGGCGAGTACTGGGAAGTTTCTCTATGTTTGTTTTTTTCCAAAAGTTTTAGTTTTTTTTCCTCCAGTGTCAGAAAAATTGGACTTGCTGGCTCTTGAACTGATGGTTTGTTATTTCTTGTAGTTTTTCTGTTTTCTTTTTTTTGTTTCTCGTCCAAGGGGTCGGCCAGAACCGCTGGGGATTGACCATTTGCGTTTCTCTTTCTTTTTTTCACCGGCGTCTGGTCTTCCTCTTCCCAATCCTCACTCATTTCTCTTGTGTTTAGAGCTACATCCATCAGCTCACTTTCAGTAATTGAGCACACAGTATCTTCTACGGCCTTCTTTTTCTCACTCGGTATTGTTGGGGACTTCAGTGGTAGGAGAGTAGTGTGGTCAATTAGTTTTGGCTCGAAGTGTAGGTAAGATTGTTTAAGGGAAGCTGGCTGGTAGCTTTCGTTGGTTTTTAGTCTGGTTGTAGGCTTGCTCGTTTTTCTCTTTGCGGTGCCTCTCAAAGCGGGGTCGTCTTTTTGAATAGATCGGTCTTCTGACCAAGATGCACATCCGTTTTTTGAGTAAAGGTCGGGTCTTGTTTTTTCAATAATATTATTCGGCTTGTTTTCGTGGTCTAACTGTAGTTTAATGTTCGAGACGTTTGTTTTTTCTTTTTGCTTCATAACCCGAGGCTTGTTTATAGTGACATTCTGTGTTGTGCTTGTTGGAGAGTATAGTAAAGCCTTTTCATCACTGTTAGAGTGGTCTGTCGCTATTGGTATAGCCGAGGCCCCTGTGAAGTTAAAGGTTTTAAAAACTGGTGCCTCAGTTTGGGTAGATCTCGAGCGCTTTGGACGGTCTGCGAAATGGTCTAACTGCTGTAGGGGTTGCTCTAACGGTTGGTGGGTGCGTTCCTTTGCTGTTATATATCCTTCAATAAAGGTGAGTCTCGTTTGTATATGCGCCAGAATAGATGCTTGGTCTTTTGTTGAGTCGTTCAGTGCTTCATACAATTTGGTGAACGGCGCGAGTGCTATTGTTAAGGATGACATAAGGGCCAAGAGATCTGTTTTCTTTTTTGATGGTGGAGATGGTAGTCCAGTTGTAGTTTTGGTGGTTAAGGATTGATTTGAGATTGTCTCATTTGCTGAGTATTGACGAGCGTTAGTTGTGAGACAGCCACTTGGGAGGTTTTCTTGTTGTAGATTCTCGGCAGGTGGAGTCTCTTTCTTTATTTCTAGGATAGTAGAGTTTTTTTGTGCTTTGTTCAAAGCTTCCTCTAGGTGTCTCTGCTTTTCATGATCGTCCAGATGTCGTGGCGCCCGAGCGTCATTAGTTTTGCTGGTGATCGGGCCAAGTAGACCTTGAGGTGGCTCCGAGTGTGTGGGGTCATTTCTCGTTGTCCGATTGAGGTCCGTAATTTTTAGGGAGTCTCCCGATTTAGGTCTTTGTGCTTTTATATGCCATCTTTTCAGGAAGTCAAGCTTACATAGGGAGTCTTTGTCATTTTCTAAGTTCTGATCTAAATGGGATCCCTCAAGTAGTTCTGCGCCTGATATTTCCACTGTATCTTTCTCACATGGGACTTTGTTTTTTACTGCAAAAAAGTTGGGTATAGATCCTTTTGTAAATGTTTTTTTTTCCTTTGAGGGTCCGTGGGGGTGCGTTTCCTTTTATCGGCAGTTTCCTGCACAGTGGCTCTACCGTAGAGGTGGCGACTAATGTTAAGCATGACTGAGGCTTAGGTTTAGTGTTGCCTGTATTCATAGAATTTGTGCATTTTGTAGGAAGTGCTGCAATCGGGGTTGAATGAGTTTCTGAGAAGTTAAGTCTTAGTTGAATTGTGGAGGATTTAGTCGCTTCTTCCAGCTCGTCTTCCGAATAGTCGACAGTCGAGTACGAATTGTCGCTGTTGCTGTTTTCCGTCGGTCTGTTGGTTTCTATGCTGGTGGCTTCTTCATAGCTTGGCGGGCGATGGATTTGTGCTCTGACTATCTCTTTTTTTTCCTGGGCAGCTATTTTTTTTGGCGACAAAGTTGTTGACAATGGGTTCTGCGGAGTTGGAGCTTTCGAGGGGGTGGTTTTGAGGTCGAACACCTCCCGCTCTAGGAGTTCGTTTGGCTTAGGTACTTTCTTGGATTTTATGTTCCTTGTGGGCGTGGTACTTTGAGAGGGCTCTCCGTCTTTCTTACAGGTCTGTTCCAAGATTGCTAGCGTCCGGAGCTGTGGAGGATCCGAGTGCCGAGGGGTCTGTGAGGCTGGCACGTTGGCCACTGTTGTCCATTTTGTGCTTTCCTCCTCTTTCCACTCCCGGCACGACTCTTCGACCTTTTTTGCAGTTTCTCCCTTTCTCTGGTCTCGGCGCAGCTCATCGGCAGCAGGGCTCGTTGCCTCCGCAACGAGCTCCCGGCCAGAGACTGCTCCCAGTTGAGGAGGGAGAAGTCGGCTCTGGGTGATCTGACGGTCTCCAGGGCATAGGCCGGCGTCTTCGCTCGCGGGCTCTCCAGCCCGTCTCTCCACAACGACTCCGCCTGGGGACCGGGTGGACTGGTCCTTCTTCTCATGGACCTGCGGGCTGGTGGGTCTCCGTGTTGGCTTTTCACCATAGCGTAATAAGACGAGTGTTGATGAATTATGGCTCGGAGGAGTCTGTTGCTTAGGCGGAGCCTCCAATACTTCCTTTGGCGGCTGGTTATTCGGTTCCTTCTTTAGTGGTTCGATATCCTCCGTTGATTTCGCAGGTGAGAGTTTCTGGTCAGTTAGATTTGTTTTCGAGCCATCTTTGCTTTTGTTTTGAGGCATTTGGAAGGGCACTTTAAGTGCTTTGGGTTTTGTCGTGGCTGCCGGGTCTTTCAGCGAGTGAGGTTTTCTCAGGTGGCTCGCCCGCTTTAAGGGGCTTTGTCTCTCTAGGCCACTGTCTTCGCTTTTCGTTCTCTGGCTTCGCAGCCAGTGTCCTTCCCCGCTTGCCTCACCCTCGTGCATTGCGACGTCGGATGGGCCGCGGGGAGGCCGTGGACTGCCGTAGACTGCGAGCACCTCAGCGAGCAGCTCCGCGGCCGAGTTGGTTATTTCAAGTCTGTGTGGCTCCTCCTCCACGCTATGCAGCCACTGTAAGCAGACTGGAGTCGAGCAGAAACTAGAAAGGAAAATGCCGGTGGGGTGCCGTAGACTGCGAGCACCTCAGCGAGCAGCTCCGCGGCCGCTCCGCGGCCGAGTTGGTTATTTCAAGTCTGTGTGGCTCCTCCTCCACGCTATGCAGCCACTGTAAGCAGACTGGAGTCGAGCAGAAACTGGAAAGGAAAATGCTGGTGGGGTGCCGTAGACAGTTTTGGCTTTGGTGTAGGCATGTGATAGGTGTTTGCCAGGCACTGACATAATGGTGCACTTGGCCATGCAATCACAATTGCTTGAACATGATGTGATTACCTCAGAATATGATAGCAGTGCCTAGCAAAGGCATCTCTGATACTTATGCACGAGAGCCAACTGTTGGCTTTGTCATTGCTTGCTTTTAACAGTACTTCAGTGTAAGGGACAGATATGAATCAAGTGGCTGAAGGCACATCTGGTGAAGATATTTCTATTATACTTGTAGCGCATTCACCGTTGTAATTAAGCCATTAATCCTCTGCATTCCGCTTAGAAATAACACAGACAGCCCACAGTTTGGTGTTACTGGGCAACAGAGCTAGCTCAAATATATTCCAGGAGGATGTGTTTTGGGAGGGGAGGTCCAGGTAAGTAGTTGGGAATGGCCTTAGGGATTAGCATGGCCACGGGTAATTGGGTGGGTAAATAATCAAACAGCACACATACACTGACTGTCCCTCCTCACATCTCAGATCCCCTGGAGCAATAGTTTTTGTCTGAAACATAATAGCCAAAATTAAAAATGCATGAGAAAAATATCTGCCATGCAATGGGAGGCCCTGCAAGAAATTCTTTGACGAACAGAATGGGACACTGAGTACCATTAGCACCCTGGGCAGGGTGCACAGCCAATGAAGCTGCTCCAAGCATGGGCTGCATTCACTTATAGCACCCCGCGTTGGGAGCAGCCTGAGAGCGGCACTCCCCCCTCCCATCTAAGCCATTCTTGGTATAGTCCTCCACACCCCTTCAGCAGTCACAAAGGCTACCACAAGCCTAAGAGAAGGGTGCTCAAACGGCTCATTAAAATAAAAAGACTAAAATAAAACTTAGCTGAAGCATCTCTGATGCCAATTCACTATGCTGACATGTATTTTCTGTGTTGATAAGGGGGTAATCAACACAAAAAATTGCTATCAGCAGAGCACACCGATGTCACGGTGATAATAAAGGCAAGTTTCTTTTTCGTTTTTTTTTAACTGATCCGAAAGTGTTAGGCGCCGTGTTAGTCCAGTTTTAAAATCAAACAAAATCCAGGTTTTGATACTATTTATTTGATTGACTGAACAAATTATGCTGAGATGGTAGCAGGGACGTCATTTTACCAAAATGCCAGGGGTAGTGGAAGTGACATCACATGACCCTTGACCCCACTAATGACATCACAGGAAGGGATGTCATTTGAGCCCACCCTAACGTGATATCACGGGAAGCGATTGAACATCACCTTTCACCCATTGACAAAACAGGAAGTGGCATCACATAGCATTGTACACTGTGAAAAATATGGTTACAATATCACTATAATGTGATGTACATTTCATACAAGAATGGATCGCCATATGTATCATTAAGATCAGTGTGTATAGGCCCATATTACCAAATTACTGTGAATGTAAGCAGGCGTCCATGACCAAATGATAATAATGTGTTATTATATAGCACTTACGCTTAAGTGCTTTATATAGAAAAATATACTCCCAATATCTCCCAACCTGTGTTGGTACTCATTTATCGACCTGAGAAGGATGAAAGGCTGAGTTGAGGCGTTTAAGAACAGACTAAATCAGTGACTCACCCCCTGAAGTGTGCCTTAAATAAACCTTTAATGAATCTTGCAATTATTGCATAGAATTCCAGAAAGACACATTATTTGGTATTCCTATTCTTTCTTATTTAGGGTCAGTGCTGAAAGTTTTAGACTTGTGGCACTCCTGTTCTTATTTTTCTCCTTTTTTTAAGGGGCCTGAACAAGAAAGCCAGCCACTCCAGAAGTAAAGAGCCACATGGTGCTTTTTTTTATAGAGGTCGCAAGGCAGACCACAGAGGTTGCAAGAAAGACCTCAGTGGTCGCAATTGCGACCTCTGGCGACCCCTAAATGACGTCCCTGGATGGTAGCTCCGTTAGCTTTGGAGGTCCCAGAGAAAGAAAAGACAAGGGATTCTCCCACTTTGGGGGATAGGAGATTTTCCCTTCTCTTTTTCTCTTTCGATGTAACAGCGATTGTCGAGCTCGGTGTGTTATTTCTTTGTTGCTCATTTATCGTGTGTCCACCATTTGGCGAGGACGGCTCTGGGAATTCGAAAGCTAATGGAATTACAATCTCAGCATATTATTTGCAGTTACTACAATAAAAGTTATCAAAACCTGGATTTTGTTTGATTATTTTTAAATGAAGCCTTAGTACCTGCATGTTTGGTTCACAGGTGTCAATGGCAATGTTGCATGACAGGGTTGTCTGACCATGGTGGTAACAACATGGTGTGGCACTCGTTAAGAGCCCTTGATGCCTTTAAATCGAGCAAGTCGGCCATTGTGGCCAAGGTCAGCCCACCTTGGCGGGTCTATGCCATGATATAATCGCTGGGAAAAAACATAGAGGGTGACCCGATATTTCTTTTAAAGGCACCATGCAACACCTTTGCCAAAATATCTAGGACTGGAGTTTGTTTATATGATTGAACCTATCCTAAAATATGTTGGGAATGGTGTATGTTGGGAACTTTAAAATATGTTTTAAAGTGCCTTTAAAAAAAATATCGAGCCACCCTCAACGTTTTTTCCAGTGATGATATCACATATAGCCCTTGGTGGGTAATATCGCCTCGCCAGCATGCCCTTCTTGACGGCTCTGTTTGGGATCTTTTGCTTTTTAGATTACTTTGTTGGGTTCTTTTGACACTTGAATCCTTTTCTTTGATCTTATGACTGGTGCCCAAAGCGTGTTATTATTATTATTATTATTATTCGCATAATCATTATATATTTGTATAGTGGAAACCTAGCTTGGGAGCTTTGGAGCACTGTGTGTTAGCTGACCCTTTAAAGGGGAGGTATGGACCCCTCTCAGCCTGGTACGACGTTCATTCATTGCCAGGGTTTTCTTCGCTGAGTTTTATGCCGCCGATTTTTGGCTGAAAAAACGAATTGAAAAATATGAGGTTGTGGGTAAAGGGATATAAAGGGTAGGGGGTGTGGGGAATAGATAGTAAAAAAACTGGAAAGCGAGTTGGGGGAAGCCCACCTCCTCCCCCAATAAATAAAAAAGATTTCAATGTGTTTTTTACAGCCAAAAAACGGAGGAAAAAATCTCTGTGAAAAAACACTGGTGATGGAATGACATAGAACCCTGAGCCTGGGGTGGGAGGCCTACCCGAGTGGGAGCCAGAGCCATTCCTTCCCCACAGGAAGGAAGTGACTGTTGGGAGGGCCCCAGTTTCTATCCCCTCCTCAGGAGCCTGTATATTTCTTGGCAATACCACTTTGGATCACTCCATACCTTGAGAAGCATGCCGGCCAGTTTATTTCTCTTTCTTGCAGACCCATTCAAGAGACAGATGAAGTCTGGGCAGCCCACCTGAAAGACAACGACCCACCGGCGGCTCACGCAAGTGGATTTGGTCACTCATTGAATGAGGCCAAAGAGAGAGAAGGAGAGAAGGGGAACGATGCACTGGAGAGCCTGCACAGCTGCTAGGGACGAAATGCACCGCTTCCAGAAACCGGCACATGCAGTGCGTTAGCACCGACCCAGCACTGATACAGAGACAAGACAACAAGGACTTGCCACGGAGTGGATTCCAAATTACAAACAAGCACTATTATTTACCTGATATGAACCTCACTCTTACTTGCCCCTCTAACATGAACTGGGGCTCCCTGCAATGAGGGCAGCCACTGAAACAGCACAGCAGCCGCTGGGTGGAAGAAAGAGGCTGGTCTTTGCCCCTATTTGTAACCATTAACTGTTGTAACAAATCCCATGCTGGTAAACACAGGGTTAGATTGGTCAGGGCCAGAGGTCCACTGTGTGGAGGAGAGAGAGGATAAGAATAGGGACTGAAAGCATGAACTTGTGGTTTGTTTGAGTGAGGTCAGAGAAGGAGAAGGTGGCAGGCCAAGAGGCAGGTATAGGAAGGACGTTGAACTGAAAGTAGAGCTGTTTGAAAGAAAAGGTGAGACCAAATGGTACTGTTTGGTGAATGTGCATGTAAGCTAGATGAGTGAGAGTGTTCGCAAGAGTGTAGAGAGTGAGTGGTAAATGTTTGGGACGGTGAAAGGAAGATGGCTGTTGGAGAAGGTGTGGGGTTGAGTGCAGTGTAGTGGAAAACAGAGGAGTATTTATTTAATTATTTTTTGGATTTGTATAGCGCACTACAGCCCACGGGCATTGAGGCGCTGTAAGAAGATGCATGCAGGCTTGCTTCAGGGTTACAGGAGAGCGGCCCAGGGTTGATACAATCTGCTAAATTACTGTGAGTTAGTGAACATGTTCACAGGTTGCATTGCAAGATACAGTACATAGTATGAGAACAATAGAAGGCAGAATACACAGTGCAAGTTTGAAGGGGGAGGCCAATCATACAAAGAGCCTCGTTTTTAAAGCCTTACGGAAGGCTGCATGAGATTCGATCAGTCTGATTTGGGCTTGGAGGGTATTCCAATATGTCACTGCCATTGTTGGGAAGTTGGAACCACCGGCCCGCACTCTCCGTGTAGGAGGGACAGTATTCGATTGGCATATGCAGTCCTGGAAGGTCTAGAAAATGTTTGTTTGATGATTCTTTGAGCTAGGTAGGGGGGTGCTAATCCATGGAGAGATGTATGTGTGAGAGCCAGCATTTTAAATACAATCCTTTCTTTGACAGGTAGCCAGTGCACCTGCCTTCTGACCCCAGAGATGTGATCCCTACGTGAGATACCAGTTGCAACCCTTATTGCATTATTCTTTTCTAGTTGGAGTTTAGCCAGATTCTTTTGGGACGTTCCAACAAAGAGGGCCTTGCAATAGTCAAGCCTGGACCCAATGATGGCCCTTGCAATGGTGATGCAGTTCTCTTGTGATAAGAATGGCCTCACTGCATTGATCAGTTTGAAATGAGAGGCTGCTGAGGGCGCGATGGCATTAACCTGCCTCTCCATGGTCAGGCTAGGTTCAAGATACACGCCCAGTGTCTTGATGACTTGAGACACAGTGATGGGTGTGTTATCTATTGTGAATTATCGATTTGATTTTTAAGATCAAGTATTGCCAACTCAGTGCCATGCCGTGGTCCTAAGCCAGACTGGCGCAATCCAAGGAGTTATCTTCCAAGAATTTATTAACTTGCAGGTAGGCTGCTTTGTCCAAAATCTTTAGCAGGAAGTAGACAGTGGTGATGGGTCTGTAGTTCCCCGGGACCAGTGGGTCAAGGGAGTTTTTGTTTAGGAGCGGTCAGACCCAGGCCTCCTTCAGTGAAGTCGGGACCTGAGCAGCACGGAAGGATTAGTTAATGAATGCCATGATGAAAGGGGTGATGGCAGGGGCACGTTCCTTAATGAAGTGTGCAGCGGAGGCATCCCCTTTACAGGTGGAAGGTTTGATAGACCTGACAAGAGCAATGACTTCCGTTTTGCTCATGTCTGAGAATTCAAATGTCAGTACATCCTTACAAGCAGATGCTGTGCAGGGAGGAATAGGACAGGTGTCTAGAAGAGCGGATACGGCTTTTTGTATAGTATAGGGTGGGGAATGGAGTAGTAGTGCAGAGGAGGGAGTAGTAGTGCGGAGGAGGAAGTATTAGTGCATAGGGAGGAAATAGGGGGAGTAACATTAAAGTGTAGAGGTGAAAGGTAGAAGGAGAGCAATAGACATGAGAGGGACAGACAGAAAGGTGCTAGGAGTGAAGGAGAGGAGAAGTTGGGGAGGAGAGCAAGCGATAGGGAGAGGAATATCAAGGCGTGAGAGGAAGAAGCCAGATTTGGGCTTGAGTGTGTCTGTAAGGCATAACCCTACAGGTTAACTCCACTCCCTATATACATTTAGGCGGAACACCTCACACGGGCACAACACCACTTGCCATTTAAAATATAACCACCTTAATAACATAAACCCACAGCCGAAGGCTTTGGTCTTATATATAATGTATGCCTTTCTACTTATTTGGATACTATTACAAAATGGCCGGCCACAGAGCTCACAAACCTGAGTCATGTCTATTTCAATGTACTTTTTCATCATAGGAACCCTTGCAAGACAAATCTTTACCAGACATCATGGAAGAGCCACACGCGAGATGCATACATAAGGTAAGCATGTCACAATACATCTACATGCTGTAGTTAAAGACCGACATTAGCCCCATATATAATACACGCACCAGAGGAGGTTTTACCAACAATTAAATAAAGTTTATATAAAAGCACGCGAGGCTCCATTATGTAATGCTTGCCATCTAGTCTACGGCATTCACACACACCTTATAAGCTTATGGTCCAGTGTAAAGCCTATAATAACTTTTAAATGTTTACATAATTATACATCATTTTACTATGTGATACGTGCATGCTCGAGCTATACTAACACGTAAGAAGCCACAAGACACTGCTTTTTAAACGCGTGTCCTGCATGCTCTAGCTAATCTGAGCCACTATAGCACACGTTTAAAATGTCCGT
The DNA here is from genome assembly GCF_040938575.1 of Ambystoma mexicanum. Classification (NCBI taxonomy): domain Eukaryota; kingdom Metazoa; phylum Chordata; class Amphibia; order Caudata; family Ambystomatidae; genus Ambystoma; species Ambystoma mexicanum. The sequence continues at coordinate 1,567,357,490 of NC_090932.1, forward strand.
CATCGGGAGTAGCGTACACATTTAACAGTTTACAAGCCACATAATTAGATATATTTTTTATTGAGGCTCTACGTATTACCATACTAGACTGAGATATATTTTCTTACCCACCTCCAGGAGAGCAAAGTTTAGGAGTAATTTAAATCCATTCTATGATACCCGCCTATTGGAAACCAACTACCACACAGGGTAAATCTCTCTCCATTTTACCTTGATCCTCGAGCATTATTAGATTTCAGACTTATTCGGCCGCAGGGTTTTTACACGGCTCCCACTGTTTTACAGCCCTTCCCTGAACACTTAGGTGGATTGAGCCAACAGATGCTTTGTACCTAACCCACCGAGGCTCACCCAAGGATCCTCCTGCAGTGAATTTTTCAAGCGAATTCTCCTCTCGTACTTTTTTGACTAAGGAATAGAATATAGGGTCTCGAGCCAGTATGCATACAAGATAGCACCTAAACACCAATATTCGTGTGTGTTTTTCAGAGTGTATACAGATCGGGGACTAACTTCAAGACTCTACACTACCTGGCTACCCCCACTAACCAACCGAGGTAAATAATATACCACTAGTTGGTTAAGAGATTGTTCTTAACCTCCAACTCTAGACATAGCATTAATAGCTTTTGTTGTTTTTGTTTTTGTTTTTATCAACAGCCTGTAATGTGATAGCAGCTACAAGCATCATTGAATTTGGATATTGACCCATTAAAGACTGATGGGACTTCAAACTTCATAGTCCTATTATTACTAGTGACGCCACCATCAATCTCCTGACGCATGTTCGCCATCTTTCGGAACGTGAACAGAAACATGTTGAGAATGTGCCAAAGCTCAATAGCAGAGGCTATGTGTGCATAAAATCCAACTACACAGAGTTATCAACACTTTTTGCAGATCATAAACAATGTATGTCCCTATAACCATAACAGCCCCTAATTAGAAGAGTTGCAGAACCTGGAAGGGTCTAGAGTCACTATCACAGTATATAAACTGTACAATATACATTGTTGTGTCTTATCTACCAATTGTTATCTATAAACTGTCTACTTAGTTAATTGATATTTTATTCAATTTTACATTTTCTGAATAAAGTTTATTTTTATTAACTTGTTGTTTGACCTACTGCATCGAAATATAGGTTGTAGTATTTCTCTAGCTCTCTGCTTAGTGTAATGTTTTTTTTTTCTGGGAAGAGGTAGAGATTGCACGTTTAGAGTAATTAAACTAGTGCATCCTGGTATTCCCCCTTCTTACTAATATCTAAGGCACAACCCTACATTCATTTTAAAATTCACTACATTGGTAGTATAGACCCAGCCTCGAATGTCCTGAAGGGACCATACATAGATAAGGCATTTACCTTCAGGGCCTCATTGACAGCAAAGTAGATCATAGATAGTAGGGGTCAATAATCTCTGTGTACAAAACAGGAGATGGGATGCCTGTGCTGGAGAGGAAAGCGCTTTAACTAGATGAGAGAGTAAGGGATGGCCCTAGCACCCAGCATAATAATTCAATAAAAACCCTGAACCATCTCTGGGAGTTGGAGTGTTCTTCAGGCCATCTGTGACACCAGGTCAAAGATCAAAACACTGGTAGCGGGAAATTAACATTCATCAAGAAAACGTTAGTGATAATTATTACAGGACAATATAAGGATGGGGGGGTGCACAAGATAACTCGAGTCTACGTTACACCAATGTGCCGTTGGTGTAGGTGCAGGTCTTTAGTTCTTTCCTTAAATGAAGAACATTTGGAGTAGTCCCGGTTGCGACCAGGGTGGAGTTGCAGTGGACCGGTGTGCAGCTGGTTTAGGTGTGCAGCTGGTTTAGCATGTAGAGCAGCAGTTTCTGATATTCTCCTGGTTTAATACCTTGTATGGCCCTGTGCAGGAGGCAGCATGACAGAAACTGAGTAGCATGTTGAATTGTTGGACAACAAGAAGATTTTCAGGAAGGAGTAACTGCATGATGTAATTAGCATCTCTGTTCTGAGCTCCACCTGCTTTCTCTAAACACTTACCTGGCAGCTCCCAATATAATTGTATCTTGTTTGCTATATAGTGCTTTCTACCACAGATTTGTAAAGCAGTAAATAATAGTTGCAACCATAATCCAAATCAATGGTGCACATTTTATCAGATGAAAGACTGGGTCCCAATATAATTGTATCTTGTTTGCTATATAGTGCTTTCTATCACAGATTTGTAAAGCAGTAAATAATAGTTGCAACCATAATCCAAATCAATGGTGCACATTTTATCAGATGAAAGACTGAGCTCGTCCAGTGGGGACTGGAAACCGGAAACTTCATTGGGTAGGTTGTTCTAGCCAATATGGCGATGTCGTCACTGCTTTCCCAGGGAAAGTCTCCCCTCAAGGGGGCAGGGAAAGGCAGAAGCTACCTGACTCTGACCCTGCGGGTGGCTATCTGAGGGAGGACCACATGGAGGGAGACAGCCCTCAAGGAAGAGGCGTAAACTCACTAGAACTCACACAATATCTCACTGTTCCATTAGAACAAAACATCACCTGTTTGCCCCCTCCATTTATGTATAGTCTTCTGTAATACTGAGTTAGCACTTCCAGTCATGACCAATAGTAAGAATCATGTCTCCATCCCCTTTGACTGACAACACTGAGACGAGGATGATGATTAGAACAATGAAGATTACTAGAGCCGAAAAGCAAGGGACGTGCTCTAGTCATTCTGAGATTCTGACAAGTGCCAGGATATTTAAATGGCTACACCTGAGACAGGAGAGAGAGATTCATTACTCACTACGCAGGTCGGGTAACTTGGTGGATGCAGATGGTCAGATCATGGAAGAAAACATCTCAAGGAGACTGTGCCCGAGGAAGTCCTGCAGATGGAGGAGTCCCTTGTGAGCGTTGGGACTAAAGGATGAACAAATCCCCTTTGGACGCCACGGGAACTACAGAGCAGGAGAGACACTAGCCACATGCAGAGACCAGCAATCAGAGGAAATGAGAGGCGCAAGGAGCTCTGAAGCGGCTGAACAAAGCTGATGAGCCTGTAGTAGGCAATGGGAACGCTGGGGCGCTACAAACAGAGTATTGTGCAAGAACTGAAAGCAATGGTGGAAGAGAGGTGACCCACAGAAGGGATTTGGGATGCTGAACCAAAGCTTAAAGGCATATGAGAGTGAGAATGCAGTATTTGGCTAAAAGAGAAACCAGCAGGAAAAGTGGTCCAACTAACAAGAGAAGAATTGTGAGTATGGGACCATCACCCAATTGTGATAAAGAAGGAACTTTTAAAGAAGGAACCCAATGGTGTTGAAGCAAAACCTAAGAGAGTATAAGAAATTATAACAGACTGGTAGAGGAGGGTCTGACGCTTGCTCTCAAATTTGTGGAAAGTATATAAAAACTGAGAAAATCCAAAGGAAGGAGCAAGCCTTTGGGAGTGTGTGAAAATGAGAAAACCCTGGCAGGAGAGTATACCAGGCAATGTGAATGTAAGTCTGGGACCCAAACCCAATTGTGAATAAACTGTGAGAGTCAAGAAGAGGAAATACAACCTCTTAGATGTGTGAAAGCCAGGGGAAGGGAACCATACCCGCTGGACTGGAAAGTTGAATGAATTGCAAAAGCCATGGAGAGGAAGAGAATCCCTTGACTGTGTGAAATCCAGGGGAAGGGAGTCATATCGCCTGGACTAGAAAACTGTATATTTTAAGAAAGATATCCATGGTTGTGAACTGTAAAGAGCCCGAGAAACTCAGTAGAAGGGCACCCCCTCCTGAAGATTGTGGAACTTTGATTATTTGTTTATTCATGCACCTTTGTGAACTTTGTGTTGGAACAGGGGAAAAAGCGACAGATGGTCAGTGGAAAGACTATATCCCTTTGCACTTTATTTTGAGTTTAGCATGTGAGGGTCAGGTTAGGATTCTGGACACAGATGGAGAATTCTTTAGTTTTTGACATGCTGATACTGACCTCCTTTAGTTTCGTTGGGGCCTGGAAAACCCCTCGTAGTCATAGGTTGAGATAGGTCTTTCTCAACCCTCTTTTTTTTAAAATTAAAGTATATAGCAACCATGACAATGTCCGCGTGTACGAGTCTTACTTTGGATTCCTTTCAGTTGCGCATAAGGTCGCAGTAGTAGCTCCCTAATACACAGTGAGGTATCGGGACAGCATTTCTTTTACAATGTGTTGAAACATGTATTTACTTATAGGGGTGTTTTTGTAAGGTGCTGCCAAGTCGACTAGTGGTGACTTATCAGCTTTGACAGATGGCAATGTTTATCTTTATCAAACCAACTACTACACTTCTTTTTAAGGTCCAATGCTAACCTGACAATTCAAAAGATAACTATCTGGTCAGTTGCCTAACAGCAACGTCCCGAAGACTGCTGGCAACACGTCACCATGGATGCAGGCATGTTGGGTGGCGACCCGTGTGTATTAAGGCCCCTCCTGCCCTTTGCTCAAAAGGGACCTGAAAAAGTTCCTGTTGGTTGTGGCCTCTGACAAAGATTATGGCTTTGATTCACAGTGCATTGTTATGCCAGCAAATGGTTTTCAGTCTGGATCAACGAGCAAACCAAGCCAGGCACAAAGTGCACAAACTGTGCCTGATTCCCAAAACTTTGCAAAAGGCCACTTATGACCAGTCACCTGTCAGGGAAAGGTTTTCCAGCGAACTAGTGGACAGGAAGGGCGTGTACTTGCAGCCAAAGCTACTTTGCACATGCAAACCGGGGTGTGCCTGGAGAAGTGCAGATGGATGGAACATGCAAATGATGCTTGCACCACTCACAAAACAAAATAAGAACATTAGCACTCAACCTCTATTCTAACCTGCTGGAAGCAAATCTGCAGGTCCAATGAACACTGCTGAAAACCTTCTCCATGAAAATGGTTCATTTTCTCCAAGATTTGACACCACTTCAGGACAAAAAGTTGAACTGTTTTTTCTGGTAACTTTTTGCCTGCCATGATACTTTTCATCTTCCTGGCACTGGCTCCTGTGTGAATCAGATCCTTCTGTGTGTCGTAAGTGCAGCATACACATATTGCAGGTGCCGCATGCAGGATTCTAAGAGTATCATCGTGCATGTCGACCTTATTTTCTCCCCTCAAATTGAATTGTTGGTGACCTTGGCCATATATGCATCCACCTGTTATTTCCCACCCATTCTTGTATGGCCCACTTGAGCACATGCCAAGTCCATCATGCAGTCACACGCCAACCACATTCGGCACCAAGCATCATATGGTCTAGACACTGCCCCACAGGTGAGTCTTGCTTGTCATATGAGCTGCACAATCCCGAAACTTTCTCTCATGCTTACATATAATTCAACATGCCTCCCAATGATCACAACAATTTTGTATTTTTCTATTGGGTATTTATAATGCGCCTATACATCACAAGGTTGCCGGTCCGGTAATAAAGCTGTCTGTAAGCTACAAGCACTGTTGTTACCGGACCAGCAAATTACGAGTTCTGCGAGTGGGGTCCTTTCCGCCCGCCAGGTCCTGGGGGGCGGAACGGCACACGCTTGCAGACCTTGACAGATGCACCGGCACCATTCATGAATGGAGCCGGTGCATCCGTCCTTCTCATTCCCATTGAGTCCAATGGGACTCGAATGGGAATTGGGAGTAATTTATTCCGCCGCGCGGGAATAGGGAATTACCGGGACTGCCGGGGCTGTAATGCCACAGTAAGTCCCCATTGACAGTATTTGCTGCCACGGCTACCGCCAGACCATGACCCCTCCTCATCACCTAATGTGTTTTCCCCACACCAAATTGATTGTCCACAGGCTAATCCCCCGCCCCAATCAACTACTCCTCACGCCAACCTTTCTTCTTTTTTATCCACAGACCAAGGACTGACGCCACCTGGCCGGGGTCACAATAGGCCACTTGCCACCCATGGGCGTAGTATACATATGGAGTAACATAGCATAACATGTGTGCTCAGAATTGGCCATTGATGGCACGATACACATTTATAAAAACTAGGTAAATAGCTCAAAGCTTTTGCTACTGTTTTTATCTGTGACTCAAAAGTCAAATGAGTGTCAAATATTACTCTTGGTTTCATAACGTGCCCACAGGCATTGGTAATCCGCCAACACCTGTGGTGCAGCACCAACACAGATGCAGCTCCAGTGCAGGTCTTATGCAATTGCAATGGAATCTTATTGCAACTAAGAAAAATGAATTTTACTTTCAACATTGAGGCTCGCACAAGGAGTCGATAGTTGAATGGAACAGAAATGCATATCACACAACATTGGGGTTTTACCTGCATATTATCAGTATTATTATTGTAGTATTGAGAGCTGACCTGGCTTTCGAGACGCAACGGTGCGCTTTACAGAATTAGTACCCAGCGAGAGTTCAATCAGAATGAGACAAGCATTCTGATTGACCTTTGCCGGGGCATTACCCGGCCAGGAATCCCTCGGCCGGGATTCCACGGCCATTGTTCCCGGCGGGGGGCGTGGCAGTCGCTCAGCCAATGAGAAGGCTCAAAGCGGGGCTATAACTATGGGCTCCTGGGCATACGTGACTCGGTAATGCCCCTGCCGCTCGGGGCATATTGCTTAAGTATACAACAGTACAGATGCATAACAGAGCGCTTTACAGAGGTGGCATGTATTTGATGATGCTGACTCTCGCCATGCCCTCACTGGTACAGGGGATGCATGTATGTGTAACATGAAGAGCCCCACCTCACAGGAAGCCTCAGCCAATTCAGTCAGTATCCGGCTGGCCTAACTGCAGAAGTGCTGAGCCATCAGTCCATTGTGCGCCCTTTTGTGGACAACTTTGAGCGGTTTAATGAGTTGGTGCACTATACTGCTCTGGGCAAAATGCATCGTTGGGTCAGAGCAGCTATTGGCCCAAAGCATTCTCACCTAGTCAGGAAGCAGACACATACACACACAAACATACATGCACTCATGCATAAATGCATGCATCCCCTCACCCCCCCCCCCACACACACACACACACTCACACACTCATATCCTCTCTCTGCATAGGTTGGCTCAGGTCATTGATATGAATGAGTGAAGTCAACACGTGCATGCAATCATTTGCCCTCCTCATTGCGCTCATGCATTCACAGGGTGGCCCACCCAGATGAACTGCAAAGCATATAGCTCATATGGGCCACTGGCTATAACTGCTGATGCTGCAGTGCTGGAAAATGTGGGTTGGTAGGTGATACTCTGCCATGCCTCAAAGTGGTAGCACTGGCCTGATCTCCCCCCTGTACAGTGCCATGCCTTCCTGCAGGCTTCTCACACAGTAGATTTGGGGTAGGCTTAAATGGGTATGGAGAGACTGGTAAAGCAATTTGACACGCCCCTGCAAAATGCCCAGGGAAATGTGTGGTGGGGCAGAGGATCCTCCCCACACTGCCTGGGTCCACACCACGGAGCCAGTGCTGGCACCCTTACCCCCTTGTCTACCATACCCTCTACTTTAGGAGGAGTGTGACACACTTTCCACCTTCTAGTATTTATCAATGCACAAGATGCCAAATAACTCCAGGCTCTTAAGGTCATTGCTATACAGTGTACCAGGGAGAATAGTTGCTTCATTTACTGTAAGGGTAGAGTTTGCAATCCACTTCAGAAATGTCATAATTGCATTCCAGTTCCCACTCAGTTTCTGTTCATGCCGCAAAAATGCCTTTGATTGCCCGAGCCTGTCTGCACCAAAATTACAGTCTCAGAGCAGTGGTCAATTATCCAGAAGGAAGTGAGAAATCAGGGGCCACTCTTGAGCTTAAGATTGTGAAAACTTCAATGTTAACGTCTTGTACTGCCTCCTTCACAGCAATCAGTCTACTTTGGGCAGCTTGGTATTGTGTCTGAATTTCACCATATAATCTTAAACCTGCAGGTGCATAACAGACTCGTACCTGCACTAGATGGGGCATGCACACATTAGTACCTGCACTAGATGGGGCATGCACACATTAGTACCTGCACTAGATGGGGCATGCACACATTAGTACCTGCACTAGATGGGGCATGCACACATTAGTACCTGCACTAGATGGGGCATGCACACATTAGTACCTGCACTAGATGGGGCATGCACACATTAGTACCTGCACTAGATGGGGCATAACAGACTCGTACCTGCACTAGATGGGGCATAACAGACTAGTACCTGCACTAGATGGGGCATGCACACATTAGTACCTGCACTAGATGGGGCATGCACACATTAGTACCTGCACTAGATGGGGCATAACAGACTCGTACCTGCACTAGATGGGGCATAACAGACTAGTACCTGCACTAGATGGGGCATGCACACATTAGTACCTGCACTAGATGGGGCATGCACACATTAGTACCTGCACTAGATGGGGCATGCACACATTAGTACCTGCACTAGATGGGGCATGCACACATTAGTACCTGCACTAGATGGGGCATGCACACATTAGTACCTGCACTAGATGGGGCATGCACACATTAGTACCTGCACTAGATGGGGCATGCACACATTAGTACCTGCACTAGATGGGGCATAACAGACTCGTACCTGCACTAGATGGGGCATAACAGACTAGTACCTGCACTAGATGGGGCATGCACACATTAGTACCTGCACTAGATGGGGCATGCACACATTAGTACCTGCACTAGATGGGGCATAACAGACTCGTACCTGCACTAGATGGGGCATAACAGACTAGTACCTGCACTAGATGGGGCATGCACACATTAGTACCTGCACTAGATGGGGCATGCACACATTAGTACCTGCACTAGATGGGGCATGCACACATTAGTACCTGCACTAGATGGGGCATGCACACATTAGTACCTGCACTAGATGGGGCATGCACACATTAGTACCTGCACTAGATGGGGCATGCACACATTAGTACCTGCACTAGATGGGGCATGCACACATTAGTACCTGCACTAGATGGGGCATGCACACATTAGTACCTGCACTAGATGGGGCATGCACACATTAGTACCTGCACTAGATGGGGCATGCACACATTAGTACCTGCACTAGATGGGGCATGCACACATTAGTACCTGCACTAGATGGGGCATAACAGACTAGTACCTGCACTAGATGGGGCATGCACACATTAGTACCTGCACTAGATGGGGCATGCACACATTAGTACCTGCACTAGATGGGGCATGCACACATTAGTACCTGCACTAGATGGGGCATGCACACATTAGTACCTGCACTAGATGGGGCATGCACACATTAGTACCTGCACTAGATGGGGCATGCACACATAAGTACCTGCACTAGATGGGGCATGCACACATTAGTACCTGCACTAGATGGGGCATGCACACATTAGTACCTGCACTAGATGGGGCATGCACACATTAGTACCTGCACTAGATGGGGCATGCACACATTAGTACCTGCACTAGATGGGGCATGCACGCATTAGTACCTGCACTAGATGGGGCATAACAGACTCGTACCTGCACTAGATGGGGCATAACAGACTAGTACTTGCACTAGATGGGGCATGCACACATTAGTACCTGCACTAGATGGGGCATGCACACATTAGTACCTGCACTAGATGGGGCATGCACACATTAGTACCTGCACTAGATGGGGCATAACAGACTAGTACCTGCACTAGATGGGGCATGCACACATTAGTACCTGCACTAGATGGGGCATGCACACATTAGTACCTGCACTAGATGGGGCATGCACACATTAGAACCTGCACTAGATGGGGCATGCACACATTAGTACCTGCACTAGATGGGGCATGCACACATTAGTACCTGCACTAGATGGGGCATGCACACATTAGTACCTGCACTAGATGGGGCATGCACACATTAGTACCTGCACTAGATGGGGCATGCACACATTAGTACCTGCACTAGATGGGGCATGCACACATTAGTACCTGCACTAGATGGGGCATGCACACATTAGTACCTGCACTAGATGGGGCATGCACACATTAGTACCTGCACTAGATGGGGCATGCACACATTAGTACCTGCACTAGATGGGGCATGCACACATTAGTACCTGCACTAGATGGGGCATAACAGACTCGTACCTGCACTAGATGGGGCATAACAGACTAGTACTTGCACTAGATAGGGCATGCACACATTAGTACCTGCACTAGATGGGGCATGCACACATTAGTACCTGCACTAGATGGGGCATGCATACATTAGTACCTGCACTAGATGGGGCATGCACACATTAGTACCTGCACTAGATGGGGCATGCACACATTAGTACCTGCACTAGATGGGGCATAACAGACTCGTACCTGCACTAGATGGGGCATAACAGACTAGTACTTGCACTAGATGGGGCATGCACACATTAGTACCTGCACTAGATGGGGCATGCACACATTAGTACCTGCACTAGATGGGGCATGCACACATTAGTACCTGCACTAGATGGGGCATGCACACATTAGTACCTGCACTAGATGGGGCATGCACACATTAGTACCTGCACTAGATGGGGCATGCACACATTAGTACCTGCACTAGATGGGGCATGCACACATTAGTACCTGCACTAGATGGGGCATGCACACATTAGTACCTGCACTAGATGGGGCATAACAGACTAGTACCTGCACTAGATGGGGCATGCACACATTAGTACCTGCACTAGATGGGGCATGCACACATTAGTACCTGCACTAGATGGGGCATGCACACATTAGTACCTGCACTAGATGGGGCATGCACACATAAGTACCTGCACTAGATGGGGCATGCACACATTAGTACCTGCACTAGATGGGGCATGCACACATTAGTACCTGCACTAGATGGGGCATGCACACATTAGTACCTGCACTAGATGGGGCATGCACACATTAGTACCTGCACTAGATGGGGCATGCACACATTAGTACCTGCACTAGATGGGGCATGCACGCATTAGTACCTGCACTAGATGGGGCATAACAGACTCGTACCTGCACTAGATGGGGCATAACAGACTAGTACTTGCACTAGATGGGGCATGCACACATTAGTACCTGCACTAGATGGGGCATGCACACATTAGTACCTGCACTAGATGGGGCATGCACACATTAGTACCTGCACTAGATGGGGCATAACAGACTAGTACCTGCACTAGATGGGGCATGCACACATTAGTACCTGCACTAGATGGGGCATGCACACATTAGTACCTGCACTAGATGGGGCATGCACACATTAGAACCTGCACTAGATGGGGCATGCACACATTAGTACCTGCACTAGATGGGGCATGCACACATTAGTACCTGCACTAGATGGGGCATGCACACATTAGTACCTGCACTAGATGGGGCATGCACACATTAGTACCTGCACTAGATGGGGCATGCACACATTAGTACCTGCACTAGATGGGGCATGCACACATTAGTACCTGCACTAGATGGGGCATGCACACATTAGTACCTGCACTAGATGGGGCATGCACACATTAGTACCTGCACTAGATGGGGCATGCACACATTAGTACCTGCACTAGATGGGGCATGCACACATTAGTACCTGCACTAGATGGGGCATAACAGACTCGTACCTGCACTAGATGGGGCATAACAGACTAGTACTTGCACTAGATAGGGCATGCACACATTAGTACCTGCACTAGATGGGGCATGCACACATTAGTACCTGCACTAGATGGGGCATGCATACATTAGTACCTGCACTAGATGGGGCATGCACACATTAGTACCTGCACTAGATGGGGCATGCACACATTAGTACCTGCACTAGATGGGGCATAACAGACTCGTACCTGCACTAGATGGGGCATAACAGACTAGTACTTGCACTAGATGGGGCATGCACACATTAGTACCTGCACTAGATGGGGCATGCACACATTAGTACCTGCACTAGATGGGGCATGCACACATTAGTACCTGCACTAGATGGGGCATGCACACATTAGTACCTGCACTAGATGGGGCATGCACACATTAGTACCTGCACTAGATGGGGCATGCACACATTAGTACCTGCACTAGATGGGGCATGCACACATTAGTACCTGCACTAGATGGGGCATGCACACATTAGTACCTGCACTAGATGGGGCATGCACACATTAGTACCTGCACTAGATGGGGCATGCACACATTAGTACCTGCACTAGATGGGGCATGCACACATTAGTACCTGCACTAGATGGGGCATGCACACATTAGTACCTGCACTAGATGGGGCATGCACACATTAGTACCTGCACTAGATGGGGCATGCACACATTAGTACCTGCACTAGATGGGGCATAACAGACTCGTACCTGCACTAGATGGGGCATAACAGACTAGTACCTGCACTAGATGGGGCATGCACACATTAGTACCTGCACTAGATGGGGCATGCACACATTAGTACCTGCACTAGATGGGGCATAACAGACTCGTACCTGCACTAGATGGGGCATAACAGACTAGTACCTGCACTAGATGGGGCATAACAGACTAGTACCTGCACAAGATGGGGCATGCACACATTAGTACCTGCACTAGATGGCGCATGCACACATTAGTACCTGCACTAGATGGGGCATGCACACATTAGTACCTGCACTAGATGGGGCATGCACACATTAGTACCTGCACTAGATGGGGCATGCACACATTAGTACCTGCACTAGATGGGGCATGCACACATTAGTACCTGCACTAGATGGGGCATAACAGACTCGTACCTGCACTAGATGGGGCATAACAGACTAGTACCTGCACTAGATGGGGCATGCACACATTAGTACCTGCACTAGATGGGGCATGCACACATTAGTACCTGCACTAGATGGGGCATAACAGACTCGTACCTGCACTAGATGGGGCATAACAGACTAGTACCTGCACTAGATGGGGCATGCACACATTAGTACCTGCACTAGATGGGGCATGCACACATTAGTACCTGCACTAGATGGGGCATGCACACATTAGTACCTGCACTAGATGGGGCATGCACACATTAGTACCTGCACTAGATGGGGCATGCACACATTAGTACCTGCACTAGATGGGGCATGCACACATTAGTACCTGCACTAGATGGGGCATGCACACATTAGTACCTGCACTAGATGGGGCATGCACACATTAGTACCTGCACTAGATGGGGCATGCACACATTAGTACCTGCACTAGATGGGGCATGCACACATTAGTACCTGCACTAGATGGGGCATGCACACATTAGTACCTGCACTAGATGGGGCATGCACACATTAGTACCTGCACTAGATGGGGCATGCACACATTAGTACCTGCACTAGATGGGCCATGCACACATTAGTACCTGCACTAGATGGGGCATGCACACATTAGTACCTGCACTAGATGGGGCATGCACACATTAGTACCTGCACTAGATGGGGCATGCACACATTAGTACCTGCACTAGATGGGGCATGCACACATTAGTACCTGCACTAGATGGGGCATGCACACATTAGTACCTGCACTAGATGGGGCATGCACACATTAGTACCTGCACTAGATGGGGCATGCACACATTAGTACCTGCACTAGATGGGGCATAACAGACTCGTACCTGCACTAGATGGGGCATAACAGACTAGTACTTGCACTAGATGGGGCATGCACACATTAGTACCTGCACTAGATGGGGCATGCACACATTAGTACCTGCACTAGATGGGGCATGCACACATTAGTACCTGCACTAGATGGGGCATGCACACATTAGTACCTGCACTAGATGGGGCATGCACACATTAGTACCTGCACTTGATGGGGCATAACAGACTCGTACCTGCACTAGATGGGGCATAACAGACTAGTACTTGCACTAGATGGGGCATGCACACATTAGTACCTGCACTAGATGGGGCATGCACACATTAGTACCTGCACTAGATGGGGCATGCACACATTAGTACCTGCACTAGATGGGGCATGCACACATTAGTACCTGCACTAGATGGGGCATGCACACATTAGTACCTGCACTAGATGGGGCATGCACACATTAGTACCTGCACTAGATGGGGCATGCACACATTAGTACCTGCACTAGATGGGGCATGCACACATTAGTACCTGCACTAGATGGGGCATGCACACATTAGTACCTGCACTAGATGGGGCATGCACACATTAGTACCTGCACTAGATGGGGCATAACAGACTAGTACCTGCACTAGATGGGGCATGCACACATTAGTACCTGCACTAGATGGGGCATGCACACATTAGTACCTGCACTAGATGGGGCATGCACACATTAGTACCTGCACTAGATGGGGCATGCACACATTAGTACCTGCACTAGATGGGGCATGCACACATTAGTACCTGCACTAGATGGGGCATGCACACATTAGTACCTGCACTAGATGGGGCATGCACACATTAGTACCTGCACTAGATGGGGCATGCACACATTAGTACCTGCACTAGATGGGGCATGCACACATTAGTACCTGCACTAGATGGGGCATGCACACATTAGTACCTGCACTAGATGGGGCATAACAGACTCGTACCTGCACTAGATGGGGCATAACAGACTAGTACTTGCACTAGATGGGGCATGCACACATTAGTACCTGCACTAGATGGGGCATGCACACATTAGTACCTGCACTAGATGGGGCATGCACACATTAGTACCTGCACTAGATGGGGCATGCACACATTAGTACCTGCACTAGATGGGGCATAACAGACTCGTACCTGCACTAGATGGGGCATAACAGACTAGTACTTGCACTAGATGGGGCATGCACACATTAGTACCTGCACTAGATGGGGCATGCACACATTAGTACCTGCACTAGATGGGGCATGCACACATTAGTACCTGCACTAGATGGGGCATGCACACATTAGTACCTGCACTAGATGGGGCATGCACACATTAGTACCTGCACTAGATGGGGCATGCACACATTAGTACCTGCACTAGATGGGGCATGCACACATTAGTACCTGCACTAGATGGGGCATGCACACATTAGTACCTGCACTAGATGGGGCATGCACACATTAGTACCTGCACTAGATGGGGCATGCACACATTAGTACCTGCACTAGATGGGGCATGCACACATTAGTACCTGCACTAGATGGGGCATGCACACATTAGTACCTGCACTAGATGGGGCATGCACACGTTAGCACCTGCACTTATGATTCATGTGTCTTTTATAAAGATAAGCAAGCGTTGGTGGTGGTGAAGGCTGCCAAGGAATTGAAGCAGAGTCTAATAATATTTGTGGAATATTTGGGTTACTCCGTAGAGTTGGTCTCCAGGGCCGAAAAGTGACACAGCCTTAATCTGGTATCTGCCAACAAAGGAGGTCGACAGGGGATGGAGCATGCTGGATGCAAGGTAAACTCAGTTTTTATTCCCAATAATCAAAAAGCTGGAGGGGGAACAGGATTAACAGACACACTCTCACTCAAGTTCTCCCAGTTTTCAATAGATAACAACAGTTTATAAAGTGCTAGTTTATCACAGTTGATGTAATGATGACAAACAAGTTGCAAAACCGATCTCTCTCATTCATTGGTTCACACTACTAGGCTACACATATTTCACACAGGTATGCCAGTCATGATTGAAGGACCCCTATCAATTAACTCCACCCTGGGGGCCACCCACTTCAGATAACACATGTGCTACATCACCATTAATAAGCTTCATTGGTTGGCATTAAATGGGTAAGTATGAGCTCATTGGTTGGCAGATAGTGTGGCCAACATTGGGCGGGGGTAAGGTGTGATGAATATGGAGTTTCGTAAAGGGGGTAGAGAGAGCAATGTGCCACTGTTATTTCCACTTAAACAACAGCTTTCATTATCCCAGCGCCATGTCTACGAAGATCCAAGGTTGTCTCTGGGGGTGTGTCTGTGAGGCACCGCCTTGCAGGTGCATTATCGCAATCTTGCCACCATGTGACTAATGGCTGCTTTGAATCACATGCTACAGGACTTTTGCATGTATTCGGAATTTAGGCATCTCTAAATGTGCATGACTTCTCTGGCTGACTACTTGAGGCATCCATCATTGTGTCAGCGGGATGTTTATTTTACTTGCTGGTGTGTGCACCTAGAAATAAAAAGGCTGTTTGCCTTGCATATCCGCTAATTAATTTTACTGGACAAACACTCGCCAGCCTGCTATCAGTTTTCTGTCTTTGCAGTTTCTGTGAAAACCTCCTGGCAACCTTGACATTCCTTTCTAGTGAGCGGCTGTGTGTCCCCTTCAGAGGGGAGAATATATTCTGAAAAAGGTCCCCCCCTAGATGGGGGGGTGTTTATTCTGGTAGAGAGTACCTTCTTCAAAGGAAATGGTTTATTCTCATACAGAGTCTCACCCTTCAAGAGGAAGGGTTTATTCTGATACAGAGTCCCCTTCAAGGGAAAGGGTTTATTCTCATACAGAGTCCCCCTGTTCAGGGGAAAGGGTTTATTCTCATACAGAGTCTCACCCTTCAAGGGGAAGTGTATATCTGATACAGAGACCCCCCTACAAGAGGTGGATTTATTCTTATACGGAGTACCCCCTTCAAGGGAAAGGGTTTATTCTGATACAGAGTCCCTCGTTCAGGGGAAAGGGTTTATTCTCATACAGAGTCCCCCCTTCAATGGGAAAGGTTTATTCTGATACAGAGTCCCCCCTTCAAGAGAAAGGGTTTATTCTGATACAGAGTCCCCGCTTCAACGGGAAAGGTTTATTCTGATACAGAGTCCCCCCTTCAAGGGAAAGGGTTTATTCTCATACAGTAACACCCTCTTCAAGGTGGAATGGTTACTCTGATCCAGTTAAGGGAAGAGTTTATTCTGATAAAGAGTCTCACACAGGAAAGAGTGTATTGAGACACAGCCTCTTCAAGGGGCAGTTTTATTTCTGAAATAAAGTATCCCCTTTCGTGGGGGGGGGGTAATTCTGATACAGTGGGCTTCATTACCAGAGCGGCAAACTACGAGGTCTGCTCGTGGATGCCTTTTCATCCGCCAGGTCTGACCTGGCGGGCGGAACGGCATCCACTCGCAGACCATGTCCGATGCACCGGCACCATTCCCGAATGATGCCGGTGTATCCGACCTCCCCATTCCCAAATGGGAATGGGGAGTAATGCATTCCGGCGCCTGGCAATGGCGAAATACAGGGTCCACCAGGGTCGTAATGGCCCTGTATTTCCCCATTGCCAGGCGCTGGAAAAATTTGCAAGTTTGGCTGCAGCCTGCAGGTTTTACCGGAAAGGCTACCGCCAAACTTGTAATGAGCATCGATGTCTTCACCTTCAAAGGGAGGATTAAATCTGACACAGAGTCTCTGGTAGCCAGTCATAATGTCGAATGCAAAAAGTCGAATCCAAAAATGTTGGAAGAAAAAAAATGTCGAAAAAAAAATGTGAATGTGTTTTTTTTATTTGTATGTTTTTTTGGCTTTAGCTAGTAAAAATAAACGGGGGGCTGGGGGGAACCCCCCCATAAAAAATAAATTAAAAAAAATTCGAATTTGATTTTTTTTTTACATTTTTGCATTCGACTTTTTTGAATTCGACTTATTCACTATAAACCAGAGTCTCCCCCTGCAAGACAGAGGGCCTCATTACACGGTATGCGGTAACCATGGCACTATTAGTGCCATGGTTGCCGCCGGTATTTTACCGTGTCCGCCTTGGTGGATGGCGGAATTACCGGCCTACTCCAAGGTGAGCGGGGCTGATAATTCCCCATTCACCAAGGCACTTCCCCATTCCCATTTTTGCCCCCAAAGGGCTCAATGGGAATGGGGAAGGAGGTAATTACGGTACCGCAAATTGCGGTACCGTAATTAGCACCAAGGTCCCTTTGCGGGCCCGTTCCTTAATGGCTGGTAAAACCAGCCGTTGAGGTTGGGTCCAGCAAAGGGATCTCGTAGTAAGGCGGTAAGGGTTTACCGGTACCGGTAAGCCCTTACCGCATACCGTGTAATGAGGCCCAGAGTGTTTATTTAAATTCCAAGTCTCCCCCTTCAAGGTAGAGAGATATTTCCAATACAGTCTCCCCCTTCAAAGGGTTTAGCGGATTTGGAAACAGATATTTCCACATTAAGGAGGGGGGCATCCGGATTTAATGTACCCCCTTACAACTGAGAAGACTTTATTTTGATAATGAATGCCCCCCTGAAAAAGAGACCAAATATTCTGATATAGAGTCAAGTGGGAGAGCTGTTTCAGATACACGGTTTCTCCCTTGAAGGGGGAGTTATTTCTGACACTGACCCCAAGTTCCATCAATAGGGTCTATCCTGATGCAAAGTCTCCCCCAATCAGGGGCGATGGTGTATTGTGACGCTGCAGTGTCTCCTCTTTTTCAAAACCAAGAGTAAGACTATGCCACCTTTGGGGGGCGGGGGGGGGAGATCCCCATTACAGAATACATTTCAACTAAGGACATTACTTCGTCAGACAAATAATGACTAGTTCTACAGCATCAGGGGCAATGCAGATACTGTTTATTACTCAGATGAAGAGTATTATTTTTATGCACCTCTAAAGAATGAAAGGCCCAGTTTGTCTTGGAGTGTTTAAACCTGTGCCCTGTTAGTCTTTCCGCAGGGGCCCAGCTCACTGAGCTGTCTCACTGGGCCTCATTAGGACCCTGGCGGAGAGGGTATTACGCCAGCGTAGTGCATGGCGTACCTCTCCGCCATACTACGAGTTCCCGTAGCGCCATGGAGGTTTTCTCCGCCTGGTTTTACCAGGCGGAGAAAACCATGGCGCTACGGGACCTCGTTGTTAATTACGCCACCGTATTTTACGGTGGCGTAATTAACTCCTTCCCCACTCCCATTATACCCTATGGGGCAAAAATGGGAATGGGGAAGGGCAGAATGGGGATTGGGGATTTACCGCTCCGCCGAGGTCGGAATGGGGCGGTAAATCCGCCAACCCCCATGGCGCTATCGGCGGCTTTCCGCCATGCTTCGCGGTGCATTTAGCACCGCGAAGTCCGCCTGGGTCGTAATGAGGCCCACTGACTGGAGTTGTCCAAAACCATCACAGAAAGGGAAGATATTTTTAATTAAAATACACAAGAGCACGGGGATTTAAAATGAGAGAGGATTAATGTCCAGTCCTGAGGGCGAAAATATTTCAGAACAAATTCTCATCGGGAGACTTTATTTCATAATGAAATCTCCTGGGGTGTTCTTTGTTACAGGGGTGCAGTGCATTCAATTCATGCCACTGTCCAGATGTCTCAGTGGGTTAAGCACACTCACGCGATATCGGAGTTCAGCCTACAAGGGGCAGGTTTGAATGCTATCATGGTCAACCCAGCCCTTCAGCCATCCAATAGATTGAATACTAGTCACTGGGTTAATAATAAACTATTATTTCAGTGCTTCGTAACTGGAGCAATCAGTTATTACAGTTTAATCAGAAACAGGGTGTTTGCTTGGAAGCAATGTGCATTTAGAAACTGCAAACACATTTGTTGGATAAATAATGTTTACACAAGGCGCTGTGTTCAGAACCAGACTGTAATATTTCTGCGGTTTAGGAGAATTCTCATGGGGAAAGTATTAGTGAAATGAATGCAATACGTCATCAAGAGCTGCATCTATACTTCTTTGAAATTAAGTTCTGTTAGTTTCAGAATGACCACAAGGCAATTCACATCGGAGAGAGCACAAGACTGCTGGCAAGGGCTCTAAAGCATGGGGGGTGGAGGGGGGGGGGGTATCCGGGAGCAGAGCTGATGTGGGTAAACTGGGAGCTGGGGAATAAAACCACCAAAACAGCTGACGTTTGTACGAATCCAAATTCTTCAAACGGGTGGTTTGCTCCAGAGAGGGGCGACATCGTCAATGCAGGGGGCAAGATGCAGACAGGAGCACGGTGCTAGAGTTGGGTCTATGCCACCTCGCCTGAACTCCCAGCGCTCTCCCCCCCCCTCCTATCTGTCGACCAGCTCCTAGTCCCAGCATGGCCATACCCTGGGCACCCTACACTCCATTCAGTGCTCCCCCGTGATCAGACACCTGCGCAGGAATGAAGCACGGATGGCAAAACAAGCAGAAAAACACAGAGCTTCCTGCATCAAACCTTCTGCCCCTGCAGACCCATACTCTGGCACAGTTGCTGCAATTTATGTAACATAACTGCAACGCTAATAACCCTGCAACCCTGCAGCCTGCAATAAGCGTATAGAAGCCTGGAAATAATGTCCTTATTGCAGGCTAGTTGTTACATCACAACTGAGCTGTTATATGAAAATGACATCTCAACTGCTCTATAATCAGTTATTACAGTTCAGTTGTGACGTCACAATGCCTGCTGCTTGAGCCAGCAGACGTCAGAATTCCAGCTGGCACTGCAGCACATAATTAAGACGTAACACGCTTTACAAATTCCTTACTTGTTAAATCGTTTTTGTGACACTTAACAGTGATTAATTGCGAGCAGTGTGTTTAATTTGTTCACTCCTAATGTTTAACACACGTGAGCAAGAAGCAAGTTATTACTTATCTTAAAGTACAAAATGAAAACAAATTTAATGCATTTTATTAAAATGTTTAAACTATTTTTCTGCAAAACATTCAAAGCTGAAAATGTGCTTTTTTTAAATCCAGATTCTAAATGGATTATATGAATCAGAAAATTGACGATCTCTTAAATTAGATTAAACAAGAGGCCAGGTGTTAAAGGGTATGACAGGGCGTGGCCATGTACCGGAAGTAATAAAATACCCCCTACCATATGCAAAAAAGGATATTGCAAATCACTTCAGAGTTCTGTGACCGTATTAAGGAACTTAGCAGAACGTACATTAGGGGGCACTTTATCCGGTATTGCAACATTACTGTGATAAAAAAATAATGAATGCACGTTTTCCACTGCGCATTCACAGGTAACCAAAATACTGCATCCCATTATACCGAACAAGGGGAGAAAGGCTGTGTGGTTGTCCCCCACTCCCCTTGTTCGGTATAATGAGTTCAGGAGTTGCAGTGGATGGGGGGTCCCGGCTGCAAATAACGGGGGCAATAAAGTACAAATACATTTTTTTTTAAAAGGACCCTGAGGTGCCAGTTCCGACCCATGTTAGTGAAAGGAAACTGACGTTGCAGGGAGAGAGGGGAGTCAGTTGCACACAAAGAAGTGTGCCGCTGAAAGGTAAGTAGGGGTGTAAAGGGGTAGCGGGTATGGGGATGCAGGAAAATGTTTTAAAGGTAGACTGGAAAGACACAGCATAAGCGGAAGTGATAGGCCAGGAAATCCTGCATCCAATAACGTAAATAGTCAAAGTAAATGGCAAAACCCCACTTTATGAACAATCAACATGAAGCAGGGGCAGCACACAAGTCTTAAATGCTCTCAAAAGGTTTAATACTGAACAACAAATATTAAATAAAAAGCATATCATTACTGATGTCATACTACAATCTTGGTTACAAAAACCTACAGGTTGTGGGATTGGTTATGGGAATGTTATACATATAGAAATGATAGGGGTTCATCTTTTCTTTGGTAACAACTATCTGATGGCTCCACCTGAGACCATCCCTAATTTGATAAAGGTAAAAAAATAGGCCTCATTACGAGTGTGGCGGTCTGGAAACAAGGATGCTGGTAAGCTTGCCGGCACCCTTGTTTCCGGGCTACCACACTACAAGTCTGACTGCAGGGGCCGCTGTGCCGAGCAGGTCTGACCGTGCTGGGTGCAACGGCCCTGGTAGGTAGAGTTGTCAAAGAAGCACTGTGCTTCCGAGTCCCCATCCCCATGGGGAATGGGGATTTACCAAATCTGACGCCTGACTTCCCGTGCCGCTGGGACTTGTAATATCCCAGTGGCACCAGGAAGTCAGGCGCTGGAGACAGTGTTAGGGGTCAGCGGCAACCCGCTGGTGGCACGTTGGGTTACCGCCGACCTCGTAATGAGGCCCCTCATCTCTACAATAAGAAATTGGCTAGTGCAATATGTACTGAGTGGTATAACATTGGAAGTTTCTATTAGTTGGCATCTTAGTTTCCAACCTTGAGCAAGTGACAGATCATCAACAGATGAGCCAAAATGGGAGATGGGGAAGGAAGGGCCGGGGACTGCTTTTATTCAATTAAAGAAGATACCATCCCTTAGTCCTAGGCCATAAGACAGGGCACTTTGCTTTGTACTTGGCCTTGCCGGGCACCTATGTTCAGGGAATTTGTAGGGAGTCGATTCAGGTGCCTATCAGTGTCTGGAACTAATGAATAGACAGTGTCTTTGATTTATTGATTACGTATGAGAGGACCATATTTGGATCCTTTTCCCCTGCATTTATTGAGCTTTTTGCTAGCATTAGTGCAAGTGTTATTACCTTCTTCGACCACTGAAGACTTTGTCGGTCCGTTCCTTATACAGTTTAAGCTTATAATTAACCAGCACCTGGCATCCAAAGTCTGTTTCTCTTTACTTAATCTAAGAGAAATATGTCTTGTTCTTTGGGAAATGTTATGTCCTGTTCTCTTAGGAGCCATCCAAACCCTCCCTACTTCCTCAGTAACCTTGAAAATCCATTGTGCAGCTACTCTCTGTCCTGCACGTATCTGTATTTCAGCGAATTTAGCAAGTTGAGCTTCCCTGCAGTCTCAAGGCTTCCCATTTAGTCCAATGTGGCTCTGCCGTCCATTTTATATAAAATGGATGCTCATTACTTTTACATTTCTACATTAGCAAGCTATATGCGTATATCGTTTGTGTTGCATTTCAGCGTATACATTGCTTATGTTATGTTCTTTGTGTCTTTATGGTGCAAGCTATATTCTTCATGTCTAAATGCACATTTGACCTAATGTTCCTGTTTCTTCATGGTGAGGGCATATTTGCTTCATGTATGTTTCTGTCGTGAGTCTGGTTCTTCTCATCTTCTTTAGCTCACATTGGTTCCATAATGTGCTGTACATCCTTGGGGTATGGATGGTACGGCTATGTCAGTGAATAGTGTTTATAGCTATTACAATATTGGGGTGTGGAGGGACAGTTGCCATGAATGACGTATTCATCTGTCTCTCAACATTCTCCCCTCTGTTCAAGTGCTCGACCACCCACTCATTCTAGCCCTTCTTCGTGTAAGGTACCATGGGTATCTCAATTTTAGTCACCCACCTGATGTCACCTGCACGTCTTATATGCTTGTCCTCACTCCAGACCATATTGCAGCACTCCTCATCTGGTTTGCAAAATACCCTTTGTCCAATGTAATTACGAGGGCTCTCTGGATAAGTAAACTTTCATCCTGGATCCTGGAGACAATAGGGCTTTTTCCTATGTGGATATGTGGTAGGTTGTCAGTTTATGTGTTTTCATGTACTTAAGTATCCACGGTTATCACTACTTTCATTCCCACCACCTTTTTGACAGTCTTCTTGCATTGGCTTATAGCTAGTCTCAAAGTGCAAAACCCGAATAATGTCACTATCAGCTTAGCTATTAGCCTTTTGAAGGTGTTGCCTAGCCAGGAGGGAATCCAGAAAAATAGGTGAGGGAGCAAGTCATCATTTAGAATATCCTCCAACTCTTAGCTCATTTTGTAGATCTGTTAACAGGGTTATAGCCTCTGTGAGGGTTGCATTTTCCTCATCTTGAGCGGTTCTGTATGTGCAGCAAGATGGGCCAAGAATTGCACAAACGCCACCCTCAATGGCTGCTATTAGATCAAGGATATACCTGTTCTGGATGGTCATGAATCTTCTTTCCCTCTCCTCCTTTGTGGCATTAAAGGCCTTCACTGTTGTGTTAATTTTTTGCAACAACTCCCACCTTCTTATTTGCAGTCATTTCGCATTTGCAGGGACCTGCACTCCAGCGAAGAAAATACCATAGTAAATCATTGCTGTTTTGCTAACCAATTTGTGCTTGTCTGGTATGTTGTCAGGCATCTTCTGATTTTGCTGAGGAAGTGGGCCTGCTTCATCCTCCACCCATGTTAGCAGTTTGATGTATTTTCCCAGTCCTTATGACATTCGTCATTTACTTTGTGGGCAACCACTCGTGGTTGCTCTGTAAGCACTTCTGCCTTAGAGCTGATTAGGCTTTCGATCCACCCTTCTTGGGGAAATATGTGTCCTTTTATGAGTAATTGGCCTTTTTCCCAACACCCAGGGATTTCCTTTCCCCTTTTGTCATTATAATTTAAAAAATTGGTGCTCTTCAGTTATTATTTCCCCTCTTCTGGGGCCTGAAAATATATATTGTATTACTTTGTGTTCTTTGTTAACATCACTTGTGGTGGATACTGCTTTTATAAAAGTATCCACCTATGGAGAATCCTCCTTTGTTACCCAAAGCATTGAGGCCTTCCTGCCTTGTAATTGTCCACTTGTCATACATGTTGCGAGGTATGTCAGGCAGTATGCCAGGTGCGCAGGTATTTATGTGCCTACAAAGGTTCCGGGGAAACGCTCATGGAGTAGGCGATAAAGGAACACATGTTGCAGCTCTCATCAGATGCTCCTCTCCCCACTCGGCTCGTGTCCTCATACCCCAAATTGTTAGTGAGGTGATACGCACATCTATGGAGTCTTCCATTATATAGCATTTCACTCTCTTTAGCTGTGCATTCATTGTAGGAATGTTTCCTGCCACTGCATCATCCTCTATTGCGACTATGGATGCATTTTGATTAGCCGTTTTGGTGACATTAAAATGTGTCATTTCACTCACAACCGAAAAATAATAAAATAAAACACACACAATGTAAAAAATATTGCAGTACGCATGATAGCCAAATTTAGAGGAGTATTATTTCTTATGAAAGATAAAAGCGAATATCTAACTGAATTGAAAAGTCCCATTTTTCTTCTTTCATAAAGTCTCCTTTTGGTTCTACAGAATGTCAATATGTACAAGAAAAATTGGATTAGTATAGCAATACAAATTCTTTCAAAAAGAAAACGTGTTTTGGGATCCCTTAACAGAGCAGCAAGGGTTGTGCTTCTTAATCTTAACAGAGGATACGTGTTTGCTACACAAGTGAAAATCAATTCAATTAAGTTTATTTGGATAAAGAAATCCATAAACCAAAGCCAAAACAAACATTATAGCACATTTAAACATTATAGCACATTTACAATCCATCACAATTTAGACTTTAAAATATAAAAATGAAAACAATCAGATCAGTTGAGTAACAACAGGGAATGCAAGCGTACAAATTAAAATGGAGCTTTCACAATAGATGTTTCCTTTTGTTCCAAGCTTTTCTTAAAAATTCCAAGCACCCCCAAGCTACGGCAGCTGATCCGACCGATAGTAAAAAACGGGAGTATAGTCTTTTTTCTAATATCACAATAAAATTGGAAAAATAACATGAAATGCAGGAGGTGTCCTTTTCCTGCGCCACAACCAGTGCAGACCGTATTCGGCTCAAATCCTGACCAGTTCTTTGTGATAGCTCTAAGCCACAAAAGGTTGAAAGGGGCTCTGGTCAGTGCCCTGCGATCTGTATTGTTATTGCTGTGCAACAAGTATGCTTGTATTACATCTAACTGTGCAATAAGTAGATGTTTTGTGTTTGAGGTCACCAGGAGCCTAGATGTTTCCCAATGGTTCATAATTAATGTGCGAAACATCCTCTTGTACTTGTTAGAGTCAGCTAGTGTTAAAGGAGCAGCAGGGCAATACAGACTCGGGACATTCAGCAGAAATACACACTTTGAGATACAATTAATACATGGGATGCTGTGCCAGAAGGACCCGACAGTAGGCCTTTAATTATACTATGGGTGAGAGTGGCTCTTGGATTTGACCATAAAGATAGCCAATGTAATAGAGGTGCCATATACCAATCATCCCCAATAGGACTGATGACCAATATTGCGTATACTGCAAAATGTGGGGCAGAGCATGGCAGGCCCAACTGTTTCTTCAAGAAACTGTTTTCAGTCACCTCGATGCTCGATATTGTTTTGTTGCCCCACTATTCTGCACCATAGTTAGTTGTGGCTTTAGTTTGTGCTTTATGAACTTCAAGAATGAAGTTTATTGGCTGGCGTTCACACATATTCACGAAAGGAGAGATGCATCCCATTGACTGTCTTATTTTAGTGCTCTGCTTCTGAATGTGAGACTGCCCCCGCCGGTCCTCAGTAAAACAAATACCCAGATAATCAAATTTAGATACTTGGGGGATAATAGCACCATTGCTTATCATGTTGCTCATTTTAGTGCTCTTGTACACACCTCGAGAACAGGCCATTACTGTCGATTTGTTAGTGTTGACCGTTAGCTTCAAGTTTGACATAAAAGAGGTGTAGACATCTATTAATTTCTGTAATGCTTTTGGGTTGCGTGCCACTAATTCTGTGTCGTCTGCGTATGCCAGTACGGGAAGTGGTTTGGCGCCCACCCTTGCATAATCAGCCTTTCAGTCCACCAAAGCCATGTATAGCCCATTAATATACAGAGCGAACAGTACTGGGGCTACAAAACATCCCTGACGTACACCTGAAGCTACCTCAAAATAGTTTGTGCACTGCCTGGTCCCCAAATCATACATAGGCTCCAGTATCCTCGTGTATGATTTGCAGTATTTTTATTAACTCAGCCGGGCAGCCCATGGACCCAAGCACCTGCCAAAGTAAGGCCCTTACACTCTATCAAATGCTGTGCTTGGGTCCATCAAGGCTAAATAGATTGATTCGCCCTCTACAAAAATAGAGGACGCCCCAATCAAATATAGGTTAAGAGCATGGTCTCAGCTACCCAGACCAGGGCGGAAGCCTTATTGGGTTTCTGAAAGGATTTGATTATGGTGGATCCAGTCCTTAGGGCATTGCAGAATTACACGTCCATAGACCTTGAAGGAGGTGTCTAAAAGGGAGATGGGCCTGTATGATAAAGGATTTTCCAGGTCACCCTTTTTGAATATGGGATAGATAATTTCAGATTTCCACAATTGTGGAAATAGTCCTGTTTGTAAGAGAGAGTTGAAATATATTGTCAAGCGTGGAGCCCACAGGACCAGTTACCCCTTAAATAAGTCTGCAGACACCGCAACAGGGTCAGGTGCGCAATTCGGCATTTGTTGATTAACTGCTGTTTCCACCTCCATCAAAGTCAGATGAATGGTGGGGGTCCGGTCACCTCCCTCATACCTGGCTACATGCCCCTTAAGCAGGGACATAAAATTATCTGAGCAGGTGCTGGCTCACACGTGATTTTACTTGTGCGCCCTCACCTGCTTATATGCAGGTACACCTGTGACGAAATCCCACAATTTCTTGGAGTTCCCATTGGCAGCTGCCAAAACTAGTTGTTATGATATGACATGATATGACATTTACCCATGCTTTTTCCTCCAATGCGTTTTTCCTAATCTCTGCTTACCTTTTATATGTTGCCCTAGCCTGAGTGATATCACTCCTTGTATTGTTCTTAATGCTTAGTGTTCCCCTAAGATTGATTAGTGCAGTCTTGCATGTCTCATCAAACCAACCAGTTGGTTTGGTACTGCTTGTTTTAAAATCATGATGAAAGGATTTTGTCAGGGAGCTCCAAAAAATTTCCGACTCACGTATGATGTGAGGAGGCTCGGCATCATGCCCAAGAATACCTGTCTATGTTTGTGCGCACCACCGTTTGTTGGGCAACTATCAGGTCACATTTAGCCCATTTTATACTCCGCTTACATAGTGGATTAATTTCGCATATGTCCAGATGGGGGTGGACTACAGTAGGGGAGGAAAAATGGTCCTGTCTCAAGACCAGCCTTAAAGGGAAATGGTCGCTGACTATTTCCTCAACGACTACAAAATCCACAATCAGGTGCCAGTGTTGAGCATTGGTGCAAAAATAATCAATTATCGATGTGCCCTGTGCATTTGCAAAAGTGACCTTACCCGGTACATTTGATTTTATGCATCCGTTTACAGCACGCAATCCCCATTGCATCAGCCACATATTTAACTGTAGCTCCCTGGGACATATCTGATCGTCTGACATTTGGGGACGCGCAATTCCATAGGTGAAATCTTTGCCATCATCTGCCAGATCGAAGAGTATCCCACTGCCCAATTTTACTCACCTCCCAGGACAATTGCTGTATGTTCTGCCACCAAATCAACAATTGTGGATTCGAACAGGTCTTTTTGTTTAAGAATTTTTATTAGAGGAATTAGGTACACAAGGCAGCTAATACATACTAGAGATATGTAAGATATATAGCAAATGCCAGGAAGAATCATAAGAATAAAAACAGATATTTGATGCATATATAAGCCGGGTATACATGTATACTATTGTATAGACAGGTTAAGAACGTTTGAATAAAGTGGGGGGAGACAATAAACACTAGAAGACATGACAGACGGGACTAGAAATGCACAAGAGGGGGGAAGAGTGGGTGTAGGAACAATCGTGACAAGTAATGCTCATAGGGTATTAATGAGGGTCAGCATTAGACAGGAAATCAAGGAAGAGCTGCCAATTCAGCTAATGTTTACACAGTAGGTCTGGAGAAGAGGCATTGCAGTTTTCTAATCTGTGGATATTACAAATAGAATTCTACCAAAAATTATAATGAATATGATTTAGGTTTTCCAGATAGTGGTGATGATTTGGATTGCGACAAGTAACCATAAGTCAAACAAAAAGCATGCATGTTTGTTAATGGAAGAATTGTGCAAAAGGGAACTACCAAAGACAAGGAAATCAAAACAAAAATCGTGATGAAAATTGAAAATACATTTGATAGTGTTCCACACAGAGTTCCAAAATGGTATGACATGCTGACACTCTACAAACATATGTTTGAAAGAGCCCTGAGAAGGTATGCAACTCCAGCAATTATCGTTAGATACTAAGCTGCATTTGAAAAGAGAAACAGGGGTGATAAAGGCTCTATGATGAAAAAAGAAGAGGGTTTGGATTAGACTGGCAGAGGCGGTGATCTTAGAGAGATGCATTTCCATTGTGGGGGTCAGCATAGTTGAAGGTCAGGCAGCCTACAATCATTTTTCCAGTCACTGTGAAGAATGTCAACCGTTGGAGTAGTGGAAGCCAGCCATAGGATTTTGTAATACATAGAAGCAGTGGTATTAAAGTTCAGCATACGTAGTAGCCTCTGCGAATCTGGAATGTTGGAACCACATATTAACGCCTCATAGTTTTCAACAATTGCTGCAATAATATCAAGATACTGTTTAAAGGAAGAGGTAGGCATGTGGAACATGGTAGCAAATTCATTAAACGTGATAGGAGTACCCTGAAGGAAGAGTTGATTACAAAATGTGATACCTCTGGAGAGCCATGGCTTCCATTGGGTATCTGGTCTTTGCATCTAATGCCTTTTCATCTAATGCATTTGTATCGAGGCATTTGCATCGATAAAAATGCATCAAATGTTTTTTTTTGGGTGGTAAAGGGTTCATTTGTATTGTGGTGGGCTTTAAAGGTTAAAAAACAGAGGTTTGAGGGGGGACCCCCCCCAAAAAAAAAGAAAACAAAAATGCATTTGATGCTAATTTTTTCAATGCAAATGCTTTAGATGGAAAGGTATTAGATGTAAAGAATTTGATGCAATGACTATAAAATCGATTTACCTTTGATTTTGCTGAGGGGATTAATACAAATGAAAGGAGAGATAAACAAGGTCTGTTTAACTATAGACGGAAACATGTATAATCTGAG
The DNA here is from genome assembly GCF_040938575.1 of Ambystoma mexicanum. Taxonomy (NCBI): domain Eukaryota; kingdom Metazoa; phylum Chordata; class Amphibia; order Caudata; family Ambystomatidae; genus Ambystoma; species Ambystoma mexicanum. The sequence continues at coordinate 1,567,387,157 of NC_090932.1, forward strand.
AGAAAGTGCAGATTGGCGAATACAAGAGTATTTAATACATCTGTTCTTCCCTTTAATAAGGTAAAGATCTGCAAGGGAAATCGGGGAAACCATAGCTCTTTCCAGACGTACCCAATTAGGTACGCAGGTTGATTCCTCATGAGCAAACCAGAACTGCGTGTGTTTGATAACAAAAGCCATGTGATATTTTTTGAAGTCAGGGAAGCCAACAACACCTAGAATGCGGGAATTTTTTAATCTATTCAGTGATATTCTGTGTTTCTTTTTTCCCCATAGGAATTTAACTAGGCAGGTATCAATGGATTTGAAAAAGGAAGAAGAAAGGGGAATTGGTAACATGTAGAGAAGGTAAAGGATACTGGGGGAATTCACCATTTTAATAGATTCTGGGCGGCCCCACCAGGAAAGGTAGAGAGGAAACCATGAAGATAACAGCTCCGTAACCCTAGCTAACAGTATATCTGAGTTTTGTTTGCGGATATTATTACTGGAAGTTGAAATGTGAATGCCTAAATATTTGAACCCTTTGGGATACCATTTCATACCTAAGGTAAGAGTGTGATAAGGAGTGAAATGTATATAAATGGGGAGAACCTCTGACTTATCTGTATTAAGTTTATAACATGATGTTTTGGAAAACCTTGAAACAATATCTAGTAGATGTGGGGCACGTTGCTCTGGTTTAAAAAAAAAAATAGAAGTACAGCGTCAGCATATGCTGCAGTTTTAATATGTAAATTTCCATATTGAACTTCTAAAATGTTATCATTTTGTCTTATTGTTTCTAAAAAGGGTTCAAGCGCTAAAATAAAGAGAATCAGAGAGAGAGGGCATCCCTGATGTGTCCCTCTGGATAAGGGGAAGAAAGAAGACATTTGCCCATTCTCAAGAATTGCAGTTTTGGGTTTAGAGTAAAGGACGCTAATCATTGAAAGAAAAGGGGGGCCAAAACCAAGCAAATTAAGAGCTTTAAACAAATAATCCCATTCGACTCTGTCAAAATCTTTTTCTGCATCTAGAGCGACAGTAGCGTGGGGGTCATTTGGTTGTGTATTAAATCTATGATATCTAGAAAAGGTGTTGGAGGAGGACACCCTACCTTTCACATATCCGACTTGATCTTGTTTGAGAAGATTGGGTAAGAAGGAGAGTATTCTATTGGCTAAGATCTTGGCATATATTTTACAGTCGGTATTGATAAGAGAAATTGGATGACAGTTTTGCGGAAGTTCAAGGTCTTTATTGGGTTTAGGGAATACAATGAGCATAGCCTCAAGAAAAGAACTCTGAGCCATGTTTCCTGAAATGAAATGGGAATAGAGTTTGTTAAATTTAGGGACTAATAGGTTGGAAAAAGGGACAAAAAAGTCAATAGGGAAACCATCCGGTCCTGGAGATTTGCCTTTTCAAAGATTTTTAATAGCTAGATGTATTACAGAGGGAGTATTTGGAGAGTTAAGTGAATAAGGTCCACCTGGGGATAAGAATCACGGGCGATATCATGAAGAAAATCATTAACGAGGGTGACATTAGGAGGGGCTTCAGAGGTATACAGATTAGAGTAACATTTTGAGAAAGCCTGGACAATGTTCTTATCTGTGAATTTTCTGTTCCCTAAATGATCCTTAATAACTACAATCTTAGTTTTTTTCTTTCTTAAATTTAAGATATGATGCCAAAGATTGACTAGTCTTGTTGGAGAAATTATAGATCCTAACTTTATATTTGAGTAGGTTGGCACATGGGTATTGTGTAATGATTCAATTATATTGGAATATTAGCTTCAGAATGTCTTTAAAAGTAAAGGCAGAGTTAGTGTGGGCAAATTGGGTTTCCAGGGGTCTAAGCTGCCAGAGAATAGCATCTGATTCTTGTTTTAGTGTTGTTTTCTTGTTGGCAAAAACGGATATAATATGACCTCTCATAACCGCTTTATAACAATCCCAATTATTAGTAATGGATGTGTCTTGATTCTTATTTTCAGCAAAAAAAATATTATGTGTTGTGCAATAAAAGCTATAAATGATTATTCACTCAATAGATTAGTATTGAATCTACATCTGTTGGAATTGCGAAAGTTAATTGGGGAAGCAATTTGGATTTAGACTGGTGTATGATCAGAGATTGTGATGGATTCTATCTGGGCAGCAAGGAGGAGATTAACCATGGAATTGGGGATGAAAATATAATCAAGTCGCGAAAAGGAATTGTGGGTGGTGGAGTAGAAGGTGAATTCAGAATCTGTAGGGTGAGCAATACGCCGTGCATCATTAAGGCCTAATTCTGATACAAAATTGGTGAACTGTCTATGAGAGGAGATAGTGTTGATGTACCGCACACTAGATGTCCTGTCAATGAAGGGGTCCATAACCTGGTTACAATCTCCACAGGCAATCAGATTATGGGGATTACATTGAAGCACATGATTCCTAAATTGCTACCAAAAGGAGGGGTCTGCATTTGTTGGGCCATAAATGTTAAGAATAGTATATTCTTTAGATTCTACTAATATCTTCAGCAGGTCCAAACCACAACTTTACATCCTCCACAATACACCAGTGTGTGCAGATTTTCCTTTGCCCACAACTTAACCATCTTACACCGTATGGCTTGCACAAGCAATCACTACACATAGCTGTACCACAAATAAAATACAACACAGCCATCTTCTCATCAACTGGTGAAGAATCCTTGTCTTTTACTCATACCCCTGAAGGGGGTTTTCAACGTATTCTTCCTTGACCTTGTATAGGCCAATCTTGTTATCATTAATACCTCAACACAAGGTTTAGTGTGTTGCCTTCTAAGATCTTGTTACTGGTATTTTCTCATAAATCAATCCTTTATCATCTTACAATTCCCCAATATACAAACAATTCCCTCTCCCATTTCTTTTTTGCCAGATCAATGCTATGCTTACATCCATGGATCAGCCGAGGCATTCTGTATCAATCTTCTCACAATCAGCCAGAGCCAGTCACCTACTGCCCTGCGCCACACAAGGATCAGGCAGAATTTTCTCCAAGGGGGCTCCTGTCGACCTTCTCAGGTCACGCATGATTCACTGGTCTACACAGGTCCCCTCGCAGTCTTCGGCCACGGCAGGGAATTTTGACAATCCGAGTCTGGCCAACATCCGAACTGTTACCATATGTAAGGGTAGACTGGAAAGCCCCAGTCTAAGCAGAACTGAAAGGCCAGGAAATCCTGCACCCAATAACAGAAATAGTCAAAGAAAATGGCAAAACCCCACTTAATTAACAATCCGCAGGGACAGCATATAAGCACATCAGTCTCAAACATTCTTGGAGGTTTTCATACAGAACAACAAATTATAAATGAAAAACACGTCATACTGACATCATACTATGATCTTAGTAACAAAACCTATTTGGTTAGTCTTTTCATTGGTTATAACTATCTAATGGCTGCACCTGAGACCATCTCTAAACTGATAAAGGTAAAAAGACATTATCTCTGCAATGAGTAATTGGCTAGTGCAATATGTACTGAGCGGCATAACATTGGACGTTTCCATTGGTTGGCCTCTTACTTTCCAACCTTGAGCAAGTGACAGGTCATCAACACAAAAGCCAAAATGGGAGATGGGGAAGGAAATAACGGGGACTGCTTTTATTCAGTTAAAGAAGATACCATCCCTTAGTCCTAGGCCGTAAGCCAGGGCACTTAGCATTGCACTTGGCATTGCCGGGCGCCTCTGTTCTAGGAATTTGTAGGGAGTCGATGCAGGTGATATCAGTGTCTGGAAGTAATGAATAGACAGTGTCTTTGAGGTATAGGTCACGTGTATAGGTCCGTTCCTTATACAGTTTTAAGCTTATAATTAACCGGCACCTGGCCTTCAAAGGCTGTTAGTTCTTTAATTAATCTAAGAGAAATCTATCTTGTGCCTTGGGAAATATTATCTCCTTGGAGGTATCCATACTCTCCCTTCTTCCTCAGTAACCTTGGAAGGGGGCAGCGCAGCTACTGTTTGTCCTGCACAGATCTGTATTTCAGCAAATTTAGCAAGATGAGCTTCCCTGCAGTCTAAAGGCTTCCCATTCAGTCTAATGTGGCTCTGCCGCCCATTTTATACAAGATCACTGCTCCTTACTATTACATTTCGTCATTAGCACAGGGATTCATTTGGGGGTCGCAAGAGGTTGCGGCTGAGACCCCTGAGGTCTCCGTTGGCACCCCTTTGGTCTCCCCTTCTGCCCCTGTGGTCTCCCTTGCTACTCCTAAAAAACAAACAAAAATGTGTTTTAATGTAAGCTCCTGGGCTGTGGCCAGCGCCATGTGGCTCTTTGTTTCTGGAGTGGAAGGCTTTCTTGCTCAGGCATCTTAAAAAAACATGGGGTTCCACAAGAGCAGTGGCCCTAAACAAGAAAGAATAGGAATAGCAAATTATTTATCTTTCTGGAATTTTACAATAATTGCTAGGCTCAAAGGTTAATTTCAGGCACACTTCAGGTGGTGAGTCACTGATTTAGTCTGTTCTTAAACACCTCAACACAGCATTTCATCCTTCTGACGTTGATAAAAGAGTAAAAACAAAGAGGTGACGGCTGGAAGGTCTAGAATGAATCTTAACCACTGGCATTCCTCTGGGCAACCCTACAGACCATTGTTCTTTGCCTGCCAAGCCATTACAGAAGGGGAAAGACCATATGCAAGTCAACCTTGGTCTCACCTCAAAGGGGCAGTCTAGCCCGAACTGCTAGGTCACATCCCTTCTGCACGAGACCACAAGCATCCCCAAACATCTTTTCGGCCTTGTTGGGCCTCATCAGTGAGGAGTAGGTTGGGTCTCTAGGCCCAGCAGGCACGGGACCCTGGTCTGGACATACCCATCCCACTCGGGGTGACAAAGCAAAAACAAAGAGGTCATGACTGGAAGGTTTACAATGAATCCTAACCACTGGAATTGCTCTGGACAGCCCTCCAGACCATCGTGCTTCACCTACCAAGCCATTATAGAAGGGGAAAGACCATATGGAAATCAGGCTTGGTCCCACCTCAAAGGGACAGTCCAGCACAAACTGCTAGGTCACATTCCTTCTGCACGAGACCACAAGCATCCCCAAACATGTTTCGGCCTTGTTGGGCCTCATCAGTGAGAAGTAGCTTGGGTCTCTATGCCCAGCAGGCATAGGACCCACGTCTGGGCATACCCGTCCCACTCAGGGTGACAAAGCAAAAATAAAGAGGTGATAGCTGGAAGGTTTAGAATTAATCTTAACCACTTTCATCACTCTGGGCAACCCTCCAGGCCATCATTCTTTGCCTGCCAAGCCATTATAGAAGGGGAGAGACCATATGCAAATCAGGCTTGGTCCCACCTCAAAGGGGCAGTCCAGCACGAACTGCTAGGACACATTCCTTCTGCATGAGACCACAAGTATCCCCAAACATGTTTCAGCCTCATCTCATCAGTTAGGAGTAGCTTGGGTTTCTAGGCCCAGCAGCTATGGGACCCACGTCTGGGCATACCCGTCCCACTCGGGGTGACAAAGCAAAAATAAAGAGGTGATGGCTGGAAGGTTTAGAATGAATCTTAACCACTGGCATTGCACTGGGCAACCCTCCAGACCATCGTTCTTTGTCTGCCAAGCCATTATAGAAGGGGAAAGACCCAACAATGCCGAAACATATTTGTGGATGCTTGTGGTCTCATGCAGAAGGGATGTGACCTAGCAGTTTGTGCTGGACTGCCCCTACAATGGCTTGACAGGCGAAGAACGATTGTCTGGAGGGTTGCCCAGAATAATTGCCAGTGGTTAAGATTCATTCTAAAGCTTCCAGCCATCACCTCTTTGTTTTTGCGTCGATGAATGAGTACCAACACAAGTTGGGTGATATTGTATGTATATTTGTTCTATATAAAGTGCTTAAGCATAAGTGTTATATAATAACACATCATTATTATTTGGCCTTGGACATCTGTTTGCATTCACAGTAATTTGGTAATATGGGTCTATACACACTGATATTAACGATACACAAGGGGATCCATTCTTGTATGACTTGTATATCACATTATAGTGCTATCGTAACCATATTTTTCGTAGTGTACTTAAGAACAATGCTAGGTGATGTCACTTCATGTTTTGTCAAGGGGTGAAAGGTCGTGTTCCATCACTTTCCGTGATGTCACTTTGTGGTGGGGTCACAGTGATGTCATCAGAGGTCAATGGTCATGTGATTTCACTTCCGCTACCCCTGGCATTTTGGTGAAATGACCTCCCTGCATTAGCAAGCTATAAACATATATCTTTCGTGTTGCATTTCAGCATATACATTGCTCGTGTTATGTTCTTTGTGTGGTTATGGGGCAAGCAATATTCTTTGTGTCTAAATACATGTTTGACTGAATGTTCCTGTTTCTTCATGGTGAGTGCATATTTGCTTCATATCTATTGTACGCATGTATGTTTCTATCGTGAGTCTGGTACTTATTATCTTTAGTTCACATTGGTTCCGTCATTTGCTGTACATCCTTATGGTATGATGGTAGGGCTGTCTCAGTGCATAGCGTTTACAGCCTTTAGGATAGTGGCTCAGGGGTGAGACAGTTGCCATCTGTCTCTCAACAAAATGATCTATGTTATCACTGCGCAGCATGATTTTCATATTCGACATTTTTGTGATCAGAATTTTGGGCCCCACAGTGATCCCATAGATCCCTTTATCCCATTTATAATATGCTAGGAGGAGCTATTACCAAACTGTAATGTGGCCTCTGTGGTCTGGTGCCAAGACTACAGGGGCCAGATGAGTGGTGAAGATTTGCTTTATTGTGTCTGACACATGAACAAAGATGTAGATTATTGGCTGGAGAGCAGGAGATGAAAGGATTCAGCACCCCAAGACTGCTGAGGAGAGCCTCTGCTCGCTCCCTCGCGCCGCACCCAAGTCCCGTTCTCGCGACCATAGCTTGTGCATGCAAATGAGCCTTTGAATGCATCTTCACAGTCCTTGTTGTCACTTAAGAGACGCAGAACATTATCTCACAACCGTTCTCTAGTCCAACACTCAATGCACATATCTCAAAATCATACCATTCAACAGGAAACCTTCAAACACATGACGGTCAGGAGCGCTCTGACTTGGGATGAGCCGGATCGCATGTCAGTGATCCAGGGGAGGAGCTTACCACAGTTCCTGCTTCTTATTACATGGATTTGTTGACTAACTCAGTATCATTTAAATGGATCTATGTGATCACTGTGACTACTTTACTGCGAATTACAAAAATATTGACTTTTTCAGGTTTTTCTCCCCCTTTCGCCCCATGTATATGCGGCGGAGAGCCCCCACAGCCTCCCCCCTCCCCTCCCCGCTACATGTATTGTTTACTTTACCTCACTGACCACATATGTATGGAGTGATTTGGAGATGTCAAATTTCGACATTTTTGCATTTGAAATAAGATATTGACAGTAAACAAGTGACACCATTTAAATGACCTGTGTGCCCCCTCCGATATTTGGCTTGAGTGGGGGTTGTCTTCTAGTTCATTACCTGTGCCTTATTCTCTGACCAGGATTGGTACTGATTGTTGTGTCCTATAAATATCCAACCCGATCCTTTCCTGTCTACCACATGCTGTAGCATGCCACTCGTTCCATGCTTCAGCCACAAATGTGATGGGTGGAAGGCTTTAAATTAATCTTAACCACTGGAAGTACCGCACTGATTTCCATGTGGCCGGCCACCTTCTGCAATGGCTCAGATGGGCTACAGAACGGTGGGCTGAAAGGTTGCCCCGGCCGCTGCCAGGGTTACTATGGCATTTTTAAGCTATAACTCGTTCCGTGCTCCGCGCATGATTCGCCTCACTGAGAACATAACGGTTTCCCTTCTTTCAGAATGCGTCGCTGTATTTGTGTGTCCGTTTCGTTTCCATGAAGTCGCCAACACTGATGTCATCACTGTGCGCCACTCTGCGTTGTAGATACATTTCTGCGTGTCTTATTTGGTTTTGACTCTCCATAATATGCGCTGTATGGAGTCAGGTGTGTCCACTTTTTTACGCGAGCCTACGTGGCACTGCAACCTCTCATGAGCTGGAATGGGGACACTGCCTGTGGTTGATTTGGGTGTGTGCCGGTGACTGGCAACCGCTTCCAGGGCTCCGAAAGTGAGGCCTGAAGAGCTTCGGTGGGCCTTGTTGATGATTATGGAGTGGACACCCCCCCTTCACAGTGCCGGATTATCCATTAAGCCAAGTAGGCACTGGTTTATGGGCCCCACTCCTTTTAGGTGCCACAGTTCCCGCCAGTGCTTCATTTGGATTTTGTATTTGTGTCCTGATTTCACCACAAACAAATTGAGGAAAGTGAAAATATAGCTTTGTTGGTTTATAATTTTTTTTTTAAATGTGTTGTTTAATAACATTAATAATTGGTAATGTTTACTTTTGTGTAATCCAATTGGTTTATTAAAATTGTTGGTTGGTAAAATGTAAAATGTATTAGGAGATAATTTGCGAGGGGGCCCCCAACATTTCGACTGCCTAGGGGCCTCCACATGCTTTAATCCGGCACTGCATCTAAAGAGTATGGAATTCACCAGGGAGATGGCAGAAGCAATCTGTCGGTATAGCCGCCAGGTAGGCGTAGAGGGTTCGCTCATCTCGCCAATTGGTGATGCCATACTGTTCCACTTTCTTGAAGGTTACATATCTTTTGATTGAATCCATCAAGTCATTTTCTCAGAGCGGCTGTGATCCTGCTCCACTCATCAGTGAGGGTCGCTACCACACACTCGTCTTGAGAAAAGGTGTTGAGGAGCTGTTGTGCAGCAGAAGGAGCACATGAAATCAGACGGATTCTTCGTCCATCGTGGCACATGCCGAGTAGAGAATGTGTACTCTTGCAGCTTGGCTGCTGGCATCGCTAGTCTTGGCATGGAGGATTCTTTTCCTCCTTGGCATAGTGTATGCACAAGTGGCTTATGGTCTGTCAGCAAATACAATGTGTGACCCCAGATGTCTGTTCTGAAGTATTCAAAAGCCCAAGCACATGCCATCATCTCCTTTTTGAATACTGAATACTGATTTGGAGAGCTTGAATGCCACTACATTTTCTTTATTATTCATCTTCTGCGTTAGTGTGGCTTCGAGGCCATATGTATTTGCTCTAACACTATTGTGCATGGTCAGCGTAGGCAGGGCCTTAGTTGGGCCGGGGATAGCCGGCGACGAGCACTTGCAGTCACCAGAAAGGGCTCCCAATCTGGGGCCCTGCCAAGGCCCACCCCCAACTAGCCCCAGCCATGCCAACACCTCAGGCAGCCTGTGTAGCGGCTGCATGGTTGCACAAGCTGCCTGCAGGTGTCAGCACTTCGAATTAGAAAAAAGAAAAAGCATCACCTTTTCTTTTTTCTAATCCGAAATACTGACACCTGCAAGCAGCAGGGGTAACCGTGCAGTGTGTGCTGCCTGATATCTCTGTACTCTGAAAGAGGAGGAGGGCTGGAGGGTCCAGCTCTCCTTTTGTTTCCGAGTAACTAGTCATCACCCAGCATGAAAACCCCTTTGATTCTTGCTGGGTGATATTACTCGGAAACAAAAGGAGAGCTGGGCCCTCCAGCCCTCCTCCTATTTCAGAATACAGAGCGATCAGCAGCAGGCAGACCTTTCATTGAGGGAGCCTGCGGTTAAAATGTTGCCTACCACGCGACTCCTTGAAGGAGAGGGCTGCCTGCTGCGTGAGAGCTGGAGCACACTGGAGTCACAACTTTGGTGCGTCCAGCTTCTTCTTTTTAAAAGGAGGGGCTGAGTGCATCAACAGTAATAATGCCAGTGTGCCCCAGCTCTCCTTCTTTTACCAGTCCCCCTCCCCTTAGGTGAGGGGGGTGAAGAGGGAAAGTCAGAATACGCCTCCCGCCCCTCAAACAGAAAGAAGCACCAAAGACAATATGGCTGCCGATCGTACAAACCCACACCAATCCCCATGCTCCCCCAATGGACAACTACCACAAGAGATACCCCCTACAACCCAGGGGCCATGCGAACATTACCCGGAGTGGATGAAGATGCACAAGAGGGAGCTGGAGACAGCTACATGGACAGAATCGACTAAGGCACCAAGAAGCCATGCCTCAAGTCGTTAGAGACACCACCATGACATAGCTACGTCAGACATGACACACACGTGCCATCCGCACATTCGGGACACTCATACACCCAACTATATGAAGAACACATGCGTACAGTTCTCTGAGTTAGAGGAAAGTGACATGTACATACTGTCTGCATGTTTATTATTTTTGCCATTAGCTTACTGCATCAACGCAGGAAAGCAAGACGCAAGAAGGGCACGTGTAAATGCTTGCAGATGCTTACATGCAAATAGCCCTATAGAATGGCAGGTGAACTTGAGGGACCTGACAGCCATAACGTACTGATCTGTGTACACTATGGAAAGTGCATACAGTAGAAGTCAGACCATGTCTTAGGAAATTGTAGTAGGCCATAGCTGTTTTAGGAAGACCTGAAGCCACTCAGAATGATGTGCAAGCAGAACTACTGCTGCGAGAAACAAGCCAGTGCCAAGGTCATAATGTTGCAAGTGACATTCCTTACCCTGAACCAAAGTAACAAGAGCTGCAAAGGAGCCCATTCCCTGTAAAATACAGAATAATTCAGAGCTCCTGAGCTCACAAACGTGGTCTCCAAGCCCGTGATCCGGCCGAGCTGATGAGGAGCCAAGATTTGGTGGCTGGGAAGAGCCAACCTCTCACAGACCAGACAATGGTTGCAACAAATTTGTTACACTCAAGCTACAGTTCTGTGCTGGGAATGGAGCATGCTCACGGCAATGATGGTCCACACACGGTTATGATGCTGACACATAGTTGCACCTCACGGACACATAGTTGCACATGCACCGTGAACAGGTGTCTTGTGGGCTAGGAACTGAGTTTGTCACAGGCTTCGGGGCCCGCGGCTCAACCAATCAAAATCCATGGCCCTAGGGGTGGGTAGCAGGGATCACTGACCAGTCATGTGGTCCGCACACTGTAACAATTAGTTAGTAGCGGTTTTCGGGGATGGTCCAAGCCTGACACCTGACGTGGCCTTGTCCAATTAACTAACCTCTATACGGGCTCCTATAGGCGAACTACCACTCAACAACCTATCCAGAATCACTGCTGTGCTTGTGATCCCTGTGGTTTGTTGGCTGTAATAAACCTCAGTTATACCTTGCTACTTGTCTGGACCTCATGTTCTTTTGAGCTGGGAAGGAGTTAGACCTTCGATGAGTTCTGCACGTGCTGACTCCTAGCAAATGGCTCTGCCTGCCTGGGAGTTCACCCTAACAAGTTGAATGCAATGCTGAGATCGTTTGTGACGTCAGCCCAGCCAGAAGCTGCCTCCTTAGCTGTCGGCCTGGAAGGCGGCAGGACCCTTGCGGGAATTGTGAGACAACCGGCCAGCGCAACCGGAGATAGGTCATCGGGAGCGGCCTTCAAAAACTATCCCGCCCGCGGTCGGCGAGGTGTCCAGGCAGACCATAAGGGCAAGACGAGCGGTTGACAGGGAGCCAGCAGCCGAGAAGCATCAACGAACGCAGAACATAAGTAGTGGTCGACACAAATAGCAACGAGTTGTGAGGGTGGATGTAACATGTGCGGGAGGAGGGAGGTATTAACTGTGTGATACAGTAGTGACTAGTGGTTAGTGAATAATGGTACCACGTGTGTGGCAGCAGGTGTAACGCTCACCTGACTCCCACGGAGGCGCTGGCCTGGTTCGCACTGCTGTGACCTCTTCTAAGGTGATGCGCAGGGTTCGGAAGATGGACTGGACCGGGCCCCCAAATCTGGCTTGTCTGGCTCACAGAAGTATTCTTCTGTAGGCGAAAATAGAGGATTAACTGTCTGCGGGGTAATGCAATCGGCCTCCCACTTTCCCCTCTCACCCTCCTCGAAACCCTTCTGTGATTCCCCGTAGCGTCTCACCTTAGGGTCTGGAAGGACGAGCTCTCCATCCTGCTTCTGATGCAGGGGCGCGTTGGTATCCAGTTACTTCACTGGATTTTAGGATTGGAGAGAACCAAACTTGCTTGGCTTCCAGGTAAGTTTTTTGATAAGAGGTTCCCCTTGTGTCCATGCATTAATGTACTAATGCTAGTGTCTTTTTCCCCATAGGGGCCGGGGTACGGAATGCCGGGGAACAGGCACCGACCCGAGATGAGAGGTGAAATCCTTGTAGAAATCAGGTAAGTATTTAATGAGCTTTTTTTTGGTAATGTCTTTTCATTCGCTCATTAACGCTGATGACTCTTTTTCCCCTTAGGGGCCGGGGTCCGGAAATGCCAGGATGCGGAGCGGACCCGAAATGAAGAGGGAATGAATCAACAGGTAAGTCTTAACATGGAGATTTAGCTTTCCTTATTCCCTTCTCTCTCTCACCTTTAGTTCTTGTCTTTTTCTCCCTAGGCGCTGGGGCGTGACTGCGAATCCGGGTGATCGCTGCTGAACATGGAGGCGCCCTGTAAAGGTGAGTGGAATGCGGCGCTTCAGCGATCGACGCGATGAGCTTTTAAATAAAAGTCTTCCTTTTTGAGGATTGTTGGCAAGATGTCTCCGGGATGCGGATTTAGCAGGTAAGGACTTTTCCTTCTTCTGTTCTCTTCTTCTTTTCCTTTGCAGGTGATCCAGGATGCTGGCAGGCGTGGCAGAAGTCAGGATGCAGGAGCAGACACGGCGAGCGTCCAGCTGCTAGATGAAGAACAACGCGAAGCACGTGTGGCTGTTCGGGTGGGGTTTAAATAGCCTTGGAAGAAGTTCCAGGTATGTATACTTCCTCCAATCAGGTATGTATCCTTCCCCGACCACGCCCGGATGGTAAATTAGTCCCACAGGTAAAGTAGTTCCTTTCAGGCCTCAAGGAGGCTGGGATCCTGCAGCATGGTCTGCATCAGGTAAGTGCACCCAAGCACTCTCATAATGAGCCTGGCGCCTATGGCGCCAGGACTGATGTCTCTTATGAGCCTGGCGCCATAGGCGCCAGGACACTGTCCAAAGGGCCCCTATATGGGGTTGCTGGGTCCTTCCTTGGGGACTGGATGTCCGCTTTCGGGGACGCAGGGCTTGAACCGGCTCCCCGGGAGCGGGCATCATGACATCAGGGACCTGAACGGAGGTAGTGGTCCCTTTTCTATGTATTGGGAACATTCGGTCTTCGAATTAAAAGGTTCTGGTGTGCAACTAGGACTATCGACTTGATAGGCTTGGACTGTAGAAGTATGTACATTAGGTATTCCTATGAATTGGGCTTTTAGCTTGAAGCATAGATGGTGGTATCCCCGTAAGGGTTAGCTGGAGCTATACTAGATTGCGGAAGGTGCACTATTTGGTCAAGTCTCCTGGAGACAGGCGTTTCACATGTTAGGGGACTCAACGGGTGCTGTTGGTCACGAGAGACAAAAGTATACTCTACCCTGGAGAGGCAGGAAGACAGCTGTAAGGGTTTGTGGGAGTATTGTGGGGTTGTGCGGGTTTGAAGAAACAGGTTGTTGTTCTGTGTGTACACAAATTATTTTCCTACCTGTACATACTCTTAGTTTGGTGACGTCACCCATAGGTCGGTGCATAGGATGGTGTGTTGTGATGGTGAGGAGCTAGCATTGCGGAGTTGGGATTGGCAGAGAGGTGAACCAGTGGTGTTGCGCGGAAGGCGCATGATTGAGGTGGTGTGCCGGAGAACGGCAGCACTGGTGAAGGAGGGGCTGTACATGGAGTACACCATGTAAGGTGCAGAGCCGCTGGCGCTTGTAACAATTGAATTTGATAACCACTGCATTATATTTTCCTCCATTTGACAGCAGATTATCGAAACACTTGACTAGGGGTAAGGTAAAACACAAAATTCATGATGTATCCTATGTACAGCGGGAGCATTGACTCCATAGAACTCATGTGTAAGACCCTGCCCCCCTATAAAGATAAGATAGTAAAGTATAGCATACAGTGGTCCAAAGGTATGGAAGGCAAAATAGCTAGACCATGGCTGCCTAACGGAAGTTTCTCAAAGGACGTGCTGCAATCACTGCTGACACACTTACGAGCACATACAAGGGGAAGAAACTGGCCAAACGCATGCCCATATTCGAGCTTTGGCACATATTCCAGGAGGACAGGCAATGGATGATCAGCCAGCAGGAGGTAAAGGAGGCAGGATCAGGCCCTTCCACTCCGCCTCCTGCACCACCTAGTGTATTATCCGACGATTCAGAGGAGGAGCAGGGCATATACTCATTAAGAGGACTAAAAGCAGCAGAGGGGCATTCAAACTCTATGTACAAACCACCCCCATACACAAAAGACGAACAACAGCGAGGCACAGGGCAGGCGGAGGAGGGGCTACGATGCACAAAAACAGAGTTTGCGGGGATAGGGCGGAGGAATGGATAGCTGCACAGATACTTTTAAAATTAAAGGGGACGACAATGGGAGCAGCAGCCAAAGGGGCAACAAAGGCAATAGAGAGCTTGGAGTTGGTACATGGGTGTCATGGAAGGGCAGCGCAGGTGGAGGAGGAGGAGCAACAATGAAGGGGCGAGGAAGCAAGGCTCAAACGTGAGGATAGGGAGCGGAGGAAGAAAATAGAAAAGTAAGTGGTACTGCAGGAGCAGGGACAGAGGGAGCCCTTGGCAATGTTAGAGGGGGAACAAAGGGATATAGTGGCAGGGGAGAAGAAGGAGAAGAGGCAAAAGGAAGAGTGGTAGAGGAAGAGGGAAGAGTGGGAAGAGAAGAGGAGAAGGAGGTAGAGATGGCCCTATGGAGGAAGCAATATTACTGCAGGAATCACGTACGTATGAAGTGAAATGGCTAAAACAGTTAAGATTGGAAAGAATGATAAGGAAGCGTGACAGAGAGGATGAGAATGCACGGGTGCTACAGTAGGTAAGCAAACACATTGCACTAGAGTTGGAAAGGAAAAGACGATGAGGTGGTCAAAGAGAACGCAAGGGTGCAGGTGTACCAAAGGGAGGCTCAGCAGGAAATGGCGCTGCACACCTGGGGGTGCGAGAGGGGGAGGACACATGTAAATTAATAGACATCGACCTTAATGCACAGCAAAGCCCCAACCAAATAACACAGAAATTAAACTTTTTGAATGGATTCTGTAGTCACATGGACGTAGAGTCTGACCATGACGACACCCACAGTGACAATGAGGGGGGACAACAAACTCTACCTCACAAGGACAGGTGAAGGGACGTCATGGGAGTGCAGATCGCAAGAACAGAGGGGAGGAGGGCACAACATACCTCGAACAACACAAGACATAGCAGACAGGGTTACCCCACAAACTCCATAAAGTAACAGACTACGGGACCTCCCAGGGTGCAGGAGGGACAAGGCGATGGTTGCACACTCCAGGGAACACTCCTGTTCCAGGGGATGACTGCCTAGGGTAGATGACCAACTACAACGGACACCTGCAGTAGAACAAATAGATATGTGCACAGACGTTGAGGACGAAAGAGGGCCCATACAGATCTGGCAGTACAAACAGACACCGGAGGAAAGAGCAGCATACTCACAGATGCCTTTACTAGAGCGGGAAGGGGCAAGGCCACAATACGTGGCCTAGAAGCACACAGACAAGGAGAAAGTCAAGTACCGGTTACCCTCATTAAGTGCCAGGTTGGGGAAGTGGATCTATGAAATGGAGAAACTGACTGCAGGGCACAGACTGGCAGTGGGTGACATCAAGGGCTTGCTGATTTCAATATTGAGTGACGCAGCTGATGATATCTGGAAGAGGGCGGGGTTCCCAGGGGTGACCATCCACAATACAGCAGAGGACGGGGCACCATTTGCAAATTGCAGGGCTGCAGTGTGGCAGGCACTGCAGACACAATATCCCGACACGTCAGACATAGGAGCTATTACGTCACACAAGTTGCGCAGCGTCGAGGATCCTGTTAACTATATTCAAGAGATTCAAGAGCTTTGGTGCCTCGAAACTCGAGAGCCGTGGGACAAAACAATTGCAATCTTTTATCACATCTTGATACAAGGGTTACCAGAACTAGTACAGAAAAAATTTGAAAAAATGAGTGGGGATGGAGGCAAAGGGGTGGCCGGAAATACAACTCACCATAGTGCATCATTGCAGGCTATCGCAGGAGAAAGCAACACAAAAGGCAGAAGAGAGAAAAGCAGATGAAGCCAAATTAGTTCAAAGGAAGTTGTCAAAATATGCACTGGGAGGAGCATTAATAACAAGCCCTAATCCACACACACAAGCAACAGCAACTCAGCATCCACCTGAATACCAACAGCAGATGCCATACAACCCCATGCAACAATATGCACCACCCATGGAAGGAGGGTACATGGGAAGGGGTGGATACCCAAAGAACTACTGAGGGAGGGGAGGTTTCCAAAGGGGGCGAGGTTTCGGACCACAAGCACACCAACCCATGGGGGGGGTTTAGGGGATACACACAACAAATGTCACAAGAACCAGGAAGAGGAGGTGTTAGGATTCCCATGGTAAGCGAGAGAACTACCCCAGTGCTGGACCTGTGGGCAGCTAGGACACATTTCCCCTGCATGCAGAAACAGAGGAGTACCACAGGAGAGGGGAGAGCAGGGGCAACATGGCTACTAACGAGGACAGGGCGGCTACTACCCCTAAGACATATAGCAACAAGGGCAGTCACAAAACATACAACAACAAGCCACATGTCCAGTACAGACACAGACTCAGACTGCACCAACAACATCACCCATGACAGCACCCCAATCGACAGCACCACTACCCCAATATTCACACACAGCACAACATCTAACACAGATACAGGACCATAACTCCCCAGAACCCATGGACACGATGGCAACGGTACCTGTCAGAAGGATGGGAGGAGTTACCATAGTAGGGAACAACCCATACACAGGGAATGGATTGTCATTGTACCCACAATAGGACAGCCCACAGACATACTTGCTGTGTCCCATCCTGTCGGTCACTGACAATCCTGCAGAGGAACCTCGCATAAAGGTGGCGATAGGTGACAAAACATTTTCCTTTCTTGTTGACACTAGGTCATGCATCCGGGAAAGGACATTTGCGCTGTCAGGTGATGCCATGAACACTCAAGGATTCTCTGGGGCACGAGAAGTGGTTCCTTTCACTGATAACATCTCCTTATCTGTAGGAGATCATGACTTATCTTTACCCTTACTCTACTCTAAACAAGCACCTGTAAACATATTGGGACGTGACATAATGAGCAGACTGAATATGACCATCTCATTCACAGAAAAGGACATAGTATGCTCCACACCAGGGATACACATGCTTACTGTGAGAAAGATTGTTCAAGCCTATTGTGGTAATACAGTACAGAGGGGGAATCATCAGACCCTGAGATGGTCCAGTACAGGACAGACATGGCCCTCGCATGGATGCCAGGAATAGCAGGCAAGGTATGGTGGAGACCAGGTGAGAACCAATCAGACCAGAGACACCACTAGATGAGAGGGAGGCAACCATTGTATCTATAGACATTGAGGGAGTTGTGGCAAGAGAGGATTGGGTTGCAGTACACATAATTGATGACCAGGAGAAGGCATAGAGGGCAATAAATGCAGTGGCAGAAGGATGCAGGTTGACACATGTAACATCCAAGGAGCTGTTTTCAGATGACAGAGGGGAGACAGAGATGATGTTGGACATGAGTGTGTGATTATGGTTACGAATCACATACAGAGAGGTTGCACAGAAAATGGCAATGGCACTGGAGGCCCCACCACCATTCTGGGAGGAGGATCGGGCCAAGGTACCCGACACACTATGGACCACAAGTCCCTATGATGTGGTGTGCATAAAAAGCATAGGAGGAGTGAAGATAAAACTGAAACCCGGAGCAATGCTGCCACGGGTAAAGCAATATCCCCTGACCAAAGAAGCAGATGAGGGCATTTATGAAACTATCCACGCCCCCATTGAGAGAGGCATTCTGGTACCATCAGAATCTCCATGCAACACTGCAGTGTACCTGTGTGCAAGGCCAACGGGGGGTCATGGCATTTCATGCAAGATGCATGCCCTCTTAACAACATTGTAGAGGCAGAGTACCCTGTAGCAGCAAAGCCCGCAACAATCTTATGTGGCATCCCAGCAGAAGCCACCTGTTTCACTGTCATTGATCTTAAAAATGCCTTTTTTCGGGGGGCGCTGTTGCGCACAAAGCTGATGGCTGCCTGAGAGGAGAGCTCCGGCCTGTAATCCATCCAATCTTCTAATGAATCCTTTCAGGGGCCACCCGGACGCCAGAAAACACACACAGACAGCGACAGAAAACCTGCAGCATCACCCTGAGAAATCTTGGGAGAAAACGGACACGCAATCGCGAGATATCACCCAGTGAACTCGCACCGCGGGAGCAGCGGAGGCGGCCCCGACTCCCAGCTCCACAGGAAAACCACGACAGGCCGGGGGCGTGGAACCAACTGCAGGACGAGTGGGGGAAGGGTCAAGCTTCGCGCCTTAACATTGAGGAGACCGCTGGGACACATCAGAGGTGACCTACGGCGAGCTCCACAAATACCTGGATACCAACCCAGACGTGCACCCCCAGAGCGGACTAGAGGAGATGGCAGAGGCGGCCGGCTCTCCCCGCTGAGCGCGGCAATTCGGCAGAAGTGAGCCGTTGCGGTAGAACACTGTGAGACGGCCCCCCGGGGCCACGCAGCCCTGCCCCCGGACATGGCTGTGATCATTGGAGGGGCACGCACCTACCCTCCACCCGCAGCCGTGATTGCCTAGGGAACGCAGACCCACACTCTGAGCGGGCCCCTCAATGACAGGTTCTGCGGGCCGCTGCTACACGGCGACGATCCCCGCCAGTTGAGGCGCGCGGCGGGCCTGCGGTGAGTGACCCACGCATACCAGCTTGAAGATAGGAGCCCACGGGGCTGCCCCTCCATAAAGCGGTCCAGCCGCTCCAGCTCACGCATACCCGCTACACTGACAGGCTGTGAGGGGGCGATCGGGTCCTGGAGCGACCTACCCTTAACCTGCACATCCTTCAAGACACACTCTCACCCTCCCCCATGCTGCTGCCCTGGGGAGAATCCGGACAGGCAGCGAAATTGGCAGCGGAATTGGGGTGCACGCCGGTACTGCTAGACATTTGGGATATCCATTTCACACACCCGGAGGACACCAGCCTCCCGCCCCAGGGCCCAGGAGGAAAATATACTGTTGGGTCCGGCCTACACACCGATTCCGTGACACAATCAAAGTTCAAGGGGCCCGGGGGATTGGTGGTGCGGATCAACTACAAGCTACAACACGCACCATCTAAAAGGCCCATATAAATCCTTCCTTTGAGTACAGGGTCTCCCGGATCCAGACAGACCCGTAACGCAGCAGGTGGGCGGTGTGCGCGCTGTAGACGCCACTGGTACTGGGCATCATCCTGAACAGATAAACACGCACCAACTTCTGACTTTGGCAATTGGCCTCAGATGGGCACTGGCAAGTAAATATAGGAAATACTAAGCTTCACAGTCGGCAGAGCCCACACAAATACCTATACCCCTACATACAGCTCAGCCATTACAGCATGAACCCCACCATGACCCCGGCACCTCTATTTCACTGCGGCTGAGCTATACAAGCCCAACTCAGATGACAGGAAGGATCACCACCATCGTACACGAGAATACTACACCCCACTCAAGACTGCTGGATAATAACACTGTATAGAGCAGAGGGACGTGGGAGAACACAAGCCACTCGGCCCACCATAAGGGCCGCCACAAAAAAAAGGAGTGGGCTCCAAGAAAACAGGTCCAATGGACTCCTTTGTCAGCTCCCGGCCTCATGGGTCCACCACACCACCATAAAAACCGACAGACAGCCAGCTGGAGTCCCCGACTGATGAGAGAGTGGACCAATTAATGACAATGGTCCAGAACGGCTTCCTTGCAGTCAACAGCAAATTGGATGACATTGTGGCGACAATCAGCTCCCTGAAGGCAAGGGTAGACAAGGAGAGCACACGTATTACTGAGGCGGAAAACAGAAGCAGTACCAATGAGGATTCAATAGCACAGCACAGCGTGACATCGCCCAGCTCAAAGGAGACCTCCAAAAGACTCTAAACAAATGTGAGGACCCTGAATCAAGGTCCAGAAGGAATAACATCCGCCTAGTCGGTGTGGCAGAAACCTTTGGCAAAGGGTCCATGGAACGCCCTCCTGAAAACCCTTTTGGTCCCTGACTCCTTCTCAGACCACTTTCTTTTGGAGCAAGCCCACCGCCCCCTGGCGCCTCCCCCCAGACCTGGAGCACCACCCCGTACGATAGTAGCCCATCTCCTCAACTATAGGGACAGAGACGCTATCCTGAGAGTATCCAGGGAAAAGGGCACTCTATTCTATGAGAAAAGCAGAATACATATATACCCGGATTTTTCAAAAAACATGCAAACACTGAGAAGGTCCTACGAACCAGTTAAGAGACACTTAGGTTAGGTCGGATCCCCTATGCGCCCATCTTCCCAGCAAAGATGAGAATCCAACACGGGGGCAGAGCACATTTCTTTGAAAATCCCATAGAAGCCATGACATATGTTGAAGCCTCCATCCCTCTGCCCCCCAGAGATCGAGCAATAAACCAGAATTTGCCACCCCAGCCTGCTGAGGTACTGGACGACCCTGCCGGTTGACGAACAATTGTTCATACTGTACCTATTATAAATTTCAAAACCTGAGGGTGGCGAGGTGGGCCTGATCACCACTTGTTTGAAGTAGGGCCATGAGCCCCCTCGGTTAGCAGCCAAGTGAGTACAGCTTGCACCCCCACGAGACTTCCAAAGTTATGGTTAAAGGGATACATCACCTGGTTGGGGTTGATGATGAGGGTGGGGGTGTGAGGGGGAATCAAGAAAGGGTTACCTCTGGCAGTATGCCAGGACTGTTTGGGGAAGTTACAACGTTAAAATCAGGGAGCTGTATTGCAGCGGGGGCCCCGCACAGTGCAGAAATGTGGCAACACAACAGACAAACGGGCGATTCCAGATATGACTATGATACAGGCTAGCAAAGGTTTAAATATTAACCTACTATCCTGGAATATCCGAGGGCTTAACAACCCGGTTGAGGCCAGGAAGATCGCAGCCTATATATTGCGCCATAACCCTCATATTCTTCTCATACAAGAAACACATGCATTAGGTAACGTCAATACCAAATTACTCCCACGATGGGGACCTCAAAGATATAACACGGAATACCCAGCTCAATCTAGGGGAGTCCTGACGCTCATACATCCCAAGCTGTGCTTCAAACATCACTCTTGTAAAATAGACCCACAAGGTAGATACGCACTGGTATGAGGGGAATTAGCGGGGCGCCAGATAGTAATAATTAACACATATGGACCCAAAGTAGATGATCCTGAATTCTACTGTACAATACTTGATATGTTGTCCATATCGGGGGAGACACAAATAATCTGGGGAGGAGATTTCAACACAATACTAGATCAATCCCTAGATCGCTCGTCGACCACCCCAAGGGCTCCCTCCAAAGCCGCACTGTTCTTGAGACAATTAATGGAACAGACAGACACAATAGACGCATGGCGTACACTACACCCATATGAGAGGAAATTCACCTTCTATTCGTCCGTCCATGATTCCCATTCGCGTATAGACTATTGGCTTATCAGCTCATCCCTTTCTGGAATGGTTTCCGGTTGTGAAATACACCCCCTCACCCTCTCAGACCACTCTCTGATAACGCTTGATATCAACCTAGGTGACACCCCATCTCCGGCTAGAAGATGGAGGATGCCCCACACAATCCTGAGAGACCTCCATATATGTGAAGCCCTGCATACTGAAATTGAGGAATTTATTGAACTTAATGAGGGGTCGTTGAGTACCTATGCTACCCTGTGGGAGGCATTCAAGGTCTGGATTTGGGGAGCCATCCTAGGCAAGTCCACAGGTATGCTGAAGTCTGTGCGAAGGGAACTGGGCATAACCGAAGCCAAAATAGACACCTTACAAACTGAATACAGTGCCACACTTAACAAGGAAACCCTGTCGAAGATCCATATAACATTAAAGGAATTCAACGAACTGGCCAATAGGGAGGTCCTATACATGACTGCCCCGGCTAAAGCCCGTAGATATGGGGAAGTAATAAGGCTGGCAAGTTCTTGGCCAACATGCTCAAAGCCGATAGACATCACACTCCTATCCCCAGTATAGAGACAACTGTTTGGATAACGGTTAATAAAGAACAAGACATTAATGCCACATTCGCCAACTTCTACTCCTCTCTATACTCTAACCATGATGTTAAATCCAGGGAGGACACAATCAGGTACTTAGATGACTTAGATCTTCCAGCACTAACTCCAGAGACACAGAAAATACTCGACCAGCCTATCACAGTTGAGGAGCTTGTCGCAGCTATTAAATCATTATCCTCTGGTCGGGCCTCCAGTTCGGATGGCCTGGGCTTTGAATTATATAAAGAATTTTGGGACAAATTAGCCCCTTTACTTTTGAAAGTGTGGGAGGAAGCTATGGACCGAGGCACCCTCCCGGAGTCAAAGCGCAAAGCAATTATTACGGTCCTCCTGAAACCTCACAGACCGGCACAAGACATGGCCTCTTACAGACCCCTATCCTTAATAAACACTGATGCGAAGATTTTCGCTAAAGTACTGGCCACCAGACTTCTTCCGTACATGCCAATCCTGGTACACCCCGATCAGGCTGGCTTTATCCCAACCAGATCCACGGCCCTAAACCTAAGGCGTTTATTTGGAGTAATGGGACAGATCGACCCGGGGGCGAGGGCGGCTATTGTGGCACTAGATGCCGAAAAGGCCTTCGACTCAGTTTCTTGGACATACCTCTTTTTGGTGCTTGAGCGGTTCGGTCTTGGTCAATACTTTGTCAAATGTGTTTGGCTATTATATACACGGCCATCGGCCAGAGTTCTGAGCAACAATACCTTGTCTCCCACATTCCTGTTACACAGAGGAACTCAACAGGGCTGCCCATTTTCACCTATCCTATTTGCACTTACCATAGAACCGATTGCCGAATATATCCATAAGAACCACTCACACAGAGGACTTAGGATGACTGGTCCCCCACAGATCAGATCACTGTACGCGGACGACACCATGTTGTATGTCCGGAACTCACAGGAGAATTTGAGACACATAATGTCAGACATACACACATTTTTGGATTATTCTGGATACAAAATCAACGTCCCAAAGTCCAAAATATTCCCTCTGACCCCGAACACTGGAGACCTATCCAAGATAAGAGGGTTTAAGCCCGCTCCTACTCAGGTACGTTACCTGGGAATCATGGTAACCAGGGATAAACAAATGCTATATACACAAAACCACGGGGAGCTATTACTAAATCTGACAACCAAGTTCCAGTTGTGGACTAACCTTCCGTTATCCCTATACGGTCGAGTGGCACTACTTAAAATGGTAGTACTCCCCAAACGTCTATACTACTTTAACAACATCCCGATTTGGCCCGGTAAGGCCTTTTTTACAAAACTCCAGTCACTTGCCTCCTCCTTTATATGGAATGGAAAAACGGCTAGGCTAGGGTGGGCAAAGATGGTGGAACCATTCTCACAGGGCGATATCACCGCCCCTGACTTTGAACTATACTTTTTAGCTGCACAGGCACAATTTGCGAAGCACTGGTTCGACCCGGAGGACACAGCTCCCCACATATTCTTTGAAAAACACACCGCCCGTCCCAATGACATACGTTCCGTTATTTTCAACTCTACCTACAAGGACACATGCCCATTTGACCCGGTACGTACTACTATAAATGCCTGGTCCAGGATATATAAGAGAGTTGGCCTGGAGACCCCATACGACCCGGAGGTTCCCTTGTGGAATTTCCCCAGCATTGCCCCAACTTTCGACAAGGCCCTTCAGCAATCATGGGACCCTAATAAACTCTTTAAGATGCGGGACATGTTCCCGGGTTGGCACTTTCTGTGATCTTGCAGACTTTATTAACACGGTGGGGTGGGGGCAGCTTAAGCGCTTTCAATTCCACCGAATGAGGGCTGCTTTCGCTGCTAGATGGCCAACATTCTCACTGGAACCCCCGACGCATGAATGTATCAGAGCTGTGGTGTCCTCAGATGGTCATGGCAAGGGGGTCTCGATGTTATACTCTCTGGTACAGGCAAATTCCACTTCGCGTAACACAATTAAAGAGAACTGGGAGCGCGACACTGGCACTGTGAATGATGACACTAGGTGGTCCCGCTATTGTCAACTTACCAAATCTGTTTCAATGAACTCTGGGCTGCAACTGATACAATTCAAAATCTTAAATCAACTGCACTACTCCCCGACCAGATTAGTCAAATTTGTAGAAAACTGTACAGGATCCTACCCAAAGTGCGACGCCCCAGACGCTGGAACGTATCACGTATACTGGTCATGCCCTTTGATTGTAAAGTTCTGGCAGGAGGTGGCAGAGCTCCTTGAGGAAATCACTTCGATCCCAGCGACCCTATCCCCCTTAAAATATTTGCTTGGTGATATTAGCAAGGTGAAGGAAACCACAAGGCGACTATTTAATATTTCATGTGTTATCGCCAAGCGATGCATACTTAAGTGTTTGAAATCCTCAGCGAGACCAACCCGAACTGACTTCCTGAAAGACTTATGTATGGTGAATGATGATGAGGAACTCTTTGTAATGTCGGTCCCGACACCCTCCCATCCCAAGGACATATGGTCACTGCTACGGGTCTATTTATGAAATTTGCTGCCTGATGTTGATGTAACACCTACACCCTCCCCTTGATTTAAGGTACTTACCCGTTTGCTATGTACATATATGTAACAGAATTATGCTTGAACCACAACACAATGCAATGTTTGTGTAATGGTCCTGCCGTGAGACAGCTCTCTTAATAAATAAAAGTTTTTTTTTTAAAAATGCCTTTTTCTCAGTACCACTACATTCAGATTCACAGGATTCGACCAGCTTTACGTAACGCAACCAGAAATGGAAACACACTAAATTACTACAAGGGTACTGCAACTCACCATCTATCTTTGCCCATGACTGCACCAAAACCATAGAGCTATACACAGAGACACGTAAGGTGGAGGAAGATGCACTTGAGGGGGAAGAGGTACTGTATTGATGGTTCCTCAACTATTGATCAAAGTGATGGCATCAGGAGAATTGGGGCCGCTGTAGTGAGATTGAAGGAAGGCTGGCCCAGTGAGGTAGGTGTAAGTGTTCGGTTACCTCCTCATTATTCAGCACAAGCAGGGGAATTAGTGGCAATAATATTAGCTGTGCAAAACAATGTGGGGAGGAGCGTCACGATCTACTCAGACAGGGCCTATGTCACCTCAACAGTACATTCAGGATTAGCCAGGTGGCTCAGTAGAGGATACAGGAGAGCTTGTGGGACTCCAATACAGCATTCCCTGTTGTTAGGAGAACTAATAAAAGTAATAACATACCCACAGAAACTAGCCTTAGTGAAGTGCCAAGGACACACTAATGGGGATGACGCAATATCAAGAGGAACTGAAGCAGCAGATTATGAGGCAAAGTGTGCATCATAGTTTGGAGAGCTGTGGGAGCTGAAGGGGAAATACAAAGAGGAGGGGTGAGGAAGATGTTGTTGAAGGAGGGATACAATCACCTTCCAGAAACTCAGATAATGGAACTGCAGGGAGCTGCATCCATGGATGGAAAGGAACTCTGGGTAAGGAGAGGGTGTTCAATGTCCCAAACGGATGCCCTATGGCAACAAAGCAACACAGGGAAGGTGGCCATGCCACTTGCGTTACTGAAAACAGCACTAACGCAGTTGTATCACCCTACACACACAGTAAAAGAAGTCATCGCAGCATGCATTGGAAAATCATGATTCTGTCCCAATCTAAATGAACATGTGGCAAACTTTATCAGTAATTGTTTGACATGCCAAAAGTTCACCGCTGGGCACACCCTGAGAGTTATGAGAGGAACCAGATCCAGACCTGAAGGCCCATTCATGCACCTCCATGTTGACTACGTGGACATCCCAGTATGATCCCAGTATGTCAAGGATACCATTACATGATAGTGGTTGTCTGGCCCTTCTCAAGATGGGTGGAGGCTGGACCCTGTTCTCAGACGCTCCCAAGTCACTGAAATCCCCACAACAATGTTGGTGCAAATAGACCAATGAGCAACACATCCCTTCCCGACAAAGGCCATTTAACCCCTCAAATGACATTTATTCTCCTGTCCAAACATACCCCATTGAGAAGAATCATTGAGGACATAAGTGCACATTGACAGCAGTAACACGATTTAACATTCTCTTTTTCAGCACATGCAGGTTATGCACGGACTACAGCAGTAACACTGTCTTAACATTTCTCTTTTCTCGCACATGCAGGGTGCTGCGACTGTGATATAATAGTTAGAGAGGGCTGGCTGATGTTACCTCCTATTGACCGCCCGGAGGCATTTTCCAACCAATTTGTCCATGCTATAAGAAGACCCTGCCATTTTAGAGCACGTTCCCCTGAGATTTACTTCCTAGTATTCATAGAGTATTTGGTGCAAGCATACCCACAACTTGAACACAGTGCATACCCTCTCCTTCCAATGTTACAAAACTTCTCTATATAGAAAATTTGGAAAGAGATCTTTGCATGGGCACTAAGAGATTATTTAGTATGCAGAGCTTAAATACTACTCACAAATACTAATAAAATAACGGCTCTTCCATCGATTTTCAGGCGGGCAACTTTATCGTCTCATCAGCTGCTCAATAGAAGTGTAAGTAAATATGATACAAACAATAAAGATTGTCATGCTTGTTGTGTGGTTCCTATTATCTACTGGGCTCTTGGGTACTGCCTTCTGGCAGCTGTACTTTGCTTTGCATGTCACCACTGTCACCCACACTAACACCTCCCCCACCCAAGCATCAAGGACTACCATGTCAGGAAGAATTGAAGACACTGCTGATAAGGTAAGAAGAGGTAAGTGTAGTATTGGCACAGATATGAAGGGAGTTGACACATATCTCACAGACATAGCACACGTAACAAACAACATGTGGTACAAGCACATGTCCAAAATTGGTAGGGATACAACTGGGGAGAGCTGTTATGTCTGCTCATTAATCCCCTTTGCCATGGGTGCGTCCAGAACCTTCATAGCAACAGAAATACCTGCAGCAACAGCACAATGTCTGATGTATCTGGCAATGTTCCAAACACGAAGAAGATTCCAAGGGAGAACAGCCGCATTAAGGTGGATGTACAAGTCGACCTTTCCATACAAGGACAATTATATTAAAATGTTAGCTGTGATGAACAATTACTGGCATCTCAGTGAAGGGCTACAGAACGTAACAGAAGGACCTGACAAAGGAGAAACAAAGACAATCACACTACAATAACTGCCATGCAAGCGGAGAGTGTGGGATGTAGGAGGAGAACCGGGGTGCTGGGAGAGGCCACAAATACTGATATATGGACAAGTATACACAGACGAAGGCTGGAAAGACGCAGTGGTGGTAAGTAAGGCACTAACCTTAGCAAAGGCAGCAGTGAATAAAGTGCAAGAAGAAAACGACAAGTGCCTCAAAGAGTGGGAAAGGAGCGCAAAATTAGTGACATGGGTGAACAACGAAGCTGGACCTATGCCAAGGATTCCCGTTACTACACCAACACTGTGTTATCAATATAATGGCAAAGAAGAAGTAGGAGAAAACGTTGGATGCAAAAGAATAGAAACCATACTTGAAATGGGAGCAGGAACAGCAGTACTGATGGACCACTATTGGGCTTGCGGAGCAAAGGCATATGACAAGCTGCCTCCAAACTGGGAAGGGGTATGCTCCTTAGCACACGTCAACATGCCCTCGTTAGTGGTACCGAGGAAGGACGTCAAGCTCGATGAGTTCCCAAAAATGCAATCCAACAAGAGGAAGAAAAGATTGCTGAACACAGCAGCAAAAGTCCAACCGAACAACACTGACCACCACAATACAATGAGCAGGGAGAAGAGAGAGGGAAATTACTTATGGGGAAGATCAGAAGCAGCACTGGATCAAGTACCAGCATCTCTCAGATTATTCAGCAGAACACAAAAGTTCTTTGCATTACTAATACCCGGGGTACAGACATATGCAAATGCCAAATGGTTGCAAATCACCCACTGGGAGTTGATGGTAACCATAAACTCAACGGTGAACGGGTTCAACGCAATAAAAGAAGAGCTCAGAGCGATAAGGTTGGTGACACTCCAGAACAGGTATGTTCTGGATCTCCTCACAGCTAAGGAAGGAGGAGTTTGCGCAAAAATAGGGAGTTCCTGTTGCACATTCCTACCTGCCAACGATGAAGACAACAGAACACTCTCAGACGCAGTGGCTCAATTAGCCCAGATGCAAAAATGGAAGAAGAAGCGAAGGGAACAGGAAAGGCCAAGAGCTGCTTTGCCTATCTCTGGTCATGGCTGCCTTCCTGGTTGGCTGATGGGCTGAAGGTGATAATAGGAGGACTAGTACTGGGAGCAGCATCTCTGTGTGGGATCAAGATATGTATTGGAAGATGCCAGAAAACGGTGGAAGAGGTAGTTGGGATGCAAGTACTAATGGAACTGGCAAATGAAGAAGCTATGGAGAGTATTGTAAAGGAAAGAGAGAGACTAAGACAGAAGATAGCAGAATCTGACATATTTCCACCTGCAATGAAGGTGGAGAACCCACGCAACCCAAAAAGGTATGTAGGGAAGTGTTTATGGGGTACATGTACTGGTCATTTTAAGATCACGTCAACTACTATAGACACCTGGTAGGGATAACAAAGGTATGGCGTTTGAGAGACGATAAAGAGGCTGTGGTGGTTTGTTCGACAAGTCGACCAGCTGGGGGACTGAAGAGGGAAGGTCAGAATATGCCTCCCATCCCAAGAGACCCTCAAACAGAAAGAAGCACTATTGACAATATGGCCGCCGATCGTACAAACTCACACCAATCCCCACTGCTCCCCCAATGGACAACTACCACGAGAGATACCCTCTCACCAGACCCTACAACCCAGGAGCCGCGCAAACATTACCCAGAGTGGATGAAGACGCACAAGTGGGAGCATGAGACAGCTACATGGGCAGAATCGAGTAAGGCGCCGTGAAGCCATGCCTTAAGTCATTAGAGACACCACCACGACATAGCTACATCAGACATGGAGCACACGTGCCATCCATACATTCGGGACACTCATACAGCCAGCTACACAAAAAACACATGAGTAGAGTTCTATGAGTTAGAGGACAGTGACATGTGCATACTGTCTGCACATTTATTATTTTTGCCATTAGCTTGCCGCAGCAATGCAGGAACGCAAGAAGCAAGAAGGGCATGTGTAAATCCTTGCAAACACTTACATGCAAATAACCCTGTGGAATGGCAGGAACACTTGAGGGACCTGACAGCCATAACAAACTAATCTATGGACACTATGGAAGGTGCATACAGTAGGAGCCAGAGCATGGCTTAGGAAATCGTAGTAGGCCATAGCTGTTTTAGGAAGACCTGAAGCCACGCAGAATGCTGTGAAAGCAGAACTACTGCGGCGAGAACAAAGCCACTGCCAAGGTCGTAGTGTTGCAAGTGACATTCCTTACCCTGAACTGAAGAAACACAAGCTGCACAGGAGCCGATTCCCTGTAAAATACAGAATAATTCAGAGCTCCTGAGCTCACAAACGTGGTCTCCAAGCACGTGATCTGGCTGAGCTGATGAGGAGCCAAGATTTGGTGGCTGGGAAGAGCCAACCGTCTCACGGACCAGACAATGGTCGCAACACATTTGTTACGCTCAAGCTACAGTTCTGTACTGGGAAAGGAGCATGCTCACGGCAATGATGGTCCACACACGGTTATGATGCTGACACATAGTTGCACATCATGGACACATAGTTGCACATGCACCGTGAACAGGTGTCTTGCGGACTGGTAACTGAGTTTGTCCCAGGCTTGGGGGCCCGTGGCTCAACCAATCAAAATCCATGGCCCTAGGGGTGGGATCACTGACCAATCATGGGGTCCGCACACTGTAACAATTAGTTAGTAACAGTTTTTGAGGGTGTTCCAAGCCCGACACCTGACGTGGCCTGGTCCAATGAACTAAACTCTGTATGGGCTCCTATAGGGGAACTACCACTCAACAACCTATCCAGAGTGGAGTTAGGTTTTTGGAGGAGGGCCCGGAATGTGAAGTATGTTATGACACCACTTGCTACCAAAACTGTCCTGCGAGCCAGGATTTGCAGAGAGGTGCCCCGAATCGCTGCTGTGCATGT
Source organism: Ambystoma mexicanum (assembly GCF_040938575.1). Lineage (NCBI taxonomy): Eukaryota > Metazoa > Chordata > Amphibia > Caudata > Ambystomatidae > Ambystoma > Ambystoma mexicanum. Next base: position 1,567,417,551 of record NC_090932.1, read on the forward strand.
GATCCCTGTGGTTTGCTGACTCTAATAAACCTCAGTTATACCTTGCTACTTGTCTGGACCTCACGTTCTTTTGGGATGGGAAGGAGTTAGGCCTTCCATGAGTTCTGCACCTGCGGACTCCTAGCAAGAGGCTCTGACTGCCTTGGAGTTCACTCTAACAAGGGTCTCATTAGGGCGGTGACCTAAGAACACCTGTACTTAGGCCATAGCCCCTAATGAGAGTTCCCCCCACCTAGATTCCTAATCCCACTTAAAGCACTGAGTGTGGGCTTAAATTACTTGAGGCAAGGAGCTTGGTGGAGGTGTTTCTTGACATCTTTGAATGCTGTCCCCATAATTGGCGGCCATTCTAAGTGACCATTCTAAGTGGCCATTCTAATGTGGCCATTCTAATGTGGCTCCTTCCTTGAAGATTGACCTAAGGGACTCTGTCCTTTTTGAAAATGCCAAAACGAACTTGCCATAATATTCAGCGAGGCCGAGGAAGTCCTTGAGCTGTTCTTCGTTGGTGGGGGCTGGTGCTTCTATCATGGCCTTAAGCAAACTTTGCTTGGGTCTTATCCTGTCTGCTGAAACAGTCTGTGCTGAATATTCGATGGAGTTCACTTAGAAGAAGCACTGTTCTCACCTCAGGTGATGTGATCATGGCAGGCAGTGTGCACAATGGATCCCTATGGGGTCTGCCTGCTTTAACCATGAAATTCCATGCTGGCGCAAATACTGGAGCATTTGCATGGTGGAGAGGAGGGAAGAGGGTGTAAACGCAAGTTGCGTTCCGCCCCTCCTGTCCATCATACAAATCCTGAGTGGTAACGTGAACGTATTGAATGAAAGCCTTGCGCAAGATTTTACGTGAACGTATTGAATGAAAGCCTTGCGCAAGGCTTTACGTCATTCATTTACGTTTCATGCTCATTAAACATCAGCTCCGAAGGGAAGCAGATCAGGGGCAGTGAAAAGTGAAGGAAAGGCAGGTCTGGGGGCAGGAGGAATGACGTGGCCAGGCAGGGTGGCCGGACACGTGCACCTGGAGCAGGGTGGGGTGAGGAGGTAGGAGTAAGCTGCTGCAAACACTGAGGCAGTGCGCAGGGAGGCCAGAGTGAGGCATAAACCAACAGTAACACTCCCAGCTCAGAGTTTCACCACTTAGACGAAGCATTTGTCAGAGCGGGGCATTAATCTACAAGAGAGCACTTTGTTCTCTCTTTGTGCAACACTAGCTCAGGTTCCTAGCGCAGGAGAAGAGTTCTGGCTGGAATTCTCTTTGCTGCTATATTATATTTTGGGGCCCTTTTTGCTCTATGTTACTAAGACCCTCATTACACGTCAGGTGGAATTAGCTGCTCTAAATGTGCCAAACGAATTACTGTTAAACTTGAAGTAACAGTGATTTAACACACTATTGTTTTTTTTTTAAAGTTTTTTGTTTTTAATTGTGCTTTGGTTTATAATAAAACCGCTCAAAATTATACAAACAAGAAATAGACAATAAAGTACAATTACAAAATATAGACTTAAAAACAGTCAGTAACATATTACATCCTAATTCATAACGCATTACGCTTGACCAAACTGAATTTTACTAATTAATTATACAAAATTGATTTTGCAAAAGCTGAGTGCTACAGATAAGGACATCCGCCGAGCTCTGAGAATTCTTGCACACAAGTCTTCCATCTGCAGACTTCCCTCATTATGGACACACTATAGCACACTATCTAGGGTTTCAATTATTTCCCGAAGGACTCGAAGGCGGGCGTGATCCGCTGCCAGGTTCTGAAGTCATTGGAGAGCTGTCCCTGCCCAGTTCCCCAGGGCTTGAGATCTCGCGATAATCGCGCCTATGCTAGTAGAAGCCGAGAGAGGAAGAGAAAGAATTAGGAATGCGGTATGCAAAGTCCAGGCGGCGCATAATTGCGGTGTGCGCAGAACAAGTCAGCCTGTCCCCAGCACAATTGCGCAACATCCGGATCATTTCTCAGAATGGGGCCACAGTGCCAGTGCCAGGCCACAACTGACCTGGTCTACTTTCGCAATGAGCCCTCCATTGGGCTAAGAGGGATCGGTGTGCCCACTCTATGGGCCCTTGTCCACCTACAGAGCTGCCATTAAGAAGATGGGGATGTTGCTGAGAGATAGTGCCCGGGACAACGCCAGCCCGGTACTTCCAGAAGGCCTTGTCAGATACAGCTCTTTGCCTTACAAAAAGTGACATATTTATATCTGATCTCTACTAACTGGACACAGATAAAAGAGTTTACTTTTTGTGGAAATTCAGATTATCTTGACTGCAAGAATAGCAACAAGCTGCAAGTATATTCTGATCAATGGCTATAGGCAGAAGATTTTATCGCAAAGGTGCCATTGTTTAAGTGCTTCAAGTGCAGTCGTAGAGTGCAGAGGGACTTTTTGGGGCACACATTATGTTGCATTGGGGTACCTGCAGTCTTACTTTCAGGATGAGAAAAATAATTCTGCAATCATACTTTTCTTGCTTAACATGTTTCTTTCTATAAGGATTTGTATATTGTCAAGTTGGTCTATTTTGTGATTTGCAAACTTTCCAAGTCATCTGTATAACCCTGAATCATATTCTTGTTCTTTAAACCCAAAACTAAGTTCAAAAGGCACAGGGACAAGTTCCTAATTTGCAGAGTAGGCTCAAAACGTGCTTGAACATTTAGGGCCCAATTCATTGAATATTTGCCAGGTTCAAAGTGAATTTGCACTGCTGTAAAGTGACCTTGCACTGCCGACACAAACCCTTATACATGGAACTGTGCAAAGTGTACTTTTGCACTGCAAGGTATGGGCAAAGCCAGGGCATAGACATTTTTGCAGTCCAAGATGACTTTGCACAGACTTTGCACAGCAAAAATACACTTTGCACGGTGCCAGGAATCAGTGTTTTTGTCTGCAGTGCAAAGTCACTTTTCAGCAGTGCTAATTCACTTTGAACCGGGCAAATATTCCATGAATCGGGCCCTTAATCAGTTAGTCTCAGTCTGCGTTATTTGCACAGATTGGCAATCCCTAGAAATGATTCTTTTCACAGAGTACGCAGTTTGAAGAAAACTTCACTCATGGTTTAATAGACACACGGTTGCATCATAAATAATTATAATTGCCATTCATACATTTCATACCATACATGTATTTGACTTGTGGCTTACTCACTGCAGCACCACTTGAAACCCATGACCTATTATGCCAAAAAGTGAAAGAATTGTATGCCACCATTTTGTGTGGCACCTTTTCTTAGATGTATGTATACTTACAAATACACAAATATAGGCCGATTCTTAAAGAATCACACAAATAAAGCACAGGTGATGTGCTTTTTATCTTGCATAATTTTAAATCATTCCAGGCTCCCTTATTCATAAAGCTGGGCTGCGCTTTTCTGGAGGACTGCGCGGCAGCGTAAATAATGTGCGGCCCACCTCCTTGCATAGAGAAGTGGAAACTAATGTAGGATTGCCTGCCCATACTCACATGGGTGCTGGGAGAGCATTTCTCAGTGACTGGCCCTTAACCGCCAGGCTATTATGCAAGGCTATGCAAATAAGACGAGCATAATTGGCTTGCTATTGTGAAATAATGAAAAAAAGAAAAAAGTAAGGTTCTATAGAAATGCAGCTACTGGTCCACTTGCTAAAATACGTTGGGAAAAGTGTTTTATGGGTGAAAACAAGATGTTTAATGGGTGAAAACAAATATCATTTACCCAACAATGTTTTTTTCCGCGCTCAAAACACATGGCCCCGAAATCGCTCTCTCATGCATTACACATCCACTTGCGCGTGTATGCATTTAAAATGTTAAATGTTGAGGACCTGATTCATGGAAGTGTTTTATAATGGTGCAATCCTATGGGCAAACGTTCCATGAATCAGGCCCTGTAAATGTTAAAGATATTTGTAACGCGCACCGTCAAGAACGCAGTTGGTCCCCAGGCGCTCTGGCGGATCTGCAAACGAGAAGGTGGGATGGGTTAGTAAGGTGAAGAGGGAGTAGGATAGCGAGAGGAGTGGTGCTCTGTTGGCAGCTTCAACTCGGTATACACCGGGTGCTGAGCTTTTGGTGTGAGTATCGGAACAATGTCAGTCCTTGTGTCCTGTTGGTGTGGTTTATGTGTCTTTTAGCGGTGTGGTGAAGTGCATGCGGCTTGTGGTGCGAGAGGTGGTTGTGTTAGTTTTTGAGCGAGATAAATATGTAGAAAGTTTAGAGCTTTTTTTTGGTTAGTGGGTTATATGCTTTGCAGCTAATCACAGTATGCCTGAATGCCTGGATTTCGGGAATCCTACCTGGTGCGAAAACGGCTAGACTTGAGAGTCCTGTATAATGGGGGAGAGGCCCAAGCTCAACAGAGCAATTGAGTATAGTACCTCACTTCGCTGGATTTGAGAAACCATTGAATAATTCGTTATAGTCTTAAAACACAGCTAGAATCGAGTGTCCCGCAAAGGGAGAGAGAGGCCCACGCCTGGCAGAAATTTCGGTTTTGGCGCAACGCATTACCTGTTGTATTCTAATGAACTATGAATAGTGAGGTTGAAGTGTCTATTCTCCTCCTTGGGTGTCGGAGCAGGAGTAGTGGTCTCCTCTTACCCTACCATCTATGTGAATATGTCTGCTTGAACTTTGGGTGTGGTACGGGCCGGGATGCTGTGGATGAGTCGTCTAAGGGATTTCGTCTTGGTCTGTCTATGTGTTCCGTCTATAGTATCCTCCTCTTGTGGCTATCTCTCAAGATGTCTCATGGTATGTCGTGGGGTGCGTTCTTTGGATTCGGTTCGTGTTCGGTTGTTTGGTGGGGACCGAGGTCAGTCTCTTTATTCATCCTTGTTTAGCGGTGTGGGCGTTCTTCTTCTAGTTACGCAGTGAAGAGCCAGGATTTGAGCAGTTTCCTGAATACTAGGTGGTTTCTTGTGTTCCGTATATTCTTTGGTAGTTCATTCCACAGTTTCGGTGCCTGGTGAGAGAACAAGGATCCTCTGAGTTTTCTTTTGGGGTTTTGGTTCTAGACAGATGTCGTTGCTTGATCTGAGCGTTCTTGTCGGCTGGTGTAGGCGTAATTTATCTCTCAGGAATTCTGCGCCTTCGTTGTGTATAGCTCTGTGTGTGATGCACATGGATTTGAATTTTATTCACTGTTTTATTGGTAGCCAATGTAGTATTTTTAGCGCAGGTGTTCTCTTCGGGGTAATTTGAGACGGAGTCTGGCTGCTGCATTTTGTATGCGTTGTCGTTTTTTTAGAAGTCGTTCAGGCATGCCCAGGTATAGGCTGTTGGCATAAGCAGAACGATGATGGTAAGAGTTTTGTTGGCGAATGACAGGAACGGTAGGATCTTTTTTGCCGCTCGTATGAGAAAGAAGCATTTCTTGAGTAGAGCGTTTACTTTTGGCTCTAGGGTGAGGTTGTTGTCTATCAGGACCCCTAGGTTTTTACAATCGACGATGGCGTTGGGGTCGTGCAGAGTTCTCTTGGCCAGGGAATGTAGTTGATGTCTCCTCCATTTTTTGTGAGGATCAATATCTCAGTTTTACCCGGGTTGATTTTGAGGTGGTTCAAGTTCATCCAATTGAAGATATCACAAGGGCAAATCTCCAGTGTTGTGTTTTCTTCTCGGCTGTCTTGTATTTTGAAGATTATTTGTGTGTCATCAGCGTAGCTGTAGCAGGTGAGGCCATGTCTTTTGATGATTTTGATTAATAGATATAGGTAGATGTTTAATAGGAGTGTGGAGAAAGATGTGCCTTGTGGTACTCCACATGTGGAATCTCTTGGGTTGGATTTAAAAGGTTTCATCCATACAGTTTCCATTCTGTTTGTTAGGAAGGATTTGATCCATATTAGTGCTGTGTCTGTTATTCCCTATCCTTCTAATCTCGTTATAAGGATGTTATGGTTGACAGTGTCGAATGTTGCGGATAGGTCAAGAAGTATCAGGGCAGTACTGTTGTCAGAGTCTGCATTTGTTTTTAGATTGTCCCATATTGAGAGGAGAGCTGATTCTGTTCCTCTCATTGGTCTGAATCCAACTTGTGCCTGGTCTAGTAGGCAGTGCTCTTTTATGAATTCTTGGGTTGTTTTGTAAACGTACGTTTCTAGCAGTTTGGCTATGTACGAGATATTGGAGATGGGTCTGTAGTTGGATGTGTCCTCTATGTTTCCTACTGTGTCTTTGAGTAGCGGCCTGATGTACGCCGATTTGAATGCCTGTGGTACTTTACCTGATGAGATTGAAAGGTTGAGGACATTCCTATGGTATTCCATGGGAGTTCCTTGTTTAATAATTGATTTGTGTATGTCTGGGGGCAAGGGTCGTCCGGTGAGCCTGATTTGTTGCTTTGATTTACCAGTTTGACGAAAGTCTCCACTGATATTTCGGGAAAGCTTCGTAGTTAGTTTGGATGTTCCTGGTGAGGATATGTGGGGTCTATGGAGTGACCACGTGGTCTGCTTTGTTTGGTTTGTTGGAAGGTCGTTATTTTATTTTTGAAGTGGTCTCCTAGGTCATCACATAGTTTCGTCGATGGGATTGGCGTGTTGTTGCATCCCGGTGGGTTTTTTATTTCATTTATGATTTTGAAGAGTTCTTTTAGGGTGTTTGATGCTCTTAAGAATCGGTTGGCGTAGTGATACCTCTTTGCTTTTTGTATTTCCTTTTTGTATGAGCGGATCTGTTCCAGAAATTTCAGTTTGTTTGCAGTGTTGCTGTTGATCCTCCATTTTGATTCTAGTTTTGTTTTTTTTCTTTTCATGGCGCTGAGTAGCGGGGTGAACCATTTTGCCATGGTTCTTTTTTCGTGAGGGAGTGAAAGGTTTTTCTTTCTTTGGCGATTTCGTCTAGAGCTGTTGTGATCCAGGTTTAGAGTAAGGCTACTTTTTTTTTCCAGGTCTGCTTCTTCCATAATTGTTGTTTGTGGTTTGCTGAGTTCCAGGAGTTCAGTTAGGTTGGAATTTGTGATGATTCTCCAATTTCTTTTCATGGTGACCGGTGGTTTGTCTTGTTGCTTGTTTATTGGAATAGCCATTGTGATTATGAATGGGATGATGAGGTGGTCACCCCAAAGTATTTGAATTGGGGTGCCATGGTAATGAGTTTATTGTTGGTGAAGATTGCACCAAGTGTATGGCCTGCTGAGTGTCTTGCTACTTTGACTAGTTGTTGTAGATTCATTGCTGCTTGTTGGGCGGTTAAGGATTTTTGTGAGGTTGTGGTTTCTTCATCGAACCAGATGTTGAAATCTCTGAGGATGATCAGATGATTGTGCTTGATGGCTAGGATGGTGATTGCTTCTGTGAAGGCGTCTACGAAGGTTGCATCGTAGGTTGGTGGTCTGTATAGCAGTATGAATTTCAGGTTTGTTTGAAGCCTGTCCAATTCCAATTTACGAATTTGGAATGCACTTTGAAATGTGTAGGAACACTCCTTTTAATCCTGGCTTTGCAGAATTGCACACATGATGAAAAAAGAGCAGGAGACTATGATCCGCCGCCCAACACGGGGCAGAAGGTTTTGAGACTCAGGCTGACATTTGCAGTTTTTTGGCATTCAATTCCACCCTGCTTGATGAGTGACTTCTAGTTTTGTGTAATCACTTTTCTGTACCCCTAACATCTATCCGTTGATGCAGAGCACGGTACCTTTGATGACTACAGGAGGGGATCTACAGTTTCTATGTGATTTTACTGCGGCCAAAATAGCGCGGCAAAAATACTGATTTTTAAAAACATTTCTTAGCATTTTATCTGCGGGGGGGGAGACACCCCACAGCCTCCCCCCCATAATCTCCATTAAATAAAATACTCCCCTAACCCACCCCTCAAATATATAGTGCCAAAAAAATGTAAAAAAGAAAATTGGTATTTTGGGTATTTTTTGCCACTGTATTTTTTGCTGTGGTATTTTTTGCCGCCATAAAATCACTGGATACCAGATCTGGGCCATGATGCAAGGAGGGCTGTTTGCTATGCACACAACAGACAGAATTGTCTCTCAAGCTTGAATAATAGTTCTTTCTACCTTTCTCGTTGATGTTCACTTCGTCAACCATAAAAAAGATGACAATAGTATGTAAGCCTGCAAAATAGGAGGGCCTGTTTGTCTTGGAACCAGAGCATACCAAAATGCCTACCATTCTGAGAGCTTGCTCTTGTATTGTGCTACCTAACGTCTGGGATGAACCCGCCTACAGGAGGAGGCTGTAAGAATTCAAGGACATCGGGGTGCTGTGGAAGCAACTCTGGCCTTCCACTTCCTGGTCCTCATTTCGTCTTCTGTTATTGTTGCCTTCGCGTCCTGGGATTTGAGACCTGAGTTCTGTGCTGAAGGTCTTGAATGTCCTAATGGCAATGATGCCTGTTGTCGCCTGTTGGCATCTTGCTAAGGGATGTCATTTCACCAAAATGCCAGGGGTAGCGGAAGTGACATCACATGACCCTTGAACTCTGATGACATCACAGGAAGTGATGTTATTTGGCCCCACCCTGAAGTGATATCGCGGGAAGCTATGGAACACAACCTTTCACCCCTTGGCAAAACAGGACATGGCATCACACAGCATTGTTCCCAAGTACACTATTACAAATATGGTTATATCACTATAATGTACATACAAGAATGAATCGCCATATTTATCGTTAAGATCAGTGTTTATGGGTCCATCTTACCAAATTACTGTGAATGCAAGCAGACGTACATAGCCAAATGATAATGATGTGTTATTATATAGCACTTACGCTTAAGCGCTATATATATAGGAATTAATATACATACAATATCACCCAACCTGTGTTGGTACTCATTTATCGACCTCAGAAGGGTAAAAGGCTAAACTGACATGCCTAAGAATAGACTAAATCAGTGACTCACCCCCTGAAGTGTTCCTGAAATAAACCTTTGTTTATTGTTTGTTTGTTTGTTTATTTTATTTGTATAGCGCTCCAGACCCAGGGGTAGAAGGGCACTTAAGAAGATGGTTACAACATTGAGAAGTATCTTGGAGTTGCATACTTCGTACATACATACTTATAATACATATTTAACACAATGGACTACAGTTTATAGGTTGAATAGCATACAAGTATCAATATACAGTTTCCATGTGCAGCCTTATACAATACATGAGGCAATTACCGAGCAGGGGTATGAGGTCAGGTGTTAGTGAAGCTACTCTTTGTTTAGGAGCCAACTGATGACCTGCTTCCTGAAGATCTGGAAGGACTCAATAGTTTTCATGTTGAGAGGTAGGGTGTTCCAGAGTCTGGAGGCAAGTACTGTGAAGCTGGCCCCTTCAGCTCTTTTTAGGTGGAATCTGGGCACTGTCAAGCATAGAGTGTTGGAGGATCTGGTGGTTCTGGTGATTCTGGTAGCAGGTTTCATGGTAAATTTGTTAGCTAGATATGGTGGTGCTAGGTGGTTGAGGGACTTGTATGTGAGGCAGATGGTTTTTAAATCGATTTTCTGGCATATGGAGAGCCATTTGCAGGCTTTCCTGGTAGTGGAAATATGCTCTCGTCTGGGAATGTTGAGGGCTGCGCGCAGAGCGTAATTCTGTAGTACTTGTAGTTTGTTGAGTACAGATTGGTTGGCACCTAGGTACAGGCTGTTGCAGTAATCCAGTCTGGATCGTATGAGGGCTCTGGCGAGGGTGAGGCAGCTGTTGGGTGATAGGAAGGGTCTACTGGCCCTAATGAGCTTGCCGGTGTAGGCATAGGCTGAGGCAATCATATTGGTTTGTTTGGAAAGGTTGGTGTTGGCACCCAGATAGAATCCAAGGGTTTTCACGCTTTTGGCAATAGGGATGGTGTGACCATCGATCGTGATGTTATTGTAGCTGGGATTGAGTTTGGTTAGGGTGTTAGGGGAGCCAACGATAAGGAGCTCTGTCTTCTCATCGTTCAGGCAGAGGCCATGTGAGGCCATCCATGCCTGAATGATGGAGAATATTTTGTTGATCCGGGCGACGTCTGCTTGGTAATCGCCTGTGATAGTGAGGAGTATCTGGGTGTCATCTGCGTAGTTTGTGTAGGTGACACCCAGATGGTCCAGTTGGTCAAATAGAGGCTTTGTAAATATATTGTACAAAGTGGGGGATACACAGGATCCCTGTGGGACTCTGCATGTGATGGGGATGGGATCTGCTGCAGATGTTGAGAACACCCGCATGGTTCTGTTTGCCAGGAAGGATTGTATCCATGTGATGGCAGAAGGGGAGAAGTGGGCTACGGTGGCTAGGTGACTGCAGAGGATTTCGTGGCTGACCAGGTCAAAGGCCGCTGAGAGGTCTAGGAGGAGTAGAATTGCGGCATTGCCTTTATCTTTAATTTCATCAATCTGGCTTTTGAGATCAACAAGGGCAGTTTCTGTTCCGTGTTGAGGTCTGAAACCAGATTGACGTATTCCTAGTAATTGGTTGGATTCCAGGTATTCCTGAAGTTGCAGGTAGGCAACTCTGTCCAGGATTTTTAGGAGGAATGGGACTGTGGTGATGGGCCTGTAGTTGGTGGGTATGGCTGGATCAAGGGATTATTTTTTCAAAAGTGGGAGAACCCATGATTGTTTTAGGTTGCTGGGTATGGAATTATTGGTGAAGGATAGGTTAATTAGTTTGGTGATGAAGGGGGAAAGCTCTCTAGCTGCATCTTTTATGATCTGGGCGGGGCAGCTGTCTCCTTTGCAGTTTGAAAGTTTTAAGGAGACGATGATATTTTGAACTTCCGTAGTGGTAACTTTCTTAAACGTGAAGGCCAAACTGGTGTGGGCTGGGGTTGGTGATCTTGTTATTGGAGAGTTGTTGGCGCTTGTCCTCAATTTTGGTTTGGAGTCCTGAGATTCTGTTGTTGAGGGCATTTTGGATGCTGGTGCACCAGGATTTGTCTTTCAAGCAGGTGTCTGGAGGTGGAATAGGGCTTTCTAGTTCCTTTAGAATTTGAAATAATTCTTTGGTGGAGGATCCTGCCTGAGCAATCCTGGTGTTGTGTACCTCTTTTTTGGTGCGAGTTATCTCGTTTTTGTACAGTGAGGATAGGTTAGTGAGGTTGGATTTATTTTCCGCGGTGGGGTTAGTTTTCCAGGTGTGTTGTGCCTTGGCTTTCTTTTTTCTGAGTGATTTCAGCTCAGGGGTGTACCACGAGTTCAGATGAGCTTTGGGTTTGTATTTTCGTAGCTTCAGGGGGGCAACAGTATCCACTGCTCCAGCCATGGAATTATTGAGGGTGTCGACCAGTAGGTTTAAGTCAGCGTTGGCAGGGAGAGCATTGAGGGTGGGTAGGATCAGTGATAGTAGGGCTTCAGCAGTGATGTTGCGTTTATTCCTAGTGGGACAGGCTGGTGCCAGGGGGCATTTATTGGGCAGTATCTGCTTAGTGTTGATCTCAAGAGGAATCATGTGGTGGTCAGTCCATGCCAGAGGTTGGGGCTCCTTGCAGGTTGTATTGCAATTGTAAGTTGCTACCCAGTCGAAGGTTCTGCCCTTTAGGTGGGTGGGTAGTACATTGAGTTGTGCGAAGTCATGATCTTTTAGGACGTTGGCTAGGGATGCAGCATGTGCATCGTGAGGGTCCTGGTAACAGAGGTTGAAGTCCCAGAGGATCATGATTTGTGCTGATGGTTTGGAGTTTTCAGTGATGATAGATGTGATGTCTTCTTCAAAGACTCTGGGGGGGGGCTGGGGGTCTTTATATGAGGTGGAGGGTGATCGTGGTTGTGGGGGGTGTTTGTAGTTTGGCTCTGAGTATCTCGCAGGATGTGAGTGAGACTGTAGAAGCTAATCTGAGGTCTAGGCAGGCTTTGGAAATGATCGCTACACCTCCACCTCTAGCGTTAGGTCTATCAGCTCTGAGGATAGAGTATTTGTCCGGGATGGCTAATGATAAATGAGGTCCGGACGCCTCATGAAGCCAAGTTTCTGTTAGGGCTAGGAAGTCCAGGTCGTTGGCAGGGATGATGTCTGCAATTTCTGTGGGGTGGGCAGCCAAGGATCTGACATTGAGTAGGGCACCTTTTAATGGGAGAGGTATGGGCTTATTTGGCGCATTGTACTTCGTAGTGGTTTTGGTGTTAGGTTTGGGGTTGGGCCTAGTAGTTGTAGTGGGGAGCCTGGTGCCTAGTCTGTTGTTGCGGGTTGTGAGGTTGGGAGTGAGGGAGGGGGGGTTAGGCTGGGGGGCTTGGAATGGGCGGGATGTTTGGGATTCAGTTTAGTTTTGTTGGGCATAGTGATAGGGCTGGGGAGGCTGTGGGTTGTGTTGGCTGAGGGACCTAGGTCCACACGGGAAGTATGGCGGTGGTGGTAAGTGGGAGGGAAGGGGGATGCGGAGGGTAGGAACGGTGTGGGGCGGGGGATGGGGTGGTGTCTAGGGCACCCTAGTTTAGCCAGGCCGTCCTGGGAGGCTATGTAGCTGTTACTGCTACAGGGTACATTGTCCAGCTTTATGCAGAAAGGGAACATGATTAGGGCAAGCCAGAAGATCATGGTCTGGTAACAGCGGTGCGTAATGCTGGAGGCTGATGGCGCTAGTTGAGGCGCGGGCCAAACTGAGGCTGGTAGTGGCTAGTTTGAACTGGGTGAGGTAAGCTAGAGGGTAACCAGTAACTGGTTTGAGAGTAATTGCACTTGAGCTAAAGTGCAGCAGTTTTCAGTCAGGGAGTGGTAGCCTTTGACTTCAAGATGACACATTTAGCTAGAAAAACAACCGAATTCAAGGTACAATTGGTCTGAGTGCTCCTCAAATCACTGCAATAACTTTGGCTGCACAAACATCTTGATTCGAAATGGCACATAGGGTCAGACTACACCAGGATTTCTGAAACACATTTGGCTAGTCAATGCAGAAACACAGTTGGGCTAAATGCAATAGAGGGCGCAGGGCATTTTGGCTAGCAAATGCAAAAGAAAACCACAATTGGGCTAAATGCAATAGAAGGCGCAGGGCATTTTGGCTAGTCAGTGCAAAAACACAGTTGGGCTAAATGCAATAGAGGGTGCAGGGCACATGAAGGCTAGTAGATGACAAAAACACAGGTGGGCTAGATGCAATTATAGGCACAGGCGCTTTTAGGCAAGTCAGTGTAGCCTGGTAACAGTAATGGATTAACGTACATGTGCTTATTTAAAACAGTAGGTGTATCTCTAAATGTGGCAGACACTGCAGGCTATGGATGCATATGACTGTTAAAAGCAGTGAGGGATCAGCTAAATGGTGTAGTCACCTGTGAAGGTTAATCTGACTGTAGGAGTAAGGGTGGCAGTTAGTTTCAACAGTATGAAGTTCATAGGTAACAGTTAGCAGTGAATCGGTAGATACAGCACATGAAGGGCAGTGGCAAGTTTGTCATCTTGCAAGTAAAGGCGGTCATGAGCGGCACTATGCAGGCACGTGATATGTTACAGACACAGACACAAGGCAGTAGTGGTTTAGCGAAGTTCAGATGGGCAGTAGCCTCGGTAGTAGTTGGAGGGTTAAGATCCAGGGTGAAAGCAGCAAGTGCAGTAGCGGAGTGTTAGAATGTTAGGCAATGTTGCTTCAGTGATCCGGACGCGTACGTCGGGCACTCTGCAGTATTATCCAAAGGGAATAGTGCGTTATAACGTTGCAGGGAAGGGATAGCCGTGATGTTTGGAAGTACAGGCGCAATTTAACAGGTCGGGGGCGTAATGGGTAGGTAGGATTTACCGGTATTGCGGCGGCAACGCTGGGAGCCCAGAGCCCATACGGCCCCAGACAGGCACACGACAGGTGATGTGCCTTTGTATGGGTGCCTTCGTGTGGAGCCGGCTTGAGCCTGCCGGCTCACAATTGGCTGCTCAAATGAAAGCAGGGAGCCAATGAGGCAAGGTGAAGGGTGTGTTGTTCCTCCTCAGAGCCTGGAGGTGTGGGTAGGCACTCTGCTTCTCTGGGCGGCCATTTTGAATGGTGTTTTCCTCGTGCTAATGGTGCCTAGCAAAGATCATAGGCAAAACGGATTTGTTTGGCCGGCGAGGGGGCTGAAGGGGCCATCCAAGTGGAGGCGAACAATTATCAGTCACAGCCTTAGTTGTCGGAGCAAGTGTTGGTGGCGGGCATCTACCTTCGTGAGATGGTTTCTTTTTAGGCAGGCAGTCAGGCGATGAATCGGGTGAGTCTAGCAATTATTGTATAGAATTCCAGAAAGACACATTATTTGGTATTCCTATTCTTTCTTATTTAGGGTCAAAAGTGTTAGACTTGTGGAACTCCTTTTTTTTTAAGAGGCCTGATCAAGAAAGCCAGCCACTCCAGAAGCAAAGAGTCACATGGCGCTGACCACAGCCCATGAGAATGGGGTAGCAAGGGAGACCTCAGGGGTCGCATTAGGAACCCGTGGTGACCCCTAAATGCTGAGGTTTCTCCCTGTGAGCCGCTTTGATTCTGGAGGCTGCCGGCATTGTCTTACTGCACTGAGAGCTTTGACCCAGCTGTCACTTTGGCTGCCGGGGCATCACTGATGTGGAATTGGCATAGGAGATGTCACAACAAACAAACCAAACAAACAAATACATGAACAAATGAAAAAGTCAAGGGGAAGGAGAATGGACGCAACTGAGGCAATTGATATGCATTAATGTGCCTTCAATTTGATGTGATGCAATTTGAATCATCTTTGCAGCGCTTATAGCATTCAAAGGTGCTTACAACATTATTCCCCTGACGGCTCTACCTTCTTTTGATCTCAACCTGTGACAGAATGTCACCTGGTGATGGCGGGATAGCCCAAGCTTTTTAGATTATTATTAGTATACAATGATGCTGGTAATTCTGTTTCATAAAAAATGCTCCATGCCAAAATTATAGTGCATGCATGTGCCTTTGCTGAGACAACCTCCAGGTGCCCTCATCACTGACTCTGCCAGTTCAAAGGTCATATGTGTAGCCCTGACAGCTGCTGGAACACAAAGTCATAGGAGGCAGAGGTGGCTTTTTAATCTTCTCCCCCTCCGTTTCCAAATGTAGTAATGGTATGCCTTAGTCAGTCAGTCTGGTGGCACGTACATCTTTAAATATAAGCCAGGTCTGGTTGTGGTATGGTGACTACTAAAATCACACAATTATACAGCCACAGCAATTTGATATCACACTTGTGTCAGCTCTGTTAGCAGGGCCCAGCTGTGACAGGAATGATGTGTATAAGTGTCTTGTCCAACTGTCTCTACAGCTGCCATGTGAAACAATGGCCAGGAAGCTGCTTTTTACTACCCAGAGGAAGGCCAATACCCTCCTCTCAGGTTACAGGAACCTTCACAAGGCGGTCTCCTGGGAACCAGTTCCTCAAAGGCAGCATTCACCTAACAACGCCACACACACACCACAGGGCTCACCACTAGAGTCCCTTCGAAGTGAGCAAACACGGAAAGGGGGTGGAGTTAGAGTAGCCCAGAGAGAGAGGTGAGCTGAAGGAGGGTTTCACCACCTAGTTTCTATTAGAGCTCTCTACCACTTCCTGAAACCCAGCATTTTTTGCAGGCAAGGCACTCTGGGTGTTATGTTATGAGGCTAAGGGCTCTTGTTACAACCTCTGGGATTGGACCCCTTACCTTAGGCATGCTTTGAATCAATCTCCTGTGACATTTTACCTTTAAGGAGATCCCCGTCTTTCTTTGATTTATCTCTGGACCATCATGACAAGAAGAGGAAATCACTGGACCTCTGTTCGGGGTGCTGTCAATTCCAAAGTTCTCCACCAGTGAGGTCAAGACAGAAGGCATCCAAGGCAGAGGTGAGCTATGTCTCCTAACCACCCCCATGGAATAGTGAGAGTAACTACACTGGAACCAGCACCCTGTTCACTGGAGGTGAAGGATCCCCTGTAATTGCCAGCAGAGCTCCTTGGAGAGAGAGTGCTGAACAAACAGACTCCATTGTCTGTAAAGCCTGCACTGGGTCCCCCCACCACTACAGCCCCCCTTATGCACCTTGTTCTTCAAAGACATGTCCTTGAACGGTGACATTGTTATCAATCTATTGTCTGAACACTCCTGCTCATCTGCCCTGTCATAAACGTCTCCATTCCCTGTGTTTCTTTTAAAGGGGTGGGTTTTCAGAGTGTTTCCTGATTAGTTGATTGCATTTCATTGTTTGATTAAAAGTAAATATTTGTATGAAACCTTGATTGGACAATCTATTCATTTGAACCATTGTACTAATGTTGTTTGAGTAGCTTTTGTTATCCCACACCCCTCCTAAAGATATATCCTGCCCTCGGCCGGCGCTACCCAAAGAGGTATACCTTTCAGAATTTGCCTGTTTCACATTTATGATTGTGATCACGTCTGATTTAGTAGTAGTGTGGGGCTGAGTAGGCAGTTTAGCTACTACTCATCGCTGCGCCCCTGCAGAGCAGTAGCCATTTTGTCTCACATACCACCATTTCTATGGCTCTTCTTGCACTGAAGTAAACCTGAGAGGGCATTATCAGCAGTGAACTTCACCTGTTTCTGCTCTTTTTAATATGGAAATGTTGAAGTTCTTTTGGTTTTTTCATTCTGAGATCCAGCCTCAAGGGTCCAAGGGACCCTCCAGATGCCAAGATCCCCAGGGGGAGGGGGATGACGTGTCTTCTGTGTCTCTTCAGCCTAAGTACCTGGATGCCAGACGCCAGATATTAGCTAGCGTACCCATGATTTGCAAAGGAAAATCAGCAATCAGAAAATAACAGAAACCATGCAGTGTTGGAAGAGGTCCATCTAAAGTGATATAATCAATAATAAGGGGTGATACTTTACAGTAGATAAGACCAAAGTGTCGTCTGACCAGAATCCACCGTCTACTCAGGGGCACCGTCAATGAAAAATAGTCACTGTGGTCCAGAAGGCCCAGGCAATGTCTTTGCACCTTTATCAAGAGACTCATCGAGACGTCTTCAGGATGTTTTGTCAAGGACTGCTTAGAGACGGTAGCGCATTGAAGAAGACAAAGATGAGATGGCCGTAGCTAAACATAGACCGCAATCAGAGTTTAGTCCCAAAATTCTAGAATCAATCTCAGCCGTTGAGTCAACCCATCAGGTGATCATATTGGAAAAGATCTCATGGACCCTCCCCTCCCCTTATACATTACTGAAAGTCTGGTTACAGGTGTTAAAGAAAGGAAACATAACGAGCTTGCATACCGTAAAACATATTTAGAGAAGGACCCAACATGTAACTGCCTCTGATGACTCCTCACAATGGTGGGGTTGTGATGTGGCTAGCTGCGTCCCCAACTATACCACCCATTTCGAGGAGAGTCTGACATGTTACTGCCTCTGATGGACTCCACAGACGTCAAGTCACCAAAATACCAGGGGTAGCGAAAGTAACAAATTCTCTTTTATTTGCCAACCATATAGTATCTAGGATGCTGCCTTAGGTGCAGCCGTGGTATGCCAGGGGTATACCCAGATATTATATTGTATTGTATTGTAGTATTCATTTATATAGTGCCATTTCCCGTTTGTATGGTATCAGGTAATATTATCCCCACCAATAATATCGCCATAGATATGGTCGTGGGGTAAGGCCATAGGCGATATTATTAGTGGGGATAATTTATGGGCTATTGGGACCGTGCGTTGTGGGGGGGTCCCCTGCTCCATTCAAAAATTATGGGGGTTCGAGGGGTGCCCCCCGCAAGTTCCATGGCTTAATATCGCTGCAGAAATATGGTGATATTTTTGTATGGCGATATTTTTGCAGGGATATTAACACATGCAACCGTTTGTATGGCCTCAAAGTGCTTTATCGTAGGAAGGCTCTCGGAGACCAAAGTCCAGATATGGGAAAGTTCTGAGAGGAGGCATAAGATGCGTGCGTGCATTTGGCCAAGATTAGGACTTAGCAGGGATGGCTAGGCTCCAGTAAGCAACCCAGGAAGTCAGACACATGGGCGGGTGCTAGGGAGGTCAAGGCAGAGTACTAGTGCAGGAGTCTCGATATGTATTCAGCTAGACCGAATTTGTTGTAAGTTGCTGCTGTGTTCTAATGGCAGAGGTGCTGAGGCAAGTCTGGTGTTTCAGTGCAAAGCGGTTATGTGACCAGATGGATCTAATTTGTCATAGTGGTAGCTGCATTCTAGAGTGCATGTATGATAGCTCTGCCTGCAGCAGATATCCACCAAAGTGGTGCGTTTATACATGCCTTAAGCTCATATGGCGCTTATCTTTGATGTCGCTGTGTCATCTGATCTTGTGTGAGGATGAAAAAGCCAGCTACCTTCGTAGACATTTCTAGGCACTATGGACCGGTAAGTCTACCAAGTGCAATAGGCTGACTGTCCTAGAACAACAGAAGGGCTACCCTAGCAACTAGGACAATGGTATTCTTTCAACGGAAGAGGCAGGTTACCTTTATAGTCTTATTGCATATCTTCCAAGATGCTAACCAAAGGAGTCTACGAATTGCGATATCAAGGATGTCTGCATATAACCTCTGAGCGTTACAATTGCTAACGTAAGCATTTATAAGTGCAATGGAGGGTTACCAACCTAAATCTTTGGGCGTCACGGAAAGGCTAACATTATAAGGCATAAATGCTCTAAGTGCAACATGTGTTATCCTGCATGTACTTTTTTCTGGTTGCTATGACAGGCTACCCGCATAACCAGGTGCAGCCCCCTGGCTGTCTTTGTAGGTGTTGTAGGCCTATACAGAGGCTAAAATCAAGAAACTGTAAGGTCCAGTACTATGGCCCCGGAGCAGTGGCAAGCTATCATGATAGATCTTTAAGCACAGAAGGGGCAATCCTAATGCATCTTCTTGGTGCAATTAACAGTCTGCAACACCTTTCCTATCCCCAGAAATCTATCTAAGTGCAACACATTTCCTACCCCCAAAAGTCTGTTGAAGTGCATCATATGTCCTACCCCCAAAAATCCATCTAAGTGCGTCACCTTTCCTACCCTCAACAATCCATATAAGTGCAACTCATTTCCAAACCTCACAATCCATTGAAGTGGGTCACCTTTCCTATCCCCAACAATCCATCTAAGTGCAACACATTTCCTACCCCCAAAAGTCTAAGTGCATCACATTACCTACCCTGAAAATGCACATATATTTAAAGGAGATTTAATGGAACGTAGCACATAGATTTCATTTGATTTCATATAACTTTATTTCGATCCGGCAGATCATAAATGTCACATACAAAATTCATCACAAAAAAAAACAATCTGCAATGAAAAACATAGATGGTGATACAGGTAAAAGGCAATGGTCCATAGAATACACTGATGAAATTGATAAACTTTCATACAACTTTAAAATATGAACAATTAACTATCCAAGGCTAATACATCATTCATCTGGCAACTAATATATTTTGATCTATTCCTCCATGCTTGGTATACATAGTTCCCCATGAAATGGGGCGCTAGTTCATTCACATAGATTTAAAGGAACACAGCAGGGTGACAAATGTACATAGATTAAAAATACACAGTAGTTGGAAATTGCACCTAGGTTTAAAAGAACACAACTGGGGGAAAGAATATAGATTCAAAATTCACATTAGTTAAAAAATGTACCTAAATTTAAAATAGCACAACCGAGGGAAAGAACAAAACCAGCACCTAGATTCAAGAATACCGCAGCAAAGCGAGTAAGCACCGTGAATGTAAAACTCAATTCTGTACAGACATGTAACAAAAAAACCCTCTTTGTTCTAAAACTTTAGCAGTGTTATATAGGTATGCCAGAGAGGACCGGGGTTGACACCATGCATTTACAGTTCAGAGCACCCAGGGCCCAACAAACCCTCTCCGGTATACAGATGGATGACTCAGCCAAGGGTAAGTTAGAACTGTGCTTTTTTTTCCATAACAGATAGGCATCATACAGGAAAAACAGAATTCTCCAGCAATCACAGCTCCTGATCCATTGTCAGGGGCTTTTGCTAAGGTCTGACATCACAAATCTAAGAGCATGCATGATTGGGTGGTTGGCGTGGTATTACCTATAGCCGGCACATATAGAAGTTATCCGACTGGCCCTTGTATGTCAGGTGGGTTTGCCTGAACCTTCCCCAGAAACAATCTATTTTTGCAGGGTCACAGGACTACCATTGGCCTTTGCCCTTTGCCATCTACCCCTGGATTTGTGTTCCCTGAATGGCTGGAGCTGATCTCCCCAGGCCTGGAGCCCAGGTATGTTCTTTGCGCTCTGTTCAAGGTGATGAGAAAGACTATGGGTCCAATTCATGGAACAAATGTGCGCCGAAAAAAGTGGGAAAAACTTATTCCAGCCCATGGGAGGGGATAGGGCACGTGGCGAGGCAGCCCAAACCCAGCTTGTGGCCACATTTTTCATCTAAACTCCCACACCTGCGGAGTGCACACAGGCCTGGCACATACCAGGTGACAATCGATGATGACAAAGAGACAGTCAACTGTCACAACCTTACCACCCTGAGAATGTTGCCATGGAAGTGCCACATTGTGTGCATCCCTAGCTACTCAAACCTAACCAATCCTGTGTGACCAAAAGCTACACATGCAAGGCGTGTATCACACAGACCTGCAAAACAGGCCATGACAATCACTGGTA
This sequence comes from Ambystoma mexicanum, assembly GCF_040938575.1. NCBI lineage: Eukaryota > Metazoa > Chordata > Amphibia > Caudata > Ambystomatidae > Ambystoma > Ambystoma mexicanum. The sequence continues at coordinate 1,567,438,099 of NC_090932.1, forward strand.
TGTCACACAAAGCCACCAAAACCAAAATATGATATGGCAAGCAATAGCAAAACAAAAACACAATAACAATAATGTACACATTGACATGTGAAAAATGCAAAGTGGCGTCAGACAATGATGCCTGACATGAAATCAGATGAAATGACTGACCAACAACCTCCCACACAAAGCAAGTCACACCCAAATGCATAACAACAGTTGTAGCTTGAATATAACAATGAATGCCTGTTCACATGCACAATGTGCACGGCAAAATAAACACTGCATAATACGTGTGCTGTGTCCATCTCCTGCAACACACTGCTCAGCCCACAGCATAGTGACCAGCCATCGTGTGATGCACACCCTGAGCATCACATGAAAACGACATACTAAATAAAAAAATTAATCACGCATGTACAGTATCCACAAATGGTCATAGATCATGTGCTGCAGGGACACAGTGGTCCCCAGAAGGCTAACTGTGTGCACATGTGGACATGGAAGGGTGGTTGTACATGTTGTGGATCATAGTGCGAGTGTGTGTGTCAGTAGGGACATGCACTCAATGCATGCATGTGCAATCAAGTGACCATCAGTGTCCTCATCACATGTGAACATTGCCCATGTGTACACCCCAGCATGTCAAACCACAACTATACCCTCACACCTGAAAGGTAAACACAACACATGAACAGCCATTGATCAGCAGAATATATCATGTACATAGGATACCACAATTACAATGTCAGGGTGCCGATCACACTATGGGGCAAGGCAACTGTCCAACAACAAAATACCCCCCCCCCTCCCTCACATATCACCATGACCCACTGAACAACTGTGCATGGGGTATGTAGCCTTCATCCTTGAAGTTCACCTGGCCACAGGATCACCCTCCCCCTTTGTCTCCATCTTCCACCTTCCGTGTAAAAAGTGTCCAGCACCCTCAGAGGCCACTTTGACTTGCAAAAACACCAAATCAAAGAGACCTCAGAGCAGGCAAACACAGAAGCCAAGCAAAAAGCCTGCAGGCAGCAAAACAAACCAAAAGAGCCTCCAGTAGATGACTTGAAGTAGCAGTACGTCACAACGCTCAAGTACTAGCACAATGATGGAACAACCAAGGTAGCACAGTATAACAATGTCACAACAGGATGTGTACCATGTGTGGTACATAATATAGAATGATGCACCACGAACTGATGTGTACTGTCACAGCTCCCGTGTACAGGCGCAGGAGTGGCACAAACCAACCACCCCCACCGTAGTCTGGGTGCCTGCAAGGTCAAACTCACACAGGCCTCTGAGACCCTGGTGGGGAAGGAGGGTCAGGGATATGCAGTCGGGACAGGCATTGGTATACTGGATAACCGGAATGATGGGCAGGAGAGGGGAGAAGGATTGACAAGGGAAAGTAGGGAATGTACAAAAACATAATAATCACATTAATACATACACAATCAGACCAAACTTGTACATCATGCACATAGTACCAAATTAGTCAAATTGAAGTCAAAGAGAAACTTATCTCTGGGGTGAGTGCTGGCCTCCTTCCTGCGCACTCTCAGGTCCGGTAACATGAGCAGTTCAATGCTGCAAAGAGAGCCAGAGTCACTAATCTGTGCGTGCCCATAACACACACACACCACCATGCATGCCCCAAAGTAACAAGATACTCTACAAACAAACTATCTGGTGTAGTACTTCATACCCATAAGTAAGATTCCCTGCGTGATGGTTCATACACAGCCAATGCAGTAAGTAATGCGCCGGTGGGTGCGTGGCAAATGGAAGACCAATGTGTCAAGATTCACACAACATCCAATGTTCCCTGGGTAAGCATTCAGATGCATTTAGCAAGGTACGACTTCAGTACAAGTTGTGTTCCAGCATAACCTAAATAAAGTAGGTAGTGCATGTGGCAATTTAAACCTGAAAATGAAATGCACAGCACACAAGTCTGTCCCTCGCTGTCTGTCCCTGTGAGCTGCTTCTTTCCCTGTCTTGGAACTCTACATGGCTGATACAACTGCCTCAATGGACCATGTTGGACCGGAGGATGTGTGCCACTGACCCTGCATGTGCCCCTGACAACTTTCCCATCAACTACACATTACTCCACCAACACATCTTAGCTGTACTGTGTGCTTCAACACCAATATCTGTCCAAGCACACCATCACTGGTGATACTTAGCATGCATGTACAACTGTCCTGGTGGACGGTCGGCTGCACTGTGGCCCCCTTGTGCTGCTCACCTTGCCTGGAGTTCCTTGAAACACGTCAGCTTCTGTATGATGTATGAGCGCAATCCCTGTGGCTCTGCCAGTGCACACATGTGCATGTCTGCACCACCGAACGTGGCCAGCTTCCAGACATCCAATGGTCCATGTCTGCTGGAAAAGGTGGTCTGGAGGCTCCTCCCCCTGCAGAAGGGGCAGAAAACACATGATTAATGCATGAAATTTCCCTGTGTGTGTCTCCTCAGGCATGTCATGAGTGGACCATGTCAGAGACGTACATCAGAAATCACTCCATCAGCACAACATTCCCAGCCAAAGTGTGTTAGCCACTGTCTACAGCATGAATTGGATGAAGCACATGTACAGCAAAGATAAGAAACACACTACACAATGTATAGCAATTAATGCACACATTAATCATGAAACCACCCATCTAGCAAAGGAAGAACTGTGGTCAAAATCACCCCTATCATCCCCACTAGGGGTGTCAACACAAGTAGTACAGCAGCAGACATGCCACAGATATGACAGTCCAAAGCCCTTGTGTAATAGGCTGTAACACCGAACCATCCTTGCGAGCCCATGGATAAGGGAAGCAGGAGTGGCATATGTGAGTCAGGACTCCAAGCTGCAAACACACACACGAGACAAGCTTGAATGGACCAGCTGGAACAGACAGTGGATGCTTTCAAAAGCCACAAAGCACCACACCGTCACATGAAAGCACAACAGACTAGCAATTTTAAACTATATTAACTAATTACACTAACTATGAAAAACCTAAATTACCTAATTAAACTAACTATCAAATTGAAACTTAACTAACTAAACTAAAAGAAAAATCAAAAATGGCCACATACGACCTGGGCGGGGTGGGGGCACCCAGGAGCGGGGAGGTACAGGGTGCTGCTCAACACCCACATGCGATAATGTTGAGGAAAAAAAAAACCTCCATGGGCTCAACGCCTGCACAGCCCGACCTATGTGGGAGATACCTCGTCGTCCGAGTCTGGCTCTTCCTGGAAAGGAGGACGTGGCACAGGAGCCTGACCACGCCTAGCTGCAGCTTGCCCCTCGTCGCCAGCAAGTCTGTCGGATGGGTGAGCCTGGTTCTGTGCGGCGATGACACGTAGGTCTGCATGCAGAACCTCCCGTGATACGCGTGCTTCCTCTTGCAAGGTAACACATGTAACACGGAGTTCCTCCTGCAAGGCCTGGCTGGACAACTGATGCACCTCCCGGCAAGCATGTAGCTCAGCCGAGATGATACGCCCAAGCTGCGCAAACCTCTCCTCTGACCGCTCCCTCTGGGATATCAGAAGGACACCCAGATTGGATCTGAGGGAAGCATACTCCTACCTCAGGGCCTTCATGTGTGCCTCTGCATGAGCAGCAATTGCTTCACGCAGAGACAACATTTCAGCCTGGCGTGCCCTGTCTGAGGCCGCCATGCCCAGCCTGAGCGAGCGGGCCGTGGACTGTGCTGCCCGCTGCTGGAGAAGCACCTGCCTAGCAGGGGGGATCACGGATTGGGCCACACGCTCCATTCTCACAGCGATGTTTTCCATTGCTGTCCCCTGCCGTTCTGAATTGGCAGTCGTGTCTTGCTCCCACTCAGTATACCACGGTTGCGTGCGGCCACCGCGTTGCTGGGCTTGACACCTGCGGGACCCAAGGACCAGCCGTCCTCGTTGTGCTGGCACCACCCGCAGCTGCACGACTACATGCCCCCGCCGACGTGATGGCCCAGGCCCATCAGCGACTGGTGTGGAGGGTGACCCTGCGTCCCGATCCACCACAGGCGGAGGTCCCACCACTGTCTGACTCCTCAGTGCAGGTGTCGCGGACAGAGGAGTGTCCACATAAGAATCATTCACCCCTGATGTATGGACCTGAAGCACATCCAACTCAACATGGACGTCAGAGTGGTCATCAGGGCTGGACTCATTGCCAGCCAAAGACAAGATGGTCTGTAGCACATGTGGGTTTTCGTGGCATGGCAGACCACGACCCCCACTTGTGCCGGGTTGCTGTAGTGATAACAACCCTGTGCCTGGCATGACAACACCATCCTCTGGCTCCATTGCGTCATCATCTGAAAAGTAGAGCGAAAAAAGGTCACCACACATGTTAGAAGCACACAACACACACACACATAGACATCACACAGACAGCCAACACATTAAGCAGACATGTCACACACAAAAGAGGACCTGCCATGCATGCTGGGTCAATTTAACATTGCTTCTGTGATCAGGCATGTAGAAGGGTGTCATACTGCTCAGAAGTGGGTCGATGCAGTGCAGCAACTTTGGACGTTACTCACTATCTACATGTACAAGTACTTCAGGATGTGTATCAGAAAACGTGAAGGCAGTGCAAGGTCAACTTCTGCCATCACTGTGCTTGCAATGGGTTGCATGGCTACAAGCAAACCAACCCTCAACCTAAGTGGAAATGCAGGGATGCCTTGCATGGTATCAAAAGGATGACCATAGACCTGTGTATTGGCTGACAGTGTTGACTAGCATCAATTGCATCATCTGAGTCAAGTAACAACACAGCAGATGATGATGGGACAGTAAGCAGGACACATAATGAACCCTCAGGAGTACACCCACGTGTGAAGAAGACACTACACCAGTTGGAGAGACCCACACAGACTGTCACACCCTAAACATGTGTGGGACGCAGGACTGAGCCACAGTGGCCATGGGAAGGCTGATGAAATGCCATGAAATGTAGGTCACCCTGGACACGTACTACAATGATCATCCAGTCAAGGACACATAGGGGCATGCATGGAATCCACATGGAGCATGAATGGGCACTCATGTCCCTGCGGGGCACCTGACCTCTGCACAGTCCAAGTCAGACAGCCTGCATCAAGTACAAAGGATGTACCCCACAGCATATGTCTGGCAGATTGGCTGGTGGAAGTTAGCATGTACACAGAACGCATGAACAGGCAAGTACTCAACAGCAGAATTGAAGCAGACCAGTGCAAAGGTGAAATTGGGGTGCAGGGGGGGGTGGAGAGGCAAGGGAGCATGCCTACATGGAGTACCCGCATGCAGGCAGAGGACACATGCACGGCAGTCATGCTATGACATAGTGCCAGGGCTGAGAGGAAGGTCACCCCAGGCTACATGCAAAAGGGCCAGTGAGCTGGAACATGGACCGGAGGGTATCCTGGTGACCAGCATGTGAGTAGGGTGCAATAGTGGTGATGCGGACAGTCCCCATCTGCTCCACATGTCCACCATCCTGCAGAGCAGCCATGCATCAGTGAAGCATTGCATTACTTGCACATCAGAACCATGTACACATGACATGTAGTGGCAGTCATGCACAACACATCACACAAGTAAAACACACATGTCCTCAACAAACACGCAGCAACACTCACTGGACTGGGCATCAAAGTCTGGCATCTCTCCCACTCCTTCGACCGATTCAGGTGGTATGAACTCCGCAACGAGTGACTCGGGCGGAGTGAGGACTTCCTCCTCAGGTGCAGGCCCACTGCCAGTCACCAGAGTCAAGTTGTAATTTGAGGCACGCTTAGCCTTAGCGCTGCGTTTGAGGTAATTCCAACGCTTTTTGCACTCTTGCGCCGTGCGCACCTCATGGCTGAATGCACTCACATCTTCCGCAACTTGCTTCTAGTGGGTATCACGGTGGGCAGCCGTAGTCTGACAATTAGGCCCCACTAGCATGTCACGGCTGTGGTCGCACGCGTAGTCCACAAGGAAGTCCAGTTCCTGGTTGCAGAAAGGCTTCTTCCTCGACATGCAGGAGGTCGTGGCTGTGTGTGGGGTCCCAGCCTGTGCTGCAGATGCAACCTTCCTCCTCTTGGATTGTGGCGCAGACCCTGTCTGGCAAATGCCGCCCAGATCAGTATGGCCAGTGGCACCGGTGGATTGAGCCAAGAGATTGGCAGGTGGAGGGACGACCAAAGGCCTGACTTGCATCAGTGGGAGCTGGGTGCCCTCTGATGGACCCTGCGCAGCAACATCCGCTGTGACAGGGTCATTGACCGCGACTGTCCTGGTTGGTAGACTCACAACCGGGGTGTTGTTGGCTGCATCTGCCTCTGCACTTGCCAACACCCGGCTGGTCGGGGCAGCAGATGACATTACTGCCCCAGGGACACGTGTCTCGGTCAGGGCAGCCCTGCGTGCACCTACGGTTTGCCTCCTGCCCTGTTGGAAATCTTCCTGGGACTCTTGAAGTGCCAACGCAGCCTGCGCTGGCAGACCCTGAGCCTGGGTGGTGGTGTCCACAGCTGCACCTGCAGCTACCACTACCCTTGGGCCCGTGGCAGTCGATGAAACGGACTGCCGGGTCACATGGGCGCCAGTGCCAGATGCAGAAGCTGCATCTCCCGGAACCACAAGTGGGGGTGGCATGACTGCACCGACACATGGCACAACATCCTGCCAAAGCGGCGCACCCCTGCCTCTTCCCCCTTTGCGGCCACCCTGGACATCCTGGAGTCCCCCTACTGCCTGGTCACCCCGGACGCATCCCTGACCACGCCCACCACGAGGAGTATGCCCAGCTGAGGCGCCCCTCACGTTTGGTGGCCTCCCAACCATGGCACAGATGGAGTAGTGCCGGCACAGATGGAGAAGTGCCAATGGGAGGTGTACACAGCAATTGTCCTGGGCAATTGGGATGAAAGGGGTGGGAAGCAAGATGTTAACAGCACCCCTGCACCTGCAAGGCTGTATGTGACCACGGTGATAAAGTGACGGGTCACGCAACACTCAGGCACCCCAAAACTGCAGTAAAAGCATGCACGCAACCCCTGCAGCCTACGTGCGTGGAATTAACCTCCTGCAGTACACGGTGGCACCCAGGAACACGAAAAACGCATACGCGTGGGACACGCAGGCTACTATGACCTTGAAAATGGGTATGCAATAAGCAGGGGCACCCGCAGTGGGAGAAATAGCGTGCGCAACTCACCATCAGACTAGCGTGATTATGAAAAACACATGTAGCCAATACCCCCACCAAAAGAAGAGATACGTCCTTGATCCGCTGTAAAGTAGTGATGGCACGTGAAACAACACAAAGTAGCAACACACACGTCGGCCTCCACGAAAGGCACGTACAGTGAACTGCTGGCCCCGCTCACCTTTAACCCGTGCTGAGGGAAACGCCCGCGCACGTCACGCCACTTACGCGCTTAGGCCCTTTCCTCGAATTACACGCATTCCCACATGGACGTGTGGTTTTTTCACGTGCTGATCCACTATGCACCCGTGTTGAGGGAAACGCCCATGCGCGATACGTCACAGATGCGCTTACGTGCTAAGGGCCTTTTCCGCGAATTACACGCCAACGTGCACTTTTTTCACGTGCCAAATCACTCCGTATCAAGCTGGCCACGCGAAAACACACGGAAGACCATGCTCCTGCCCAAAGGCCATTTTCCTGCCCCCAAGTGCCGCAAGCACACTCCCACTTGCCATCTGCTGCTGCCTGCCTGCTGCCCACATGCCCTGCTATTTGGTGCCTGCACGTCAGCCATCTGCAGGGGTCCATTTGCTGTGTCCACCCCTGCTGGAACAGAAGACTCCCGACTGGGATACCATTGCTCCACAGCCCAGCCCCAGGACCCAGTTGCCCACCCACACCTGCCTTGGGGGTTGCCATGTCGGGGCAAACACCATCCGAGTCCACTGGCGACCCCCAGACAGAGAGGCAGAGGGCCACCAGCTTCAGTGAGAAGTTAGTTGGTGTTCTGGTGGAGCATTTCCTGGGGCATTATGATACCCTCTTCAAACCATCGCGCGCCGACAAGGAAGGACGGGAGAGGATCTGGGAGGACGTTGTGGTTGCCATCAACGCGGAGGGGGTGGCAAACCGCGACATCAAGATGGATGCTGATGTTGATTGCATGCGCCGTACCTGTTTCTGCATGTGTGTTGCATGCATTGACCCATGTGTTATGGAAGGACAGGATGGAAGTGATGTTTGACAGTGCCACGCATGTGTTATTGCTTCCTGTCTAGGGGACTATTGTACAGTACCCTGATGCTTGTGTTCTATGTCTCCCTCTATGCATCTTCGAGTGAAGAAGAGGGCCGACACGGCGCTGAGGAGCTAAGCGGCGGGGATGCCCCCACCGGGCGGGGACGCAAGGCCCAGCCACCCTCCCAGGAATTGCCATCATCCAGGAGAGAGGGGACTGGTGCTGCGTCTGCCACTACGGCTGTAGCGGAAGGGCCGGGTGAGCCCCACAGGGGCTTGCAATGGCGGAAGACGGTGTGGAGACATCCAGGTTGATGGTCTCCACAGAGGAGGAGGAGCCCGCTACGGAGCCGCACATGGGGCCTGGAGGGGGTAATACCACTGGTGCAAGTGGTGCAGTCCAGGGCCAGGGTCAGGAGGCAGCACAGGTCGCCGCGGAGGGGCCTGTGCATGTCGCTGTCCCTGACCCTGTGACTGCACCACCATGCACCAGCAGGGATGCCCCATCCCAAGCCCGTCCGCAGGTAGGGGCGAGGCCCACGTCATCTGCCTCTCCACTACCTGCGGACGAGGAGTCCCATGACCATATGGGCTCCATCCTGATTGGTGTCACGTTGCGCATGCATGTCATTCGTGATGACGTGCATGCTTCCTGGGAGGAGCACGCACGCCATCACGAAGAGCTGCGTGGCAACGTGGCACAGTTGGGAGGGGCCATGCTCGGTGGGTTCCTACATGTGTCGCGCACTCTGGCGGACCTCTCCTCCTCTGTGGAGACTATGCGCCAGTCGTTCTCTCTGCCGTCTTCTGGCCCAGATTCCACCAGGGCCCCCTGTGGACCTGGCCTGACCAACACAGCCAGCTTGGTGGAGATCCAATCCCTGCCACAGTCGGGAGTCAGCGGTCCAGCAGGGGTGGACACCCCAACAACTTGAGACCAGCAGATGGCGGATGTGCAGGCATCATCGGACAGGGCACATGGACAGCAGCTGCAGCAGCAGCAGCAGTAGCATGCTCTAGGTGGGAGCAATGATGGCTCGGAGCCATCAACATCAGAGGTGCAGGCATCGGCCAGAGGGAAGGAGGACCCTGGAATGGGAGTGTCTTCCGTGTGGCTGCGGTTGGGCCAGCGGATAGATGCGGAGCGGTGGCGGGCGGAAGAGGCACGGCTCACCATGGTCAGGGCGGAGTTCTCCATGCGTCGGGCGTTGAGGCGGGCTGAGTGCCTCGAGGCAACTCGCAGGGAGTTGGAACAGGCCATGGATGCATCCCTGCGAGACCTCGGGGCCAGGGGAGAGGCTCGCCTCCAGGAGATAGACATGGAGTTCGATGATGCCCTGGCCCACAACATCACAGAGTGAGCCGCAGCTCTTGCCCGCCGCCATTGTATATAGTTAGTTAGTGATAGGTTTCCTTTCTTTTTTTTTTCTTATGGGACGCTTGTACAATGCCCCACGTTTTTGTATATAGTTGTAAATTAGGTATTTTTTTTATATAGGTTTCATTTCATTTGTTGGGCTCATGGACCCTTGTTGCAATATTTGTTCATAGTTGGACAATGGATTTTTTAAAAAACATCATTTACCCTCACCATGGATCAATAGATTTTTGAATTTTGATTTTCTTTGGATTTACTTTGTTGGACAAGGATTTTTGACCAACTTTATTTTGGATTCATTTGGATTGTGTCATCATTATTTTTTTTATTTTTTTTGGACATGCCTTTTTTTCTTGTTTCTGATTATTTACATGCTTTGAAACTGTTTTGATATTTTTGTGCACAATACATTTTGATTTCTTACTTCCATGTGTGGTGTTTGCTCTTTGGTTTACTGCATGTCAGTAATCACTCGCACCCAGTGTGTGTGTGACGGACATGTGTTGATGTGCATATTTGACTTTTGGTTAGTGACAAGTAATAGGCCTTTCAGTGTGGGGTGGATGGGAAACTTGGTTGTGCCTGAAGACTGGGGTGGTGTGCAGTGGGATTTTGTTGGACATGAGGCCCATGAATGTGCATCTTTATGACATGTTGGGTGGGGACCTGTGTCAGGGCCTGCTGGCAGGTGCCTGTCAATGCTGGGTGGGTGGGGGTGCTGGGGGACATGAGTCGGGGCCTGCTGGCAGGTGCCGGGCAAGGCTGGGTGGATGGGGGTGCTGGGGGACATGAGTCGGGGCCTGCAGGCAGGTGCCCAGCAATGCTGGGTGGATAGGGGAGCTGGGGGACATGAGTTGGGGCCTGACCCTCAATGCTGGGTGGGTTGGGGTGCTGGGGGACATGAGTCGGGGCCTGCTGGCAGGTGCCTGGCAATGCTGGGTGGGTGGGGCTGCTGGGGGACATGAGTCGGAGCCTGACCCTCATTGCTGGGTAGGTGGGGGTGCTGGGGAACATGAGTCAGGGCCTGCTGGCAGGTGCCCGGCAATGTTGGGTAGGTGGGGGTGCTGGGGGACATGAGTCGGGGCCTGCTGGCAGGTGCCCGGAAATGCTGGGTGGATGGGGGTGCTGGGGGACATGAGTCGGGGCCTGACCCTCAATGCTGGGTGGGTGGGGGTGCTGGGAGGCATGAGTCAGGGCCTGTTGGCAGGTTCCCGGCAATGCTGGGCTAATGGGGGCACTGGGGGACATGAGTTGGGGCCTGACCCTCAATGCTGGGTGGGTGGGGGTGCTGGGAGACATGAGTTGGGGCCTGCTGACAGGTGCCCGTCAATGCTGGGTGGGTGGGGGTGCTGGGGGACATGAGTCGGGGCCTGACCCTCGATGATGGGTGGGTGGTGGTGCTGGGGGACATGAGTCGGGGCCTGCTGGCAGGTGCCCGGCAATGTTGGGGGGTGGGGGTGCAGGGGGACATGTGTCAGTGCTCACTTGTGCGTGGTGACATGTGGGCTGGCTGGGGGGCTTCGACAGGGTGGATGGGCTGCCCGTGGGTCATGGCCAGGGGTGCAGTGTGTTCCCCTGTGTTGTGGTCTGCCTGCAGGCCCTGGGGAGGGGGGAGAGGGCACACCTGGGAGGACACACACTGGCAATTCGTTGGGGCACCCCCAAAATATACGTACCACGCTTGCACAGGGTCAATCGCGTGTGAAACTTCCCACGTACCCCGCTCGCACAGGCCCAATCGCGTGTAGAACTTCCCGCGCACCCCCAAAATACACATACCCCGCTCGCACAGGGCCAATCGCGTGTGAAACTTCCCACGCACCCCCGAAATGCACGTACCCCGCTCGCACAAGGCTAATCGTGTTTAGAACTTCCCGCGCACCCCTGAGATACACGTACCCTACTCGCACAGGGCCAATCGTGTGTGAAACTTCCCACGCACCCCCGGAATACCCATACCCCTCTCAAACAAGGCCAATAGCGTGTTAAACTGCCCGCGCACCCCCGAAATACCCATACCCCGCTCGCACAAGGCCAATCACGTGTAGAACTTCCCGCGCACCCCTGAAATACACATACCCCGCTCGCACAAGGCCAATCGCGTGAAGAACTTCCCACGCACCCCCGATATACACGTACCCCGCTCGCACAAGGCCAATTGTGTGTAGAACTTCCCGCGCACCCCCGTAATACACGTAACCCGCTCACACAAGGCCAATCGCGTGTAGAACTGCCTGTGCACCCCCGTAATACACGTACCCCGCTCGCACAGGGCCAATCGCGTGTGAAACTTCCCACGCACCCCCGAAATACATGTACCCCGCTCGCATAAGGCAAATTGTGTGTAGAACTTCCCGCGCACTCCCGAAATACACGTACCTCGCTCGCACAGGGCAAATCGCGTATGAAACTTCCCAACCACCCCCGAAATACACGTACCTCGCTCGCACAGGCCCTATCGCGTGTGATTCTCCCGCGCACCCCTGAAATACACGTACCCTGCTCGCACAGGGCCTATCGCGTGTGGTTCTCCCCGCGCACCCCCGAAATACCCGTACCCCGCTCGCACAGGGCCAATCGCGTGTAGAACTTCCCGCGCACCCCTGAAATACACATACCCCGCTCGCACATGGCCAATCGCGTGAAGAACTTCCCACGCACCCCCGAGATACACATACCCCGCTCGCACAAGGCCAATCGCGTGTAGAACTTCCCGCGCACCCCCGTAATACACGTACCCCGCTCACACAAGGCCAATCGCGTGTAGAACTGCCCGCGCACCCCCGTAATACACGTACCCCGCTCGCACAGGGCCAATCGCGTGTGAAACTTCCCACGCACCCCCGAAATACATTTACCCCGCTCGCATAAGGCAAATTGTGTGTAGAACTTCCTGCGCACTCCCGAAATACACATACCCCGCTCGCACAGGGCAAATCGCGTATGAAACTTCACAACCACCCCCGAAATACACGTACCTCGCTCGCACAGGCCCTATCGCGTGTGATTCTCCCGCGCACCCCTGAAATACACGTACCCTGCTCGCACAGGGCCTATCGCGTGTGGTTCTCCCCGCGCACCCCCGAAATACACGTACCCTGCTCGCACAGGGCCAATCGCGTGAATAACTTCCCGCGCTCCCTCGAAATGCACGTAGCCTGCTCGCACAAGGCCAATCACGTGTGAAACTTCTCGCGCACCTCCAAAATACACGTACCCCGCTCGCACAAGGCCAATCGCGTGTAGAACTTCCCACGCACCCCCGAAATACACGTACTTCGCTCACACAGGCCCTATCGCGTGTGATTCTCACCACGCACCCCTGAAATACACGTACCCCGCTCGCACAGGGCCTATCGCATGTGGTTCTCCCCGTGCACCCCCGAAATACACGTACCCTGCTCACACAGGGCCAATCGCGTGTATAACTTCCCGCGCTCCCTCAAAATACACGTAGCCCGCTCGCACAAGGCAAATCGCTTGTGAAACTTCCCGCGCACCCCCAAAATACATATACCCCGCTCGCACAGGCCCTATCACGTGTGATTCTCCCCGCGCACCCCTGAAATACACGTACCCTGCTCGCACATGGCCTATCGCGTGTGGTTCTCCCCGCGCACCCCCGAAATACACGTATCCTGCTCGCACAGGGTCAATCGTGTGTATAACTTCCCGCGCTCCCTCGAAATACACGTAGCCCGCTTGCACAAGGCCAATCGCATGTAAAACTTCCGCGCACCCCCGAAATACACGTACCTCGCTCGCACAGGCTCTATCGCGTGTGATTCTCCCCGCGCAGCCCCGAAATACACGTACCCCGCTCGCACAGGGCCTATCGTGTGTGGTTCTCCCCGTGCACCCCCGAAATGCACGTACCCCGCTCGCACAGGGCCAATCGCGTGTATAACTTCCTGCGCTCCCTCGAAATACACGTAGCCCACTCGCACAAGGCCAATCACGTGTGAAACTTCCCGCGCACCCCCGAAAAACACATACCCTGCTCGCACAAGGCCAATCACATGTAGATCTTCCCACGCACCCCCGAAATACACGTAGCCCGCTCGCACTGGGCCTATCGCGTGTGATTCTCCACGCGCAGTGGGGAACGTGTATTCGGAGGGAGGCGCAGGGAGTTTTACAGACGTTTTCGTGGTTGGGGGGCTGTATGCTGGCCCACTGGCCTGTGCACCATGTACAGGATTTGTGCGCTGTTCATGGCGCACAGGGAGGATTTGGGGGCGTAACTGGTGCTGCTGCAGGGTCGCTGCGCCACTCTGCGCCACAGCTGGTTAGGGATTTTAAAATCCATGAATACGCTGTGCGCGAAAATGGATTTTTGCGCACACGGCTGGCACAGACTGCCGCACGCACACACTGTGCGCCAGCCGCGTGCGCCACTTGTGCGCTGAATTCTATTAATTACCCCCTATGTGTCCCCATTGTTGCCATAAGTATTACCACTTTGCCTTAGAGAGTGCCTGCAGGGTTGCAACATTGCAAAACAACACATGTATCACTTTGTGTCTGTTTCGGTGGGAACGGCTCCTCTTCCCACCACAAGTAAATGGACATTGTTCGGCTCGGCTACACCACGTGGGTGAAGACTGCAAAATTGAACGTTCTGGTCTGCAATTAGTGATGATTTATTCTTTTTTTCTGCCGGTGGCTCCTTGTCTCTGAGGCTTAGGAATTTTCTGATCATCTCTGAGCTTGGCTGCGAGCCCTGGCCTGGTGCTTCATGCAGCCTAATTCTGTTTTTCTTTGCCTCTCGTTCTGAGGCCTGTGGCTCCATGTAATTCTACTATAGTTATGCTATAATTGCTATATGTCTATGGTGCTATTCTTCTTATACGTTAGTAGTATTTTGGCTCTTCTAGGTTCTTTATACAATTCTGTATTTCCATATGGTTAGTTGCAATAAGCTGTGCAAGCGTTTCTGCGTTTCTGCATTTGGTTAATGAGAGAAAATAATAATGCTTTTGACATATGTATCTGTCCTCTATCTACAGAACTGTGTAAGCATGTTCTTCGTGTGTGCATGTGTGTATCCATGTAACTTCGTGCAGGGATGCTAGTTTGCTTCATGGCTGGTGTTACTATGTTGTGGTGTCTTTAATGACATCAGCACCGTTAGATATCTGTCATTGGTCAATCAGGTCCAGTGAGATGCCTCCATCCATGATCAATGAGGTGCCTGTATCCAGGAAGACATCAGCTGGATAAGGTTTGAATTGTTATCTGAGAAAATATCTGTTTGCATATGTGGATGACACTGGCCCTCTTGGGGGCTGGCCAAACAGTGACTGGCATCTTGCATCTCTGGCTCTTCGGGCTGTCATACTTATGGGGGTCAAGAGGGGCATTCCAGGGACCCTCTCTTCAGTGTAATCAGATAATATAACACAGTTATTTTGGATACAAGTAGACATATGATAATTAGGTACTAAGAGGGATGGGGTTTTACTGAAGTGCA
Organism: Ambystoma mexicanum; assembly: GCF_040938575.1. Taxonomy (NCBI): domain Eukaryota; kingdom Metazoa; phylum Chordata; class Amphibia; order Caudata; family Ambystomatidae; genus Ambystoma; species Ambystoma mexicanum. Next base: position 1,567,453,159 of record NC_090932.1, read on the forward strand.
GTAATGGCTGCATGCCCTGTCCACACCACACATACCTTATCAGTCGCTGTAGGTTGTCTGCTGCAGGCGTTCCAGGTGAACATGGGCAAACATGGAGTGGGGCTGCTCAGTAGTTAGGTGAGGTTTGCCTTGTGGCCCTTGGCCAATGGCTGACTGGGCAGAGGCTGCACGGAGTGGTTCTCTGAAAGGGGCTGCTCAGCCCAATCAGAAGTTGGATGGGTGGGATGGAAGGCAGGGGTCTGAGTGACCAGGAACAGGCACGGAGGGTGCCGGGGAGGGAGAGAAAGTGCCAAGGAGCGCAAAAATAAATACAAATAAAATGGAGGGAGGGTATCGGGGAGGGAGAATGCCAAGGAGCACAAAAGATATTCAATAAAATGGATAGATGGGGTCGCGCTCAAGGGGAGTTACTTACCCCAATGTGCAGGTCAAGCCAAGTTGCTCTGGGGGGCTAGACCGGGTGTCTAGTCCCTCACGGTATTTCCTTGTGTGGCTGCTCTGCTCAATCAGAAGTTGGATTGCTGAGAAGGGAGGCAGGGCTCTGGGTGACCAGGAAGCGAGGGCAGACGGAAGTGGGGAGGGAGAGAAAGCGCCAAGGAGCGCAAAAACATATACAAATAAAATCAAATGGACGGAGGGGAGCAGGGAGGGAGAGAAAATGCCAAGCAGTGCAAAAATAATTCGAATAAAATAAAAAGGATGGTGGTTTGAACGGGGAGGGAGAGAAAGAGCCAAGGAGCACGAGAATCAATAATAACTCACATAAAATGGACGGATGGGGTCGCGCTCAAGGGGAGGGACTTACGCCAATGTGCAAGTCAAGCCAAGTGATTAACAGAATCACTTCTCAGTGTTCCCAATTGTGGCAGCCAAAGGAAATGTGACCCATTTAAATGGATTGAATTGCCTAGGCTTGCATAGATTTGGCAAGCATGCTCCAGCATGAAAGACAAGTTATCTGGTTGAACAGTGTGCATTTTGGCAGGTTTCAGAGCACACAGTCTCCCTTTGCATCGTTAGCATTGCGCCAACATGCAGGTCCAAGCAAGTGATAAAGAATGCTTCAAGTAGATGATGTCATGCAGTTCCTTGAACTGTCACTTCGTGGACGCGTCACTGTGTGAATGCCACTGAATATGAGGCGGTGCTTGGCTTAGGTCAAGTTGGCCCTTCATTCATAAAGGCTCAGAGCCAGGTATTTGGCTCTAACCAAACTTGAGGCAGCTCTGGCTCCCCGCCTCCATTCACAGGTACATTACATACTTTTCATTCACACCCAATGAGAGAATGTCCACACTATGTTTTTATACAACTATGCGTTGTATACAAGAAAAGGCAAATACAAAAATCACTACACTTACAGGTAAGAAAACTTTGTAACACAATAGATGCTATAGTCTATCAAGTAAGTAGAAACTGTTTCAAGAAGAGTTCTTGAGATTTCATAAAGAGTATATAGTAAATTCAGTGAAAAAACGTTGTTAAAGGAACGTTATAGTTACAAGTAAAACCGAACACCCCCAGAAATTCACCAGTTATGGTAAGCTAAGCAACCACTAGTGCCACCACAGTGCACTAGTAAGACTAACACCCAGGACATCAAAGATGGCATCACAGGATTGTCTTTGTCAAAAGCTTTTTCAGAGTTCCCAGAGCTGGGTATATGAATAGTGCTGCCCTAAAATTGTTAAGTTGCATTACTTTGCACCCTGAATAGTCTCCATGTGTGAGGCGTTGCAGCAAAAGTTGTGTTGGACAGAAAGTATGAGTATTCATCTTTAAGAAATAAGTGTAGTGCAATGTGCTGATTCCCCAAAAACATGCGTGGAATCCACTACACTCTTTTGTTTAATACCTCTTTCTATCTATTGCTTTCACTGGGATGGAAATTAAGATTCGAGAAGCCTGAGCTAAAAGCAGCTCCTGGACATCCAGCATTAAGCAGTGACTAGAAGCTAGCACTAGTACATAGAGTTCCACAAACTAACTTCCACATATGATGCAAACATATCCTTTTGTCCATTCTGTATGGCCCCCTTATGCTTTAAATGGTGTTTACATGTGTCCTAATGTTTATTTATAGAGTGTCCCTAACACAAAGAGTTTCATTCACATAGGAGCCTTAGTTCAAGCATGAGTTGGGCTGCGGAGCCAAAAGTTGCTCCTGAAGCCTGTTCATGTTTAGCTAAGCAGGCTCTTCTAGGCTACTAGCAGGAGCTAAATAGCTCCCAGCTCCCCTAAATTTCTAACCCTGCTTTCACAAATCATAAACTTTGCTTCTAATTTATATGTACTTTGATTAGCGATGTAATGCATTCAGTTGTATAAATGTTCTGTGAAGTCTAACCTTGTTTGTTAATATTTGTTTGTCCTTGGGTTCGGAACGGCTCACCAGATCCTTGCACACATTGCATAATTTGTGGTGGCGTTTGCCAGGGCTTATTTCTACATCCGGCACTTATTGACTCAGACTGAGTTTGATTATGTTGTGACAACTTTATTATATTAACAATCTGTCAGTCATTGTTGTGTAGAGGAGGAGCCAAGTACCCCCACCTCAACCACCTCACCTGTATTGCCTAGATGTTGGGAGCAGGGATGTGAGACACGTGCAGTATCAGTGAAAATACTGATACCTCAGAGAATCCTGGAAGCAAGGTTCCCATTGAGAAAACTGTGCCTGCATACAAGAAAATATGATGGCCGTTTGAATGAAATCCCGGAAGAAGCAGAGCAAATGAATGGACAAAACGGATGGTAACGTCACACAGAGCAGAGTTGACGTAACTAGAACAGATGCAGAGACTAGAGATGCAGATATTCTATTAGGCATCCAGAAGGATGATGGATAAGTGACATCTTGGGATCAAGGTGAAGAAGCTAGATATCAAGTCATTTTACATGTTTACAGATGCAAGAAACGCAAGCAGACGAAGTAATCTTAAGGCTGGCTTTATAGTGAATAGATTGCGGCATGCACCACTATATACATATATGCATTAAGGATAAACGATGGATGTTTCCACTACGTGTTATAGCAGAGTTGGCCTAAAAATGGAAGGCCTCATCTTCAGTGTGGCGCAGTAAGAAAACACATAAATTAAAAGTGAATCTCAGAAAGACAAGGCTGAATGAACCATGAAGACAAGCCAAGAAGCCAAGGTCTTAACAGGATGAAGTTAACTAGCAGTGGATACGAAATCGTGTCCAGGTGGCATGAACAACACACAAAAGACATCAGAGGTCTATTAAAAAATAATATTTTAAAGACAGTAAGAGCTCGAAACCATGGTCTACAGTCACGTGGAAGGATGAAGTTGGACGAGCAAAATGTTCACACCTACGCATGAGGGCAGAGCGTGCCTTCACTCCCCTGATTTTCCACAGTACAGAACAAACTCAAGGCTGAGCTTCAAAGCCTAATTGACTACGATGACCACTGAGGTGATGACAGATTGATATGCTAATTGGTGGGAAGCTGGGATAAGACGAGCTCCCCAGCACCTGGAAGTCTGATCTGTGTGCTGCTAGGCGTAGGTGGAAAAGTACTTATGAACATTAGAGTGCCTACCAATTGTAGGGGACTGCGTAATTAAGGGTCCTATAGTTTGTGTAGCCAATGGGACGTTGTGTATTTAGTGACATTCATAGTGGTAGTGGCCATTTTTGAGGGAAGGGTTAAGTTGTCCCACCTGGTGTTAAGAAACCTATCACTTCCACTTACCCACTTACTATCCCATACTAGTATAGATCGTTTATGTAGATGTTCACTCAGAGCCTATCATAGTTAGTAATAACTTAGTTAGTAATAGGTTCTGTAGTTTGCTGACATGTTGTATGAGATAATCATGGCAGATCATGAGAGATGAATAAGACATAAAAGAGATATCGAGGTGGATGACTTTGTGCAAAATGATTACCTGGATAGTGTGGCACATGTGGGAAACAACATATGGTATCAACATATGAGGGAAGTGGGAAGAGGTACATCTAAGGAGGAATGCTTTGTATGTGCACTCCTGCCTTATAGTATGGGGAAGTCCAAGATCTTCATAGCTATTGAAATAGACGTCCAGGCAGCACATTGTCTTTCACACATAGCACTTTGCAGAACCAGAGGCCAGTTCATGGACCGAGATGCTTATCTCAAATGGGCAACTGAATGGACAGATCCAGATAAAGATGACTATATCCAAGATACAAAGACAAGAAACAGAGCACACAAGAAGCATCATGTGATCAGATATGAGAAGCCTGGAGTGAAAGGAGCTGGAATCAGATGGGAAGTAAACAAAAAGAGAGTCCAGGAAAATCTGCAGAAGAAATTTGTAGATAAAAGAACAGAGGTCAAATGCAGATCTGGGGATCAGTGCTATCACCAGACGGATGGGAAGAAGGAGTGATGATCTGCAGAGCCTGGGTGGTCATTGGTTGTTACAAACCTGCAATTGACATTGTACAGAATGGATGCAAGCCACTATGGCCAATACTTGCTAAGCTACTGACTTGGGTCGAAGACAGAGGAGGACCCTTACAGACAGTGCCTTTGGAAAGTGCAAAGCTTTGCTTCAGAAATAATGACAAAAGAAAAGTTGGAGGGAATCAGAACTGTGGTCAAATCTTTGATGTACCAGGAATGACACATGGGACAGCAGTGATATTGAATCATTATTGGGCTTCTGGATCCAGAGCCTACATGCGGCTACCCAAGGATTGGGGAGGACGATGCTCACTAGTAAATGTTCATGTTCCAGCACTGGTGATTCCAAAAAGTGACTTAAACCATGACAATTTCCCAAAAGCAGATGCTCACCTGAGGAAGAAGAGATCTGTGAAGCTGATAAGAAGAATGAAGAGAGAGAACTTTTTTTCAGCAAAATCTATCGAAGCTTTTGGTGATATTCCTTATGAGCACAGATTATTTAGCCAGAAAGCATCAGTGTTTTCATTGATCTTCATGCCAAGTGTCCAGGTTGGAGCAAATACTAAATGGCTTCAGATTACCAGATGGGAATTTCTACAGACAATTTACACTACCATAAAGGGATTCAATGTTATCAGAGAAGAATTGAGAGCCATACGACTGATGACTCTCCAGAATAGACATGTTTTGGACATGATCACAGCTATGGATGGAGGTGTTTGTGGAAAAATCAGAGAATCATGTTGCACATTCACACCTTCTCATGATGACGAGAATAGAACTTTGACAGAGGCCATAGGTATGCTGACGAAACTTCATGGCCAGATGATCAATGAAGTAGAAGATGTTATTGATGACAGCTAGTTTGTGTCAGTCTTTTCTTGGGTTACAACATGGATGGCAGACATTTCTAAATTCCTTGGAGCCCTGATACTAATGATATTGCTTGGATTCTGTGTGATCAAGATACTAATCTCCCAATGTAAGAAAGCAGCCAAGAAAGCCATAGGGATGAAAATAATGATTGATGTTGAACCAGGCTGGAAAGCCAAAGAGTTGACAGACGAAGAAATCAGAGACTTTGTGAAGGCCAGTATCCATGCACCTGAACGAACAAAGTTGCTGTATCCAAAGAATAATAAGAAGTATGTGGGAAAATGGATCTATTGCAGTCCAAATGGACAGTGCAGTCTCATGACGTGGAGCAAGGATGAGCACATAAAAACAGCAGGATGCTTGAAGGGAGTCATAAAGATATGGATACCAAAGAAGCTGTTCTTCAGACCAAGATGTCTGGATGTGAAGGATGATGAGCGAGTGGTCAATAAATCGCCAGAGGGGGGAGTGTAGAGAAGGAGCCAGGTACCCCCACCTCAACCACCTCACCTGTATTGCCTATATGTTGGGAGCCAAGATTTGAGACAGGTGCAGTACCAGTGAAAATACTGATACCTAAGAGAATCCTGGAAGCAAGGTTCCCATTTTGAAAACCGTACCTGCATATAAGAAAACATGATGGCCGTTTGAATGAAATCCCGGAAGAAACAGAGCAAATGAATGGACAAGACGAATGGTAAGGTCACACAGAGCAGAGTTAGCGTAACTAGAACAGATACAGAAACTAGAGAATGCATCTTTAAGAAATAAGTGTAGTGTAATGTGCTGATTACCCAAAAACATGCATGCAATCCACTATACTATTTTTTTTAATACCTCTTTCTAACTATTGCTTTCACAGGGATGAAAATTAAGATTGCAGAAGCATGAGCTAAAGCATTTCCTGGACATCCAGCATTAAGCAGTGACTAGAAGCTATTACTGGGGAACAAGCAGCTAGTACATAGAGTTCCACATATGATGCAAACATATCCTCTTGTCCATTCTGTATGACCCCCTTATGCTTTAAATGGCGTATATATGTGTCCTAATGTTTATTTATAGAGAGTCCCTAACACAAAGAGTTTAATTCACATAGGAGTCTTAGTTCAAGCATGAGTTGGCCTGCAGAGCCAAAAGTATCTCCTGGTAGCTGTTTGTGTCGAGCTAAACAGGCTTATCTAGGCTACTAGCAGGAGCTAAATAGATCCCAGCTCCCCTCAATTTCAAACCCTGCTTTCACAAATAATGAACTATGCTTCTAATTTCCATGTACTTTGAATAGCAATGTAATGCATTCAGTTGTATAAATGTTCTGTGAAGTCTAACCCTGTTCGTAAACGTTTGTTTGCAGGTAATCACCGCTGGATCTCAGAGGTCCTTGGGTTCGGAATGGCTCGCCAGATCCTTGCACACATTGCATAATTTGTGGTGGCGTTTGCCAGGACTTATTTCTACGTCTGGCACTTATTAACTCAGACTCAGTTTGATTATGTTGTGGCAACTTTATTATGTTAACAATCTGTCAGTCATTGTTGTGTAGAGGAGGAGCCAAGTACCCCCACCTCAACCACCTCACCTGTATTGCCTAGATGTTGGGAGCCAGGATGTGAGACACGTGCAGTACCAGTGAAAATACTGATACCTCAGAGAATCCTGGAAGCAAGGTTCCCATTGAGAAAACCGTGCCTGCATACAAGAAAATATGATTGCCGTTTGAATTAAATCCCGGAAGAAACAGAGCAAATGAATGGACAAAACGGATGGTAACGTCACAGAGAGCAAAGTTGACGTAACTAGAACAGATGCAGAGACTAGAGAATGCAGATATTCTAGAAGGCATCCAGAAAGTATCAAGGATAAGTGACATCTTGGGATCAAGGTGAAGAAGCTTATGCCATAAAACGGATGAAGAAATCCAGTTAGTTTACACGTGTACAGATGCAAAAGAAACGCAAGCAGACAAAGTAATCTTAAGGCTGGCTTTATAGTGAATAGATTGCGGCATGCACCACTATATACATATATGCATTAAGGATAAACAATGGAAGTTTCCACTACGTGTTATAGCAGAGATGGACTAAAAATGGAAGGCCTCATCTTCAGTGTTGCGCAGTAAGAAAACACATGAATTTAAAGTGAATCTCGGAAAGACAAGGCTGAATGAAGCGTGAAGACAAGCCAAGAAGCCAAGGTCTTATCAGGATGAAGTTACTTGTGCATTAACAGCCATTCCCTCATCATATCGACTTGATTTTACGTGGATAGACGGTATGTTTGCATTCATAGTGCATGAATTATGTAACAAGGGGCCCTCCCTCCACTAATACTTTCCACTGAAGCTGTCCATAGTCACATCAAGTATACTGACTCCACACGGGTGACACCACTGCTCCTGGCTACTTGGTGTTGTTCATACTTTTGCTCCAACACTCATACATTATTGATTCTTTGCCCACGAGATGTTCCCCACTCTCTATTTCATTTTCACACTTCCTTTTTCCATCTTTTGCTCAATTGCTTTCAGTTTCCCAACTATTTGGTCAAATAGAGAGTTTTCTTAACTGTGAGAGTTATCTAACATTATTGTATGATTTTGCTTTTCTCGTTTTGATGCTTATCGCCATGACCACTCTTGCCTCATTTACATCATTCAACTATTGAATCATGGTATGGAACTCAACTTAATTTCATTACAACATTATGTGAAGGTTTTCCCATTTTTTATTTATTTTCTCTCCATTTTTGTTTCTTACTCATGTTATTTTTGTTACCAATGTTATGTACATTACCTTATATTATGTTTAAATATGAATTCAATTACTGTACACCCTTGATAACGACCCGTGGGGTCGAAGCACGTGTCGGCTGGTTCCATGCATTATTTTGACACAAATATAAAGAGCACTTCTGCTAAAAGATCTGATGTCCAAGAAGCAATTCGTTTAGAAGGTAGCTGTTCTACAACATTTGGAATAATGCTAATTGACAATACTCAGGATACGCGCGTTGGACTTACCTTCGTTCTATAATTTCCAATTCATGTGACCTGGTACCTTCTAGGGGGCCCCAGTGGAAGTGTACTGACGCAGCAGATCCATTCTGTAACAATATCTCTTCTCAACAGCTTATTGCTGCACTGCATAGTGTGTTGCCTGGAGCTCTGGGATGACCTCCTTCAAGGTTACTTCTGGACTACCCCCATGCAATGCTTGCTGCACTGCATAGTGTCTTGCCCAGGGCCTATGGGATGACCTCCTTCAAGGTTACTTCTGGACTACCCCCATGCAATGCATGCTGCACTGCATAGTGTGTTGCCTGGAGCTCTGGGATGACCTCCTTCAAGGTTACTTCTGCCCCCTGTGGAATGCTTGCTGCACTGCACAGTGTATTGCCTGGGGCCAATGGGATGACTTCCTTCAAGGTTACTTCTGGACACCCCCACGCAATGCTTACTGCACTGCATAGTGTCTTGCCCGGGGCCTATGGGATGACCTCCTTCAAGGTTACTTCAGGACCAACCCCATGCAATGCTTGCTGCACTGCTTAGTGTCTTGCCCTGGGGCTATGGGATGACCTCCTTCAAGGTTACTTCTGGACCCCTCCATGCAATGCTTGCTGCACTGCATAGTGTCTTGCCTGGGACCTATGGTATGACCTCCTTCAAGGTTACTTCTGGCCCCCACTGTGGAATGCTTGCTGCACTGCATAGTGTCTTGCCTGGGGCCTATGGGATGAACTCCTTCAAGGTTACTTCTGAATCACCCCGTGCAATGCTTACTGTACTGCATAGTGTCTTTCCCGGGGTCTATGGAATTAACTCCTTTAGGTCACTTCGGAATCCCCCCGTGCAATGCTTACTGCACTGCATAGTGTCATACCCAGGGCCAATGGGATGTACTACTTCAAGGTTACTTCTGGCCCCCTCGCTGTGGAATGCTTGCTGCAGTGCATAGTGTCTTGCCTGGGACCTATGGGATGACCTCCTGCAAGGTTTCTTCTGGTCCCCCCGCCCCCTGTGCAATGCTTACTGCACTGCATAGTTTCTTGCCCGGGACCTATGAGATGAACTACTTCAAGGTTGCCTCTGGATCCCTCTGTGCAATGATTGCTGCACTGCATAGTGTCTTGCCCGGGGCCTATGGGATGAACTCCTTCAATGTTACTTATGGCCCCCGTGCAATGCTTGCTGCACTGCATAGTGTCTTGCCCGGGGCTTATGGGATGAACTCCTTCAATGTTACTTCTGGATCCCTCCATGAAGTGCTTGCTGCACTGCATAGTGTCTTGCCTGGGGCCTATGGGATGAACTCCTTCAAGGTTACCTCTGGAACCCTCCCTCCTCCCCCCTCCATGCAATGCTTGCTGCACTGCATAGTGTCTTGCCCAGGGCCTATGGGATGACCTCCTTCAAGGTTACTTCTGATCGACCCCCCCCCCAACCCCACTGTGGAATGCGTGCTGCTATCCAGAGTGTTTTGACGTAGATCTTGCATTTCGGTGGAGGTCAGTGAAGTGGTCACCGTGATGGGTAGATTATGTTCCCATTTTTTCAGCCTCAGCAGTAGCCAGAGTTCAGGCTTGAAGTGGAAGATTTACCTCCAGCAAAATGCATTGGGGGAATTACTGCCAGTTGAACTATCGCCGGCTGAACTACCGATGGCAGTAGTTTTGCCAAAATCTCTGTGGAGTCCAATGGACTAAAGAAAAATGGGGATTTACGCTGCATACCACCACATGTAATCCCGCAGTAAGCCCACAGGCCTATGGGATGACCTCCTTCAAGGTTACTTCTGGACTACCCCCATGCAATGCATGCTGCACTGCATAGTGTGTTGCCTGGAGCTCTGGGATGACCTCCTTCAAGGTTACTTCTGCCCCCTGTGGAATGCATGCTGCACTGCACAGTGTATTGCCTGGGGCCGATGGGATGACTTCCTTCAAGGTTACTTCTGGACACCCCCACGCAATGCTTACTGCACTGCATAGTGTCTTGCCCGGGGCCTACGGGATGACCTCCTTCAAGGTTACTTCAGGACCAACCCCATGCAATGCTTGCTGCACTGCTTAGTGTCTTGCCCTGGGGCTATGGGATGACCTCCTTCAAGGTTACTTCTGTACCCCCCCTGTGCAATGCTTGCTGCACTGCAAAATGTCTTGTCCGGGTCCTATGATATGACCTCCTTCAAGGTTACTTCAGGACCAACCCCATGCAATGCTTGCTGCACTGCTTAGTGTCTTGCCCTGGGGCTATGGGATGACCTCCTTCAAGGTTACTTCTGGCCCCCTCGCTGTGGAATGCTTGCTGCAGTGCATAGTGTCTTGCCTGGGACCTATGGGATGACCTCCTGCAAGGTTTCTTCTGGTCCCCCCGCCCCCTGTGCAATGCTTACTGCACTGCATAGTTTCTTGCCCGGGACCTATGAGATGAACTACTTCAAGGTTGCCTCTGGATCCCTCTGTGCAATGATTGCTGCACTGCATAGTGTCTTGCCCGGGGCCTATGGGATGAACTCCTTCAATGTTACTTATGGCCCCCGTGCAATGCTTGCTGCACTGCATAGTGTCTTGCCCGGGGCTTATGGGATGAACTCCTTCAATGTTACTTCTGGATCCCTCCATGAAGTGCTTGCTGCACTGCATAGTGTCTTGCCTGGGGCCTATGGGATGAACTCCTTCAAGGTTACCTCTGGAACCCTCCCTCCTCCCCCCTCCATGCAATGCTTGCTGCACTGCATAGTGTCTTCCCCAGGGCAAATGGGATGAACTCCTTCAATGTTACTTCTGGATCCCTCCGTGCAATGTTTGCTGCACTGCATAGTGTCTTGCCCAGGGCCTATGGGATGACCGCCTTCAAGGTTACTTCTGATCGACCCGCCCCCCCCCCCCAACCCCACTGTGGAATGCGTGCTGCTATCCAGAGTGTTTTGACGTGGATCTTGCATTTCGGTGGAAGTCAGTGAAGTGGTCACCGTGATGGGTAGATTATGTTCCCATTTTTTCAGCCTCAGCAGTAGCCAGAGTTCAGGCTTGAAGTGGAAGATTTACCTCCAGCAAAATGCATTGGGGGAATTACTGCCAGTTGAACTATCGCCGGCGGAACTACCGATGGCAGTAGTTTTGCCAAAATCTCTGTGGAGTCCAATGGACTAAAGAAAAATGGGGATTTACGCTGCATACCACCACATGTAATCCCGCAGTAAGCCCACAGGCCTATGGGATGACCTCCTTCAAGGTTACTTCTAGACTACCCCCATGCAATGCATGCTGCACTGCCTAGTGTGTTGCCTGGAGCTCTGGGGTGACCTCCTTCAAGGTTACTTCTGCCCCCCTGTGGAATGCTTGCTGCACTGCACAGTGTATTGCCTGGGGCCAATGGGATGACTTCCTTCAAGGTTACTTCTGGACACCCCCACGCAATGCTTACTGCACTGCATAGTGTCTTGCCCGGGGCATATGGGATGACCTCCTTCAAGGTTACTTCAGGACCAACCCCATGAAATGCTTGCTGCACTGCTTAGTGTCTTGCCCTGGGGCTATGGGATGACCTCCTTCAAGGTTACTTCTGTACCCCCCCTGTGCAATGCTTGCTGCACTGCAAAATGTCTTGTCCGGGTCCTATGATATGACCTCCTTCAAGGTTACTTCTGGACCCCCTCCCCCATGCAATGCTTATTGCACTGCATAGTTTCTTGCCTTGGGCCTATGGGATGAACTACTTCAAGGTTACTTCTGGACCAGCCCCCATGCAATGCTTGTTGCACTGCATAGTGTCTTGCCCTGGGCCTATGGGATGACCTCCTTCAAGGTTACTTCTGGACCCCTCCATGCAATGCTTGCTGCACTGCATAGTGTCTTGCCTGGGACCTATGGTATGACCTCCTTCAAGGTTACTTCTGGCCCCCACTGTGGAATGCTTGCTGCACTGCATAGTGTCTTGCCTGGGGCCTATGGGATGAACTCCTTCAAGGTTACTTCTGAATCACCCCGTGCAATGCTTACTGTACTGCATAGTGTCTTTCCCGGGGTCTATGGAATTAACTCCTTTAGGTCACTTCGGAATCCCCCCGTGCAATGCTTACTGCACTGCATAGTGTCATACCCAGGGCCAATGGGATGTACTACTTCAAGGTTACTTCTGGCCCCCTCGCTGTGGAATGCTTGCTGCAGTGCATAGTGTCTTGCCTGGGACCTATGGGATGACCTCCTGCAAGGTTTCTTCTGGTCCCCCCGCCCCCTGTGCAATGCTTACTGCACTGCATAGTTTCTTGCCCGGGACCTATGAGATGAACTACTTCAAGGTTGCCTCTGGACCCCTCTGTGCAATGATTGCTGCACTGCATAGTGTCTTGCCCGGGGCCTATGGGATGAACTCCTTCAATGTTACTTATGGCCCCCGTGCAATGCTTGCTGCACTGCATAGTGTCTTGCCCGGGGCTTATGGGATGAACTCCTTCAATGTTACTTCTGGATCCCTCCATGAAGTGCTTGCTGCACTGCATAGTGTCTTGCCTGGGGCCTATGGGATGAACTCCTTCAAGGTTACTTATGGTCCCTGTGCAATGCTTGCTGCACTGCATAGTATCTTGCCTGGGGCCTATGGGATGAACTCCTTCAAGGTTACCTCTGGAACCCTCCCTCCTCCCCCCTCCATGCAATGCTTGCTGCACTGCATAGTCTCTTGCCCAGGGCAAATGGGATGAACTCCTTCAATGTTACTTCTGGATCCCTCCGTGCAATGTTTGCTGCACTGCATAGTGTCTTGCCCAGGGCCTATGGGATGACCTCCTTCAAGGTTACTTCTGATCGACCCGCCCCCCCCCCAACCCCACTGTGGAATGCGTGCTGCTATCCAGAGTGTTTTGACGTGGATCTTGCATTTCGGTGGAAGTCAGTGAAGTGGTCACCGTGATGGGTAGATTATGTTCCCATTTTTTCAGCCTCAGCAGTAGCCAGAGTTCAGGCTTGAAGTGGAAGATTTACCTCCAGCAAAATGCATTGGGGGAATTACTGCCAGTTGAACTATCGCCGGCTGAACTACCGATGGCAGTAGTTTTGCCAAAATCTCTGTGGAGTCCAATGGACTAAAGAAAAATGGGGATTTACGCTGCATACCACCACATGTAATCCCGCAGTAAGCCCACAGGCCTATGGGATGACCTCCTTCAAGGTTACTTCTGGACTACCCCCATGCAATGCATGCTGCACTGCATAGTGTGTTGCCTGGAGCTCTGGGATGACCTCCTTCAAGGTTACTTCTGCCCCCTGTGGAATGCATGCTGCACTGCACAGTGTATTGCCTGGGGCCGATGGGATGACTTCCTTCAAGGTTACTTCTGGACACCCCCACGCAATGCTTACTGCACTGCATAGTGTCTTGCCCGGGGCCTATGGGATGACCTCCTTCAAGGTTACTTCAGGACCAACCCCATGCAATGCTTGCTGCACTGCTTAGTGTCTTGCCCTGGGGCTATGGGATGACCTCCTTCAAGGTTACTTCTGTACCCCCCCTGTGCAATGCTTGCTGCACTGCAAAATGTCTTGTCCGGGTCCTATGATATGACCTCCTTCAAGGTTACTTCAGGACCAACCCCATGCAATGCTTGCTGCACTGCTTAGTGTCTTGCCCTGGGGCTATGGGATGACCTCCTTCAAGGTTACTTCTGGCCCCCTCGCTGTGGAATGCTTGCTGCAGTGCATAGTGTCTTGCCTGGGACCTATGGGATGACCTCCTGCAAGGTTTCTTCTGGTCCCCCCGCCCCCTGTGCAATGCTTACTGCACTGCATAGTTTCTTGCCCGGGACCTATGAGATGAACTACTTCAAGGTTGCCTCTGGATCCCTTTGTGCAATGATTGCTGCACTGCATAGTGTCTTGCCCGGGGCCTATGGGATGAACTCCTTCAATGTTACTTATGGCCCCCGTGCAATGCTTGCTGCACTGCATAGTGTCTTGCCCGGGGCTTATGGGATGAACTCCTTCAATGTTACTTCTGGATCCCTCGATGAAGTGCTTGCTGCACTGCATAGTGTCTTGCCTGGGGCCTATGGGATGAACTCCTTCAAGGTTACCTCTGGAACCCTCCCTCCTCCCCCCTCCATGCAATGCTTGCTGCACTGCATAGTGTCTTCCCCAGGGCAAATGGGATGAACTCCTTCAATGTTACTTCTGGATCCCTCCGTGCAATGTTTGCTGCACTGCATAGTGTCTTGCCCAGGGCCTATGGGATGACCGCCTTCAAGGTTACTTCTGATCGACCCGCCCCCCCCCCCAACCCCACTGTGGAATGCGTGCTGCTATCCAGAGTGTTTTGACGTGGATCTTGCATTTCGGTGGAAGTCAGTGAAGTGGTCACCGTGATGGGTAGATTATGTTCCCATTTTTTCAGCCTCAGCAGTAGCCAGAGTTCAGGCTTGAAGTGGAAGATTTACCTCCAGAAAAATGCATTGGGGGAATTACTGCCAGTTGAACTATCGCCGGCGGAACTACCGATGGCAGTAGTTTTGCCAAAATCTCTGTGGAGTCCAATGGACTAAAGAAAAATGGGGATTTACGCTGCATACCACCACATGTAATCCCGCAGTAAGCCCACAGGCCTATGGGATGACCTCCTTCAAGGTTACTTCTAGACTACCCCCATGCAATGCATGCTGCACTGCATAGTGTGTTGCCTGGAGCTCTGGGGTGACCTCCTTCAAGGTTACTTCTGCCCCCCTGTGGAATGTTTGCTGCACTGCACAGTGTATTGCCTGGGGCATATGGGATGACCTCCTTCAAGGTTACTTCAGGACCAACCCCATGAAATGCTTGCTGCACTGCTTAGTGTCTTGCCCTGGGGCTATGGGATGACCTCCTTCAAGGTTACTTCTGTACCCCCCCTGTGCAATGCTTGCTGCACTGCAAAATGTCTTGTCCGGGTCCTATGATATGACCTCCTTCAAGGTTACTTCTGGACCCCCTCCCCCATGCAATGCTTGCTGCACTGCATAGTTTCTTGCCTTGGGCCTATGGGATGAACTACTTCAAGGTTACTTCTGGACCAGCCCCCATGCAATGCTTGCTGCACTGCATAGTGTCTTGCCCTGGGCCTATGGGATGACCTCCTTCAAGGTTACTTCTGGACCCCTCCATGCAATGCTTGCTGCACTGCATAGTGTCTTGCCTGGGACCTATGGTATGACCTCCTTCAAGGTTACTTCTGGCCCCCACTGTGGAATGCTTGCTGCACTGCATAGTGTCTTGCCTGGGGCCTATGGGATGAACTCCTTCAAGGTTACTTCTGAATCACCCCGTGCAATGCTTACTGTACTGCATAGTGTCTTTCCCGGGGTCTATGGAATTAACTCCTTTAGGTCACTTCGGAATCCCCCCGTGCAATGCTTACTGCACTGCATAGTGTCATACCCAGGGCCAATGGGATGTACTACTTCAAGGTTACTTCTGGCCCCCTCGCTGTGGAATGCTTGCTGCAGTGCATAGTGTCTTGCCTGGGACCTATGGGATGACCTCCTGCAAGGTTTCTTCTGGTCCCCCCGCCCCCTGTGCAATGCTTACTGCACTGCATAGTTTCTTGCCCGGGACCTATGAGATGAACTACTTCAAGGTTGCCTCTGGACCCCTCTGTGCAATGATTGCTGCACTGCATAGTGTCTTGCCCGGGGCCTATGGGATGAACTCCTTCAATGTTACTTATGGCCCCCGTGCAATGCTTGCTGCACTGCATAGTGTCTTGCCCGGGGCTTATGGGATGAACTCCTTCAATGTTACTTCTGGATCCCTCCATGAAGTGCTTGCTGCACTGCATAGTGTCTTGCCTGGGGCCTATGGGATGAACTCCTTCAAGGTTACCTCTGGAACCCTCCCTCCTCCCCCCTCCATGCAATGCTTGCTGCACTGCATAGTGTCTTGCCCTGGGCCTATGGGATGACCTCCTTCAAGGTTACTTCTGATCGAGCCCCCCCCAACCCCACTGTGGAATGCGTGCTGCTATCCAGTGTGTTTTGACGTGGATCTTGCATTTCGGTGGAAGTCAGTGAAGTGGTCACCGTGATGGGTAGATTATGTTCCCATTTTTTCAGCCTCAGCAGTAGCCAGAGTTCAGGCTTGAAGTGGAAGATTTACCTCCAGCAAAATGCATTGGGGGAATTACTGCCAGTTGAACTATCGCCGGCTGAACTACCGATGGCAGTAGTTTTGCCAAAATCTCTGTGGAGTCCAATGGACTAAAGAAAAATGGGGATTTACGCTGCATACCACCACATGTAATCCCGCAGTAAGCCCACAGGCCTATGGGATGACCTCCTTCAAGGTTACTTCTGGACTACCCCCATGCAATGCATGCTGCACTGCATAGTGTGTTGCCTGGAGCTCTGGGATGACCTCCTTCAAGGTTACTTCTGCCCCCTGTGGAATGCATGCTGCACTGCACAGTGTATTGCCTGGGGCCGATGGGATGACTTCCTTCAAGGTTACTTCTGGACACCCCCACGCAATGCTTACTGCACTGCATAGTGTCTTGCCCGGGGCCTATGGGATGACCTCCTTCAAGGTTACTTCAGGACCAACCCCATGCAATGCTTGCTGCACTGCTTAGTGTCTTGCCCTGGGGCTATGGGATGACCTCCTTCAAGGTTACTTCTGTACCCCCCCTGTGCAATGCTTGCTGCACTGCAAAATGTCTTGTCCGGGTCCTATGATATGACCTCCTTCAAGGTTACTTCAGGACCATCCCCATGCAATGCTTGCTGCACTGCTTAGTGTCTTGCCCTGGGGCTATGGGATGACCTCCTTCAAGGTTACTTCTGGCCCCCTCGCTGTGGAATGCTTGCTGCAGTGCATAGTGTCTTGCCTGGGACCTATGGAATGACCTCCTGCAAGGTTTCTTCTGGTCCCCCCGCCCCCTGTGCAATGCTTACTGCACTGCATAGTTTCTTGCCCGGGACCTATGAGATGAACTACTTCAAGGTTGCCTCTGGATCCCTCTGTGCAATGATTGCTGCACTGCATAGTGTCTTGCCCGGGGCCTATGGGATGAACTCCTTCAATGTTACTTATGGCCCCCGTGCAATGCTTGCTGCACTGCATAGTGTCTTGCCCGGGGCTTATGGGATGAACTCCTTCAATGTTACTTCTGGATCCCTCCATGAAGTGCTTGCTG
Organism: Ambystoma mexicanum; assembly: GCF_040938575.1. NCBI lineage: Eukaryota > Metazoa > Chordata > Amphibia > Caudata > Ambystomatidae > Ambystoma > Ambystoma mexicanum. The sequence continues at coordinate 1,567,470,615 of NC_090932.1, forward strand.
CACTGCATAGTGTCTTGCCTGGGGCCTATGGGATGAACTCCTTCAAGGTTACCTCTGGAACCCTCCCTCCTCCCCCCTCCATGCAATGCTTGCTGCACTGCATAGTGTCTTCCCCAGGGCAAATGGGATGAACTCCTTCAATGTTACTTCTGGATCCCTCCGTGCAATGTTTGCTGCACTGCATAGTGTCTTGCCCAGGGCCTATGGGATGACCGCCTTCAAGGTTACTTCTGATCGACCCGCCCCCCCCCCAACCCCACTGTGGAATGCGTGCTGCTATCCAGAGTGTTTTGACGTGGATCTTGCATTTCGGTGGAAGTCAGTGAAGTGGTCACCGTGATGGGTAGATTATGTTCCCATTTTTTCAGCCTCAGCAGTAGCCAGAGTTCAGGCTTGAAGTGGAAGATTTACCTCCAGCAAAATGCATTGGGGGAATTACTGCCAGTTGAACTATCGCCGGCGGAACTACCGATGGCAGTAGTTTTGCCAAAATCTCTGTGGAGTCCAATGGACTAAAGAAAAATGGGGATTTACGCTGCATACCACCACATGTAATCCCGCAGTAAACCCACAGGACCAAGATTCGGTAACTGCGCATACTACCACATGTAAGCCCACAGGACCAAGATTCGGTAACTGCGCATACCACCACATGTAATCCCGCAGTAAACCCACAGGAACAAGATTCGGTAACTGCGCATACCAACACATGTAATCCCTCAGTAAGCCGACAGGACCAAGATTCGGTAACTGCGCATACCACCACATGTAATCCCGCAGTAAGCCCACAGGACCAAGATTCGATAACTGCGCATACCACCACATGTAATCCCGCAGTAAGCCCACAGGACCAAGAATCGGTAACTGCGCATACCACCACATGTAATCCCGCAGTAAACCCACAGGACCAAGATTCGGTAACTGCGCATACCACCACATGTAATCCCGCAGTAAACCCACAGGACCAAGATTCGGTAACTGCGCATACCACCACATGTAATCCCGCAGTAAGCCCACAGGACCAAGAAGCGGTAACTGCGCATACCACCACATGTAATCCCGCAGTAAACCCACAGGACCAAGATTCGGTAACTGCGCATACCACCACATGTAATCCCGCAGTAAACCCACAGGACCAAGATTCGGTAACTGCGCATACCACCACATGTAATCCCGCAGTAAGCCCACAGGACCAAGATTCGGTAACTGCGCATACCAACACATGTAATCCCTCAGTAAGCCCACAGGACCAAGAGATTCGGTAACTGCAGTTTCATTTGGTGGTGGTTTGGCGGTAATGCTACTGAACTACTGCCAAACTCGGAATGAGGGTCGATTGCAGATACTAATGCTTCTATCATCTGAGAATGAGAAAAAGGTATGTTATTGAAAGGAACCCTAAAATTGATGGTAATAGCAGACACCTAGGCTTCAAAGGACACGTAGGAGGTCCATTTTGGTGACCGATTCATAAAGGAGATAAGGACATTTCTCTCTGCATTTTAGAATTTAGATAAGGCCCAAGTTTCATTAAAAAAAACTTTTTCAGCAGTGGGTTTCTAGCAGGGACGACTGTGCCAGGGATAGCGCATCCGGCCATAGCCGGTTCGCCGAGCAAGTGGTGGTGCAGACAGCCAATAACAAAGACACCAAAACATCTGTGCACAACCCAGAGCCAGATCAACCATGAAGCCAAGGTCCGAGGGGAATGGGGTTCAGAAGAGGTGAAGGGCCTCCTCATATGGAAGTATTTACCACTTTCCTCTGCTAAATATGCCTGTAGGGGTCCAGATTTTCAATACTGCTTGGGTATTGGACAGAGTGAGGGGGTATCAACTAGAATTTGTCACAATGCCCAGGCAGAGAGAGGCCCAGGTTCTGATACAGGTCGCATGTTTCCAGTATCTTTGTGTGCACTATTTTGTATTTATTTATTTATTTATTTAGTTGTTATTGAGTTCACAGAACTTATACAACTATCAACACATCAAATACAGATGACAATAAATATACTTATGCACTATGAGGTTGGGCAACTATGGAAAAGTGTGCTGATGGAGACAGGCAAGAACTTTCACAGCAACATGTTCCTGGTACAGAAGGACTTAAACGAATGTGCAGTGTTCAATATCAGACGTCTCAATCAGTGTCATTTATTGTCACTTCAAGATGGAGACAGTTGCACTGCTGCAAGAAGTGAGGACAGGCAATTGGTTGGTATGGTGAGACCTAAAGGATGCCTTTTGAACAATGTCAATCGCTCAGGAAGGCAGGAGAGTTCTGCGTTTCTGGTGGTCTCACTGCATCGTTGCGAGTTCTTCTCGGTTCTTGCAGAGGCGTTGCTGGGGGGGGCCAAGGGGGAAATAACCCTGGGTCTTTTGGTTGTAGCTCAGGATAGAAGCTCAGGGACTTCAACCAAAAGGCTATAGCTAGCCCCGAATCTCGCCAGGCTCGACATTAGTGTAGCCCCTGAACTTTTGCAGACCTAGCAACTCCCCATGTTCTTTGGTTTGTCACCAGCCCGGTTGCCCTCTTCCAAGTTGCTGCGATCAGCTGTAGCTTTCTTTTGAGCAAAGGGTATCAGGCTGCGGTCTGTTTAGATGTCATCCTTACCATGGCTCAATCCCTGACTTTGGTGCGGAGTTATACGCAAGCATCTCTCAGTCTATTGATGAATTTAGGGTTCATTATCAATTTGAACCAATCAGAGATACTCACTTCTCAGGAACTTCAGTTTCTTGGCTGTGTGGTCAATTGCTCTATGCCAACACTGATGAGGGCCTGTTCCAGGATTCGGGGAATAAAGACAGAAGTGGTGCAGGAGCTCTGAGCACAGGTCCACCTCTGTTCAGGCCCCTGTTCCTGCTCCATCACAGGCTATTTCCACTGGGCCCTACTTTCTACCGAAGTGCACACAAAATTGGCATGGTGGCTAAAACACATGGATGCCTGGAACATGAAGTCAATTTTCTGTTGACGTCCATGTTCTGGTATTGGTATTGAATTGATAAAGTGCACTAATCACCTTGAAGGAGGCATCAGGCGCTAACATATCGGAAAACAACACCAACATCAGGTCTCAAGCAGACCCCCATCGCCGGAACGGCGAGGTCTTGAGCTTAAATTGAGATTCCATATTACTCTAAATAGCTTGGAGAGGGGGCGAGAACTTGTTGCATAACTTAGAAGCAAGAGAGACAAAAGATGTACCTCCCCACCGCTGATATTAAATCTTTAGGCACTGCTAGCAAATTGGCCGAAGATGATCTTAACTGTCTGCTTGGAATATGGCAAGTCAGAGGGTTGTTAATAAAACCCGCTCCATAGTGATGAAGAACTTTCTGAACCATGCACATAGTCTTCAATTCAATCCTACTGGCCAAAGGTAGCCAGTGCAAGTGTCCAAGGACTGAGAAGATGTGGGCCCATCTGTTTAGAAGAAAGAAAAGACTGAATAAACTGAAGTTTAAAGATCGTTTCTTTTGAGGGCCTAAGTGTACAGGGCTACAGTAATAGAGGTGGCTTGAGAAGAAGGCATTCATCAGTTGAATCCACTCTGGGAAGGTGAAATAATGGAGGATCCGTCTCAAATATTTTTACTGGAAAAAGCAGTTTCTGGTGACTTTATATTAATATGGATTGAAAAGGAAAGATCAGAATCAAACCACACTGTGAGGTTCCAAACAGATGGCACTGGGGCTGGGCAGCCGCCCAAAGAGGCGGGCCAGGAATTAAGTCTTTTTCCTATGTCTTGAAAGAGAATCTCATGCCAGTCTCAGCAGGTTGGGAGCTCGCTCCAGTGGGATTTCACTGGAGTACGCTGCTTTCTGCAGGATTCACAACTGCACCTTACATTTTATTTTAATACTTGCTGCTTCTCAAGGGCTGGGTACAATGCAACATCAGGCTGCGGATAAGCAATCTCTCCATGGTTCATTACATCCACATATTGGGGGGGGGACAAAGTCCAATGGGATGACAGATCTGGCTAAACAATTTTGGGAATGTTGTCTCCCTCGTCAGCTGCAGATCCAAACGGAATTCATTCTGGTGGTCTCCAACCTCACTGCCGATCTGTGTTATCAGCATTGGAAGGATACGGCAGAGTGGCACCTATGCGGGGAGGTGTTCCCTGCAATTCAGAGGTTTTGGAGTCCTTGTCAGATAGATCCTTTACCGTCTCAGCTCAAAACACAACTGCCAATGTTTATCAATTGGAGACCAGAACCGATGGCCTTGGCCACAACCATGGTTTTTCTCAGGATTGGCATCAGGGAACTTTATTACTTGCATTTGAAATGATTCCCCAATTCCTGTACAGGTTCCCGCACAGGCCGCAACCTTGGTATTGGTCACCCCTCTTTTGGACTGCTCAATGTTGGTACCCCCTGACACTGGAGTTGGCCATCAAAATCCCTGTGCTGCTTCCATCCATCCCAGATGTCCTCAGGGGAACCATCATCCACTAGTAGTACACAGCCGGTTGACTTTCATGGCATGGCTGGTATCAGGGATAGATTTGGGGTCCGCATTTATCAAAGCTTTCTAGCCCATGCTTCATGTCTACAAATCTGGCTGTGCTGACTGGGTGTACTGGTACCCTCGAGGGGACCTCGATTCCTTTCTGGTACCTGTGGTCACGGTGATGCCATTTTGGCTGAATTGGGCAAGCCAGCCTGCAATCGAACAGAGAACTTTCATTGTTCCGCCATTACTGTGGACCGTGATCTGGTGGATGGCTTCTCAGTTGATGAACACCCATTGGTTTCTCAACTCTTGCAAGGTATGGGAGTATACTAATTGACCTTTTCACAATTGATCACCGGAGAATTGACCTTCTGCACAATTGATCGTGAAATGAAGGTCAATTAGGACAAACATGTAGGGGAAACTCCCCACAAACCCCTCCCCAATCTCATATTATTGATTACCCCAAACCCACCCCACACATATATATAAAAAGTTAAATAAAGGTAAAGGTCAATTGTGTAGAAGGTCAATTAGGAGCACTATTATTAGGTCATTTAGGACAAAAGGTCAATTGTAAAAGGTCAATTTGGGTAATACCCAAGGTAGACGTCTTGTCAGGCCTTTTTTTGTGTCTTAATATTCTCAGTTGTGGGATATGAATTTGTTTTTATCATTTTTTTTAAGGGAGGGCCTGCAAGCAGGCCTCTTTTCCTCAAGCAGCTATCGGCAGAAGTAGTTACACTGATGTGCTTGGTGGCTTTTCAGAGGGTCTCGGATCTTCAGGGTGAGAGCTTGAAAGTGGAGAGTCTACGCACATTTGGGTGTCTTTTCAGTTGTATAAACGTACTGAAAGAGGTGGCAAAGTCATTGATTTTCCTGCTTTCCCTAATAATTCTCCGTTTTGAGTGGAGCAATATTTAAAACGGTACGAAAGATGGACGGCTCACTCACGGTCCTCTTCGGGCGACTTCTTCACAGGGACGTAATTTCATCAAAATGCCTGGGGTAGCCGATGTGACATCACATGACCCGTGACCTCTGAGGACATCACAGGAAGTGGTGTCATTTGAGCCCACCCCAAAGTGACATCACGGGAAGCGATGGCACATGACCCTTTACCCCTTGACAAAACAGGAAGTGACATCACATAGCATTACTTCTAAGTACACTATGAACAATATGGTCAACATTTTCACTTTGATTTCGTACAGGAATGAATCACCATATGTATTAGCAGAAAAAAAATGCTATCACTGCAACTTGCAAAAAGCAAAATACATAGTATGAAATGGATCTTTAATCTATTATAAATGCTTTTTGGAGGATTGTGGCTGCATTGTGAATGTGAGGTATTTAAGAACAAACTAAATCAGTGACTCAGCCAATGAAGTGTGCCTGAAATAAACCTTTAATGAGTCGAGCAATTATTGTTTAGAATTCCAGAAAGCCACATTATTTGTCATTCCTATTCTTTCTTATTTAGGGTCACTACTCAAAGTGTTACACTTGTGGACCCCCCTGTTTTTATTTAATAAGCCTGGACAAGAAAGTCAGCCACTCTAGAAACAAAGAGGCACCTGGCATTGGCCACAGCCCAAGAGCTTCAATTTGTAAAGAAAAATAAAAATGTTTTAGGGGTAGCAAGGGAGATCTCAGAGGTCGCAAGGGAGATCCCTGGCCACCCCTTAATGATGCCCCTGCTTGTTCATTGGAACGAGTAAAACATGTTCCCGTTTCTGCCCCTACGCTAGCCAGATGGATTAAAGGGGTTATGTATGACACAGGCTGGAATTGGCACACCTGTGCTGGGGCTTGTCCATCTATGGGTGCCATGTCTTCCAAGGCTTTCTGGTCAGGGGCCAGGGTGGAAAGCTTTCTCGAGGCAAATGATTGGCCTAAGGCTTCGACTTTGAATATGTTTTATTGCAAACAATCGTACATGTAGGGCTCATCTCACAGCTTTGAAGTGTGCAGAATAGAAGCCTCCGCGCTATGCCTTGGAATAGGGATTAGTAAATTACGATGGAAGCCATGATGCTATTAATGGCAGAGGGGTGAGTACGCGCCCACCCTCGTGTACCCTAACGAAAAGACGTTAAGCTTGTTTTATTTTAGAATTTTGCGCAAAGCCTTCACAAACCTTTCACTGAAAAGTGTTTGGGCATTGATGTGTTTTGCAATGCCCATCCAGACAGGGCAGATAGATCAGAGGAAGAGGAAAGGCCAGAGAGAGGCTTTCTATGGCGTCATGAATGGCCATTGGTGGAGAGCAGAAGGAAGAGGAGGGTGGCCACTTGGATTGTGGGAGTAGTAGTTTATTTATATATAATTTTCGTGTGGCTGTTGAAAATAAAGAAAAAAGATTGTGCATAATACTCACTGTGTGCCATTAATAGAATCCTGACTTTCCGTCGTAACTTAATAGGACTTGCTAGGACTAATTGGTCTTGTCCCAGATAGCTGAGAGAGTGGATTTGATTCCTCTCATTGCCGTGAAGCCGCACAGAGTCCAATGTCGGATGTTATTACATTCCACCTGGCCCAAGAGCTGGTCATCTATGAATTTGTCCATGATATTTGCTGGGCTGGAAATGTTGCCGATGGAGCGGTAGCTAGCTGGGTTAGTGGGGATAGAGGTAACGCTACTACCGCCACATTTAAGAGTCTGCCAAATCACAGGCTTGGCAGATTTACCCCCGGCTCTGATTGTGCTGTGATTGTGCTGATTTTCGGCACTATTACCGCCAGCAGTAATAGCGCCGGCAGTAATGGCGGCGAACATTTCCCATTCGGCCCAATGGGGAATGGGAAATTCCAGAATTGCCCAATGGGGAATGGGGATTTACAGTTTCGCCAAACGTGTGATCCGGCACTAATAGCGCCGGGCGGTTTGGCGGTAGGGCTAATAGCCCCGGCGGTAATACCGCCGGGGTTAGGCCCAACTCGCGATGAGGCCCTAGGTCTAAGTCTAGTGGCATGCGGGTGTGGTGAAGGCATAACAAGGATACAGAAAGTTTCAATAAAAAAGCGGGTACCATTCCGGCTCTATTCATCACCATCCCCACACCCTATCTTATCCTCGCCATGACATGACCGCTCTAACTTAGCCTTCCTTCCTACACACACCTCATCCTGTAACCTTGAGGTAACCTGTCTTTACCACTGCTCTCCTGTAACTAAGCTGTAAGTTCTCTTCTCACCTGCGCCCTGATACCTCTGGGTCCGGCGCGCACAACAAATAAACAAACAACAAAAAAGCAAACATCACTCTACTCTTACTATAAATTCTAAGGGGCAGAGGGATCCACACCTTTACACCAATCGTCTTTTACAAACCTGCATTATTGCCCACTGGCCCCACGCCGTTAAAGTCCCATGTATCCAGTGCTTTCTGTTTTCTGCACATCACTTTGCTGAATGCAAAGGAGCCCGACATGGGATGGCTTGATACGCTACGTGATATAGGCCCTCATCAGGAGGTTGGAGGTAACCATGCCGCTTTTAGCAGCATGGTTGCCTCCTTACCGCATTCTGGGCCCGGGTTCCGCAAATGAGGACTTTCCGGGCCATCGCAACCTTGGCGGACCCGGTAATTCCCCGTCCAAGGAACCCAGACCCGGTCCATCCCCATTCCCATTTGAGCCCCCACAGGGCTCAATGGGAATGGGGATGGAGCTAACAAAGGGCCCGTTAATGACGGGCCCGTTGTTAGCTCCCTGGTGTCCTCGCGGGACCCGGAATGGACGCCTGGTTTTTCCAGGCGCCCATTGCGGGTCCCGCGAAGAGACCTCATGGTCGGGCGGAATGGGTTCCATTCCGCCAACCTTGTGATGAGGGCCATAGTGTGTTCAGTCTATATAGTGCCTGTCTGGTCAGCCACTAGCACGTTGCTTGCTAGATATTGCAGTTTTCCTTATAAAGATGGATCTACAAGTTCAAGCATGCACTTTTCAGATGGCTAAAAAGCGAGGACTGGCTTAAGGACAACCTGATGACATGTGGCTAGTTGGCAACTCTGTTTTCCTTATTCCAGGTTGAAGGCTGGCAGATATTGAATTGGCATTGCTATGGGCAACCTCCGCAGACATCATTTATCTGCTTGCCTCCTCAGCCCAGCACCATAGTTTCAGGTTTCCCCATGTCATCTGCGTCAATTTGAGCCAGACCTGTTTTTCCCATTGCATGTTGGGATTTGTAGTTTTGTGTTTCTCATTGTAAGCATGGGCATACAAGTCCCAGCATGCAATTGCAAAAACCGGGATTGGCTCAAGGGGTCACGCATGACGTGGGGCCACTTGGCAGCTATGCAACACCTGTCTCTCATCGCCATACCCGATTTACCGCGTGTGTCCGTGTTGCCCTCCTATCCTGCAAGCCTGAGCACGGAAGGGCTGATGCAGGAAAGCTGAAGCGGACTTCCTGTCATGAGAAAACAGAAGATTTCAACGCAGGCCATCTAGGCTGCCAAGGACTAATGCCAAGTCCCAATCTGACAGCCTCTGGGGCTTCCCTGTAAATTCCACTAATTGCCCTGTGTTTACTCTGCAGGGTGACTGTGCCAGGGGTCAGGACGTGGTGCCAGGAATACTCAGGGTAAATCGAGATTTGGAATAATGCTGATGGAAGCAGCCGCTCAGGTTCCTTGGCTCCAAGAGCCCCAGGCTGAGGGGATTCTCAGTCCAGTTGTCGAGTGATTTTTAAAGGGGCATGCCCTGCCCCACAGCCCAGTATTGGAAGGCTGTGTGGCTCTTGCACCCTTCCTTTCTCCTGGCCATGCCGCTGATTGGTCGGGGGGATGATGCTGGCTGCTGGAGCCGTTCTGGATTCTCGCAGGGTCGTGGCCCCAGTGGCACTTGTCATGTGCGCTGGAGGCAAACACCTGTTCAAAAGCCATAGCTCTCAACCATTTGTCTTGCAAAGGCGGGTGAAATCACCTGATTTTGTTTCTGGCGGGTGAGACGCCCATTGGAATGAATGGGCGTGCAGGAGGCCTGGCAGGTGAGTCAGCCCTTTGCAAGGCGGGTGACACCCGCCAAAAGCGGGTGAGTTGAGAGCTATGTCAAAACTGTCAAGTTCCCCAGATCATTCGTGAAAAAGTCAACCAGGCCTGTTAAGTTCTTGGAATTCTGGGATTTGTAGTCCTAAATGTAAGTGGGAAAGACACAATTGCAATGCCCAGAATTCCAGGAAAAAAGCCAGACTAGATTACTTTTTCACGTAGGGCGCAGGGAAACCTGGCGCTCTGCCCACTGGAAGTTCAGGTGGAAGACCTCTGCCAGGACCAGGAGACTTGACAGTCTGCTACTTGGCCCATCCCCAGCAAAAAATAAATCCACTTGTTGGATTGTTTTGGGGTGGCTTCTGCCTTGTTTTCAAGCTTCAGATATATTTTGGATTTTTTGGGGATTTTTTTCCAAGCAAGGATTTATTTGTCTTGGGTTGGAGGATTTATTTTGGATTTTTACCGACTTGTTTCTCAGTAAAAACAATCCAACAACACTAATTTGCTGGCACACATTTTTACTGGATTTATTTTGGATTTTTCGACAAGCAAGAATTGTTTGGTCTCAAAGTGGAGGATTATTTTGGGATTTTTTTCCAACTTCTTTCTCAATAAAACCAATCCAGCAACACTACATTTTTACTGCATTTATTTTGGATTGTTTCACAAGCAAGGATTGTTTGGTCTTACATTGGAAGACTTATTTTGGATTTGTTCCAACTGGTTTCTCAGTAAAAACAATCCAGTAACACTAGGCACACATTTTTACTGCATTTAAATGTTGGAAAAATAAGGTCAACCTAGTTTCAACATTGGTTGTAGTTATTTAGGATTTTAATGTGGTAAAACATTTCGCAGAGTTTAGGTTTTATTTGTTTAGCATTTTATTGGTGCAAATTACAAGTCCAACTGCACTTAAATAATGTCTCCAGCAAATAATGCCTAGTCGCTAACGTTCAGGGTATACCAATTGTGAAGTAAAAAATTCAGAAACTGAACAGGAACTAAAAGTCTCAATTGCTTCTTCGCAAAATGATGGAGCGATTTTACATAAATGGGTTTCTTCTGTAGTCGCTGAATCTGTTATTCTGGTCTTCTTTAAACTTATGTTCAAAGTCATTCGCACAAGATATGATTTGGTTGTCATCTATGAATGTTGTGCTCTGTATCTAAAAGGAAATGTAATTGAACTTTAATGATATGACCCACACCTGTGAAAAGAAAAGGAGTGTGTGACTATTCAAAAGAAGCACACTTCTGCCAATATTAAAAAAATTCACAAAATAGGTACCCGCAATTACAATTTTATTTATTGGATACTTTGTAAGTCCCTTATGCAACAAATGGTGTTTCAAGGTACCTCAAGGCAAAATAAAGGGCGTTAGAGGGGGACAAAGGAGAAAGATAACAACGGTCCGGCTGGGCCTTGTGACATTTGCATTGTGCAAGTGTAGTGACAACAAATGTGTGGGGCGAGGGGAGTGCCGGCTTACAGGAAATGCGAAGGGCTAGGATGGGAAGGGAAGTGCAGGGCAAGAGGAGAGAGTGCAGGTGACAGGGGAGGGAATGAGAGGGGGGAGAGGGTCAAAGGGTCCTATTCTGTATCAGGTAGAGGTGGCAAAGGGAGGATAAAGGAAGATTGAGGAAGCAGATGTTGCCTATAGAGGACCAGAGCTCTGAAGATATTGGGCCTCATTACAAATCGCCCGGTATGGAAACAACGGTGGGGGTAAACCCGCCGCCACCGTTGTTTCCATGCCGGACGATCAGAGTCGGCCAGAGGGTAGGAAGGAGCTGGGGTAACAATGAGAAGGATCTCAGTCTTAATGGCATTAAGGCAGAGATCATTTGCAGCAAACCATGCCTGAATAGCCTACTGTCTCTACCCCCAAACAATAAATACTTTGGAGGGTACTCTTAAATCATTTTTGGCACACGCTCACTGCACTCTGTCACCAACCACCCCCCGCAGTTTACCGTTACACACTATCTTCGCACAGCCCTGCACTCTGCCTGCGTATACTCCATAAAGAGATTTACAGCCTGTACTCTCCATGCAGTATGCCTCCACAAATCTCCAGTCGGCCACTGCACATTCAGAGCAGGCTCTACATATGCTATACCAATATCCAAAAATGGACTCCATTAAACATAATATATACGCGTCTACATTAGGGCCAAAGGTTCAAACACTAAAATATAACCAGAGCCCTACATATAAGGGGTGTACTGGCTACTTTAACTCCCGAAAAATAGGCAAATACTCCCCAGAAAAGTAGGGAGTAAAAATGCTCCCGACAAAAATTGGGAAACAGACACTGTTAGGTTTGGCTGTTATGCTTGCATGTGTGCTGTGCCAGGATTGATGTCATCACCAGAATGTAGGCTGTGAGTGCTGAGTGTGAGGTTAGAATGTTTGGAGTTGAATTGGTTCTAACCCAGGCAGTTACAATATGTGATCCTGGGTGGTGCAAGCCAGTGGGCTCATTGTCCCTTGTTCCTCTTGATCTCTCAATGATGTGATGACATCTGATCCTGTAACTAAGAAGCCTAATAAAGTAACCACTAAGAGTACCTGCCGTGAGTATCCTGAGTGTCCTTGATGAGTGAACCCTATGACCACTGGTTGGTCATAACTATTGGCGACAAGGATGGTCCAAGGGATGGTGAAGGAGGACCTTGGAGTGGACACCATGAAACCAAAGAGAAGCAGGTACCTGTGTGTTGTCATGTGAATGAGGAGAAGAGACTCTGCTGCGGGGGGGTGCAGGCAAGAGGACAAAAGTGACAAAGTGAATGTTAGTACAGAGGGAGAGCTCACTGCCCCCCATGGACTGTGTAGCGCCCACCACCCAGGGCTGTTTGAGGCGGTTGGAGGCAGCCTGTCACTGCCATATGATGGGACATGTGAAGTTTGCCGATGTCCAGGCATTATCAGGAGAGTATGCCAGTAAAGGGGAACCCCTAGGACATGATTGTCCCGTTTGGAGCAATGTGAGACAAGATCACCCAAGGGATTTCTGGGCAGAGACTGGCATTACTAGAGTCTGTCCACGGAGGAGCGTATACTCTCAGAAGAGTGGAGAGTGTGGAATCCCTATGTAATGGACGCTATGTTACTGTCTCACTGGAGAAGTGCCTTCCGGATTGTGTGGGCTGCATTGTTCGTTTGAAAGAGGAACTGTGTTACAATCAGCTCTGGCAGCTGCTAGGAGCGTGAGCTGCGAGGGAGCTCAAGTGACGGTTGAGCCGTGGAGACCTGTGCGGCCCTATTTCCTCTGCCTAATGGTGACGTCATGGTGGAAACAATGGGAGATGGCGAACAAGCATAGTGTTACGTATTCAATGTTCCACTCATCAGTGTAGTCTTGCGGGCTTCGGTGTGGCAGGCGTGGTTGCAGGTGGATGTTCTCTTGGGAACCAGTGGAGTGTATTTCCTGCTGTTGGTTTTCTAGCGACCTGCACAGCAGGGGTGTCCATGCTTGAAGTCATCTGTAGTGAATGCTGTCTTAAATTCTGCACCAGGAGACATCGGAAGTGTATGCCACTTCAGAGTATAGCACCTTTGCGCGTGCTTTCAACGTGACCAGGAAGTCGAACGGTATTTGTTCAGTGGTGTGAACGTCTCAGCAGTATCGAAGCAAAAGCGTTTCGGTGCAAGGAGAACGCGACTATCAGAAGTGACTGGCTCAGATGCCGCAAGTCAATGTGAGCCGCATGAAGTAGGTGCGGTATGGAGCATCTCAGAGTGGTCGTCTAGTGCGGCTGCTGACTGCACATTTTTTGGTTGTTGAAGATTTTCTGACCATTAGGTAGGATGTTATATCTTGTTGTTTATATGGACTTGGTGCTTGTTATTGCAGCTGTTTGCCATCGGAGCATAGAGATATTTGCAATGCGCTTCGTCAGGGTGACCTATATGCTAAGTATTAACAGTGGTTGGTCAAGGAACCCTGCGAGGGTATCCAAAAATGGACTCCATTAAACATAATATATACGCGTCTACATTAGGGCAAAAGGTTCAAACACTACAATATAACCAGAAGCCCTACATATAAGAGGTGTACCGGTTACTTTAACTCCTGAAAAATAGGCAAATACTCCCCAGAAAATAAAAGTAGGGAGTAAAAATGCTCCCGACAAAAATTGGGAAACAGACACATATGGCTTTGTGCCCCTTTTTTCACTCACAAAGGTCCATGAATATGTTTGGACCATCAGTGCATGTAGTACCACACTAAGAAACTGCTCTCATTACAGCGTGATCAGAGGAAGTAAATCTTTTAAGCGGTATGCATAACTAGGCGCAAGAAATATTGTTACAGTTATTGAGTTTGTCAATGCTTGTTTAAAACAGTGCTTCTGTGGTTTTGGCAATTCTTGCAGCTTATGTTTGTCTTTGGCAGTTAAACTAATAGACTATTTTTTTTTGGTTTCTTAGTTTTAGACAATATATTTCTACACCATAAACTTTTTTGCAATCACATATAAACAACTGAATGGGCTATACTCAACTCCATTTGGGCTATAGATTGGTTTCCTTCCAACCCAGTCTTTCCTCTCTATCCTGTTCCAACCCAGTCTTTCCTCTCTGCCTATCCTGTACCGGCTTTCATTCCCCAGCCTAGTCTATCCTCTCTGTCTATCCTGTGCCTGCTTTCCTTCCCCAACCCAGTCTTTCCTCTCCGCCTATCATGTACCTGCTTGGAGGGGGGTCACGGCTTGGGGACATAGCCAATTTTCCTCAAAAACACACTTGCTAAACTGAGATATCGATCTGATAGGGATATGTGCCCGAATTAAAGTAAGCACATGCAGCTGTATTTTTTATGGCCACGGCGCTTTGTTTTTAAATCAGCGTGGGGGCGGTTGTGCGACCACCACACCATTATTGTGCATGCAATCGGATCAGTGATGTTCATGCCTGCAGGCTGCTATGCCTGTGAATAGCAGACCGGCACTGTTTTTATCAGCAACAGCATCAGCACGTGGTCCTCGCGTGCTGAACCGGCACTGACCGTGTTCATTATTGTTGCGGACCAGCATTGCGGTCCGCGCTGCTGCTCAGACTGGCTAGAGCCAGTCTGTGCTGTTTTTATCAGCACTGGCATCATAACGCGGTCCTCACGTGCTGAACCGCCACTTACCATGTTGATTATTGTTGTCCTCGCGCGCTGCATACTAACCAGCACTTACTGCGTTAAAAGCAGCCGGTCCATGCTGTTAAGCATTGAGAATCTGAAGAGGTAAAACCTGAACATACCTTCCCTCCTGATGGATCCCCCAACCAGAGGAAGTATCCACAACAAAACGACCACCGACCGTATGAGTTTACACCGATCCCCATTGCTCCCACCATCGGCATGCACCACGAAAGAAACCCGGCCAGCCGACCATACAACCGTGTGGTGGTACGAACCCTACCCAAAGTGTGCGAGGAGAGGCAAGACCGAGCTGGTGACGACTACATGGACAGAATTGACTAACAACACCACAAAAGCCATGCTGCAAGTCGTTAGAGACATCACAACGCCATAACTGCGTTAGACAGAAAGCACACGTGCACTCCACACATTCGGTACATTCACATACCAACCTACACAAAGAATACATGCATACAATTATATGAGATAGAGGACGCTAACATATACATACTGTCTGCACATTTATTATTTTACCACTTAGGCCGCTACAGCACCGCAGAAACGCAAGATGCCAGAAGAGATTGTGTACATGCTTGCAGATGCCACTTACTATTAACCCTATAGAAGACAGGAGCACTTGAGGGACCTGACCAACCATATCTCATTCTAACCTATGGACATTATACAGATTACCTATTCAGAGCCAGAGGCCTCAGGAAAATCCAGCAACCCAGGATCCTCTCACAGAAACCTCAAGCAGCAAGATGCTTTGCAAGCAGATGCGCCATGGCAGACGCAACGGCAGCCAAGGCCACAATGTTGCAAATTACATTTCACACACACCGAGCCAAGGTGATACTGGCCCGAGCAGGGACTCATCTATGCAAAATACAAAATAAATCGAAGTAATTCAGCCTCACACACGGTGGACTCACTCGTGATTCGGCCAAAGATGATGTGATGCCAAGACCTGCAGGCTGGGAAAGCACAAGCAGCTTCGCACCTAAGACCGAGTTTGCAACAAATCGCAACATATCAGCAACAATATACGTTGGGAATGGAATGCTCTCATGGCAGTAGTATACCCACACCATTGTTACTCACTGTCACATAGTCACACATTGTTGATACACATTATCCATGACCCGGTGTCTTGCGGGTTGGGAACAAAGCTTGTCCCAGGCTTGGGGGCCCACGGGCTGGCCAATCAGAGCACTGGGGGATAGGGGCAGGTGGCAGGAATCACTAGCAAATCACTGTGATGACTAATGTATCACTTCTAGAGTAGCAATTTGTAGGGATGATCGAAGCACACCACCTGACCCAGCGGCCTCCACTAATACTGGGCACTATATGTCCCCATACTGGACCTACCACTCAGGGAGCCAATCCTGTGTGGCGTTGGGTTCGGGGACGGAATTCGCTCAGTGACGCAAATATCAACATAATTTTCCTAAAAAACCAGCCTGCGAGCCGAAGTATGTGTAATTTCGCTTGGAGAACTCCACGTAGATGATCCCTGTGGTTTGTGCTAATAAACTGCAGAAACGCTTGCTCCTTGTGTGGAGCTCGACATCTTTGGGACAAGGGAGGGAGTTAGGACCTTCCATGAACTGGAGATCCGGGGACCCCAAGGGTGGCTCTGCCAGCCCCGGAATTACCCTAACAAGTTGGAGGTCCCACCAAGATAGTTTGTGACGTCAGCTCAGCCAGTTGCTGCCCCCTTTGCCGGCGGACCTCGGAGGACTGCAGGACCCTCGCGGGAATTGTGAGAGAACCGGATTGCACAGTCGGAGATTGTTCGTCGGGAGCCGACTTCAAAATCATCCCACCCGCGGTTGGTGAGTTGTCCAACGCAGTCCAGAGGAGGCCAGATGAGCCGAGGACGGAGAGTCAGCGGCCGAGCAGCGCCGGCAGATGCGGAACTAAAGTAAATGTGGTCCACACAACCAGCAACCAAATATTGTGTGGGTGGGGGATGTGTAAATAAGAACGAGGGCAAGGTGGCATTGTCATAATTGTCGGTCAAGAGTTATTGCTCGGCACGTGTGCAAGTGTAGGGATTGGAGCCGAGGTAGACCTTTTTCTGTGTTTAATAAGCGTTCTGGTTGCGGTGCAAAAGGCTTCCGAACAAAGCAGGGGTTGGCATGCCGACAGGTCTGGACAGTGATCAAACGTATAGCGGTGTGGTTTTCCTATGAGTTGAAAGTTCTAGTTCGGTGAATAGATGTCATATTCCCGTAAGAGTTAGCTGGAGCTATCTTAGATTGTGGAAGGTGGTCAACTGGTTAAGTTTCCCTGGTGAGAAACATATCACACGTCAGGCGACGCGATGGGTGCAGTTTAATCACAAAACAAATTAATGATGTATACTCCACTGCAGGGGAGGTGGAAACACAGCTGTGGGGATTGTGGGTTATCAATGTGGGATTGAATTGAAGGGGTCATTATCTTGTGTGTGCACGGGTTGTTTTGTTTTATGAACTGTTAGTTTGGTGACGTCATCCATAGGCCATCACATAGGACACTGTGTTATTAGCGGAAACAAGGGCCGCAGCGCGATGCTGAGATTGTGAGACGGGGGGACGGGCGGCAGGGCGCGGAAGGCTCATGCGCACTATCGAGGGTGGTGTGCCGGACAGCAGCAGCCCTGGTCGAGGCGGGCCGGTACAAGAGTATATAGCGCAACAGTGTGGTGCCACAGAGGTCCATATATATTGAAAAAGCAAAAAGTTGAACTATATAACACACACATTTTTTTCTTGCCCTGACAGCGGAGAGTCGAAATCTTCAATTAGAGGTCAGGTAACATACAAAACGAACTATGATGTAGCACGGGGGAGTGGGAGGGACATCGTAAGGAGGGACCAAAACATAAGTGACCCCCATCCAGCATCTCTGTAAAACGTTGCCCGTTTATAAAGACAGGATAGTGAAATATAGTGTACAATGGACAAAAGGTACGGATGGAAAGGTAACGGTACCATGGCCACCTAACAGCAATTTCTCCACAGACGTGCTGCAATCACTACTGACCTATTTACACAACACATACAATGGGAAGAAATTAGCTAACCGCATGGAGATATTTGAACTGTGGCGGATGTTCCAGGAGCACCAGCCTTGTATGATGAGCTTACAGGGGGCAAAGGAAGGGGGAGGACTCCTGCACTCCACCTCCCGTACCTCCTAGCATTGCATAGGTTGACGTGGAGGAGGAGGGGCAGGGCTTATACCTGGTGCGACAGTTAAGAGAAGTTAAGGAGCCTCGAGAATTAACTGCAGCAGAAAGTTACTCGAATCCTACATGCAAACCACCCCCATATGCTCCAAAGGTGGCCGCCCCTAATGCTCTGCAAGAAGGGACACGGGCAGAGCCCGACAGTGCAGGCCTCGACGAAAGTGGGTTGCGGCAAGTAAAGAACGAATTTGCAGAAATAAGTCCAGACAAATGGGTAGCGGCACAGCTGCTCTTTAAGTTACACGGGGTAACTACCGGGGTGGCCGAAGGTGCAGCTAAGGCCATAGGAGAGTTGAAGCTGGGACAGGGGTGCAGAGGAAGGTAAAAGGGCAGTTGCGGGAAGAAGAGGAAGCAGAGTTAGAAGCAAAAATAGCGGAATAGAATGAGAAAAGGAATGTGCTAGTGAGACAGCTAGAGTTAAAGGAGCAGGAGAGGAAGGAACAGTTGTCATTGGTGGAGAAGGAGTGAAGAGAGGGGATAGGGAGGAGTACGTCAGGTGAGGGGAGCAAGGTGCAGGCGGAGACAAGGAAAACTGAAGTGGATGAGAGTGGAGGGGATGAGGCTGAAAGAGAAATGGCATTATGGAGGAGGAAGATATTCCTAGATCAAACAAGTAAATATGAGGAAGGAAGATTAAGGGAGTTGAAAATGGCAAGGGCAAAAAGAGAGCAAACACAGAGAGAGGACGATGAGAGAGCACTGCAAAGAGTGAGCAAAGCGGTACGAGCTAGACAGGAACAGACGGGGCGAGGAGCAGCGGGAAAGACAACAGAACGGGCAGGCCCCTAACAGATGCACAGTGGATGGCACATGTACGTCTAAGGTGCGGAGGGAAGAGAAGTGGAGAATGCTTGAGGCTTCACGAACATTGATCTTGAGACAGTAACGGTACGCTATCCACTCCCGTGCAAATTAACATTCTCAGACGGGTTCTGTAGCGGGGAGGAAAAGAGAGATGGAGACGGCGAGGACAGTGATGCAGAAAGAAAGTGGCTACTTAATCTTTATATAACGGGAAAAGGCACGGGAATGTTATAGGAATGTAGAACACCTGAAGAGAGGGCTGGGGGCAGCGCAGTAACAATATAACCCAGGACACAACCACAGAAGGGGCCCCACAAACACCCTATTTCTAAGATTAGGCACCAAAACAACTGGCTGTCTACCCAAAACAAAATCCATTTAAAAGTTGCATCCCTTGTTAACAAAGCTTTGAATAATGCTGCACCAAGCTATCTCACGGACAGATTCCTAAAGAGAAGCTCCACCCGACTGGCAAGAACCACCAATGTCAATAGCCTTATCATACCGAGATTCAGGCTGGCTAAAACTGGGGGAGGCAGCTTCCAGGTCAGAGCGGCCCAATTATGGAATGCATTACCACATCCTCTACGTGAGCAGCAGCCTTTTCTGAAATTCATATCCAACTATATCAATCTACCGAAGTCTGCCGACGACTAGTTGCTCACTAGCTCCTACTAGACTCCTGATACCTCATAGTGCGTATATAACATGAAGTGCTGCCAAATCATCAATCTTTCGTCCCATGTCCTTACGAAATCACAGACCTCGCTCCTGTCTTTGGGTCTTAATTTTTGTCCCACGATGAGCTATGACTGTGTACAAGCACGCATCGATTTTGATAAATGTTTGCATAAAATTAAACAAAAAAATGTTTTGCCACAAATTCTATCACTACCAAACATTCGACACCTCGTATCGGTGGCACTGATCTTCTTATTTCAGATATTCCAACACTCATGGATCTGGCATGCCTCGATGATGACAAATTTGACTAAAAAATGTTTTGATTTTTCTGATTTTGACATCAATCCAAATTGGGACATATGTAACAAATTAAAGAATAAATCAAGATTTAAACCACAATTCACAGTGGGGGGCTGTATTGAGGCGTTCCATGACCTTTGTGTTAATTATTTTAGAAGACTTTGACAAAAAACCAGCATTACCAAGCAGAACCTCACCGCTGCACAGCATTTGGCCATCAGTGAACTCCAACAGCTACCGAATATCGTCATCAAACCAGCCGATAAAGGCTCAAATATCGTCATCCAAGACAGAACTAAATATGTGGCTGAGGCACATCGACAATTACATGACCGTCTGTGCTACACTAAGCTTTCCAAAGATCCCTTCGAAGAAATCAGAACAGAACTCCCTGCTCTATGTAACAAGTGGGCGAGTGAAGACCTATTGGAGGATGACTTGATCAAATTCCTCATTCCTGCATGCTACACCATACCCACCTTTTATTTTCTTCCCAAAACACATAGATCCCTTAACTATCCCCCAGGTAGGCCCATTGTTACCTTGTGTGGCTCACTATTGGAACATTTGGCTCAATTCATCGACAAAACCCTTTTTCCGTTTGTTTCAGTGTTGCCATCCTACCTGAGGGATACTAAGGATTTTTTACAACATATTACTAATACACCTTGGGAAGAGGGTTTGGATCTGGCCACACTTGATGTGGTTTCCTTATACACTTCTCTCAACCACACTGTCGGTGTTAATGCATGCAAATATTATTTGGACACTCGCTCTCTTAATTATCTTGGACATAGTTCTATGATTTTGGATATGCTTCTGTTCTGTTTACACAACAATGTTTTTCTTTTTGAAGGGTCCTTCTACCGGAAAGTTAGGGGGCCTGCCATGGGAAGTACCTTTGCACCATCTTATGCTAACCTTACCATGGGGTGGTGGGAGGCTACTTTTCTGTCTGACTTACTTTCATCTTGCTTTCCAACACAGATTGTTTCTTGGTGGCGGTACATTGATGATGTTTTTATTATTTGGAAGGGTACGGAAAGTGATTGGCTATCCTTCATCAAAAGTATCAATGGCAACAAGGCCAATCTTAGCTTTACCAAATGTCACAGTTATTCGGAGATTGTCTACCTGGATGTCATTGTTATGTTGGATAGCTCTGGTATCCACACGGCACCCCATAAGAAACCCACTAATACCGGTCTGCCCTTTCATGCCAAAAGTTGTCACCCACTGTCATGCAAAAAATCTATTCCTTACGGTGAATTCATCCGCTATCGCCGCAATTGTACCAATATTGCTTGGTTTGATCATTACTGTGCACTGACAGCTATGGATTCTTTGAAACAAGGGTATGATAAGAGAACCATTGAAATGGCTTATACTCGTGCACATGGTATGTCCAGAGACAAACTGTTGTATGATATCAAACCCAAAACCATCACCAACGATGAACCCAGGCTGATCATCTAATTCGATACCCCCTCCAACCATATTCGGAAAATTGTTGAGAAACACTGGCGTGTCCTTACCTTAGACAATGATCTCAGGCCCATTCTGGCCAATCGGCCTACCATGACATACAAACATGTGCCCTCCTTAAGAGACAAACTTGTGTCTAGCTTTTTATCTCCAGGTGGCAAAAGTATGTCGTCTACGACCTGGTTCCCAGCATCTTCCTTGCAATTTACAAAATGCATGAAATGTAAAGCCTGTGCACATGCCACTGCGCAGAAGTCATTTGTACATCCAGTCACGAAAATCCAGCAGAAGATAACATTTTCTATTATTTGTGACACCACCTTTGTTGTGTATGCTCTCTCATGCCCATGCATGAGATGGTACATTGGGAGTAACACATGTAAATTGAAGCAGAGAATCTTGCAGCATCTTAGAGCTATTAAGAACTCTGATCCAGCGTAACCCATGGCCAAACATTTCAAACAGGAACATAACAATGATTTGAAATTGTTAACTTTCTTTGCAGTGGCTCATGTGACTGCTCACCCCAGGGGTGGTGACTGTGTTTTGAAACTGAGACAACTCAAAACCAGATTTATTCTGGATTTCGATACCAAGCATCCGAAGGGTCACAATGTAGACGAGGAGTTATACACTTTCTTGGGCACTTAATTCTTTGTTTTTCTGCCACCTCGTTTTTGTTTTCTTTCTTTGAAGTTTTCCGTTCCTTGCATTGCATGTCCTGGACTCTCACTATGTGTTCCTGTATAGTTTCTTTAGTCCTGGGATGTTTATTTTATATTTCATCCTTTTACTTTCTTCTGTCTTAATTTTGATTTGGCTGTTTACTTTTGCAATCTATGGGGAGTGGTACACACATGATTCATTTCCCACGTTGGGGTTTAATTGCGGCCCTTCTGTTCTTGTGGCTTTTGCTGCTTGTTTTTCCTCTCTTTCTTCGGTTGTTGGTCCTGCCTGTTTTAGCATTCCATCTAGTTAATGCCATTTCATTCTGGGCTTTTATTGTTATGTGTTTACTTTTATCGCCAACTGTGGCATTTGATAAATAGGCATGTTCCTGCTGCTTTTGCACTTGCACTTTAGTATGGCTTTGCCATCATGAGGCTTGATAGACACATTGTTGTCTTGCTGCTACCTATGCATTTTATTGGGGGACATTCCTTGCACTTGCACTTTACACATAACATATGCTTTTATTCACCATAATTGCAGTGACCACTGCTTGTTTTAGTAGCCTAGGCTGACTTTTAAAGTTGGATGTATGGGTGTATAATTATTTTTGTATATGGTGAGATATGGCTGAGTTTTTAATATTGCGGTTTTACTATTTACATTTGTTACAACCTTTTTTAATCATATGTGTTGATTTTAGCTATGTTTTATATGGGACCTGTTATTTGTTATTTTCTCACAAATTTGGGATTATTACTTTATTTCCCCTTATGATGATGACTTCATCTTCATGTTTGCATTAGCATTTTTAGCTCTGTGTCCCATTTATATTCTATAGTTCATTTGTAATTATTACATTTATTTATCGCATAATTTGGTTACTGTTGTCAGTATCCGCAATGTATTCTGCATATATCTCTTACAGCTTCGGTCATGCCTCTTCCTAGTTTTGATGGTTTTTACACTGTATGATTGTTATATTTTCACCAACTGATTGCCAATATGGGGTATTGTTTTGTACTATGTGCATGTTTAATGTAATCTATCAAATGTTTTGTTACATCTGGTTTTAAACCTGGCTGTTTAGTTTGTGCTCTCTGCATTGCCACACTCCTGTAGATTTTTATGTACACTATGTACTTTATTGGTGGCTTTATCCCTCATCTCAACATTCAATGAGGGTTTGTTTCAGCTCCTTTATTACTTTAGTAATATTTTTGCATGCACTTTACCCCTTTCCATCATGGCCGCCTGTATTTCCATCCATAGCCATGGCTCTTTGAATTGACTGACAGAGTAATAGGACTGCATTTTCCATTTGTATTTGTATCAGTTTACTCTTTCTCCCCTTATGTGATCAAGCGCTCAGTGTAGCGCGAAACGCGTTGTCTGCAGGTTGTGTACCACAGCGTCCTGCCTCTGTTTGTCTATGTGTTGCTGATCATTGTACTATATATTATTTTGTACAATCTTTTTTTTTGTTTTTTTTTGTTTTGAGCAACACACAAAAGACAGAAAAGCAAAGACATCTTACAATCTTAACAGTGCAACCAGATTGCAAAAATCATAACATTTTTAAGAGATATACAGTACTATACTCAACTTCATGAACACAAAGAAATTAATAGCAATCACAAAGTACCAATTTACAACCTGTTTATCAACTTTTGACGCTTCACAAACAAGACAAGAGAAGACAACATCGAAGTGCACAACAGACAACTCCAAATAATCATTAAACCAACCCCCCAAATGATGTAACCAGACTGATATAATATAAGTGGTACTGGACCTTCAACTGTATAATTCATCAAAAGACCCCCAAAGTCGGGAATAAGAACCCTCCCTACCCTGTTTCAAAAACATGACTTTTTCATAGTGTGTCAGGGTTTGTACATCCAATAACCATTCTTCCACTTTTGGTTTCTTTCTCGACTTCCAGACATGTAATATTTGTTTTGCCGCTACTACCAAAACTGGTGGTCAGTCAAAATGTCGAAAAAAAAAGTGGAATGACAAAAATGTCGAAAAAAAAATATTGAAAAAAATAAGTGGAATGTATTATTTTTCTTATTTATATTTTTTTTTGGGTTCGGTAAGTAAAAAAAAGGGGTAAAATAAAAAAGAAATAGAAAAAAGGGAGGTTGGGGGGAAACCCTCCATTTCGAAAAAAAAAATGTATTGAAAAATAAATTCGACTTTTTTTTTCGACATTTTTTTTTCGACATTTTGACTTTCGACATTTTTGTTTTGGACCAAATCACTATAAACCACCAAAACTCTATTGATCAAGTCTGTTAGTTCCCTAGCCCTACCCCCCCCTTCCTCTGTTTGATAATAAAATTGTCGAAGAGAAAGTACGTGGAAGTTGCTCCCCCACCACAATGTCCAATCTATCTAATACATCAGACCAAAAGTCAGACACTCTTGAGCATACCCACATCATATGCAACAAAGTACCACCACCACATCCACATCCCCAACAAGAATCAGTTTCCAAAAGACCCAATCTCGCCATCCTAGACGGCGTCCAATGTAACCTGTAAAGAATCCTCTGCCTAATGTATCGTAGTCCCAGATCCATTTTCGCCTGTACCCCCACGTGAATCAGATATTCCCACTCCTTCACAGGGATACCTATGACAAGATCCTCCATCCAAGCCTGGCAAAGCTTGTCCCAGGCCTCCACTTCTGACCTCTCTATTGGCATCAAATTAGTATACGTGGATACAGTATACGGGGCAGAGCGAACAATCTCACACATCGGGGGTCTTTCAGTCATACCGTCCTCCAACATCCCCGTTCTTTCAATCAAAAGGGTTTTTAAAGTCCTATAACGTTCCCGCTCTCTACCCCCAATCCCATAGGTTACTCTCAACTGGTCAAACGGAATCATACGACCATTCTGCCACACATCCCGAATCTTAAGTATGCCCTTGCTGATCCAACTTTTCCAGCATAAAGATTTATTCATCCTTTGCAACCCCACATTATGCCACAAAGACGCGTCATAATGCATCCAGATATTGTTCTCATTGCTTTTCATAAAACTTTGTAACACCTCTCTGGTAGCTCATGCAGTAGGCAATTTCCCATTCAAATTCGGCATTCTAGACATGTGTCACGGTATGCGGAAGTTCCTTCCCCCTGAGACTCCTCACCTGGATCTTCAGTGGGGTTTGATGTCCTCTGTCTCCTTCTTCTTTCCTTCGTGGGATTCTCTCCTTCGTCACTCGATTTGACAGTCCATCTTCCCTTCTTGCGTTCGAAGAGGTAGGGACGGTCTCCCCCCGAGGCCACCTTGCCCGCCTGTGGAACTGGCAGTCAGGTGAACCCAAGGGAGACCGTCCCTTCAAACAGGGAAAAAGCCAGATATGGCAGAAAAAACCCTGTGTAATAGTAGATGGTATTGGCCGATCCGATGTGAAGGTTGGAGAGGCTGGTATTGTCGTGCACCAAAATAGAAACTGGAAATTCGAATGAATAATGGTAGAAGTCTCTGATCTTCCTGGATAGGGATTAGCTCCAAGCTTATGCTCTGTATGGGAATAGGGATAGGCAGCACCCTTGGGACAAAGGAACAACCCCAAACAGAAGGAAGACCTACAGGGAAACAGGTAAGATGACAGGAGGCTGAAAGAATTAGGGAATGCCACCAAGGGAAATCCGGATGAAATAATAAGATGAAGAAAACAAGCACGAGAGAGAACTAGAGAGAGCAAGAGAGAGAGAGAGAGAGAGAGAGAGAGAGAAAGAGAGAGGGAGAGAATGAGTGATCGAATGGAATGGAAAGTGAGAGAAACTCGGAATAGAATGTGACCGCTCTGAAAACACAGCGGACGGATATTTGAGAGGCCACTAGACCACAAGGTAAAGTATTAAAAAAAAACAGAAAGCACAACCGGAACTGCAGATTAGTCAGGAAAGCGGCAGCGGAGAGGCTGACCGGCACCTGGGAGAAGCGAAGGAAAAAAGACAGGAAAAGGGGCAGGGCAGGCGAGAAAAGGGAAATGCACGAGAGGGGAAGACAAGGGAAGAATCAAGGCTCCGGGAAATAGTATCAAGGAAATACTCGTAAGCGGGGCAATGCAGCACAGGCGAAAGTCCAAAGACCGACGAATGCGAGTTGCAACACGACTCTCAGGGGTCGTGGCCTCCTTATATACCTGCCGGTCCAAAAACGACTAGAGTGTCAAGCAGACCTGTAGAGGGGTCTAATAATGCCTCCATCTTTCCCAGAGTTTCCACGGCCGCGGTGTGACAGTATGCCCTCTCTTCATCCACTCTCCCCCGGGTTTTCCCGGATGTAGGCGATGGAACTGTCTTAGAAGTCGTGGGGCGTGGATATGACGTCTCGGTTCCCATGATCGTTCTGCAACAGAATACCCCTTCCACTGGACCAAATATTGTACAGTCCCATGCCTGTAACGTGAATCAACCAGCCTCTCCACTTCATATTCTTCCGGGTCGGGATCTTGGAGCATAGAGGAGGAGGGTATACAACGGCTCATGGGATCTGGGTGATAGGTCTTCAGGAGAGAGGTATGAAAAACAGGGTGTATCCTTTTCAGACTGGATGGCAGTCGTAAACGAAAGGCCACAGGGTTTACTTGAGACAAGATGGGAAATGGGCCTATAAAGCGGGCTGAGAATTTACCAGGACGGACCCAACGTGGGAGATATTTGGTTGACAACCAGACCTTAGATCCCACCTCCCATTTGGGGTTAGGTGATCTCTTCTTATCGGCATACTTCTTGTAACGAATCCTACTCGCCTCCAGTTTCTGCGCAGCCTCCTTCTGGATGGAACGAAGATCATGAAGGCGCTGATCTACCGAAGGGACTGTAGTTGGAGGAACCCCAAAGAGAGGTATATGTCTCGGATGATATCCGTAGGTGAAGAAGAAGGGGCTGAAGCCAGTTGCAGAATGTTGGGTGTTGTTGTAAGTGAACTCTGCCAAAGTTAAAAAGGACTTCCACTTATCTTGTTCCTGGTGACAAAAACAACAGAGATATTGTTCGAGAGTGGCATTTAAGCGTTCTGTTTGTCCGTTGCTTTGGGGATGATAACCAGAGGATAAAGCTCTCTTTATACCCAAAGAGCTACATAAAGCTGACCAGAATCGAGACGTGAATTGGGACCCTCTATCGGACACAATGGTCCGAGGTAGACCATGCAATCTCACTATTTCTCTCAGGAATACTTTGGCTGCTTCGGGTGCAGAAGGCAGGCCAGGCAAGGGAGAGAAATGAGCCATCTTGCTCAATGTATCCACCGTAACCATGATTGCTGTGGAACCCATAGAGAGAGGGAGATTCACGATGAAATCAGTGGAAATGTGTTCCCAGGGTTGCGATGGTAGAGGTTCTTGTTGGAGCAGACCCAAGGGTCGATGAGTGATGGGTTTATTAGCTGCACATACCGGGCAGGCCGTCACATATGTCTTGACGTCCTGGTCCATAGTCAGCCACCAGAAATATCTGGATAACAGATGTAGTGTTGCCCCTTGGCCCTTACGTCCTGCCGAAGGAAGGTCATGGCACCAGAACAAGGCTTGTGTTTGGAGCTTCTTGGACAGTAAATACAGTGAACCTTGATGAAAATATAGCTTCCCTCTTTTTTCCATGAGGGGTATATGGTCTGGAGAAACTTCTGTGAGACTGGTAGAGCGCTCTACTTCTTGTATGAAGGAGCTGACCATTCCTAGGATTCTCTTACCAGTGAGTATCTCACCCAGACCTTGATCGTCTTCGGGCTCCAGGCTGCGGGACAGAGCGTCAGCTAAGGCATTCTCCTTTCCTGGAAGGTAGGTTATCTCAAAGTCGAACTGGGAAAAAAAATACGCCCATCGGGCGTGACGAGAATTGCGACACTCCATCTGTTGCAAAACCTTTAGATTCCGGTGGTCTGTGCGGACCAGAAAAGGATGGGTAGCCCCTTGCAGTAAATGCCTCCACTCAATGCATGCCTGACGGATCGTCAATAATTCCCGTTCCAATACAGAGTAGTTCCTCTCACTAGGTGTAAGAGTTCTGGAATAATATGCTACCGGATGTTCTGCTCCATCCTTGCCTGATTGTAGAAGAGCAGCTCCGATCGCACCTCCGGAGGCATCCGTCTCCACCACAAAAGGAAGAGATTGATTAGGCTGCACTAGGATGGGAGCGGTAGTGAATGTCCTCTTAAGTAGTTGAAAGGCCTGATCCGCCTCCTTCTCCCATTCGAACTTCTGGCCTTTCTTAAGCAAACGGGTGATTGGTAGAACAATATCTGAGAAGCTGGGAATAAATCTTCTATAAAAGTTAGATAGTCCCAGAAATCTCTGTATATCCTTGGGACTTCTTGGAGTAGGCCATTGAAGAACCACCCTCACCTTCTCGGGATCCATCTGCACCCCCTCCTTAGAAAGAATAAACCCTAAATAGGACACTGAGGAGGCTTCAAAAATGCACTTTTCTGGTTTAACCAGTAGTTGATGTTCTCTCAGCCTGTGAAGGACTTGATTGACATGCCTTCGATGTTCAGAGAGGGAGGAAGAGAAGACCAGTATATCGTCTAAATAGACCACTACTGAGGCATATAACATATCCGAGAAGATCTTGTCTACAAAGCGCTGGAACACGGCAGGAGCATTCACAAGTCCAAAGGGCATTACCCTATACTCAAAGTGTCCCAGAGGAGTTCTAAATGCCGTTTTCCACTCGGCTCCCTCCCTTATTCTCAACAAATGATAGGCTCCTCGAAGGTCTAATTTGATAAAGATTGAGGCTCCTTCCACGGCTTCAAGCACCTCCTTTATGAGGGGCATAGGGTACCTATCCCGAATAGTCAGGCTGTTCAACCCATGGTAATCTATACACGGTCTCAATTCCACGGTACCCTTCTTAGGGATGAAGAACATTGAGGCCCCTGCTGGAGAATGAGATTCCTGAATTAAACCGTTTTGAAGATTGGCATCCAAGTACTCCTTCAAAGCTCTTCTTTCCGGGAGTGACATAGGGTACATGCGACCGAAAGGAACAGACGCCTCAGGCTTTAGATCGATGGTGCAGTCCTCAGCTCGATGCAGGGGTAAAGTACGGGGTAGTCTGTCTTCGAAGATCTCAGCATACTCTTGATAACACGGCGGAATCATTTGGACCACTGTCGTGGAAGTCGAGAGTGCGACCCCTTTCCCCATCAAAGGAGGGGCCTGCGGTAGGCATGCCTTCGATCAGTACTGTGATAAAAAACAGATGGTATTAGCAGACCAATCAATCCTGGGATTATGTTTACGCAGCCAGGGTATGCCCAGGATGACTGGGAAATGAGCTGCTCTAATCACATCAAAGATGATTTGTTCTTGGTGCTGAGACAAGGACATGGTAGCCAGAACTGTCTCCTTAATAATGGGACCGGAGGAAAGGGGTGCTCCATCTACCCCTTCTACAGGCAAAGGGCAGGCTTTCTGGCGTAGGGGTATGCCTTGTTCTTGAGCCCACTGGATATCAATGAAGTTTCCGGCCGCACCACAATCCAGCATTGCTAAGACTTCTACTGATGGGGAGGATTCAAATGTAAGCCGCACTGTAAACACCATGAGGCTATGAGCACCAACGGAATTATCCTGATGGGTGGAATTGCAGGGATTCTTCGACTCTGCCCGTTTCTTTTCCCTGCTCAAGACCGGGGAGGCGCGTTTCCCGAGCGTCTCGGGGGTACTTCGGGACAATTCCGAAGCAAATGCTTTGAAGATCCGCAGTACATGCAGAGACCCAGGTCTCTGCGTCTCTTGCATTCCTCGGGAGTCAAAGGACCTCGGGTTGTTCCTATTTGCATAGGCTCATCCGATTGTGGTCGGTTTGGAGGGCTTCCAGTGGGAATTCCTACTGAAGGATGAAGTCTGAACCTCCTTCTTTCTAGCTTCCGCTCCTGCAGTCTGTACTCCAATTGCAGGGACAACGTGACCAACTCTTGAAAGGAAGCAGGACGCCCCATCCTGGCTAGCTCATCCTTAAGTTCATCATGTAAGCCTCGACGAAAAAGGGTCTGCTGTGCCGAATCTGGCCATCCTGCGTCTGTGGCCAATTTGGTAAAGGTAGAGGCATAGGTCTGTACATCTTGATTTCCTTGACGGAGATCCAGAAGAGCTTCATAGGAAGAATATTGGACCTCTGGTCTCTCAAATCTAGAACGCATCAATTGAGTGAACTGAGAGTTCACAAGGTTGGAAACAAGAAACCCAACTTTAGCTCTATCCAGTTCATATGCCTTTGGTCGAAACGTGAAGTAAATCATACAGGCGTTCAGGAATTCCTTTAGGAGTTTCCGACTGCCATCATACTTCCAAAAGGAAAAGGTCAGGGGAGGTAGATCGCCTCGGGAATCTTCTCGTGCCGCTACTTGTTGGCGTAGGTTAATGTTCTCGGTTCGGAGATTCTGAACCTCAGCCTGAAGGCCCTGGATAGCGGTCACCATCTCCTGGTATTGCTCCGAGGAGGCCATGTTGGTTGGGTGGTGTTGCAATCTGTCACGGTATGCGGAGGTTCCTTCCCCCTGAGACTCCTCACCTGGATCTTCAGTGGGGTGGGTTTAATGTCCTCTGTCTCCTTCTTCTTTCCTTCGTGGGATTCTCTCCTTCGTCACTCGATTTGACAGTCCTTCTTCCCTTCTTGCGTTCGAAGAGGTAGGGACGGTCTCCCCCCGAGGCCACCTTGCCCGCCTGTGGAACTGGCAGTCAGGTGAACCCAAGGGAGACCGTCCCTTCAAACAGGGAAAAAGCCAGATATGGCAGAAAAAACCCTGTGTAATAGTAGATGGTATTGGCCGATCCGATGTGAAGGTTGGAGAGGCTGGTATTGTCGTGCACCAAAATAGAAACTGGAAATTCGAATGAATGATGGTAGAAGTCTCTGATCTTCCTGGATAGGGATTAGCTCCAAGCTAATGCTCTGTATGGGAATAGGGATAGGCAGCACCCTTGGGACAAAGGAACAACCCCAAACAGAAGGAAGACCTACAGGGAAACAGGTAAGATGACAGGAGGCTGAAGGAATTAGGGAAAGCCACCAAGGGAAATCCGGATGAAATAATAAGATGAAGAAAACAAGCACGAGAGAGAACCAGAGAGAGCGAGAGAGAGAGAGAGAGAGAGAGAGAGAGAGAGAGAGAGAGACAGAGAGAGAGAGGGAGAGAATGGGTGATCGAATGGAATGGAAAGTGAGAGAAACTCGGAATAGAATGTGACCGCTCTGAAAACACAGCGGACGGATATTTGAGAGCCCACTAGACCACAAGGTAAAGTATTAAAAAAAAACAGAAAGCACAACCGGAACTGCAGATTAGTAGGGAAAGCGGCAGCGGAGAGGCTGACCGGCACCTGGGAGAAGCGAAGGAAAAAAGACAGGAAAAAGGGGAGGGCAGGCGAGAAAAGGGAAATGCACGAGAGGGGAAGACAAGGGAAGAATCAAGGCTCTGGGAAATAGTATCGAGGAAATACTCGTAAGCGGGGCCCTGCAGCACAGGCGAAAGTCCAAAGACCGACGAATGCGAGTTGCAACGCGACTCGCAGGGGGCGTGGCCTCCTTCTATACCTGCCGGTCCAAAAACGACTAGAGCGTCAAGCAGACCTGTAGAGGGGTCTAATAACGCCTCCATCTTGCCCAGAGTTTCCACGGCTGCGGTGTGACAACATGGAGTATACCTCGCTCAGTGCATAAGGTGAAGATTGAGAATGCTCAATAATATGCCAATTTGGAACATAATTAGTGATTTCAGGGAAATAAGAAGTTGATTTTTTCAAGACAAAACCAGTGCAGTAATTTCTCAGGTTCAGATATCCAAATCCTCCCTCCTTCACAGGATGCATCAAAATGTATTTGGGCACTTTTGGTCTACTACCTTCCCCCCAAAGGAATCCCTGGAAAACCTTATCAATAGAGGAGATCACCTTTTTCGTAAATTTCAAAGGAATTGACTGTATAATGTAAAGTATCTTTGGCAAAAGTTGACGGCAGGACATAGGCTGGCAGCCGGTGATGTTAAGGGCTTGCTGGTCTCCATACTGGGTAATGCTGCGGATGACATTTGGAAAAAGGCGTGGTTCCCGCGAGTGACTACCCAGAATGCAACACATGACGGATCCCCATTTGCAAACTGTAGATATGCGGTGTGACAGGCACTGCAGACACAATATCCAGACACATCAGACATAGGTGCAATTGCGTCACAGGGACCACGTTAGCTTTATTCAAGAAATCCAAGAACTTTGGCACCATGAGACGAGGGAGCCATGGGATAAAACGATAGCGAATTTTTTATCACAGCTTGATACAAGGGTTACCAGCGCAGTTGCAGAGAAAACTGAAGAAAATGGTGGGGATGGAAGCAAAAGCATGGTCAGAAATACAACTCAACAATAGTGCACCATTGCAGACTGTGGCCGGAAAAGATGAAGCAAAAGGCAGAGGATAGAAAAGCAGATGAAGCAAAATTGATCCAAAAGAAGCTATCCAAATACGCTCTAGAAGGAGCACTCATAGCAATCCCAGCCCCACAGCCGCAGACAGCAGTATCACAACCCCAACAGCAGCAGCAGTATAATACAGTACAGCAATATGCACCACAAATGGGAGGAGGATACATGGGAATTACCAGGTATCAGAACAATTATAGAGGAAGAGGAGGGTTCCAGAGAGGACAGAGTTTTGGTCCACAGACACGTTACCCGGGAGGAGGGTTTAGGGGTTACCAACAGCAAGGGTTACAAGGTCAGGGCAAGGGAGGAGGAGGATTCCCATGGCAAGCATGAGAGCCGCACCAGTGCTGGACATGCAGGCAACTAGATCACGTGTCCCGCACATGTAGAAGTACTGGCATACAACAAGGGTGGGGTGAACAAGGGCAACAAGGTTACCAGGGTGGACCCAATGGATACTATATGCAAGACACCTTACAGACAGGCCAACAACAAATTCTACCACAACAGAGCATACATCCACCACAGAAACAACACCAAACAATGCAAGGAACACAACAAATACAAACACAACCTGCACCACAACAACAACAACAACAACAGTGGCCCAACATACACAAACAGCAGAGCTAATGACACAACTACAGGACAACTCAGCACAACCCATGGACACAATGGCAGAGGTACCAACGACTATGATGGGCGGGGTAACTATAGTGGGGCACAATCCTAACACTCAAAACGGACAATCACTGTACCCACAATAGGACAGCCCACAGACGAACATGTTTTGTCCCATCCTATCAGTGGCACCTAACCCTGTCGAGGAACCTTGCATAAAGGTGGCGATAGGTGACAAGATTTTTTTCCTTTCCTGTTGACACTGGGGCCACTAGATCATGCATATGGGAGGGAAGGTACACATTGTCAAGCAATGCCATAAACACTGAAGGATTTTCTGGGGCTCGAGGAGTGGTTCCCTTTACTGATAACATCTCCTTATCAATAGGAGATCATGACCTATCTTTGCCTTTACTTTACTCTAAACAAGCACCTGTAAACATACTGGGCCGCGACATAATGAGCAGACTAAACATGACAATATCCTTCACAGACAAAGGCATAGTGTGCTCCAGCCCAGGAATTCACATGCTCACAGCCACTACAGGCATATAAGTGTACAGAGGGGGGAGCCGGTAGATCCCGAAATGTGACAATATGGGACAGACATGGCACTTACATGGCTACCAGGAATAGCAGGGAAGATTTGGAAAAGGCCAGGTGAGTACCTCTTTAGGCCAGTGACTCCAGCAGATGAAAAGGAGGGAGCATTTATATCAATTGATATAGAGAGAATTGTGACAAGAGACTATTGGGTTGCAGTACACGCCCTAGATGACGAGGGTAAGGCATGGAGGGTGATAAACGCGCTGTCAGAGGGGTGTCAATTAACCCAGGTGTCAGATGAGGAGCTATTCTCACAAGAGAAAGGGAAAAGCGAGATGATGATAGGAATGAGTGTATACTTCTGGTTATGCATAACATACATGGCCCAAAAAATTGCAATGGCACTAGAAGCACCTCTCCCAGCACCACCTTCCTTCTGCGAGGAAGATCTAGTGAAGGTACCCATCACATTATGGACACCAAGTCCCTATGACGTAGGATGCATAAGCGGAGTGAAAATTAAGCTAAAGAAGGGGGGGATTTTACCCAGAGTCAGACAATACCCCCTGACGAAAGAAGTAGATGAAGGCATTTATGAGACAATCAGCGCCCTCATAGACAGAGGTATCCTAGTACCATCAGAATCCCCATGTAACACCGCTGTGTACCCCGTCCGCAAGGCAAATGGGGGGTTGTGGCATTTTATCCAGAATTTACGACCCCTGAACCACATTGTAGAGGCAGAAGACACCATAGCGGCTAACCCTGTGACACGACCCTCGCCCAAAACCCCCTCTGGCAAACCCATTGGCCAGGTGGAGTAAGGACTCGGGCCTCTGGAGCCTGGCATCCTCTTCAAAAGCCCTCATGGGGCCAGTCCTGGCGCCTATGGCGCCAGACTCATACACCATGAAAAACAATGTGCTTGGGGACTACTTCATTGTATTGTCAGCCAACATGGAGGCATCCACATAGCTTGGTTCCAAAGAACCAAGCTATGCGGTCTAGTGTTTTTGGTGTGGTAGCCTGGGGACTACTTTACCTGGACTATTTTGTTGTGGCTATTTAAACCACACCCGAGCAAGACAACACGCTTCCCGTTACTTTGCAGCTTGCAACGTGACGCTCACCGTGTCCAACTATTCCCTCGAACCTCGGAGAAGCAGAACCTGCAAGGAGACAAAAGGAACATCATTAGCAGCAGCATCTTTCCTGCAGTCTTCATCTTTAAACACTTGCAGCTACTGAGAACAGCTTCCTCGAATCTGCACGCCTCCCAGACAGAACGACCTGAAAGAGGAAGATAGAGGCAACATTAAAGAAAGCAGTAGAGACATTTACAAATTACAAACTGCTCAAAAGGCTTACCTGGCTGGTCGCCTCTCAGCTGGCACCACTCCGGACATTCCACTCGCGCTGAAGAACAACGCGACCTACAAGGAAGGAAAACACAAGTTAGCAAAGGCAAGACTTTGCAGCGCTGAGCATAACGCTTACTTACCGCATCATAGCGCTCTTAATGCGCCATCATTTACCAACGGGGCTCAACCAAGCCAGTTCGCCGCGCTGAAGCTCTGCATACCTAAGGGAGAAAAAAGAGACATTTTAAACAAAGAAAGGCATGCAGGATAGCAACAAAACTAAAGACCAGCAATAAGACCTACCTGAACAATATCAAACGGGCCGGTGTCAGTGAAGTAACTGGACCGCACACGCCCATGAAAAAGACAATGCACCCCTGCAAAGAAGGCAGGACGGAGAGCACGCCTAACTCTACCACAAGGTGAGGAGAGGGCGCCAGAGGGACTGAGATCATACGAGGGTGGAGTCGGTCAGTCTTCAACACAGTCCTCCTGTATTTTCAGGCAGAACCTTCCCCGCAGACCACATCAGGGCAAAGCTGAGAAGCATACCAGCGAGTAACCCGGCTGGGTGGCGTCCCTGTGCATACCAGGTGAGCGTAACACCCTGCCATGATATTCTGTGCCATCCCAGCTGAGGCGGCACGGTTCACTGTTATTGACCTCAAGAATGCCTTTTCTCAATACCCTTAAACCCAGAATCACAGGATTTGGCAAGTTTCACGTACCAAAATCGAAAATGGAAACACACTAGATTGCCCCAAGGATATTGTTAATCACCACCCATCTTTAACAGAGTGATCCAGATGTACTTAGGCAATATACAAACAGAGAGGATGATCCTACAGTACGTAGATGACATCCTCATTTGTTGCACCTCAGAGGAAGAGTGCCGGAAGGACTCAGAACACATGCTCACTGTCTTAGCAGAAAAAAGGGTACACGGTAGACAAGGCAAAATTACAACATTGTCAGAAGGAGGTACTATACATAGGTCAGCTGATAACTCAAAACGGCAGACACATAGCACCAAGGAGAGCACAGGCAATACTTGACATCCCTCAACAAAAAATGGTACAGGAACTGCAGCAGTTCCTCGGCCTCTGCAACTATTGTAGGGCATGGGTTTTGGACTACAGCACCTACATGTGTCCTCTACTTATCGCCTTTAAGGAAGCACAAAGAGGACAGACTCAGCTGGGGTGGACAAGGGAAATGACAGATGCCTTCCATGAACTGAAGGAGGCTATCTCTACAGCTCCGGTTTTAGGGACACCAGATTACAAAAAGGAGTTATTTATATTTTCACACTCTGATGGGGTGGTCATGAAGGCAGTTCCCATGCAAAAAACTAGTATGTGCCACAAACCAATTGCTTTCTACAGTGGACAATTGGACCCAGTAATGACAGGACACTTCCTGTGCGAACAGCATTTGGCTCCTGCAGCCTTCGCTGTGGAAAAAGCATCATCAATAACTATGGGGTGTTCCACCACACTTTACGTGGAAGACGCCCTCTTTCCGATCCTGCACAAGCCAAAGAGCACACTAATGACACAGAGGGCAACAGGATATGAAATACTACTGTCACGCCCCGAACTAAAAATAGTGAGGTGCAAAAATGTAAACTCAGCCCACTTCTTGGCAGAAGAATATGAAAAAGGAGAATATGCCCATGATTGTACCAATGCTATTGAAGTATATACAGCAACACTGTAGAGGAAGATGCACTTGAGGGGGGAGAGGTGGTATTTATTGATGGTTCATCGACAATTGATCAGGGCAATGGGATCAGCAGAACAGGCACAGCAGTGGTTAGGTTAAGAGAAGATTGGATGAGCGAGGTAGTAAGAAGTGTTTGACTACCCCCCTAATATTCAGCAAAGGCAGCAGAAGTGGCTCTGATATTGGCCCTCAGGGAATGTGAAGGAAAAAGGGTTACAATATACTCCGACAGCGCCTATGTAACGTCAACAGTACACTCCGGCTTAGCAAGATGGTTAAGAAGGGGATTCAGGCAAGCGGATTGGACACCTGTACTGCATGCCCTCCTGTTGGGGGAGTTAATAGAGGCTGTTACGTACTCAATAGAACTTGTATTGATAAAGTGCCAAGCACACACTATTGGAGACGATCCAATATCGCTAGGGAACAAGGCAGCAGACTGTCATGCAACACATGCCTTATATTTTGTGGAAATGTGGGACCTAAAAGAAAAACAAAAAGAAAGGGGAGGG
This sequence comes from Ambystoma mexicanum, assembly GCF_040938575.1. Classification (NCBI taxonomy): domain Eukaryota; kingdom Metazoa; phylum Chordata; class Amphibia; order Caudata; family Ambystomatidae; genus Ambystoma; species Ambystoma mexicanum. The sequence continues at coordinate 1,567,507,639 of NC_090932.1, forward strand.
GTGAGACAGATGCTGATGAAGGAAGGATACAGCCACCTACCAGAAACTCAGATTGTGGAACTACAGGCAGTAGCACCAATGGGTGAGAAATAGTTATGGGTCAAAAGAGGATGCTCAATGTCTCCCACTGATGCCCTATGGTGACAAGACAACACTGGAAAAGTGGTAGCCACTATCACTATTGAAAATAGCACTGGCACAATTACATTATCCCACACACAGGGAAGGAGGTCATTGCAGCACGTATTGGCGAATCATGGTTTTGCCCCGACCTAAATGCACAGGTCACAGACTTTATTAGCAACTGCATCACGTGCCAACAGTTCACTGCTGGACACACACTAAGAGTAATACAGGGAACAATCCCCAGACCAGAAAGAACATTTTTACACCTCCATATTGACTATATAGACATGATCAACGTATGTCAAGCCTACCGATACCGTAGTGTGCCCCTTTTCAAGGTGGGTGGAGGCGGGACCATGTGCCCATGCCGACGCCCTTAGAGCAGCAAGATTCCTGGTACAAGAAGTATTCCAAAGATGGGGCATCTGTGAGGTCCTGGTTCTAATAACGGACCTCACTTCGCAAATGAACTGTTTCAGAACATAACAGCCCTATTAGGGATCAAGCACAAGTTTGCGTGTGCATATCACCCACAAGCCAATGGCATCTGCAAACGCATAGCAAAGACACAGCACAGTACCAAAAAGAATTGTCTTCATTACCTACCCCAGGCCCTGGTTGAACTTAGAAACAAGCCTGGGTCCAACCACCATTTAACGCCCCACGAGGTGGTAACTGGACAACGCATGCATTTCCCTTTGGCTCCACACACACTGGCTATTGCAGACTGTGAATCAACTGCCCACTGGGCGCATTCCTTGTCGGCTATTAGCTCCAGCCGCTGCACAGCCCGCTTCCAGGAGTGCTGCCATATGCGTACATTCCTCGGATGGCTCCAAAGATGAATCGATTCAGCTCCTGGAGTGCAGCCCATGAGATTGTTGGCAGCTGCACCAGGTACTGGTGTTGACTATTGTGGTCAGATTGGAGACAAGTATTGCATCTGTTTCAGTTAATACTGATGCATCTCTAACTTGTCAGCTTACTATAAAATTTACTTTTGATTGGGGACAACATGGAATGCGCCCAGCGGTCAGACGCAGGATGAGGATTGCGCTAGGGGTTCTTCCCCACCATGTTTGTATCTATACTGCACCCTCAATAGACTCCGAGGTCTCATCATTAAGATATTGTCTTTTCTCTTTGACTGTTTCCCTTCGGGTACACTCAGGAAGAGTGATTCCCTTTGACTTTAAGTTCTTCCCCTATTTGATGTAACCTCAGCCTTGAGTAGAACTAAGATGGAACATATGGACCATCCTTGCCAACTAAGGAAGAACCACATGAAGAAGGGGCATATGGAATAATATCAAGACATCCATTATTGTCTGTTAATAAGTGCCTTCTGAATAATTATGTGTGGAGAAATTATATGTATTTTGTGCATTTGATTACCAAATCTGTCCTGTCCTGAGGAAGCCGACTGTCAAGCCTTCTCTCTCTTGCTAGGTCAAGAGACAGACGGCTTAGACATTGTTAACTAGTCGTCGAAACTACCTGTGTTAGATACCAGTGCAGCCCATGAGATTGTTGGCAGCTGCACCAGGTACTGGTTGTTGACTATTGTGGTCAGATTGGAGACAAGCATTGCATCTGTTTCAGTTAATACTGATGCATCTCTAACTTGTCAGCTTACTATAAAATGTACTTTTGTTTGGGGACAACCTACTAACTTCGCAGGAAACATTGACTGTCTTGACCTGCGTGGGATGGTGCCCTCTATGTACATATATATAATTTTTGTTTATTTTTCTTTATCCTTTTTCTGTCTTTCTTTCTCTTTTTTCTGCCTTACTTTGGTTATATAATTTTGATTTTGAATATATACTGGGCATCAATTTGAGATTGGAGCCGTCCTCTGGTGCAATATGTTTCAGAATTATTCTGTGCACAGTGTGTCCACTTTACATTATTGGATGCTTATTAGACTAATATGCACTTTAATTGGAAATGTCCATTATTGACTGTGTGTTTTTATGCTGTTTTTATTGTGATTTCAGCACAATGTGTAATGTTATTGGATATGTGTACATTAAAGATTGATTGATTTTATACTCTCCTTGACCTGGTCTATCCCCTCATTGAGCTCCTGCACAGAGAGCAATTTATCCTGTTGATTTTCTCAATGCTTTCATTTATGTGACCCCCCTTTCTCTTTCGCTAATCATTGATCCCATATGCCATGAGTGCCTCCAGGACTTTCGTAGCCACAAAACTACCAGCGATGACAGCACAGTGCCTCCTGTATCTTGCACTGTTCCAGACACAAGGGAGATTCCAAGGGAAAACGGAAACACTCGGATGGAGATCCAAGGCAACATACCCTTATGAAGATATTTTCATAAAAACACTACCCATGTTCGACAATTACTGGCAACATACTGAAGTGCTACGATACAATACTGACGGGCCAGAAAAGGGCAAGACAAAAGAAGTAACAATGGACTACTTACTCTCCAAGTGTAACGTAAAAGAAACAGGCAAAGAACCAGGTTGCTGGGAACAACCACAGATATTGATATATGGAAAAGTATACACCAAAGATGGATGGGTAGATGGAGTGGTGGGGAGCAAACCATTGACTCTGGCAAAAGCTGCTGTGAACAAAGTTCAGGAAGAAAATGACAAGTGCCTTAAAGAATGGGCCAGAAGCGCAAGCCTGCTGACATGGTTGGATAAGGAAGATGGACCACTGACAATAATTCCCCTAACAACATCATCCTTGTGCTACCAACACGACAGGGACATTGAAGTGGGGACCAATGACGGGTGCAAAAGGACTAAGAAATTTGCTGAGATGGGGACAGGTACGGCGGTGCTCATGGACCACTATTGGGCCTATGGTTCAAAAGCATACGACAAGCTACCATCACATTGGGGAGGAATATGCTCCCTAGCACATGTCAACGTACCTTCACTGGTGGTACCAAAGAAACACATTAAAATAGACGGTTTTCCAAAAATGGATGAAGGCAGCAGTAGAAGGAAGAGATCGATATCACCAGCAGAGTGTCTTGCAAGTAACATAACTGCCAAGAATGGTAAACTAAGAAGAGTAAGACGACATGAAAACTACTTCTGGGGCAAGTCCGAAAACGGCTCTCAACGAAGTACCACCATCACACAGGCTATTCAGCAGAACTGCAATGTTTTTCTCAGCACTGATACATCCATGATTTCAAACATACGCCAACGCCAAGTGGCTCCAAATTACCTGATGGGAGCTAATGATGACAATAAACTCGACAGTGAACGGGTTCAATGCAATAAAAGAAGAGCTCAGAGCAATACGATTCGTGGCACTACAAAATAGATACGTCTTCGACCTCCTTACAGCAATGGAAGGAGGAGTTTCACCAAGATTGGAAGTTACTGTTGCACGTTCATACCGGCAAATGACGAAGACAACGGGATGCTGTCAGAAGCAGTCGCACAACTGGCCAAGATTCATGCCAAAATGGAAGAAGAATCCAAAGGCACAAAGAAGGATGGAAGCTAGTTCTCGTATATCTGGTCTTGGCCGTTGGGTGGCCTAAAGGTACTGGCAGGAGCGCTGATCCTGGGGTTCGCCTCATTGTTCGGTGTGAAAGCATGCATGGCGAAAAGCAAACCAAGAGCAGAGGAGGGGATCGGAATGAATTTACTAATGCCCATGGATGATGAACAGCAAACAGACGTCAGACTTAGGGAACGAGAGAGACTGCGTCAACAGCTAACAGAATCAGACATGTACCCCCCTTCAATGAAGTTAGAAAATCCCATAAATCTGAAGAAGTATGTAGGGAAGGGGGTCTACTGTAAGCCTGGAGGAGGGTGTATATACATGTATTGGTCATTCAAAGATCATGTCAACCACTACCGACACTTAGCCGGGATCACAAAGGTGTGGAGGCTGAGAGAGGACAAGAGGAGCAACAGTTTTGTGGTTGACAAGTCAACTAGAGGGGGGACTGAATAGGGAAAACCCGAACACACTTCCCTCCTGATGGACCCCCCAACCGGAAGAAGTATTTGCACCGATCCCCACTGCTCCCACCATCGGCATGCACCACGAAAGATACATGGCCAGCCGACCATACAACTCTGCAGTGGTACGAACCCTACCCAAAGAAAGCGAGGAGAGGCAAGACCGAGCTGGAGATGACTACATGGAAAGAATCGACTAACAACACCACAAAAGCCATGCTGCACGTCGTTAGAGATGTCACAACGACATAGCTCCATTAGACAGGAAGGACACATGCACTCCACACATTCGGGACATTCACACACCAACCTAAATGAAGAATACATGCGTACAATTCTATGAGATAGAGGACGGTAACATATACATACTGGGCCTCATTACAAATTTGCCGGTCCGGGAAAAACAGTACTGGTAAGCTTGCTGGTACCGTAGTTCCCGGACTGGCAAACTACGAGTTGCACTCGCGGGTGCCTTTCTGCCCGCCAGGTTAGACCATGGCTGTTACTCACCGGTGAGATGAGTGCGTGGAACCGGGGAGTATCCAAAACCCAGGAAGTTGCTTGAAGAGCTTTGGGTAGGGCCTCTACCCAAGCCTCCTCTCTGTGAGGGAATAAGACCTTCAAAATGATATGACCACTTGCTGTATTTAACCAGACAAGGGGACTGATCACCCAGAAGGGCGGGGAGAAAGCGCACCGCCACGAACCAGGCTGTAAAGGAAGAATAACAAGTGAGTAACACGAAGGTAACAGTTGTCCCCTGTAAGCCTTACTAACTGATGTAATACCTGGGCTTTTTCCCCCCGTAGGATAGAAGAGCAGCACAATTCGGGAATCACCTAGGAATATAACAAGACTTAGTATCTAACTGGCTTAAACTAAGACACAATTCAAGAGGTGGACAGGATCTTACCAGTGGAGAATGAATGGAGGATTTGAGTAGCTTAGAACACAACGACAGGGATAAAATAAGAAAAAGGAAATGTTAGTAGGAGGATGCTAATACCCGGACGGCACGAGAGTCGCACTGGATTCGGCATGGTGCACAGCTGCAGAGCGTCCTTGAGTGCACAGATTAACCAGGGGCTTTCCAAATGTTCCGTTTGTGAAGCAAAAAGTCTTACCACTGATGAACGAAGGATGATGACAGCAACCAGTCGGGATGGTAGTTCCAGGGAAGGTAAGTGGAAGGCAGGTAAGGTTTGGCGCGATGCAGAACAGCCAGTCGGGATGGCTATTCCTGAGATAGGAAGTCGAAGGCAGGCAAGGTCTGGTACACTAGCGGACAATAACAAAGACAAACTTTTTCTAGCGGGGTCCGTGAAGCAAAACAGGTTCGGTACACGGGAAGGCAGTTCAATAAGGGTATTCCAAAATAGAGGGTCCAGTAAACAGTCCGAGTCGAATCCGTAAGAACAAGGAGGTTTTCAGCAATTGAAGATGGAGCTTCTAAATGCCGGGAGTAGCTGTAAACAGAAGCGGCGCCCTGGCTGTCTCCATGGACTACATCAGTGAGAGAGGCGGGGCAAGCCAATGCGAGGCTCTACCGGCAAACTACCGTACGGAGCCAGGTTTGCTGGGGAATGTAGTTTTCGATTCGCTAACTTCCACGGCAGCTGCCATCGTGCACGAAATGGGGCAGCATAATGCCGAATTCTTTTGGGGAGTGCCACAAATCTCCTCTTCATTCTGGTAGTTGCACTAGGAGGTCGAAGTGCTAGAGGTGCAGGTGGCTGGGTTTTGCGCACAGAGGGGGGTGAACGACGACCCATAACAGCATCCGCCCCCAAAGACGGCGGCAACCCCTTGCGGGCATGGAAACGCCGCAGGAGTACAGGTGAGTGGATGTTACACAAGGGTTCCCAAGACCAATCCTCAGGACCATACCCTTTCCAATCGACCAGATAAAAGGGCCGACCCCTGCGGAGCTGGAAGTCCAATATATCGGCAACCTCATATTCATCTTCGCCATCCACGCGAATAGCGCAAGGTCGCGTAGGTAGGCGCGTGGAAGGAAGGCAAGGCTTGAGGAGACTGACGTGGAAAACAGGATGCAGTTTCCACGAAGTTGGTAAAGAAAGACGCATCGCCACAGGATTCAAAACCTCCGTAATGGGAAAAGGACCCACAAACTTCGGGAGCAGCATACGTTTGCCAGGAATACGAAGATTACGCGTAGACAGCCAAACTTTCATGCCCACTTTGTATTCAGGAGCTGCAGTCCTATGCCGGTCAGCGTATTTTTTCGCTCTCTCCTGTGCAAGAAGAATATGGGATCGAACACCCTCACGGACTGAGTCCAATTCTCTTACACAAGCCTGAGCGGCCGGGTTGTCAATGGGGAGTGCCGGATCCAAGGGCAAAGAACGTGGATGGAATCCATACAAGGCAAAAAACGGTGATACACCCGAGGCACAGTGTACCGAATTATTGTAGGCAAATTCGGCAGGGGCGAGCGTCTCTAACCAGGTAGACTGAAATTGGAGACACAGGCATCGGAGGAACTGTTCCAAAGTGGCGTTAGCCCTCTCAGTCTGTCCATCGGTTTGCGGATGGTATGCAGAGCTGAAACGATCGTCGATGTGCAATGAAGAAGTCAAAGCCCTCCAAAAGCGAGAAGTAAACTTAGGGCCACGGTCCGATACTATGATAGAGGGAAGTCCAAAGAAACGAAAGACATGTTTGAGAAACAAAGAAGCCAGGACGGGGGCCGAAGGTAACCCCGAGCAGGGAACAAACAGAGCCATCTTGGAGAGGTAGTCGATGACAACCCAGACGGTATCATAACCGCTTAGAGGAGGCAGATCCACGATGAAATCCATGGAAACCATATACCATGGTTTATGTGGCACCGGAAGGGGTCGCAAAAGGCCCACAGACTTGGATCTTGAGACCTTGCATTGAGCACACACTGAGCAAGAGGCCACGTAATCGATGATATCCCGGGACATCGAAGGCCACCAAGCCCAACGTCGCAGCGCCTCCAACGTCTTTTGCTGCCCCAGATGGGCCGCCATCAAGGAATCGTGTGACCAGGCTAAAGCTCGAAGACGTGCTTCTCCAGGAGGTATAAAGAGACGACCCTGAATATAAGGCAAGCCTTGTACGATGTCGAGATTCAAAGATTCACATTCCTCATCATTTGAGGTCACCCAAGATGATATAAGGGCACGGAGCGAAGGCTGAGGAGTGCAGGCACAAACCACCCTTTCAGGTAACAGCAGGGGACGATCAGCCCTAGAAACACAGGAACCGTGGGATAACCTTGAAAGAGCGTCAGCACAGGCATTGAGGCGAGCCGGTCTATATGTGATGACGAAGTTAAACTGGGAAAAGAATAGATGCCAACGAGCTTGTCGGGCCGTAAGGCACTTCATAGATTTGAAGGCAAGGAGGCTACGATGATCCGAATAAACGGTAACCTGATGACGGGCCCCCAACAGATGATGGCGCCATTCCGCAAAGGCATCTCTGATGGCTAATAACTCACGTTCTGTGATAGGATAATTGCGTTCATAAGGGGTCAATTTCCTGGAAAAATATGCCACTGGATGGATTTCTCCTGAATCGGGACATTCTTGTGACAGTACTGCCCCAACAGCTGAACCGGAGGCGTCTGCCTCCACTAGGAAGGGAAGGAGAGGGTCTGGGTGTTGCAAGACCGGTGCTGTCGAAAAGGCGGTCTTCAGGATTTCAAAGGCCCGCTGTGCCTCCGGATTCCATGCATATGGTTTCTTGGAGCTGGTCAGTGCTGTTAAAGGAGAAGAGATCGACGAGAATGAATGGATGAAACGTCGATAAAAATTGGAGAACCCCAAGAAGGACTGCAGTGCTTTAACTGAGGCAGGAACGGGCCATTCCAGAATCGCTTTAACCTTAGAGTGACTCATACGAATGCCACGACTGGTCAAGTCATAACCAAGAAATTCCACCTCGGCGGAATTAAACACACACTTCTCTGCCTTGACCTACAGGTGGTTCTCCCTCAACCTCTGTAACACAAGACGCACATGTACGCAGTGATCTTTCATAGAGGATGAGTAGATGAGGATATCATCTAGATAAACTACGACAAATTGATCCAGATAATCATGGAAGACGTCATTCATGAAGGCCTGGAAGGTGGCCGGGGCATTACAAAGTCCAAACGGCATCACTAAGTATTCGAATAAGCCATACCGTGTCTTAAAGGCAGTCTTCCACTCGTCCCCTGCTCTAATCCGAACGAGATTATAGGCCCCCCTGAGGTCAAGTTTAGTGAACACCACTGACGAACCAAGTTGATCTAGAAGCACTGATATCAGCGGGAGAAGGTACTGATTTTTTACCGTAACATTATTCAATGCCCTGTAATCTATACAAGAGCGCAAGTCCCCCTCCTTCTTAGGGACAAAGAATAATGGAGATGCCGCTGGGGATTTGGAAGGCCTAATAAAGCCCGTGGCCAAGGCTTTATCTATGTATTCTTTCAGAACCTTGTCTTCTGGTAAGGTAAGGGAATAGACTCTTCCGGCTGGTATCTTGGCCCCAGGTAACAGGTCTATTGGACAATCATAGGTCCTATGAGGCGGTAATCGATCTGCCCTGCCCTTATCGAACACATCCCGAAAGGATTCGTATTCAGAAGGGATGTCCTTACTAGCGTCACGAACGATGGCACCTATGACAGACAAGGAAGCCACCAGAGCTTGACAGGAAGACTCTGGGCATACATACGTATCCTGAAAGCAGTTTTCATTACACTCCAAAGAAGGGAATCGAACACTTTTCTTTACCCAATCAATAGCAGGGTTGTGGTGTTGCAACCATGGAATACCCAATATGACCTGGTATTGAGGAGCTTTGATTAGATCGAATGAAAGCGATTCCACATGTCCGTCTTCGGTCTTCATGCTGACAAGGGAAGTGTTCTGTGTAACCAAACCGGATACCAAAGTTGTACCGTCCACAGTATGGACCCTCTCGGGTTGAGCCTTTGGTAGAATGGGCACTTTGTTTTTTGCAGCGTAGTCAAAGTCCATATAGTTCCCCGTAGCTCCGGAGTCTATAATAGCCACGGAGGGGAACGTAGCGTCTTCGGCCGTGGTAAATAACACAGGAAGACTGACAGGAGCAGACAAAAAACCCTGTGAGTCCAATGAAGAGACTCCCGGCATAGGGACTCTATCTATCGCCGGGAATTGGCGTTTCCCGCCTTTTTGACCGGTCTTTTGGGACAGTCTTTCAACTGATGTTCTGAAGAACCACAATACATGCACAAATTATGTGAACGTCGATATTCACGTTGGGCTTGAGTCAAAGGACCCCTCACCGCCCCTATCTGCATGGGTTCTGGAATCGAAAGAGGAGGAGTAACTACATCTGCTGGAACGGGGGTAAGGATTGATGTTTTACGTTCTCCTCTTCTTTCAGACCTTCGGGCATCTATTTGCAACACCAAATCTAATAATTCACCGAAGGAGGTCGGAACGACCGGTACTGTGGCTAGGATGTCTTTTAGTTCTTCGGACAACCCCTGGTAGAATACGGCTGATTTCTTCTCTTCAGGCCAGTCTGTTTCAGCAGCTAGCTGATTGAATCTGGTGAGATAAGAAAAAAGAGAAGAAGAGCCTTGTCGTAGACTCAACAACTCCAGGTCCGATGCTTGAGATTTGTAACGGTTATCAAAAACCTTATTCATGGCCAATATAAGTTCGTCACAGTCATAGAGGACGTAGCTGTTGGACTCAAGTAAAGGGTTGGCCCACGCAGCCGCTGTACCCCCGAGATGGGAAAGAATAAAGGCTGCCTTGGTGGTGGAGTTTGGAAAGGCGGTGGGCCGACACAAAAAATGCAATTTGCATTGATTCATGAAGGTCCGATATTGTTTTGGATCTCCCGTAAAGCGTTCCGGAGGGGCCAACGGGAATTGAGTGGCCATCAAAACCGGGGTCGCAGAGAACCCAGAGGCGGAAGCTGAAGGTACACCGGAACCTGAAGCGGTCGCACCCGCCATGTCTTCCCCGAGTGTCGGGGGGTTTTGAATACTCCGTAAGCTGTCGATCCTTTGATGCATGGCGTCATGAGCTAATGTCATGTCAGATCGTAACTCAGACACCAAACGAAACAAAGCAGCCAAAGGATCAGCTTCATCCATGGCTTCTGTTTTTGTTACTCACCGGTGAGATGAGTGCGTGGAACCGGGGAGTATCCAAAACCCAGGAAGTTGCTTGAAGAGCTTTGGGTAGGGCCTCTACCCAAGCCTCCTCTCTGTGAGGGAATAAGACCTTCAAAATGATATGACCACTTGCTGTATTTAACCAGACAAGGGGACTGATCACCCAGAAGGGCGGGGAGAAAGCGCACCGCCACGAACCAGGCTGTAAAGGAAGAATAACAAGTGAGTAACACGAAGGTAACAGTTGTCCCCTGTAAGCCTTACTAACTGATGTAATACCTGGGCTTTTTCCCCCCGTAGGATAGAAGAGCAGCACAATTCGGGAATCACCTAGGAATATAACAAGACTTAGTATCTAACTGGCTTAAACTAAGACGCAATTCAAGAGGTGGACAGGATCTTACCAGTGGAGAATGAATGGAGGATTTGAGTAGCTTAGAACACAACGACAGGGATAAAATAAGAAAAAGGAAATGTTAGTAGGAGGATGCTAATACCCGGGCGGCACGAGAGTCGCACTGGATTCGGGATGGTGCACAGCTGCAGAGCGTCCTTGAGTGCACGGATTAACCAGGGGCTTTCCAAATGTTCCGTTTGTGAAGCAAAAAGTCTTACCACTGATGAACGAAGGATGATGACAGCAACCAGTCGGGATGGTAGTTCCAGGGAAGGTAAGTGGAAGGCAGGTAAGGTTTGGCGCGATGCAGAACAGCCAGTCGGGATGGCTATTCCTGAGATAGGAAGTCGAAGGCAGGCAAGGTCTGGTACACTAGCGGACAATAACAAAGACAAAATTTTTCTAGCGGGGTCCGTGAAGCAAAACAGGTTCGGTACACGGGAAGGCAGTTCAATAAGGGTATTCCAAAATAGAGGGTCCAGTAAACAGTCCGAGTCAAATCCGTAAGAACAAGGAGGTTTTCAGCAATTGAAGATGGAGCTTCTAAATGCCGGGAGTAGCTGTAAACAGAAGCGGCGCCCTGGCTGTCTCCATGGACTACATCAGTGAGAGAGGCGGGGCAAGCCAATGCGAGGCTCTACCGGCAAACTACCGTACGGAGCCAGGTTTGCTGGGGAATGTAGTTTTCGATTCGCTAACTTCCACGGCAGCTGCCATCGTGCACGAAATAGGGCAGCATAATGCCGAATTCTTTTGGGGAGTGCCACAAATCTCCTCTTCATTCTGGTAGTTGCACTAGGAGGTCGAAGTGCTAGAGGTGCAGGTGGCTGGGTTTTGCGCACAGAGGGGGGTGAACGACGACCCATAACAATGGCAGGCAGAGCGATACCCGCGAGCACAGCATGTCGGATGCACCAGCACCATTCTGAATGGTGCTGGTGCATCCGACTTCCCCATTCCCATTGAGCCCTACATGGCGCAATGGGAATGGGGAGTATTTTTTTCTAGCTCCCGCGAATGGTCAAATACCGGCCCGCCGGGGCCAGAATGTCCGTAATTGCCCATTCGTGGGCACCTGAAATTTTCGGAAGTTTGGCGGCAGCCTGCCGCTTTTACCGGCAAGGCTACCGCCAAACTTATAATGAGGCCCACTGTCTGCACGTTTATTATTTTGCCACTTAGGCCGCTGCAGCACTGAAGAAACACAAGATGCCAGAAGAGATTGTGTACATGCTTGCAGATGCTACTCGCTATTACCCCTATGGAAGGACAGGAGCACTTGAGGCACCTGACCAACCATATCTCTTTCAAACCTATGGACATTATGCAGAACACATATTCCGAGCCATTCTAGGCCTCAGGAAAATCCAGCAAGCCAGGATCATCTCACAGAACCTCAAGCAGCGAGACGCTGTGCAAGCAGAACCGCCATGGCAGACGCAACGGCAGCCAAGGCCACGATGTTGCAATTGACATTCCACACACACCTAGCCAAGGTGATACCGGCCTCAGCAGGGACTCGTCTATGCAAAATACAAAATAAATTGATTTAATTCAGCCTCACACACGGTGGCCTCATACATGACTCGGCCAAAGATGATATGATGCCAAGACCTGCAGGCTGGGAAAGCACAAGCAGCTTCACGTCGAAGACCGAGCTTGCAACAAATCGCAACATATCAGCAACGATATACGCTGGGAATGGAACACTCTCATGGCAGTAGTATACCCACACCATTGTTACTCACTGTCACATAGTCACACATTGTTGATACACATTTTCCATGAACAGGTGTCTTGCGGGTTGGGAACAAATTTTGTCCCAGGTTTAGGGGCCCGCGGCTTGGCCAATAAGAGCACTGGGGGCTAGGGGCAGGTGGCGGGAATCACTAGCCAATCACTGTGATGGCTAATATATCACTTCTAGAGTAGCTATTTTTAGGGATGATCCAGGTACACCACCTGACCCAGCGCCCTCCACTAATATTGGGCACTATATGTCCCCATACTGGACCTACCACTCAGGGAGCCAATCCTGTGTGGCATTAGTTTTGGGGACGGAATTCACGCAGTGACACAAATAGCAGCGTCATTTTCCTAAAAAAACGGCCTGCGTGCCGGAGTATGTGTGATTTTGCCTGGAGTACTCCATGTAGATGATCCTTGTGGTTTGTCCTAATAAACTGGAGAAACGCCTGCTCCTTCTGTGGACCTCGACTTCTTTGGGACAAGGGAGGGAGTTATGGTCTTCCGTGAACCGGAGGTCCGCAGACCACAGGTGCTGCTCTGCCGGGCCCGGAATTACCCTAACAAATCAGAAGACTGCGGCATTGCCATGGTCTGCTAAAGCAAAGCTAGCAAAGCGTGATCTGTATACATCCGCGCTCGGGCGTTGACATATTACAAAAAATATGTCCCTCCTCCTCCAGCCTACTTCTTCAGGAGCCTGTCCTGATACATTGTGGGTTGACCATCACTGTCCTGTGGCCAATGCTGGACTTGACTTTTATGGACTTCATTTTTTCACGGTGTGTCATCCTTTCTCAACTCTCATGCTGGACTACCTTTGCATCTTGTACTTATGGTGGCCCTGAATCATGCTGTTCCCATCTTCATCTTGTATTCTGGCTTGCAATATTATGTGTTTCTACTGACTTCTGCAATTGTATTCGCTCTCCCCTCTTGCTTATCCACTCTTTTTGACTGCTTACTCTGTTCTCTCCTCCTCTCCCTTTCTCCCTTTTCTTATCTCCTCCCCTCCTCCACTTACTTACTTCTATGCACTTACCTAGTATAATAGCAAGCTCATCTGTCACCTCCCTCCTCCCCTTACTTCCCCCCCCCAGCCCCCTGCAGCACTATCTGAAATGTCGTCAGGCCTAGTACTATAGTTGCTTGTTTTGTTCCTCCCCTCCCTTTCTGCACCCCTCTCCCTCACCTTTTGGTTTTTCTCCGGCTCTACCAGAAATGTCGTCAGGCCTAGTATGGTAGTCGTCTGTCTGTTTCCATTTCCTTCCCCCTCTCCCCCTCCCTTCCTTATCTATGTCTTAGCTCTTGCACTACCAGAAATATCGTCAGGCCTAGTACGGTAGTCGCCTATCCGTTTCCATTTCCTTCCCACTATCCCCCTCCCTTCCTTATCTATGTCTTAGTTCTTCTTGCACGATCTGAAATGTCGTCAGGCCGAGTACGATAGTTAATTTCACATCATTACTGTTCATGGCCTGTAAGAATGTAATTGTATTTTCCCTTGTTCCCTCCCTTGCCTTGAAGCGCTTTGAAACACATTGTGTATAGGCTATATATAAATAAACAATCAGATCATATTGTATCATATCATATCATGCATTTTACATGAAAATGTGTTACAAGTTGCAACATGACAGCGTCCTCTGTTACATTAGACGGAAACGATTTGCAGGAATGCGAAGCCGCTTGAGATGCAGCAAGGGCACTGGCTCTTCTGGCATGATCTCTATCTTTGCTGCCCCTCTCTGCAGGCAGTGGCCGGAAATACACTTATCGATGGCCTCATTACGACTTTGGAGGCAGCCATGCCCTTAATAAGGGCATGGCTGCCTCCAAAATCGTGTCCTGGTTCCCTGAATGGGGAAATACCGGGCCATTCCAAGGATGTAGGGCCCGGTATTTCCTCCTTTAAGGAACCCGGGCCCAGTCTTTCCCCATTCCCATTCGAGCCCTCATAGGGCTCAATGGGAATGGGGAGGGAGCTGACAACAGGCCCATTACGAACGGGCCCGTTGTTAGCTCCCTGGTCCCCTTGCGGGACCCGCTATGGAAGTCTGGAAAAACTAGATGGGCCTCATTACACGGTAGGCGGTAAGGGTTTACCGGTACCGGTAAGGGCACCGGTACCGGTAAACCCTTACCGCCTTACTACGAGTTCCCTTTGCGGGACCCAACCTTAACGGCTGTTTTACCAGCCGTTAAAGTAGGGTGCCGCTCTGGGACCTTGGTGCTAATTAGGGTACCGCAATTCTCACTCTGTTAAGGCAAGATGTAAGAGCGCTCGCTGAAAGAACCAGTGGCTTGGAAAGCGCAGTAAAGACCAACACGGAGGTTAGCACTGGCAATGCCAAAGAGGTCTACGTGCTGAAACAACAGGTTGCCAACCTTGAAAATAGAGTGGAAGAAGCGGAAGGGAGGGCGAAAAGAAACAACATACGCGTGGTTGGCCTGCCGGAGGGAGAAGAAGGCTAGGACCCTACGAACTACATTGAGAACATGATCATTCAAGAGATTGGAGCAGACAAACTATCACAGGGGTTTACGGTGGAACGGGCGCATCGTGCATTGATGAGGAAACCACGACCTGGGGCTCCACCGAGACCGATCATTGCTAGGATTTTGAATTATAGGGACAGGGAGAAGCTCCTAGAATTTTTTCGTAAAGGCGGAACAATCGGGAGAGCATCTCCTACCATCACTGCATACCCAGATTATACGATGCTAGTACAGAGTCAGAGATACAACTATGTGACTGTCAAAAGGAGGCTCCGCGATGCAGGCATTAAATACATGCTCATGTACCCGGCGAAACTTAAAGTGTTGCATAAGAACAAGGCTCTCTTCTTTGAAACTCCGGAAGATGCGACGACATTGTTGGATTTGCAGGGTTGCCCTGAGAAAGAGGCGGACCGTGACCGGCGAGGTGGTGATTCTTGAAGGACTTGAGCCATTTGCACAGGGGGGTAAGTGGGTGGGCGATCCTGCTTACACTGGGAAATGAGACTGATTGAACATTGATTAATATGCAGGCCTTGGCTCGTTATGGACTAGAATATAGTGTAAATGTATTTATGGTTGTCTAAGAACTAACACAAAGCGTAACATTTGTAGGAACAGGAGTAACGGAACTGGAGCAATCCTCCCCCAAACATTGTTAGTTAAGTGGCCACTAGGGTGGCTTTGCACCACTGGGCCCTGGACGTAGGTGTGTGTTAGTCGGGGCTAGATGTGGGAGAGCCTGAGATCCAGGAATGGAGCTGGGCAAAAGTTGAGTGGGGTGTTGTTGGGAGTTGGGAAGGGGTGGGTGGCGGGAGGGGAGGGAGGAGGGGAGTTGGGTGTGTATATAGTTTTGGGGTGTTGAGCCTAAATTTAAGCCTATTTGGAAGAGCTAGAAAGTCGTGTCTGTATTGCGTGGGCGGGTGGGCGTGGATGGGAGGCAGGGAGATGAATATTAACGAACAATTGGAGATCTTAAGATAATGACGTGGAATGTCAGGGGACTTAACAGTTATTTAAAGAGGAACAAGGTCATGCTGTATTTGAAAAGACAAAAAATAGATATTGCACTGTTACAGGAGACGCATCTGACACGGGAAAAGATGGAGCTGGTTGGGAGGAAGGGGAAAGGCACTGTGGTGGGTTCCTCTTACTCTGCTTATGCCAGGGGAGTATTGGTTTGGGTGGCACCACACGTCCCGTTCCAGCTCATCCAGGAAGTAAAGGACACTGAGGGGAGGATGGTCATAGTGAGAGGGTTGGTCGAAAATAGAGAGGTGTGCATTGCAAACACGTACGCCCCCAATCATAATACGGCGGCATACTTTAGGACCACCAACCTAAGTATGTGTGTGGGTGGGACGGTTATCTGGGGCGGGGATTTCAACTGTGTGCTAAACCCCAAAGTAGACAGGTCTGATAACAAAATAGACAGGCCTGCCCCAGCAGCTAGAACATTGCAGACGTTGCTGGACGATTTTGGGTGAGTCGACGTGTGGAGAACGAAGCACCCTAATGAAAGGCAATATTCGCATTACTCAGCCCCTCAGCAATTGCACACTAGACTAGACTATGTGTTTGTCATGTCGGATTTAATAATAGAGATTACTCAAGTAGAATATAAAGCGAGGGTCCTGTCGGATCAATCGCCCCTGATCCTGGGGTGGCAGTATTGCCGCCCTAGGGCACGGATTTCGACGTAGCGCCTCCGCGCAGAGGCGCTTAAAGATCCAGTTTTTAAAGAGGATATTAGAGACGAGATTATCAACTATTTTGAGGTGAACACTGGCAGTGTTGACTCGGCGGGCACGCTATGGGAAGCCTTTAAAGTGGTGATGCGGGGTGTGGCCATAGCTAAATCGAAAGGCCTGCAGGGCGGGGTTCTGGCAGACCTACAAAAATCAGAAGAGGTACTAGAAACTGAATTAAAAAAGGGAAGTATAGACACGGAACGGGTACTTAACCTACAGCAGCAGTGTGCGGAACACTGGGAAAGGCTCTGTAACCTTAATTATAGAAAATATGTTGAGAGACAGCATGCGGGTGGGGATAAAACTGTCCGCCTCTTAGCGTTGCTGTACAAGAGTGAAACCCCTAGGCCCCCGATTAGGACAGTAACCAGTGAAGATGGTGAGATAGCGGACACCCAAGAGGAAGTCAATAGGAAATTTGAGGATTACTGCAGGCTATTGTACGAGGATAAAGGGGAGGGCAGCCGGGAGGAGATACTTGAAACTCTGGAAGATATAGGATTACCCAAAATCAGTGCAGAAGAAAGAGAAGAACTGGATGAACCAATTACTTTAGAGGAGTTGGAGGAGGTGGTTAGGCAGCTGCCTACTTGTAAGACGCCAGGAGCGGATGGGTTCCCTAGTGAATTTTATAAGGCATATAGGGAGGAGGTACTCCCCCCAATGCTAGACATGCTAAACGAGGCGTTTGAAATGGGACGGTTGCCGGAGTCGCTTAGGGAAGCAATCATAATACCGCTCCCAAAACCTAATAAACCAGGGCATAGCTGTGGCTCATACAGACCACTGTCGATGCTGAACCAGGACAGCAAGATACTAACAACAGTCCTGGCAAACAGATTGCAGAAAGTGATTAGCAAATTAATACATCCAGACCAGAAAGGCTATGTCCCGAACAGGAATATAACCCACAATCACAGGCGGCTCCATAGGATAGTTGAATGGGGGGGTGACAATGAAGGTGAAATGGCAGTTGTGTCTCTAGACGCAGTAAAGGCTTTCGACTCGGTTAAGTGGCCGTGGCTGCTGGCGGCCCTGGGAGAGTATGGGGTGGGGCCGGGGTACCTCAGGTGGGTGACGATGCTGTATAGTGAGCCGCTAGCGAGGGTTCGAACAGGGGCGGTGATATCTGAGAGGTGGCAACTTAGTAGGGGCACTAGACAGGGGTGCCCCTGGTCCCCGATGTTGTACATTCTGGCTCTGGAGCCCCTGGCTGTATACCTCAGACAACAATACAGCACAATAGGTATCGAAGTAGGAGGGGAGAGGCACCTGATATCCTTATATGCGGATGATTTGTTGTTATATTTAAGATACCCGGAAGAAAATCTTCAGTATATTTTGGAGGTAATGGAAAGGTATGCGAGGATGTCCGGTATAGCTGTGAACCCTCAAAAATCCAGCATATTCCTGCTGGGTAGTTATAAGGGAATCCCCGTAGAAAGATTACCAGTGGTGCCAGTGCCATGGACTGTCGGTTCCTTTCGCTACCTTGGAATAGATGTGTATCACACAGTGGAAGAGGAACATAAACACAACACTGAGGTAGCCATTGGTAAAATCCGCAAGTGTATGGGGTTTTGGGAGAAGTTGCCCTTATCTATGATGGGACAAGGGGCGATGCTTAAGATGGTAGTTCTGCCTCGGCTCTTGTATTACTTTAGTAACATCCCACATATGATTCCCAAGAGGTTTTTTGTTCAACTGAATGGTATGTGTAGAAGCTTCCTGTGGCATGGTACCCGCAATAGAGTGGCGCTATGGAAGTTGCAAAATCTTTACGAGAAAGGGGGTATCAAGGTACCTAATTTTGAGGCTCATTATGTAGCGGGTCAATTACAATATGTTGCCAAATGGCTTTCTGATGAAGAGACCCCTGAATTTAGGTTGTTTGGGCGAGACTGTACCCCGTTTTACCTGAAGGAAATTATCTGGCTGCCTGAGTCAGAAATGAAAGAGCGGCCGGGGATGTTGTTGCTGGGGTGGAAAATGTGGCGTCGAGCATGCCGATTGATGGAAGACCCGCACCCGTGGTCCCCGCAGGTACCGCTGGTTGCTTTGGCGGATGGAGACAGACAACTGAGGATGATAATCAGAACCTACTGGGAGTCGGTTGGGCTGGTAACAGTAGGGGACATCTGGCAAGAAGGGACCATCAGGGATTTTGAGGAACTGGGGGGAGAGGCAGGATTGCATTGGGGCCAATATGTTACATATCATAGGCTGGTGCAGAAAATTCGGAAGAAGTGGCCTGAGACAGTATTGGCAGAGGAACCAGACGCCATTATAGGGACAATATATGACATAACGGAAGGGGGGCACGAGATCTTTAGACTGTATGAGATGGTGATGACTAAGGTTGGGAAAGAATTGACGCATTTGAGATTGGATTGGGAAGCGGAGGTGGGGGCTCAGATGGAGGATCGGGTATGGGAGCGTGCCCTGGGATACCACAAGAAGGAATCTAGGAATGCTAGATTGAAGCAAATACAGCTGTATGTAACGCATAGAGCGTACATGACCCCTTTGAGGATATCTAAGTTTAGGAACGCTGGGCGACAGGCGTGCCCTAAGTGTGATGAGGAAAATGCAGATATGACACATATGTTTTGGTCATGCCCAGTAAATGAGCGTTTCTGGAGAGAAGTGGCACAAAAACTGGCAGTGAAGGGGGTCACGCTCATCGTAGACACGGCCTAGGTCTGCCTGCTGGGAGGGTTTCCCAGGCTACGGAAGCTTAAACATGTTGGGAAACTGAAAGACCTGGCATATGTGCTTGCAAAACGGAGGATTGCTATGGGATGGAAAAAGTGTCACAGGCCAAGGGTGGAGGTGTGGTGGAGGGAATTGCAGAAATGGGCAGAGGCTGAAACGGTGGTATGGCAGGAGGCAAGTAGCATGAGTGGGGAGGAAGAAGTGGGTAACCTGATGGCGTGGAAATCACTTATAGCTGGATTGTTCGGAACAGTATTGGACTCGGCGGAATCCGAGGAAGGTGATGCCCTGCCACGAGTAACAGATACTGAGTGTGAAAGACAAACAGGCTCGTAAGGGTGGTGGGATTAGGGGGGCGGTGCTCAAGGACTAA
The DNA here is from genome assembly GCF_040938575.1 of Ambystoma mexicanum. Classification (NCBI taxonomy): domain Eukaryota; kingdom Metazoa; phylum Chordata; class Amphibia; order Caudata; family Ambystomatidae; genus Ambystoma; species Ambystoma mexicanum. Next base: position 1,567,527,369 of record NC_090932.1, read on the forward strand.
TTGATGCTAATGTAACTATTGTATAGTGCACTGCTTGTTTGGTTTGTGTTTTTGGTTGTGTTGTAAAATTAATAAAAATTGTTTTAAAAAAATAATAAATAATTACAGTACCGCAATTTGCGGTACCGTAATTAGCTCCTTCCCCATTCCTATTATGCCCTATGGGGGCAAAAATGGGAATGGGGAAGTGCCTTGGTGAATGGGGAATTACCGCCCCCGCTCATCTTGGAGTAGGGCGGTAATTCCGCCATCCACCGAGGCGGACACGGTAAAATACCAGCGGCAACCATGGCGCTAATAGCGCCATGGTTACCGCCTACCGTGTAATGAGGCCCGACGTCCAGAACGGGTCCCGCGAGGGGACCTCGTAATAGTGCGGAGTGGGTTTTAACGGCGCCGGCACCATTACCGGCGCCGTTAAACCCATTCCGCATATGTTGTAATGATGCCCCGAGCCAGGTAGAAGTAGACCCGCTGGAGCACTGCTGCTGTTTGCAGCTCGTCGTTGTTCCACGCCGCCGTTTATTTTTCTTTTCGTAACAGATACAATATTCTCTTTCTATAACGACACTCTTGAAACATATTTCCATGACCATCTCCTGCTTATACCACCAGAGCCAATGGGAAAACAAAGCATTTGCATGGTGCATGCTTGAGGTTCAGCCGGGGACTTGCACGCATTCTAAATCACTTTGCTAATAAGTTTTATTGTTTGCAAAAAGTGTGCCTGTGAAGAAAGGATCCAGGCATGGACAATTTCACTGGCTGAAGCAATTTCCAGAAATCTGCCACAGCTGTTAAAATACTGGAGGGGGAGGAGGCTAGCGAGCCCAGTAAGATACCTTTTGGTTACCTCCCCAGTATAAAAGAGGGCTGTGCAGCACACGAAAAAGACAATTCTGGCACTAGCCACAGAAACAAAAACACACAGGCTGACACTGAGAGAACCACGCCGGAGCGCAGTAGAAATGTGGTGCCGTCAGGGGGTGGTGTCGAGCTGACTGATACTGCAAAGCAGTGCAGGCTGGAGAATAGACAGACATTTGTTTGATTTATACAAGCTAGTTTCATGTATCCTTTTGTGTCGACAGCTTTATGCATATGGAGTTTGCCTTATTCTCACGCTAATTGAGAACGGAGGATAGCACAGGGGCAACGCACTGGCCTTGGGAAGACAGATCACACAGAGCAACAGAGGTTTGTTTGTTTAGTATTTATTATGCGCGCCAGACCCTAGAGTATAAGGGCCTCTTAGAAACCGAACTCAGGTATGGTGTTAGGTGTGTTATAAAAAAAACAATTCCTACGTTTTCATGCATTCCTAAGAGAATGGGCTATAGGTATTTACCCAAAATAAACTAGCATTGTACAAAGTGCCCAAATCGTTTAATGCAAGAAATTGCATGAGACCATGGTGGGTGGCAAAGCAATTCCCATTTCTTCTGATAATATGAATCATGGCAACACTGCTCTCTCGTCTCAGGGAAACTGGGACTGTGTGAAGTTGCTGCCCTTCGCCCTTGCACAATGGACAACTCTTGAAGTTAACTGCAAAAATGTGCAAACTTTGCAAAGTTGCTTGCTGGCAATAGGGTGTGCAGGCATATAAAATAGACTCTTAGGCCGATAAAGGATGCTCTGGGGGTATTGCATTTTTTCCCCTCAGCAAATAGCTGAGAAGCAAGCGAATTCTGCTAACTTTAGCTATTGATCAAAGGAAATAAGGGTGCAGAACTATTTCCCTCAAAACACTCAATTATTTCTTGCAGACCAATTAGTTCCCAGTCAAAAGGATCATAGAGACGAAGATGCCCTGAAAGTACACACTTGCACTTCCTGTTTTTCTCCCGTGGCTTTCCTGGGAGTGAGATTGACTACATCCCCATGGCTGTACGTATCTGGGTGCATCCTTTGTTCTACTGTGTGATCCTCACATTTTTCCGTACTAAAATGAAGATAATTATATTTACATGCAATCCAACTAATGGTCGAATTATTGGTGAACATATTTGACTTTTTCGAACTTTTTGGGGAGGAATAGTTCAGATGTTTGGGGTGGCAGAAGTTGGGACCAAATTAATGTTGATTACATTTTACCTTGTCTTATTTATTCTACATCATGTGCACTATGTCTGAATAAACATACTCAAATCTAGCTGTGTCTTTTGCTTTGCGCTAAATGTACGTTTAGGCAGTGATAATGTTCGCAGATATGGTTAGCTAGGTGTGTTTATCAAGTTCCACTTAATGTACTTTAGCAAGTAATAAACTTTGCAAAAGGTGAATGTGCTTCTCAATTCCTCAGCACAACTGTAGTTTTGAGAAGAACTATTTTGTACACATACATGTTTTCAATTATTTTTATCAGCAAACAGAATTGGTGAGAAATGCAATTTGCTAAATGATTGGTGTAGTAAAAGTAAACCTCGCTGCAGAAGGAGAAACATTGCTCAGGGAGAAAGTCAGTAAATTTGCACAATTATGCCGGCGGCAAAATAAATGTACCATCCAAATGTCTCTGGAGGATAGCTCAGGGACAACGTGCTCGCCTTAGAAGCAAGACATCACAAAGCACCACAGGTTCGATCCCGGGTCCGTGCTTAGGAAACCTCTGGGTATTAAGCGCATTATAAATAACCTATCATATCATACCTGGAAACCTCTGGGTATTAAGCGCATTATAAATAACCTATCATATCATACCTGGAAACCTCTGGGTATTAAGCGCATTATAAATAACCTATCATACCTGGAAACCTCTGGGTATTAAGCGCATTATAAATAACCTATCATATCATACCTAACAGCAATCTCCATCGAAGCACGACATCAGGTTGCCTCTTAAATATACCTCCCTCTAAGGGCTTCTTAAAGTGAGATTGCTTACCTTAGCAAATCAGGACCAGTCACAGGTATTTAGGTTTATTCACAAATTAAAACTGAAAACTTTTTTTGCGAGTTGACAACCCAATGGAATCGATAATGTTGACAACATCGAAGAAGAATATGTCGAATTGAGAGCAAAAAGTATCTTTATGCCACCTGTAACAGCTTCTTCTATTGACATATTTCATGAGGCTTTTTTAAGAAATTTCATGAAATTATTTTATGAGAAGCCCAAACAAAGTAATCTGATTAGGGAGTAATGGGGGAACCATCAGATCACTTCATGAGGATGAGAATATAGTGATCCGTCCTGTTGATAAGGGCAGAGCACTAGTCATTTTGAGCACTTTTGATTATGACAAAGAGTGTTACCGCCAACTTAATGACAAAGAAACCAATACCCTACTAGACAGAGATCCTTTTAAAGACATCCAAGCTAATTGGGCAACTCTTCTGAATTATGCAGAATAAATGGACTGTATCAATTAAAAACAAAAGATTTCTGTGTTGCATGATCCCAAAATACTGATATTCTAGGTATTACCAAAAATATTCACACAACTCATAAAACCACTAAGCAGACACATTGTGGCCGCCACTATCAATATTCTACAAACTTTGGGAAAAGCACATGTTTTTGCAGATGTTGGAATATATTAAAACAGAAGACGAGCATATTCTGGTAGCAACTGATGTTAATAGCATTTATAATTCGACTCCACACCCTTTAGGTAGATATTAATTGGATCCTAAAACAGCAGAACCAGATTGGTGCAACTGAAGAGCCTATTATGCTTCTGCTTGTATTTATCACGCACCATTCATATTTTAAGTTCAAGTAACAGTATTGCCTACATACATCAGGAACCTCTATGGGGGCAAGCTTGGCCCCCGTGTACACGAACAGCTTTATGTTTCCGTGGCCAGATTTTCAAAATAAACACCATGATTGGTCACTGAAATAAAGGCAGGACTATAATTTAGCAGTGGCTAGCATGGCAACTGTTCAGTAGTGGGAAAAGGTGGTTTAGGGGGAAGGTCGGTATTTCAGACATTCCCCTGTATGTAAACCAATTGGAATGTCTGTGACTGTGCATGTTGAAACAAGAGCTTTTGCTCAGTTTATAATTGCAAACCCTACTATGTAAACATTTTCTAAGCAGTTTCTGATGCACAATGCATTGTGTTCGAACTCACACTGGGATAGAAGTCAAAATGAAAATGTTAAATTACCACAAGAAACAAAAAATGTGCATTTGATTTTTTAACTGCTGGGAAGTGGAAAGCCGGCTTAGCTCCGGGACGTCTGGTTATCATAAGTGTTTCTTATCTTTCGACGCCATCAATAGTCGCCTATCCTTTTTTACTACTCTCAGCAGATAAGAGTGCAGCCAATAAGGGGCCAGATTACAGAAACTTTGCACTGGTGCAAGATCAAAGTTGCACAGTATTAGCACTAGGGCAAACTTTGCCCTATTTTTAAAAACACTGTGGAATATTACAAACCCATTTCAACATGACAAGTGTCTTTTGGCCTGGTATAAGCATCGGGGCAAAAATTACCCTAGTGCTAACACATATAAATGTATTCACTGTATTTTTGCACCAGGCCAAAGTTTGCCCTCGTGCAAATACAGAATGCTATTAGCACTAGTGCAAACTTTGGCCTGGTGCAAAAATGCATCAGAAATGTATCTTTTTTTGCTCTAAAAAGAAAGTAAATCTGTTTCAATCTCGCAGTATGTTGATTAGTGTAAACAGTGCTTTAGGGCACGCATCCTTTCACTTATCCAATGGAAATGTTGCCCCATGAAGTTACAGAGATTTATAACTTATCTCCGATTTAATATTCTTCCATTTTACGAATATTTGGAGGGATGGAGGGGGATAAAAGTGGAAGAAAGAAGCTGTAGATTATGCCAGCAGGCAATCAAAATCGGCCACCGGCTATACGCCTGGATGCCCTTGGGCCTGGTGCGCTATACAAATAAAATAAATACAAAATACAAATTAACCCAATGTGGAGTTTTGCGACACAAATATCTTGCGGGTTACATGAAATGTTTAACAACCGAGGATGGAATCCAATCTGATCAATTTTGGGCTTCTATCTTTAGTGCAGATCCATTGTTAATAGTGGAAGCTGCAGACAACGTATGGAGAGAAGTGTTGGTATTGCATAATGTGCAATAAAAAATGTTGCTGAATAATGTATATTATTAAATAATGTTTAATATTGATAAAGTGGATTTTTAATAAAAAATCTTGTTCTTTTTTAGATTGGATCTGTTTTAATCGCTTACTTTGATTATGCTTATGCCCTGTATTTTCTGTTGCTGTTTCTTTGCAAAAGGTTATTTTTTTGCCAAATCCGCAGAATAAAAATCCAAAAAAGTCTCTTTTTGCACTTGGCCAATGTTTGTTCTGGTGCTTAAACCATGCCAAACTACACTTTTCATGGCACAATGGTTTTCTAATATGTTCAAGTGTTTTTAAAAATAGGGCAAACTTTGCCCTAGTGCTAATCCGTTAAATTTTGTACTTGCACCAGTTCAAAGTTTCTGTAATCTGGCCCCAGGTATTCTTGGCCACGCAGCTACCTGCAACTCTGACAAATCGCTGCACCTGTTGGAGATATATAAAGGGGCTTATTCATGGAATATTGTGCCGAAATTGTGCAAAGGCCGCACGCCGAGAAGGACACTGCGCAAGCCTGCACGCAGAAGAAAAAAGGCGCCCCCGCGTCTTCATGGAATTGTTTGCACAAACTAACCGTATTTGCAAGTCGAGGCGAGAACGCCCCCGACATGCCCACATGCAAAGCAGGAAACTGCCATAACAGCTACTTTTGCGCGCTGCCCCGGGTGCGAATAAACGCACCCTTTCAACAGTGTGTGGGGGCCGCCATAAGCAGACCTGCGACTCAGAAAGCCTGTACGGGGTCCCCCAAACTGTATCCGGCACCCTGATAACATGCATATGAAAAATCGCAACTCGACAACTACTCGGTAAATGTGTCTGCGTACCCACGTAAAACATTCCTGCACCCAGCTACATAGCTTACGCGCACCCATATGTTACATCGGAACCTCGTTAGTGTACACGCACCACAAAGTGTTGCACATTCGATTCCATGAATCGACTAACAAAGTTGCGTGCACAGATTGGGCGAAAGTAGCCTATTTTCTGCACTGAAAAATCTATGAAACAGCCCCAAAATGTAGTGCACGTGTGCGCTGAAAGGCTTGGAAACCTCAATTCTCCACTTTGCAGGCATGGAGAAACAGCAACAACGACTGCCATAGCCAGTGGCGTAACACAAAATGTGGGGTCCCCCCTGCGAGCCATGCTGAGGGGCCCCCACCTCAACTGGGCAACCAATCACGGGTGGCGCACACTCTGGCCCGGCCTAGATTGTCACACTTGCGCAATATACACAAACGTGCTGCTGAAGGGGTATGCCACACACCGCACTAGGAGAAAGATGGAAATATGTATTTTAATGCAATATACAGCACACTTTCTGTGAAAAATTTTCTATAAAGCCACAGTGTTTGCAATTGTTTTGTAGGGTAACACCAATCCAATACATGTAAGTCACCAACAGTGCACAGGAACATTAATGCTTTGCTATTAAAAATGCCATGCCACAATAAAAACATGTCCAACTGGCTGCACAATGTAGACCAGTGTAGACATGTAATAACATTACAGTAAAGCATGCCTGGCCACATTTAGACATACCTAGACTGGTTGCACCAAAATGCCAGTCAAAGCAATAACACTCATCAAGAAGAGAGCACACATTAAAGCCTGCGTCTCCACGGCCTCTACCAACACGGCCAAACCCTTTAAAATCTGCAAAGAACTGGTCAATCCCGTTGCAATCTCTATCTCTCCTGTTCCCTCCAAGGCCCTCTGTATGGCTCTGGCCTCTCACTACTCTGCTAAATCTCAGGACATCCTGTCCTCTATTTCCTCTTTCTCTCCCTCTTCCTCTTCCTCTCTCTGCCCTCTTTGGCCATCTTTACTTCTCCCCCTCCTTTTTCCTCTTTCTCTCTGATAACACCTGGCAAGGTTTCTAGACAAGTCTGATCTATGAAAGCATTGTCCAAACAGGAGCTCCCCTGCTCCTCCAGAACCATCAAGGACCATATTGACACCGTTGCTCCAGCCTTGGCCGATTTTTGTAATCACTCTTTAGCCACTGGAATGTTCCCCTCTCCCCTTAAGCACTCCCTTGTGCACACACTCCTCAAAAAGCCATCTGCTGATCATACCTGCCCGCCAAACTATTGCCCAATCTCCATCACCCCTTTCTTGGGAAAACTATTGGAAAAGCTTGCCATCTCCCAGCTTACTCTCCACACTGAATCTGTTGGTTGTCTCCATGACCATCAGTCTGGCTTCAGAGATGCAGGAGGCATGGAAACTGCTCTCCTGAACACCCATGAAGATCTGCTCTCTAATCTTGATTTCACCATTCCTTCTGTCCTCTTTCTTTCCTCTGCTTTCGACACAGTAAACAACGCCATCCTGATCAATCGACTCTGTGAGAACCTTGGCATCACGGGTCAGGCCCTGTAGTGACTGACCTCCTTCCTCTTGGACCGCCCCCAGGTCGAACCTGGTCCCAATCTCTCTGCCACCTCTCTCTACCTGTGGCGTTCCCCAGCGCTCTATACTCTCACCCTGGTTTTTCAACTTCTACTTGGCCCATTTGGCCCACCTGATCTCTACCTTCTCCTCTAACTTTCAGTGTTATGCGGATAACTCAGCTTTCCTTCAGGCTCCCCTCAGCCTCCTCTCCTCTCTCGCTCATTCCTAACTGTCTATCCACGATTCAGGATTGGTGCGCCTCCAACGATCTCTGCCTTAATGCCAGTAGGACTGAGATCCTTCTCATTGGGGCCCTGGCACAAGCTTTCCCTCTCTCACTCTGGCCGTCCGCCTTAGGCCCTCTTCCTTCAGCTTCCTGCAAGGCAAAAAAACTTGGTGGCATCTTCTATGCCACTCTCTTTTTCTATCCTCACATCTCGGAGTGTCACCAAGATGTTCCACTACCAGCTGCTCCTCCTCAAAGGGACTCTTCCGTTTCTCACTTTCCACCAGAAGCTCACTGTCTCCAGAGCCCTGGTTCTCTCCAGGCTGGACTACTGCAACATCCTCTTTCTCATCCTGCCTTCCTCTACACTCCGTCATCTGCAACTAATACAAAACAGGACTGCAAGACTTATCCTTGGCCTGAAGCCCAGGGAATATATCTCTCCAGTCCTGAAATCTCTTCACTGGCTCCCTGTGGCTGCAAGGATCAAGTTCAAGACCCTTTGTATTGTCCACAAGGCTTTCTGGGGCCGGGGCCCGCACTACATCCAACCCTCTCTTGCAAAATACCTTCCCTCTTGAGCCCTTCGCTCAGCTACCTCCAACTCTCTAAGGGTTAGATGCTTCTCCAGGGAGAGAGTGGCGGGTAGATCTCGCTCCTTTGCTGGTGCCTCCCTCTAGAATGGCCTCTCTACCCCTTCAAACTTGAAGTTGCAGAAGCAGCTCAAAACTTTCCTTTTCTCCTCTGCTTTCTCTCTCTCCCTCCCCTGCTGACCTACATGTTTGCTGTACCGACCAGTTGCTTGGATACCCTCAGAGTCTCTCTGAGTCCAGGCTCTTTCTTGATCGGTCACCCATGCACTGTCTCCGTGCCAACCATGCACTTAAGGGCTGTAACTGTAAACCTGCAGCCCCTTGTTCACCTTGCACTACCCATAGCCGTGCTGCCCTGGCTGCACTTACTCAGAGCATTGCACCCCTGGATTCCCCTCCCCTCTCCCTTGCACTTCTCCCCTCCCTTTCCTCTTGCACCTCTCGTTCTTACAATAACACAAGGTCTAGTGAGATTGTTTGTCTTGTCCTCACTCTATCTTCCCTAGCTTGTCTTGTCGCGGATGGAAACACTTGTGTACAGGCGCGTTATAAATGACTTTTATCATATAATTTTATCACAGATGCCTAGTAAAATATACAATGCTGCAGTTAGAAATGGCTAGACTGGCAGCACCCAAATTCCAATTTGCCCAGGTAATTATACTTAGCAGGACTGATCAGTTAAATCCCAGTTAAAAGAAAGTCATACCAAACTGAGGAATGACTAGACTGGCTGCACCAAAATGCCTTTCTAGCCACTAATACCACATATCATGCCTGCTTAGCCTGGGCATGGACAATCATTATGATTTATCACACAATCCTGCCCCCCGCACACATCCCCTCTCCCTCCCACCCCCTACTCCAACCTCCAAAATCATCTCCTTAGAAAAGAATTACCTCCACGTACCTCTTCCTTGTCCCAGAGCTTACATATGATGATCCTTGCCTCATAGGTAAGTACTGGGATGAGGAAGAGTGGGACTAGGAGTAATGAAGATTACAGGTAGCTGGGTCAGGCATTACCTCCATGTACCTCTACCTCATCCCAGTACTTGTGTATGAGGCAGAGTACACAAGTACTACCTCATACATAAGTACTGGGACGAGGAAGAATAGGGCTAGGAGTAATCAAGGCATTAAACACAAGTAGTGGCGCAACACCACTGAGTTGACTGGGCTTCAGCACTCCCCCCCAATGACATTTTGGGCTATGTTGACTCGACCTGGCTGACCCTCAGAGCAGTTGCCGGACAGAACAGGATACAGATGTTAAACGGCACCTGGGTTTTGCTGTTAATAAGGGCCCAGCAATTACCAACATAAAGCATTTCACTGCTAGAACCTGCATTCAAATGCCACATTTTTTAGGCAATTGAAATCGCGATGTGGGTCTAGTACTTGCATGCCAGGGGAGTGATTGGAAGGGTAGAGTAGGAATAGGAGACTTAAAGCAGTAACTGCATGTAACATTGAAGCTGCACTAGAATAGTCTCATTAAAACGCGTAAAGTTAGATGCCCCCATGCAAATAAGTTTCCCTCTCCCCACCCCCGTGAAGTTAGCACCTCTCCCAACATTTGAAGGGTTAGCCCCCCGAAATATCCCCCGAAATATATGTTTTGTTGTGCCCCTGTACACAAGCACACACACACCATTCACCATATACACACCGAGCCATCCATACATTTAAGTGTGCACCCTTTCACCATACAGGCACACTTAGGCAGCCACCCACACATTTAAGTGTGCACCCTTTCACTGTACACGCACACACGCACACCCAGCGACCCATATATTTGTGTGCACCCTTTCACCATACACTCACACAGGCAGCCACCTATACATTTAAGTGTGCACCTTTTCACCATACACTCACACATGCACACGTCATGAGGGGAGCCGTATTACTTCAAAAAGAAATTGGGGCTCATTACGGGTCCGGCTGTAACCGTGCCGGTACTACCGGCGGGTTGCCGACAGACCCATAAAAAAAATTACTGACGCCTGACTTCCCGGTGCCACTGGGCTCTTCCAAGTCCAGCGGCTTGGAAGTCAGGCGCCGGTAATTTCGGTAATCCCCATTATCGTGGAGTCCCATAGGACTCCATGGGATTGGGGACACGGAAGCACCGGCACCATTAATAACGGTGCCGGTGCTTCCGTGACGGGCCTGCCTACCGTGGGTGCTGTGCCCGGCAGGGAGAGACCTGTCGGGCACGGCAGCCCCAGCAGACGGACCTGTAATATGCCGGTCCAGAAACAACAGTGCCGGTAAGCTTACCAGCACCGTTGTTTCCGGGCCGACATGGTCAGAATGAGCCCCATTGTTTCTTTTTGAAATCACTCTAATTTCATTAAGAAATTATTCAGTTAAGGACCGAACCATAACGGAAATAATTTCTTTATGAAGGCAGAGTGACTTCAACAATAAACTATTTATTTTTGAAGTCATAGGGCTCCCCCACACCCCATGACATGAAGCCCTGCATCGTAGGGTCTGCCATGTCATGGGTTGGGTCAAAAAGAAAGTTTCTTTTTGTATTCACTCTGCCTTCATAAAGAAATGATTTCTGTTACAGAAATATTTTTTTTATTAATGCAGAGTGAATTCAAATCGAAACTGTTTTTTTGTTGATTTTTTTTTTTTTTCTCAAGTGGGGCCCCCTCCGAGAACATGTGCTGGCGGGCCCCCGCACCGCAGAGGCTCTGGGGGCCCCTGTTACACCAGTGGCCAAAGCGAACACTCGGAGGATAGCGCAGGGGAAACAAGCTTCCCTTGGAAGCAAGACGATGCAGAGCAACACAGGTTCGATCCTGCGGGCTGTCTTAGAAACCTCTGGGCATTAAGCGCGTTATAAATAACCAATTAGAATTAGAAACACAGCGGCAGTCATTACGCCATTCATTTCAACAGATTGCGCGTGTGTTTTGCTGGCGCACGCAAAACGGACAGGCTGTATTGAAACAATGTCAATAGTCCCTGTGTTTGTGGCCCCACTGGCGTAATTTAAGGGGTGCCTGAAGTTTGTTGGAACCTGGTGCCGGTGTCCCAGACAGCACAGCGCAGGACTTCAGCGCAGCAGCGGGTGGGGAACGTGTGTGTGCACCCGAGTCCAGTGTGATAAGGTTGTGACGCGTGCCCCTCCTTGGACCGAAGCCATCTCAGCTGCGGTCTTGATATGCACGTGGGAATGGTGACATTTCTGATGACACGCGATGTTCTGCCACCAAGCCCTCGGGCTGCGGCTACCCTGGATTAGGGGCTCAGCGTCAGTAATACTTTTATATGAGTTGCTCAACAACGCTTATTCTGAGCCAGAGGAGGCCTCCAAGCTGCTGAATGCCTTCTAAAGGGGAGGAATGCCAGGGCAGTACGTCGCATGTCAGGCTGGTGTCCCTTAAGGCCGTTAGGGCTGGGGCAGAGTCAGCAATATGTCAGGCTTTTCCTCAGAAATCCAGGAATGATTGAGGGAGAATCAATCTTATGTCAGACTCGTCTCTGAAAGGCTGCTGGGGCTGGGTTAGAGTCAGCCAGCTGTCAAGGATCACCCGACTCCGAAAGGCTGCTGGGGCTGGGTTAGAGTCAGCCAGCTGTCAGGGACCACCCGACTCCGAAAGGCTGCTGGGGCTGGGTTAGAGTCAGCCAGCTGTCAGGGACCACCCGACTCCGAAAGGCTGCCGGGGCTGGGTTAGAGTCAGCCAGCTGTCAGGGATCACCCGACTCCGAAAGGCTGCTGGGGCTGGGTTAGTGTCAGCCAGCTGTCAGGGATCACCGGACTCTGAAAGGCTGCTGGGGCTGGGATAGAGATCACCCATGAAAGGCCAATATTGCTGGGGCGCAGTTAGTCACATGTCAGGCTCGCCTCTCAATGTGTGGAAGGGATGGGACAGAGTCAGTCACATGCCAAGAGCACTGTGCATTAAGGATACTTATATGGGGAGGCCAAATATAGCAACTGCTACCGCTGGCAATCTCCTTGCTAGCCCTGGAAATGCCCCTGGTGTCCCCGGCCAAGGGCGCACTACGAGTGGTGGTGAGAAATGCGAGGCGTCAGAAGCGATGCCAAGCTGTGAAACCTGGAACCCATTAGGCAGGCAAGTTGCTTTGTGTTAGACAAATCATGCACACGTTGCATGTCCTCCTGCAAAAATGCAAAAATGCTAACACTATGGAGCAGAGTGAATCCTTATGGCTGCATACATTTGTTTTCAAAATGATAGTGTGGGGGTGGGGGGCGGGGGGCGGATGGGGTTATTTCCGTTGATCAAGTTAATGTATCGTTATAGGACATTATTGCAGTGCGTGGCACAACCCACCAACAAGGGACACCCGATATTTATTTATTTATTTTTTATTTATTTAATTATTCATTTATACTGCGCTGCAGGCCGCAGGCATCGGGCACACCATTTAGACGCTAGACATTTTAGAACCAACACGGGACAAAGTTCACTCAGTTACTCTTTCTAGCCTTCTGTCAGCAGATATTTATTTGAAAAGGTGCGTTTTCAGTTTTTTCCTGAACTCTAATTTCTTTTAGGCTTTAGCTCGATGGGAAGGCTATTCCAATTTGGAGCTACTTCAACAGGGAAAGAACTGCCCAAGCCATTTGCGCGCTTGAAAGCTGGACATTTGATCAGCGTCTGTGTTTCAGATGTTAATGGTCTTGAAGGGACATATTGACTGATTCTCTCTTTAAGATAGACCGGAGCCTGTCCAAACAGGCATCTGTGAGCTAGCGTCAAGCTCTTGAAAGAGACCCTCTCCTTGGCAGCTAGCCAATGGAGGTGCATTCTGTCCTTAGTCCTTACATATTGCAGTGTGTGAAGCAATGCACCACAAAGAGGCAAAAAGGCTCAACACCATTAGTAGCTGGCTAGCGCCTAGCAGAGGCTATTGCTTGCAGAAAATCAGCAGGACCAATAAGAAACAGTCTCCCTAAAGAACTGGCAAAACAAGGCGCACGAGCCATGGTATTGCCGGGAGGGTCAAATCAGGGGAGTACCATTCTCGAACAGGACTAACCTAATCACCTCTTCTGTTGTCACAGGCCCACATCAGCAGAGAGAGAGCACCAGAAAATGAGGGAGCCTTTCTAGAGGACTTTCGGGGTAATTTCCCGGGGGCCGACAGGGCCATCCGTGGACCTCTGTGGTTGGGGAGGCCTCAACTCCTCCGGAGTCCCAACAGAGTATGAGGCACACACAAGAGCAAAGAGTTACTGCTGTTTATTACATGAAAACAAGCAGGGACGGGCTCACAGGTCATAGGAATCCGAGAGACCTCTCGATTATGGTGGGCTTGCAGGCCCTTTTTCTAGCTGTATGACGCGGCTACGTGCGTCACCTAGGACGACTGGCCCCAAAACCTAACGCCACCTCAGGTTGTCTCCCTGAGTGGTAGGGTCAGTATGGATACATATGGAAGAGACGGTTAGTGGAGGAGAGGTTCCCGCACGTGGTTTCATTAACGGGTAGGCTCCCTGGCCGTGTGGGGCGTGGCCACAGTGGATCTTGACGTCTGGTGCGGCAGTGAGCGGGTCAAATTCCTCTCGCGGGGGTCCCTGGGTCGTGACGTCCTAGGCCATGGTCTGGATGAAAATGGGGTCAGTACAATCCACGCTCCAAAGCCCCTTTCACTCTTTACAAATCTGTGTGCTGGTTTGTTTTTAATTGGTAGACGTTAGGTGGTGTTTGGTGCATAAGTGTGTCTGGAGTGATTTGTGTGTGATTGGTTTAGTTTCCTGTTGTGTGTTCTGGGGTATCTGGAGTTTGCAGTGTTTGGGACACAGATATGTGTGTGATTTGTTCAGGGTTTGAGGATGAGTATGCAGGATATTAGAGAGTTTCTAGTAGGGTTAGTGGGGGGGGGGTCACCTGAGTCTTTTGTGCAGTCTTTTGTCCCTGCCAGTATCAAAGAAGCATGGGTTACCCCACTCCTCAAAAAACCCTCTCTGGACCCTACCATACCCACCAACTACCGTCCCATAACCACTGTGCCCTTTCTGCTAAAAATAGTTGATAAAATAGACTACTCTCAAGTCCAGAACTATCTAGAAAGCAACCATCTGCTAGGAGCCAGACAATCTAGCTTCTGGCATAATCACAGCACAGAAACGGCATTATTAGACCTTAAAATCCAGATGGACTCAATAAGAAAATCTGGTAATCTGTGCATCCTCCTCTTACTCGACATTTCTGCCGCATTTGACTTGGTGGACCATGACTAGTTATGCAATACGTTATCAGAAAACTTACTTCTCCTCAGAAGCTACCCTGTGTGTCAAATATTTTTTAGCGGAACGTACCTCAAGAGTATCGGCAAGGAGGCACCCGATAGAAGTACCCTTTGGGGTTCCCCAAGGCTCTTGCCTCTCACCCACCCTGTATAATGCATAAACAAAACAGACTCCTATTTGCAGCCCTTGACGCCATGGGAGTCATATACACAAACTTTGCGGACGACACGCAGATCCTCATTCCTATAATGTGAAACCATGAGCAAGACACAGCTACCATTAACAAGGTGTATGCCATTATCCAAAGCTGGTTGGCCACCAACAGTTTTGTCTTAATGATGAAAAAACAGAGATCCTCATTGTAGGCTCCCCTTCCAGAATAAAAACTCTCAACGCTTATTACTCAACCATTACCGTTGATGGAATACCCATCCCAGTTCTCAAGCAGGTCAAAACTTTGGGCGTTCATTTAGATTCTAGCCTTACAATGACCAAACATGTCCGTGCCCTCTCATCCTCCACTGCCTACACTGCTAAACCCATCTCACTCAGTCGCCAATTTCTGACCCCACAAAACTGCATCACCTTAGCTCGAGCCCTCATATTATCGAAATTAGACTACTGCAACATTCTCCTTGTTGGAACCACAAGTACGAACCTGGCCAAACTACAACTGCTGCAAAACAAAGCCTTGCGGGCAGCCTTTGGCTTAAAAAGAAACAACCATATATCCCATATCAGGAGGGAAGTACACTGGTTACCCATCCAACCCAGAATCCTTTTCAAAACACTTTGCGTCATCCACAAATGCATCACCAAGGTTGCCCCCTCTTACCACAACAACTCTATCTCCCAAAAAAGGTCCACTAGAGCCCTCAGATCTGACTCCAGCACTCATTTATTTGTCCCAAGTTTCAAGAGTTCTAGGGCAGGGGGTGGCAGCTTCCCAGTAGCAGCAGCACCTAAGATCTGGACCTCCTTCCCCACCCACATTAGAAACGAGCCCTCTCACCAGCGCTTGTTTTATTAAAACATGGCTCTTCAATCAATTCTAACCTGCAGTTTTTCCATATGTCTGGATTTTAACACTGCCTAACACTGTAATTAAGAAATGTTTAACCTGTATGTACAACCCACCTGTAACGTAAATGCAAATATCTGTATTGTAACTAACCTACTGCTAACTCTGCCTGTAAAGTAATGCAACTTCCTTGTAACCATACAAGTAAGCTTTCTGTAACCTATGCTGTGATACCTCCGGGTCTGGGCGTATAACAAATGCTATAAATAAATCAAAATAAATTAAATAAAGGTTATGTTGATCCACCGCATTATTATTATTCTGTGGTGATTTGTGGTAGAATGCTTTATTTCTTTGGGTGGCCCTGTTTCGGCTCATCAGGTATCCGTCGTTTTCAGTGTTTCTATTGTGATGTGTTGGTGGTTTTCCTTCGATGTTTCCTCTTTAGCTTGATGAGTTAAAGAGCAATGTTTTGCAATTTTCTGAACTTTAGGTGGTCTTCTGTTGTCCGTATTTCCTTTGGGCGTGACTTCCAATGTCTAGCTGCTATGCAGGAGAACGTTGTGCCCCCAAATGTAAGCTTTGAGTATTATTTATTTAGGTTTGAGGCGAATGTCGTTGTTGGGCCATAATGTTCGTTTTGGTTTATAGGTGGACATTTTTCCCTTTATGAATTCTGCTCCTTGGCTGTGGATTGCTCTGTGTGTTATGTAGAGCGTTTTGAAGAGAATTAGTTTTTTGACCGTTGGTCCATGCAGTGTTCTCAGTGCTTGTGCGATGTGCTCTCTCTTAGTAAGTCTGACTAGTCTTGCTGCTGCATTCTGTATTCATGGTAGTTTTATTATAAGGTGTTCTGGCATTCTGAGATGGGTGCAGTTGGAATACTCTATTCTTGACATGACGAGAGAAATGGCAGTGAGTGTTCTATGTGGGAAGGTGAAGAAGGGAAGTATCGACTTGATTGTGTGTAGGTGGAAGAAGCATTTCTATTCTACTGCGTTAACCAAGTCGTAGTCCATTAATATTCTGAGATTTTTGACCACTTTGGATGGTTCTGGTGGGTTTCCCAATCCCTTAAGCCATTGAATGTGGTGATGGTTCGACGGGTCATTGGGCGCGATCATGATTTCTTGTTTGTCTGTGTTGAGGTTAAGGCTGTTGGTACTCATCTAGTTGTTCATTTCTGGGAGGAAGTTAGTAAAGGTTGGGTTTTGGTCTTCGCTAGTGCTGACTTTGTAGATGATTTGTGTGTCGTCTGCGTTATTGTGGTAGGTGCGGCTGTGTCTTTTGATGAGGTTCATTAAAGGGGTAATGTAGATGTTGAATAGTACTGGTGAGAGGAATGAGCCTTGTGCAGGGGTTGAGTTGAGTTGAAGGGTGTTTTCCAAGCTGTTTTCATTTTTTTTGTCATGAAGGATTTTAGCCAGAGAAACGGTGTCTTGCTTATTCCTATATCTTCGAGTCTTTTGATGAGTGTTTCATGGTGGACTGTGTCGAAGGCTACTGATAGACAAAATAGTATTAGTGGTGATTTGATGTTGCAGTCTGCCTTGATTTTTATATCACCCCATATCGATAGTAATGCTGTTTCCATTCCTCTCACGGGTCTGAAGCTGGCTTGTGTCTGATCTTGTATCCAATTGTTTTCTACATGTTCCAGGATTTGTTCGTAAACGTAACTTTCTAGGAGTTTTGCAGTTGGTCAGTAGTTGGTTACGTCTTCAGTGGTTCCCAATGGGTCTTTAAGGAGTGGCTTGATGTATGCTAATGTGAATGCTCGTGGCACAGTTGCTGTTGCTAGCGAGTGGTTGAGAAGATATTTGTGCAGGTGTTTTCTGGGTGATGATAGTCGTGTATATGTCTTGGGGGCAGGGGTCTGCTGCAGAGATGGCTCTGCTGCTTTTGTTCACTAGGCTGTTGAATATTTCTGTCCAGATTGGTGTGAAGTTAGTTAGTATTGTAGATGATTCCAGCATTGGCTAGATTGGGGGTGTTATAACTTGATGGATGTTTGTGATTTTGTTTTTGAAGTGGCCTGCTGGGTCATTGCATAGGTTTTGTGATGGCCTCAGTGTAATGTTGCATGCGGTTGCAACATCTCTTTCTGGGTGTTGCATGAGTTTGTGATCCATTTGTTGCAGTATGTTTTTTTTCAGCTTTGTATCGTTATATCTGTTTTTGGTACGCAATTCTTTTTGTTGATCATAGTTTTTCCTCCAATCCTGTTACAGTTTCCTGTTAGTTTTTTCAGTGCTCTCAGGTGGAGTATGAAATATCTCGCCATTGTTTTCTTTAGTGAAGGGGTGAATGGTTTTTCTGGTGCATCTAGTGTTTTTCGTGATCCATTTTTGGACTGTCTCAGTTATTTATTCTGCGTTGTTTGGGTCTAAGACAGTGATTGATGGCTTTGGGGATTCCAATAAATACTTGCGATCGATGCCTGCCTGGCAGTTATAACATTTATAGGTAACATACTGTATCTAAATTGAAAAAGAAGAGAACGTGAGTATATATTTCTGACCCAAAATAATTAAGGCTGTCATTTGAATGATTAAACAGAGCTGGGACGAAGTCTTTGTCAGAGTAACAGAATGTTTTACAGTAGTGTTTGCAACATTCATGTGCCTCTCGGCTTGAATGCCAAGAACACAAAACCAGTCAACAAAACCTGGAATTGATTTACCTTATCCCCTCAGCTTGGTTCCCAGCATCACTGCTTAAAATATTTCTCAAAATGTTCCTTGGAAAATGTATCAAGATTTATCCAAATAGAGCATCACAGAAATAGGAGTTTCAAGGCTACGTAGTCAGCAAGGTGGGCTACCTCCAATTTAGAGTGCTGTTCTCACCTAGCAGGTACATCATCATTCATTGGTATGACGCCAAATATTATCCCATACATGCTGTTTCTACGGTTTTGGCCTAATATGCTAGTAACATAGCCTCAATAGGGTGGCATGTCTGTGGCCTAGCAATGCGAAAGAAGGCTGAGTTCATTTGTTTAATTGATACTAGAATATATATAATTTGTTTAATGCTGACTGTTAGTGAATAACAATATACTTGTCTATGATTAAAATGTTTACTTTTTTTGTGCATATTATTACATAAGATGTTAGTCTCTGCCGGATGATTAAACACTTCTAACATTTTACATCAGAAGCCTGCAATGTATACAGTCTGCTACAGAGGCCCATAACATGCTTTTGATCTCTGTACCATCCAACGTGGTTCCTCAATAATGTTAAAATACTCTGAGAAGCCCCCATTGCCCAGTGCTGTAGCTGATTTCCAACAGAGAAGTGTACATTCTAACTATCTATTTACTACAGGGCCTTAACGTAGTACCCTCTGTAAAGGCATCATGAAGTACGACACAGACAACACATTCAACTTTCTAATTGAATGCTTTATATTTTGTATATGTCAGGGTGGAGTAAGGCCTAGCTTGCCCTATACTGAGGTGAGATTTCCCTCCCTAAAGAAAACTAAGGCTAGTCTGCATCAATAGGTTCAAATAAAAAGTCTGTCTGTGTCCAAAAGCTATACTTACCCTCACAACTAACCGTATACAATGTGTAGGGATGTCAGCAGCAAAAGGAATAGTGTTCCAAAGTAAAATTCTGAGCTTCTTCCAGCTCTTGGCTTAAAGTCAGTTTACCCTTCCCAAGTTCAGAACAGTTCCAAAAAGACCTTAGGGTTCTCATCCCCATAGGTTCACCACGGTTCACAATGTCTCGGGGTTCCCTTCCACCTTTCAAAAACCAATATCAGTTCAAATCTTTAGTCATCCAGGTTTTCAAATAATTCACTTTGATTTCTCTGCTTCTTCACTTTCAATTTACTTTAACAACTGTGGCCAAGCACACATCTTTTGACATTTGCTTTCCTTGGCTTTTCCCAAGTAGGGGTCCCTCGGTCTAGGCGCCCGATGCCCATGTGCACTTCAATATGCTTTCTGTGATTCTCTGACTTTGCCAACACATGTTTTCTTTATCTCAACCTGTGGTTTCTCGGATTCTTCTATCCTTGGCCAGTGCTCAATTTCACAGATTATAGCTTTCGTGGCAATCTTTTAACTTGGCCACCACTTGTGGCTTCAACTTTAATTTCTAGCTGTCTGGCTTTGCCACTACTTGTGTCTCACACCTCTCATTCCGTGGTAATTCCCACCAGCACCACCTTGTTTCTATTTGCTTCCTAAGTGTTCATTATGTGGCTCTGTCTCATATGGCATCCAAATATATTTACTGGTTTTCAGTCACTTTGTTTTTCAATAGTATGTGTTTCAACTTTAAAAAAACTTGTAATAGCGTGCAGCTTGTTTGGTATTCAAATATACCAACTTTAGCCTTCCACAAAAATTATTGCAGGTCTTAGCTTGTTCAGCATTGACGCATGTTAGTTTCCAATCCCCGCAGCACCCCGGTATGAGTGTTCCCTTCTTGTCACTCACCAGTGTTGTGCGGCGGCTCCTTCGGGTTTACCGGCTTCGCTTTGCTCTGCACTCCTGTCGCAGGAGCTACACCGAGCTGCGTTCACCGCCCTGGAATGTCAAAGCTGGTAGCTCTGCTCTTCCCAAGCGGACGCTACCGAGAGCACCACTCACTCTCTCAGAGACTTGCAACAATCGGGAGGCTTTGGTGTTCCACAGCTCCTGCGGTGGGCACCTGGCAGGGAGGACAGCATGGTCCCAGACCCTGTCACGGCCCACCTTTGCCACAGCATCTTTTCCACACTCCTACTCTGTACGGCTTCTCTTGAGCCTGCTCCTCTCCCGCATGCTTCACTTCTCCAGACCTCTTCCTTCTCTTCAGGTCGTCTCTCCCTTTGTGTTGGGCAGGTTGCCTTTGTATACACCTGGAACTTGGCAAATGACTTCAGGTGTGAGTCCTTAATGTTGATTGCCTGACCATGATGAAACCTATAAGCTGGACATGCCTGGCTACAACTGACCTCCAAGGTCCTCTTCCTCGTCTCAATGCCAAAGTGCTATTTAGGGGAGTTAGAATGAATGAACGTGTGCATAACTCCCAGTTGATACCTCTTTGTCCCAGTATTTAGGTGGACTGTCTGTGGGACATTTTGAATGGGAGAAAGGGACAGAGACTGACAGTAGCTCATAAAGGTACAGGAAAAAGAGGGTTCAATTTTACAAGGGAAAGGGGGATACCATGTCTCACCCAAAGACGTCCTCTCCCCACTCCCCAAGTGCCCTCCACCCAGGTGATCCTCCCTCGCATATCCAACCTCGCAGACTTCCCTCACATCCTTGGTTCTCAGAGCAACTGAGGTCCGCTCGCTTAAAAGTGAGACAAGCGGAAAGGAAGTGGCGTATCAGTTATGACCCCTGTCTGAAAATTCAATATAAGGCCTGTTCTACGGTCTATTCGGCTGCTATTTTAGAGGCAAAAAAACTGTACTTCACTCAGTGAATAGAAAATTCATTGTGTCAACCTACGGCTCTCTTCTCGGTTGCCAAGTCGCTATCCTCTCCAGAAAACTATACCCCTGCTGTTAAGCCAACCCAGAAGCTTTGTGACACTTTACCTCAATTCTTTATCACAAAGATGGAGACTATTTGTGCCAATATTTCAGTTAGCTCTGCATTAGCTTCTACCACATCCACTCTTGGCAATTTCCCATCTGACTCTGCTGTGTATATTACACAACCTAGTTGGTCTTCCTTCCCTCGTTTTTCTAAGGAGTCGATCTACAAGGCTATTCAGCAGATCAAATGTAGCGCTCCTTCAGATGTAATACCATTAAGAGTCTTGAAAGAGATTTCTTCTGGTCTTCTTAGGGTGATTACGGATGCCTGGCAGAGGCAATGAGAGCGTCCTGGTTTCTGTACAAGATGACATGGCCAGGCTGGTAGATACAGGAGGTGTCGGAGCTCTGATTTTATTAGATCTTTCAGCAGCCTTCGACACGGTGGACCATCCTACCCTTCTCTCCCACCTTGCCCATATTGGTCTATCTGTTCAAGTATTAGCCTGGTTTTCTTCTTTCCTGGCTAATAGATCTCAATCTCTCTTGCTTTCTCCGTTCACCTCTAATCCCTGTCACCTTAGCTGTGGTGTTCCTTAGGGTTCCGCTTTGTCCCCTATTCTCTTCAACATTTACATCTGGGCCCTATTGTGCCTCATCCGCTCCCTCGGCGCCAGGTGCTACTCTTATGCTGACAACACCCAGATCCTGATCCGTTTAAATCTTGATCAGGCTAATGTGTCGGCGTGTCTTCATCAGTGCCTGATGACCATGGGGGCATGGATGGGCCTAAATTGGCTGAAGCTGAATGGGGACAAAACTGAGGTGCTGGTGGTGGGTTCTCCCCCCGATCCTTCACTCTGGATTGCCTCCTTCTTGCCTTCATCCATGGGCTCTCACCCTGTTCCTACATCGAGGGTGAAAACCTTAGGAGTGATTATGACAGCGACCTTGTCTATGGAGGCCCAGGAATCGGCAGTCTGCCAGGCCGGGTTCTTTCATCTGAAAATCTTAAGAAAGGTGCTCCATATGCTACCTCTATTTTTGCGTCCTTTGGTTGTGGCTGCGATGGTGCAGAGTCGGTTGGACTATTGTAACTCCCTTTGCCTGGCACAACCTAAGGGTTTAGTTTGCCGGCTCCACCGCCTTCAAAATCTCGCAGCCCATGTTGCCATGGGGTCTCCTTACGGGACTCACATCTCCCCAGTCCTCCGCCGCCTGCACTGGCTTCCGGTTGCCCAGCGCGTCGAATTTAAGGCGTTATGTATTGTTCACCGGGCTATGCATGATCTGGGGGCGGAGTATCTTCGTACAAAATTTGTACGCATCCTTCCTAGCCACCCACTGCGGTCAGAATCAGCTAGCCTGCTTTGTGTTCCATCTTATCGTCGAACCCAAATTGGGGGACATGCTTTTTCAATCGCGGCGGCAAAGTTATGGAACAAGCTACCCTTGACTCTCAAATGAATACCCAACCATTTGGCTTTTAGGAAAGCATTAAAGACTCATCTTTTCTGATTTTACCAGCCGTTAAAGTAGGGTGCCGCAAAGGGACCTCGGTGCTAATTACGGTACCGCAATTTGCGGTACCGTACTTAGCGCCTTTCCCAGTCCCATTGAGCCCTATGGGGCGAAAATGGGAATGGGGAAGGGCCATGGTGAAATGGGGAAATACCGCCCCGCCAACCTTGGAATGGGGCGGTATTTCCCCATTCCACCATGGCGGACTCGTTACAACACTGGCACCAACCATGGTGCTAATAGCGCCATGGTTTAGCGCCAGGGTTGTAATGAGGGCCAATGTGTAGCCGGGATGAACTGGTTCATAACTACCTTTTTCTGCAAGCTGAATATATTGTGCTGTAGCAAGACCCAGCCCCAATTTACCAATGATGCCCATGCAAAGCAGGCATCAGCGTTCATTTAAACAACTCACTAATTACAATTTATGTAAGGCATATCTGATCGGGTTAAAGCCACATGCCATGAATTTTCAAGTCCAGCCCTGTAAAGAAATAAATGTACCAGGTTTTCAGGATAACCACTTATTATATAAATTATTCCCATTTAGATTCTCTGTTTTAAGATGGAGTTTGTGTGGATACCCTGAAACCATGGAGTAGATTTAGCACTTGAAGACTGGATTTCGGAAACCCTGTCATAAACTAATTTATTTTTTTGTTTAAGAATTTATATTAGAATAATAATAACATGCATAGCAGTAGATATAACAGCTGATCAGTATTGAACAATCTTAAGTAAGAGGTCAGATTATAAGTAAAACTATGTCGTGAGATAGCTCAAATATAATGGCTAAATTCTACTTGTAAGAACATGAAATTTCTATAGAAGTTTAATAAGGGGTGGACAAAGACATAGGAGACAAACAGGAGGACAAAGGGTAAGAGGGAGAAGTGTTGTAGCAATAAAAGTCCAGTTTGTTAAATCATGACTACATATATGAGAACAGATATGCGCAGGGAGAGGCTTATGTGCAGAGTATACATCAATACATTCATGAACCATGTGTAGAAGCAGTAAAACAATTTAAATATTGAATGAAGATAGGGATGGGATAGAGTCGGGCGCTTTGACCATGCAATGTTCCATTCTTTGTGTATGACAAATATTGTTCCACCATCCTCTTCAACTTAGGGAACGAGAGTTCTTCCAATTGGTAGTTATACGTTTTAAAGCAATACATATAAAAAGATCATGAAGTTTCCTTTTTGAGGAGTGCATGTCATAGCAAGAGATAGCAAGATTACCTAACACAATATTCATAAAGGAGAGAGGAACATCAACCTTAAAAACAAGTTTAAGATATTTCCAGACATCCTGCAAAAATGAAAAGACAAAAGGACAACTAAAAAACATATGCTCATAAGAGGCAGGGGCATAACCACAGCTCCAACAGTTGTCATTTAGACCTTTGTTAGATTTGGCAAGCTTGACAGGAGTAAGGAAAGCCCTATGAATAAAAAAGAGAAAATGTTGTGTAATATTAGCAGAGACTCAGGTGTTTCTGACTTTAGAGAAAATTAAGGTCCATGAATATTCATTAAGGGTTGTTCCCAATTCCCTTTCCCATAGTGTACATACAGAATGTGGTAAATGATTATTGTTAAACGCAGAGTAAATGTTAGAAGCCCTAAGGTTGAGTGATGTGGTTAGTTGTATCATTCTGGGGGCGTCTGGTGAAAGAATGTTGTTTGAGAAACGATGAAGAGTATCAAGACAGGCGTTAACCAACTGATTATAAAAGTGAAAATCAGTGTTAGGGATAGAGAACAAATGTTGCAGTTGTAGAAAGGGTACGATAGTGGAGCCATTGATAATTTGTTGAATAAATCTAATACCATTTTTAATCCAAGATTTATGGATCAGAATCCTATTGTTGATGACAATGGTTTTATTGTGCCAAATCAAGGGAGATAAATCTTTATTTGGGGTTTTGTTATGAGGAAAAAGAAAAGCCTTAAGAGCAGCACTAGTGGCTTTAATAGGATCAGATATAGGCAAGGAGGAATAGTTGAACCGGTGTATAGGTTCTGCTGGATCATACGGATACACCAGATTCTCTTCCAATCTGGACCAGGGCGGGGTATCAGCTTTGAGGGACGAGTTGAACCAATATTGAGATTGTTTTACAAGGAAGGCCGGGTGATAGAGTTTGAAATCAGGAAACTTAACACCCCCTTTGTCATAAGTGGCTTTTAATTATTTGGCTATTGCAATCCTTTTACATTTGCCAGGGCCCCATAAGACCTTTGATAGAACAGAATTAATATGTTTGAAAAAAGACATCGGGAGGGATATCGGAAGTAGTTGAAGTTAATATAGGATAATAGGAGAGAGCATCATTTTTATTGTATCCAGCTGTAACGCTCACCTGGTATCCACAGGGACGTCACTCAGCCTGTTCTAACCTCTCACAAACTCGAACCCTTCCCTGGAGGCTATTCGACTGGAGACTGGGCCTAAAACACAGGATTGGTAGAGTTTAACTCCCTATTGTCTCTGTGTGCTTGAACCCCTTCTTCCCCGGGGTCCAACCCTTCCCTTTGATCCACAGCTCACCTTGTTTTCTTGGCTAGTGTGCTCTCCGTCCTGCCTTCAGCGCAGGGGCGTGCTGATTGATGCGGGCTCGTTGCTGCCTAGTTACTTCACTGGCAAGAGTCCGACAGGTAAGTATAATGAGTCTTTTGAACAGTTCTCCAACTTTGTTCCTTTCCTTCCTTAGATGATGGCCGGCGTCCGGGGATGGCGGCGTGCTGCTGAGATGAGTAGTGCTGAAGGTGAGTGAGAGCGCGATGCGCGATGCACCCCTTTCGTATTTGCATTGAACTGAGTTCTTTTTCTGTGTCTTTTAGGTGCCGCGACGTTTTCAGCGTGGATGCCGGTTATGAAGAACAAATGCGGTGGGTAAGCGTTGTATGCGGCGCCTCTAGATGTTTCCACGCTAACCTGGAGTGTCTTTTTCCTCTTGCAGATGGATGAGAAGTTCCAGAGACAGAGTTCCCCTAGAGCGGCTGGGATTCAGGTAAGCGTTTGAAGCTCGTACAGTATTTAAAAATAAGCGAAGATTTGCAGAATGCTTACTAATGCCTTTTTCTGTTCTTTTATCTTTTCCTTAGGAAGCGGTGTGCCGGGATGGGAATGACACCGCCGAAGATGCCCACAGAACAGAAGGAGCGATGACTGATGGGCAGAAGCGCCGCAAGGTAAGGCTGTTCCTAACGGTGTTCTTGTTCTTGCAGGAGCTGAGCGCAGAAGAAAGATGCAGGCCTACTGGAGACCGATCCGAACACGGTGAGTGTCACGCTGCAGGTGCAGAAAACGCAAAGCATGTTTCTCAGCCTGGGTGTGGCTTAAATAGTCTCTGGGTATCCCAGGTGCCTCTGGGCTCAACCAAACCCAAAAGACTAGACCGCGCATGCAGTTCTGGGAAACGAAATATGTGGGGGCATCCATCTTGTCCCCATCAATGCACTACAAGTCCAATCCCCAATGTTATCCTATGGGAGTGAGCGAGTCTGGTGCCACAAGCGCCAAGTCTGACTCCAAGTGGGTCTTTGGAGGGATGGAGAGGCCCTTGAGGGCCATGTAGGTGATCGTGGCCTGGCTCCAGCCTGACATCTTGGAGGGCTGGGGACATGAGGGGCAGGAATCATGACAGCACTCCCCCCCAAGGCCCCTCTCAAGGTGGCTCTTCTGTCTGGTCCTGGTTTGGTTGGATGGTTTTGATGAAATCGTCTAAGCAAGCGAGGTGCATGGATGTACTCACAAGGCTCCCATGTCCTGTCTTGTGTACCATACCCCTTCCAGTCTACTAAGTAGTATAATTTCGATCTGACGTGCTTTGAATCTAGGATGTCCTTGACTTCGAATTCTGGCTCCCCGGCGACTACTACTGGCTCCGGTGGCGTTGCTACCCGGGTCCCAGGTTGAACAGGTTTAAGGAGAGACATGTGGAACACAGGATGAATTTGCATGTTTGACGGCAAAGCTAGTCTGACCGCCACAGGATTTATCATGGAGGTGACAGTGAATGGACCCAGGTATCTTGGACGGAAAGTTTGGGCTCCTTTAATGGAAACGTGTTTAGACGCCAGCCAGACTTTGTCTCCCACTTGATAGTTGGGGGCCTTTGCTCGGTGTTGATCAGCAAACTTCTTTTGGCGATTCTTAGCTTGAAGTAGGTGTTCAGCTGCCCTTTTAAAGGTTTGAGAAATGGTAGTGTGCAAGGTTTTCACTGCTGGCATTTCCAGGGTTGTAGGAACGTCCAACTCAGAAGTACGTGGGTGCCTGCCATACATGGTATAAAAGGGTGTCTGCCCAGTGCTCGTGTGTAGGGAATTATTATAAGCATATTCAGCTATCCATAATAGGTCGAACCAGCTTCCTTCAGCTTGGTGTAAAATGCAACGCAGATACTGCTTGAGCGTCTGATTTGTCCTCTCAGTTTGACCATCCGTTTGGGGATGGTGACTGGTGGATAGCCGGATGTCGATCTGGGTCTTAGAGCAGCATTTTCTCCAGAAGTTAGATACGAATTGAGTACCTCGGTCTGAGACCAAAACTGAATGAAACCCATGGAGCTGTACGATGCCAAGAAATTCCTTTGCCAGAGTGGAAGCATTTGGGAGCCCCTTAAGAGGAATGAAATGTGCCATTTTTGAAAATAGGTCCACGACCACAAGAATAGTGTTAAACCCTTGACTGGGTGGTAAGTCAGTAATAAAATCGAGGGACAACGTGTGCCAGGGTGCTGGTGGGATTTCCAATGGTTGTAATAGCCCAGCCGGTTTCTGCTTGGATGACTTGTTTTGAACACACACTCCACAAGATAGGATGAATTGGATAATGTCTTTATGCCACATGGGCCACCAATAATTTCGTTTTACCTTGGCTAGGGTTTTAGCGATTCTGGGGTGGCCCTCGATCAAGGAATCATGATAACCGGACATGACTTGTTCTCGTAGTTCTTGGTTTGGTAAGAATAAACGATTCCTGAAGTAGGGCAACTGATCTTTTATCATGTAATGTTGTCCTTGTGCACTCCACGCTTGTAACTGCTCCAGACTCATCAGGTTTTGGATTTCTTCATGTAATTCTTTCTGAGTTATGGTTGCTGTGATTCCTAGGAGCTTGTCACTCGGGATGATTGCTATTGGGTCAGGAGTCTGATACCCTTGCTCTTCCACCCCCATACGGGAAAGGGCATCGGCTTCCCGTTTTTCACCCCTGGTCGAAATGTAATCACGTTGTCATATTCAGCAAAAAAAAGAGCCCAACGTAGTTGTCGTGAGGATTGGGCCCTTGCCGTTTTTAGGTACTGTAGGTTCCGGTGGTCAGTTATTATGGTGATTGTGTGTCTGGCGCCCAAGAGGTAGTGCCGCCATGCCTTAAAGGCTGACTTAATGACCAGGAGTTCTTTGTCTGTGATAGCGTAATTGAGTTCAGGGGGTGTGAATTTACGCGACCAGAAGGCAACAGGGTGTAACTGGCCCGTTTCGGGGTCCTTTTGTGAGAGGACGGCTCCCATAGCCATGCTTGAGGCGTCCGTTTCCACCAGGTATGGGAGATCAGGGCGAGGGTGGCGTAAGATTGGGGCAGATGTGAATCTTGCTTTGAGTCCCTGGAAAGCCTCCTCGGATTCTGGTGTCCACTGGAACTTTTTGTTGCTTTTCCTTAGTAATGACGTGATGGGATGCACGATTTGCGAAAATCCTGGGATGAACCGGCGGTAGAAGTTTGCAAAACCCAGCATACTTTGAACCCCCTTCAATGAATTTGGGGATGGCCAGTTCAGGATAGCATCTACCTTGTGAACATCCATTCAGATTCCATTCGGGCTGAGAATAAAGCCCAGGAATTCCACCTTCGGAGACGTGGAATGAGCACTTTTCGAGCTTGGCGTAGAGCTGGTGTTGACAGAGTTTCTCCAATACGGATCGGACGTGTTTAATGTGGTCCTGCTTTGATGCGGAATATACTAGGATATCGTCGATGTACACTAGAGCACAGACATCAATCAATTCCCGTAGGACATCGTTCATGAAGTATTGAAATGCAGCAGACACGTTGCAAAGGCCAAAGGGCATTACTTGATATTCGTACAAGCCGTATTTGGTGCAAAAAGCGGTTTTCCATTCGTCCCCCTGTTTTACACGAACAAGGTGATATTCCCCCCTCAGGTCTAGTTTTGTGTAGATTTGGGCATCTTTGACTTGATCAAGCAATTCAGGGATCAGTGGCAGGGGGTAATCTGGTTAAGTACGCGATAGTCAATGCACGTTCTCAAGTCCCCCTCCTTTTTCGGTATGAAGAATAGAGGACTGGCTGCTGGAGACTTCGAGGGACGGATGAACCCGTTGGCCAGGTATTGGTCAAGATAGGCCTTCAGGTGCTGGTTTTCTGGTTCCGTGAGTGCGTAAATTCGCCCACAAGGGATTTGTGCGCCGGGTATCAGGTCGATTTGGCAATCGTATGGTCTATGCAGTGGCAGGGTATTAGCATGTTCTTTCTGAAAGACATCTTGAAAGTCCTGGTATTCACTTGGTAGGGTGCCGATTGCCACAGTCGCAAGCGTGGAGGTTCTAGTGTCTATTGGTTGTTTCTCTTGGCAATAACATGTGTGGGCGCAAGTCTCGGGAAAGGCCAATTCTTTTGCTCGCCAATCGATTCAAGGATTGTGAGCTACCAACAATGGCATTCCCAAAATCAACCGGAACTGTGGTGCCTTAATGAGGTCAAAAACGATAGATTCTTGGTGTCCATCCTGGCTGTTAGGAAAGATTTCTTAATTGTGGGTAATTTTCCTTCCATGTGGCAACCCCTAAACTTTTTGCTGTTGTTTTCACCATGATCTAGACTTTGCCAGAGAAGTGCAGCCTTCTGCCGCACTCCTCTGGGCTTTCGCTCCATTCTTACAGGGAAACTGACATGCCCTTAAGACAGTCAGTACCGGGAAACATAGTTTTCCGTAGTTCTTTTATCATGTTGCAGCTTTTGTGCAACATGACACAAGAGGGCACTGTAAGCTAAGTTACTGCTCTCTTGGGACTCTACAGGCCCTAGACACTCTCTTTGGATTGTTAACGAACGGTGCAAGTGAATCACGGACAGGACTGGTGGCAACGATCGTTTCTTTGTGTTTTGAGCTCCTTTTGGCTGTTTAAGCGTGTTTCTCGCGCTTAGCCCAAAATGGTGGCCTGGCTTCCAAAATGGCCAGACCACGAGGCTCTTTGTCCTGCCCGCTGACAGTCTTGCCCCATTCACCTTCCCCAGGTCGAGCCGACCCGGGGCCTTCCTTATTTGGGCATGTACTTTCCCGCGAAACACAGATGCTTTCGCGGGCTTCTACAGGCCTTGTGTGTGCCTCCAGAATGTGGGCTGGGATATCTGGTCCCAATACACATCCTGGGTGCCAGAGAGTTTAGTGTGTCGTGAATGCCTGGGACCACCGTGGTCCGTGATAGGTCCACGTATGGTGTGAGTGTTTTGTGAGCAGATCTCCCATTGGGTCCTCTCTGTTTTGGCGCGAAGGGAACCGTGGATAAGAGGAGGCTGTAAACACCACTACCATGTCGATCTCCTGAGTTCTCACGAACAAAGGGATACAGGAGCCAAGTATCCTGCAACTATGAGGCTGAACCGAGGAATCGCTGGTGACCCGCTGAAGGACTGCTCCTCTGCACTGCTGTCGCTTTGTGAAACCCTTTCTACCTCTGATCGAACGAGAAGGCCTGTACTGGTACTTCGACCCTTTGGAATAGTGGAAACAACTATTCTCGGCATCTTCACCATCTCCTGCACGTAAGCCTTCGGAAGTGTCTCTGGCCCATCCCGTGGACTGACCAGCCTACCCAGGAGTCTTGCTCTGTAACCGCCATCAGGTTGCTGCTGTATTACGAGTCCTTGCCACTCTCACACGATTGGTACACTTGGCGTTCCCAGGTCTGAAGTGAGAAGTGTACATTGGGCTGAAATACACACAGCCGCTCGTTGCCCTGCTGTGGTAACAATCTGTGCGGGTTCACTGCGTTTGGGACATCCTCAACTCTAACTTCTGCTGCCGCTGAATCTACACGACGCCGAGACGTCCCCTGCTCGTATCTGAACCTGCCAGCACTGAAACTGACACGGAGAAGCCTGGGTCTGCCTGCATCGGGGACCGGTGAGTAGCAACGCTAGGAACTGGTCACCCTCCTGCAGTAGCCCGTAGCTTTTCCTCGCTGTGTTAAACAGCACACCTTTTTCGCACTCGCGCTCTGCTTCTGCCCGCAAGCGGAGGCCGCGCTTGAGTAGCGGAGATCTGTTCGCCCTCCTTTGTTCACCACTCTGAACTGCCTGACGCCCTTGAAGAGACTCCCCTTGGTCCATCGGCACCAGCGTGTGCAGGTACTTTTGCGCACAAGGCTCCACTCTTCGTAGGGCTTGGACTTCCTTTTAGTTAGGTGGCCTCTGAAGGCGAACGGGGTCTAAACGATTACTTGCACTGCCTGTTTTCCTCCCCAGCTAGGTGGTCTGCATATTTTGTGCTTCTAACTCTTTAGACCCTTCGGTAATTGTATATATATTGTATTTGATTGTGATGTGTTGGTTTACTTGAGTTTTATTGTGATTTCTTGCTATGGTCAATGTTACAAAGGCCTTGTAATAAATGTGTCTATATTTTTAATATAACACCTGCTTGGAGTAATTTGTAAGTGTCCTTGCTTTGCGTGCTCATTGCGGGCTTTCAGTCACCCTCACCCCTCTTGAGACCTAGTCTTGACCGCCGCGATCGTCTGGCTTGTCCAGAGGTTACCTTGTTCCAAGAAACTAGGCTGGCCTTCTGAACCTCTGCCCCTCCAGGACAGAGTTCAGAAATCCATCTTAACACTGGTACAGAAGGGTTAAAGCTGCAGTGCATTGGGATACTGGACCAGAAGCTATTTCCATGCCGTCGACTGTGGTAACAGTGTCGGTGGTTGATTTAGGGCGTAACGGAAGCCCCATCTTTGCCACAAGATACTGGTCGATGTAATTCCCAACGGCTCCACTGTCTATGTACGCTCTTAGTGCATGCATCCAAGATGGTTGTTGGTGATTGATCAAGACCACAGATAGTGCAAAATGGGAGGTCTGTAGTTCACTTTCTTCGCTTGACAAGTGGACCCCTACACTTGCCGGGCTGGGGAGTTTTCCGATTCCTTGATGGTATCTTCCTTGTCCGTGGCCCCTACCGTCTTCCTCGGTGGCTTCACAGGGCACTCTTTAAGGAAATGACCTGACCTTCCGCAATACAGACATAACTGCTGCTGTCTCCTTTTATCCCTTTCCGCTTTAGTCAAGGGGCATCTGACCTCCCCGATTTGCATTGGTTCTCCTGAACCTTCCGTTGTTCTGGCAGTATTGTCCTTTGAACGCACATACATAGGGCGAGGGTCCGGTCTGGTTCGATCTGCTCTTCGGACCGGCAACCTAAGATCCAGCTGAACAACAAGGTCAATGAATTCTGAGCAATCTTTCGGGGGTTTCACTACTTGTGCGAGAACATCCTTGAGCTCCCCCCGCAACCTCCGATGAAATAACGTGGTTCTCTTCTCCACTGGCCATTCTGCTTCAACTGCAAGTCTATTGAACGTGGCTATGTATGTTAATAGGTCTTGATTACCTTGGCGTATGGACAGAAGTTCGTTGTCTAATGCCTGCCCCTGAGTACGACGGGCGAACAGCTTTTCCATCTCCTGCTGAAAGCCCCTGAAGTCATGCAGCAAAGGATCGTCTTGGGCCACAAAGTGCACAGACCAGTCTGCGGCGCTACCACTCAGGTAGGATAGCACAAAAGCAACCCGTGATTGGTCATTCGGAAAGGTCCCTGGCCTACAAAGGAAGTGCAGGTGGCACTGGTTCATGAACGTTGCAAACCTCTTGGGATCCCCTGTAAATCGTTCGGGCGGGGCCAAGGGAACTGCCCTAGGAAGGGTTATCTGAACGGGATTGGCTGATGGCGCTGGCATCGAGGGCACGCTTCCCGGCAATGGTGCATGCCCTGCTTGTGACTGGAGAAGTTGCCGGCTTAAATCATCAGTGCGTTCTTTGGCTACTATCAGCTCTCTCCTCAGGGTGTTGGTCTCCTGCCTGGCTGCATGTACTTCGGAATGTAGCTGCCCCAACATGTGGGCTAACTGTTCGGTTTCTGACGTTTCCATGACGCCCAGGTGGATTTTGATGTGAGGCTTTGCGTTCTATAACGCTCACCTGGTATCCACGGGGACGTCACTCAGCCTGTTCTGACCTCTTACGACCTCAAACCCTTCCCTGGAGGCTATTCGACTGGAGACAGGGCTTGAAACACAGTATTGGTGGAGTTTAACTCCCTATTGTCTCTGCGTGCTTGAACCCCTTCTTCCCCGGTGTCCAACCCTTCCCTTTGGTCCACAGCTCACCTTGTTTTCTTGGATAGTGTGCTCTCCGTCCTGCTTTCAGCGCAGGGGCGCGTTGATTGATGCGGGCTCGTTGCTGCCTAGTTACTTCACTGGAAATAGTGACCGGTAAGTACAATGAGTCTTTTGAACAGTTCTCTAACCTTCGTTCCTTTCCTTCCTTAGATGAAGGCCGGCGTCCGGGGATGGCGGCGTGCTGCTGAGATGGGTAACTCTGAAGGTGAGTGAGAGCGCGATGCGACCCTTTCGTATTTGTATAGAACGGAGTTCCTTTTCTGTGTCTTTTAAGTGCCGCGACGGTTTCAGCGTGGATGCCGGTTATGAAGAAAAAAATGTGGTTAGTAAGCGCGGTATGCGGCGCCTCTAGATGTTTCCACGCTAACTTGGTGTGTCTTTTCCCTCTTGCAGATGGATGAGAAGTTCCGGAGACAGAGTTCCTCCAGAGCGGCTGGGATTCAGGTAAGCGTTTGAATCTCGTACAGTCTTTAAAGTAAGCGAAGATTTGCTGAATGCTTACTAATGCCTTTTTTCTGTTCTTTACCCTTTTCCTTAGGAAGCGGCGTGCCGGGATGGGAATGACACCGCCGAAGATGCCCGCAGAACAGAAGGAGCGATGACTGATGGGCAGAAGCGCCGCAAGGTAAGGCTGTTCCTAACGGTGTTCTTGTTCTTGCAGGAGCTGAGCGCAGAAGAAAGATACAGGCATACTGGAGACCGATCCGAACACGGTGAGTGTCACGCTGCAGGTGCAGAAAACGCAAAGCATGTTTATCAGCCTGGGTGTGGCTTAAATAGTCTCTGGGTATCCCAGGTGCCTCTGGGCTGAACCACACCCACAACCAAAAGACTAGACCGCACATGCAGTTCTGGGAACCGAAATATGTGGGGGCTTCCATCTTGTCCCCATCAATGCACTACAAGTCCATCCAATGTTATCCTATGGGAGTGAGTGAGTCTGGTGCCACAAGCGCCAAGTCTGACTCCATGTGGGTCTTTGGAGGGATGGAGAGGCCCTTGAGGGCCATGTAGGTGATCGTGGCCTGGCTCCAGCCTGACATCTTGGAGGGCTGGGGACATGAGGGGCAGGAATCATGACACCAGCCTACCCCACCAGGATAGGTATAGGGGGGACCATTTTGACATAAGGTCTTTGAGTTTATTGAGTAAAATGAGTTTATTAAGTTTAATAGTGTCAGCAATCGTGGAAGCAAAATTTAATGCAATCCCTACACCATTTTTAGGCAAAAGAATCTAGTTCATGTTTAAGACAATAAGAATTGAGAGGAAGAATTTCTGATTTTTCTTTGTTGAGTTTGTACCCAGAAACAAGGCTGAACTGGTGAAGTGCTTCCAGTAAATGAGATAGGTGGTGTTTAGGATCTTTAACAAAAATAAGAACATCGTCAACATATGCGGCTATTTTACAATGTGTAGATCCTTTTGTAATTCCCGGTAAATCCTTGTGAGATCTGATGAGTTCAATTAAGGGTTCTAATGTGAGGATATAGAGAATTGGTGATAGTGGACAGCCTTGTCGCGTTCCTCTGAGAAGAGGGAAGAAGGAGAAGAATTGGCCATTTATACATAAGGATGATTTGGGGCATGAATAGAGCAATTTGACTATAGAAATACATTTGTTGCTGCATCCATGCCAGAATAGAGATTGAAACATGAAGTCCCAACTAACACGGTCAAATGCTTTTTGTGCATCCAACGCTATAGCTGCCTTTCCCTATCTATCTTTTTTTATCTTTGGAAACTATGTGGATGACCTCTAGGAACAGTCTACCATTGAAGGATATATTACGACCTTTAACATAACCAACTTGGTGCGACTTAATCATAGCGGGGAGGGAGGATTCTATTCTATTGGCAAGAATTTTGATGAAGATTTTGCATTCTACATTATTGAGGGATATTGGACGATAGTTACTAGGACAAGAGGGATCTTTGTCTGGTTTAGGAAAAAGTTTAAGGAAAGCTTCGGTGAAAGAACCAGAGGATGATTTGTGTACAGCAAAGTAAGAAAATAGGGCCATGAGTTTGGGAGCAAGAGAATGAGCAAGTGAATAAAATAATTCAGCCGAGAAGCCATCTGGGCCAGGGGCTTTATTTCTACTCACACCTTTGATAGCATGAGTAATATCAGAGAGTGTGATATCTTTGTCTAGATGGGATAGATCAATCTGAGGACAAGATGATCTATGGGAATTACCCAAATTGACCTTTTACAATTGACCTTTTGCACAATTGACCTAATTGTAGTGGTCCTAATGGACCTTCTGCACAATTGACCTTTATATTATTTTAGTTATTTTATATATGTATTGGGTTGGTTTTGGATTATAAATAATATAAGGGGATTGGGTGGGGGGTTGTGGGGAGTTTTGGATTGGGTGGGAGGTTGCAGGGGGTATCCCCCCTGCATATATGTCCTAATTGACCTTCTAAATTAGGTCAATTCTCCCGAGGTCAATTCTCCCGAGGTCAATTGTGAAAAGGTCAATTAGTATACAACCGATCTATTTATTTTATTAAGGAAAGATGTGATGTTTTGATTGGGTATAGGTGGCTCGGGAGTATATAAATGTTCATAACATTTTTTTAAACAATTCAAAATGTCCTTGGGATGATTATATATATTACCAGAGGAATCGCTTACATGAGAAACAAATGACCTTTCTTTCCTAGTTTTCAGGTATGATGCTAATGATTTCCCTGCTTTGTTAGAGGTTTGATAGATTTTTGTTTTGTATTTAAGTAGGGTCCCTGCCTCTAAGTCAGTTAATATCTTATTTATCTGGCATCGAAGTGACATTACCGGATGAAGATTGACGGAGTTTGGGTTTAGATAGAGATGTAAGTTGAGAGTAGAGATCTTCAAGATGTTTTTTCCGCATTTTTTTCTCTTAGCCTGAATATGCCATAATATGACACCTCAGCGCGGCCTTGAATGCATCTCAGTTGTTTGCCACGTTAGGATCATCATCATTGTTATATTCATAATATTGTTGTAAAAAGGATTGGACTGAGGCGATGAATTTTTTATCCTGTAATAGGTAATTATTAAGTTTCCACTTTGGGGATGGTCGACTTATATCATCAAACGTAAACGGTGTACTAACCGTAGCGTGATCGGATATAAGAATATTAGAAATAGTAGAGTCAACAATGGTTCCTGTAAGGGTTTTGGAGGTAAAAATATAATCAAGGCGGGATAGTGTATTATGAGATAGAGAGTGAAAAGTAAAATCAAGTTGTCTGGGATGCAAAAGTCTCCATGAGTCTATTAAGCTAGATTCAGATATACACCACAGAAAGGATGTGTGAGATCTGGACTTTTTAAATATGCAGCTAGATTTTCTGTCTCGGAACGGGTCCATGACCTGATTCATATCACCACACATAATTAAATTGACAAAATTGTTTGTTAGGATCATCTTTTTAACAGATGTCCAAAACACAGGGTCTGGTTGAGTGGGACCATAGACATTCAAGATCGAGATTTGACCAGGATTTACCATTAGCTTGACCCATGCCCAGCGTCCATTCACATCCACATCTTTATCAACAATTTTAAAGGGCAGTTTCTTACTAAGCAAAATTGCAACACCATTCTTTTTAGCTGCGGCTGGACTTGCAATAACCTCTTTTACCCATAATGTTTTAAATTTCATCGCTCGTGTAGAGGATAAATGCGTTTCTGCCAGGCATACCACTGATGGTTTGAACTTGTATAAATGGGCTAAAACTTGACATCTCTTGCTGGGGTTATTACATCCCTTGATGTTCCACGTAACACATTTAAATGACATGTAGACAAATTATTATCAGTACAGGAGGCATTTCATAAAACCAAATCTCAATATCAAAGCAGTGGACAAAATCTAGCGTCCAACACATTAGGGAGAGACACATGAGGGATACACAGAAGGAATTAGGGAAAGGGAAGGGAGGCCATATATAAGGTGAACCAAACTGAGGTAAGTAGAAGGGAGATAACATATAGACCAAAAACCTTAGGAGCCTCAACTCCTAGTACAGACCTAATCAGCCGGGGAAGTGGAGGAAAAAAAAGGGAAAAGAAGTAACAGGAGCTGGTGGCGCCTACCGGGCTGTCCTAAACATAAAAGAGGAACAGCGCACAGAGAAAGAGGAGCACCATATCAGCTACTGTCTCATTCAATTTAAATGGACATTTTATGAACGGAATTCAATAAGGAACAAAAGTAGAAACAAAGGCTAGTTGAGAGTAAATAGAAGGTAACAGAGCGTATGATCCAGCAGAGGTTGTAGGGATCTCTGGAGAGGACATATCCATACTTTCTGTCTTGATGGAGCGTATGAATGCTCTCAGATCAACCGGGTCAGCAAACATAGCCGAGCGGCCATTGTGTGTCACTTTAAATGAGCATGGGTGATAAAGGCCGTACCGGATTCGGAGTTGCTTCAAGGCTGGCCGAAAAGATAGGAATTCCTTCCTCCGTAGAGCAGTCATTTTAGCCATATCCTGAGAAATGAATAATTTGTTTCAATGCCAGAATAGATCCTTTTTTTCCTTGACAGATGTCGCAATATGTTGAAGTTGTGTAAATTCAAGAAGGTAAAAGATAAGAGTTTGAGAAGGAGAGTGAGAAGATGTCGAGGCATTCCGTTGACCAACACGATGAGCACGCTGAATATTAAACTGGGTATCCGAAGGTAAGTGAAGGATGTCAGGTAGTAGCTTTTGAAGGAAGAAGATTGGATCAGTTCCCTCACATCCCTCCGGCAGACCAGAGATGCGTTGGTTGTTGCATCTACTCCTGTTTTCTAAATCCTCATTGTGCTTTTGGAGGTCTTTAACAGATCTTTCCAACATAGCCACCCTAGGGGATACGTCCTCTGCAATCCCTACATGTTTCTCGACCTCCGCCATTCGTTCTTCATGTGCTAATTTCTGACTGAGGAAAAAGTGAGCAGTTTTCATGCCTTAAGATTCACCTCCAGGAAAACTGAAGCAGATGCTGCACTCAGTGCTTGCTGTAAGTTTCATGCTTAATGACAGAGCTTAAAGTTACATTATTACCTCGGCCCCGCAAACAATGTGAGGCCCGCTGCTGGAAAATGTAGAAATACCACAGGCAGCTCCTTATGCCGTACTATAGGGTGCTTCTGCTCAGGATAACTTCTTATAGATTAGATCTCATGTTGCTTTTAGTTATTTAGTTACCTTCAAAAGGTGAAGAAAGAGATTTTGACTGGTTGTGATTAAGCAGCTGCGACTGAGAGACTGTGACTAAGAAAAAGAGACTGAGGGCCTCATTATACGGTATGCGGTAAGGGTTTACCAGTACCGGTAAGGGCACCGGTATCGGTAAACCCTTACCGCCTTACTACGAGGTCCCTTTGCCGGACCCGACCTCAACGGCTGGTTTTACCAGCCATTAAGCAACAGGCCCGCAAAGGGACCTTGGTGCTAATTACGGTACCGCAATTTGCGGTACCATAATTACCTCCTTCCCCATTCCCATAGAGCCATATTGGGGCAAAAATGGGAATGAGGAAGTGCCTTGGTGAATGGGGAGTTACCGGCCCCACTCACCTTGGAGTAGGCCGGTAATTCTGCCATCCACCAAGGCGGACAAGGTAAAATACTGGCGGCAACCATGGCGCTAATAGCGCCATGGTTACCGCATACCGTGTAATGAGGCCCTGAGACTTAGAAACTGTGATTGAGATACAACTGTGAATGACTGTGACTATGACTGTGACTGAGGTTGAAAAAATTAGGCTGATTGTGACGCAGATGGAGACTAAAGGACAATGAATAAGAGACTGTCTGTGATTAAGAAACTGTGACTGTCAGCGTGACTCAGACTGATTGTGACTAAGACTAAGACTGTGACTGAGATTTAGAATGAGTGAGAATAAGAGACTGCGACTGGGATTAAGAGACTGAGACTGCAACTATCAGTCTCTGACTGACCCTGATTAAGACTAAGACTGTGAGTGAGACTGGGAGACTCTGGGTCAGATTCTGAAAACCTTTTTGGCATAAGTGAGATGTCCTGGCCCATCTCCTCACTTGCCCCAAAAAATCAGCCCCATTCTCGAAGGGCATTTGAATGAGTGCATCTTGGATGCACTCATTTAGATGCTCTTTTCCCCCCTTTGTGCATTTGCAGACATAAGGGGCAATTTTTGGGCATTTAACAGTGCATCCCAAATTCACATACAGGATGTGCTTTTAAATGCCTTGAAATGAGGGACACTCCCTGCGTCTTTTGAAACAGGTGCAGGGGGAGGCTCAAATCATGACAGGGTCATTTTTGACCTCACCATGATTTTCTTTTTAAGTGTGACAGCCGCGTTTTAACCCATAGCTGTCACACTTGCATTTCCAAACCCCAAACAGGATGGAAATGCTTTTGGGGTGTAGGGGGTATTTCACTGAGACGGGCCATTGTGCGCTCCCAGCAACCCCGTGGTTGCCTGTCACACATAGGGCCTCATTACACGGTAGGCGGTAGGGGTTTACCGGTACCGGTAAGGGCACCAGTACCGGTAAACCCCTACCGCCTTACTACGAGTTCCCTTTGCGGTACCGTAATTTGCACCTTCCACATTCCCATTATGCCCTATGGGGGCAAAAATGGGAATGGGGAAGGGCCTTGGTGAATGGGGAATTACCGCCCCCGCTCACCTTGGAGTAGGGCGGTAATTCCGCCATCCACCAAGGTGGACTCGGTACGGTTACCGCCTACCGTGTAATGAGGCCCATAGTGTCGGATCGCACTCCCAATACTAATATATGCAAGGGGGCTGGACAACGCATCTTTGCATTATTGTCCAGCCCCTCCTGAAATACCCAAGTCCACTTCGAGAGTAATGTGATCTGAGCATTTCAGACAGTTGCGCAAATTATACAAACGCATTCTCAGCGCTCCTTTTATTGCGATCTTAGCCCTATGGCGTACCGTGACTTTCACTAAGAGACTTAGGGCCTCATTACACGGATGGCGGTAAGGATTTACCGGTACCGGTAAAATACCGGTACTAGTAAATCCTTACCGCCTTACTACGAGTTCCCTTTGCGGGTTGGGGGAATTAACGCCTGCTTTTAGCAGGCGTTAAAAACCAACCCGCAAAGGGACCCAGGGAGCTAATTACGGTACCGCAATTTGCGGTACCGTAATTAGTGCCTTCCCCATTCCCATTGAGCCCTATGGGGCAAAAATGGGAGTGGGAAAGGGCAATGGTGGAA
Source organism: Ambystoma mexicanum (assembly GCF_040938575.1). NCBI lineage: Eukaryota > Metazoa > Chordata > Amphibia > Caudata > Ambystomatidae > Ambystoma > Ambystoma mexicanum. Next base: position 1,567,567,607 of record NC_090932.1, read on the forward strand.
GGGGGAATTACCTCCCCGCCAACCTTGGAATGGGGCGGTAATTCCCCTTTCCGCCAAGGCGGTGCCGGTATTTTACCGGCATGAACCATGGCGCTAATAGCGCCATGGTTCTCCGCCATCCGTGTAATGAGGGCCTAAGACTGATGGCGCCTATGATTTATATACTTAACTGAGACTAAGAGACTGACTGATATTAAGACTAACTTAGATAAACATTACTGACTGTGATTGTGATAAACTGTCTGAGACTAAGTACTGTGTCAGTCAGTAAAATTGACTGTGACTAAAAGACTGTGACTAGGAGACTGTGACTATGAGGCTACCTGTGAATGAGACTGGCTAGCTGTAACTGAAAGTGACTGTGAATAAGAGTGTGCCTGAGAATAAGAGACTGCGACTCAGACTGATTGGATGTGATTGGGACTGTAAGATATATACAGAAACTGGGACTAAGACACTGACTGAGACTAAGAGACTGATGACTGTGACTGAGACAGGTCAAGTCTGTGATGAGGACTGCGGATAAGAGACTCTGAATAAGAATGAGTGGCTCTGTATGATACATGGGGTCACCTTACAAATTAGGCTTTTTGACAGGAATACTGACAGTGATAATTACCACTAAGGTGCGTAGCATTCTTGAAAATCTGCCCAATTACCACTTTAGCACTGCCCTATTGTTAACGTCAGCGGTATTTCTGGAATACGGCAAGATCTATTCTAGAAATGGCACTTGCTAAATTTTATTTCCATCCATTTCCACTCTTCTGAGGGTGAAAATAAATAGTCTGCACTAGTGGTTTACACAACTACTAGTTCTTTCTTTGATGCACAAAATGGTGAATTGAATTCCACCCCTTTTATGCATTACATGAGAAGGTTAGTGAGAGGATGGGCATGAGGGCGGCACACCTTTTCACCCTCTCAAATGTCCCCATCCAGAAGATCTTTTCCCTGTAATGAAGGGAAGCGCTTGTACTACCCTTCTGTATCGGACAAACATACAATAATTCTGAGGACTTTTATCATTTTAAAATCCACCTTGGATACCTGGAATGAGATGGGTCCTACAATGGGTGGTATTTAGCATATACCATCTTTTTTAGTGTTACCTCCGAAGTCGTAAAGGGGCCTCAAGAGGCTCTGACTGAGCCTTAGAGGCAGTGACTGACACCAGGACACAGTGTCTGACTGTCACTGTGGCTGTGAATAAGACTACACGTCTGAGTCTGTGGTTTAAGAGAATGTGATGGAGAGTAAGGGACTGGGTGTGATTGAGACTACGAAACAGAGACTTAGAGACTGAGAGTGGCTAAGAGAGTGATACTGAGTCAGGCAAAGAGGCTGACACTAAGAGATTGTGGCTTGGGCTGTGACTGACAACACGAGATTGTGAGTGAGACAAAAAACTGTGACTAACAAAGAGACTGACTTACACTAAGACACTGGGACTGAGACTTAGAGACTGTGGGCCTCATCACGACTTGGGCGGTAACCCTTCAAATCGGCGGTAACGCTCTTAGCGTCGATTTTAAGGGTCCGTCGGATCACGACTCCAAATACCGCCGGCGCCATTACAGCCGGCGCAAGGACAGCTGGCTGTACAAGCGCCGGCCATAACAGCGCCAGGAACCATTAGCGCTAAAACATCATCAATCACGAGTCCGGCGTAAGCGCTATTAGCGCCAGAAAAGCGGCGGATAATCCGCCGAAAATACCTCCAGCAAAAAGCTGGAGGTAACAGAACACAGGCCAGAGCAATAAGGGCCCAGGTGGAAGCAATGCAAATCAGAGGCCTACAAAGGACCCACCCATGAACAACACACCCTCCCCAACCCCATCACACCAGCAGGAGCAGGGAGGAGACATCAATGAGGGCCCAGGTGGAAGCAATGCAAATCAGAGGCCTACAAAGGACCCAGCCATGCACAACACACCCTCCCCAACACCATTACACCAGCAGGAGCAGGGAGTAGACAGCAATGAGGGCCCAGGTGGAAGCAATGCAAATCAGAGGCGTACAAAGGACCCACCCATGCACAACACACCCTCCCCAACACCATTACAACAGCAGGAGCAGGGAGGAGACAGCAATAAGGGCCCAGGTGGAAGCAATGCAAATCAGAGGCCTACAAAGGAGCCACCCATGCACAACACACCCTCCCCAACCCCATTACACCAGCAGGAGCAGGGAGGAGACAGCAATGAGGGCCCAGGTGGAAGCAATGCAAATCAGAGGCGTACAAAGGACTCACCCATGCACAACACACCCTCCCCAACACCATTACAACAGCATGAGCAGGGAGGAGACAGCAATGAGGGCCCAGGTGGAACCAATGCAAATCAGAGGCCTACAAAGGACCCACCCGTGCCCAACACACCCACCCCAACACCATGCTGCCATTTGGAGCCGGGAGCCTTGATGTCGACTTCTACCTGCTGCGCCTGGAGCTACAGAGGCCGCCAACCAGGCCAGGGCCCTGGGAGTGCAGGGGGCAGCGGGGATGAGGAGAAGGAGGAGAGCAGCACCAGCAAGGCGGCCAGCCATCCCCAGGGTCAGGCCAACACCCTGGGCCTTGACTGATGGTCAGTTGGCGACCGACAGAATATCGGCTGGACAGGGCAACCATCACCCAGTTGCTGGAGACAATTCAGGGTGACATTGGCAGCTGCATAGCCACCAGCACGGCAGTACCTCCCCTAGTGAAGCTCGTGTCTGTGCTTCAATTTCTTGGGACTGGCAGCTACCAACATACCGTTGCCATGATGCATGGAATGGCCCAGTCCACATTCAGTGCCATGCTGGGACAGGTGCTTGATGCACTGTTGAATCATGTGAAGGAACACATTGCATTGCCAGCCACACAGGCACAGGTGCACCAGCTTAAGGGTCGATTCTATGGCATTGCCCAAGTCCCGAATGTAATAGCAGCCCTGGACTGCACACATGTGCCACTTGTACCACCCCAGGCACATGAGGCTGCCTACAGAAACCGTAAACAGTACTATTCCCTCAACGTGCAGATGACATGTGGTCCTGACCTCACCTTCAGCCACTTCTGTGCCCGCTACCCAGGATCCACCCACGACTCCATGATCCTACACAACAGTACCCTGCCAGCGTACATGGAAAGGCACCGAGGCCAAAACACATGGCTACTGGGTGAGTACAAATGTATCCCACAAAGCATGTCAATCCACAACTGATGGTGCCTGTCACAGAATCCATCATTCCCAATAGTCAGCAGCATCACAGCAGCATTCACATTCAAGCACCTTGCAGGATGAACCTTGGACATGTCCTACATAGCAGAACACACCCATGCAGGATGTAAGACATGTGGCGGCACAGTGACATATGGAAGCCCCACCACAACAAAGCCTCCTGTGTGAGTAGCACCATGGCTCCCAACACTGACACAGTACAGAAATCCCACCCTGCCCATCCGACAGTAATGAAATTCCAAACCATGAGCTGGCACATCCACGAATGCTCCACACATAAGTAGTCCGAGTAATGACAATGCACATCCCACAGACACTGTCCCCAAAATGGCCATGGAAATGCATGGAGAACAGTACAGAATAGTGAAGAGCAGCAAATGCAACTGTAGCCAAATGGATTTGCAATGACACATGAGGCAGCCACTTCTGTCAAGCAGAAGTAGATGGAAGGGCCCCCTTATCCTGCGACAAGTGAATGAGTACTGTTACATATAGAAACAAAGGCGTACCAAGTGGAGAGTACCCCATTGATTCAATCGTGCCCGTAGGACAGCACACTCCACAATGCAATAGGCCAAATGACAAAATGGCAAAATCACACTGATGACAGGGCTCTGTACACCCACTGGACTTACCTTGTCCCCATACCGGCTTTCTCTCCCCTGCAGGTGATTCTGGATATCCCCAGTACACGTAGCTCATGACCCCTGTGCGTCACCCACACACGGCGGCGGAGCGGGCATACAACCTTGGCCATGCCCGTACACGGATCTGCGTGGAGAGGGCATTTGGACTGCTGAAGGCATGCTTCCGGTGCCTCGACTGCACGGGAGGGGCAATGATGTATGCACCAGAAAAAGTTGGAAAAATTGTACTGACATGTGCCATGCTGCACAACATCTGTTGTCGCAGAAATGTGCCACTGCCCCCTGATGCTCATGTGCAGCCACCTGAGGATGGTAGTGAGGGTGATGAAGTGCCAGAAGGTGTTGCACATGCACAAAGGGTTGGGCTGAGGGAGGGGAGGTTGGCCAGACAGGGATTGATTGATGGATTCTTTTAGAAATGGATAATGGGTAAATTGTAAATATGTCACTTACACATTAAATTGCACTTGTAACAATCACTACTGTCCATGCATTGTGATTTTTGTAACGTGATTTATTTCCGTCCAACGAACCCCCCTCCCCCCAGTAAACACCCAGCACACAATCCCCCCCCCAGTGAACACCCAACAATCCCCCCTCCGCCCAGTGAACACCCAACAATCCCCCCTCCCCCCAGTGTACAACCCCCAACTGTGCAGTTGCCTCATCAGGCCAACAATGATGCCATGCACCACTAGGATGGGCGCGGACGCTTCCCTCTCCCAGGCCCCTCCGGTGTGCGTGCCCTCAGGTGGCGCATTAACCGGCGCCTCGGAGATGGCTCTAGTGAACCCTCTGTGGGTGTGGTGGAAGTAGAGGGTACAGAAGCGTTGGCCATCATGTGCTGACGCATGAGGTTATTGGCCTGGAATGACTGACAGCCTTTATGTGCCTGCTCTGCACCTTTGCCATGGTTTCAACCCAGGCCTGTTTGGCCTCGATGATGTCCAGTCGGCCCATGACTGCTGCCCCAGTGACAAAGGGCTCCCCTGGTGTGTCACTTGGTGGACCGTGAATTGGGTGCTGTCGGGGGGGGCTGCATGGCGAGAAGCCACCAGCCTGGACTGGGCTGCCTGGCTCAGATTGCTGGTCCTCTGGCCTCCCATAGGACGGTGTGTCCACATCTGGCTGCGGTGTGCTGCAGCGACGCACAGGCGCATGGTGAGTCCCTGCCTGCTGTCTGCCTGGGCTTCCATGGGGTGTTGACACCCCTTCTCCATCACTACTACTGTGAGAGTGTAGTGCGGCGGCATGATGCCCACGTGTAGGTGTTGCTCCCACGTCGGGCTCTAATTCAGACCTCTCTCTCTCGGCATCGGGGCTGTGGATGGTGGCTTGGGGTGAGCTGCCGGTCGCCTCCCTGTGGCTATGTGGCTTCTGCTGCTGTCTGGCGGGGCTGTGTTGGGGTGAGGTGGGTGTTCCCCTGGGTTGTCTCCCTTGGGTGCGGCGTCTTTGTGGGGTGCTGGTGCTGGTGGAGGCACGGTGCTGTGGGCGCGTTGTCGGTGTGGCCTCATCCCCATCATCACCGGGCTGTTGGGATTGACGTGTGCCTATGGGGTACATAGGGGGTGGTTTGAGTACAATGCTACATACATTTGTATGATGCAGGTCATGCCAACAAGTGTGATTGAAAACAGTACCAATGATGCACTCAACTTGCATTCTGTCCAGTCACCATGTGGTGCTTGTTGTGGATGTGCATGGAGGTACACTGCATGGGAACGCGTGGTTGGGGTGGACTGCGCTCAGGCTTTTGTGGTTGTGTTGATGCACAGTACCACTCTACGTAGCTGTCCTATGGCTATGGGAGTCTATCCCCTGCCCCTGTCATTTATGCACTGCACGTACAGGGTCGTCTAGGCAGCACTACCATTCTAGGGATGTGGGCCTCACTTACGGGTGTATGCAGTGCCTCAGACATATGTCTTCACTCTCATTCAGATGCATGTTTTTGGGGACGGGACTCACCTGCCGTTGGGTCGATGCCAGTCCCTGCCTCCGCTCCACCAATGCCCTCGATGGTTCCGACGTCGATCAGGCCCATCAATTTCTCCTCCCATGGTGTGAGGTCGGGTGGGGGTGGTGGTGGCCCTCCTCCTGTGGCCCTACTTGCACTCCTGTGCTGGGACAGGATGCCTCGCACTCGCACGCGCAGGTCATTCAGCCGCTTGCGGCAGTCCTCCCCATCCCGGGGCATGCGCCCCACGGCACTGACCCTTTGGGCGACGGATCGCCATATTTGGCCTCTACGATGGGCACTGGTTTTCCGCTGCTGCAGCTCATTATGGTATGTCAGTGCCTCCTCCACAAGTACCTCAAGCTTCTGGTCACTGAACTTGGGTTTCCTGACCCTGTCCAGTGCAGACTTGCCCCTAGTGCGCTCTTGACTCATTTTCCAGCCTTGTATTGCGTGGATGGCTTCCAGTAGCTGTGATATCCGACGGATTGTGATTTCCAAGATGGCCGCCGCTTTATTTCCCATTCCGGCGGTGACGCGTTTCCAGCGCGCTATAAGGAGGACATGGCGGTAGCGCACGGTGCGCCGGATTTAAGGGTTCGCGCTAATCGTGCTAACGCCAGGGACCGGGGCGCGTGCACGATGACTCGTGATCTGGCGGATTATCCGTCGGGTGCCTTGGCGTTAGCGCTATTTAGGTCCGGCGGATAATCCGCCACATTTACCGCCCAAGTCGTGATGAGGCCCTGTGGGCCTCATCACGACCTCGGCGGTAACGCCGGCGATATTAGCGCGGGGCTATTAGCGCGACCACCATAGCCCCCGGCGCTAATAGCGCGGGATCACGAGTTGGGCGGACTTGGAAGTCCCCATTCACCATTGAGCCCATTCGGGAATGCCCCATTCCCCATTGGGCTCAAAGGGGAAATTTTGCGCTCATATGAACGCGAATTCTCGGCAGATTTCACACCAGCTCAGAGCTGGGTTGAAATTCGCTGAGGCCCTGATTTGGCTAACCCTTAAATCCGGCAGTAATAGCGCTACCGCTGGATTTAAGGGTTACCGCTGAGGTCGTGATGAGGCCCTGTGTCTGAGATTTACGCTAAGAGGCGTATTGTAAGTAAGAGTCTTCGACTGAGAATGAGAGAGGGAGACTTAAAGAACGTGTCTCCCGAATGGCAAACATTTAGCAAAAAAAATCCCTCATTGGTTTTTATGGTGGAAAATCCATCTTTACATGCTACAAGCATTTCCATTTGGCGGCCCAACCAAATATTCTTCTTTTCAACACCCCTTACTCTCTCCTACCCTGTGGAAGTGTTTTGGCCAGAAAGTAGCAACAAGGTGCCACACATGAACCAACACCAAAAATACCATGTGTTAGTCAAACAGCTAGAGACCATTTGGTTTGTAGTGTGTGCTATGTAAATAAATATTATTGGGATGATATAATGGCACGAGTTGTTCAAGTGCCCAGGCAGATTTCCTTGTGTGGTGTCTACTATGCAATTTGAATTATTTATGTTATAAAGCTGGTCAGATAACACTCACTTTGGCATCCGTGCAGAGCTTGCCATCCTTCCGAGGTCGATAAATGAGCACCACACAGCGTGGGTAACAATAAGCAGCGCTCAGACACCTGAGGGTTCGTAGCGCTATATATATGCTAAATTATTATTAAAGTTGCATTGCCTAGGGACAATTCGGTTTGTGGTCTGTAGAATAGAAATAGGCATTCATTTTTATTATAAAATAGCACCTTTTTGAAGTGTACAAGGAGCATATAGCTTGTGGTGTGTGCTATGCAAATAGGTATTATATTTATTATGAAATAGCACCTGTTATTCAAACGCCTAGACACAACCGGCTCTGTGGTGTGCACTTATTACATTTTAAATAGAACCTGTTATTCAAGTGCTTCGGGAAACATTGATTTGTAGTTTGCGCTATGTAAATTGTCCTTAATGTTTATTATCATTGTACTAGGTGTGCGTATGTGGGTGTTCTTCACTGTTCTCTGTCTGTTTGCTTTAGGATGGTAAGTGGTTCTTCCTCTAGGCACTTGATTGGTATTTCTTTAGCTCCAGAAACATGAAATGGGAAGAGGGAGTATTCTCAAGAATGGGTCTGGGAGGTGGAAGTCACGTGTTGTGGAACCAAAGGCCTTTTGCGTGGTTCATGCGAGGCGGGCTCTTCTCGGGAATGTACTTGCAGTGGAAAGATCTTGTGCTGGATTCCAAGGGCATGTGTGTGATATTCCAGTGCAGGGAAGTGGAATGTGGTCCGTCTGAGCATGCACAGGTCTTATGGTGGACCTCAAGGGCTATTGCACGTCATTGCAGCATGGGAAGGTGAACACTTTTCAGGAATATGCCTAGGATCCTGTGATGGCCACCTAAGGGTTTGCATGGCATTCTGGCATGGGGAGGTGGACTGCATTTGGAAGGATCTTGTGGGGAACCCATGGGGCTTTTTTAATGTCGTTCCAGCATGAGGCGGTAGATCTTCTCGGGAATGTGTCTGAGTGTTAGAAGAAGCCTGTGGTGGATCCCAACAGCTTTTGCATGACATTCTGAAATGAGGAGGCCTGCTCTTCTCAGCAACGCATCAGGTTCTGGAAGGGCCTTGCGATGGAGCCCAGGGGATTTCCCATGTCATACCAGCATGAGGAGCTGGACTGTTCTCAGTAATGTGTTTGGCTGCTCGAGGGACATCAGAACCTTTTACACTGCATTGCAGCATGGCGAGCTGGACTCTTCTCGGTAATGAGTTTGGTTGCTTGAGGGACCTGAGACCCTTTTGCATTGCATTACAGCATGTGGAGCTGGACTCTTCTCAGTAATGTGTTTGTTTGCTTGAGAGACCTCTGAGCCTTTTGCATTGCATTGCAGCATGGGGAGCCGGACCCTTCTCGGTAATGTGTTTGGTTGCTTGAGGGACCTGAGACCCTTTTGCATTGCATTGCAGCATAGGGAGCTGGACTCTTCTCAGTGATGTGTTTGGTTGCTTGAGGGACCGCACAGCTTTTTACATTGCATTGCAGCATGGGGAGCAGGACTCTACTCAGTAATGTGTGTGTTTGCTTGGGGGACCTCGGAGCCTTTTGCATTGCATTGTAGCATGGGGAGCTGGACTCTTCTCAGTAATGTGTTTGGTTGCTTGAGGGACCTCAGAGCCTGATGTTAGCATGGGGAGCAGGACTCTTCTCATTAATGTGTTTGGTTGCTTGTGGGACCTTGTGGGGGACCTCAGAGCCTTTTGCATTGCATTGCAGCAGGGGGATCAGGACTCTTCTCAGTAATGTGTTTGGTTGCTTAAGGGACATCAGAGCTTTTTGCATTGCATTGCAGCAGGGGGAGCAGGACTCTTCTCATTAATATGTTTGGTTGCTTGAGGGATCTCACAGCATTGTACACTGCATTGCAGCATGGGGAGCTATACTCCTCTCAGTAATGGGCTTGGTTGCTTGAGGGACCCCGGAGCCTTTTGCATTGCATGTTAGCATGGGGAGCTGGACTCTTCTCAGTAATTTGTTTGTTTGCTTGGGGGACCTCAGAGCCTTTTGCATTGCATTGCAGCATGGGGATCATGACTCTTCTTGGTAATGTGTTTGGTTGCTTGAGGGACATCTGAGCCTTTTGCATTGAGTGTTAGCATGGGGAGCAGGACTCTTCTCATTAATATGTTTGGTTGCTTGAGGGACTTTATGGGGGATCTCACAGCCTTTTGCATTGCATTGCAGCATGGGGATCTAGACTCTTCTCAGTAATGTGTTTGGTTGCTTCAGGGACCTTGGAGCCTTTTGCATTGCATTGCAGCATGGGAAGCAGGACTCTTCTCGGTAATGAGTTTGGTTGGTTGAGGGACCGCAGAGCCTTTTGCATCGCATTGCAGCATGGGGAGTAGGACTCTTCTCGGTAATGTGTTTGGTTGCTTGAGGGACTTCGTATGTACCTTTTGCATTGCATTGCAGCATGGGGAGCTGGATTCCTCTCAGTAATGTGTTTGGTTTCTTGAGGGACCTCAGATGCCTTTTGCATTGTATTGCAGCATGGGAAGCAGGACTCTTCCCGGTAATGTGTTTGGTTGCTTGAGGGACATCGGAGCCTTTTGCATTTCATTGCAGCATGGGGAGCTGGACTCTTCTCAGTAATGGGCTTGGTTGCTTGAGGGACCTATGAGCCTTTTGCATTGCATTGCAGCACGGGGAGCAGGACTCTTCTCGGTAATCAGATTGGTTGCTTGAGGGACCTCAGAGCCTTTTGCATTGCATTGCAGCAGCAGCATGGGGAGCAGAACTCTTCTCAGTAATGTCTTTGGTTGCTTGAGGGACTTCGGAGCCGTTTGCATTGCATTGCAGCATGGGGAGCTGGACTCTTCTCAGTAATGAGTTTGGTTGCTTGAGGGACTTCGGAGCCTTATGCATTGCATTGCAGCATGGGGAGCAGGACTCTTCTTGATAATGAGTTTGGTTGCTTGAGAGACCTCAGAGCCTTTTGCATTGCATTGCAGCATGGGGAGCAGGACTCTTCTCGGTAATGGTTTGGTTGCTTGAGGGACCTCAGAGCCTTTTGCATTGCATTGCAGCATGGGGATCATGACTCTTCTTGGTAATGTGTTTGGTTGCTTGAGGGACATCTGAGCCTTTTGCATTGAGTGTTAGCATGGGGAGCAGGACTCTTCTCATTAATATGTTTGGTTGCTTGAGGGACTTTATGGGGGATCTCACAGCCTTTTGCATTGCATTGCAGCATGGGGATCTGGACTCTTCTCAGTAATGTGTTTGGTTGCTTCAGGGACCTTGGAGCCTTTTGCATTGCATTGCAGCATGGGAAGCAGGACTCTTCTCGGTAATGAGTTTGGTTGGTTGAGGGACCGCAGAGCCTTTTGCATTGCATTGCAGCATGGGGAGCAGGACTCTTCTCGGTAATGTGTTTGGTTGCTTGAGGGACTTCGTATGTACCTTTTGCATTGCATTGCAGCATGGGGAGCTGGATTCCTCTCAGTAATGTGTTTGGTTTCTTGAGGGACCTCAGATGCCTTTTGCATTGTATTGCAGCATGGGAAGCAGGACTCTTCCCGGTAATGTGTTTGGTTGCTTGAGGGACCTCGGAGCCTTTTGCATTTCATTGCAGCATGGGGAGCTGGACTCTTCTCAGTAATGGGCTTGGTTGCTTGAGGGACCTATGAGCCTTTTGCATTGCATTGCAGCACGGGGAGCAGGACTCTTCTCGGTAATCAGATTGGTTGCTTGAGGGACCTCAGAGCCTTTTGCATTGCATTGCAGCAGCAGCATGGGGAGCAGAACTCTTCTCAGTAATGTCTTTGGTTGCTTGAGGGACTTCGGAGCCGTTTGCATTGCATTGCAGCATGGGGAGCTGGACTCTTCTCAGTAATGAGTTTGGTTGCTTGAGGGACTTCGGAGCCTTATGCATTGCATTGCAGCATGGGGAGCAGGACTCTTCTTGATAATGAGTTTGGTTGCTTGAGAGACCTCAGAGCCTTTTGCATTGCATTGCAGCATGGGGAGCAGGACTCTACTCGGTAATGATTTGGTTGCTTGAGGGACCGATGAGCCTTTTGCATTGCATTGCAACATGGGGAGGTGGACCCTTCTCGGTAATGTGTTTGGTTGCTTGAGGGACCTCGGAGCCTTTTGCATTGCATTGCAGCATGGGGAGAAGGACTCTTCTCGGTAATGTGTTTGGTTGCCTGAGGGACCTCACAGCCTTTTGCATTGCATTGCTGAATGGGGGGCAGGACTCTTCTCGGTAATGTGTTTGGTTGCTTGAGGGACCTCGGAGCCTTTTGCATTGCATTGCAGCATGTGGAGCTGGACTCTTCTCGGTAATGTGTTTGTTTGCTTGGGGGACCTCGGAGCCTTTTGCATTGCATTGCAGCATGTGGAGCTGGACTCTTCTCGGTAACGTGTTTGTTTGGTTGGGGGACCTCGGAGCCTTTTGCATTACATTGCAGCATGGGGAGCAGGACTCTTCTCAGTAATGTGTTTGTTTGCTTGGGGGACCGCAGAGCCTTTTTCATTGCTTCACGGGGAGCAACATTCTTCTCAGTAATGTGTTTGGTTGCTTCAGGGACCTCAGACCTGTTGTACTGCATGTTAGCATGGGGAGCGGGACTCTTCTCATTAATGTGTTCGGTTGCTTGTGGAACCTTCTGGGGGACCTCACAGCCTTTTGCATTGCATTGCAACATGGGGAGCAGGACTCTTCTCAGTAATGTGTTTGGTTGCTTGTGGGACCTTGTGGGGGACCTCGGAGTCTTTTGCATTAAATTGCAACATGGGGAGCTGGGCTCTTCTCAGTAATGGGTTTGGTTGCTTGAGGGACATCAGAGCCTTTTGCATTGCATTGCAGCATGGGGAGCTGCACTCTTCTCAGTAATGTGTTTGGTTGCTTGAGGGAACTCGGAGCCTTTTGCATTGCATTGCAGCAGGGGGAGCAGGACTCTTCTCATTAATGTGCTTGGTTGCTTGAGGAACCTCAGAGCCTTTTGCATTGCATTGCAGCATGGGGAGCTGGACACTTCTCACTAATGTGCTTAGTTGCTTGAGGAACCTCAGAGCCTTTTGCATTGCATTGCAGCATGGGGAGCTGGACTCTTCTTGGTAATATGTTTGGTTCCTTGTGTGGCCTCAGAGCCTTTTGCATTGCATTGCAGCATGGGGAGCTGGACTCTTCTCAGTGATGTGTTTTGTTGCTTGATGGACCTCAGAGCCTTTTGCATTGCATTGCAGCAGGGGGAGCAGGACTCTTCTCAGGAATGTGTTTGGTTGCTTGAGGGACATCAGAGCCTTTTTGCATTGCATGTTAGCATGGGGAGCAGGACTCTTCTCATTAATGTGTATGGTTGCTTGGGGGACTTTGTGGGGGACCTCACAGCCGTTTGACTTGCATTGCAGCATGGGGAGCTGGACTCTTCTCAGTAATGTGTTGGTTGTTTGAGGGACCTCACAGCCTTTTACATTGCATTGCAGCATGGGGAGCTGGACTCTTCTCAGTAATGTGTTTGGTTGCTTGAGGGACATCAGAGCCTTTTTGCATTTCATGTTAGCATGGGGAGCAGGACTCTTCTCATTAATGTGTATGGTTGCTTGGGGGACTTTGTGGGGGACCTCACAGCCTTTTGCATTGCATTGCAGCATGTAGAGGAGGACTCTTATTAAAAATGCATCTGGCAGTCAAAGAATCCTTTACTGGATCGAAAGGGCTTTTGCATGGCTTTCCGCCATATCTAGCTGTGGGGTCCTTGGTGAGGCATCACCTATGCCCATTAACAAGAGGCCTAGGGGGATTCACCTATGTCTCTGGCTGGACTGGAAGATGCCTCTCCTCTAAGTCTCTGATACAAGCGAGCGGCACCTGATGACTTTTCCCCATCAACATGTTCGGCACAGGCCGCTGGCACACCAATAGGTGACCAAAGTCCCTGTGGCTTGTCAGAAACTTAACTACTCCTCTACTTTTCATATCCTGTCCATTGCGACTGAGAAATTACGAAAGACTCAAAGCGTCTGCTTGCTCTGACTTCAGAACTTCCTGTTAATGAGATGGGGGGGGGGTTGTTTGACATGCCCCCTTCCTCTTTGCCGATGTGCCCCTTCTCACCCAGTGTCCATCAGGCTGTAATCACCTGGCCAGAACCCACCTCAAAGCAAAAGCCTGCACTGGACAGAAACATCAACATTTTTTGTATTTGTATTTATTGTTTTATATAGCGCCTTAATCCGAGGCGCTTTACAATGAACAACAAAATATACAATAAACATGGAACAGTAGAATCAATAACGGTAAAACATGAGTCAAACCAGAAAATCAGCATGTAGAACAATTTACATATGAGAAAGAAGAGGAGAGGAGGGGTGGGGGTGGAGAAAGGAGGGGGAGAAAGAATAGTGAGTCAGTGAGCAGTAGGAAGAAGGGAGGTTTAGAAGAGAAGGGGAAGATAAAGAGAACACAGAGAAGGGTACAAGAAAGAGGGAAAGAAGTGTGAGAGGGGCAATGGGATCAGGGAGAATCAACATTGTCAGCCCTTTAAGAGGATATGGCCCTCATTACGACCCTGGCGGAAAGTAACTGACCTGACCGCCATAGCGTAAATAGCGTTTCCGCCATTGCACGATGGAGTAAAGTGCGGCTAATTCTGACCCATCGGGCACGAGCATTACGCCATGGCGGAAGTGCAAAGTCCGCGATGGCGGAAATGACCCCAAAACGCCCCTCACCGCCGTCGTACGGCGCCCTAGGTGCAATTCCGCCACCCATCATAGCGGTCACCGTAATGAGCGGTAATCGCAAAATACGGTGACCGTAAATATACGGAAACGGAAGTAAAAACATGGGGCCGGAACGGGAAACAGCACGCCGTACACCTATAAAATCAGAATCCCAACACAACCATTAAAAATCCGACCCTGAGACACATCCCAACCCGTTAGCCACCCTAGTTCAAACAATCAAAATGGGAAAAGTTGCTAAAAAAGCGTGCGACCGCAAGCGGCAGGTCCACTTCTCCCATGAGGAACTCACCGTGCTCACAGAGACCCTCCAGGAGAATGCTGCCGTCGTCTTCTCGACGCAAATGACCAGGACGGCACTTGCGAACAAGAAGGCCATATGGGCCCTGGTGGCACAGCGGGTAAGTGCGGTGGGGACCGCACCCCGCAACCCACAGCAATGCAGAAAGCGATGGGACGACTTGCGGATACGCGTACGGAGCATACTATCAGCCAACCGTAACATTGCCACAGCTACCGGGGGAGGATCGGAATCACCCATCAAGTTGACCCCCTGGGAAGAAATCTGTGCCTCCACCATTGGAATGGAGAGTATAGAGGGAATCGGAGGGATGGAGAAAGGAGTGCAGACATCCGAAGAATCAGGTAGGTGGGCCAAATAAAACAATGCTAAATCCACAATGTCCAATCATGTGAAGTACCATGTGTCCCCATAGTGCAACAGAAACACATGTCCAGGAGAACGTCCACATACATTGGCCTGATAGCGCACTTTAAAAGTCACATTAAATACATAAATAATAAAAAATCCTAAAAACACCCTCTGCATGTGCAGCATGCACACCCTAACTGCAGGCTGCAAAACAACTGCATCCTCAATCCACACAAAAATGAAACCACCTCCAAGGCCCTGACCCAAATCACCCTCAGGTACCACCCCAATGCATGTGATACATTGCCATTCCAATTTCCACAGACCCATAAATAACGCTCGCCCTCCTTTACTCCACCACAGGGTCCGATTCAAACGACGAGCTTCAGGACACCCCTACCAGCACACCTGCAAAGAGGGCCAAGACCAACGGCCAAAGACCCTCCACCTCAGCTGCACGGATCAAGACACGGCAGCAGCACAAATCAAGTGGCAGCACACAGGAGGGGACTTCAACAGGCACCCCAGCAGCCAGCATGCCCACAACAGCAGCACCACAGGTCCCCCCAATGGATGCCACAGAAGGCACTGCTTCTGGTGGCAGCAGCACCATAGGTGACACTGCATTCATGCCAGCATGCTCCGACACAGAAAACGGTGCTGTCGATGTAGGACCCATCCATGACCTGTCTCAATCCCCCTGTTTGTTTCATCCCGTACACCATGAGGATACCACGCAGGGGCACCCACAATGTGCCATCCCCCACAAGCCCTGTGGCAAGGCAACATGAGGTGATCAGCCCCTCTGTGACACCACCGCAAATGGGCATGGCCCAGCAGAGGCAACAGTCCCTCGACCAGGTGATCGTGCAACAGCAGCAACTGGCCACGCTCCTCAAGGAGCATGCTGATGAATGTGGGGGTTCTAAGGCAGCCATAGAAACATCTACTGAGACACTTAGGGCACAAATGGAGCGAAGTACAGAGACACTAAGGGTACAAATGGAGAGAAGTACAGAGACACTAAGGGTACAAATGGAGAGAAGCACCGAGAGCCTGAGGGGGGAACTGCATGCGACGTCCAAAGACGTATGTGGTGAACTTGCCGCTGTGCGCCGTGTGCTCACTGAGCTCTCACAAACCCTTAGGGACATGCATGGACGTGAGCAGGCAGAGACATCATCCGTTGCAAGTTCCGTCCAGGGCAGCCCCCAACGTAGATCTGGGAGGAACCTGCGCTCCACAGGCAGGGGTGCCCCTGATACCCAGAGAGGGGGCTTGCAATAGCGTCTGCCCACTGACAATGAGCATCTTTGGACACTGGTGTTCGGGGGGGAGGTAGGAGGGTGGAGGGGGGTGTTGGGCTTTCTTGGGTGGCGGGTCGATGGGGTGTGTAATATAATTTCACATATGCTATAAACATTTCATAATCATCCAATGAGATGTGTGGACATTGATCTTTGTGTACGAGGCCTTTATAGGCGTACAGTCCACATTGTGCATGTTCCAGACACACACAGTGCCACAAGTCCCGTGTCCATGTATCAGCCACCAGGCGTGAGTGCTAGAAGCATGAATCTATGATATTCTGACGAATTTCACGGGCCTCCTGTGCCTCGCGGACTCCTTGAGGTGCTGCCACATCCCCACCCTCATCATGACCATCTTCAGGTGCTTGCAGTTCTGCGTCAGGGGGCATGGGCACATTTCTACGTACGCACATGTTGTGTAGCATGACACATGCCATGACCATCTTTGCAACCTTCTCATGGCGGTACAGGAGTGCCCCGCCAGACCTGCTGAGGCAGCGGAAACGAGCCTTCAGTAGGCCGAATGCCTGTTCTATGACTACACGGGTACGTGAGTGGGCATGGTTGTAGTCCTCCTCATGCTGGTTCTGTGGGTTCCGGAGTGGTGTAAGGAGCCATCTCTTCAGTGGATACCCGGCATCACCTGTATGTGGACAATAAAGGATGTTTGTGGAATGACATTGCTACGTACGCATCCCCCCCCTTCCTGCCAGGTCATTGCCGCATCACATACCCCACATTATCATGCATGAAATGAGACTCACCGAGTAGCCAGGATCTGTTCCCTGCGTGTCGCTCCATGTAGCGTGGTATTTTAGAGTTCCTCAAGACCATAGAATCATGGGTTGATCCAGGAAATTGGGCACAACAATGTGTAAAGATCCTGTTGGAGTCACACACCATTTGTACATTAAGAGAATGATATTGTTTCCGGTTGCGGTATTGGACCTCCATGGCATGTGGGACAACCAATTCCACATGGGTGCAGTCGATGGCACCAATGCAACCCGGTATGCCGGCAAGTGCATGGAATCCCACTTTTGTGTTTGTAATCTCCTGCTCCGAGCGTAGTAAAGAGATGTAGTCGTCTGCGTGCTTCAGGAAGGCATCGAGCACTTGCAATAGTGTCCGTGACAACAGTGGCTGTGAAATGCCATGCAACTGTCCGACTGTGTGCTGGTAGGTGCCTGTGGCCAGGAAGTGGAGTACAGACACCACCTTCAGTAGGGGTGGGATGGCGGTTGCGCTATCTATCATGCTGACAAGGTCAGCGTGTGTCGTGTTCACAATGGCGGTTATGGTGTCCCGGTCCAAACGGTAGAGGGTGTGGATCTGCTCAGCAGTGAGGTTGAACGGATGAGCTCGGAGGCGTGGGATTGCGGGCTGCCTGCGTGGTGGTAGTGGCTGTGCTGGTGGGCCTTGCTGGCCCTGCCTTGCCCTCCTCCTCCTCCTGCGTCTCCTCTGTGCGGCCGGTTGTTGTAGTAGTTGGTGTTCGTCTTCTTCTTGAAGTTGGAGTACTTGCAGTGCTATCAGGTCCCCCACGGCCAACATCGCTAGTCCTGCCGGTAGCATTTTGGAGTGGGTGTGGTTGTGGGAGGGGGTTGGGTGTGCAATTTATGTGTTTTCAGGCTGTATAGCCTCCACCTGTGGTGATTCATTCCACCTGTGCCAGCTGCAATTCCCTTTGGGCGAGCACGTCCCGCACACAACGCTGCAATTTGACGCATGGCATCTTGCTATTACAATCATGTATTTAATCCCGATGACAGTGAAATATTGGTTTATATGTTCATTCTGTTATGGTCCCATTGTTTCACATACTATCTTTGCAGTCGCGAACAAACTTGTGAAGGGTCAGTGGAATGTAGTACTCGATTAACGGTGGACCCTCATGCAGCACTGTACCGAGGTTCACCGACGGGCGGGGCGTCCCATTTGTGAGTGAAGCCAGTTGCCATTTTCACACACTGCCGCACTACATGGATGAATTTGTGATTTCAAGCGGTCACAGATGCCTTTTCGACGTGATGTTGCAAATGAGGAAATCGAAGGACAGCGCTTTCGGTTTTCAGCTAGCGGCGAGGAGACGCCCACAGGTCTGACTGGAAATATAACGTTCTATTGTTTAATGTGCTTGGGACAGGGGCCATGGCGAGAATGCAATGATTGATATGAATAGTATGGGATGCGCAATAGCGTAGTGGACGATAAGGCAGGACGTTCCCAAATACATGTTACTTCACAACACTAGAATTCCGGGCTGGAGCACAGTGGATTTTGCAGACTGCATTACGCACAGACTCAATGGAAATTTCAAATGTTATGTGAGTAAATAATCAGGCGTTTTTATACCAGGATGAGGGAATGATGTATGGATGCATGGACAGATGATTTAATTAAGAGTTTGCCATGTACATGGCTTTTTGGAATCTATCCCCTTCCCCTGCGCTATGTGATGCAGAGCTGCCATAGTGGGACCATCGTCTATCTGCCCTTGTTGAACCCTCCCTGTCTCGACACGCCTTCAAACACTTGTGTCTATGCACGTTACTAATCCCATCTAATGGATTCTGTTTTAACAGACGCATGCACACAAACACTCATTTGTAATAGTGTTTTCACCTCGATTTATATAGTTATGATTCGCAAGTGATTTTTGGGTGGAAATAATCCTTTTGAGTGGGCTAGCATGCATATGGCTGTAGATTTAGTGTGATCATTGAAGTGAGTAATACAAATGAAGTTCTGATGCCCATACTATTCTTTTTCATTTCATTTGGGTGACAGGTATCTCCTCCCCTTTTGCCGCTGCCATCTGTATGCCACTCCTGCAGATGGCTTTTACTCCCGACACCTGCTGCTTCGAGTTAATCAGTGGAGCACCATTACGATCTTATGGGACGATCGCCAATGGGCCACATGCCCTTACGCAGTACTAGTGGCTAGGAGCAACATATCAACCTTTCAGCTGGACTAGTGCCTACCTAATAGGACGGCCCTGCGGTTCTAGGCGCTTCCATGTTGCCTTTTTGAACGTGAATGTAGCCCCTGTGTACCATGAAGGAACAGGGCGTCACACAAGAAGAAGCTGGTCATTTATTGCGGATGCAGCCCACAGTAATGAAAAATATTTTGGAGTTTATGACCTAATAGCTGTATGGGCTTGGTGAATTTGATGTGCATAAAATTTTTATTCTGATATTAACCGTGTAAGTTATTCTTTGCAAGTAATGTAGCATATTCCTATTTGTGGAGCGATGTATTGTGAGAAGATCTGCATTGGGTTCCGGCTTCTGAGTATAGTTGCGTGGTACTGTACTGGCCGCGTTTGCCTACGAAGCCCAGTAAGGTCAGGGATAGGGGCTGCCATTATGACTGTTTTAATGATGTCATGCTCAGGGGCGGGGGATTAGCTTTTGTGTAACAGATGCCGGTCAGCCAGGTGGATTGGTGGAATGATGTGATTATCAGAAAATGGCTGGTCACAGGTGCCTGTGTTTGCGTGCGTTTCTTGGAGGGAGACTGAGGTCATGTCCATTGGAATAGCTTCTGTATTCGTGCCATCTGTGCCCTGCAGCTCCCATTGGCCCCTCTTGAGATGAGCCTGGCTGCTCAGTCACTCTGCCAACTTGTGTGGTACATGCTTATGCTGATGGTTGGTTTGTTTACTGGCAAGAGTACAGGGCTGGTGCAGTCTCCCTCAGGATACTGCTTTGAATGTTGCCTTACACTGGTGTCAAGCGATGGGGGCCTGTTGTTGTTTTGTCTCATATTTCAGTTCATATTGCTGTACTTTAACCTTCACATGCCTGTGCTGCATCAGTACGGCAATGGTGACATGCCAAATATGGATGGCCACTCACAAGGCACTTGGAGCCCCTACATTCATTTGTTCGTTGGCATGCATGGGTGACTTGTACAATTCACTGGTTGCATTGTGTAACTTCATTGCACCTACGAGGAGTTGTGCAATGTGGGCAGGGAGTGGTGTACAGGCACTCAGTAGGGCCATTTACGGTTGGTTCACGATGCCGTAATTCTCACCATGGCGGAATGGTACTTTCCGCCATGCTTGATGGCGTTAAGTAAATGTCCGCTAGGGTCAGAATTCGCGTACCGTTGCGCCATGGTGGTAATTACGGTTTTGCATGGCGCGCGTGCGCGTACTTGGTGCAGTTAGCGTTGGCGTTCACTACGGTGTCGCTAATGGCATCGTACTTTACGGTGACGGGTCATAATCGCACCGAGCGGTATTCAATGGCGGTATTTCATTTCCGCCATCGTTTTTCGATTTCCGCCAGGGTCGTAATGAGGGCCTATGTGTTTAAAGGCCTGCCCACATGGGCATCCAACGTGACCTCATGGCCAAGTCCTTCCCAATAGCATCCGTGGCAGCACTGGGTTAGGAAGAGCAGAACACACACAGGGTCACGTGTGGCTCGAGTTCATAGGCATGTGGCCTCGTGCAAGTGATGAAATCCAGCTGCAGGCTTGACTGAGGCCTTGTGTGAACTGTGGCCGCGTTCAGGGGCACTTCCTGGAAATATGGGAAGGATCCATTAGGGGTGGAATGATGGGGGTGCTCTAAAGGGTGAGATAAGAGAAAGACCCTGCGATGAAAGGAGGGACGACAACAAAAAAGAAGGAAGCCGAAGAATGGAAGAAGAGAAAAGAGATAGGAGGATTCGATTCATGAAACAGTGGGGGCTGGAGGGGCGGCAGAGAAATGGAGAACCTATACGGTTATTTGAAACCAGTTAAGAGGTTGATGTTGCACCAGAAAGGGGGACATTTTGTTGGAGAAAATTACAAAATGCTGTAAAATATAAACATTTGGGACTGAAAAGTTGTGAGTCTCCCGTAAAAACCGCGAGAGTTGGTCGATATTGAGAACACTGAAGCAAGGGTGGAGAGAAATGGCGAACACTGAAGTAAGGAGGGAGGGAAACAGAGAAAATAACACAGCGAAAGCAGGGAGGAAGAGAAAAGGCCAGGGTGAGTAAGCAAGGCGGGAGGGAGGGAAATAACACAGAGAAAGCAGGGAGGAAGAGAAAAGGGCAGGGTGGGAAAGCAAAGAGGGAGCATTGAATGAGGGAGGGAAACAAAAAGGGAGGAAGGAAAGAAACAGGACGGGTGCTAAAGCCTGGAGGGGGAGCACTGAAACTAAGGAAGGAGAGCGCTGAGGAAGGTTTCCTATCGGCCTGAGTGTGAGATCACAGGTTCAGGCTGGAAGAGAAGAAAGATACAGAGCTGACTGATGCAGGAACCTTCTTTATTTCTGTCTGTTTGCACACGCTCCTCTCTGCCCATGCGTGCCATACCCTGCGCTCATTGGTCACCGTGTGTCCTGACATGCCTCTCCCCTGCACGCTAGGTGAGCCCTGCTGTGTCCTGGACAGGAAATCTCTACCGGGCGAATAAACATGCCAATGTCGCCTCAGTTATCAGCAGTCTCATATTTCTTCAATAAGACGCACTGGCCTTTGGGTGCATCTTACGGTCTAGAACGTGGTTCCGTCTGGTCATCCTCTTCTCAAAGGATCTCCCTACTTGCAGATTCTTCAATGCACCGCTCCCTGTGATCTTCATCCGCTTCGCTCTCACCATATATCTTTAAGTGAGACACATTCGTTGTTACCACTCGATCAGGTGATCGGACCATTACCATTGACCCTTTGAAATGCGAAACTGTGAGAGGTATTGTATCACATCGTAAGTCTATCTTGCTAGCGACAGAGGAGTCCCCTGAATCCAGCTTGTATTGACGGTTCCACAGCATGTCTTCATCGATCAGCATATGTCTTCATGCCTCTTTCTTGCAAGATCCACCACTGTCACATCTTGATTAGAAGTGAACACTGATTTGATGAGAAAGCCGTGTCCTTAGCTTCCGTCCGAACATCAGGTCTGGTGGACATCTTCCTGTGGTACCATGCAGTGAGTTCCTGTAGCCTTGTACCATATTGCAAAGAGGTTAATTGAGTGACATGGATCGTAGCTCAACATTCTTGAGGCTAGCCATGAACCTCTCAATCATAACATTGTCCTCAGTCCAGAGGTGAGTAATCTTCCTGTGACGAATCCCAATATACTGCATGAATCGAGCAAACTCCAGACCACTGAATGGGGGTCCATTATCAGACTTGAGCACCTCTGGAATTCCCTACTCCGAGAAGATGTCTTCCAGTTCTGGGATTATCATGCTGGTGGCAGTTGAGGAAACCAATTTAACAATATGCAAGCAAGAGATTTTATCCACGACTACTAACCAGAATTTGCCATCTCTGAACGGTCCAAAGAGGTCAACCGACACATGACTCCATACAGCATCTGGTTACTCTGACATTTGAAGAGACTCAAGGTTGTCCACCATGTTGTGCTCTGACCTAAATGAATGATCTGACAGCACGCTCAACAAGTGTGTCAATCCCAGACAACCACATGGTGTCACTGACCTGTCGTTTTGTAGCTACAACCCTGCTGTGGCCTTGATGAGCTGCATCAATATTCTGTTGTCGCAGGTCTGAGGCATGGCCATTTTGATCCCTCTCATGACATGTCCTCCTGTGGAGACTTAAAAGAATCTGATGTTGTCATCCCTCCTTTCCTGGGTATAGCCTCTCCTGATGTGAGCAGGGGACAGCAGATGCCACCTAATCCTGACTCTGAGGGTAGCGATGCAAGGGAGGAACACATGAGGGGAGGAGACCCTGAAGGGGGAGGACAGGCATCATCAGATGAGACATGGTATCCCCCTTTCCCTTTTAGGGATACTCCCTCCATTCCACATGCCATGATGGCATATAGTAGCAAAGCCCGAGAACAATTTGCCAAGTCTGCTGACAGTATTTTTCTAAACCCATCCTTTGTAAGTACTGAGGGGAGGAGTAATGAAGAGAGCCAGAAACGGAAAGCCAACGCAGCAGTCTAGTGCTTGGAATCTATTGAGCAGTGCCGGGAAGTTTAAAATGTACACAGCTGAGAGAGAAATAGAGAGACACTCTGTAACGTATGCTGGTGCCGAGGGGAACACGAAAGGCAGAGGCACGGAGAATGACCGTGGCAGGGCTGTCGCAAGGGAGAGAACCTCACAACTTGATCACGGAAACATGCAAACCAGGGAACGCAGCACAAAGGCTCTCACTGAGACTGAGCACCGTGACCAAGCCGATGGAAGCGCCATGTTGAATGCTTGCAGACAGACAAAGCAGCCAAAAGCAAAGGAAGGCAGTACAAAGGCCAACAAGTGAAATGGATGCCTGCCGAGCCGGCGAACAGTGAAAGAGGAGGAAGGATTGAAGTGAGGAGCACCCAAGTCACACAGCAGGCCCCTAAAGAGTGAGTGGGGAACCACAGTGCCTGGGGGTAAATGCTGCATTGAGATTGAAGGAGCGAAACAGTGATGAAGAAGGGTCAAGGCCCCGCTTGTTAGAAGACGCAGGAAAGCCAAGTAGGAACTTTGTTACTAAAAGGGCACTGGCCCTATTGTGGAGAGATATAAAGATATGGTAGAGAGAAAGAGTGAATAAGAAGAGAGAAAGCCAGGCAAGATAGTGAACCACGATGCACATTGAAAGAGGAATGAACTGCAAAAGAAAATCCCAAGGAAGATTTATTTATTTACTTATTTATTTATTGGGCATTTGTAAGGCGCACATACATCAAGTAAATTGTGTTTCAGAGCACTCACAGGGCAACAGGGAGGGAACATGGGAAGATAGCAAATATAAATATGAAAGATAGAGGTGGACCTACTAGGCCTTGTGAGCATTCAGGACGTGCAAGTGCAGAGAGAGAGAGAGAGAAGGGATGAGGAAGTGGTGCGCAAGTGCTGGGTGTACCACAAGGGAAATGCTAGGGAGTGTGCAGCTGTTAAGTGACTTGGTGAGAGTGGTCAGCTGGCAATAAATAAGTAAGTGCAGTGCAGGCCTGTGGTGGCATAGGCCAGTGGGTGCTAAGGCAAGTGCTGGGAGCGGGTGGAGGCCTAAGGTCATTGGGTGTGTGAGGCCAGAACCCAGGAGGACACATAAGGGCCCTGGTCATCAATCTCAGCAACTGTGTGGTTTAGCCGAGGAGAGAGATTGTCCACCAGCTTGCTGTTTAGTGAAGCACTTGACACATTGGTGTCAGAGGAGCGTAAAGGTCTGGAGGGAGAGTATTTAGTAAGAGCACATTGCAGATAGCGTGGTCCCCGCCCCAGAGAGCCTTATTGATGATGCAGAGGAATTTGAATGGGATCCTTGTGGCAACCGGGAGCCGGTGCAGAGATTTTAGGGCTGGAGAGATGCAGTCCCTGGGCTTGAGGCCAAGGGTGAATCTCACAGCCCTATTCTGAATTAGCTGGAGGGGTCGTAGAGAAGAAGAGGGCAGATTAAGGAAAAGGCTATTGCAGTAGTCTAGCCTAGAGAGAACCAGAGCTCTAGAGACATTGAGCTTCTGGGGGAAAGAGAGGAAAGGAAGAATTCCTTTGAGGAGTTGGAGTTGAAAGTGGAAAGATTCATGCCCTTGGGATTTTGAGTTGCATTGAAGGTGAAAGAGGACCTGGCAGGAGAGTAAACCAGGTATTCTGCAAATCTGTGACCCACACTTAAATATTGGTATCTTGATACGAGAATCCCGAGGAAGATTCATAAAGTTAAGAATTTGAAATGCATTAAATGTGGAAAAGACCTGGGCAAGGGAGTCATTTCCGCAGAAAGGAAGTTATCCTCTTGAGTTATAAAGAACTTGGTTATTCCTTTGAACCCTTGTGTTTTGTTATGAGCCACCTGGAAAGGGAGTCCTTCCCTGGAACTGTCAACATTATCCTGTTGGAACTTGTGTTGGATTTATACCTTTTTGATGTACTTGAACATTTGTGCACTTTCAGAGCCAAAGTTAGCACCTTAGAGTTACTTTTAGAATGAGAGCTCTAGGTTAGGATTTTGGTCACAGGACATGTTAACTTTAGCCATCTTAACACAGGACAGACCCTTAGTTGTGGTTGAGGTAGGGAAATACCTCTTAGATTAGGGATAGTGAGGCATTTTCCAACCTCTTTATTCTTTAAATAAAAGTGTGTACCATTCAAGACGATTCCTCTAGTTCCTCATAATATACATAGTTTATCATTCACCTGTTTGAATGCACAAAGGTCCGCCATTGAAATGTCTCTCTCTTGAGCTCTTTCTGGGAACTCTCACCACCAATGCTGGGACACTATCATCTCTTGTATCTTCTGCAACATGCCATCATGCTGAGTGCATTCTCCAATGAGAACTATGGATATGGGACCAGCTAGGAGTGTTTGAGTTAGAAAGTTGACATATTCCTCTGCCATAGAGAACTCAGAGGATGGGTCAGGAAGAGGGTGACATGAAATACGGTGGATTGTATTCTTTGCCTGGTTTGTAACTTATAGTGAAATTAAAGTCTTGCAGTCCCAAACTCCATCCCTCTATTCTCTGCGGCATCTTGCAGCTGGGCATCCCGTATATGGTTACCAAAGCTTGGTGTTCTGTCATTATTGTGAAAGGCTTGCCAATTAGGAACATGTGTAAATGTTCACAGGCCCACACTACATCCAGCCCTTCTTTCTCAGGATGTGAGTACCGCCGTTCAGTGTCTAAGATGCTTTTGCTTGCATAGGCTATTATGGCTCTCTGTGACTCTCTCTCAAGATCGTGTTGAGCTAGATTCGCCCCCAGTCCAACTGGGGGACTTCCAACCATCATCACATCTGTGCATAGTGATGTATCAAAGTACGTCTTGTGTTTGGATGATGCAATGTCCCTCTTTATCAGACAAAAAGCCTCCTGGCATATTTGAGACCATTGGAACATGACACCTTGTTTGGGGAGTTCCATCAGATGCGGGTTTGTGATGGCAAAATCCTTAATGTATCTGCTGCAGTAGCTGGCCATCCCTAAGAATGATCACACATCACTGATGTCTTCTGGGGGAGAAGCAGATCGCTGAGATGGCTTTCACTTTTCCTGGGTCCGGGCTTATTCCCATATATGCGAAAATGTGTCCAAAGAACATGAGGTGCGAAACCAACCGATGTGCGTTGCAAATGTGGCAATATACATGGCGTGTATGTCTAGTTCAATCTGAGGATATCCCTTATTTAGATCAAGCTTCAAAAAGAAGCATGCGCCATTCAACATGCTGATCATATCGTCTAGATGCATGCCTGGATGCCTCTTGCTATCGATTGCTTTGTTTGCCTGTATCTTGTCAAAGCATAAGCATAGGCAGTCCTTCACACTGTTATTCAGTGGATGGGTATTCTGGGAGGAGGTTGTGCCACTGGTGTGACTGGTTCATCAATGTGAAGTCTGTTAACACCTTGGAACAGAGAAGGAATCTTTTGAACCATAAAATGAGTGCATTGCATTGCATACATCGTTGCTGCAATGTTAATTTCTATGGCAGTTGCACATACTAGCAGATTGCTTCATAGTACTTCACCTTGGAGAACATGAATCTGGGAGGACACACGTCTTTCTTTGTATTGGAACGTTGTTCAATATTTTCCATCATTTTTAACCAGATCCTTTGCCGCCACTGAAATATTCTTAATTCAGCCGGTACCAATGGCAGTAGACAGGACAGTGTTAGGAAAGATTTCATAATTGTATGTAATTTTCCCTCCATGTGTCAACCCCCAAACTTTTTGCTGCTGTTTAGACACCTTAAGCTGTACTCCTCTGGGCTTTTGCTCACTTTTTATGGGGAAACTGACATGCCCTTAAGACAGTCAGTACTGGGAGACTTTGTTTCCCTTAGTCTTTTCCTCATGTTTCAACTCTTGCGCAACATGTAACAAGTGTGCAATATATCTTATCATACAGCACACTAAGGTCTATAGTCATTTCCAAAGGTCCAAGATACTATTGCTGGACTTTTTATGAACTGTGCAGATGTGTCATGGACAGGACTGGTGGCAGCTATCTTTTCACAATATTTTAAAACTTTTCCTACCGCGTTAACCGCGTTTGGCACGAATAGGTGGCCTGGCTCCAAAATGGCCATGCCACGAGGTTCTTTGTCCTGTCCTTTGGCCATCTTGCCCCTTCACCTTCCCCAGGTAGTGTCGACCCGGGTCAGTCCTTATTTGGTCATGCACTTTCCCGCGAATCCCAATGCTTTCGCAGGTTTCTGCATGCCTTGTGTGTGTGCCTCCAGGATGTGGGCTGGAACGTCTGGTTCCAATACACATGCTGGGTGCCAGAGAGTCTGGAGTGCCATGAATGACTGGGACCACCGTGGTCCGTGATTGATCCACTTATGGAGTGTGTGTTTGTGAGCAGATCTCCCAATGGTTCCTCTCCGTTTTGGCACGAAGTGAACTTTGAATAAGAGGAGGCTGAAAACACCACTAGCATGTCAATCTCCTGAGTGCTCAGTGAACAAGGGATAGGATCCAAGTATCCTGCAACATGAAGCCGAGTCGAGGAACCACTGGTGACCCGCTGGAAGGTTTGGCACCCTGAGCCCGCTGTCATCCCGTGGGACCCCTCTGCATCTGGTCGTACTAGAAGGTCTGCAAAGACGCTTCAACCCATTGGAATAGTGGGACCAACTATTTTTGGCACCTTCATCAAACCCTGCAAGTAAGCTTTCTCGGAAATGTCTCTGGGCCAACCATGGACTGACCAGCTTACCCAGTTGCTTTGCTCTGTCACCACCGACGTTTCGAGGAGGCCCTCGAAACTTAGTATACTGCTAGCTCTGTGTCCCCGGCACCCTCACACCGAATTTCGTACACTTGGCATTCCCAGATCTGAAGTGAGACAAGTGCGCCAGGACCGGAGTAAACGCGGCAACGAACTTTGCAAGTCTGCTGCATTCGTGACCCTCTTGCCCCTGAAGCCTGCTGCAGTGAAACTGGGTTGATTCATCCACCCGGAGCAGAGAAATCGCCACTGTCCCGTTTGGGAATCATCGCTGTATCTCAGGAACTGAAAGGTGCCTGAGACTTTGTTTTTGCCGCACTCGAACCTGCAAGCGAAGTGGACTGAACTGGCGAAGTTTGGGTCCGCTTGCAGCGGGGACCGGTGAGTACTCCATACCCCAACCAGTGGCCCCTAGTGCAAGGACCCATTTTTACGCACGAGTGGCCCGTGGGGGTACCTCTCCTTTCCACTGCTATTGCGAAATAGCGACTCCCTCCCGAACTCTCGAACTGCCTCTGCCTTCAAGTGGAGATCCTTCTTGAATAGTGGGAACATGTTCTGCATCGCCTCATCCACCTTCCCGAGCTACTAGAAACCCCTGAAGAGACCCTATTCTGCCCATTGGAACAACCTCATGCGCTGGCATTGCATGCACTATTGAGCACAAGGCTCCTCTCTTCTTAGGGCTTGAACTGCCTCTTAGTTAGGTGTATTATCGATGTCGAACTGGGCCTAAAGACTATCTGCACTGCCTGTTTCCTTCCCCTCTAGGTTGTCGACATATTTCGTGCATTTAACCCTTTAGAACCCCATGGTCTTGTATATACATTGTATTGATAGTGTTGTGTTGGTTTACTTGGTGTTACTGTGATTCTTTTGCTATGGTCTATGTTACCAAGCCTTGTAATAAATGTGTCTATATTTTTGATATAACACCTGTCTGGAGTAATTTGTAAGTGTCTTTGCTCTGTGTGCTCATTGAGGTCCTTCAGTCACCCTCACCCCTCCTGAGACTTAATCTTGACTGCCTGCCATAGCTACCCTGATTGGTCTGGCTTGTCCAGAGGTTACCCTGTTGCAACAAGAAACTAGGCTGGCCTTCTGAACCTCTGCCCACCAGGTCAGAGTTCAGAAATCCATTTTAACAGACATCTTGTTGAACTCTGACACACACATGATGGTCAGTGTCACTCCAGTGTTGATGACGAATTTGCACTTGTGATCTCCTACCTGCAAATCAACGTCACTCACGGGGCGCAACCAGACCAGTTATCAGGTAGGCATAGACATTCCTGTCCCTGCATTTGAGGAGCAGAGGCGATGAAAACTTTCTAGTTACCTTCTCGCATTCATGTCCCTTCTCACGGGTGTAGATCCTTAAACACACACACCTTGCCTTATCACCAGGACTTGTTTGGCCCAGATCTCGCAGGTATCAATTTGCAGACAGCAGATAGATGATTTTCCCTGTCACAGTTGCTGCACCTTTGACCCAGGGCTGGACACTTCACTCCTTCATCATGTGGGAAAGGTGGATCACAGCGATAAAACCTTTCCCTTGATGACATTTTTTTGGGGGGAGCGTTGCTGATATTCTTGATTTTTACCCAGTGAGAGACTTGGTGGACTTGCTCCCTAGTAGCTTCTTTGCCACTTTCTATTTGCGTTGCATGGGCTGCGGTCGGGGCTTCCGTTCTGGCCATGTGCAGTATTGTGGCAAGAGGAAGAGGCTCCTGCAATAATTGTTTTCTAAATGATGATGATATAAACCCCCTCCTATCCTTTGGAGCCAAATGGCCGCTTTGTTCAAAAACTTCTGAAAGTCACAGTGAGATACTAGTTTGCAAACAGGAGTTGCGAATGCAACCCTGGGCCCTCATTACGAGTTTGGAGGCAGCCATGCCCTTAAAAAGGGCATGGCTGCCTCCAAACTCGGGTCCGGATCCGTGGTCCCTGAATGGGGAAATACCGGGCCATTCCAGGGCCCGGTATTTCCCCATTCAGGGAACCCGGACCTTCCCCATTCCCATTCGAGCCCCCATAGGGATCAATGGGAATGGGGAGGGAGCTAACAACGGGCCTGTTAATGACAGGCCTGTTGTTAGCTCCCTGGTCCCCTCGCTGGACCCGCTCTGGATGTCTGGTCTGACCAGACGTCCAGAGCGGGTCCCGTGAGGGAACCTCGTAATAAGGCGGAATGGGTTTAACGGCGCCGGCACCTTTACCGGCGCCTTTAAACCCATTCCGGCCGCCTTGCGATGAGGCCCATGGACTTACCCATCAGCTGACATGCAGTAAATCCAGGTCATATGGGTGTTCCAGCACATTAGTGGGTGTCAACCAATGGAACAGCCTACCCCTGGATATCAGGGAGATATTGGCTCTTCTTGAATTTAGAAAGAAACCTTATGGTCATATCGCTTATTCGCAGTATTCTAACAGAAATAGAAATATAAACAACTGGCCTTTGCACTAAACCGATCAGTATCCCCAATGGCTTACCCAGAGGGCTGTGCTTTGGCCTCGCAACCTTTTAAATTGCCAAACTTCCTGGGGCTTTAAAAACAAAGGGTCTTCTTCCTTCCTGGATTGTTTACGGTTGAGACTGTTATGAAGGACCTCATCACGGTCATTTTTCTAAGGATAATGTCTGCACACAACTTGTAATGGGAAGTGGGACAAAGTGAATGCAGAGAGAAGAAAAGATGATTTTTGGGAAAAAGGCGGTGGAGGTTTTTCTAGGGGTGGGGACATCCAGTCTTCAAGTGGTCAGGAAGTGCATGGAGTTTGTGGGGTTTTCCCTAATCTAAAATGGAATGTTTTCCACACGAGGCTGTAGTTTGGGCCAAACTGATCATGAGAGCTCTGAGCCAATTTAACCAAAGATATGAGGATTTCTCACCTTGCTTATCCTTCTATATCTCCTTCCTCTGCTTCAGCAATTGAAGCAGAACTTAGCTCCAGACAAAAGCTATTGATCTTGGCTAGTCTGTGTTTCAATAAGAGACCAGGTAAAACATTACATTTTTATTTCGTTTCTTTGGACTGCAACCTTTATTAAAAAATTAGAAGTGTTGATCTGGTGTCTCTCAGCTGCAGAAGGGATTATATAAGTCGAGAGATAGAACTCATGAAACTGTTTCATAAGTCATATTTGTTCAAAAAACATAATTTGGAGTGTATGGACTAGGAATAGTCAAAGACGACTCCTATATCTTTTGATTCAGAGATGTATTTCTTGATATGAGCTCCGAACCTAAAGTTTTTATGAGATTTTCACGATCCCTATTCGTGTTGGGATCAGAAGTGTGGCATGATTTGGGGATATCTCTAATCAGTAATTTTTCAATCAAGTCACATGGAAGCCGACCGGTTTCAGTGGTTTTGCAGTTATTAGGACCACTTTCTTCAGGGCTAGGGACCAACACCCATTAATGTGTGGTCTGATTTCTTCTGCTGGTAGTGGTGAATCTCTGATTTCAAAATAGGAGATTGCCCTATGTTTGGAAAAGCAAGGAGGGAGAGAGAAAAACAGGGGAGAGTGCCATTAGAGACATATCCCGTGAGTGGCCTCATAGACATCAAAGGTCGTATTGCATACATCTTACCCATTACAGGTGAGGCAACTCCCAAATGTCAGGGTCCTGGATTCGAGTAGGTAAGTTATTTACAGATTCCAGAATCCGAGATGATCACACATTCCTTGTTCACCTACAGAAGAAATATTTTCTTTTAGATTTAGGTGAAATAAAATGGAACTTGAAGGATAACTATGTTTGCATCAGTGAACATTTAAACCAAAAGATCATTAAAAAACTAGCTTTTTTCAATTTACAGGTCGACTCCTGAGGAGTTACGCTGAAATCCTTGAGGAACTGCACAGGATGAGGACATGCAGGAGACCATCTTGTCTACATTGTGGCCTCCATGGAGTTTGTGATCTTTAAAAATAGAGGAATGGAGGCCACCAGGGGGCGCACAGGCAATGGCTGCCTGACTGCGGAGTTCCCGCCGAGGCTGGGCCTATTCAGGGGATTGAGCCCCCCAAGACCCCCCCGAGCGACCACAACGGGTGGCAGGAGCTGGTGAACCCCCCGTGACGCCCCCGCTCGAAGGAACGGACCTCCAACTCTGAGTGGAACCGGAGTTCTGGGAGTGACGGTGAGCGACTGGGCAGGCGCCTCGCGCGACGTCGCTGGATGTGCAGGAGCCCTCCGCGACGAGAAGGTCGGGGTGATGATCAGGGCCCCGGCCCAGGTGGTGGAAGGGGAGTGTCTGAGGGGTAGCGCTCACCTGGGACATAGGAGACGGACATCCTTCTGGCCCTGCTCTGGGTTCCACGGCGTGGCGCCGCAGGCCCGGGAAGACAACGCCAGAGGAGGCCCAGGAGAGGAGGCCCCCAGCAGCTGCCCCAGCCCGGGTCCCACCCAGAGCCACGACAGCGACCTCCAGCCGGAGAGCCAACGGCGAGGTCCCCAACGGCCGTGGGCACGGCGGGGGGAGGCCTCAGGCCGGGCCCCGGTGCGAGGACCCGCCAGACGACAGAGGACCCCGGGGGGACTACCCTGGGAGACGACAGCGACTCGGCAGCCCAGGTGAGAGGCCCCCGTCCGCAACGGCGGGGCGTGTGCCCGCCTGGAGGGCCATCCCATCCCCCATAGGGGTCAAAACTCGCTCCTGCAATCCCCACCTGAGAAACGTGCAATGATACGACCCCGGGACAGCGCAGCACACCCTCAAGGGCCCATTAGGCCGCAACGGACCACGCAGCTGGGGGTCAGCACGCCCTCACGGACGGAAGGAAGACCCCACGAGCTACCGCTCTCGCGAATTGGAGAGCGCCTTTGGCGTTCTCAACTTCATCAGGCCCACGGCCTACCCTGAACCCGCAGGCGGCCCGCGACCCAGGTGAGAGGCCCCCGTCCTCGGTTGGCGGGGCGAGTGCCCGCCTGGTGGGCTGCTCCACACCCAGCATGGGATAATTCACCGTCTACAAACCCCACTGGTGAAACGTGAACCTGTCTGGCCCCGGGGCAGCACGGCATTCTCCCCAGAGGCCCCCCAGACCGCAGCGGACCCCACGACAGGGGACCAGTAGCACCCCATGAGCTGGAAGAAGACCCTACAAACGTTTCGCCTTCAAGAAACAGAGATCACTACTGAGGTCCCTACTCTCTCCGGAACCATGGCCCACCCTGAACCCGCTGGCCAGCCCGCAATGACGATGGAAAGAGGTTTCGCCTCCATCCTCCAGGAGATTAGAGAAATGAGATCTGATATCGCCCAGAAGTTCGAGAAATTGGACCAAAGAGTTGAAAAAATCGAGGACAGGGTCCTACAAGTGGAAAACTATCAATCGTCCTCTACATCTCGGGAAGTCCAATTCGGCACACGGCTCGCGGCTCTGGAAAAGAGGGATGAAGAGAGAGCCAGGTTAATGGACGACTATGAAAATAGGGAGAGACGGAACAATCTAAGGTTCTTTGGGATCTCGGAAACAGAGGGCGAAACGGAGAGAGAGTTGACCCGAGTGGTGAGAGACATTATAACCCTCCTGTTTGCAGAAGAAATGACAACGGAACTCACGTTTGACCGGGTGCACAGGGCGGGGGGAAGGTCGGGGAGCCCCAGATCGGTTCTGGCCCGTTTTCACTATTACACCGAAAAAGCCAAAGTTCAGGACGCTGCGTGGAAGGCGGGGACGATAACTTACAACTGCGCCCAAATCTCTATTTTTTAAGATCTCTCAGCTTACACCCTTGCCAAACGAAGGATGTGCCGCCCCGGACACAACAACTGAAAGAGAAGGGCGTTCGTTATAGATGGGGATATCCCTTCTCCCTGTCTTTTGAATACTCAGGCCAACGCACAACTTTGGTAACGGAAGAGGACATCAAGGGTGCTATCCAGGACTACGTGGGTGAACCCGCCCCCAGAAGGGGGCCGGTAGGCCCGGAAGCCCTCAGCAGGGGCACCCCCGGCCAGTCTAACTCCAGAAGAAGGAAAACCGGCGCTAGGAAGTTCAAGAAATTGAACACACCACCGACACCGATGGAGGAAGATCGAGCCGATTCGGAAGGGTGACATCAGCGACCCCACGATGATCATCGGGAACAGACAACTGGAAGACTCTGGAGACGCTTTGCTCGCTGCACCCCCTCGAACTGCAAGTATAAGGGGGCATCAGGGGGGTCTCAACCATGGGCGCTGTGAGAAATACCATCCTGGGCCCAGGGGACGGTCGCCAACGGGGCGGGGGGTACAGCCCGGAACACCCATAGATCGTGCCCAGACAATCGGGACGGGAAGACATTTCTAGTTCCCCTTCAAGCAATGCCCAAGCCGGGGAGTTTGGGGGGGTACAGGATGGGGGGGGGGCTCACGTTAGCGTGCATTGTTATTGACGCCTGGCTGTAGGGAACCGGCTGGTGGTCCAGCCAAAAATCCAGGAATGGAGGGACTACATGGCTGGACGCCGGGGAGGGGGGTGGGGGTTAATAAACAAGTTGGGGGTTTCGGGGTGGGGAAGGGTTTGGGGGGTAAGTTGGGGAAATGTTTCAAAAACGTCCAAACAAGGAAATACAGAATGCAGGGAGGGAGCGACTTCGCTTCCCTCGAAACTTAGTATACTGCTAGCTCTGTGTCCCCGGCACCCTCACACCGAATTTCGTACACTTGGCATTCCCAGATCTGAAGTGAGACAAGTGCGCCAGGACCGGAGTAAACGCGGCAACGACCTTTGCAAGTCTGCTGCATTCGTGACCCTCTTGCCCCTGAAGCCTGCTGCAGTGAAACTGGGTTGATTCATCCACCCGGAGCAGAGAAATCGCCACTGTCCCGTTTGGGAATCATCGCTGTATCTCAGGAACTGAAAGGTGCCTGAGACTTTGTTTTTGCCGCACTCGAACCTGCAAGCGAAGTGGACTGAACTGGCGAAGTTTGGGTCCGCTTGCAGCGGGGACCAGTGAGTACTCCATACCCCAACCAGTGGCCCCTAGTGCAAGGACCCATTTTTACACACGAGTGGCCCGTGGGGGTACCTCTCCTTTCCACTGCTATTGCGAAATAGCGACTCCATCCCGAACTCTCGAACTGCCTCTGCCTTCAAGTGGAGATCCTTCTTGAATAGTGGGAACATGTTCTGCATCGCCTCATCCACCTTCCCGAGCTACTAGAAACCCCTGAAGAGACCCTATTCTGCCCATTGGAACAACCTCATGCGCTGGCATTGCATGTACTATTGAGCACAAGGCTCCTCTCTTCTTAGGGCTTGAACTGCCTCTTAGTTAGGTGTATTATCGATGTCGAACTGGGCCTAAAGACTATCTGCACTGCCTGTTTCCTTCCCCTCTAGGTTGTCGACATATTTCGTGCATTTAACCCTTTAGACCCCAATGGACTTGTATATACATTGTATTGATAGTGTTGTGTTGGTTTACTTGGTGTTACTGTGATTATTTTGCTATGGTCTATGTTACCAAGGCCTTGTAATAAATGTGTCTATATTTTTGATATAACACCTGTCTGGAGTAATTTGTATGTGTCCTTGCTCTGTGTGCTCATTGAGGTCCTTCAGTCACCCTCACCCCTCCTGAGACTTAATCTTGACTGCCTGCCATAGCTACCCTGATTGGTCTGGCTTGTCCAGAGGTTACCCTGTTGCAACAAGAAACTAGGCTGGCCTTCTGAACCTCTGCCCACCAGGTCAGAGTTCAGAAATCCATTTTAACAGACATCTTGTTGAACTCTGACACACACATGATGGTCAGTGTCACTCCAGTGTTGATGACGAATTTGCACTTGTGATCTCCTACCTGCAAATCAACGTCACTCACGGGGCGCAACCAGACCAGTTATCAGGTAGGCATAGACATTCCTGTCCCTGCATTTGAGAAGCAGAGGCGATGAAAACTTTCTAGTTACCTTCTCGCATTCATGTCCCTTCTCACGGGTGTAGATCCTTACACACACACACCTTGCCTTATCACCAGGAGTTGTTTGGCCCAGATCTCGCAGGTATCAATTTGCAGACAGCAGATAGATGATTTTCCCTGTCACAGTTGCTGCACCTTTGACCCAGGGCTGGACACTTCACTCCTTCATCATGTGGGAAAGGTGGATCACAGCGATAAAACCTTTCCCTTGATGACATTTTTTTGGGGGGAGCGTTGCTGATATTCTTGATTTTTACCCAGTGAGAGACTTGGTGGACTTGCTCCCTAGTAGCTTCTTTGCCACTTTCTATTTGCGTTGCATGGGCTGCGGACGGGGCTTCCGTTCTGGCCATGTGCAGTATTGTGGCAAGAGGAAGAGGCTCCTGCAATAATTGTTTTCTAAATGATGTTGATATAAACCCCCTCCTATCCTTTGGAGCCAAATGGCCGCTTTGTTCAAAAACTTCTGAAAGTCACAGTGAGATACTAGTTTGCAAACAGGAGTTGCAAATGCAACAATGGGCCCTCATTACGAGTTTGGAGGCAGCCATGCCCTTAAAGGATAGTTCCGGGACTTTTTTTTTATTGTCCCTACGGGTCGGCCATGTGTTTGTAAGCATAAATCGGTAGATCGTAGGAAACTTTCCTATGGACCTTACCCGACTTTTCGCCCATTATCGCACTCGAAATCAGCCTCCATTTTGTGATAATCCTATCATTCCGCCGCATCGACCTGGCTCACCTGCCTTTGCGGCACTAAATCAAATCCCCCGCCCCTGAGCCTGACATCAGCAGACGCGTACTGCCCATTTCAAGCACGTCTCGTGTCAACAATCGCTGCGCCTCAGCTATTGACGTGTTGCCATGGAAATGGCAGGACGCCTCTTTCCCCAATAAGTATAAACAGACCGTTTCACAACACACAGCAGCAGATTTTCGATTCCATTCCTCTCTCTGTGTTACTTTGAGTATTCTGTGACTCGTTTCAGTGCTCTGGTCAGCTACCTTCGCCGCTTGTAGCCCGTGTGAACACCTGTACCATCTCTGTAAATTATTTTACTATCTTTACCGCACAATGGCCACAATAATGCCGTATATGTACGAGCCCGAGTACACCGAGGAAGAACTACTGGAAAGTCAAGCACGCGAAAACGATGGGGATTCGGACGGCAGTTGGGAGGACCAGTCAACGGATGAAGAGCCTGGACCATGTCGCATGGACGGCGTCTCCACCTGGTGCACGTGCAATCGGTGCGAGCTAATGCCAACTGAGGAGGAGAACTGCTGCTGCCGTGAAAATTCCGGGTGCTTGGCCTACATTTCGGAAAGCGAGCAAAGTCTGCAGGAAGGCGAGCAAAGTCCGCAATGCATCACCGAGCTGCCAGAGTTCAGGGAAGCCTGCCTCTCACGGACCGTGTTGAGGATGATGATGGTGCTTATGCACGAACTTCGCGGCACTGTTCGTCCGCGTAATCCGAGTAACGAGTAAGTATACTCTGTTTGTGATGTCAGTGATGCCACCACTATTTCATGGTCGTCTCCCACATATAAAATTACATTTACATATCATTCGAACGCATGTAAATTTGTTCCATATAGTGCATTTTCTAGATATAATTTTTTTCTAAGAAAAATGACATGTGTTACCTGAATCGACATTGATAAGAAAGTTTGGTCAGTTTAATACAGTTTGCATCTTTTTTTTTCACAGGTGGTACAGGCTGGTGGCCTATCGTTGCTTCACTTGGTGGCTTCACGGGAGGCTCGGACACCGCGTTCGGAGAGTAATACCTGCCTGTGCGGTACTTGCCATTAGACAACATTTCCCCAGTGACAGTGGACAATACCGCGGATTTTCCCTCGATGTGCTGCAACCTCAACTTTACAATGTGTAATGTTTATTATTTATGTTTAATTAAAATCTAAAATAAAGCCCAACATATATTTTAACAATGGTTGTTTTGATTTTTTAAATGAATCTAGTGTATATTCTCCTGGGAGGGTGAGGTATTTATAAACTCACCCCCCTGCATTCCATGTAGTAGATCCTGCAGCCATCCTCTTACATTCAGTTAGATGGCCTCTCCTTGGTGAGGCCCTGCGGCAAACGGGTCTTGTCTGCACGACCACCGCCCCGATCCACCCCCCGCCCTATCAAAGGCAGTTCGCACCGGGGTACTTGTGCTGGCAAGTGGAGCTGTCAGGGAGCGATAAAGGCCAAGAGGTGCCAAAGACCATGTACACTTCAAAGTGGTCTATAGAGCATGGGTTGTTGTTCCCATGTCTACCTCCAGACCCCGTGTCTCCTGCCAAGCATCCCCCCTCACGCTGGACGGCCCCCTGCAATCCACATAAGTGTGTCTCCATTCACGAGTCTTCCTGTGTCTTGTCTGCACGACCACCGCCCCGATCCACCCCCCGCCCTATCAAAGGCAGTTCGCACCGGGGTACTTGTGCTGGCAAGTGGAGCTGTCAGGGAGCGATAAAGGCCAAGAGGTGCCAAAGACCATGTACACTTCAAAGTGGTCTATAGAGCATGGGTTGTTGTTCCCATGTCTACCTCCAGACCCCGTGTCTCCTGCCAAGCATCCCCGCTCACGCTGGACGGCCCCCTGCAGACCGCATAATGCCACGACATATACACGTCATTCATTCACAAACACACCCCTGTTTCGAATTCTTTATAACCCACTTCATATTTCTAATGAGAACTTCTTTGCGCTTTGCTAGTCAACCCGTGAAGGTGCTGGTTATCTGCTCTTCGTCTCTGTGAACTTCCGTGACCACTTTGAGCAAACTCGTCAGTTTGCAACCTGTGAACTGCTCCCTGTTCTACGACAAGAAACTACTCTGATCCCTGCATCTAACTGTTTGTTCGTCAAGGTAAGTCCATGTACCATAATCATTTTGCGTCCAATTTTTTAATTTATATCTATTTGCTAGTAGTCATCAAATTGCATCCATGTTTTCTTTTCGTTCACGACAGTACATGCAAGGAACTAGTCACATGTTCTGAGTTTAGTCAAATTACTTTTTCTATTTTTTGAAAGTTATTGAAATACTTATCCGCATGTGAATAACATGTATAGTTCCAAGAACCAAAACGGACCTTGCATTGAACCTTTTATGTGTCATTTAATGTTTTAACACATTGGTATTCATAGAGAATTGTTGATCTTTACTTTTCAGAACTTTCCATAATGCCTGCCTGTTCCATTGGCGGTTGCCCTTCGAAGACCCATAACAAATCTGAAGGTACTATAATGCATGTTTTCCCTAAGACAATAGATCAGATAAGAGAATGGGTCCGATATTGCGGATATCCAGCCTCTGAGATAGAAAGTAGAGTCCTAGAAGTCTTTGCGGACAAGAGGGGTGATCGATACCGCATCTGCAGCAGGCACTTTAGCCCAGACATGTACTCCACATCATTGCTAATAAGGACGAAAACACCGCGAGCGAGGCGAAAATTGCTCTCAACCGCTATTCCCACTCTATTCGTCCACATCCCTCCACTGGTGAGTCAAGTTTACGTATTTATCTCTCGGCATTGCGGTAGTGTGTAGCATTAGCTAACAATAATTTCCCCATTTATGTATCCACTCAATATGAAGGCTGAAGATTCTCCATCCGTGTCGTTATTGCAGTCATCAGCCACTTCAAGCGCCTATCGGGTAATCTTACTTAGCTATTCTGACACTGACTTGTTTTAGGCATGTAAATCAATAGTTTTAATTGATCGTGTAATTATTTTACCTAATGGTACACCACAGTACTGGTCCTCTAGTCTTTGTTTTCAGTTATAATTATTGTTATCCAAAATAATGCAAGTACTGTCTTTCAGGGAGATGCTGAGGAGTCCAACGCATTGACGACAACCGTAGATGTCACTCAGATGCTCGAGGTACGTTTCCGGACAGTTCCATCGATGGAGATCATCAGATCTTGCATTCTTGTAGCGTGATTGTTACACACAATGTTTCTTTCGTTTTTAGCCATTGGTATGTCCTTCTGTCGTCGCCCTCCTATGTGTCTTCTTTTTTCAATATTGTGTTCATTACTAATGAAAGTCCTATGTTTCAGGGAGTCGATGGAGCATTAGTCCAAGAGGAAGGGGGAGCATGCAGTTACGGGTCGGCGCAACAGCTTGCAGAAGTGTGCACCGCAGTTACAGCGTCCCTTGATGTTCTTATGCATTTCGAGGTATGGATACTGACAGATCAATCATGCGAGATCAAATGACGTGATTACATCCGCTATACTTCCTTCTTTATTAACGCAAGTACTATGTTTCAGGGAGCTGACGGAGCTTCTTCAACAAGAACATCACCCCTAGTAGTTGATGCAGATCTCTGGGTGGTGACACTTCCAACGATGGAGCAAATCGAATCATATTTGGATATCCATTATTTATTTTAGACAACTGATCATTTGTGCAGGTCTATTTAGATGAGCCGTTGATGCCTGCAGAAAGTTTATGTTCTTTTAAACAAAATAGAAAACCATACTAATGCAATTACTGTGTTTCAGGGAGTTGCTGAAGCGTCATCTTCAATAATATCATCAATGGAAGTCTATGCGGAGCCCGAGGTATGGATCTTGACAGTTCAATCTAACTAGATCAACAATGCGTGAACTATTGTCGTTTGAATGTTCTACACAATGCGTTCATTCGTGTTTTGCTATTGAGATGTACGTATGGGTATTGGTCCCCAAGTACATTTTGTGTTTTCAATATTATTATACATACTAATGAAAGTTCTATGTTTCAGCGAGTCGATGGAGCCTCAGTGAGTGATGGATGTGCTTATCATGAAAGTATAGTCGTTGCAGCGCGAGAGGAAGTGGAGACATGCACACACGAGTCGGAGCAACAGCGTCCAGATGTTGAAGTTCGAGGAAAGAAAGTTTCAAAGAAAAGAAAGCAAAAGAAGGTTAGTGTCCTGTTCACTATATTATGTTGTCTTTCACTGTCAATAGTTCAATACTGTAAATTGTGTTTAAACT